>NC_136073.1:439985489-441295489 GCF_964261635.1 Lissotriton helveticus
AGCTGTGACTGGTGTAAATTGCATAATAAATTAGGTAGTTTGAGATGAATGAACTTACAATAAACAATCAGGCAGCGCAAAGCCCTCCTTTTTTCTCTCCAAAGGCACAAGTTCTGGTAAAAATCAGCCACAGGTAGTTAAGTGATTATAAACTGTAAAAATAAATCAGCCCGGTATAATTGCTCCAGGGGAAAAAAAAAATGACCAACATATTTAAAATTTCAGCAGTGCACCCTTTCCCATTTCCATTTGGCATTATCTAATTACCTTCACATTTCATTTCCATCATTGATATGACCTGCGTTTTCCTTTTATAGCTGCCGAAGAGGGAGGTGTGAGGGGGGTGGGGGGGGCGGAGTGAGCGGCCATGGCGGTAAATCAGCCTCCCCATTAAGACTGAAATGGCTCATCGCTGCAGCCCTAAATTCAGGATTTATAAAGATGCTAGGCCATACAGCACACTTGTGGACACCATAATAAATTCATGAGCACACTGCCAAGGCAAACTACTTCATTATGTGGACGGCTGCCGGCTATTAATCTAGCTGAGAGAGATTCCTGAGAAACGGAGACTGCTTAGAAATTTATGCAGGCCTAAAGTTACCCATTTCGTTATGGATTTAATCTGCTCTTTCTGCCAGAGTGCGTGAAAGGTTTTTACAGTCTAGATCAAGTGCTTGTAACTCCCGATTTTATATTATTTCTTCAACAATAATGTCCCAATTTCCTCTTCAAATGACGTTCAGGCTGAATGCCTTCGCAGTCAACTTCCTCTGATATTACACTAGATAAAATATTTATACAATCAATTGACACGGGCCCCTTTTTAAAAAAAAAAAAAAGAAAATGTTCTATTAACATGCAAATGCGGATGTGTTCGTTATTTCATGTGAGGAATTTACTGCTGTTGGCCCGATCAGAGCCTGTTAACCGTTTGTCTGGTTAACAATGTTTGTGTACGAGAGTGATAAAACCTCACCTGTCAGACGATTGTTGATGCAAGCATGATTCTAGGTATGCATTCCCTTCTCATATTTTAAATAATATCTTAGAAGGGTAATTTCCACTCACCAGTCTTTTGTTGATGAGACAATGCAGATATACCAATCTGTGTAAGAAAATCCCGAATTTATGAAAAACGTATGTGAGTAATGTAGCAGCAAGGTACATCACAAAACCATTCACCTCACAGGGCTGTGATGTCATAAACAACTAGCCAAAGAAAGAAGCAGATGCCTTTCAGTCTTCGTTCCTCATGATTTTAGGAACATGGGATGTGCCTTGCAGCAGTAATGTTCTAATAAGAAGGGTTGGGCCATAGAAAATCACCAGGTTCATAAAAAATGTTGTGTAAGAAAAAAGCTGATTTGTGTAAAGAAAAGAAGCCCCGGGTTTGCGTTATTTAAGTGTAATTTGCCGCCCGACTGGGATTTAAGAATGGTTAACTGAATTTAGCCAGCAGGATAGTGCAGGCGATGAAAAGACCCAACTCCCCTAGGTGCCTTTTTCAGTTTTCAGTTTCAAACACTTTATTTGGAAGAGATTTTCATCCATAAAAGTAACATAAATATGACAAATAAAACATTTCATACAGTTAAAATCATATCCACAAAGAGTAGGTATGACAGGAATAGCAGATAGCAGCACATTATAAAATGGTAAAGTGTCACAGGCCCTTACAGCATGAGTTTAACAAGCATTTACAATGCAATGGTCTCGGCATCATTAAAGGTAGAGCTATTGGCATTGCTCATGACATTTCTTTTTTTTTCTTTAAATCATAAATAAATGGCATTGTCATTTACATTGCCAATACACAGCACTCTGCACTCAACAGCACACAGCACTCTGCACTCAACAGCACACACCACTCTGCACCTGCACTCACTGCTCTGCACACTCACTCTGCATTCTGCACTCACTACTCTGCACTCACTACTCTGTACTCACTACTCTGCACTCACTACTCTGCACTCACTACTCTACACACTCACTACTCTGCACTCACTACTCTGCACTCACTACTCTGCACTCACTACTCCGCACACTCAATTCCCGACGTGGCAGGGTCGTGGACCAGGGTCAGTGGACTCGATAATTCTCGCCTCGGTGCCTACTCTAACCAGGGGTCCCACTCGGCAACTCTGGGCATTAGCTTGCCTAATCTCCACCACAGCCCCATCAACGCCGTAGATGCATGGCTTCACCTTGGGGACTCCCAGTAGGGACCATCCCACAGGGAAAGCCAGGACGGGTTCCCCAGCGGTATACCGTGGCAGGATACTCCGGTAGTAATTGAGTGCGTTATAAAAACAGCTTATAACATAACATTATATATAACACAGGTAGTTGACCCCTTTGACTGTGGGAACATCACTGATAACCTTTGCTAAAAACAGGTGCAAATCATTAATGTATAAAATAAACAAAAGAGGGGCACGCACGCACCCTTGTCTGATACCACTACCAATCTCAATATCATTAGACACATTTCTATTGTCGCTAATTTTAACCCTAGCTCTCATATCCATGTGCAAGTGTGCAAGGAAATGAACAAGGGAGACATCCAAACCTCACAACATCAACATGTGCCATCATGTGGGTAATTTGACACAGTCCAAAACAGCACATAAATCCATAAAACCCAAATACAGAGGCATGCGCGTTGCAACAGTATATCCGCCGATTACCAAATTCAGCTTAGCCCATTGCACGATTGTTCCAATCTTAGTTCTGAACCCATGCTGGGAAGGATGCAAAATGAACTCAAATTGGGCCCACTCCTGGATTCTATTGTACATTACATGCCCCAAGATTTTAACGGTGGTGTCAATCAGCGAGATTGGCCTGTAAAAGCTGGGGTCCTCTCAATTACCCTTCTTAAATATAGGGACAAGGATTGAGGTATGCCAGAAGGCAGGCACATCTGAGTGTGCTAGATTGCTAAACACATTAGTTAAGATAGGGGACCAAAGATCAGTGTTATATGTTAATAAGTCGAGTGGGTTACTGTTGGGCCCATGGGCTTTTCTCCCTACACTTTGTGCGATGGACAGTTCCACCTTATCCACTGTTATCTTAACATCTGTCAATTTCCTGCTATCAATTTTTAAATATCCTCTGTTAAGGGGGCAGCATAAACTTTTCTCAAATAGGCTTCCCAGGCTTCTTTCACAATATGGCAGTAGACCTGGGAAACAAACACATTTTTACATCTCACATCTGAGACGGTGGCTCAAAATTGCCTGCTATCTTTCATACAGGCTGCCCGTGCTAGTGTGTCCCACTGGTCTATTACAACTACCTGCCATCGCTTAGCCGTGACACCCTCATATTGTTTCCTCAATATGGTAATTAGTGCTTGATATCCAAGTTTTTTCCCAAGTGCTGTTCTCAACTCCCGGTTAGCCACAGTACAGTCATGATCAAATCAGCCATGTTGCTTATTAAGAGGGAGTACCAGTTTAAGGAGGCCATTTTTCACACTGGAGCATAGATCATTAAATATACCCACAATACGGGGTGTACTGTCCTCTTCTGACAGACAGGCTTCCACTAGTCTCATATTCTTTTTTAGAATTGCTTCTTGAGTTCGGGCAGGATCACGCATTTTCCAACTCAGCTTTAAATTATCCATGGAAAGTTACTAGCCCAAACTCTCTCTTATGCGTGTTCCTTAAATCCATTGAGAAAGCAACCTCAAGAGGATTGTGATTGCTAAAAGTAGTTAAAACAACAGATCCATACATCAGAACCTCCTCAAAACTCCTAGTGAAAAATATATAATCAATCGTGGAGGGTTCCCCTCTCTACCTTTATATGTTGGTGGGGCAATATTATCTTTCCCTGTATTTTTCATTAGGTCTCTAAATCAAGGGATGCCACTATCATCTCCAACTCCTGGCTTATTGGATCCAACCCACCCCCAGTAGGAGTGGGAGTCTTTCGACACATAGGTAGACAAACGTTGAAATCACCAGCAGGACACAAATACAATATGTGGCTTTGGGTAACAAGCTAGTCAGATAACTTAATAAGATAGTTGGACAGTTCTAAAAACTGTGGATTAAGTGCACTGGCAAAATCATTGTTATATAAATTAACCAGGTAAAGATTAAGATGGGTTCTCCAGCATAACACCTGAAAGCTAGTACTAGCTGTTTCCAGCACAGCCACATGGCCACCTAGAGCTACATCCAATCACACTGCCAGCCCACCAGATGCTCGGCCGCAAAGTGCCCTAGTGGCTGGAATACTATAACATTGAAACCCCCATTCTCGGCCAGCATGCTGCCTTGAGTTTGAGCGTACCACAGGGATCTATTCTGAGCCCTGTACTTTTTACTCTGTACATGGCTCCACTGGCTACTCTGGCTCAAGCAAATGAGGCTATGATTATATTGTATGCCGGCGATACCGAACTGCTGTTTACTTGTAAGAAGGGAGAGGAGTTTAATGGGGAGAAGATTAAAAAGTGCCTGAGAGAAACCTTTGCCTGGTTCAGACATAATCATCTTAAATGCAACCCGACAAGTCTGAAATTATCTTTTTTGGCACCCCCCCGCTCGACACCTGGACACAATGGTGGCCCCCAGACATGTCTCCTCCCCAGGCAGCAATTGGGATTGTAAATAACTTGAGGGTGAACATGGACAACGCCCTATCTATTTCACCTCAAGTACAGTCTGTAGCCGGCACGTGCTTCGGTCTCCTGAGAATGCTGCGTAGGTTTCTGTTCCTACTACCGCTCGCACATAAAGACAGTAGTTCAGGCCCTTATCACCTCCAGATTAGACTATGCGAACGTCCCCTAGCCTGGCCTCCCGGAGTTTCTACACAATAGACTCCAGGTCATGCAGAACGCGGCAGCCAGGGCAGTTCTGAATCACGGTCCTAGAGACCGGATCTCCCACCACATGAAGAATCTGCTCTGGCAAACTGTCCGATGCAGAATACTCTTCAAAACCTTGGTCCTGGCTTTTCAAGGCTCTGCATGGCATGGGGTGCATTACATCCGCAGAAGAGTCTCATACTACGTACCTGGTAGATCTCTCAGGTCAGCACACCAACATCTTATGGTCACTCCAAAATGTCACAGAGTCCGCCATGGCGGTCGCTCGTTTCAAGTGCAAGTGGCTAGTTTTGATACAAGCAATCTCTCTCGCTCAGACAGGCCACAAACATACTGGCTTTCAGGAAACAATTGAAAACCTGGCTGTTCCAACAGGGAGTTTAGGAGACACCCCCCCCCCCGGGAGGTCTGTTCCCCCTCTGGTCGTTGTATCTTTCCGTTTCCAGCGCCGGGATACTCTACTGAGTAGCTGTGCGCTCCATAAGTCCATTATAACATTAACAAGGCACAACCTCCCATGTCTCCTGCAGCATGATAATGTCATGGCTATTAATAAATGAAAGCCAATCAGGCAAACATAACTTAGAGCGAAGTCTCTGTTTCAAGATGTTGCGTACATACATTGGAGTCCTAAAGTTTACCACTATGCAATCACCTGAAATGTCTTTATACCCTTGGCCCACCCAACCAACCCTCCGTACCATAATGATTTCCTCCGCTTTCCTGGTATCAAAATACTTATATCTATTTAACTAATGTGCAGTTTTGTTCTTTAGTTGTACCCAAGACTCAGCTGAGCCCAACTTCAAGGGAGAACACCAGTAAGTACCAATACCAATGACCAATACCAATGGGCAAGCTGCAGGTGGTAAATTCAGTATGTCTTTACAGGGAACAATAGACTCTGGAGCTCCTCCAAAGGGGCTAATTCGATTACTCCTCTCAGTCACCTTCTCCATACTTGGGTTGGTGGTGCCTATGTCGACAATTATTATAGGCTTATCCTTGCTTAACTGGCTTCTGATAGCACATGTGGAATTCCTCTGTAAATTATCCACTGTAGCAGGAGCACTGTTCATCCTTATTTGGTGACAATTAAATTGGGTTGGTGGTAGTGTAGGACATACAGTACCCCTGGTATTAGATGCCTGAGCTGACTCATGATGTACAGATAGAAGTCTTCCTATCAAGTCCCAACGTGTTATAATGGGGCTCAGTTTTTGGTCCAGAATCACACTCAATTGGGTAATCGTAATCACAATGCTAATATAATTGTTTATTAATCCCTGGCCCTGTTCTACTACACATTGAGGCCACTCTTTCTATGATGCTTGAGTCTAGCATTAGGGTTTAAGCCAGGCTATAAACGGGCTCTGTCTGAAACTTCGTAAAGACTGGTGTTTGGTTGTGGATGCCCCAGCAACTTCCCTATGCAACCCCCCACCCCTTGTTTCCTCTTTTTAGGCTCAGGCTGGCTCGTGCATGAAGATTTGGTGAGTTTAACCAGGTGGGCGCATTAGTTGTTGCAGTGCCAGAAGCCCCATTGTTAACCAGGGACATAGTAGGTAAACTGGTGCCTGAAGAGATAGGCAGGCTGAAGCGTCAGTAGGGGGGTGAGGTGTGCCTGCCTCACCTTCTTGTTGCCTCCGAGAATGTCTCAGATCGAGAGAGAGTCTGCGCTCAGCCAACACAATTTCATTTGAGATTACCCCAATGGCTTTTGCCAACATGCTGTCAACTGTAGTCGTAGTAGTATGTGAGGTTGTACACATCCCTGTAATCTTTTGCTTGCGATTATCAATAAAGGAATGGATGCCTTTGGCTCACCTGGACGTCTAAATACAAGTTCGAAGGCCGGGCAAATTTCGACTGGGCCTCAAAGAGAGTGGACGGATCCCAGCCTCATCCAGCCAATGTGCCTTTGTCACTGGAATAGTGAAAACTCTGAGGAATCCAGTGGAAAGGGGAGACTATGAAGAAAGAGAGATTGTCTTGAACTTTGGAATACATTTCAATCTCTCTAAGCTTCTCTTGTGTCAAGTTGCATATTCGGACTGTCTGGCGATATCTGTTTGGGGTGTTCCTGTCAACTAGAAATGTTATATAATATATAACGAAATTGGGCATTTAACAATATGTGTGTATAGGATGTATTGATACACATTAGGCCCCTAAGAAAACAACTAGATGATGTTAATGAGAATGAATGAGTAGTTATTATTATTTTTTTATAGAATATCCTTTGTATGGATTTTAAGTTTGTAATATCAATGCTGAGAACATAAGGGCACCAAACAGGATTTATTCATTTTGAGCAGAGCAGATTAGGTTACATTATTATGACATCCATTGGGTTTTCAACATGGCAGCTTTGATATATCCTCAGATGACGGGGAAGGCTAAATGCATTTGAATATATTATCGATAGAGGAAGATGGCCACATTGCTGCAGTAATTAAGAGAATATGGGGAAATCAAAATGCATTTTAATATATTGTTGATAGAGGAAGATGGCCGCCATGCTGCAGGAATTAAGAAAATACACAGGTGACCTATTTTGTAGGATAATCAGATCTGAGATAATATAGTTAGAATATGGAAGCCATCTATCGTTTAAAATGTTGGTACATACGCATTATATAATATGGTTATTTATGCTTAAATAAAGAAATAAATAATGGAATACGTGAAGGGTGACCGCCTGACTCAAATATGGTGGCACGTCTGGTACAGATGCGTATTTGAGATATGCAGCATCTGCATCTATAAACGTGAGATAGAGGGATCCGGTTTAACATTTGAAATACTCAATCTGGAAGATGAGTTCACCTAATTCTGGTAAGCGATGTAGATTTCTCGAGCTTACATTGGGGCTTGGCATTGTACAATGAGACTCAAGCATTATGGGGAATGTTGCAATAGTTAGACTACAGACTACAGACTACAGAATACAAAAAAAAAAAACGGTAAGGGCTGGAGATGACTAGTCTCTCAAACTCACTTTGAGGTTAGATAGAGTAACATGAAAGCAGGGCACTAAATGGGTAGTAGTAATAATGAGATTGTAGGATTACGCCATAATAAATGACCTGATGAGACTGTCTAGGTGTGTGAGACAGTTCTGGAGAAATTGTATCTTCACGTCATATATCTACATTTTTAACAGAATAAATAGGGCAGAAGGGAGATTCTGTGGGGAGACGCCCCACAGAATATTTAAATTTAATAAAACTGGTCTAGCTAAAAAGACAACTGGCCTCAGACGAAGCACAGCCATGATCTAATGAGGAATTGTATGCTATACCTAAGTGGGGTGTAATGGTGGTAAGCAGTGAGGTCGGGAGTTCAAGGCTGATTAGAGTGGTGATAGAACCTAATATTAAATCAAATCAAATCAAGGATATTTATTGGGTGCACATATCACCCAAAGGTCTCATGGCGCTGGTGGACGACTCTGACTTTCTGGCTAGAGAGAAGATCTTACGGGTTTTAATAATTGAACAGCTATGTTTTTAGCTCCCTACGGAAGCAATTGTGGTCAGTTACAGTGCGTAGGTGAGGGGGCAATTTGTTCCAGAGAGTAGGTGCCAACAAGGAAGAAGCTTATTTCCGGGCCAGGGAAGGCATGGCTTGGCAGTTCGGGCTGGACTGTTCCCATGAGGCACAGGGTCAGAGTGATTTGCATATGGCCATGTCTGAACTGGGGTGGCAGAGTGGGCTAAACAATGGTGATGGATTAAACCCAGATCTTTTGACTGGGTGTGAGTGTTTGATTGGTTCAGATGATCCCTCCATCACCACCCCCTTTTGTGCCACTTGCACAGAGCCATCAAGCTGGTTACCGTTTGAGTCTTGGTTAGGAACACCTGCCTCTACCCCACTTGCCCTGTGCTTTATTGCCTGAATGGTTAGTCAAACAGAAAGCTACTTATCTGCTTGTCTCCTTCCAGTAAGGCTACTAACTTACAATGGCAAGGATGTCTACCTTCTTCACTTTTGGCAGAGTTGCTTGTATTGACTCTGGAAGATAATCTCCCATGCTCAACCACCATTGCTACTAATATATCAACTACCCCTGTGGGAGCAATCCCACTTGCTGCCTTGCTGTGAGTGTTTTCCTAGACCTCTTCAGGAAAAAGGAAAAGATGCCTCCGGCAGGACACCTGACCTCCTAGGATGTTCCACCTATGGAGCCTCTTTGAAATCAGATATGGAAGTCAAGGCAGGTGCCGTGCACTGAGAAGATCTGAGCAAAGCTAGCAATTCAATAGAATCAAGCCTCCCCATCACCTGGGCAATGTCAGCCTTTCTCCCACTAAACACATTCTTCAACTACACTGGACCCATGTCCCCATGAATAAGTTCCTCAATATGGCCAGAAATTAAGACTCTAAGACCAGTTCCAAGTGGTGTGCAATTGACCTTCAGGTACAAATAAGGTTATTCTAATACTAAATACTATAAGTCATTTAACCCTCAAGAATAAAAACAACCACTCAATGAGGTAGCTTATGAATGCAACACAATAGCAAATAAAGGTTGTACAGATTTAATTCAAATGAAGTGGCAGGCTGTCTTTGCTGTTGTGCAAACCTTTAGCTTGCTACACTAAGAGATCAAGGAATAACCCAATTGAAACCTCCTTGCACAGTAACACCATTCAAAAATGTCCTTCTTTGCACTTTTATTTGAAACTATAAACTCTCCAGCATTAGGAAATTTACTTTGAAATTGCAAAACACTCTGGTGATAAACAATGCCAACCTCCACTGCTGGAATCCCTCCCATGCTGCCTGCCTCAGCAGCATTGCACTCCTCTCAATATGGCGGCCATCCTTTTCCCAGTGGGCCCGCTGACCTCTATGCCCTCAACCAACTTACCCCAAAAATGCAGATTTGCCATATCAAGTGAAGCACGATCTGCAGGCAAACAAAACATGCAGCCTCGGGTGACATAAGAACCCCGTGCTACTCACATGAAAAAATGACCACATCCAAGCCATTGGGAGTCAAATCAGCAGTGCTGCATGGATCAGGCTGGTGAAGCGACCCGAACAAAGTGCAGGGCCACCGAGTTTAAGGAATTCCACCATGTGAATTAATTTTTTATTGTTCAATTATTTAAAATTGCTACAATCTACTGCATTTTCGGGCCCGCTCGCAAAGAGGTTCGTTTGCCCAGTGAGAGGCGAGAGGCGCGGCCCCGGGACTGCGAGAACCAGCATTCACCACCAGCTGCTGGGTCCTCTTCCCGCGTGAGCCGCGCCCCCTCCCAGTGCCCGCCTCCAGCTGACTCTGCCCTTTATCAACTCTCGCGGCCCCCGCTACGCGGGTGCCGCTCGCAAAGAGGTTCGTTTGCCCAGTGAGCCTGTCGTCGCTACAGGAGTAGCCCTGCTGACCTGTTTCCCTTGCCTTGGAGCCGCTGAGGAGAAGACCGACTGCGTGGCCGCAGAGGAGGTGAGAGGCGCGGCCCCGGGACAGCGAGGACCAGCATTCACCACCAGCTGCTGGGTCCTCTTCCCGCGTGAGCCGCGCCCCCTCCCAGTGCCCGCCTCCAGCTGACTCTGCCCTTTATCAACTCTCGCGGCCCCCGCTACGCGGGAGCCGCTCAGAAGAGGTTCGTTTGCCCAGTGAGCCTGTTGTCGCTACAGGAGTAGCCCTGCTGACCTGTTTCCCTTGCCTTGGAGCCGCTGAGGAGAAGACCGACTGCGTGGCCACAGAGGAGGTGAGAGGCGCGGCCCCGGGACTGCGAGGACCAGCATTCACCACCAGCTGCTGGGTCCTCTTCCCGCGTGAGCCGCGCCCCCTCCCAGTGCCCGCCTCTAGCTGACTCTGCCCTTTATCAACTCTCGCGGCCCCCGCTATGCGGGGGCCGCTCGCAAAGAGGTTTGTTTGCCCAGTGAGCCTGTAGTCGCTACAGGAGTAGCCCTGCTGACCTGTTTCCCTTGCCTTGGAGCCGCTGAGGAGAAGACCGACTGCGTGGCCGCAGAGGAGGTGAGAGGCGCGGCCCCGGGACTGCGAGGACCAGCATTCACCACCAGCTGCTGGGTCCTCTTCCCGCGTGAGCCGCGCCCCCTCCCAGTGCCCGCCTCCACCCTCCTAAACCGAACGTAAAACAGGTCCTACAACGCGCACCGCGGGACGCGCGCGGGTCGCAGCCCGGGGCGAAGACCGGGCAAAGAGCGGGCCGTTTGAGGCCGTTCGAGGACCTGAGGGACTGGACTGGGCCACCTCCCTTTCGTCTGTATGTGACTCTATTATTCTCCTAACTAGTATTACTATTCGCATAGTCCGAGAAAAATTGTTGTCACTAGAGGTACCAAAACAAAAGCACCGGGTAACGTTGGAAAACTGCTTGGTCCTATGGACGCCTTCATCACGAAGGCGAACTCGTTCATAGACCAAAGTATATCACTAATGGAACAAAGGGTCTCTTTGGACCTGGCCTTTGCCAAGAGGTCCTCATTGGGTAACCTGGCGGACGCCAGATCACCAGCCACAGGAGGAGCCACAATTGCCGAGGTCAACCCACCACGAGAGAGACGTAGTTTACCCAACACAGTTGACTTATCTGTGTCCCAATTAGCTGAATCACAGCTTAGCATCGACCTTGAAAAAGCTCCGGACTTAGTCTTGCAAACGCCCCCACCCATTTCCTCTTTAGAAAAAATGATAGAAAGGGGAAGGAGGGAGGGTGTGATAAGTAAGAAAAGGGTGGCCCCTAAAACCCCCATCTCAAATACCTCGACCCATTTACCAAGGGCACAAGAAGAAACACCGGCTAGAGTAGAACACCTAGAAGTTCCAATTCTAGTACATCATTCAGAGTCTGAAACATTCACCTCGCTCGCTCCGGATTCCCAAATTAACACACAATCCCCAAGGGGCCCGAGTGATTCGGAGGTTCCTAATCCATTACTGACCAAGATCGCTATAATATTTAAACAATCACTGCAACCCTTAGAGCAAAGACTAGCGAATTTGGAGTCACAGATCCTTCAACTTGTAAAAATCCAACAACATGATCATCCCGTAGGCTGTCTTAAAGGAGGGGGAAACATCATAAAAAAAACATCCACCACAAATTTAACAAATGGAAATTCACATCTGACTAATCCTCAACAGAAGACGCGTCAAATCACAATTCCCACTGCCTCTATTAACTCTAATAACCCGAAGCCATTAATCACTCCGACTATCTCTAATATCTCTACAAATATTACCCTTTTGACTTCCCCAGGAACCCCAATTACTCCGGCACTGAATACAGAGGCATCTAACAAAACCACCAATAAAATTCCTAATAAAACTTCAAACAATTCATCTAGGATAACGCCAGCCCCTCAGCATCCAGTTTCAAACACCCCGTCGGTGAGGCCCAGGGGAAACATTGCCAAAAACTATGGCAAATCAAGATCTCCAGCAGTTTTTCCACCTGAAGCCTCACCGTACGTGGCAATTATGACTGGTGTCCCCGAGCTAACCGACTCTAACTCGGAACCTGGCTGGTCTCTAAAAAATAAAGCTCAGCACTGGTTGCAGACCAATCGTCCAATCCCGTCAGCCTGGACGGGTAGGATTAGATCTGTTGCAAGGGTACCATGGGTGGGCAATACTCGAAAAACAATCCCTGGGGACTGTATAGCGATTACCTTTGAGGACCCACGAATAGCAGATTACATCTGTTCGTGGGAGGACATCACCTCAAACGGAGGTATTAAGATCAAATCACTTTCCTTTTTTTACCCTTTCAGACAAACAAATGGTATACAGGAACAAGAGCCCCCTTGGGCAGTTCCACTCCCCAGGCAGAATGACTCAGATAACTTCAGGTATCATGGTCCTTCAAGACGTTATGATTCAGAATATTCCTGGAATACAGTAGGTCCGCGTCATCAGGGGGGAGGCTGGGAAGATAGGAGACCTTACATACAAAGGCCCTTATTCAGAGACCATCCCAGATGGGATCCATGGTATAACATCCCCCTGCAAAATAGGTACAGTGGACTTGAAATGGTCGATTGACCATCAAGCGAAAGTATATCTAATAATCCCCATGTACCCCCCAGCCCGGTGAATATGAATATTTCTTCGGAATTCACGAACCTGGAAGTCGTACTCCCAGTTGAACAATCAAATGATGCCACCCCTTTCACTTCTTTACTCTATTGGAACATAGCAGGTCTTCGTTCCAAAATTGAGGATGGGAGCGCTCAAAATTTCTTAAATCCCTACCAAATAATCTGTCTCCAGGAGACCTGGACAACAGAAGAATTACATCTTCAAGGTTATAAAACCTATTTTATCCCGGCTTTAGGCAGTACAATGGGAAGACCCAGAGGTGGGTTAGTAACCTATATAGCTAACACCCTTACCCTGATAAAAGTGGCTATAGTCTCCCAGGATTCCAATTTTCAAATTCTTTCTTTAACCCTTGTCAATAAGGAGACTATCTTCCTGACTAATATATATAACAATCTCCCTGAAGATCAATTCATAATTCTCCTTGGACATGTTCATGAGAGTTTGAAACAATGTTACCAATGGAGAACCGGTAACAGGGCAACCCATTTAATTTGGGGAGGAGATTTCAACCTCCATCCATGCTTAAAGACTAACCCACTTTGTTGTGGGATGGCAGACGAACTCGATGTTCCTTTAGCTAATTTTACACACAGTAAAGCAGGGAACCTATTAAATTCAATCCTCTCGGACTTGGACCTGCAAATTGCTAATTATCAACAAGCAGAGTCCAATGTATTTAGTCCGACCTACGTGGGTAGAGGTCACCATACGACAGTAGACTATATATTTTTATCTTCTGGTCTACTGGGCATTGCCAAAGACTTTGAGGTCATTGGCAATCCATTCAGTGACCACTCAGCCCTAAAGATTAATTTGTATCTGTCAGTACCCAACACTCTAAATGCGGAGATTGCTAGTACGCTCGGACAAAATAAATTAGAAATTGGCAAACAGAATGGCTATTCAATCAGATGGGCTAAGATTAACCCTATGGAAATCACAAAAAAAACTCATAGTCCAGGCATATCCAAATATCCTAAAATGTCTCGATCTATCCTCTGATCACGAGGAAGTCCTAGCGAATTTTAATCAAATTCTGGACTCCATCAAGGACTTACTCTCATCAAAACCTAAAGTTAACCACTCAACAAAGAAAAGGTGGTTCGACCATAATTGCACAATGGCCCTAACAAATTTAAAACTAGCTCTTCATAACAAACCGAGAGACCCAGCCCAAATTCAACTCCTAAGGCGCCAATATAGAGGAGAAAGAAAACTGAGAATCGCCCAACTAAAGCAGAAACTTTGGGACGATCTCCATGAGAGTGCGGTATTAAAAAATAGTGAGCAATTCTGGCGTACAGTCAGAACCCCATATCTCTCGGATACAGGCACCCCTAGAATAGAAGTTGCCATAGACGAGAAGACATGGGTCGTGCATTTTTCTAACATCTTTAAAAATACCTCACCAAAAGATTTATCGCCCCCAGGAGCACAGTACCCTATCCCGCTTCTCTTCGATATTCCCGATTTATTGGAAGCATTGCAGAAAAGCAAATTGGGTAAAGCGCCAGGCCCAGATGGAGTCCCAGTGGACTTTTTTAAAAACAATTTAGATCTCTGGGCCCCGATCTTAACAAGAGTGTGCATTGCCGCCGTGAATGAGGGAGTGCTAAGCTCTTGGACCAAATCAATAATGGTCCCCGTTTTTAAAAAAGGGGACAGACAAGATGTGAAGTGCTATCGGCCCATTTCACTGCTGGATTCGCTCGGGAAAGTAGTGGGAAGAGTAATCCTAGAGCGTCTCCAGCAGTGGAGTGAGGACCGTTGTATCATCTCCGACATCCAATTCGGCTTCCGAGAGGGTTTCGGAACAGTCGAACAGGCCCTCAATCTCACCCTATTAATGGGAAAGTACATACAGGCCAAGGCTAATAAAATCTATAGGGTCTTTGTCGACCTGTCCGCAGCCTTTGACTGCGTTTCGCATGCAAAGCTGTGGACGATCCTTGCCCAAATGGGAGTAGATCCCCCTCTCCTGGACTTCTTACGAGAACTCTATTCTGGTGCTACGGCTAGAGTACGATTTGGCGTAAATGGCGAGTTGACGGCCCCGTTTAGCGTAGGGCGTGGAGTCAGGCAGGGTTGTGTCCTGGCCCCCTTCCTCTTCTCACTCTATACAAATGGCTTGGAGGAGGAGATGTTGAGGGGGGCTCGGGACCTCCCACGCATAAACCATCGCCTGAATCCCGCTCTGCTCTATGCAGATGATGCGGTCATTCTCGCGCGCACCCCTCGCGAGCTTCAATACTCACTGAATAGGTACACGACTTTTATGAGTAATTTGGACCTAAGGGTGAACGTGAAGAAAACTTTTGTTATGACAGCAGGCAGGGGCCAACAAAGAACAAAAGCTATTCACCTTGAAGCCCAAAAACTTGATGTGACTCCTCAATACCCCTACCTGGGCATCATGATCGATGATCAGTTAACATGGAAGCCAGCAGTAGTTACAAGGGGCAATCTATTTAAAAGATCAATAGCCGCTCTAACGAGCTTTTCCCAGAGATTAGGACAAAGGCCTCCAGTGGAGCTATTAAAAATTTATACTGCCAAGTGCCTGGCTACCGCCACATATGGTGCGGGAGTTTGGGGATACGTCGACACCAGCTATATCCAGAAGGCGGAAAACGTTTTTCTTAGATTCCTCTTGGCAATGCCGAGAGGCACGTCAACATACGCTATGCATTTAGAATTGGGAATACCCTATATAGAGGATCTAATAAAAACAGAACCTGTGATGCTGTGGCGGCGCATCTGGACATCCGAAAATAACAAACTGACCCAGTCTATCATCATTGACTCGATGGCTCTTGACAAATCCTCTAGCATAAAGTGGCTGTCCTATGTAAAAAACTTTTTCATAGATCTAGGTCTTCAGAACTGCTATTTTAACCCAGATTCTATAAGGGACATTTCAAAGAGAGACCTTAAACAACTAGCGCTAAGACATTTGGAAACGCTAAGATTAACATCAAATTTATTGAAAACGACGGTTGTTCAGGCGAACGTGGTCCAAATAGCCCACGGCATTCACCCGTATCTGACCCTGCAATTATCGATCTACGAGAGAATGCTACTAACACGTTTTAGGCTAAATACTTTTTTTAGATTGGTCACGTTCCCATTGAAAAACTGCTGGAAAGCTATCCTCTCTCCCTGTCCGTGCGATGGAGTATCAGCACAATCAAACTTACATGTGATTTTGCTTTGTAAATTTCATCGCTCACACAGAAAAATCTGGTTATTACCAATATTAAGGAACTGGGTTCTGAGACAATGTAGACCTGCCCTTCTTAGACTCCAAATGTTGGAAACAGAAAATGTTTGTTATTTTGTGAGCAACTTTTTAAAATGTATCACGAACCATAGAAATAACTTATAAACCGCCTTACAGATATCGAAACAGAAAACTTTATAACTAATCCATTGATAACTTTTTAGTTTTTTGTATGAAAGGCTATGAAATATGTTTCTTTCATCTACATAAAAATGTAATGTATGTTAATTATTGTTTCTTTTATGGTTTTTCCATTGTGAATAAGACGAATAAAGAATTTATTATTATTATTATTACTGCATTTTCGAGTATAGAGTAAAAGAAAAGAAGAAGATGAAGAGAGAAAAAAAGGATAAAAATGCAGTTCTGAAGTTCATAGCCATCATGAGGATTCCAGCTTGGATGTTTGGATTCGCTAAAATGTATAAAATCATAAAAACTGCAGTCCAGGCTGAATCTGAACTGCTAGTGCATTGGGATAGCAGCTGCGTCTATAGTCCCTTTATATCTTGGGGCTTAAGATGGGCCCTTTAACGCGGTGGATTTGTGTTCCTTTAAAAAACACATTAAGCTGTCGAAACGTAAGTTAAGAGTAATAATAGTTAAAACTAGCATTTGTGGATATTGAACTGGGTTCTGTGGGTTTGACTGGTCTGACGTGCACAGTTGATCTTCTGAGCTTGGTTAATTGTGTTTCCTTGTTTTCTGCGTGAGCCAGAGAATCACTGTAATTCTGGATTGATGGCCAACTAGTTGCTGCTGGTGGCTTTAGTAGTGTTTGTAAGGGCAACCCGGATTGCGTCTGTGAATTTCCCTTGTCTGGCTGTGGTTTGTGCTGTTTTGGCGAAGAAACACAGGTCTGAGACTTCTCTGCAGTGTCTAAGACCATGGGTCCTGCAAGTAGGGATTACCAGGCAATGTCGCTCACTAGCCATCTTTGAACAACAACACAAAAGGTGAAGCCAGGATTCGCTTAGGTAGCTACATAGTCAGCAAGTGATTAAATTGTCCTTCTGGGCCCAAGATGGATTGAAGTCCATGACTGGTAGTGCAAGAAGCTGCATGTACAACATTTTCTTCCATGCTTGAACTGTCAAGGCTTGCTCAAAATAAGGCTGGGGTTTGACCGGGATATGGGACGCATCCAGTTCAGAGAAATTGGATTGGCTGAATGAGCTTTCTAGGTCCCTTTCGAATGAAATTTTCTTAACCTGTACCTTCGATGTTTTTTTTCCAGGCAGGGATAGGGATATCCTGGTTTTGGAGGTTTTGAATATCTATTTCAAGTAGGCTTATGGCCTCTGCCAACTGGGTCTGCCATGGCGAGCAGGCCTCTTAAAAATTGATTTGATTTGGGCTTTTAATGAGAGGGCTGGGGCACGCAGGGTGCTGATTTGGTATTTAATTATGTCCCCTGAACATGTAATGTCCAGATGGGCGAATCCCAGCTCCAGTCTAACTCTTGATCTCCTAGCCTGTCGAGGGAGTGGTAGAACCTTCTTATAAGCATAAATATGGAAATACATGAGGAACCTGTTGAGTGCACCAGGAAATGCAAGGTGACAATAATGAATGGTGGGAAAAAGTTTGGCTCTCAAGACTTTCAGCATGGGTTCTGCGGTGGGGCTGTGTAACATCTGATTCAGATGCTTTAAACTGTAAATAATGCCACCCCCTTACTTCTTAGATGTTTTGAGTGGGCCATTGGTGTTGCCCCATCTGATACCCTGACGCCCAGATAGTTGTAACTTGTGCATGTTTTTATCTGCTGGGACACAGCCTTGTTTCAGACCATTGATGGTTGACACCTTTACTGTTGCAGTGGATTGGCTTGTCTTTATGCTTACCCAAGTTCCCTGGTGTAGTGCTGTTATTGCTTTTAGTAGCTGTCAGGGGATTTCCCAGGAGTCTAATTTTTCCCTCAGTTTCCCTTGTCTACACAGTCAAATGCTGCACTGTAATCCACAAAGCAGCAGAAGAGAGGCGGTTGCATCATCATTGTAGCTTGATGTACCAAGTAACCCAATGCTAAGAAATTGTCCATGGTGGAGCTATCAGGCCTGATTGAAAGAGGGAAAGGATGTTATCATTTACCCAGTGTTCTGCTCGATTTTCCCGGCCCTCTTTTGAGGAAAGGTGATTGATGGTGACTTCAGTCTCTTATCATTCCAGTGCAAGGGTTAGAGTAGTGGATAGAGCCTATTTACAAGGCACTTTGATATAATTCTGTATTCTCCTCCTTAGATTAGGGCTTATATATATATATATAGCCTAGGGGATAGATTCGCTAGTATTAGGGATAATCCGTCCTTTAGTTAGGGTACTAGTATACTTTCCATGGAGTTATGCTGAATTCGGGCCTGGTAGGCCTCAAACGGGAGAGACTCCATCTTTCTTTCTGCCCCGGCAGCTTGGGATGCTTCTAGGTCAAGTGTAATGTTTTAGTTACGAGGTGTTGTTCGCTTGGAGAGAACCGGTTCAGGCCGGCCCTTGTTGAAGGATTGTATTTTTCTTCATGCCGAAGACACAACATCAGGCCGGCCGGCTGGGAACATGTCCTTGGTACGGGGAGGTACAAGAATTTGGTGGGCGGCAGGTTACTGGCTGGAATTTTCCATGAAGGAACACGCTTCTATATTAGTGAAAGCCCGAGATAGTTGGAAGGTCAGTTCGTAGGCGGCATCTAGCCGTTAGTAGCAAACCTATTACTTATTCCAGGGAAGACAGACGCCATTCTAAAGGCGGAGAAGAATCGAGAAACAGATACTCTCTTAGCAGAACAGCCAGGGAAAGAGAGTAGCCGATGAGAGGAAGGTTCCAGTGGCTTGGAGAAGGGTGAAGGGAACAGCGCATAGCGGTGCAGCCGTGTACCCGTGATTGCGGAGGTGTGACTTCAAGACGAGCCAAGGCACAGACGAGAAGGGAACCTAGATGACTTCTGAGTGCGGACTTCATATTAATAAGGTGATGTCGACCCTTTCTTATTAGAGTGTACAACCTAATCTTTTACTTCTCTTTGCAGGTTATGTGTTGTAGTATGGTGTTATATGTTTGTTTATTGTAATGGGAAATAAAGTACCCCAGTTCTTAGTGAACCGATATGTGCCGCGTGTTCTTGTATGAGAGGGTAACCTATTCTCCTAGTCAGATGCTGCTATGTGAACAGATGCTAACCCTGATCAGGTAAGTGGTAACTGAATAAGGGAGAGAGGAGCCCCTTGAATTAGCAAATACGTTGTACATTATCCAAATTGGCAACCGTTGTGTGATCCGGAATATTGTAGTTCTATAACCCTGATAAATAGTGAGACCGATCCCTTTATGTAATGGTAATCATAGGATAAACTGCCACTGGGTAGAGAGGTCTGGGTTCGAATGGGACCGCGAGATCGCCGATTCTGATGCTGCCGTCTGGGTAGGTTGTCTGGGTCTGAATGAGACCGCGAGGCCGCCGATTCTGATGCTGCCGTCTGGGTAGGTTGTCTGGGTCTGTATGAGACCGCGAGATCGCCGATTCTGATACTGCCGTCTGGGTAGAGAGGTCTGGGTTCGAATGGGACCGCGAGGCCGCCGATTCTGATGCTGCCATCTGGGTATTTTGTCTGGGTCTGTATGAGACCGCGAGATCGCCGATTCTGATACTGCCGTCTGGGTAGAGAGGTCTGGGTCCGAATGGGACCGCGAGGCCGCCGATTCTGATGCTGCCGTCTGGGTAGGTTGTCTGGGTCTGTATGAGACCGCGAGATCGCCGATTCTGATGCTGCCGTCTGGGTAGGTTGTCTGGGTCTGTATGAGACCGCGAGATCGCCGATTCTGATACTGCCGTCTGGGTAGAGAGGTCTGGGTTCGAATGGGACCGCGAGATCGCTGATTCTGATGCTGCCGTCTGGGTAGGTTGTCTGGGTCTGAATGAGACCGCGAGATCGCCGATTCTGATACTGCCGTCTGGGTAGAGAGGTCTGGGTTCGAATGGGACCGCGAGGCCGCCGATTCTGATGCTGCCGTCTGGGTAGGTTGTCTGGGTCTGTATGAGACCGCGAGATCGCCGATTCTGATGCTGCCGTCTGGGTAGGTTGTCTGGGTCTGTATGAGACCGCGAGATCGCCGATTCTGATACTGCCGTCTAGGTAGAGAGGTCTGGGTTCGAATGGGACCGCGAGGCCGCCGATTCTGATACTGCCATCTGGGTAGAGAGGTCTGGGTTCGAATGGGACCGCGAGGCCGCCGATTCTGATACTGCCGTCTGGGTAGAGAGGTCTGGGTTCGAATGGGACCGCGAGGCCGCCGATTCTGATACTGCCGTCTGGGTAGAGAGGTCTGGGTTCGAATGGGACCGCGAGGCCGCCGATTCTGAGACTGCCGTCTGGGTAGAGAGGTCTGGGTTCGAATGGGACCGCGAGATCGCCGATTCTGATACTGCCATCTGGGTAGAGAGGTCTGGGTTCGAATGGGACCGCGAGGCCGCCGATTCTGATACTGCCGTCTGGGTAGAGAGGTCTGGGTTCGAATGGGACCGCGAGGCCGCCGATTCTGATACTGCCGTCTGGGTAGAGAGGTCTGGGTTCGAATGGGACCGCGAGGCCGCCGATTCTGATACTGCCGTCTGGGTAGAGAGGTCTGGGTTCGAATGGGACCGCGAGGCCGCTGATTGCTGATAATATAGGAGGTACATGGTATGTATCTTAGGAATTCCCTGTCCTTAGGTGGTAGATATATGTTGAAAACCTTGTAAATAGGTCCTAGGGAGGGGGAGAGGGTAACGTTCTGGCTGAGTTAGGGAGGCTCTGATGAGCTGGTTCTATCTAATCTGAGAACCCAGGCAGAACATTTGGCTTCACGAACCGTTTACGAAACCTGTGTGCGTCGTAGTTGTTTTTCTATTTGTCCTCGGCACGTACGTGCTTTCGTTTGTGTATTCTTTGTCTATATTTGTGTGTATAGTTTTGTTTTGTCAGGATGTTTTTGAGAAAGTCGAAATCTGTTTTTAAGTTGCCTGTTGATATTCCCGGCTGGGATTCAACGCCTTATGAGGCCTTGGCCCGCGGGTGGGCTGATTCTACTGGTTTGAGTGAGAATTGGAATTCTTGTCTGGAGCTGGCGGAGCCGGCTGATGTGATTTCCTGTTTGCAGAAGGAGCCGGTAGCGAAGGGTGATGAGCTTCCTATTTTAGGGCGCTGAGGTTGGATTGTCTTGTCTGCGTACAGGCTTGTACATGAGAGGTTGTTGAAATTGCAGAAGGAGCATGTGGAAATGGAAAGGAAGTTTGTTGAAATTCAGAATGATCATACTTTGTTGCGGTGTCAAAATAAATTGCTTGCCGACAAGCTTGAGACGTATCAGACTATCGCCGAAAGGGCGGCTGTGCGGATTGCACGATATAAATACAAGAATCGTCGGGGTCACGTTTCTAAACGGAAAGTGCGATTGGTAGTGGCGAAAGCCGGACTGGATTGGAATCCTGATGAATGGGATGGTAATATCTGGAATTCGAGCGATTCTCGTTCCTCGGATGAGGAGTCTAACAATCGCGAGTCTTCTCGCTCTGGACGGGCCTTTAAATCTGCTTATTGTGCTACCGATGTTGAGTCCCGCGACTACGATCGCTCTTTGCATTCTGTTGATACTTCTCATACGGATTGTTCCCCTAAGTTTACTGATCAGGCCCCTTGTGGTGCTCTTCCTGCGGTCTCTGCACATCCTGTTTTTCGTAGGAAGTTGCAGCAGGCTCCCGGTAATCCGAACGGTATTCCTTTGGATTCTTTGGAGGATTTTACTCAACAGGAAATTAGTGATATTTTGCAGCGATTTCGACAGCGCGCTGGTGAGACCTTGCTTACGTGGATGGTGCGCCTTTATGAACTGGGCGCTGCTGGCATTATGTTGGAGGCTGGCGATTCTTTGAAATTCTGTTCCTTGAGTTCGGATTCTACTGTACAAGATCATTTTCGTAATTATAATGGTGGTGGTCAAATCAGTTTGCTTCAGTTGGCGACTGAGGGTTGTAATCAAAAGTACCATACTGAATCTGACTGGCCTGTGAATGACAAGCCGTGGTATACATTGCGCGATGCTGCACAACGTCTCAAAGAGGAGGTGATGAAAACTGCGATTTTTCTGAGTACTGCTGACAGATTGCTTGATGGTTTGTTGACGTCTTCTGTGCGGAATCGTATTATTCGTTCTTCCCCGGTTGCTTATAAGCAGGTCATGATGACCTTATTGATCAATCAGACTGGTAATGCGTTGTCTATGGTACTGGAATCTGTACGCCAGCTCGGTGAGTTGGGTGATTGGTTTAAACCTGACCGACAGTCCCGGTCTGACACTCGTACTCCTGGAGACAATAAGCTTACTAGACGTGACATGTTTATGGCACTTTTGGCTGATGGTGTGAGGAAGGAGGATATTGATGGTGAAACTACTTCTCGTTTGTGGGACTTGTTTCGCAAACGCGGTTTAGACCGAAAGGAGGGTGCCCGGCGTGTGCGGACGAATGAGTGCGATCGTGAGTATTCTGATGACAGCGGTGATGACAACCGTCGTGTGCGTTCTGATCGTCGTGATGATCGACGATATGTACGTGATGCGTCCCCTCGTCGTGGAAGAGAGAGAGAGAGAGAGGGGGAGAGAGAAAGGGGGAGAGATGATTATGGTAACAGCCGACGTAGAGATGAAAGGGATCAGTCCCCTGAGTTGAGGAGGAGGGAGGATCGACACAGATTTTCTGATCGAAATTCACAGTACAATACGGAGGACAGGAATCCATTTCGTAAGGGAGATGGATATGAACATGATATATTGATACCTGAGAAACGTGAGAACCTTTATCCTGATTTGTCCTGGATGATAGAACGCAGTAAAAATGACTAGGAAGTAGGTCAAGCTCCCGTACACAGATGGGCTCACCGAGATAATAGACCCTATGTAGATATTGAAATTTTTTGGAGACATCATAATATTCAAAGGGCCCGAGCATTGGTAGATACAGGAGCGGAGGCCACTCTTATTCATGGAAAATCAAAGAAATTTAAAGGCCAATTTTTTACAATTACGTCTTTAGGTGGAAAGGAAACTCCCGCAGTACAAACTACAATTGAAATGAGAATAGGCAGAATTCCTAGAAAAGAATATTCTGTATTAGTCGTGCCCCTCGTAGAGTACATAATTGGAATTGACATTTTGAAAGGAATGACTTTACATTTGGATGATGGATGTTATCAATTTGGAACTAAACATTATATATCATCCAGACCCGTACGGGTTGGTCGTTTAAGAATGCCCCCATAAAGATTCCCCAGGCGACAAAAGTGGTTTGCCAGAAGCAGTATCGTATTCCAGGTGGTCATGAAGAAATTAGTACCACTATTCAGGATTTGGTGGATGCAGGAGTTATAACTCCGGTTACTTCTGCCTGGAATAATCCTGTTTGGCCCGTGCGTAAGAGTGATAACTCCTGGCGCATGACTGTTGATTATCGAGAATTGAATAAGTATACGCCCCCTTTGACTGTCGCAGTACCGGATATCATTACTTTAATTGAAAGAATTCAAAAGCATCCAGGTACATGGTATGCGTCCATTGATATTGCTAATGCTTTCTTTTCAATCCCGATTGCCCCTGAATGCCAGGAACAATTCAGTTTTACATGGAGCGGACGTCAAATGACGTTTAGAAGTCTTCCCCAGGGCTATGTGCATAGTCCTACGATATGTCACCGGCTGGTGGCAGAGCATTTGGCTGAGGTACCTGTACATTCGAGAATTCAGATATGTCATTATATTGATGATGTTCTGATTCAAGGTGAAACACAAGATGAAGTTCAGACCCAATTAGATAAACTCCTTGAGTGTTTGCATGAGAAAGGTTGGGAAATCAACCCGGATAAATTACAAGGTCCATCCCAGACTGTAAAATTTTTGGGTATTAATTGGCATGAAGGTCACAGAGAAGTGATCCCACAAGTAAAACAAAAGATTCTTGATTTTGCAGTTCCGAGGAATAGGAAAGAAGCCCAAAGCTTCATCGGCTTATTTGGTTTTTGGCGCCAGCATATTCCACATTTGAGTCAAAGATTGGCCCCCTTGTATCGAGTCACTCGTAAAAAGAATGCGTTTGAATGGGGTAAACCACAGCAAGATGCGTTTTGTTTGGCAAAAGAAGCGATTCAGTATGCCTTGGATTTATGGCCTGTGTGCGATGGTGACGTGGATTTGAATGTGTCTGTACAAGGACTTTATGCAAATTGGAGTTTGTGGCAGAAACAGGGCAGAAGTAAAGTACCGTTAGGTTTTTGGACTAAAAAGTTACCCGATGCTGGTGAGCGTTATACACCTTTTGAGAAACAGTTGCTTGCATGTTACTGGGCTCTGGGCTCTGGTGGATACCGAGCAATTAACTTTGGGACATGATGTGGTCCTGCGACCTGAAATTCCTATCATGCAGTGGGTTTTGAGTTCGCCGAAAACTCACAGAATTGGACACGCTCAGGAGGCGAGTGTGATTAAATGGAAATGGTACATACAGGACAGGGCACGTTTGGGACCAAAGGGAGTTGCATCCTTGCATGAGCAGGTGGCGCGGGCGCCATCGGTTGAGACGGAGAGTGAATGCTCCGTACCTTTAGTACAGGAATCCCCTGTTAAGTGGGGTAAGCCATTTGATGATTTGTCCCCAGAGGACAGAAACCACGTTTGGTTTACAGATGGTTCGGCAAGGTTCATAGGTACAAAACGACATTGGAAGGCAGTGTCCTATAATCCGATCACACAAAAATTGCTGAGTACAACTGGTGAGGGAAAGAGCAGCCAATTTGCTGAGCTTTATGCTGTTTATCAAGTTCTGAAGCAAGAGTTACCTGGCACATGTCATATTTTTACTGATTCCTGGTCTACTGCCAATGGATTGGCAGTTTGGTTACCGACTTGGCATTCCCATAATTGGGAATTGCATTCAAAAGAACTGTGGGGAAAAGAATTATGGCAAGAGATTTGGGAAATGCTCCCGCAAAGTACTGTTACAATCTTTCATGTGGATGCTCATATCCCAATAGACTCCCTTGACAAATTCTTTCATAACATTGCAGATGAACAATCTAAAATTGCTGAGGCACTGGTGGACATGCAGGATTCTGATATGGAAGGATTGGCGAAATGGGCCCACCAGAAAGCAGGACATTATGGAGAGAAAGACACTAGCAGGTGGGCCGCTGATCGAGGAATTTATATTCCTTTAGATTTAATTAAAGACATTATTTTGCATTGTCCCATTTGTCAGCATGCTAGACAGCGGAAAGTGCCTCAAATTGTTAAAGGTCATTTACATTGCGGAAAATTGCCCGCTCAAATTTGGCAAATTGATTACATTGGTCCACTTCCTGTGAGTAAAAATTGTCAATACATTTGCACCATTGTTGATACATACAGTGGCCTGTTAGTGGCCCTCCCCTGTAAACAAGCTACCCAAGTGAATACCATTAAGACATTGGAATTGATTATGCTTTATTATGGTACCCCATTCCAAATTCAATCTGATAATGCATCCCATTTTCGTGGAAGATTGGTGCAGGAATTTTGTGTGGAAAATAATATTGAATGGGTGTTTCATATACCATATTATCCGCAGGCCTCGGGCCTCATTGAGCGGATGAACGGTTTACTGAAAAATCAACTGCGTAAGTTAACCGATGATCGTTATAAGAATTGGAGGGATTATTTGTTTCAGGCCTTATTAATTTTGAATAATCGTCCTTTTCTAAATGCTGAATCTCCATTGATGCGTTTGTTTCCTCCGAATGTTGATGCAAAGCCCAATTCTATTGGGGATACTGTGATGTACTGGGAAATTACCCCCGGAGCACTGGCTCCATGCAGAGCGACCCCGGGGTCGGCAGGTCTAGACCTGCATGCCATGAATGATACCATTATAAAAAGTAAAGATCGAGTCATCATTGAAACCGGTGTTGGTATCTGTATACCCACTGGAAATTTTTGATTAATAGCCCCTAGATCGGGGCTGGCTGTGAAAGGTGTTCAAGTACTCGGAGGAGTCATTGACAGTGACTATCAGGGAGAGATTAAGGTGCTCCTGCTGAATAGCAGTGAGGTTGATTTACCGATTCATAAAACTGACCGAATTGCTCAATTGTTGATAATGCCTGTTTTCAGTGGTGAGATCACAAAAGGCACTGCCCCAACGTTGCTAACTGTACGAGGACAAAAAGGATTTGGCTCCACAGATAATCCTGTAGCTAGAGTTTGGGTGCAATCGCCTAAGAATCCCCCTGAACAAGCTGAGATTATTGCAACCGGTCATGATAATACTGTTCTAGTCATGAGACCAGGGAAAGATAGCTGGGAAGCTGTCCCGGCTGACAAATGTTACCTACGAGAATGAATAATGCCTGTATTTGATTTTCTTTCAGATCATTCTCTGGACTGTTGCTGCAGGATGTGTCGGCGTTGGACTCCTTTTGGACTGCTGCGACGGGAGAGGAGGGAACCCATCGACCCGGGCTGATCTGAGAACCCGAGTACCGCGTTCCTTTGCTGCGTGGGATTCGTCATCGAACTTTTGGGCTACTTTGGCCAAGCGAGTGACTAATGCCCCTCATTTTTGTTTAACACCGATGCGTTCGGTGACTGACATTTTAGCGACTTGTTTAGTTGCTGTTCCTGCTTCATTAGAGACTTTGGCCCATATTTTTAATATATCGAATGCCCGTCCTAATGTCCTTTTGGGAGATTTTGCTACACATGAATACTGCCCTTTATGTACTGAGTTGTCCGATTCGACACCCCTGATCCAGTCCCAGATAATCACCTATAATATCACGCAGGGTGATTTATGTTTTTTCCTTACTTGTGATCCCAATGCTATTTCTGAGTGTGTGCGTTTAAAATTGAAAGGTACTACTTCATTCACAACTCATGAAAGGACTTTGTGCTTCCGAAGATCACCGAAGTTATGTACTTCTGTTCAAAATAATATGACTTGTAAGAATTTAGTGGTTACCCCCAGTCATTATCGTACAATGCTGCTACCCTCTGGTTGGCTTTTCTCTTGTGGTAATACATCCTGGCCATATATTCCTGCGAACATTTCCGGAGGCCCTTGTGCCATTACCAGACTGAGTTTGTTGATGTTCTCCTCGCATCCTAATGCTAATTCCCGTGTGATCCGAGATGCTGTAATGCTACAGGAGGACTGTGATTCGTCTATGCATTTATATTCCAAATCTGAATACCTTAGCTTAGCTATCTCAATTGTTGGTGTTCCTGCCTTGGCGGTCTATAATGCCAAGTCTATTGGGAAAATGGCCTGCTGGATGGTAAAATCCATTAATCATACTTCTACGATCCTGTCTGACATACTATTAGACGCCCAGGGTGAACGTAGAGCTATCTTACAGAACCGGGTGGCTATTGATTATCTTTTGCTTAAACATGGACATGATTGTTCTGACTTTGAGGGTCTTTGTTGTTTTAACCTGTCTGACCATACGAAATCCATTCAGGCTCATATTGACAAACTTCATGACTTGACGGAAGAGGTTAGAAAACACATTGACCAGGGCTGGTTTGACTGGCTCTTTAATTGGCTACCTGATTTACATATGTTGCGTCAAATATTAGGGGGTATTTTGATTACTATTAGCATTCTGATTGCTATCTGTTGCTTCATTCAGTGTATTCCTTCTCTACTTCAATACTGCAAACCTGGTCCTAGACATAGATCAGTTAGTTTTGTTTCCTATTATTCTTCCACGGATGTTAGTTCTGTTTGATGAATGTATAATAGACTGAAGTCAAGGGTGAAATGTTCTGCTCGATTTTCCCGGCCCTCTTTTGAGGAAAGGTGATTGATGGTGACTTCAGTCTCTTATCATTCCAGTGCAAGGGTTAGAGTAGTGGATAGAGCCTATTTACAAGGCACTTTGATATAATTCTGTATTCTCCTCCTTAGATTAGGGCTTATATATATATATAGGCTAGGGGATAGATTCGCTAGTATTAGGGATAATCCGTCCTTTAGTTAGGGTACTAGTATACTTTCCATGGAGTTATGCTGAATTCGGCCCTGGTAGGCCTCAAACGGGAGAGACTCCATCTTTCTTTCTGCCCCGGCAGCTTGGGATGCTTCTAGGTCAAGTGTAATGTTTTAGTTACGAGGTGTTGTTCGCTTGGAGAGAACCGGTTCAGGCCGGCCCTTGTCGAAGGATTGTATTTTTCTTCATGCCGAAGACACAACATCAGGCCGGCCGGCTGGGAACGTGTCCTTGGTACGGGGAGGTACAAGAATTTGGTGGGCGGCAGGTTACTGGCTGGAATTTTCCATGAAGGAACACGCTTCTATATTAGTGAAAGCCCGAGATAGTTGGAAGGTCAGTTCGTAGGCGGCATCTAGCCGTTAGTAACAAACCTATTACTTATTCCAGGGAAGACAGACGCCATTCTAAAGGCGGAGAAGAATCGAGAAACAGATACTCTCTTAGCAGAACAGCCAGGGAAAGAGAGTAGCCGATGAGAGGAAGGTTCCAGTGGCTTGGAGAAGGGTGAAGGGAACAGCACATAGCAGTGCAGCCGTGTACCCGTGATTGCGGAGGTGTGACTTCAAGACGAGCCAAGGCACAGACGAGAAGGGAACCTAGATGACTACTGAGTGCGGACTTCATATTAATAAGGTGATGTCGACCCTTTCTTATTAGAGTGTACAACGTAATCTTTTACTTCTCTTTGCAGGTTATGTGTTGTAGTATGGTGTTATATGTTTGTTTATTGTAATGGGAAATAAAGTACCCCAGTTCTTAGTGAACCGATATGTGCCGCGTGTTCTTGTATGAGAGGGTAACCTATTCTCCTAGTCAGATGCTGCTATGTGAACCGATGCTAACCCTGATCAGGTAAGTGGTAACTGAAAAAGGGAGAGAGGAGCCCCTTGAATTAGCAAATACGTTGTACATTATCCAAATTGGCAACCGTTGTGTGATCCGGAATATTGTAGTTCTATAACCCTGATAAATAGTGAGACCGATCCCTTTATGTAATGGTAATCATAGGATAAACTGCCAGTGGGTAGAGAGGTCTGGGTTCGAATGGGACCGCGAGATCGCCGATTCTGATGCTGCCGTCTGGGTAGGTTGTCTGGGTCTGAATGAGACCGCGAGATCGCCGATTCTGATACTGCCGTCTGGGTAGAGAGGTCTGGGTCCGAATGGGACCGCGAGGCCGCCGATTCTGATGCTGCCGTCTGGGTAGGTTGTCTGGGTCTGTATGAGACCGCGAGATCGCCGATTCTGATGCTGCCGTCTGGGTAGGTTGTCTGGGTCTGTATGAGACCGCGAGATCGCCGATTCTGATACTGCCGTCTGGGTAGAGAGGTCTGGGTTCGAATGGGACCGCGAGATCGCCGATTCTGATGCTGCCGTCTGGGTAGGTTGTCTGGGTCTGAATGAGACCGCGAGATCGCCGATTCTGATACTGCCGTCTGGGTAGAGAGGTCTGGGTTCGAATGGGACCGCGAGGCCGCCGATTCTGATGCTGCCGTCTGGGTAGGTTGTCTGGGTCTGTATGAGACCGCGAGATCGCCGATTCTGATGCTGCCGTCTGGGTAGGTTGTCTGGGTCTGTATGAGACCGCGAGATCGCCGATTCTGATACTGCCGTCTGGGTAGAGAGGTCTGGGTTCGAATGGGACCGCGAGTCCGCCGATTCTGATACTGCCATCTGGGTAGAGAGGTCTGGGTTCGAATGGGACCGCGAGGCCGCCGATTCTGATACTGCCGTCTGGGTAGAGAGGTCAGGGTTCGAATGGGACCGCGAGGCCGCCGATTCTGAGACTGCCGTCTGGGTAGAGAGGTCTGGGTTCGAATGGGACCGCGAGATCGCCGATTCTGATACTGCCATCTGGGTAGAGAGGTCTGGGTTCGAATGGGACCGCGAGGCCACCGATTCTGATACTGCCGTCTGGGTAGAGAGGTCTGGGTTCGAATGGGACCGCGAGGCCGCCGATTCTGAGACTGCCGTCTGGGTAGAGAGGTCTGGGTTCGAATGGGACCGCGAGATCGCCGATTCTGATACTGCCATCTGGGTAGAGAGGTCTGGGTTCGAATGGGACCTCGAGGCCGCCGATTCTGATACTGCCGTCTGGGTAGAGAGGTCTGGGTTCGAATGGGACCACGAGGCTGCCGATTCTGATACTGCCGTCTGGGTAGAGAGGTCTGGTTTCGAATGGGACCGCGAGGCCGCCGATTCTGATACTGCAGTCTGGGTAGAGAGGTCTGGGTTCGAATGGGACTGCGAGGCCGCTGATTGCTGATATTATAGGAGGTACATGGTATGTATCTTAGGAATTCCCTGTCCTTAGGTGGTAGATATATGTTGAAAACCTTGTAAATAGGTCCTAGGGAGGGGGAGAGGGTAACGTTCTGGCTGAGTTAGGGAGGCTCTGATGAGCTGGTTCTATCTAATCTGAGAACCCAGGCAGAACACCCAGGCATCTAGTTCTTTCAGTAATGTCCTTGCGTAAGAACATCTACAGTGGAGTGTCATAGGTATGCAGTGGCATTGTGTGAACTGTTCCTTGGCTTGTGAATTTAAAGAGATAGATAGGCCTACCCTCCAGCCACCGCATGCCCTGACTTCAAGCACTTTGTGGCAGAATCCCTCCTTTGCACTCCCCTGTCCTCTTCCCCCATATATCTGCCAGTGGCTAAATCTGGGATGGCTAGCCAACTGCTGAGTTCCTTTACTAATGTTAGGGGATGTACTTTAGTCTAGTCTTTGTGCACAAATTGGATTGCTGCCACATGGTATCTTCTCCACTGAAAGCCTTGATTGAAGATGTAGCGGGTGGGGTTTACATAAAAGAGAGACGTTTTGAATTAAAAGATTAAATACCCTCCAGCCAAAAGGACTCAATGATTACACTAATAATTTCCTGTTTTCTATGATGTTGATGATTCATGGAATCTGTTTAATTGTCATGATATATTCTGTGTCACTTTATGTTCTCTTTAGTTTTGAGTTTTCCACAATTTGTATTGGTATGCAGTATTGCCCATCAGGACATGTTCCTTCTCCTCAAAACAGTGCAGTAATAGTTATCTACGTGAAAGCACCAGTCTATAAATAAATCCTGAGAAGCAATAATCTTACAGGAGAGCTATTGACTCTATCTTAACTCACTTGGCTCGTTGGCTAACTGACAATATCTTGAAAATTAAATTGTCTATGCTGTTCCTCGCAGGGGCTCTCACAATAATTTGACAAATCTGACTAGTGTTTCTACTGATGGGCCTCTGCTTAGCGCTACATGGGCAGAAATGTATTTTTTGTATTCCTGAGTTTGAAAACAGATCTATATATCTGTGGACATTGCTTCCATGTTTGCTCTTATGTCATGCACGTTTTTATTATGAAAGTGAAAACATCATAATAAATAAATACATTATTTCATAGTCAAAAATTAAAATAATGTATAATACTAACATAAATACCCTTTTCTTGATTGCTCTCACCTTGTTATCTAAGACAACTTGGAAATAAGATCTAAATTCACTTCAACAATCAAGATTGCATCGTAGCCTTTCAGCCAGAGTTCACCAAATCTTTTGAAATTTCCTATGATTTGACCTACTCTTTATTCTAAGGAGTAAGTTATCTCATTTATACAATTCCATATATTTTGTCCACCCTTGCTAAACCTCTAGGTCATTTGGATTAAACCACTCAGAAGCACACCGTATCCTGGTAACTGTGAAAGTCACAAACAGTGCACACAAAGTATCTATTGGAGTAGACTGATTAATCCCTACCATAATTAAGCACTGCCTTCAGAATGGACATTAAACAGTTCTTGTAGATGCTTAGTCCGTCTATAGTGTCCAAAGTTGATGATGAAAGGATGCTGAAAACCCCTCCGAGAAGTACCAACCATACCCATCCTTTGGCTGCCATGAGAGCTACCATAGTTTTTAATCTGGGGAGATGCTCTGCTTGGATTAACATGTTGTAAATGGCTGGTGAAGACTGTGGGGCGTGTTGGCTGCAAACGCAAGTGGACCATGAAAGATTCTGCTAGTAGTTTGAGCCAGTTGATATTAAACTCCCATTTATGAGAGGTCCATTATCCCTTTCTCCATTGTCATACTGAGCAGGATGTGCTCCATTTAACCCAGCTACAATCAGCTTACATCACTAGTCTAGGGAGCAGGATGAAAACAGTTCTATCATTTCAATCATGCTCTTGATTGAAAACTTGTGCAGCTCTTTCTTATCTTGATAAGATACGAATATGTGTTCTTCATTATTTGACAATTTTGATGTGAGCAGACATGAGTCTTTGTAAGGCCTGGTTGTGCAGAGAACTGGAGAACATGATTCACCAGAGGCAGAAATCAGATTAGTCTTAGAATCCTCACTAGGTCCCTCAAACTCACTAAACTGCCTCAGATAACATTCCTTATCTCACTGGAAGTTTTTACCCAGATGGAACTGGTGGTGTTCAGGTACCATGGGAAATGTTGACAAACATTCCTAGGAATCGTTTTTTCTATGCTACATTGAAAGCATACAGTATATTGAAATTCAGGAGATTAATGTGCTTCAAATCAGATGTTTAATGTTAAATCAAAATCAGAATTTTGCTGAGGTGGAAAATCTTCCAAGTGACTTGGGGCCAGATGTACCACCATTTGCTTTTGTGACTCGCAAATTGTGAAAAATTGCGAGTCACAAAAGCAAATGTACAACACTGTCAGAGACACTGCTAGCGGTTCCCAATGGGGTTGCAAAATGCGAGGCTCATGAAATTTAATGAGCCACTCGCATTTTACGACCCTATTGGGAATGGCTGGCCCTCCCAAGTATGGTGACCTGCTTGGTTCAGCAGACCGCCATGTCTGGGACCGCTTTTAAATAAAGCAGTTTTTTTTTTAAATGCAGCCCGTTTTCCTTGAAGGAAAACGGGATGCATTTATAAAAAACCAGAAAAAACGATTTTGTTTCATTTTTTAAGGGCAGGCAGTGGTCCCTGAGACCACTTCCTGCACATAAAAAACATTTTCGCATGCATTTCCAAAGGGGAAGGGGTCCCCTGAGGACCCCTTCCAGTTTGCTAATGATTTACCACCTACTTGAAGTAGGTGGTAAATTGCAACTATTTTGCGACTGCAATTACGGTTGCAAAACAGTCATACATAGGTTCAGGCTCGCTATTAGGAAGGGACGCCCTTGAAACGCCCCTTCCTAATAGCAAGTCGCAAATCCTAATTAGCAAGTCGCAAATACATTGAGACTCACTAGCTAGGGTTTGTACATGGCCTTTTGGTATTTTTGCATGCGCAGACGGGTTGCAAACCCGTTTGCACATGCAAAAAAACTTTGTCCATCTGGCCATTGGTTATGACAGAGAAGTTATAAAAAAAAGCTAAAGAGATGGAGATAGATTTCTGTTTTACCATTAAACTTTAACCTGACAAAAGCTCTTTTAGAAATCAAGATGAGCAAAAGTAAAGTACAATCTTAGCTTGGCAAAACACATTTGTAATGGTAAATCATTAGAAAATAATTGGGGGTTTGTAGCTTGAGACCCAGGATGGGTTCTACAGGTTTTGATAAAGAAGTTATGAGACTACAACTTTTAACATTACAACAGAAACTCCTAGTGAACACAGGAAAGTCTTTTCCCATTTGTAGCACAACATCCTTAAGAATATCTGAGGCAGGCAGCAGAGGGGAAGAGGTGCTCATGTAAAGTAGGGTAAGAGAATGCTTTCATATAAAGACGGAGGTCTAGAAAGGGGAAGCTAAAGATATTGAAAGGTTTGAGGGAGGCCAAGCATACAACAGACCCTTGCTGGACTTGGCCCTCGCTGCAGGGTTAATCCCAAACCAGTTTTGTTAGCTTATAGGACTCTGCACATTTTACCACTGCTAATCAGTGCTAAAGTGTAGTGCTCTCTCCTTTAAACATGGTAAAATATGGCTTATACCCAATTGGCATATTCAATTTACTTGTAAGCCCCCTATTAAAGTGGCAATACATACACCCAGGGCCTGTAAATAAAATACTACTAATTATACCACTCACTTAAGTAGCCCTTTTAAACATGTCTGAGGCCTACTATTGCAGTCTCTGTGTGCAGTTCTAAACTGCTATTACAACCTGGCAAAATCTTTTGTCAACCATAAACCTCCCTTTTTAATACAAGTAAGTAACCCGGGGCGTAGCAGGACTACGCTGAGGTCCACGGAGTTAGGAACAAACTCCGTTGAACTCTGCTCCGTCACCCGCCTCCACCCCCTTATTAACAATTAATCAGACATTAATGAAAACTAAAACAAAAAACACATACCTGTACTGCGGCATCCCCGGGCTGCCCTCCTCCTCTTCCTCCCTGTCTCTGGGTGATCCTTGCGAAAACTGTGCATGCAAGCGCCCGCACATACACATTTCTTGCATATTCGTTTTCATTAATGTCTAAATAATTGTTAATAGGGGGTGGAGGCGGGGATTGACCAAGTCCGCTCCGCTGCGGAGTGTGCGGAGATTTGCCTACTCTGCATTCTCCGCATTCCACAGAGTAGGTAAATCTCCGCACACTGTACAGGCGGAGCAATGTTCTCCACACACGCATACGCGTAATTCACTCTTAGAGTAGGCCCTAAACAGCGTGTAGTGTATTTAAAAAGTAGGAGACATTTACTCTCAAGTTTTACATGACCTGGTAGTGAAAACTCATAAATTATTTTTTCACTACTGTGAGACATATCTCTTCCACTGGATAACATTGGGTTACATTCAATAAGTGTTAACTTTGAATTAAAAACAGTTATGAATGTCGAGTTTGGTCTCCAAAGAATTGCAATATAAAACCCTCTTTAAGTGTAAATTGGGATTTTAAGTCACAACTCTAAAAATGCCACTTTTATTTGGTGCCTGCAGCCTGTATCCTGTGTCACATGACTAGGTGTAGCTGACAGTTTGTCTTTTGGTATTACTCCCACACACTGAAACCAAGGGGAAATAGGTGCTGACAGGATGGGACATCTCTGACCTGATGAGGTAGAGGAGCTTTCACCTACCACACTTGCACATCACAAAGGCTTTACCTCAGCACACTCACAAACGGTTTCACACCAGTTTAATGTGCCCCTAGGTTCTGGCAGGGAGGAAGGAAATTCCAAACACCTCTGGAACTAGAAACTGCCAGAATCCTTTCCTATTTCAAGGCTGGCACCAAGTATAAATATTGGACCTTCATACCCAACTCCTCAGTACACCTCTGGAACTTTGGAAGACACAGAAGAAGGGCTGCTGTGCTGTCAGGAGAACTGCTACTTTGCTGCTCTGTTGCCCTGCTAATTGAGTAAGAAGGGCTGGACCTGTATATTGAAATCAGGACTACCAGAGTGACCCCAAGAGCCAGCTTGCAGGCCTCCGGATCAGTGTCTCAGGGACCGAAAAAGTTTCAATCAACTTGATTCAAGCATGAGCCAAATGATGCAAAAGGAAAGGCCAAGGGAGAACAAACCCCTTAAGCCAAGAGGAAAGTTAAGTTGGGGTGTAAGGTGAGTCAACCCACAATGAAGTCGGACACACAGTTGCCACCCCTCAGATGAGGAGAGATAACCAGCTACTGAGATACGGAGAGGGAGTACTCTTGTTAGATGTTCAAGGATGGGACCAGCTGAAAGGAGATGAAGTAAGGTGACAGGCTCTGGCAGTGACAACTATAGCAAAAGGGAATGTGGAAGTGGAAGGTTTATGTGATACTTCTCTGAGCTGTGTCCAGTACTTGAAAGAGAAAAAGTAAAAAGATTTTAAAGCCATTCTCAAAAAAATACTGAAAAGATCAGGAAATGTCACAAGGCCAAATGGATCGCTTGACTGTCACCCGCACCCACCACAGAACTGAGCGCTTTTTTAATGTTTATCTGAAACTTATTCTTGAACCGTCACAACTTTTTTCCATAAAAGATATCCATGCCAAATTCAAATCTGTTTTTGGTATGCTAAAGATATTAAGACTTTGTGGCTTTCCCCAGGGGGAACAGAAACAATTACCAGAATGTAGCTAATTTAGTTTTTGGGGAGAAAAATAGGATAAAAGTGTTGTACAAGAAAGCATATGGTTTTATTTTCAAAAAACGGCATCAATAAAATCTTTACTTTGCTAAGGTCACCATCTTCTCACTTTTTAGGAACAAACAGAGTTGTGTCAAACCCCACAGTTTTTGCATTTTTCTGAGAAGTAGTCCATATTTTATCATTTTTGTGGTTTAAACAAATGTGTATTTTGTGGTAAAAACAGTGGTGAAACCCTTGACTGATCCCAGAAATCTATACACTTCTAAGAAGTAGACAAATATGTTAATTCAGTAAGGGGTCATTTGTATAAATCCTTGAAGGTTTTCTGAAATAAACTAATCATTAAATTGGCCAAATAATGTGAAATGAGTCGGAACAAATAGCCATTGGTGAGAACATTTTCACCTGTAATTCTTTTTTCACAACTTCTACAATACCCATGGCACAAAATATTTCTCCCAGCAAAATCAAAGTTTTTTTTTAACAAGGGGAGTCAACAGTGGTGTGGCTTGTGTGCATCCCACAAGTGTTTCACCCATAAGACCTTGCAAACCTCAAATTTTGTTAAAAACACACATTTTCCCCATATATCCATACCATAAAATTCCAGAAGCTGTGGAAATCCACAGAATTCCTACCATTCTGTATTCCCACCCTACTCCTGATAAAACTGGCGCCCCACCTGTGGGGCTGGGCCTACCCCCCGCAAGACAAAACTCTTTCAAAGTGTAGACAACCAAAATATCTAATAGGAAAATTACTTGTTTTGGCGATGTGCATTCGCGGGAATTTTGGCCCCTGGTTCACCCGCCACCTAGGGAAACCTAGCAAACTCATATATTTCTAAAGACTAGGCACCCAAGAAAGACCATTGTGGTGTGCTTTTCATGGATCTCAGAACATTTTGTTTACCCAGAAGCACTAGCAAGCATCAAGGTTTTTCTCGAAACATGCATTTTTCTCACATTTCTGTGAGGGAACGTTTTGAAATCTGTGGATTTCACAAATTTCTTACAATCCTGCTTTCCCACATTTCTCCTGATAAAAATGGTACCCCACTTGTGCGGTTGTGCATGGTGTCTTCAACAAGAAAGGTCCCATAACGCAACAGATCGCATCTGTACACTCAATCAATCAATAACCTTTATTTGATCTTCCAAAAGCAGGTCATAAAAGATAAACAGATAAAAACATGCCATAAAAAGACAATAAAGTATATCCACAACAAAATTCATTTAAAGGCACCTACTTGGAGGGAATAAAAGTGTGTGGATCTAATTTCAGCAGCTTAATGAAAAACTAACAGCCTATAATACAAATAGACTCACTGCCAATATGCCTTAAGTGGCATATTTCTCCTTGATAACATGTGTTACAAAACATCAACTTGGAGAAATTGAAAATGCACATGTCAAGTATCATCATCATAATGAAAATTCAGCTGCATAGAGTACAATTATATAGACTATCACTATATTTAAAACGGCATACTCCTCCTTTGAACTAAAATGCTCTTCAGGAAGCAAGTGACCGAGTAACACATGTCATAATCATTAAGTTGCCGTAAAAAAGTAAGGCAGGTTTACACTAAGAGAATTTATACCCATGCAACATTGGTAATAGAAACATCCTTGTGAACGGAAAGTGATAATTACAAAAGAAAACAAAATGCAATAAGGATTGGCTTGATTGCTCGTCAAATGGGCACATACCTATATCTGCAGCGAAGTATTGTCCTAATGGGAAAGATATCAGTCATCGAATGGAACCTAACCTAAATCTAGCCAATAATGTTCTCTCATACACACTTGCCACAAAAAGTAAATAAGCAATATTCGCAGGTGACATCTGGATTATGCAAAAATCTCCAACCAAGGATTTTGCCACTTCCACTAGCTGCCTAGTGGCCTGCCTTTGCTTAATGAAGCTATCTGAACCCAATATTTGTCTTTTTTCATAATGGGCTCAGATACTCAAGCAAATGTGCACAGCCCAGGGCTAAAACAAAATCTGTAATATATTTTAACCATGAAATAGTCAAGCCACGGCTGCAAAACAGGCTGTCTTTAAGGACTGCACGATTAAGCTCAGCTTCCTTATTTGCCCAAGTTAAGCACCAAAGAAGCAGCATTATTAGTATCTTGTAGATAATCCATGACACACACCTGATGCAAATAAAATGTGGCTCTGAAGGGGGAACTACCAGCGGCAGAATCTATTCTCCTCCACCTGGATTACCCCAACTTTTCTATAGCCCCAAATACCCATACTGTATGTTAAAATTGGCAGGCATTTCTAGTTGCATGTCTCCAATATCGGAGCAACTGTTTTTTTGCAAATGGACATGGCGAGCGACAAATTTGTGCCCACCGCTCGAGTATAGTGGGCTATCTTGCTTTTAATTCAGAGTGACCAGGAACACATGTCATCAAACTCCAGGCCAAGATATGAAATGGAGCTCACCCTATCCAATGTTTTGCCACCTATGCTTAAGGTGCGAGGTTTTGTATTTTTAGGCTGCATACCATGGTGAATGTTTTGGTAAAATTAGTCTCCAATTCCAGATCCCTCATAAATGACACAAAGCTAGAAATTAAAATCTGAAGACCTTTGGCCGTTCTACCTGCACCAACAGAAACTAGTGTTCTCTCCAAATCATTGATATTAAAGGATGGGGCGAGAACGCAACCCTGGCATACACCTCAATTGACTTTAAAGGGTTGAGTGCATTCTCCAGCATTGCCAAATCTTACGGATGCCGTAAGGTCATAGGCCACAACTTGTATCTACTGACGCAAAGGCACTGAATAGATCCATAACTGCCAAATGGGTGGAAGAACCCTTGGCATATTTATATTTGGCCACAATAAGATGAAGATTGATGCACTGTTAGATTGTCCCGAGCCCCTTTCCGAACCTATACTTTGTTTGGAAGAGAATACATTTAGCCAAAGGAGACGATCCAATACAACTGTCACCAATGATTTTAGCCGTAGAGTCAAGAAGGGATATCAGGTGATAACAACTAGTATCATGAGCATTGCCTTTCTTAAAGATAGGGGCAGTTGTTTGATGTGCGCCAGGACTGGGGCACACCTACACAACAGACAGAATTAATTATGCAGTTGAGCACAAGAGGTCAAAACCCCGGATCCTCCATGAATAAGTCAAAGGGGACTCTATCTGGGCCTTGTGCCTTCTTGAAATGGCTGCTGAGAATGGGTTTGAGCACCTCTTACTCCCTAAAATGAAGTTTGGCACAGGAATAACTAACCATCTGTACTTCGTCTACTGACCCACTACCAGGTGAGTACATTGCTGAAAAATACCCTAAAAAGGTCTCTGCCATAACATGGACAGTAACTTTGTCGGGAGACGTTGATGGAGATAAAACTGACCACACTGCCTTCCAAAAGGCTTGAGAATCTTTAAGATGGCAGGCACAAACTATTGACTCCCATTTCTACTCCTCAACAGCCGGCTTCCTTTTCTTTAGAGCCAGGGCATAAACCTTTCTGCTGGCTGCTATCATGCACTGATCTCTAGGAGACTATTTTAGCACCCAACTCAAGGATTCATTTGCAGCTCTACAATCTTTATCGAACCAGGATTTAACATGTGTAGAAGTCTGAGCTGTGGGTCTAAGAAACAACCCTTTACTCTAGGTTAAGTGGGTGATAAAGTGGTTTAGTATGGAACTCGGATAATGTATTTGGAATTTGCAAGAATTCACCAGCGCCTTACTATAGCAGACAACCTGGGTCATATCACACTTCATATTCACAGAACGCCATACCACCCTAAACCCTGCATCATTAACAGTTATTACTTGACTGGGCATGGGCTTTTGGCGCTTTAAAGGAGACACTAGTGGCACTGTAATTTGATTATGGTTGCTATAAAACTGAACAAGAACCTCACTCCCTATAACAGAGGGAGACAGACTTTTAGAAGCAAAAACATAATCTAATGTAGTCCTGGATCCCCTCCCAATAAAAGTTGGAATGACTAAACTAGAGGGATTTTGGGCCTCATTTGCTAAATCGTGATCAGCCAACAGAGAAAACAAAACATGACCCATAGCATCCATAGCATCAAAATCAACTTCCCGAGCCAGTGGGTCAAAAATTGTTGGTGGCAAGGAGGCAAATGCCTAGCTTTGCATTAAAGTCACCCGCCAATAGCAAATTAAAAGGCCTTTCAGCCCATGCCGCCTTCTCAGCTGATATACCAATTACAGAAAACAGACCCTGAAAATTAAAATCACTCTTAATAGAGAAATTATTATAAAAATTCATCATATAGACCATGTGTTTCCCACCCCAGCAAAGACTAAACGCCTGAACCTCACCCTGATCTGAGGGAATGGGTGAGATTGAACAGACAATCATTACTTTAAACCAGGCTGTCAACCCCCCTTTAACACGCCCAGATGGTGAGGGTACGGCTGGAAACCGATCCCTATTTTGCAATGTGGGTAGTTTTGAATTTTGAGCTTGTGCTTGCCACCCACCCAGTGAAACCTACCAAACACATACATTGCTAAAGACTAGGCAGATGGGAGAGTCCGGGGTAGTGTGCCCTGCATGGACTCCATTACATTTTCTTACCTACAATAACCTTCAAACCGTAACTTTTACAAAAAAACATCAATTTGCCTCATATTTCCATATTTCTGTGAGAGAAAGTTCTGAAATCTGAAGGCATCTAAAGATATCCTACCACCCAGCATTTCCATACTTTCAGCAATAAAAATAGTACTCTACTTAGATGGGTGATCTTGGTACCCCCAGTGTCTATAAGCAGATGCCTGGGTAGACCAACTTCAACCCTTCTTCGTTTCAGGACCTTTTTACTTTATTTTGCTCATGCTGAAACACAAATAACCCAAGACCAATGGACTGAGATGCGGTTCTGATTACATACCAGTGGCTGAGATTATTCAAACATCCCACCCATCACTTCAGTGGAATGTCTTAGGTTATGCTCAGATATGGATCTTCTTGTCACTGGAATCAAGCTGCACCCACTTGACGAGCCCAACTAGGGTGAAACTGGTCTTGGGTTGCTTGTGTGTTCAAGTTCACCCGAGGACCTGGCTTGGCAGTTTGGGCAGAACTCTTCATATTGGACCAGAAAGAAGGCTGGTTTGCATACGGCTAGGTCAAATATGATGTGGCATTGCGGGCAAAAGAACGAGGAATCCAGTAATTACCAGTGTCTGAGGTTAATTAAAGTATCTCACTCATCACTTTTTTGGTATCGTAGTGCAACACACTTTGGGGTGGGGGCCTGGTGGGCCGCCCCCATTACTTTATTTTTCCTTTTAAATCAAAAAGAAATCCCTGGTGACTAATGGGCTTTTTAATGCACGGTCATGGGCAGAAAGACTATACTACACCCTTTGCTGTGGTCCATGGCTCTATGCTATGGTGGGCTGCCCTAGCCCTTTCTCTGTTATTAAAAAAAACTGAAATCCTGGTGATGGAGCACGATTTTTGTAAATAAAATCTGCTTGATGAAATCCACCCAAATGCATGCTTTTTACTAAAATGTGCAGTAATATTAACAATAACATGAGAGTGTACAACGTTAAATGTGCACAAGGCACAATAGTTTGATTTTATAAAAAGAATAATGCTAACTGAATGTTATTCAGTCTTCCTAATTGCAGAAAAATAAACGACAGAGTAGCAACTTTTATGCTTTGTGAAAGTAGTGTAGGTTTTAGAAATGATTCTCTGTTTTGCAAAAATAATGTAGGCCTCAGAAATGTCAGGGGATGTACTTTCCGTGCTCCTGCTTTTCAATTGTTATAAATGCTTCCTTAGAAAGTATATATTTAGCCTGTTTCTAAAAGTCTTCTAGGTTTCTTTCCTGTCTAGGCGAGGGATGTAGATGACGAATGTAACTGCTATAATATTCTAGATACATTTGTAACAAGGTTTCCTTCCTCTTCCTCTCTTGGAGGCTGTACAATATTTAGACAAAGAATGTTTAGAAACTAGTAGTAAAATCACTGTCAGTAGATGGTCATACCATCAAAAATAACCAATAGAGAGGCTTGCTGATGAGATAGAGTGCATCTATGTATCAGAAGCAAGGAAGTACCGTACTATAACAGATTCCTGTGAGAAAGTGTTCCTGGGCTCGTTCACATAAATGGTGACCTGCCCTGCATTTGTGTTGCTGCATGGTGTGCTGATTCCTGATTCCCTGGCTGGCAAACCCTGCTGAACCTAAGAAACTTTCCTAGAGACTTTGCACATCATCGGATAGTGATGCTGCCCTTGCTATACTATAATGGCTGTGGAGTTAGCTTTTCAGACTAATTGCACATTGTGCATTAGTATTTCAATTTGTGAGTGAATCAGTGTTTCACTGTTGTTTTCTCTCTCTCTCACTCCTCTATACTTGATTTTCTGTTGTTATCGTAAATGATCTGTGAGGATTATTGTGAATCCATTTTGTACTTTATGAATCGAACTATTACATTGTAACTTGTATTTGTGCTTGACCATTCATGAAATAACAAGGAATTCTAATAGAAAAGAATAGTGTTTGTCTTCATTACTGAGTTATATGTTTACAATGACAAATGTTTAGCGTATTTCTTCATTGTAGGCCCTTGTGGAGAGATAGACTACCGTCTTTCATTAATTGGTCCCTTTTAGCTCTACCATAGATTCATCGGAGGACCTTTGATATTGCTAATTGTATGATAATGACTTATGGGATCGTCATTAGAGATAGGCTTCCTATTATTTTATAGTGGTTGGTGTGGATAGGTAAGCCGACAAAAATCCCCCAACACTTCTGCTGCATCACTGGTATATAGTGGCCATTCTATCCCTGGGAGTACAGATTGTGGCAAATCCCCCAATATGCCTCCGGGGCAGACATTTCTTTCCCCACTTTTGGGGTGGGGTCATGGCCCTATGCCATGGTGGGCTGCTCTCACCCATTCATTCATAGGCTCCTCCTCAGGGAGAGTCTGAGGTTGCCTAATGATGGACCCTGGGATCAAGCATCCAACCAACAGAAAACAGTATGTGAGCGGAAGGGGCGAAAGTTGCAGTGCTCAAAAGAAGAACAGAAAAGGAAAATAATCCTCGTGATTTAAAAATACCTACTTTGATGACATAAAAAACTTTATTGGGTCTGACCGTTTCTAGTGTCTCAATTTGAGGTATACAGGTATACAATGATTCGACATCAAAGCTAGCTAGTATGTCAGTGTTGATGTCTGAAGATATGTTGGCATGGTTTTCACAATGGGACTGAGAAAGACATCAACAAAAGTTGATAGCGGTTCCAACAATGGAACCGCTATCAACTTTTGTTGATGTCTTTCTCAGTCCCACTGTGAAAACCATGCCAACATATCTTCAGGATACAAAGGATGTCCTACGTACACTACCTGAGGTCCATTTCGACATCAACACTGACATACTAGCTAGCTTTGATGTCGAATCATTGTATACCTGTATACCTCAAATTGAGACACTAGAAACGGTACAAATACTTCTAGAGGACTTCTCTGTTGACACTGTGACCCCCATCCATTTTATAATGGAACTGGCAAGAATTGCCATGACGGAGAACTTTTTCGCCTTTGAGGAATCTCTGTACTTACAGATATCGGGTACATCAATGGGCAGCAAATTTGCACCGAGCCTGGCGAATTTATATGTCCACCATTTTGAGACTCAACATTACTCAATAACACCAACCCACATCATCAACAACTGATGATGTGGAAGCGGTACATTGACGACATCCTAGTTTTTTGGCGAGGGGACATACAATCCCTCTTGCTTTTTCAAGAATGGTTGAACGGACAGAACCCTTATCTCAGGTTCACATTGGAGTACAGTAGAACTGAACTCCCTTTTTTGGACTTGGTAATTTTCCCACAAGAAGGACATCTGGCCAGTTCCTTATATCGAAAACCAATGGCACGCAACTCATTGCTGAGATTTGATAGCCATCATCCCCGTTCCCTCAGGGAGAACCTCCCGTTTGGGCAGTTCCTGAGGGTTCGGAGGAACTGTTCCAACCCTACAGATTTCCATTCTAAAGCCAAAGATCTCTCCATGAAGTTGAAAATGCGGCGCTACCCTCATACTCTAGTTCGCAAATCTTTAAAACGCGCTGCGAACAATCATCGAGAGGCCCTACTAGAACCTCCAGTTGAGAAACCACCTCTTGGTAGGATGGCGTGTGTAACCACATATCATATAACACCTCTTCGTCTAAAATTCAGAAAATCATTAGACAGAAATGGCGTATTCTGAATAGCTCTGGAGAACATATTCCTTTGCCATTGTTCTCTTTCAAGAGAGGTACTAATTTGAGAGACGCACTGGTCCACACGAGACCTCGAGAAGGAGTCGCAGAATCCACTTCCAACTTGTGGAACCTTCCTCCAGTGCAGGGACATCATCCCTGCGGTAACTGCTCAGTGTGTGCCCAAACCAGCAAGACCCTTGCAGTCGACATTGGCACCACTCGACCTTGGCTACTCAAACGCCACACGAATTGCAACAGTGACAAAGTCATCTATCAAATCACCTGTCCTTGTGGTCTGAGGTATATAGGGATGACGACGAGAAAAATCAAATTGCGCATACAAGAGCACAAGAGCACAATTAGACGCAATAAGCAGGCTACCCGCCTCACCTCGCATTTTTTAGATAAAAAACATAATCCTGATGATTTGAAGTGGTTAATCCTTGAGCAACCGCATATACCTAGTCACGTCACAGACATTCCACTGTTTCTCCTCAGGAAAGAACAAAGATGGGTCTATAAATTACGCAGTGACACAGAAGGTTTGAACGACGACATCCCGTGGATGCAGCTGTGATCCTCAACTCAGTATTACTTAGCTGATACGCTGTATCAATCAAATGACATTATTGATATTCATATGTCTGTACACATCTGGCATATAATTATTGATGCTCCTGACTATTTGGCTATAATGTCACACACTGCGGACACTTGCCCATGCATTAGATAAACCACGTGGCTTGGTATACTATGTTGACAGCCAAGTACTGCCTCTCTGCGGGCCGTATTTTTCTAATGTATTTTTCTAATGTATATTGGCCTCACTATCTACTTTAGCCGCGCTGGTTTTTTGATACATCGAATCCACACTGTAACATATGCATGTCTCACTAGACCGTGTGGATATTTGATTGAATAGGCGGCATCATACTATTTTCCCATGGTTTTGATTTTTAACCATATGTCTGGGTCTGTGCACTGCCACTGTCCCACATCTATAAGCGAACGTATGATAACACTCCTGTAACCAGTCTTCTACATAGTCCGCTACCTCCTTGGACAGAACTACGGGAGTTGAGCTCTTTCGTGATTGGTCTACATCTATCCAATCACGTAATCCGATTTGCATTCTGCTCTGACACTTCCCATGCAGTCAACAGCTATTGGCCTGGACAGCCAACCTATGAGAATACTCCGCTTATGAGCTTCCAACAAGGTCCGCCACCCTAACGGACTTAATTTTGTCGTATTGTCCCTCCATTGGTCGACAGTTCAGCGCTTCCTATAGCTCAGCACGGAGACCTGGACTGCCACCATTGGCTCATGTTATGTGCAGATAGTAAGCCAATAGGAACGCTTACATAGAGAGTTCCCTCTAAGGTCCGCTACCTACTGAAAAAACACCATCCGATTTGCATTCTGCTCTGACACTTCCCATGCAGTCAACAGCTATTGGCCTGGACAGCCAACCTATGAAAATACTCCGCTTATGAGCTTCCAACAAGGTCCGCCACCCTAACGGACTTAATTTTGTCGTAATGTCCCTCCATTGGTCGACAGTTCAGCGCTTCCTATAGCTCAGCACGGAGGCCTGGACTGCCACCATTGGCTCATGTTATGTGCAGATAGTAAGCCAATAGGAACGCTTACATAGAGAGTTCCCTCTAAGGTCCGCTACCTACTGATAAAACACCGCTTACAACTCAGGATTTCACCTCCCCCTCGGCTCAGTTTTCAATCCGAGGCAACGACGGAGAGGTGAGTCTTGGCGCTTCACTATGCGGTGGTTCTCTGACTTTGACAGAGTACTGGAGTTGTGGTACTTTTCATTGAGTACTAATTATTTACCCAAGCACTAATGGAAAAGCGTCTAGGGTCCCTTGTGTTATGACTTGGTTATTTTGACAAGCTAGCGAGGTGGCCTAATGGAATTTCTTAGTTGGACACTCCCCTTAGCTGTTTACCTTCTTAATCTAGTTTTGCCTTTTTGCCTAATAGTATCGCTAATTAAATGTTTTTTGTGACTATAACAGTTGCCCTGAAATTAACTTCAGATCCATGCGCTTATTTACAGTGCGTGGCCTCCTTCCAACCTGAGCTGTTGCCAGGTGAGGTGAGGTTTTTTCTCCCTATAATCAGGGTGAGTAAGAACTACATTTTTCATGTATTCCACTTGTACAGAGTTGTGAGGTTTATGCTACAGATATGCATATTTCTAATACTGTTTTACTTTTGTCTACCACATTTGTACACACAGGAGAAGATACACCATCTTCCTCTTAATCAATTGGAGAGTGGTTGTAAATCACGTCTTATATCACGATAAGTAAGTGTTGCAGTAGCAAATCATAGGTCCTGAAGAAAGCCGTTCTAGGCTGAAACATGTTGACCAATCAACACACATGGTAGATAGCAATTCCTTGCATGCTATCAGCGCACTGCTTTTAATAATACCACTTTGATGGTCAGACCCAATAAAGTTTTTTATGTCATCAAAGTAGGTATTTTTAAATCACGAGGATTATTTTCCTTTTCTGTTCTTCTTTTGAGCACTGCAACTTTCGCCCCTTCCGCTCACATACTGTCTTCTGTTGGTTGGATGCTTGATCCCAGGGTCCATCATTAGGCAACCTCAGACTCTCCCTGAGGAGGAGCCTACAGGACACCTTTTTCCAACATTGAACAACCCAGATGACGAGATTCCACTTTTGAGTGGGCTGATGGGTACTTTTTCTAGTCTTTCAGACTCTGTATCTTCTAATTCCTGGCTAACCTGCACTTCGGATAACCCTTGTCACCGCACGCTCCCCAGTCCACAGCGGGTTTTCCCGTTTGCTGTGGAGGGAGTGGCAGTTAGTTTAGTTCCGGGTTAGAGGTGTGGGGAGGCGGGAGCTTCTTACAAACCAGCATATATATTTCATGTGGGTCGCTACGTGCAGTAGACGCACGCATCTGCGTGCCAAAGGCAAGCCCAAAGGCAAGCCCATCTGTGCTCGTCCGCCGCCGGCCGGGGCCAGGGGTCATAACTCCTGTGGGACTTTTAAATGCCCCCCAACCGTACTTGTGAAAATATCTACAATGCGCAGCGACCCAAACTGCAACATAACTGCAAGATCCTCGAACCAGGTTATCTTTCCCCCAACTGCCTTTGCTGCAGTTTCTCTTTTTCCTCATTATCCAGCAGGGATGCGCCTCTCCACTTGAACCACAATAAATTGACACCACCCTCTGCTAACAATAATAATGCAGCATCTATCAATGATTTTGTCTTCTTCAGTATTAATTGTAGGTCACTTCCTAAACATATGGAAGGCATCCATGACCTACTCATGAACACACAGCCTGACGCCATCTTTCTTACAGAAACATGGCTAAATGCCAGTTCTAGACCAGACATTGCGATCGCCCTACCTTCTAACTATACTATCCTCAGAAAGGACCGCGTGGATAAAGTGGGAGGGGTCATAGGAATAATTTTTAAAAAGACTTATGCCTGCAAATGGGGGGACCTACACTTTAAGAACTGTGAAGCCTGTTTTATTAAATTATCACTTACTTCACAATTTACCTTTTCTGGGACTCTGATCTACCGCCCTCCAGGTCCAACTGGAGCCTGGGCGGCCGCTTTCCCAGACCTGATTGCCCCCCTATTGTTAGAAGCTACCAATTTTTTGATACTAGGAGATCTTAATTTACATCTTAACGATCCCTCTTGCATCATCAGCTCCACTCTCATTACTGATTTAGCCACCATGAATGTCCTATGCAATTCTGGCCCCACTCACAAGGCAGGCTATCTACTGGACCCTTTTTTCTCTAACATAGCTAATATCTCTTGCGAGTTAGCCCTCCGCATATTATGGTCTGATCATTTTTTGGTTGGCTTTAAGGTAAAACAGGAAAGGGGCGTGAGACTTCCTATATCCCCGCCATAAAAATAGGTTTCAGAAATTGGAAAAAAACTAGATGCTGATTGCCTTAATCTCCACCTTCAGCACACCATGCCGGCTTTCGCTACAGTCAATGCTACAGATACTAACACTATTCAGAATTGGCTGACATCGTCTATTGACGCTTGCCTTTCTCTGACTACGAAAAAAATTAACAATCATTGCCCTCCTGCCCCCTGGTTTTCTGACAAACTCAAAACAGAAAAAGCAAAGTGCTGGAGAGACGCTGGAGAAAAGACCATGCCCCGTCATCAAGACATACTTACAAACAGGCAATCAAAGGTTATCATGCCATGTGCAATGCCGCGCATGCTGAGCATGCAAATAACAGCATTTTGCTGTCTTAAAACAGCCCCAAAACCTTGTTTAATGTGGTGCAAGAATTATCTGGCTCAATTCGCCAACCTGGGCCCCCTGAGCTAACTGAAGCACAATGCGAAGTCCTGGCTGAGTTTTTCACAGATAAAATTGACAAAATCTATTCCAAATTCGGTACTAATGGAGATTTGTTATCTAAGACAATCAATTCACCACTAGATTCTATTCCTCCCCCCTTAACATTGGACAAAAAGGTTAATCTAGGTTATACACTTGATAAATGGCGGCCTCTCGATATTTCTTCTTGAAGTCACATCTTAGCCAGTATCAAATCGGGCTCTCCCAAAGATCCCCTTCTCATCCCTGTCCTTCAAAAACTGGACCTACCAATTATCAAACTCATTATGGAACTCCTCAATGCCTCACTTCGTGAAGCAGTAGTACCAGCAGCACGGAAACATGCCATGATCCTCCTCCTGCTAAAGAAAGCAAATGCTGAGCCAGAAGTTCTCTCTAACTTTCGTCCGATCTCTTTGCTCCCGGCCTTCTCCAAAATCCTGGAAAAACACATTAACCGCCAGCTGACACAATTTGTTGAATCCCAAAGCATCCTACACCCGTCCCAATCTGGTTTAAGAGAGTGTTTTTCTACCGAATCCACGCTTTTGGGAGTCACTGAAACTATCCGCCAACGGCTTGATATGGGAGACACTGTGGCACTCATATTACTTGATTTGAGTGCCGCTTTCAACACTGTGTCCCACATGACCCTTCTTCAAACCTTACATTCTAGGGGAATTGTCGGACCCGTTCTGAAATGTCTGCTGAGTTTTCTATTGAGCCGAACGTTTCAGGTTTTCTTCCCGACGGCAAGCTCTAAGTCCCATGCTTCCCCTCATGGAGTACCATAGGGCTCAATTCTTAGCCCTTTACTTTTCAACATTTATGTCAGTCCTCTGGCGACTTTAGCGGAAGTGGCTGGGCTAACCATATATTCTTATGCTGACGACACCCAGCTTATCTTTTCCCTATCGACCAAGGACACTTCAAAGGTGTCCTCACTCCAAACAGGTCTACAAGAGATAGCTGGGTGGATGCACACTAATAAGTGGAAACTTGATGGAGGAAAAACGGAACTCCTAATCTTTGTTGGAAACAATGTTCTCTGGGGCCTCCAACATTCGCCTCTTCAAATGGTGACCTCCCCCAACCATCACAATCTGTCCGTAACCTCCGCATAATCATAGATGATCAACTGCCTATTCAACAGCAAGCGGTCAAGGTCGCCTCAATCTGCTTTTTGATTTTGAAATGGCTAAAAAAAATTATTTGGATGCTACCACCTTCAACACAAAAAACTGTGGTCCAGGCCCTGATCGTGGCCAGACTGACTACGGCAACATCCTGTACTTAGGCGCTAACAAGGAGGTGCTCCAGAAGCTGCAAGTGGTTCAAAACTCTGTGGTCAGACGTCTTTGCCAGCGACCTCGAATGGCCCCCATTTCCGGTCCTCTCCGCAACCTCCACTGGCGCAGGATAGAAAATTGGTCCAAATTCAAAGCCCTTTGCTACATGCACAAGTTTAATGCCGGTTCTGCACCTCTTTACCTCAGGACCTTGGTTCATCCATATATCCCAACATGCCTTCTTAGATCTTCCAACCAGGCTGTTTCAAGTTCCCAGGATCAAACTTGCACGCATGGGCGAACGGTCCTTTGCTTACCTGGCCCGTCTCTATGGAACTCTCTCCCACTTCCACTGCACTGCAGACATAATTACCTCAATTTTCGTAAAGGCCTCAAAACGTGGTTATTCAACCTCTAGAGTTCTGACTTATCTTTTTCTCCAGCATGGGTCTGTAGGTGCCTGAAATCCTCTGGGTAGCTGTTGCGCCATATAAATCCAACAATAATAATAATAACACATGTGCAGCAAAACAATGATCAATCACTTTGCAATTACATTGTTCTATTCCAGGGCAAGAATAATATAAATTACAAATACATGTAAACATTGAATATGTTCTCACTGCCAGTCATAACATATGAGCCTCCATTATTGTACAGATGCAGCAATCAGACCAAATATTTTAACTGAATCTGAGATCATCTTTGAATTCAAACCATATCAAAATCATGGGCGGTTTTAAGTATAAATTATAAGCATGTTACAGTCTGTCATTTTATGGCTTTCTCTCTTTAATGTCTAATACCTTGATTTTAATGGATCGGTTAAACATTTGATGTAAATTAATTTATTTTAAAGGTGGCACCAGCCAGAGGGTTCCTACTTTAAAAAATATATATTTTTGGACATTTTACTTAGATGAGCAATAGCACTCCAATAGAATAGTTAAATGTTAATGTTGTGCTGTCCACTTTGTGGTAGAACTGAGTACATGTAATTGCTTATAATGTCATAAAGTATCCACCATACTAGCAAGCATTTTTCACTTTGTCTTAATCCTCCAACTCTGCCCTTGCTATAGTCGAAGAGATTCTACATCATTCTGGATCTTTTTCTATGGAACTGGTAGAAGGATATTGAGAATCCGCATCTGCACACCTCTGCAACTTACTCATTTTCTCTATCTTGCCATCCATTTTCAGGACAGTCTCAACTGCACAATGCCTATATTTCTCTAGTACATCAAGAATAAGTCTCTGTTCATCCTGTGCCATACCAAAACCTCATGTCTCCTCATCAAACATCACATCAGTTCATCTACTTCAGTCACCTTCTTAGCAAAACCCAACAACTTTAACCGCCACACACATATCTTTAGCGCTAATGGAATTCAGGGAGAGATTTCAGAACTGCCAAAGTCCACTTTATCCTTGCATCCTTTGTGGGACTGGAAGTCTCAAAGAGTTGAGACTTCCTACCTTGTCTTTTATTTGCTCTATCAGCTAACATGAGGGAGCACACTGGTCAAAGACGGTTGCTACTTTCCCCTCCTCCTCCCAGAACCAGCACGGTACCTGGGTTGAAGAGGCACATTCAAGGGGAGATCATGCAGGCATTCATTGCAGTAGCTGACCTCCAACATTATTAATTGGATGGGACAGAACATTCAGCAGTTGGAGGACAAATCACTTCTCTCCTAATTCCTCCCACCATCCGACTGCAGATCATGGCTACCGGGCACTTGAGCCCCGCAGTGCTGCCTAACACCTTAGGTCCCTCTTCACTTTTAAACTATCTGTATTCTCCACTGTCTTACCTGCTTTAGACAGGTGGGGATTCCAAACAGATATGCAACTGCAGACTTCATTTCTATTTATTAACCATTTTGCAAAGTTCTGAGAAGAGGAATTGCTAAATTAGGGTCTCGGACCCACAAACAGATCAGCACAAACTTCCTCGGGCACAGCACCATTTCCCCTATGCTGAACAAATCCACCGGGTGACTCCTGGTGTATGGAGCAATTCAGCAGGCAGTGTTTTAGATCCTCAAGCAAAGTCTGGACAGACACCACCATTTCACAACTTTGGAACTTTTTTAGAAAATGATTTACAAGGTGGGAAACATACAAACCTTTACCAGAACAAGTCAACTTCAATTGCCCGTTGCTACTGTGAGAAATTAATCTAGATGGTGGGAAAGGCAGTGAGGTTTAGTGGGTAGACAGCAACTGCTCAGTGGCATTGCCCTTTAGCTCTGCATAAAAAGTTTACTGATGCCATAAGATGATGTGAAGGGTAATTGATGGACTGTTGCTGATTAACCACAGGACCCCGTCTGAGCCCTCACCCTGACATGTCCCTTGTGTGACCCTTCACCCCTCACAAACGTTCCTGCCATACCCCCTTGCATACTCCCTGGATAACCACCCTAATCTTCCCATAGAAACCTTGAGCTCAAGCACTCCCCTGGCCCAGCCCCTACCTCTATCCCCTACCTTATTGTTGCTATAACTGGCATGCACATGTAATCATTTGTTAGTCAAGTGGTGTTCTACCGTTCATGGGATAAACACCCTTCAGATGGGAAACAGCCTATATGTTTGGGTCATTGGAAGGGAATTTTAAGTTGCAGCATCATAAAACTCAGCTTCACAATAATATGTTTCAAATTATCTTAACGTACATTGTGAGAAGGAAAAAAACAGGGGCAGACCCTCTCCATTCACACTCCCAGGATCCGGAACAGTATTTCTGTCAACATCAGATCAGCTCAGTCAAACGCAATTCAAACATGTTGAACCCACACCTCTTCAAGTAGAACTTCCTATGACCATACAGACTATCGTTGACCTTCCTCCAATGATTGAATCTTCTCTGGCTAATGCACCTGTTTATTACCCTGTTGCTCTTGAGGTAGGTTGGAGCTCTATAAATATTTATAGATACAAATATACATACTTTGTAGGTGAAGATTTTACATTCTCTCACCCCTACGCTTATTTTTATTATCCGTTTTGGATTTCCTTACTTGAATCACATTTTCTTCTTAGAACTGGTCTACCCTTTGTATTACTCTACATTAATCTACATTTATTATCTCATAACATACAGAACAAAGTGATCCCAAAATTCCACATGGGGGAATTCCTTAAACAATTTATAAATATTCCTAAATCTACAAATGCCTTCACAATGCAAATGCCAAACATTTAGTTAATTGATTTCCTCAAGAGAATTGCTGTTATAATTGTTAGTAGTCCTCACCAATACCAGGATCCATGTGATTATCTAACCTCAGTTGTAAGTTCCACACGGACTGGCCCAAACCCCACTCCGGTTGTAATAGACAAATGCCTGTCCTTACCTGATTGCAGTGCAGGAACACTGGACTTGAAATCCAGCTGTTTCATATGATAAATGGACATTAAGATCCCCAACATTTACACTCATATCAATTAGGCACTAAGCGCTGTTTTATAATGCTGTCTAACAGACCCTCTCCATGTTCTACCATTTAATAAACACATTAAGGATAATAGATATTTGCAAACAAAAGCTAGTTCTTAACAACCCATTAAAGAGGAATTCTTGCAGACTTATGCTGACATTTATGTAACTTATGAAATGCGGCTCTCAATATGACAATGGCAATTTATTACAATTAATATGATATATTTTATGATTTTTGTCTCCCTCTCAATATCTTTTGCTTTATTTTAATAAACGTATTCGTTATTACTTGCATACCTTGCATACCATTCTACATTCCAAGATATTACATACATCTGGTGGATACCTAATGTTATATTTAGGAGTCTGTAACCATGACTCGCATAAATCAAACATTAGTGGAGAGATAGGGCTCACCGTCATCAAAGGATCAATGAATCTACTGAATTCTTGTGAGATAGTTGGCTGAGCCAGTTGTCCGATATCAATGCATTAAAATATTTCAAAATTATGAATATTTATTAGAATCCTAATATTATCAACAGCTTGTATTTTTTCACAGATTAATATAACACTTCCTTTTAGGTTCATAAGTCTTGAGTTGTCTGTTTGGTTTGGTCTAGGCACACTTGCTCTGTTTTAATTTCTCTTTGGGGCACTTGCAATATTTTTAAATGTTGAGACATCCTCCTGATGTAAATATGCATCTCAGAAAAAACAAAGCTTTTTTCACAGTACCTGCAAGATTCTTTACTTCACAAATAAAACAAGTTTGACCTCATGAAAATATTGATTGTCAGAAAAGTAGCATGTCGAATCATTTCCAGATCTGAAAAGGAATATAACATAATAATACTTTGGTTCAGTATGTCATGCCTCCTGTAATAACATATGGTTACCAACAGATTTTGTGTTGTAAGTTGGAAAAGGTGTGGAATAAATGCCATTGCCTAGACATGTCCCTTCGATAGTAAATCAAGCATGGCACGTCAGTCAGAATATGCAGAATGTGCAGAGAATATGGCAAATAGAGTTTCAGTGTGCCCTAGACTTAGTGCAGTAAAAAAGGGGGTGGTGATGGACTGAGCATCTGAATCAATCAAACACTCACACTCAGTCAAAAGATCTGGGTTCAATCCATCACCGTTCTTTAGCCCACTCTGCCACCCCAGTTCAGACATAGCTATATGCAAATCAGTCTGACCCTGTGCCTCATGGGAACAGTCCAGCCCGAACTGCCAAGCCATTTCTTCCCTGGACCGGAAACAAGCTTCTGGGGACCGGTTTCTGGCATTCCAGCCGTCTTCAGCCCGGCTTGCTTGAATCCAGTGGCAAAGTGGGCAACGGACTTACGTCTGAGCATACCCTGCCACACTTATGGCGGCCAAAAGCGGTACAAAATGGGGTGGTGATGGACGGAGCAGCTGAATCAATCAAACACTCACACCCAGTCAAAAGATCTGGGTTTAATCCATCACCGTTCTTTAGCCCACTCTGCCACCCCAGTTCAGACATAGCTTTATGCAAATCAGTTTGACCCTGTGCCTCATGGGAACAGTCCAGCCCGAACTGCCAAGCCATGTCTTCCCTGGACCGTAAACAAGCGTCCGGGGACCGGTTTCTGGCATTCCAGCCGTCTTCAGCCCAGCTTGCTGGAATCCAGTGGCAAAGTGAGCAAGGGACTCACGTCTGAGCATACCCTGCCACACTTATGGCGGCCAAAAGCGGTACAAAAGGGGGTGGTGATGGACGGAGCATCTGAATCAATCAAACGCTCACACCCAGTCAAAAGATCTGGGTTTAATCCATCACCGTTCTTTAGCCCACTCTGCCACCCCAGTTCAGACATAGCTATTTGCAAATCAGTCTGACCCTGTGCCTCATGGGAACAGTCCAGCCCGAAATGCCAAGCCATGTCTTCCCTGGACCGGAAACAAGCTTCCGGGGACCGGTTTCTGGCATTCCAGCCGTCTTCAGCCCGGCTTGCTTGAATCCAGTGGCAAAGTGAGCAAGGGACTTACGTCTGAGCATACCCTGCCACACTTATGGCCGCCAAAAGCGGTACCAAAGGGGGTGGTGATGGACGAAGCATCTGAATCAATCAAACACTCACACCCAGTCAAAAGATCTGGGTTTAATCCATCACCGTTCTTTAGCCCACTCTGCCACCCCAGTTCAAACATAGCTATATGCAAATCAGTCTGACCCTGTGCCTCATGGGAACAGTCCAGCCCGAACTGCCAAGCCATGTCTTCCCTGGACCGGAAACAAGCTTCCGGGGACCGGTTTCTGGCATTCCAGCCGTCTTCAGCCCAGCTTGCTTGAATCCAGTGGCAAAGTGAGCAAGGGACTCACGTATGAGCATACCCTGCCACTCTTATGGCGGCCAAAAGTGGTACAAAAGGGGGTGGTGATGGACTGAGCATCTGAATCAATCAAACACTCACACTCAGTCAAAAGATCTGGGTTCAATCCATCACCGTTCTTTAGCCCACTCTGCCACCCCAGTTCAGACATAGCTTTATGCAAATCAGTCTGACCCTGTGCCTCATGGGAACAGTCCAGCCCGAAATGCCAAGCCATGTCTTCCCTGGACCGGAAACAAGCTTCCGGGGACCGGTTTCTGGCATTCCAGCCGTCTTCAGCCCGGCTTGCTTGAATCCAGTGGCAAAGTGAGCAAGGGACTTACGTCTGAGCATACCCTGCCACACTTAAGGCTGCCAAAAGCGGTACCAAAGGGGGTGGTGATGGACGGAGCATCTGAATCAATCAAACACTCACACCCAGTCAAAAGATCTGGGTTTAATCCATCACCGTTCTTTAGCCCACTCTGCCACCCCAGTTCAGACACAGCTATATGCAAATCAGTCTGACCCTGTGCCTCATGGGAACAGTCCAGCCCGAACTGCCAAGCCATGTCTTCCCTGGACCAGAAACAAGCTTCCGGGGACCGGTTTCTGGCATTCCAGCCGTCTTCAGCCCAGCTTGCTTGAATCCAGTGGCAAAGTGAGCAAGGGACTCACGTCTGAGCATACCCTGCCACTCTTATGGCGGCCAAAAGCGGTACAAAAGGGGGTGGTGATGGACGGAGCATCTGAATCAATCAAACACTCACACCCAGTCAAAAGATCTGGGTTTAATCCATCACCGTTCTTTAGCCCACTCTGCCACCCCAGTTCAGACATAGCTATATGCAAATCAGTCTGACCCTGTGCCTCATGGGAACAGTCCAGCCCGAACTGCCAAGCCATGTCTTCCCTGGACCGGAAACAAGCTTCCGGGGACCGGTTTCTGGCATTCCAGCCGTCTTCAGCCCGGCTTGCTTGAATCCAGTGGCAAAGTGAGCAAGGGACTCACGTCTGATCATGCCCTGCCACACTTATGGCGGCCAAAAGCGGTACAAAAGGAGGTGGTGATGGACGGAGCATCTGAATCAATCAAACGCTCACACGCAGTCAAAAGATCTGGGTTTAATCCATCACCGTTCTTTAGCCCACTCTGCCACCCCAGTTCAGACATAGCTATATGCAAATCAGTCTGACCCTGTGCCTCATGGGAACAGTCCAGCCCGAACTGCCAAGCCATGTCTTCCCTGGACCGGAAACAAGCTTCCGGGGACCGGTTTCTGGCATTCCAGCCGTCTTTAGCCCGGCTTGCTTGAATCCAGTGGCAAAGTGAGCAAGGGACTCACGTCTGAGCATACCCTGCCACACTTATGGCGGTCAAAAGCGGTACAAAAGGGGGTGGTGATGGACGGAGCATCTGAATCAATCAAACACTCACACCCAGTCAAAAGATCTGGGTTTAATCCATCACCGTTCTTTAGCCCACTCTGCCACCCCAGTTCAGACATAGCTATATGCAAATCAGTCTGACCACGTGCCTCATGGGAACAGTCCAGCCCGAACTGCCAAGCCATGTCTTCCCTGGACCGGAAACAAGCTTCCGGGGACCGGTTTCTGGCATTCCAGGCGTCTTCAGCCCGCTTGCTTGAATCCAGTGGCAAAGTGAGCAAGGGACTCACGTCTGAGCATACCCTGCCACACTTATGGCGGCCAAAAGCGGTACAAAAGTGCAGCCATTGAATAAGGGTGAATGTTATCCAGTGATGAAAATTAACATTGTGAGATGGTGATCATGATTTTACATGGAATAGTGCCAAACATGATTAATTGAATACTATTAGAAAAACATCTTAAGATCCACTGTTGCCTCAAATCATTTAGTCACTCATAATTGATTCATTTGAATAGCTCACCCTGTCCAGTATTAAATAGCTTCTTAATTTATCCTTGATGCTCACTTTTGCTATCAAATTCCAACAATCTTGATAGTCATTGATTGATTCATGTGTCAATGGTCAGTATTCCAGACACATTGCCTGCCAACAAGGGTCTACCCTACAAACCTGTGACCAATCTGGTGAGCAAAATGTAATGTTAAGTAGAAAGCACTTACTAGGATGTAAGGGCCTAATGGACAAAACACTTTTGCAGTTGCAACATATATAATTCGCAAAGCTAAGAGGTTTGAAACCAGAAAACAGTGCTTTGTGATGTATAGAACACTTTTTGCAAGTTGGAAATGTATTTCTGACTTACAAAAGGAGTTGTACTCTACATCAGAATCACAGATAGTAGAGAGCATGAAAGGGGAATCCCCCTTAAAAGTTAATCTCAATGACATGTATCAAAGTGTTGCTATCCAAATTGGGGTTGCAAATCATTGATCAAATACAACCACCCAACATAGCCTCTTCGTTGCTGGCATACCCAATATATCAAAAATGCAGCAAGCACTCTGACAATTAGTTTTTAGACATGCCAATAAAGTCTGGAAACTACAGTTGTTATGTGTCTAGCACCCAATTCATGTGTTTCAGAAATTAACTCACATGACTCTTTCTTAATATGTAGCTTGCCTTTAGACTCATGCTATATCTTACCACTGCTAATCTCCATGGGTTTATGCACCAAAAAGTATTAAACCTACATCAGCAAAAATACTTTTACGTGCGGGCCAAGCAGGTTTCGATGCATAATTCTGGGAATGTCATATTACCATTTCTACAGGCTGTTCTTTTCTCTGAACAGATATCTCCACAGCTGAGGATTCACACAGTGAGAATGTGCAGATCCACTTTTTCCTCTGCAGGGAAAACTTTTTTCCCTAGTGAGATATTCCCTCCCCTACATCTCCACAAGTTCTGGGGTGATTTGCTTTCCTATCTATCCAGAATGAAGAGTAAATATCAGACCAGTTCCTGGGTGGGAATAGAAAATAGTTTAATGGAGGCCACAACTGTGAATGTTAGTGGGCTTTCCCAAATTTCCAAGGCAAACTATCCCTTGAAACACCCACTTGCCACCCTTTGATTGAGAATTAGCAAATGCAAATTTCTCCACATACTTGGCAGAGAAATCCGCAGTAGAAGGATTTACACTCGCAAGAAATCCCATTGTGGATATTGTCGGGCAAAAAGGCATATTTGCCCTAAATTTACCCTTGTAAATACAGCTTAAAGTTTTGTCTTGGAGACAAACATATTTTCAAGCCCACATGATTTGAGCCTCTCACTTCTTTACAAACATTTTTGCTTTTCACAGGTCCATTAAATATTCATTTATGTGGCATATTCTACATAACGTAGGCTCTAATATTGGCCATCTTTCCACACTCATTTCTCTGAACCATATCTGGATATTTCTGCAAGATTGAAATAGCAAGTCTAATGCACTTTCACTAAAGTGCATACAAAGCCTGTTACAGCACATGGAAAAGCAAACTGAATGAATGCATGATGAGGATTGAGTCTCAATAGCCCATCAGTCAGGTACAGGTAAAGAAAATTGTGCCTTGTGCCAAGTGAAAGAATAAAACTGTTCCAATGATTTTGAGTCTCGTAAATTAGCTTTGCCCAGTAATTCAATGATAAGTACTTGCACTGTGGCACGAATTACAGCAAATGGAAACCCACACAGATTGTGTACTTATGGCCAGGGCCTAGCACAAGGTGAATCCTTCAGATTAAGAACAAGTGATTTACAGCCTGATTCATGAAAAAGACAATCTGCGATTCTCAAATAGCGATTTACAGTGAATCGCTATTTGAAAAGCGCAGATCGGCATTCATCATAGTTAGAGAGAAAATAAAGCGATTCGCACACGGCCGCAAAAAGCGTTAGCGACTTACTAAAATCGCTTGAAAATCGCAATTACCCTCAAAATCCGTGTCGATTTAGCGATAGCGCAAATAGCGCTAAATTCGATCTCGCAAGTAACGAGATCGCAAAAACGGGAAGTCGCATTTCGAGCACAGTGATGACATCACAACCAGGAAGCAGGCAGTTCCCACCCCCATTCAGAACTGTGAGGCTGATCTCGAGGCTGCAGCTGAACAGAGCTTCTTCCAGGACACCTCCAAACTTGCAAATCCAACCCATTTGTGACTGCAGCAATGCCAGAGGAGCCAGCACCAGGGCCCAGTGACACCGGGCGCAAGAGGAAGCTCAAGTTCTCTGAGCAGGAGTTGGAGCACCTGATTGAGGGAGTGGTTGACAACCACTCCAAACTATTTGGGAAGGACTCCAGGAGGGTGCCGGAGGTGGAGAGACGTAAAATCTGGCTTGGGATAGCTGCTAATGTGAACGCTGTGGGCGTGACACACAGGTCACTGGATGAGCTTAAGAAGAGGTGGTATGACCTCCGAGGTCGTGCTAAGGAGAGGGTGGCAGAGAGGCTGGGCGAGACCCAGGCTACTGGGGGCAGAGATCCTACAGTCCCTCACAACACCCCCATGGAGGACCGCGTGGAGGACACTCTGGAGCCAGAGGCGTGCATAGGGGTCCTCAATCTGGACTCATCCCGACCCAGCCAAGACAGCCAAGGTAAGTGGCATGCGACTGCGACCCTGTCCTCTAACAATGGCCATGGCCCTATAGCCTCCCATAATCATCCCAAGTCATGCAAACCATGCACATTAGGTCATGCCCAAAAGCATTGTGGGACATGTAGTCTGCCCACAATGTACAAGAACCCCAATGCAGCCTCACATGTCCAAAAGTACGCAATGCCAAAGCCAGGCAGGGAATGTCATCCAGCATGCATGTAGCAACTGCACGTGTGACAGATACATGCAATTAATGTACGTCCAATTCCCCTCACAGGTGGCGCTGACAACAGCAGCGACAGCGACAGGCTGCTTATTGACGAGGCACGAGAGGATGCCGAGGAGGTGCCAACACCGACACTTCCTGCACCATCAGGCGCAGCACCTATCCCCGCAGCCAGGGCAAGACCAACTGCACCAGCACCATCAGGTGCAGCACATTTGCCAACCACAACTCCACCACCAGCTGGACCATCTACATCTCCACCACCAGCTGGACCATCTACATCTGGTGCAACTACTGTGGTGACAGTGCGCACACCCACTGTGGACAGCCAGCAGAGCAGGCATGGCAGGGCTCGCCAGCAGAACACAGCACGCAGCGGCAGGAGGGGGATGGCTGTGCGCGTGCCAGGCCTGAGCATTGAGCGCCGGATGCTACGCATACACCAACTGCAGGCACGACGGCAAGGGGCTATTCAACTGCAGCTAAACAACATTGGCCGCAATGTGGCCAATGTGGGCGAGAGGATTGAGCGCATGACGACAGCCATGGAGGCCAACACTGCTGCGCTCATATCGCAGCGCAACTCCGCCCGCCGCCGCCACCGGCAGCTTCTTACGCGGCTGTCAGCCTACACCCGCTCTAACTATATAATCGGGAATGCCACCTCCCAGCTCTCACGACGGTCCCTGGCGCAGCAGCAGCAGTTGATTCAATGCGTTGCGGATGTTGGACGAGTGTTGGAGCAGGTCACCACTGCCGTGCTGGCACTCCATCCTACTGGGCCAGGCAATGGGGGGGGACGACACCAGTGAGGGCACCTCCAGTATCAGCAGCCTGTCTGCCTCACTGGTTGGCGTGTTACGCCGCAGCACCAGGCCCACTGCAGGGACACGTGCCGTCCCAGAGGAAGAGCCAGAGAGGCGTTTTGTGCTGCGCGCTGGAGGCGCAATTGAGTTTCATGTACATTGGCTGGGACATGCTGCTGATACAAGCATGTCCAGTGTTTTGTTAGGAGCAGTATGGCGCAATACTGCTAGCATTTGATGAATGGAGACATAACATTATTATTGTGCATTTAACAATAATATTTATTCCTGCATCATACATCTGCCTCCTGTCATTATTTCCATTGGCATGCAAATGTGATTTGTTGGGTGAGGGAAGTGGGTGCATTAGAAACTGTTCATTGTGATGTGGTTGCGGCGTCTGTGTCCTTCAGCTGGGTTCTCCCCGCGTGCATGACGCACATGTGCAGGTGGCCGGTCGTCCCCTTCCGACTCACTGCCAGAGATCTCTACAGGTATCCGGCGCTTGGTAGCAATGTTGTGTAGTATTGCACACACAACCACAATGCGGCAGCACACATCAGGACTGTAGTACATGGCCCCACCAGTCTTGTGCAGTATGCGGAATCTGCTTTTCAGTAGCCCAAATGTCCGCTCAATGCAATTCCTTGTGCGTATGTGTGCTACATTGTAACGCCGTTGCTGTGGTGTTGCAGGGTTGAGATATGGGGTGAGGAGGTATTCACGGAGGGCGTAGCCACTGTCACCTGCATGAGAGGAGCAGAGGGTGAGTGCCTGTGCAGCGCAGATACTACATCACAGTGTGAAATTGTGGGGCAAGTGTCCTTACCAAGTAGGTGTCCTTCACCAAAGTCTCCCCTGGCCAGTCGTGTGTGGAGGCCGCTGTGCCGTAATATGAAGGAGTCATGTGTACTCCCCGGGTACTGTGCCACAATGTCCGTGATGTATGTCTTAGCATTGCAGACCATCTGGATGTGGAGGGAGTGGTAGGACTTGCGATTACGGTACATCTATTCAGTTGCAGCTGGTGGGCAGATGTGGATGTGAGTACAGTCAATGCATCCTATCACATGTGGGAACTGCGCAACATTGTAGAATTGCTGCTTGGTCACATCCAAATCCTGTTGGCTGGTGGGAAATTTGATGTGCTGGTGTAGCTGGGTCAGCATTGCGTCAAGGAAACTCCGTAGGCAGCGGGACATGGTGGGCTGGGATATCCCCCCAGCAGCCGCAACTATCCCCTGGAAGCTCCCGGAGGCCAGGAGGTGCAGGCTACACAATACCTGGACATGTGTAGGCACGGCATTGATCCGCCTTGTTGGGTGCTGCATCAGGGGGTCAAGGTCCTGTATTAGCTTGATAATCATTGCCCCATTCAGGCGGTACTTTGCATATATTTGCTCTCTGGTTTGGCCCAGGAGGGTGACCCGCTGGCGGAATATCCTCTCCTGGATTCTGCGTCTCCTACGTGCTGCTCGCTGTAGCCTTCGCCGCCTGACCACCATGTACAGTCCTGGCATTGTGAGACTCCTAATGCTGCTGCTGCATCTCCTTATATGTGTTTGGTCAGGCCTGCACCTGTTACTGATTGGGCAACGATTTTTCGAAAAAAAAAATCCATGGCTTTGATGGTTACCACCTGCTTTGGGTTGTCCTTAATTTGCGCCTCGCAAACAGCGATTTTGGGTTTTTTCGCTATTTGCGACTTTTCATGAATACCGATAGCGATTGTATAGCGAATTCACTATTCTATTCCGATTCGCAAGTGCTCTCCTGCCAGGAATCTGCGAATCTTTTAGCGAATTCTCTATTCAGTGATGAATGCCGATTTTGTGAATTGCGCTCGCAATAGCTTTTTCGCAGCTATTGCGAGCGCAATTTCGCTTCATGAATCAGGCTGTTAGAAACAAGTACAACCACATAATTAATTTTAATTATGTTATCATAGGAAGGACATTCAGACATACATACTAACTGGGCATTACTAGTGATATTTGTCTACGCCCTGATAGACATTAAACTCCTGCATTATTCGGATGTGAAGGTAATTTTGTTTGCTCAAGAATGTGTGACGCATCCGTCTTTCGATAAACTTTCAATAGTTTATACGAGACTGCAAGCAAACTCGGATGCATGTCCTCCTTAATTCTCTTTCTCACAGAGAAACACGGTTCTTTTGGAGAGCCACATTTTATGTGTGGGTTGGACTGATATGCAAAGGGTTGCAACATTTTGTAGTGGAGCAGACATCAAAGAATTGTGGAATATTACTTGATGGGCATAACATTAATAAACACGCTTTCAAAAAGCATAAATAATCTTAAATGTGTCACTTTTTTAAAAAGTCTATCGTTCTCCCTAAGAGGTAGCAGAAATGACGGACAATCCAATACTAGATCTGATTAGAAGCTGAAACTATACCTCATTAACACTGCAGCACTGGAAGAAAGTGAGGCAAAGTAGCTACTAGCGGGAACTAAATTGTAGCTGGGTGCTGAAAAAATTGAGACCCTTTGCTGCAAAATGCCCTATAGAATTATTATGGTTCTTCTTTTGAAACGTTTATTGTACTTTCTACCTTTGGTAGGGGTTTTGTGACTGGAAAGAAATGTAGCTTAATACTCTGCTTTCTTCAATAATGTCTACAGTCCTTTCAAGTACCAGTCGACCTTGCATTCCAAAGGTTTTCTTTCATATTCCATCATAGCGAGACTGTACAAATAGTTGGCGCCTCTGCTTATTGGCCTCTGTCGCTCACCATACACTTCCTGTCCAAAGCGCAGCGGCCATTTTCTTTATAGCCAGAACTATAATGCTTTCTCTGGTGAAGATTAATGCCTTCAACAACGAAATGATTTGTCACCATTTCCAGAACCCATTCGCGAGCCGGGTTTACACGAGGAGAAAATCAACTTTTTGGGTCACAGATCCCTTTACAGAATAACGAAAACAATGATGTTTCATCCTTATGGACATGATTGCTTTCTGCTTCCAGGAGCAGGGGTAATGACCTGAAACACCATATATTCTAACTGTAAGATGTGCTCATGGGTGAAGACTGAAAATGATGATGAATCATGCATTTGCTTAAACGTCACTGTGGGAAACAGGAATAGAAACAAGATTTTCTACGGTGGCATCTCTAAAAGTGAAATGTACATATGCCGCATAACGGTCTACAGTGGCTTTCTAATGTTGCTACAATTTAAAATGGTCATTTGTTTCTTTCATTTTCACTTTCAAAATGTTTTCCTTTTTTTACTTGCCCTAGCTCTCATATCCCCGAATACTGTATGCCACCAAATAGTGGTCAGATGAAGGGTTCTGCATCTTCAGCAGCGCTGTAAGTAAAGGTAGAAATAACATATTGGGGCATCACAATTCTTCTCTTTAAAAGTAAGTTAAAAAGAATAAACTGATAGTAAATGGAAAGTTAATAAATATAACAAGTATTTGTGATGGAGATTGACATTCTCAAAGACATCTTTGTCAATCGGTCCTTGTTAAGTAATGTGTGTGTTATTTTCAAGTTAAAATGTTATTTCATTTATATTGGTAAGCAGTAACATTAATATGCAAACAAGATTAGATTCTTTAAATAATTTACCCCAGACGAAAGAAATACCTCTTTAACCTCTTTGTATCCTCTCATTACTGGCAGTTAGTGTGATGCACATGCACTTTGAGAGCACAGACGTTTGCCCTCAAAATGTCTAGCATTGGGCTGGTTCTGATTGATACAATCACTAGGGTATATATGAGCAATGGTTACTAGTGCTGAAAAATTACTTTTGAGAATTACAAGCGTTTGAGCCATAAATAAACAGCGTAATCAACGTTCGCACCCTCATTCATTTAGTAACATTCAAAAACTGACATCGATCTAGAATTGGTGATGTCTTCACCAAAGATCAGAAAGAAAACATTGTTGCCTGATGTTCATGTGTCAAATGCAATTTCGTACAAAGTGCATTTTAGGTTCTATAAGTAATGGATCATATATAGGTATATATATCAACAAACCTCAAAATCTGTTTCTTCTATTTTTCTGGATGTTTGCCTGAAAAATTGTTCAAGAATTTATTTTGATTGATCACCTATGACATGTTTGAAAACCACTCTTTCTGGCAAATCATATTCCATCTGTGACATTCTACATATGACTCATTATTTAAGCATCACATTGATTCCTCTAGATATTGAGATTCTGTGTACTGAATTTATGTTTTTTCACTTTACATCAAGAAGCATTTTCAGCATAGTCAGTTTCTAAAATGTATTACAACAGTACTCTCAAGTGTCTCCTGGATTTCAACATGACATAATGAAAGATAATAATAGCTCGTTAGTCATAAAACAAATTATTTGATTATTTTATTCCAAGTAAGGTGAGTTAACTTTCTGCTGTCGACTCTAAGAAATAGAGCTAATTTTAAGAATGCATTTTTTACTGAGGGCACAGTATCCCCCATACCACTACCGATCAGACAGAAAACCTTGGCTAGCAATGTTCGCTGTTCAAGTTCGTACCAATTACTCTGCCAACAATTTTCTGTTAAATATTAATAGATAAGAAGAACAGGTAGGTATTAGTGTTCCCTATGAGGGAAAGAACCGCACATAAATAAGGACAATGTGTCTATGACTGACAATACTGAGCGTGAATAGTTTGTATTGCTGTAATAACAGCGGGGTGCTAAAGCAGCCTCATACACCTACTACCTAAAGGTGTTGTCAGCACGTTATGAAATAACATGCATATCAATATGCAAGAAAAGAAGCTGGTACAGCACACCCATTACTATGTATACCAATCCAAGAACAATGTTGGACCAATACTAAACACAGTCTGGAAACCAATATATTCCTAAGCACATGTAGATAGTTAAATGCGACAAGTTATATGTAGAGCATTTAAATTAGTCCAGAAGCATCAACAGTTGATAATTCCTTTTCTTTTTATTGATTTCTTAAAAATTCCCAGCACACAACTTAGCCGACATGTGTTTCGTCTGTACTCAGACTTTTTCAAGGCAATATGGGAATAATGAAGCAAAATAATCCAATGTAGCTCTGTTAGAATGGTGCGTCCGGTAGCGTATTCCGTAGCCCAAATAGTTCATATGAAGTACCCATTGGTCCAAAAGGAACAGCTGTGATATGACACACAAGGCAACAGTGAGTTACAAATTGCAAATAATATGCCCTGTGTTGCTAGAGCACCTTTCCGTACGTACTGTCGTAAATGCTTCAAAACGGTACGATGCTAATTGTATGATCCAAATGTTACATTGAATGCAACATAAAAGGCCACATGAATGCTACACACATCCACTGGCCACTCATTGATTGTGTTTTACAATGATATGTGCATGGATTTTTATCAAGATCAAAGTCTGCAACGTGAGCTTCAAGTAGAATTGTTAACTGTTAAAGAAGGTAAAGGAAAACAGCGGCTATCAAGACAACACCCACAGATCTGCAATATTATGAAGTTGTTGCCCATAGACCTTATTTTTTATAGCTTTAGCTACTCCTCCAGCAGTTTGCATAAATCTCCTTGATCTCAAGCCTGCAACACAATGCTTCACCATTTCTGTTCTGGCTGAAATTGTGTGTGGAACACATTCTTTTGAATCTTGCTTGCTTCATACCATTCTATAAAAGTAAGATTACTGCTTTTTCTGTCAAATACAAGTTTCCTGCCCTGCCTCTGTTCTACACTCATTCTGTGACATGGTGCCTTTGGGAATTCAGTACTGTGAAATCCACTTACAACCACCTGGTGGCAGACAGAGAAGAAACAATGGTGAGTGAGCAGTGTTTTCAATGGCATACCAGATCATTTGCTTTTGAGGGACACCCATCATGTTGAACAGTCACATGATATCTTTTATTTCAATTCCTCACACAAGCATAATGTGCTGGCCAACATAGATATGGCAAAAAATTAATGCAATAGTTCACCAGTAATAAAATAAAGAGGGTCTGCTTAAGCATTGACATACGACAGGCCAGTACCTGTACTACTGAACAGCCATTTTGTGACATTGTTTCCACATTTGCTGTTACGTGAAATGTCTTCCTCTTTCTGCTACTTTAGAGCAATTATGCAGAAGAGAAACTATTCTCATTGTACTCAAACACTATATACAAGGCATCAAAACAATAAGTAAAGCCTTCTTAGTAGGAAAGCAATTTACACAATGGAACTTAGATCCATGGTTCCTCATCCTCAAAACATGCAAAGAAAAAGTGAAATATGTGAAAACTGATACCAAATCTGTTTATATCAGTAATCCAGAAGTCCCCGGTAATAATTGTTCTGTCGTGGTAGACAACTGACACCTATGGGAAAATTCAATTATTACCTCTATATAGATGACTTTGACACTAGAGTCACAAACTAGAATGTAATGTCACTTCCTCCACACCTCCTACTCGCCTCATCACACATCTTTCCCCACATTGGACTTCTACCCCCTCTTGCAATACCACCAATCGCCCCAGACGCTCCACCAACACGATCTCTGACCTTGACGTACACACCCTTCTCCACTCTTACGACCCGGCTCCCCAAAAGAAATAGCTACCAACAACATGTCCATCCCAACGATTATATCTAACCACCTCAGGCACCAAAAGGATAACAACAGAGGCGCTGTCCCCAACAACCTCACTAATGTACCCCTCGTTTTGGAATCATCCTCCACCCTTTGCACCCCTAGCCTTAAATGCATACTTCTCAACTGCAGATCGGCCCAAAGACATTCCACGGAGGTCGCCGACCTCATCATGTCCCTGGAACTGGACCTAGCCATTCTGACTGAAACATGGCTGTCTGATTCCTCCACACCTATACTGGATATCCTAGTCCCTCCCAACTACTGTATCATTAGACTTGACAGGGACAAAAAGATAGGCGGTGGAATTGCCTGCATCTACAGAAGCAACCTCTCAGTCTCCAAAGTGACCGTCTCCTCTCTTACTTCCTGTGCATACCTCTGCCTTGATATCATCAGCGAAAGCAAACCGGTATGCTCACTACACATTATATACCACCCACCTGGGGACAATCTCTCCTTCGTCCAACAACTCATGGATACAATTACAGCCAACTCAGGACGACAGCACACCCAAATTTTCCTTGGCGACTTCAATCTCCACTGGAATGACAACAGTGACACAGTGGTAAACAGCCTCAAAAGCTTTCTCAACGCACTTGATCTCAACCAAATATGCAACAGCCCGACCCATAAGAGAGGTTCTACCCTTGACCTTATCATCTCCAAAGAGGGCGCTATTCAACTGGAGTCAATCCAACCTTGTGACTGGTCAGATCACCATATTGTCACCTTCATCATCAAGGAAAAAACCAGACTTAACTCAGTTCAACCCCCTAAGCACAAAGTGTGGAAAAGAGACTTGAAGAAACTCAACCCAAACTCCCTAACAGCTGCAATCGGCTACTTCCCCCTCCCGGCGATACAGACGTTCAACTTCTGACTGACTACTATCTCAATACTATGTCCACAATAATCGATGAGGTGGCGCCCATGCAACTGAAAAGAGTCTCGTCCAAGAAGACTTCCAACCCATGGTATGACGGAAGCCTCAATGAGGATAGACGGGCGATGCGAATGGCAGAGCGCACCTGGAGGTCAGCCCCTTCTGCAGTGCACCTAAAAAGTCTAAAGAAACAGAGAAACGCCTACTTCAGGAAAATAAAACGCTCAAAAAGAGACTTCTTCAGCCTCCAGCTCGCCCAAGCTAAAAACCGTCCAAGAAAACTGCTTGAGTTAGTCAGAACACAATCCAAAGAGCATCCCCAGACAATCAGCTCCGTGGACTTTACTCCTTCCTGCGAAGACTTCTCTGCCTTCTTTATCCAAAAAACTGAGAGAATAAGAAGCGATCTCCTCAATGACGCTATCCTGTACTCCAACCCCCGACACTCAGCAATACCTCAACCAAAGAACAATGCTACCTGGTCATCCTTTGACACTTACTCCGTAGAAGAAATTGGCAGACTGCTCAGCGCCTTGAAACCTTCCAATCACCTCTCTGACCCCCTTCCTGCTAACGCTGTAAAAGACTTTTCCCCTTGGCTTCTCCCACTCTGGTCTAAGATTATCAATAGCTCTCTTCAACAAGGATCCATCCCCAACGCCCTCAAAGTAGGGCAAGTCACACCGCTACTAAAAAAAACAACAGCAGACCCCACTGATCTAAACAATTACCGCCCTATTACAAACATTCCCACTCTCGCTAAACTGTTGGAAAAATGCGTACAACTACAACTGACTAAACACATAGATAAGTTTGATCTCCTAAACGCTCATCAGTCAGGCTTCCGAGCAGGGCACAGTACCGAAACTGCCATGACTCACATAGTGGACAATGCCCTCCAAATCCTAGACCAAAACGATACCTGTCTCCTCATCCTTCTGGATCTCTCCTCAGCATTCGATACAGTTAAACATGAGAACTTACTCGAACTGTTAAACACAAGAATGGGCATATCTGGGACTGTGCTAAAGTGGTTCACCTCATTTCTACACAACCGGACACAAAGAATCAAAAGCAACAACCTGCTGTCCTCTCCGGTACCGGTATCGCTAGGCGTCCCTCAAGGATCCTCCCTCTCCCCAACACTGTTCAACCTAGTTATGGAACCTCTCACCACGTTGCTACAGGCTTCTAATGTGCACTTTCACATGTATGCCGACGACACCCAACTTTATCTCAAAATACAATCTCCCAAGGACATCATGCTGCTGAACACCACGATCAGAAACACCCAATCCTGGCTTGCAGAGAATCACCTCAAACTCAATGCTCTGAAGACCGAGTTCCTCCTGATCTCACCTCCCGCTAAAATATCCACGGCTCAAACATGGCTTAAGCAATTAACGGCTCTAAATGTACAGCCCATCGTAGTAGACTCAGCAAAATCTTTGGGCATAACACTTGACACCAATCTCAACATGCAGCAGCACATCAGCAAGGCAACCAAAGGAGCGAACTTCCAAATCAATACCCTGAGAAAACTTAAACCCTTCCTTCCTGCCAAAGACTTCCAAACTGCAGTACAATCTATAGTCATCCCGCACATAGAATACGGTAGCACCGCCCTCTGCGGGCTCCCCCTAACTACAACCGCACCCCTAAGAGCGTCCCTTAACGCCGCAGCGAGACTCGTCACAGGCTCAAAAAAACACTCGCATATCTCCCCGGACTTTAAATCACTGAACTGGCTACCTTTTGAAGCCAGAATCCAACTGAAAATCGCATGCATGACACACAAGGCTGTGCATCTGAATTCACCCGCCTACCTCACTCAAAAGTTGACAATTTCGGGTGGCTCCCGAACTACTAGGAGCACAAGCAATCTTTTGCTGAAACCTCGAAGATTTCGGAAGGAAAAAACGTATAAACGCTCCTTTTCAGGAATGGCACCCAGGATCTGGAACTCACTCCCTCCTGAAACAAGGCTCATCTCCTCCAACACAATCTTTAAGAATGAAGTTAAAGCGATCCTCATGGCAAAATACACATGACCTATTACTACGTATCACTCATGAATCTGCTCTGTAAGTCCTGCCCGACCATGGCCTATTGTACCCTGTATTATCGAATTTTGTAATTGTACACGCTCACTCTTTGTATTTTGTTATAATGTTTGATGCACCTGGTTGATTATGTATATTGTTATATTGTTGACGCACCTGGTTGACTTTGCACACTTTACCCTCTCCACCTCAACGATCCTTACTTCCCTTCTACTGTCGCACCTGTGGGACTATACATCCTGCACACACCCACCTCAACTAGGCCCACCTTTAAACTCTAAATACTCTAAACACGCTTAAGCAAGTATATGCTCCTTGTTATTGCACTTTATGCTATTGACACAATTGTTTGTCTATACTCAGTGTACCTACACTACCACACCTGTGACCTACCTCATGTCCTTTGACCTACCTATGTAACTAGCACCTTGTACCTAACTACCTCATATATTACTTTGTATATACGCTTCTTTACTTTGTATTTTTACTTTGTATTTTTTACTTTGTATTTTTTACTTGTAAAGCGCTCTGATATCTGCAAAGATCTTGTTCGCGCTGTATAAAACTCTCAAAATAAAATAAATAAATAAAATAAATGTCAAAGACAACACTCATTTTTACAAACAGGATTTTGAAAACACTAAACATTCCTCTTGACTACAAATATTAAAGTAAGAATAACATTTGTGCATCTGGAATAATGGAATTGCTCAAATGGAACATTTGCAAGTATTTCCGGTAATGTTTTCCAGAAGCCCTATGCTAAACAGCAATGTAAGGCATTATACACCTGGAAGGTGATGGGTTCCCTGCTCCTTATGGATCTTTCCTACCAGGTTTATATTACTCGCTTGCAGTGACTTCATTACAGCCCAAATACTCTGGAATACAGACCTGAAAATCAAAGTACAGAGCTCTTGTTGCATATTCCTTGAACTATACATTAAGCACATATCATGTTAAATGTCAAATGAGAGGACGTGTAATTCTTTCAGTCCTTGCTGTGTTGGATCCAGATGACTGGCATCAGCCACCCTAAAAATGACCCAGAGTTAGCATAAATTCAAATAGCTTAAATCAAATGTGTATCAAAGGTCATGAGATCCTTTCTGCCGCAAATCCTTCTCTGGCATGCCTTGAGGGAAACACACCGGAGGAAGGAGAATATGAAGCACAAATTCAGAAATATCCCTCAGAGGAAGCATGTGGCACAGCTCTTCAGCACTGAAAGACCATGTTCCAAGGAAGAGAAATCATACTAGACCTTCTGTTTATATTATTTGTATGCATAAAGTATTTGTGGATGAAATCTGCTTTACAGCTTTGATCATATACAGCATCATTGAACACCACAAAAAATGTGGCCAACGTAGGTCACTAAACCCTGCATTTTAAACTTGTACATACGAAATAAAGTGGATGTCATAGGCAGTGTGAAGTCGTGGGCTCTTGGCCCACATACTTTGCAAATAAGTGTGACACAGAGACATGATTGTGCTACTTAGAACTGACCATGAGTACGTGCACTCAGGCTCTTTTATTGGCAGAGCCACCGGACTGGTGATACCTGTGTTGGATGGGCGTGGGGTGGGTGTATGGGCCAGTCTTCGAAGGAGAGGCTAGCAAAACACTAGACTGTGTCCAGCAGGACACAACAAGCAGTAGCCCATTCAACCACAGGTTGCCAAAATACGACAGCGACAAACTTTTCAATTCAGGAGAGGAAACCTAAGGGAGATAATGGTGCAGATCCCAACTCCCTGTTGGGACGATGGTGGATTATGTGGGTGTGATGGGATAGTCTGAATTCACACAGTGAAGAGCAGGTCTCAGTAAGTGTTTAATTGCAGTTTTGTTACTTCTATCACCAGTTTCCTCTGGAAGAGCATAGAGAACTCCTGGACTAATGTGTTGAAGTGGTGCTCAGGTAGTGTTTATTGAAAGATACCACGCAGGACCAAATTGAGACAGTACACTTCACAAATGAACAGCAACCAACAAGGAAAAAAGGTTCTTGAATGAGGCACATAAATATGTATTGTCATCAGTATATTGTGGTGCTTGAAATTTTGTTCACAACAAAGAAATTCCTAAAAGAGAAAGAGGTGGAAGAAGAGTTGAAGGATTCTGTAGTATGATGAATGGAGCTGATTGTGGTAGTTCGCAAGTGGAAATATTTGTTCTATTACATATGTGAATATTAACCTCACAGTCACATTAAACCTTTCTATGAATCCGTTTAGTGAGCTAATTTGTCAATATGTTTCACCTCTTTTTCTTCTTAGTGTTCAAAGACATGAATGCCCAATCCAGTAATGTCCCTACATTCTGAAGGAACCCAACGATCATAGTCTAATACCTAAAAATAAATATTACTCACAAGCTAGTTCATGTTGAATATCCCTAGATGACAATCCAATCAATTTGCATTCCTTTGACTGCCCCTCTTATTTCATGAACTTTCTTACTTCTATTTTCACCAGTAAATGCCAGTCAATGTATTTGACTCTAACATGGCCTGAAACAATTGATCCTATGAGGCCCTCAAGAGATGTGCCTAAGGTATCTATTAATTTACAAAATGTAAAAAAAACCTGCTATAACAGTTCGTTCACATTTGCTGGCACTTGCTTCTGCAATTACAAGGGGCACCTTCAACCATGCTCTTCATTGAGGTTGCATTAAAAAAAAATGTCTTTCCAGGGTCCAAGGATTATTTATACCCTGTGCTGAAGCAAGCTAGAGGGGTGATTTAGCCATTGAAAGTAACATGGCATCTGGAAGAACTTGGTGGATGCCATATCTGCATCTTCCTAGTGCACCGTCTTATGTTGAGACAGGGGAAACACTGTGATTCCACAATTGCAAACATTTTACAATTGGCAGCTGGCATTAACCCCTTGCATGCTCATGACGGCCCCCGGCTGTCATGCGTCACAGTGGGCGTGTGCGGATGACGGCTGGGGGCCGTCATAATCCCTGCCACTTTTAAAAACGCCCGCACAGCGCGAACATTCGCCGCTCATGCAAAGGGTTAAAAGGCCTACATTGTTTAGGTTGGGCATTTAAATGCAATGCCTTATGATTTTTCCTATCTTGGACAGTCATGTACAGCACGGCATTTCCAGGAAGAAAAAACAATCAATGCCCACTATTCCATGAGAAAACACCCTCTTAGCACCACTGAGAAACTGTTCTTTTATTTTAAAATTCTCATTTTGGAATTTTCCTTTTGAAAATGAAAAAGATAAAATGAAACTGAAAAAAAGAATTTGTTACTGCATAGTAGAGCAGTTGGTGTTTTTAGCTTTTGCTAAAAGTGTGTAGAGGCTGAATAAAAGGGACACAGACATTTTGTCATTTTCGATTAATAGCTTTTATCCCCTTTGTTGCTAGGCCTTTTTCCCCCTGTGCTAAGCCTTTCTTTGGCAATTTGGGGTAATTTGCGCTTGGGCCCCTGTAACCTTTTGTCCACATACTGTATCCACACCTAATTTGCGTCCTTTTCTTCCAACACCTTGAGGATTCTAAAGGTACCCAGGGTTTGTGGATTCCCATGGAGTGGACCATTAATTTGGCCAAAATACAGCTAATATTTGTTTTTTTTAAAGAAAAATGGGAAAAAGCTGCAGAACAAAGCTTGGGATTTATTTCAGCCAAATTTGAGATTTGCAGGAGATTCTGGGAAGGAACACATTGGGGGATCTATGCAAGTCACACTTCCCTCGACTCACTCGGTTGTCTAGTTTTCAGAAGTGTGTGAGTTTGGTAAGTTTTCCTTGTAGGCCGCCGAGCCTTTAACCAAAAACGCAGTTGCCCCCTTACTGAACCAGGTCGTTTTGTGGTAGCTAATTTTGATGTCTCCACAATATGATTTGGGCCCTTCCCTGCTGCGGGTACTTGGCCCACCTACACAAGTGAGGTAGCATTTTTATTGGGAGACCTGGGGGAATGCAGGGTGGTAGGACATTTGTGTCAGCCCAGTGATAACACAACTTTCCCACACAGAAGTGTGACAAAAATCAGATTTTTTTCAGCTAAATTTGAGGTTTGCTGTGGATTCTGGGTAGAAAACGATGGGAGATTCATGCAAGCCACACCTTCCTGGAAGTGAAAGAATTGTAAAAACAAGTCATCATCACTGAATAGCCAACCATAATTGCACAGTCAGTATCAATATCATATTCATCTACTTCTATTTCACAAAAACTTTTTATATCCCACTTTCTATCCCTTTCCCATCTTCCCACCCACACTGTCTGAATTACACATGCAACTATTTTCATTCCTATTGACACATTAAATGCATTTTATGTTCTAGGGAACAAGAGAATAGTGAGTAGGCAATGAGAGAGAGAGAAAGAGAAATTAAATATTGGTTATTTCAAAACTCAAGGCTATTATGGATAGTATACAGTTGAGTATACACAATGTGAGGGACAAGGGTGTTTTAATTGTAGGTCCACCATACATGCCCATATACCTTTAAATGAAACAGAAGGTATGCTGTTCCTATGAAAGGAGTCTGGTGGGTAAAGGTGAAATGGAATTCACCGTGGGAGAAGGAAGGTAGGAAGGGGAGATCTCCAATAAGGAGCAAGGGCCCTCACACACTGAGAAGTGTCATGCTTCATCATAGGGCAGCTCCTCGTTGGGCCGGTGCTGCAAAGCCCAACGGGCCTCGCAGGGGGGCTCTTTGCCGGAGGTCTTCTATGTTGATTGCTGACAGGCCCTAGAAGATGGGGTGTTGGAGCAGATATGTGGTGAGTAAAGTGGGAGCGGGAGTAAAAGTGAGTCTACAAATAGCTACGAGTGTCCGAAGATAGTTTATTAGCTGGATACTGATGCTATGATAAAAAACTGTCTAGGACAGTCGTGGCTTGACGAGAAAAGTCGAAACCTGCTGCAGCCCAATATGTGGGGTGAAAAGTGAAAGTGATCGGTAGGTCGACATGTTCCATGCCTTGATTCTCCTAAAGGATGATTGACATTTCATCAGGACCTGGGGGAACAAGAATCCTCATCTACTCTAACGTCAAGATGATGTCCTATGAAGTACCGTCCCTGTGATATGGATTTGCATGCAATCCAGAGAAAGGGAGATGTGGTTGAGAAAAAATAGCTTCCTTCTGGTAAAACCTAGAAGGGAATGTAGGTAATCCTCTGCCTGGATGTCTGAATCTCCCACAACAATGGTGAGGGTTAACCACCGGGGTGACAAGTTTCCTGTTCGTGGAACCTACCCACGTCTGGATGCCTGGGAGGTGGAGTATACAGTTGAGATCTGCTGACGAATGGAGGCAAACCCATGTCACTGTACTGAAAATATTAAGATACACTCCAAAAACTCCCACAAACCATAACAAATACAAAATTAAACAGAACACAGGCAGACACATACGAACACCAAATCTTCTCTTCTATGTTCTGAAACCTAGGAAAACCATAGTAGGAAAAAAAATATTTTTGCACCAACCAATTATTTTAATGAACATTATTATTTATGTTTTTTAAAAAGGAGAGTGGGGTCACATGGCCCCATTCCCGGGCCAATTTTGGTCCTGGGGATCCCATTCCTCGGACCTGGCCTCTGCGTTGGGGACAGTGGTGGGAACCTCAAGGCCCACGCAGTCCGTGACGGTTCTCCGGGTCCTGCGGGAGCCGGCTTTGCTTTTAGACAGAGGGAGCTAATAAACATGCAAATAATTGAAAGCCCTTGGGAGGTGGCAGCCCCCAGGGCTGCAGGGGAACATGCAGGCCCCTTGCATTAATTTACAATAAAGCCCCAGGGAGGTGGTGACCCCCAAGGCTGTAGGAGGGGTCCATGTGGCCCCCCTGTACTTATTTGTATTAAAGCCTCGGTAAGGTTGTGGTCACGGGGCAGTGGGGGAGTGAGGGAGGTCATATGGGCTTCCCCACATTCATATTTAAAGAAGCGCTGGGGAGGTGGTGGTCCCTGGGGCATAATAAGTTCCCAGGAGGGGGGCCCACATGCCCCCTTTGTTTTTACATAATGCCCCTGGGACCTGGCCCTCCCCGGGGCCGATAATGAACAGAGCGCATGAGCTGCTTCATTTTTAAATATTTTTTTACAGGATCCGGAGATCCTGCTGAAATATTTAAAAAAAAAAAATTTGGGGGCCCTGCGGCACCCCAAGGAGACCCCACAAGAGGCCTAGCGGTTCAGGGTGTTTCTATCCTGCCACCTTTTCTTTTGTTCATCATTTGTGGGACTCAGTTCAACCGAGTCCCAAGATGGGTGCAAACACTTCCTAATTTATGTGTTGGCAGCTGATCAGATTTCACTACAGTTTCAATAGGGTTTTCGGCTCCCAGATATCTATATTTTTTAAACTTAAATATCTCTGAAACCTCTAAATGGATTTACACCAAATTACAAAAACCATGCTTTTTCGACCAACATCCACCTTTCTGCCAAATTTGGTGTTCAGCAGTTCAGGCTCTACTTGTGCTCAAAAAAAGAAAAAAAAACATACACATAACACGGGGAAAATGTGTTTTGGGGGCCCCTTTATTTCAGCCCCCGCTTGACCAGTCACCCCAAAACTTTCAACACAGCAGCTGAACAAAAAGTGGAATTTTTGGGAAATTTCAGGTAGATTTGTCAAGCGGCGCCAAAGTTAGTGCCAAAACAAAAAACACTTTTCCTATGGTAAGTTTGGACCTAACTATATATCTGTTGATGACGTTGGACATCCCCTCATTATAATAATAATGATAATAATAATAATAATAATAATAATAATAATAAGGCATTTATTAAGCGCACAGCTACCCCAACGGGGTGTCTCGGCGCTACAGCAGACAGATAGCGGAGCAGAGCAAGAGCACTGACTAGTCCTGGCGGCTAAATAGCAAGGTCTTGAGAGATTTACGAAACCCAAGTTCTGACTGGATCAAGCACCAAGATGGACCGTGAGCAGTGGAATACTATTTAAGAAGTAGGCCTTTGAGACTTTGCAACCATAGCAAAATGCTGTTGCCCATGATTACCTGGTGGTTAGAAAACAACTTTTTCATTTTAATGATGAGGTGTTTCAACAACTAAGGGGAGTCGCCATGGGTGCCTGCTTCTCCCCAGCTATGCATGTTTACACATGGGCTGGTGAGAGGAGCAGGCACTGATGGTTGACCATGTTGAGGATTGGGATAACAACGTTGTTGGTTGACTCTGATACATTGATGATGTAATTGTTATATGGAAGGGGTCAGTGGCAAGTGCGGTGAATTTTGTAGATAAGATGAATGTTAACAATGTTAATTTAGAATTCACTGCCCATGCTAACACACATAAAATTGCTTTTCTAGATGTACCTGTGGAAAATAACAAAGTTGACTCCCAACTGCATAGAAACAAGACAGCTGGTAATTCGAAACTTCATGCCTGTAGCTTTCATACTAGACATCTGAAAGATAGTATCCTGTACGGAGAAATGCTTAGGCTGCATACCATTTATAGTATATATGTTCACAAAAGGTGTCCCCCTGTGAGGACGCACTTAAAAAACAGGCAAATCCTGCACCTTGTAGCAGCATTCATTTATTCATCTGAGACCGGACATCGCAGTGCTTGTATATAATCCTTTGCCCTACGCGTTTCAGAGCTACAAGCTCTGGGACTGGCCGAAATAAATAAGGTGAAAAACTACGAGTCCCAGAAGGCTGAATCAACTAATTAACCCCCAGAGGGCGTGACTGACTCATCGTAAGATGTTTAAAGCCAATAAATGAACTGACTCGGTATTTCACCTAATGCTGCCTGCTGACATTGCACGAAGCCCGTGAGCAAGGAGCTTGTAGCTCTGAAACGCGTAGGGCAAAGGATTATATACAAGCACTGCGATGTCCGGTCTCAGATGAATAAATGAATGCTGCTACAAGGTGCAGGATTTGCCTGTTTTTTAAGTGCGTCCTCACAGGGGGACACCTTTTGTGAACATTTATTTCGGCCAGTCCCAGGTCGAGAGGACTGCACTACTGCTGAATGGCGGGCCACGACGCACAGACTATCTGTTACAGCGCCTTTGTGGATCAAAACAGGAGTGGAAGCTAACCGGAATCGAGTGGTTGGTACTCACCAGAGAGTTAAAATTTTTGCCAAATCAGATGTCAAATCGGCAGAATCCATTGAAGGATGTGCTTATTGAGGTGAAAAACTACGAGTCCTAGAAGGCTGAATCAACTAATTAACCCCCCAGAGGGCGTGACTGACTCATCGGAAGATGTTTAAAGCCAATAAATGAACTGACTCGGTATTTCACCTAATGCTGCCTGCTGAAGCCCGTGAGCAAGGAGCTTGTAGCTCTGAAACGCGTAGGGCAAAGGATTATATACAAGCACTGCGATGTCCGGTCTCAGATGAATAAATGAATGCTGCTACAAGGTGCAGGATTTGCCTGTTTTTTAAGTGCGTCCTCACAGGGGGACACCTTTTGTGAACATATATATATATATATATATATATATATATATATATATATATATATATATATATATATATATATATATATATATATATATATATATATATATATATATATATTCCAAACAAAACCACACTGCCCTTGCAGCATGAAAACAGGCCACTCGGATGAGTTTCCCTCATATGCCACTGTGTCCTGGTGGGTTTGTTAGCATTTTTTTAAAATATATATATATATATATATTTCACCAGGTAGGTTTCCTCCTTCAACAGCAGACTCGAGAGACACAGCGGATCATGATTTAGCAGCTTTATTTAAACTGAAAGGCAGACGCGTTTTGGAAAATTCCTTCTTCGATGCCGCTAGTTTAAAATCCAGGTTGCTACAATCCTTAAAATAGTCCCGCCTCTCCCGCCATTGGAGAGGGCTCACCTGTATCCTATACTTTCACTGAACCTCGAAGTGGTTTCAGAGAAGAGACTCCAACTCTCACAATGCAGCATTGTCAACAGCTGCAAAGTGGAAATCCTGCCGCCTGAATGTAATTGGCTTGCTGTGAGTGGAAGTCTGAATGGGAACGTAATGAAGGTAGGTTTGTTGCACAGATCTTTTCCAAAGCTGCCTCCGGTTCCCGTACTTCCAGCCGCACTTTCCCCAGTACATGCAGGGAACCAGAGACGACAGTAACAGTGACTACCCCGCTCCAAACAATGCTGGTCTAATATCATCAGCAGTTCGTTAGCCTTTTTGGGTCAGGTGGCGGTCCAAGGGCTATCTGATACCTCAGGATACACATGAACGTTAGCCACTGTTGCCGCAGACACTTAATGGAAGGGTCCCCCTGCACGCCACTGGCTAGCACGCTAAACAGCACCAAGTAGGAATCCTCCTTCAAAAGCAGACATGAGGGACACAGAGGAGCATGATTTGGCAGCTTTATTTAAACTGAAAGGCAGACGCGTTTTGGATAATTCCTTCTTCAATGCCGCTAGTTTAAAATCCAGGCTGCGACAATACTTAAAATAGTCCGGCCTCCCGCCACTGGAGAGGACTCACCTGTATCCCATACTTTCACTGAACCATGTTTGAACTTTGTCATCTGCCAAATACATTTTCGATTTGCAGCTCTGGGTGTCTCGTTTTTTTTCAAAATTTCGAAGAGTGGTGGAGCGAATTGGATAGCCTGCTGGTGGCTACAGCGAGACCGCCCGAGACAGCGTGACTTTATTTACCAGCACTGGTGGAAAGATATATATATATATATATATATATATATATATATATATATATATATATATATATATCCCAGAGGCCGCTTGAGGAAATCGGATGCAGCGCGTTGTTCTCCAGCATGCAACGAAAAGCAGACACGAACCCGGATTGAGTGCAGAAAGTAGCGTTTATTTCTCGCTAGTCAGCCATAACGCGTTTCACCACCGGAGTGGCTTGATCACATGACAACGTTCAAACATTGAATGGACCATTAAGACAGCTAGCACCCTATGCACGTGACTGTGATAGTGATAGACATAAAGAAAACAGTGAAATACGACTATGTTTCTTCCTTCGAAAAGAATAATGTATATAGAGACTAGTTTTGCAAAAACTAAGACTATTGAAAGCAAAGCATTCACCATCTGATAGATATTATTTGAAGTAACTCAAAAGATTACATGTGAATAACCTAGGTTAATGACCAACATATTTTACTAAAATGCAGGGAAACCTTTAACTTAAATGCACAAATAACAATATAAATATTTTAAATGATTGCGCAACATTAAGTTTAAGAAAAAGTGCAACGTGCAAATCGACATATGTAAATACATATTCTTAAAATGATTATTTATCATACAAAAATAATTCTGTATAAAAACTTTTCTCATTTCATATATATACACAAATATTTTACCCAGGGGTTGAAACCAGTTGGTCATGACATGATTTATAGCGTAATGCTTAATGGTAATAAGTCTGAGTGTACTAGTAGTTGTAAAGAACCTCCTCACGGGTAAGTAGTTATCAGAAGTCAATAACCGATGGTAGTCGAAGGACAATATTAGTAGAAAAGTCATTGAGTGCATAAAGTGAGTAAAGTGCATGAATTTAAAAAACCTCAATATAAGGGTTTTGTGAGTAAAAAGAAGAAAATGGCAGCCGTAAGGGACAAAGTCCAATAACTGTGTGGTTCAAATAATATATGTTTCTGTGCCACTTGGCAAGACGATATAACTAAAAGGTTAAAGTTAAATCTATAAACAGTAGGTTTACAAGGAAAACAAGAAGGAAAAGGACACAAGGGACAGGTTCTCAATGCAGCATAGGATCAGGGGAGAGGAAGTGAAATTAAATTAAATTAAATTGTCACTTTCATGGGGGTTCAGTGAAGTATTTACAATCATAAACAGGTGTGTAAATCTTCTGTATTGTTTAATCCTCCAGGGCTCTTGCTGTTGAAGTTCAAGATGTACCTTGTCTCCAACTTACGCATTTGATGTTCACGATCACCTCCCTGTTTAGTTTTGGGAACAGTGTCGATGACATAATACTTGAAATCCATTAAGTTGTTGTTGTGGGTCTCCCGAAAATGTCTCGCCACTGGGTAGGTGGGATCAGAGTTGGTGATTGCCCTGATATGCTGCAATATCCTTATACTAGCTGGTAGTTTGGTACTTCCCACGTACCGTAAGGGACATGTACATTCCAAGATGTAAATGGCGTACTCAGTTTTGCAGTGGAGGGATTTTGAAATTTTGATGTCTTTACTGCTAAAAGCTGTACGGTAACTGGTTTTGTTAATACCATAGGTACATGCTTTGCAAGAATGACATTTTGTGAATCCCCGTGAGTTTTTCAGCCAATCTTTAGAAGGAGTCACTTCAGGGCAATTGGATACCAGACTATTGTGGAGGGAAGTAGCCCTTTTGTAGGTGATACTGGGCTTAGTTGGCATGGTTTGACCTATTACAGGATCAGAGCGAATAAGGGCCCAATTTTTATTAATGATTTTGTTTATCGCACCTTTTTGGGCACTATAGGGCACAATAAGTCTGACCGTACTGGAATCTGGTGATTTACTGGATTCAGATATAGGTAGTTTGTTTATTTTTGGAACAAGGAGGAGATTTCTATCCTGTTCCACAGTTTTGTTGATGGCTGTTTGAATGATATGTGTAGGATAACCTCTTGCGAGGAATCTATCCCTGCATTCATTTTGTGCCATCATCAAATCAGTCGGGTTGCTGCAAATCCTTTTTATTCGCAACATTTCCCCAGAGGGGATGCTGCGAATAAGATGTTTGGGATGAAAGCTGGTATAGTGTAAGATGGAATTACCAGCTGTCTCCTTTCTATATAGCTTGGTTTCCAGTATATTATCACGGATGTATATTTCTATGTCTAGAAAATGAATGTTGGTATGACTCATGGTACAGGTGAAATTCAGATTGATATTGTTAGTATTCAAGAGGTTAACCCACTCCTGGGCCTCTTCCCTAGTACCATTCCAGACAAAAATAAGGTCATCAATATACCTGTAATACATTTTGACATGACTGTGGTAATATTCACCTAGAGTACCCTTTAGGACCAGCTCCTCCCACCAGCCCATAAAAATGCAGGCATAGCTGGGGGAGAAGCTGGCCCCCATTGCCACCCCCCGCATTTGTTGGTAGAAAGTTTGATTATAGGTGAACATATTATGATGTAAACAAAAGGTCACCATGTCTAACAGCATCTTGCTATGTTCGGGGGAGGTGGGTCTGTTTTTGGTAAGAAAGTAACTCAAGGCTCTTATACCATCCTTGTGATCTATACAAGTATAAAGGGATGATACATCCAAAGTAAGTAATAGATATCCAGGGTCCCAAACAAAGTTCTTGATTTTATCAAGAAAGTCACTGGTATATCTTAAGTAAGAAGCTAATCCAGTTACACAATCCTGTAGGAAAAAGTCAATGTAGTTTGAGGTGTGTTCCAACAAACTATTCCTACCGGAAATGATGGGCCTTCCGGGGGGGTGCAGAGAGTCCTTATGAACTTTAGGAATAAAGTAAATGTTGGGAATGGTGGGATAGTCTTTTTTCATGTACAGGTATTCCTCTTTTGTAATTAAGCCAGCACTTTTCCAAGCTAGAAGTTTCAGATAAAATAAGTTAGAGGTCTCTTTAATTGCTGACGCACTGCTGATTTTGTAACATTTGCGATCATTCAATTGAGACATAGCTTCAGTCATATATTGATTTCTGTCCCATAGTACCACATTGCCTCCTTTGTCCGAGTTTCTGATGACAATCTGATTGTTTTGTTGTATTTTAGCTACCAGGTTGTCATACATTCTATTGCGTCTAAGTATTTTATTTTTCATGGCGCAAGTTTTGAAATTCAATTTTTTCTTTTTTTTCAATTCGTTAATCACATGTTCATTGTAAATGTCGATTCCATCTCGTGGCATGATGGGATTGAACTTAGATTTATTCTTAAAAGGAGTTGCAATTTTCCTTTCAATGGCTTGGTTAACAGATTGGCTGTCTGGGAACAGTTGCGAGAATTCAGTGCGGTTTTGAGCATGAAGATCCGTTAATACGGTGAGCAAAGTCGATGGTAACTCTGTACACGGTGGTGTCCCAAAGGCCATATGACTTTCCGTCTGAACAGCATTGTCATAGTTTACTTTTTTTGATTGATTGATGGTATGAAATTTGCGCAATTTAAGTTTGCGAATAAATTGGTACACATCCATGCGTGTGGTAGCATAGTCAAAGTTAGATTCTTTGCAAAAAGAAAGTCCCAATGATAAAATTTGTGTTTCTGCTTGAGTTAGAACTGTCTCAGTTAGGTTGATGACTGTTTTTTCTAAGGAGTTGTTGAAATTTTCTTCTAGGTTACTGTTAGACCTGTCTGGATTTTTTTGCGCAGTCCCTCCTCATTATTCTTTATTTTGTCCCCTTTTTGCCCCTCATACCTTTAATATTTTTCTGTCTACTATTTTTTATAGGTGTTGGTCAAGGGGATAGGTGTTCTTTCTCCCCTGCATAGTCTTTTACCTCAGGCCCTGAGGCCTGTTCTGACAGGAAAGTTGGCACTACCTAAAATGGTGGCCACCAACTGCCCTAACTGTCACACCCAGAACTTGGCCATAGCCTAGCATAGGGCATTCTAGAACCTTCTGGTCCACTCTGGACCACTGAAGGGCAGCCTATATAAGGCGGAATGCGGGGCAGCCATTTTGTCTACCTGTGAGAGTCAGCTGGAGGACAGGCTATCCTGGCAGGTGGGAGGAGACTAGTGTGAGGGTTGAACTCCTGGACTGGGAAGTAGCCCAATAATTCCACTTCTCTATTTCTCCTGTGGGATCCTTGTCCTGTCCCCGCTGTGGAAGTTTAAGGGAGACCCTGGGCGCCTGACTGACCCCTAGCTTCAAAATAGTAGGGTGTAGGTAGGGTAAGGAGACTGCAGCGCAGTGGAGCGCAGTCCTCTGCCCAGCATTGGAAACTGAACTGAGAGGGTTCCTATTAATTGTCCAGTGAAGAGGGCTGGGGTCCTAGTGAGGAGAAAGCGCCCTGAGGCTTCATTCTGAGGAAGCTCCTTTGATCCCCCCCCCTTTTCCTGTTGATAACAAGAAGATAACTGTTGTCCTGGGTGGCGCTGGGCACCTCTTACCTGGGTCAGAACTGGCAGAGAGCCGACCCTGTGTTGATGGACCAGTGGTTGGAGACTGGTAGAGGATTCCCTTGAGCCTGGGCAGCCTTGTGAGGCCAGCGCCGAAAACGGGACCCCGGGGGCACCTGTCGCGCTTGGTGTCGGTGTCCGGTGAATCCAGGGATAAGCGAGAGCGCAGTGCTCCTTCCCGGTGCCAGCGCGCTAATTCCCCATTGAATTGTGGGACTGTGGTGAGAGAAGGGGCCGAGGACTAAGCAGGCCCGGAGCGGAGTCGCTTTTCCCCCGCGCATGCGCAGTGGAGGCCGGGGGTGTGGAAATTGACGTCGTCACTCTCGGCTGAGGAGCGCTGTGAGGAGGCGGCTTCGGCGAGTGATTGCGTCTGACCTGCGCGCCGAGGGACAGATCCGTGTGTGAGGAGCAGCCTGTCAAGCGGCTGATGCGCTGTGTGTAGCGCTCCGGTTCTGTTCTCTCCGGAGGCGGAGAGGCCGAGTGTGTGTGGAGAGAAGCGGTCCCAAGGTACAGGGGGTGGGCGGAAGATCCGTCTGCCGGCCCCCTTCTCAAGTAAGCAGGGAGGAGTGTGGGGTAGCGTGGGAGAGCTGGTCAGGCCTCCTACGCGTTCAGCGTCTTCCCTACACTGTCCATAATTAAGAAAAAGAGGAGGAGAGCCTGGAAACGAAAGGCTTAACAATTAAAATACTGGCTGACTCAAGAAGCCTGATCACCAGTGGGGGTTCCAGGAGCATAAAGTCAATATAAAACCCTTGGCTCTTGATATCTTATGACAGTTTGCCCCCCCCTTCTTCTACTGGAGTTGAGTTCTTGGATAATCCTAGAAAACTTGCTGTTGGCTATGTAAAGTTGGTATATTTGAATCCTCAGAGTTATGTAGTAAGAAGAAGGAGGGATTATTGATGCTGTGGGTGACAGATATAGTGCACTGCAAAGTACCCACATATAGTTGCTTCTGGAGTATAACCAAATGCACTGTTGAAGTTTAATTTACATTAACAGGTCTGAGAGTGTCAAAATTGATTTAATGACAAATGTACTGTTTTGTTAAAACTACTTGGTAAATTGCTCAGCCGGTTAAAAGTGGTTGCTATTACTGAGACAACTTGAAATGTAATAAGTGGTATATTTTGAAAACAGAGAGTATATTATTTTTATAAAACAGTACTTATTTTTCCACATTATTGGTGTAGCGTTATTTTTTGTGTGATATTGCGTGGATTTACTTTTGGGTGGTCTGCAACCTTAACACTGTGCCTCTGAAATGCCTGCCTTGCCCTAGGCCAGGCTACCCAGTTCCAACATTTGGTGCCTAGCGGTGGGATACTGACTTGGTTGCAGCTACTCACTAGTAATTCAACGCAATACACTAAACCTACACCAGGAGTTTTCTCCTTGCGGCCCTCCTAATTTACATTTTTGTTTTTTCTAAATTTATTTCTGGTGGTGGGTGGAGGTTAACCTCAGATCACTTCGTGGTTTTCTCCTGCGAGTAATTACATTCCATGGCAAAGATGGAGGTGAATCTTAAGGAGCTGGAAGCCAATACTGTGGCCCAACTCAGGGATTGGTGTCAGCAGAATGGGGTATTTTTTAACAAAGGTGCCAAGAAAGGAGAGTTGCTGACAAGCATAAGGGCATGGGTGGAAGCTCGTTTGAGGGAGGAACCAGAAACTGAAGTGGGTGAAGGGGACACTGTTACTGAGGCTGCATCGCTGAACCAAGTGGGGAGAGGGAATCTTCTGACAGGTCCCAGGATACCTTCAAGGGCAAGCAGCAGCGTCTCAGACAGGGGTTTAACCGAAGCCGAGCTAGAAGATAGGAGGGAGGAGAGGAGAATGAGGCTGGAGTTAGCTAGGATGGATATGCAAAGGGAGGAAAGGAGGTTAGCTCATGAGCGAACCCTCAAGGAGATGGACCTACAGGTCCTAATACAAAGGCCTCCCACTCCAGACAATGGTGGCAGCGAAAAGAAAGTAGACACCAGGGAATCTAGACCCTACCTACCCAAAGATGTCATTGCTAGTTACACCCCAGGTGATGACATTGCCAAATGGTTGGCCGCTTATGAGGTTTCTTTAAGGGCTCACGGGATCCTGGAAACTCATTGGGGAGGTGGGCTGTATAAATACATGCCACCTGCTGGCAGAGACACCTTGTTGGCTCTGGAGCAGGATGAGCAAACCCACTACCCTGCCATGAAGGTGGCACTGGTGAAAAAGTTTGGACTTACCCCTGAAAGGTACAGACAAAAATTCAGGGGAAGTCACAAAATGAGTACCCAGAATTGGGTAGACTTTTTAGACTACGCCAAGAAAGCTTTAGAGGGTTGGGTCAAGGGCAGCCAGGTAAAGGACTATGAGGGGCTGTACAATCTATTTTTGAAAGAACACCTCCTCGAGAAATGTTTTCCCGAGTTGCGCCAACACCTGGTGGACAGCAAGCTGACCGATCCCCGGAAGCTTGCAGAGGAGGCGGACACTTGGGCAAGTACCCGGGTGTCCTCCAAGGGGACTGGAGGGGATTCTCAAAAAGCCGGACAGGGCGCCCCCCAGAAGAAAGAGGGAGGAGATAAAAAGAAGGAGTTCTCCAAAGGTCCCCAAAATAATTTCCAAGGTAAGGGAGCAGGTTTCACCCCTAGGGCAAACCCGCCCAGAAACCCTAATCCTGGCCAAAGCCAGCAGCCAAGGGTTCCCCACTGTTTTGAATGTGGTGGTGTTGGACATTATAAGGGAGATGTCAGATGCCCAAAGAGACCACCCCCTCCCACCGGAGGAAAGTCACCGGGAGTAGCTAGTGTAGCGCTCGGGGAGGAGTTGCCCTTAGATAAGGGGGGTGAGTGGGCGGGTGTCACCTTAGTGTCCCTGGGAGAGCGGGAGATGGTACCAAAGATCCAGGTGCCCCCAAATACTACAAAGTATGGGCAATGGGTTACCATCAATGGCCAAAGAGGGGAGGCTCTGAGAGATACAGGAGCCAGTATGACTATGGTGAGAAGTCAACTGGTGTCTCCAGAGCAGGTTGTTCCTAATGTACTCCACCCCGCCGCGATGGCTGACGGCAGAATGGGCCACTATCCAGTGGCTGAGGTTCCCTTTGAGTGGGAAGGGGTTGCAGGTTCACTTCGAGTTGCCGTAAGCCCTGCCGTGCCAGTTGATTGTCTGTTGGGGAATGACATGGAGCACAACACTTGGAGAGAGGTGGAATACCGGACGCATTCTGCGATGCTGGGTACACCTGACTGGGCCTGTGTAAGCACACGGTCTGCGACTGCCCGGAGAGGGAGTTCGCCTGGGTTGGAGCCTGGAACAATGGCCCAACCCGCTGCCAAAAAGGGTCAGAAACGGAGACAGGGACAGCCTGCTTCGGCTTCCACGCCCCATGTGACAGATCGGCCACCTGCAGTGGTAGGCCAGGAGTCCGTGGAGGGGGAAGTAGACTCTCTGGAGGATTTACCCATCCCTGCTGAATGGCATGTGGAGGGAGGTCCTACCAGAGAGGAATTCTGTAAGGGGCAGAGGGAGTGCCCTACCCTTGAGGGACTGAGGCGTCAGGCTGAAGCCCAGGCAGCAGGTGATGCTACGGGACACCACCATATTTACTGGGAGGATGGCCTCCTCTACAGTGAACCCAAGATACCTCTACCTGGCTCATCAAGAGCCTTGGTGGTCCCGCAGCAATACCGAGCCTTTCTGCTGGAATTGGCTCATGCGATACCACTGGCAGGACACTTAGGCCAGGACAAGACCTTTGCACGGCTTGTCCTCCACTTTTACTGGCCTCAGATGAAAGTGGCGTCCAACACATACTGTAGGACATGTGTATCCTGCCAGGCCAGTGGGAAGACAGGGGTGAAGCTAAAGGCTCCCCTGGAACCACTTCCTGTCGTTAGCACCCCCTTTGAAAGGGTGGGCATCGACATTGTAGGGCCATTAGATCCACCAACAACAGCTGGTCACAGGTTCATCCTGGTTCTGGTGGATCATGCCACACGGTACCCAGAGGCCATCCCTCTGAGGACTGTTACTGCACCTGTGGTAGCTAGGGCCCTGATGGGAATCTTTACTAGGGTAGGATTCCCGAAGGAGGTTGTGTCTGACAGGGGGACTAACTTCCTGTCTGCTTACATGCGGACCATGTGGAAGGAGTGTGGGGTGACCTACCGGTTCACCACTCCCTATCACCCCCAGTCCAATGGACTGGTTGAGAGGTTCAATAAGACCCTGAAGGGCATGATAAGAAGTCTGCCAGAGAGCTTACGGAGGAAGTGGGACGTCCTCCTACCTTGCTTACTGTTCTCCTACAGAGAGGTGCCACAGAAAGGAGTGGGCTTCAGCCCATTCGAATTGTTGTATGGACACCCGGTGCGTGGGCCTCTCAGCCTGGTGAAGGAAGGATGGGAGAAGTCTCCCAGAAAACCTCCCCAGGATGTGGTGAGCTACATGTTGGCCTTCAGAAGCCAGATGGCCAAGTTGTGGAAGCAGGCTGCTGACAACTTGGAGGCCAGTCAGGCAGTCATGAAGGAATGGTATGACCAAAATGCTCACCCGGTGGAGTTGGAGCCTGGCCAGAAAGTCTGGGTGATGGAACCTGGAGAGCTAAGTGCCCTTCAGGATCGTTGGACAGGCCCATTTGAGGTGTTGGAGAAAAAGGGTAAGGCCACTTACTTGGTGGATCTTAAGACCCCGCGGCAGCCCCTACGGGTGCTGCATGCCAATCGCCTCAAACCCCACCATGAGAGGCCAGAGGTCATCCTGATGTTGGTGACTGATGGTGCTGAGGAAGCAGAAAGCGAGCCTCTCCCAGACCTCTTTTCATGTCAAGAGAAGGATGGGTCGGTGGAGGGAGTGATTCTCTCCCCGTCTCTCACTCCTGAGCAACGAGAGGACTGCCGACAGGTATTGGGGCAGTACTCTTCACTGTTTTCCCTTGTCCCAGGAAGAACCCACCTGTGTACCCATGATGTGGACACAGGAGACAGCCCCCCAGTGAAATCCAAGACCTATAGGCTGTCGGACAAGGTGAAGGCTAGCATCCATGGCGAAGTTGCCAAGATGTTGGAGCTAGGAGTGATAGAACCGTCCAGCAGCCCTTGGTCCAGTCCGGTGGTGCTAGTCCCAAAAGCCGCCCCACCGGGCACCACACCAGAACTGAGGTTCTGTGTGGATTACCGAGGACTGAACTCAGTTACCAAAACTGATGCTCATCCAATCCCCAGGGCGGATGAGTTAATTGACCGGCTAGGAGCTGCCCAATACCTCAGTACCTTTGACCTCACTTCAGGGTACTGGCAGATCTCCTTGACAGATGGAGCAAGGGAAAGGTCAGCCTTTTCCACGCCCGAGGGACACTTCCAGTTCTGTGTGATGCCCTTTGGTCTCAAGAACGCCCCTGCCACATTTCAGCGACTGGTGAACCAGGTCCTCTCTGGAATGGAGGGTTTCTCGGCTGCTTACCTGGATGACATTGCTGTCTTCAGTTGCAGTTGGGAGGACCACTTGCAACATTTGCAAGCAGTTCTCCAGGCGCTGAAACAAGCTGGATTGACCATCAAAGCCAGCAAATGCCAGATTGGGCAGGGGTCGGTTGTGTACCTTGGACACTTGGTGGGTAGGGGGTCAGTGCAGCCCCTGCAGGCAAAAATTGAGGCAATCATGGCCTGGGAACCCCCCAAGACACAAACTGAGGTCCGAGCTTTTCTGGGCCTCACAGGTTACTACCGTCGCTTTGTGAAGGGGTATGGCACTATTGTAGCGCCCCTCACAGAGCTCACCTCTAGGAAACAACCTCGACGGGTAGTTTGGACAAAGACTTGTCAGCAAGCCTTTGAAAAGTTGAAGCAGGCAATGTGTGAAGCACCGGTCCTGAAGGCTCCCGATTTCTCCAAGGAGTTCATTGTTCAAACAGATGCATCTGAACATGGCATTGGGGCAGTGTTATCGCAACTAAATGAAGAGGGCCTGGATCAGCCTGTAGTCTTCCTATCCAGGAGACTGCTTCCCCGGGAACAGAAGTGGAGTGCAATTGAGAGGGAAGCTTTTGCGGTGGTGTGGGCTCTGAAGAAGCTGCGGCCATACCTCTTTGGCTCGCACTTCCTGGTTCAGACTGACCACCGCCCCCTTCGTTGGCTGATGCAAATGAAGGGGGAAAATCCCAAGCTGTTGAGGTGGTCCATCTCCCTACAGGGAATGGACTTCCGGGTGGAACACCGGCCTGGAGTGGACCACGCCAATGCAGACGGTCTCTCCAGGTATTTCCGCCTTAGTGAAGAGGACTCCCAAGGGGTTGGGTAGTTCTCCCCACTTTCAGCTGGGGGGGGACGCGTGTTAGACCTGTCTGGATTTTTTTGCGCAGTCCCTCCTCATTATTCTTTATTTTGTCCCCTTTTTGCCCCTCATACCTTTAATATTTTTCTGTCTACTATTTTTTATAGGTGTTGGTCAAGGGGATAGGTGTTCTTTCTCCCCTGCATAGTCTTTTACCTCAGGCCCTGAGGCCTGTTCTGACAGGAAAGTTGGCACTACCTAAAATGGTGGCCACCAACTGCCCTAACTGTCACACCCAGAACTTGGCCATAGCCTAGCATAGGGCATTCTAGAACCTTCTGGTCCACTCTGGACCACTGAAGGGCAGCCTATATAAGGCGGAATGCGGGGCAGCCATTTTGTCTACCTGTGAGAGTCAGCTGGAGGACAGGCTATCCTGGCAGGTGGGAGGAGACTAGTGTGAGGGTTGAACTCCTGGACTGGGAAGTAGCCCAATAATTCCACTTCTCTATTTCTCCTGTGGGATCCTTGTCCTGTCCCCGCTGTGGAAGTTTAAGGGAGACCCTGGGCGCCTGACTGACCCCTAGCTTCAAAATAGTAGGGTGTAGGTAGGGTAAGGAGACTGCAGCGCAGTGGAGCGCAGTCCTCTGCCCAGCATTGGAAACTGAACTGAGAGGGTTCCTATTAATTGTCCAGTGAAGAGGGCTGGGGTCCTAGTGAGGAGAAAGCGCCCTGAGGCTTCATTCTGAGGAAGCTCCTTTGATCCCCCCCCCTTTTCCTGTTGATAACAAGAAGATAACTGTTGTCCTGGGTGGCGCTGGGCACCTCTTACCTGGGTCAGAACTGGCAGAGAGCCGACCCTGTGTTGATGGACCAGTGGTTGGAGACTGGTAGAGGATTCCCTTGAGCCTGGGCAGCCTTGTGAGGCCAGCGCCGAAAACGGGACCCCGGGGGCACCTGTCGCGCTTGGTGTCGGTGTCCGGTGAATCCAGGGATAAGCGAGAGCGCAGTGCTCCTTCCCGGTGCCAGCGCGCTAATTCCCCATTGAATTGTGGGACTGTGGTGAGAGAAGGGGCCGAGGACTAAGCAGGCCCGGAGCGGAGTCGCTTTTCCCCCGCGCATGCGCAGTGGAGGCCGGGGGTGTGGAAATTGACGTCGTCACTCTCGGCTGAGGAGCGCTGTGAGGAGGCGGCTTCGGCGAGTGATTGCGTCTGACCTGCGCGCCGAGGGACAGATCCGTGTGTGAGGAGCAGCCTGTCAAGCGGCTGATGCGCTGTGTGTAGCGCTCCGGTTCTGTTCTCTCCGGAGGCGGAGAGGCCGAGTGTGTGTGGAGAGAAGCGGTCCCAAGGTACAGGGGGTGGGCGGAAGATCCGTCTGCCGGCCCCCTTCTCAAGTAAGCAGGGAGGAGTGTGGGGTAGCGTGGGAGAGCTGGTCAGGCCTCCTACGCGTTCAGCGTCTTCCCTACACTGTCCATAATTAAGAAAAAGAGGAGGAGAGCCTGGAAACGAAAGGCTTAACAATTAAAATACTGGCTGACTCAAGAAGCCTGATCACCAGTGGGGGTTCCAGGAGCATAAAGTCAATATAAAACCCTTGGCTCTTGATATCTTATGACAGTTTGCCCCCCCCTTCTTCTACTGGAGTTGAGTTCTTGGATAATCCTAGAAAACTTGCTGTTGGCTATGTAAAGTTGGTATATTTGAATCCTCAGAGTTATGTAGTAAGAAGAAGGAGGGATTATTGATGCTGTGGGTGACAGATATAGTGCACTGCAAAGTACCCACATATAGTTGCTTCTGGAGTATAACCAAATGCACTGTTGAAGTTTAATTTACATTAACAGGTCTGAGAGTGTCAAAATTGATTTAATGACAAATGTACTGTTTTGTTAAAACTACTTGGTAAATTGCTCAGCCGGTTAAAAGTGGTTGCTATTACTGAGACAACTTGAAATGTAATAAGTGGTATATTTTGAAAACAGAGAGTATATTATTTTTATAAAACAGTACTTATTTTTCCACATTATTGGTGTAGCGTTATTTTTTGTGTGATATTGCGTGGATTTACTTTTGGGTGGTCTGCAACCTTAACACTGTGCCTCTGAAATGCCTGCCTTGCCCTAGGCCAGGCTACCCAGTTCCAACAGTTACGGTTTGTGAAAGCTGTCGAATTACAATTATTTTCTGCCATTGCTAGTTGTTCCAACGGCCCTTTCCCTTGCCCCTGTAATTGCTGTTTACTGGCGCGTTTCCTTGCTTTCCGCCTTTGGCCGCGTTTGCGATTTCTCCGTTTGCGGCTTGATTCTGCCGATTCCTTGGTCGCAGGGTTGATAACCGATCCATGGATAAAAAAAACAATTTCATCCCCTGGTGACGGAATCGCTTTGGGGTCAGTAGGTACTGTTCTGGTTGCATTGACATCATTATCGCTTTCAGCAGCAGAACTGAAATCTGAGAGAGTAGATTCGTTTGAAGCATTGGATGTGCTGGCTTGCACTTTGCTTTTGTTTCTCCCCGTGACTTTGCTGCTTTTAATGGAATCGAATTTGCGGGCAAAGGTGAAGATACGCCCGCATTCGTAATCTATGAGATCACGCTGAAATTTGAAAGCTTTGCGTGCCTTAATTTTTTCTTCTTCTTTTTTAAGGCGTTTTGTCATTTCCGCATTGAGCTTGTTTATTTCTTCAGGTGTTCCCATTTGTGCAATTTCGTCAGTTAAAGCTACCACCTTTTTTTGTAATTCGATGCGATCAATTTCCGCAAACTCAACAAGTAAAATTACCAGTTCTCTAGATGAATCAAGATTTCTTTGTGCCCATCTTCTCATTAGTTCAGGGTTGGGCTGTTCATAGGTGGGTGCCAATAAAATTCGTAGTCCCCTCGGGACTCTGCCAACGTCCAAATAGCTCTTCAATGACTTGTGCTCCCACCATTTTGCCTGCTCTCCTCGCATCAACTTCTCCAATGTTTTCATTTTGTTTTTTAAAGTATCGTCAGGCTTGGCATTAGTATTTCCTAATGGTTCAGAGCGATCGTGAACCTGGGCAATGTTGACAAACACTCCCTGAGCTGCCGCTTCTCGATCCTTTAACGTGTCGGCCGACATTTTCGTTATATATATATATATATATATATATATATATTACCTACTGGCAGTCGCCAGTAGGTATATATAGTTAGGATTTTTTTGAATAGGGATTTCTGAAAATTCTATGTTGAATAACTTTGGCGTTGATGGACGGAATTGGCTGAAATTTTCAGGAAAATGGCACATTTTGTTTCTGAGTGTCCCCTGAAAGTTTGGGGGGGGGGGTTTCGTCAAGCGGGGGCCGAGAAAAAAGGGGGTCCCAAAACGTGTTTTTAACATTGAGTTTTCCATAAGGCGGTTGGACTCACTTTTAGCTCGAACGGCTGAATGGATTTCCACAAAACTTGGCAAAATTGTAGGGACTGGTAGCCCGATGTGCCTTTGTTATGTCTCAAGATATATGCTCCAGTGGTTTTTACGAAAATTAACTTTGAAAAATATATATTGGGCTACATTGGGCTATATATATGTTAGAGCCCAAATGTAGCCCAATGTAGCCCAATGTAGCCCAATGTAGCCCGATGTAGCCCAAAGATGGCCACCAGAGACAAAAAAAAACAAATGTAGCCCAAATATCAGCCAGATGTAGCCTAACTATAGCCCAGTGACAGAATGTCCAGAGTGTTCTAAAGAACAACTAGAGCGCTAACAGTCTTACTTATGACAAAAGTATGGCACACCTGAAGTCATCTTGATTGGAATAAAGTGTTAACACTTAAAACATTTAATTTGCAAAGAAACAAAATGAGGGGGTTCATTTTGCCATAGAAATTATGATTAGTGCTGAAGAAAGAAAAATTAGGCACATTTTGAGTGACTTCTCAAATCCTCTTATATTTCATTTAAAAAATTCTGATATGCAGTCTCCCAAGATGGCCACCAGAGACAAAAGAGCCCAAATGTAGCCCAAATATCAGCCAGATGTAGCCCAACTATAGCCCAATGACAGAATGTCCCAGAGTGTTCTAAAGAACAACTAGAACGCTAACAGTCTTACTTATGACAAAAGTATGTCACACCTGAAGTCATCTTGATTGGAATAAAGTGGTAACACTTAATACATTTAATTTGAAAAGGAACAAAATGAGGGGTTTCATTTTGCCATAGAATGTTTTACACCGACGAAGGCTTCTGCCGAAGCGTTTGTTTTGCTGTAATAAACTGCACGTTGTATGAGTAACCACCCGGAGTGCTGCTCTTCTTTTCCTGAAACGGAGAAGTGTTTGAGCGTTATATATATATATATATATATATATATATATATATATATATATATATATATATATATATATAAATTCACTGAAAAAGCCACGGGTTATAGACCATATATAGTTAGGAATTAGCATTTACAAAACCTTATTTTACTCACACATTGAAATTCCATATATAGTTAGTTGCACTAACTATATATCGCGCACCCGCAATCCACTGCTGATGATGTCACATATTACATCATTCATGACATGGTCAGTGACATCACTGATGACATCACTGATGACATCTCAAATGACATCACTGATGACATCACTGATGACATCTGAAATGACATCACTGATGACATCACTGATGACATCTCAAATGATATCACTGATGACATCACTGATGACATCTCATTTCACATTACTGATCACATCACTGATGACATCATTCATGTGATGATACGATGAACCTCTTCAGACTCTAATATAACCTTAGATACCTCAGTGTAAACAGACACTCACAGACTGTCACTCATCCATGAAGTTACACACACACCTAGTTAGTCATGCAAAGAATCAATCACACCTCCATTTTCACAAATATACAGTTATACACACCTTACTTATTCAAACATATACTAACACATATTTACTCTCTTATACAATCCCGGATACAAGTTCACAATGATCCATACAGCCACTCACACATTCACTGGCTGTTATGCACATTTATTTATATATGTCAACTCTCACATGTACTATGTTTTACATATGTACTTACTTTGACATGTAGCACTGAGATATCCATTCACTCACCAATACATTCATGCACACAGTCAACCGCCCATACAGCTGTTTCCACATGCACTTTTGAACCCATACATCTAGTGAATCAACTGCTCACACATCTATGCACAGAGTCATACACCTCACAGCCACCCACACACACACTCAGTCTCCCATACAAATACTTGGGCAACCAATCAATAACCCATATAGTTAGTGATATAGCTACTGATCAACACATGCAGCAGTTTACAGAACAACAGACATAATGATGCACAAATTAAAACAGTTTAGTCACTAACCCATGCATTCAGTGAGACACATTTAATCACTCACTCATACAGTCAGTCATGCACCTACTAAATCCTTCATCCAGACACTTATACATCCACTCATTCTTCAATATGTAAGACATATTTAAAGTTTATAGAAACACACAGTCACTGGATGTTGTCATCAGTGATGTCATCAGTGATGTCATTTGAGATGTCATCAGTGATGTCATCAGTGATGTCATTTGAGATGTCATCAGTGATGTCATCAGTGATGTCACTGACCATGTCATGAATGATGTAATATGTGACATCATCAGCAGTGGATTGCGGGTGCGCGATATATAGTTAGTGCAACTAACTATATATGGAATTTCAATGGTTTTGTGTGAGTAAAATAAGGTTTTGTAAATGCTAATTCCTAACTATATATGGTCTATAACCCGTGGTTTTTTCAGTGAATTTTCAAGGTTTTGTAAATGCTAATTCCTAACTATATATGGTCTATAACCTATGGTTTTTTCAGTGAATTTCAATGGTTTTTTATTAGCAAATATCAAAAGCTTTAAAATGTCAAGTACGTGGTAGGTAAAAACATTTTCGTGTTTATGCACGCTGATGTGCTTTGAACGCTGCCCCCTCCCCCTCTTTTCTTTTAGGAGTATTCTCTCTTTGCAGATAGTGAAGGGTAGGTAACGCAGGCCTTTGCCCCCGTTGTAATCCGTTGTGCCTGCTTCCCTCTCCATTTGATTGATTGTTATCCAAGCATTTACTGTTTTGGAATTGCTTCTCTTTGGTTCATTCTCTATTTACAAACAAGCACAGAGTCGCAATACTCCGTTTAGTCTTTGCAGATAGTGAAAAATCGTTAGAAAAAACAAAAGGAATCAAGCAAAATCAGTAGGCCACTAATGAGATCTCTTTTTGACCTCGCTAAAATAGAAACATTAGGAACAACCCCTCATGAGAAATGTGAAACTAGTGAGAGGAACCGAGCTCGACGCCATGATGGCTGCAAGACAGCTCAGCTCCGCCGCCCACCCCGCCCAAAATAACGACAAACCCTATGCAAATATTATAAATATATACAACACACCAGCAAAGTAACAGGGTAAAATGTTTTATTAAATAACTATTTACATGGCAGCCTGCTGCAACATCGATCCAAATACATGCCGCCGTTCCCGGGATTTCTCCCCGACTACTCTGTGGCCTACGAGATGGAGAGGCCGGGGCGTTGACTATGCGGAGCCTCCGGCCGCAACCACAGCACCAACGATCGCTGCTGACGGAGGGGAGCCTTGCCGGTGAGACCACTGATCTGAAGAACCGCTGCCTGCGGTGCCTCCCTGAGCCGCTTGACGGAGGCCCCCGAGGGGCGGTGTGGTGGCGTGGACTCGGAGGGGGTGCTTGGCTCCTGTCCCCTCCCCAAGTCTTGTTGCCCTGGTGTGGCCTGAGATCGCCCCCGACATAGGCGGCCGGCTCCCGGGGTCCGGCGGAACTTTTAGCCTTTTGGTGACTCTTCCATTCTGGACCTTGTCCCACAATCCGTTTGACCTGAAGACACGTCCTGCGGTGCCCTGGTCCGACCATCACATATACCTGCGCCAGGAGACGGCGTGGGGTGCACTGTAAGGGAGAGGCGGCGCAAACGAGCCTCCCCCACCTCCCCAGGTGGAGGTTTCTCAGCTGCACCCCAGCGCTTCACTCGGCCAGCTGAATTGCGCCCGCTCTTGCGGCACAGTGCCTCGCTCGGCCAGCTGAGTTGCGCCTGCTCTTGCTATTACATCGTCTCACCCGCCATCCGGCTGAATTGCACCCACTCTTGCGGTACAGCGACAGGCGGCTGCCACGGAGCTCACAAAATGGCGGTCGGCTCCACAGACTTGGGCCTGGCCTGCAAGGATGGCTCTGGGCAACCCTGGAACTCGGACGCTTGACTGCTAGGGCATGGGCCCCATTCCCAAAAGCGTCCCCTCAGCCTTGAAGATTCTACAAGCGTCACCGGGGCCCCCGACTCCCGCAGACTTCCGGTGGGGAGCGACTGCCATGAATGCTCGCGGAATGGCCACGACGTAGCCACGGGGTGCTCTCATGCTGACGCCAGCTTCAGTCTGAAACATCCAGAAACACTGTAGTATCGCGTTGTCGCGTAATGCGTCATATGACGCGCCGCGTTAGCGCACCCGGTGCGCGAAGCGAGGCGCGAAGCGCAGCTTCCCGGAAGCGATCCGGGGCGTGGCGCGGAGCGCGTAACGTAAGCATAACAGGTCATGTGACTTGTTAATAAAACTTTTCATTGGTTCATTTCACTTTTGGTTTCCTAATGATGTAAGGCTAGGTCATGTGACCTAAAAATAACACTTTTCATTGGTTTAGAACTATTTTTTGTCCCAAATGATGAAAACCCCTCCTTGTTTCCTCACTCTGACTTTCATCTTTGTGAGAGGAAGACCTTTTTTCATCACTTAGCAATGGCAAGTGTTGTAGCTTCAGCTGGTGCATCTCCACCACCACCACCTCCTAGGAAGAGAGTACCACCTCCTCAGGTGGTGGTTGAGCAAGGCCAGCCCGAGGGGCAGTGTGGTGGCGCGGACTGGGAGGGGGCGCTTGGCTCCTGCCCCCTCCCCAAGTCTCGCTCAGCCAGCTGAGTTGCGCCCACTCTTGCGGCCAACGACATGGAGAGGCCGGGGCGTTGACTAGGTGGGGCCTCCGGCCGCAACCACAGCGCCAACGAACGCTGCTGACGGAGGGGAGCCTTGCCGGCGAGAGCCACTGATCTGAAGAACCGCTGCCTGCGGTGCCTCCCTGAGCCGCTTGACGGAGGCCCCCGAGGGGCGGTGTGGTGGCGCAGACTCGGAGGGGGCGCTTGGCTCCTGCCCCCTCCCCAAGTCTTGTTGCCCTGATGTGGCCTGAGATCGCCCCCGACATAGGCGGCCAGCTCCCGGGGTCCGGCAGGACTTTTAGCCTTTTGGTGACTCTTCTTTTCTACCTGACTACTCTCCGGCCAACGACATGGAGAGGCCGGGGCGTTGACTATGTGGGGCCTCCGGCCGCAACCACAGCGCCAACGATCGCTGCTGACGGAGGGGAGCCTTGCCGGTAAGAGCCACTGATCTGAAGAACCGCTGCCTGCGGTGCCTCCATGAGTGGTGGTTGAGCAAGAGGTGCCCCCCCCCACCTTCTTGTTGCCTGATTCGGCCAGCTCAATCGATCGAGCATGAGACTCTGTTGTGATCTGAAGAACCGCTGCCTGCGGTGCCTCACAGTACCGCTTGACGGAGGCCCCCGAGGGGCAGTGTGGTGGCGCGGACTGGGAGGGGGCGCTTGGCTCCTGCCCCCTCCCCAAGTCTCGCTCGGCCAGCTGAGTTGCGCCCACTCTTGCGGCCAACGACATGGAGAGGCCGGGGCGTTGACTAGGTGGGGCCTCCGGTGTGGTGGCGCGGACTCGGAGGGGGCGCTTGGCTCCTGCCCCCTCCCCAAGTCTTGTTGCCCTGATGTGGCCTGAGATCGCCCCCGACATAGGCGGCCGGCTCCCGGGGTCCGGCGGGACTTTTAGCCTTTTGGTGACTCTTCTTTTCTCCCTGACTACTCTGCGGCCTACGAGATGGAGAGGCCGGGGCGTTGACTAGGCGGGGCCTCCGGCCGCAACCACAGCGCCAACGATCGCTGCTGACGGAGGGGAGCCTTGCCGGCGAGAGCCACTGATCTGAAGAACCACTGCCTGCGGTGCCTCCCTGAGCCGCTTGACGGAGGCCCCCTAGGGGCGGTGTGGTGGCGCGGACTGGGAGGGGGCGCTTGGCTCCTGCCCCCTCCCCAAGTCTTGTTGCCCTGGTGTGGCCTGAGATCGCCCCCGACATAGGCGGCCGGCTCCCGGGGTCCGGCGGGACTTTTAGCCTTTTGGTGACTCTTTTCTTCTGGACCTTGTCCCACAATCCGTTTGACCTGAAGACACGTCCTGCGGTGCCCTCGCAATGCGGCCTGGTCCCTGCATGTGTGCAGACAAAAACTGGTTTTCAGTTTGTACATTCTTCAGGATTTTTCCATCCAAGGCTGGTTGATAGTTTGTAGAACGATGGCTTCAGATTTTCAACATACTACTCTTCAACATTCTTCATAAATGTAAGAATGTGAGACTCACTAGGAGAACGTCCGTTTATCTTTCCTTTCAAAATGCTGCCAACAATATTTTCTGAATGGAAGACACCATCTTGTAGCACAAAGGGCTGCGTCAAGGGTGGTATTGCCCAGAATGTCTTGTTTTTCAAGTGCTCGTAATGACGAAGCCAGGACTGTGGCAGAGCGTCCAAAATCTACAAAAAACACCACTGCCAACTCTTCAATAACTTCCATCACCCAGCACCGCATTTCCAAAGAAACAGCATAGCAAGCTTTCGTGGCCTTTAGAGTTTTCGGAAGCAGTTTCCCAAGACCATCACTGCAGCCATTGCAATCCAACAGAGGAACTTTTCCCAAGATCGTCATATTAACAGGGCTGCTGGTGTAATCGGGGCTCTTGCAGCCATTCAACTTAATTGAAGCTTTTTGGGGGGGGGGTGAATGCCTTCCTGATGACCCCCCCCTCTTATTGCCTGGTCCGACCATCACATATACCTGCGCCAGGAGACGGCGTAGGATGCACTGGGAGGGAGAGGCGGCGCGAACAAGCCTCCCCCACCTCCCCAGGTGGAGGTTCCTCAGCTGCACCCCAGCGCTTCACTCGGCCAGCTCAGTTGCGCCCCCTCTTACGGCACAGTGCCTCGCTCGGCCAGCTGAGTCTCACCCGCTCCGATGGGGGCAACCCCCACTGTTGCTCGACTATCCCCCATGGATATACCGCTGCCACGTGTGTCCACCACCTTATCCACATCTGGTGTCGTGAGGGAGGCTGATTCAGTGCATCGGCGGAGGGATACGCCTGCTGTCCCGCTCTCCGGAAGTGGCCACAACATTGTCACAGGATGGTAGTGCTCTCATGCTGACGCCAGTTTTTGTCCGAATTACTAATAGACACTGTAGACTGTCAACTTGATCAGCTCCGGTGGGACCTCAGCGTGACCCGGTAGGGAAGAATTTGCCTTCTCGCCTTTGAGTCATGGTTCATGCTGCCTGTTCTTTCTGTTGGCGCTAACTAACTTTTTGAACTGCCGAAAGGGATTCTGGTCCTGCCGCTACTTATTGGAGACATTGAACTATACTCTGGACCTGCCTGGCCTTGACCAAAATGGCGCCAGTATGGGAGCGACTTGCAACTCCTTATGACGTTCTAGTTACTTAGCCTTGACGTTATGGGGGATATATGCGATCTTTGTGCACATGGCGTGCGGGGAAAGGTACTTACTGGGCATACGGACAACCCTATTGATGTCGATTTTTCATTATTGATTATTGTATTATTAAAGCTTCGAAGTAATGTTACCCTTGATACTCGCCCATGGTGTGCGTATGGACGATTTTATTGTAACTGATCCTGTTATACTTTCAATTATAAAATCAACCTTCACTGATCCTGCAACCGTTTGTCACGTTTAGTTTTTTCAATTAAATGGCTCGCTTGTTACATACTCCTATACCCCTGGCTTTTTACCCTTTCCTACGCGCGGTCTGTACTACCGCCCTCGAGCGATCTATGTAATAAACAGACTACCATTGCCGAGACACAAGGGAATGCATCTCAGAGAGATAAGTCAAGTACGTGGTAGATAACATTTTTTCGTGTTTATGCACGCTGATGTGCTTTGAACGCTGCCCCCCCCCATCATTTAGATTACCACTGCCCATTGCACAAAAGCGTACCGGACGCTCCCCACGTAAAAAAAACGATTTCTTTTTTTTTTTGCCCCGCGGGGCCCTTTTAAAGCCTCCACATCAAACCTAGGGGGTCAGGGAGGATCTACTATGCCCCCTTATGGTCATTAGCCCCTTTTTTTTGGCCTCCTCTTGTCTCTCGATCCTACCGAGAGACAAGATGGCGTCCGGAACATATATATATATTTTTTTTTTTTGCCCCGCGGGGCCCTTTTAAAGCCTCCACATCAAACCTAGGGGGTCAGGGAAGATCTAATATGCCCCCTTATGGTCATTTCCCCCTTTGTTTTGGCCTCCTCTTGTCTCTCGATCCTACCATGAGACAAGATGGCGGCCGCTCCGGACTGTTTAGAATGTTGACAGACACCGGAGAGCCAATCAGCTTCGCTTCGCGAAGTTCCGTTACGCGTCAAGTACGCGAACCGGAGCGCTACCCGGAGCGCTGTTACGGATATATATATTTTTTTGAACGTTAATTTCTCAAAATCCACTGGAGCACATATATTGAGACCTAGCAAAGGCACATCGGGCTACCAGTCCCTACAATTTTGCCAAGTTTCGTGCAAATCCATTCAGCCGTTCGAGCTAAAAGTGAGGCCAACCGCCCTATGGAAGTTAACATGGGAAAAACGCGTTTTGCGACCCCCTTTTTTCTCGGCCCCCCTTGACGAAACCCCCCCAAATTTTCAGGGGCTGCTCAGAAACATAATGTTCCATTTTCCTGAAAATTTCAGCCAATTCCGTCCACAAACGCCAAAGTTATTAGACATAGAATTTTCAAAAATCCCATAGAGAAAAAATCCTAACTATATATACCTACTGGCGACCGCCAGTAGGTAATATATATATATATATATGTATATATATATATATATATTTTAAAAAAGCAGGATTCGAGGAGTATGTTAAGGTGGAGGTCGGCTCTGCCTCATCTGACACGCCCCTCGGTCTGGAGCTCCGCATAATAACCGACAAACTTTCCTGGCTTGGAGTGCTTAGAAGGCACATATGCGGCGCCCCCCCAAACCTGGAGTATCTCGAAGGTAATGGGGAGAGGGAGCAGACATTGCGTTTGCTTAAAGGTTTGCCCAGTGGTGACGAATGCCGACCTGTGTTTCCCGCAACTAAAGGACCCAGAAAGAGCAACAAAAGCATTATCGTGTGCGAGGATGGGTCACTGTACCTTAATCTGACTTTGTTTGTTCGTAGGTTCCTCATTGCGGGAGTGGTGCACTGTGGCCGTGGTTTCCTGGCAGGGAGCACAGCGGTAATCAACAACGGAGGAACTTTCCCTGTCCGCTGTCTGTGAGAACGACTCCCAGCCAATGAAAACACTTGGACTGTATTTTAAACAGCAGCTACGTGGTAAAACTCACCTTGGCACATTCAGCTACTTAACCGGCACTGATGAGGCACACGCCGAAACGCGTTTGCCGGACGCTGATACTGTGGACATCGCGAAGCTTGATAAATGTGCACCGGTGGAAATAAATCACTTTTGGGAAACCTGAGCATGTGTCAGACCTGTCTTTTTAAAAAAGCAGGATTGGAGGAGTATATATATATATATATATTCACTGAAAAAACCATAGGTTATAGACCATATATAGTTAGGAATTAGCATTTAAAAAACCTTATTTTACTCACACAAAACCATTGAAATTCCATATATAGTTAGTTGCACTAACTATATATCGCGCACCCGCAATCCACTGCTGATCATGTCACATATTACATCATTCATGACATGGTCAGTGACATCACTGATGACATCACTGATGACATCTCAAATGACATCACTGATGACATCTCACATGACATCACTGATGACATCATCTAGTGTCTGTGTGTTTTTGTAAAGTTTAAATATGTTTTACATATTGAAGAATGAGTGGATGTATAAGTGTCTGGATGAAGGATTTAGTAGGTGCGTGACTGACTGTATGAGTGAGTGATTAAATGTGTCTCACTGAATGCATGGGTTAGTGACTAAACTGTCTTAATTTGTGCATCATTATGTCTGTTGTTCTGTAAACTGCTGCATGTGTTGATCATTAGCTATACGAGAGGCTATATGTGTTATTAAATGGTTGCCCAAGTATTTCTATGGGAGATTGAGTTTGTGTAGGGGTGGCTGGAAGGTGTGTGACTCTATGCATAGATGTGTGAGCAGTTTATTCACTAGGTGTATGAGTTCAAGAGTGCATGTGGAAACAGCTACATGGGCAGTTGACTGTGTGCATGAGTGTATTGATGAGTGAATGGATATCTCAATGCTACATGTCATAGTAAGTACATATGTAAAACACAGTACATGTGAGAGTTGGCATATATAAATAACTGTGCATGAGAGCCACTGAATGAGTGAGTAGTTGTATCGATCATTGTGAACTTGTATCAGGGATTGTATAAGAGAGTAAATATGTGTTAGTATATGTTTCAATAAGTAAGGTGTGTTTAACTGTATAGTTGAAGAAATGGAGGTGAGATTGTTTCTTTGCATGACTGACTGGGTGTGTGAGTAACTCCATGGATGAGTGGCAGTGTGTGAGTGTCTGTATACACTGAGTGTATCTAAGGTTATATTAGAGTCTGAAGAGGTTTATCGTATTAGCACAAGAATAATGTCAAATGAGATGTCATCAGTGATGTCATCACTGATGTCATTTGAGATGTCATCAGTGATGTCATCAGTGATGTCACTGACCATGTCATGAATGATGTAATATGTGACATGATCAGCAGTGGATTGCGGGTGCGCGATATATAGTTAGTGCAACTAACTATATATGGAATTTCAATGGTTTTGTGTGAGTAAAATAAGGTTTTTTAAATGCTAATTCCTAACTATATATGGTCTATAACCTATGGTTTTTTCAGTGAATTTTCAAGGTTTTGTAAATGCTAATTCCTAACTATATATGGTCTATAACCTATGGTTTTTTCAGTGAATTTCAATGGTTTTTTAATAGCAAATATCATAAGCTGTCGAATGTCAAGTACGTGGTAAGTGAAAACATTTTCGTGTTTATGCACACTGATCTGCTTTGAATGGTGCCCCCCCCCTCATTTCTATTAGGAGTACTCTCTCTTTGCAGATAGTGAAAGGTAGTTAACGCAGGCATTTGCCCCCATTGTAATCCGTCGTGCCTGCTTCTCTCTCCATTTGATTGATTGTTATCCAAGTATTTACTGTTTTAGAATTAGTTCTCTTTGGTTCATTCTCTATTTACAAACAAACACAGAGTCGCAATACTCTGTTTAGTCTTTGCAGATAACGAAAAATCGTGTAAAAAAAAAGAAAAGGAATCGAGCAAAATCAGTAGGCCACTAATGGGATCTCTTTTTGACCTCGCTAAAATAGAAACATTAGGAACAACCCCTCATGACAAATACAAAACTAGTGAGATGAACTGAACTCCACACAATGATGGCTGCAAAACAGCTCGGCTCCGCCACCCACCCCAAATAACGATAAAGAACGGCTGCCATGATTGGTTGCGGAATGACCACGACGGAGCTACGAAATGGTGCTGCTCTCATGCTAACCCCAGCTTCAGTCTGAAACATCCAGAAACACTGTAGACTACCAATTCGATCAGTTCCGGTAGCGCCCCAATGTAACCCGGTAGAGAAGAACTAGCCCTCCCCTCTTTGACTGATGGTTCTTGTTGCCTGTCCCTTCTGTTGTCATTTAACAGAACTATTTAGCCTGCTGAAAGGGGTTGTGTTCCGACCGCTGGTTGGTGGAGACATTTTGACTATATTCTGTACCTGCGTTGTCGCGTAATGCGTCATATGACGCGCCGCGTTAGCGCATCCGGAAGTCATCCGGGGCGCGCAGCGCGTAACGTAAGCATAACAAGTCATGTGACTTGTTAATAAAACTTTTCATTGGTTCATTTTACTTTTCTTATTGTAATGATGAAAGGCTTGGTCATATGACCTAAAAATTACGCTTTTCATTACTTCCGAACATTATTTTTTCTTAAATATATGTTATAATGTTCCAGGCTAATGTACTTTCCCGGAAATTTTACAACTGTCCTGCAAGTAAAATATATTCTTTTTTCGAGAAAAAGAGCGTTTCTTCGTCCCATGACGGAGCCGTTGAGCAAAAGAGGGTCGACCTGCTGTCTTAGTTGCCGATACGCCTGAATATGAGATTCTTATCGATCACTTTATGTTGCAGGAATAGAAAACACAACAGCCCTTGACCATTTATCTTTACTGCGTTCCTTCGTATTATACCTTTTACCCTTCATGTAATTGGTCTGCTTTATTTCACTTGCCTTTTAATGATTCTAAAACAGTCACTATTATTAAAAACTTTACCAATGTATATACTACTACCATGTTGTCTTTTAAAAACCTTTATTGTGAAAATTTCATTATACAAATACGAGCCTATAACCACGTGGGCCTGCCACAGAGCAAACTGTAATCGTATATGATGAATAGACATTTACACTGTAGAGGAACGTAACGGGCGGGCCATTAGGTTGCAAAAACTAAGGTGTCTAACAGTTACATTTTATAATTAAAATACGACAGGGCCAGTTACAATAAAATTATCTAGATATACATTTGCGGGCAAGTACCATGGGTGACGTTAATTCGAACTTTCAACAGTACAGTAATCAATAACACATCAGAACTTAATATCAATAGGGATGTCGAAATATTCAATCAATTCTCGTCCCCGCCCGCCATGTGCTTCAAAACTGCATACGTATCTCGTGATTTCAAGGTTCTGCAACCAGTACACAACAAGGAGTTACGAGTCCCATTTATTCCGGCGCCATTTTGGGCGAGGACGGGCAGGTCCAGGATATAGTCAAAATGTCTCTACCAACCATCGACTATGATGATGTTCATATGCTGTATTTATTAGAGTAACACTCATCTGTCCACATGAAATTAATTTGCCACAATCTAAACATGTCATTTTAATCTTTCCAAAGTTCTTCTAAATATTTGGGACCGTTTCCCTTGCCTCTGAAGCTCTCAGTGCCACTTCTTTGATGAATGTACTAGCAGGTCAGGGGTTCTCCTCCAAATCTCTCTTTTATGCAGCACTATAATTAATTGGTGCCACCTCTCCATATGACGATGCATGGTATAGTTACCACAACTATATTTTTTTTCGGTTCCTCTGGAGAGTTCATCGTGGCAGATGAAGCGTGTAACGTACCGGGCATTTACCTTTTTTTGCATGTACAGGAAAGGAAAAAAAAATCGAGCGTCCGAGTTCTAAGGTGTCCCAGGGCCATTTTAGTGGACCAGGCCCAAATCCAAAGAACAGGCCGCCATTTTGAGAGTCCTCTTGCAGCCGCCTGTCGCTGTAGCATCAAGAGCAGCCGAAACTCAGCTGAATGGCAACTGAAACGGTAAAGGGGCGCCCCACTACAGCAGACGAGCCTCCACCTAGGAAGGCCCATTCACGCCGGCTCCCCCCCCCCTTCGGGCACCCCACGCCGTTATTCGGAGCAGTATTGTAGGATGGCCACACCAGTGCGGTAACTTGCTAGACATCACCTCGGTGGTAACCGAATCTCAACGCCTTGTGGTGTCTCCTATTCAGAAAACATTGTTATGCTGCCTTCGACCTATTCGCCGCAAGTGCGCACACAACTCAACTGCATAGCTTGCTAGACACCACCTCGGTGCCATCCGGATCTTGGAATGTCAGCACCTTTTGGTGTCTTCTCTTCAGAAAATATTGTTGCGCTGCCTTTGGCCCCATTCGCACATCGGTCCGCTACTGACGCCATCTCACAGGCTAATGGGGCGCCCCACGCCGAGTTTCAGCATTGTAGAATAACCACACCAGTACAGCAACTTGCTAGACATCACCTCGGTGCCATCCGGATCTCGGCGCCCCACTGCAGATGAAGTGCCTCTCAACTATGAAACCACCACGGTGACATCCGGATCTTGGCGCGTTGTGCTGCCTTCGGCCTATTCGCACATCGGTCCGCTACTGACGCCATCTCACAGGCTAATGGGGCGACCCACGCCGAGTTTCAGCATTGTAGGATGACCACACCAGTACAGCAACTTGCTAGACATCACCTCGGTGCCATCCGGATCTCGGCGCCCCACTGCAGATGAAGTGCCTCTCAACTATGAAACCACCACGGTGACATCCGGATCTTGGCGCGTTGTGCTGCCTTCGGCCTATTCGCACATCGGTCCGCTACTGACGCCATCTCACAGGCTAATGGGGCGACCCACGCCGAGTTTCAGCATTGTAGGATGACCACACCAACTTGCTAGACATCACCTCAGTGCCATCCGAATCTTGGCATCTCAACGCCTAGTGGTATCTTCCATACAAAAAATATTGTTACGCTGCCTTTGGCCCCATTCGCACATCAGTCCGCAACTTAGACATCACCTCGGTGCCATCCGGATCTTGGCATCTCAGCGCCTTGTGGTGTCAGTCAGAAAATATTGTTGCGCTGCCTTTGGCCCCATTCGCACATCGGTCCGCTACTGACGCCATCTCACAGGCCAACGGGGCGCCCCACGCCGACTTTCAACATTGTAGGATGGCCACAGAAGTGCGACAACTTACTAGACACCACCTCGGTGCCATCCGGATCTTGGCGCGTTGTGCTGCCTTCGGCCTATTCGCACATCGGTCCGCTACTGACGCAAACTCACAGGCCAACGGGGCGCCCCACGCCGACTTTCAGCATTGTAGGATGGCCACACCAGTGCTGCAACTTGCTGGACACCACCTCGGTGCCATCCGGATCTTGGCGCGTTGTATTGCCTTCGGCCTATTCGCACATCGGTCCGCTACTGACGCCGCCTCACGTGCCAACGTATTTTCTCCGCATTTTATACCCTATGCCGCATAACAGGTCATGTGACTTGTTTATAAAACTTTTCATTGGTTCATTTTACTTTTGGTTTCCTAATGATGGAAGGCTTGATCATATGACCTAAAAACAACACTTTTCATTGGATGAAAACTTTTTTTTTCCCCCAAACGATGAAAGCCCCACCTTGTTTCTGGATGTTTCAGACTAAACTGGCGTCAGCATGAGAGCACCACCATCTCGTAGCTCCGTCGTGGTCATTCCGCGAGCAATCATGGCAGCCGCTCCCCACCAGAAGCCTGCAGGAGTCGGGGCCCCCAAAACTTTTGATGAATTCTCAAGGCGGAGGGGACGCTTTCGAGAATGGGGTCCAAGACCTAGCAGACAAGCGTCCGATTTCCAAGGTGTCCCAGGGCCATTTCAGTGGACCACGCCCAAAAAGGAAAGAGCCTGCCACCATTTTGAGAGTCCTGTGGCAGCCGCCTATCGCTGCACCGCAAGAGTGGGCGCAACTCAGCTGAATGGCGGATTTTGACACAGTGGACCAAAAGCGGACGGAATGGCAACTGAAACGGTAAAGGGGCGCCCCACTAAAACAGATGAGACTCCACCTGGAGAGGCCCGTTCACGCCGCCTCCCCCGGGGCGCCCCACGGCGTTATTCGGAGCAGCATTGTAGGATACCAAAACCAGTGCGGCAACTTACTGGACATCACCTTGGTGCCATCGTTCTGCTGCCTTGGAACTATTCGCACAACAGTTTGCTACTGATGACCCACCCCCCGCGATGCCCCACGCCGTTATTTGCTGGGTGGCAACTTACTAGACATCACTTTCGTGTCATCTAGATTTCGGCGCGTTCTGCTGCCTTGGAACTATTCGCACAACAGTTTGCTACTGATGACCCACCCCCCGCGACGCCCCACGCCGGAAATCTGGACGTTGTGCTGCGTTGGGACTATTCGCACAGCCGACCGCTACTTCGTTGTTTTTCCCTAAAAATGTTTATATGTTATTACTATTTTTGTTTTCTTGTATATATTTATAAATTATTAAAGTTTTATAATCTTACTACTTTGTCGGAGTGCTATATATTTTTAATGTGACACATAATTGTAAAAACTTTGATGTACAAAGAGTCATCCCTGGAATCTTCCGCTTCACGCTCGGTCCCCTCCCCAATCGCAATACAGGATGGTTTTCAGATAATAGCAACGCTTCTGCTGTGACGGATCTCATCGAGTGTGGGCCTTGATCTACTATAACTCCTTTGAAGAGGGGTGATTCTTTACAGCTGTGGCCATAAACTACATCTGCAGGGCTAGCTGATAGCCTAGGACCGGCCTGGACAATCGGACACAGAGGAAAAGGAGTGTCAGAGGGTGCGGTAGTGAATAGGGCGAAAGGGAGGTGTCGGGCGGGCACAGGGTGTGATTCTCAGGGAAGAGCAGCGCAGATGGGGGGAGGTTTATTACCCATGCATAAGACAGAGAGCGGGGGTGACCACTGCCTGGGTGAGATGCTTGCGAGGGTGGGGAGCCATGCTAAGGATCGACAGCGTGCACAGAGTGGGTCTGGTCAAGGCATCTAAAATGGCTGCCGTGCACGACAAAAGTGTGGCATTTGAAAAAAGACAAGATGGCGCACACAATGTTTTTCAACAATTCCTGATTTCCTTCGAATCGAACGTTAACAGACGTTGGGGCATATTACCAAAGTTAAGCGATATTTATCCCTAACGATGCATTACAAAGATTTTTTTACCGTCAGAAATTATCGCAGATAAACCTTGCTATTATCAAGGTTTATCGCAAATACGATAAAAAACGACCGCAATGCATTAATATCGCTGAAAACTCAGCGATATTCATGCATTACCGAGCTAATGCTCTTAGCCATGTTATCCACCTCCCATTGGCTAAGAACTGCTCAGGGCAGCTGTTACTTTTTGGAGATATTCGCGCTTATCTCGAATATTTCCAAAAGTTGATAATAGGAGATAGCGATGTTAGCGACTGTTTCCAGTCGCTAACATCTTGGCATGCCCACTTTGCATGTCATTAGTGATAAATATCACTCACATGCAAAGTGGGACCCAAGATGGTCGCTATCTCCTACTAGCCGTCGCTAACTGGTGTTAGCAACAGCTAGGTAATACAGATATAATTTTATCTCCGCGAAGCGGAGCGCTGTTACAGATATATATCTTGTTTTTGAACGTTAATTTCTCAAAATGCACTGAAGCACATATATTGAGACATAGCAAAGGCACATCGGGCTACCAGTCCCTAGGAGATAGCGATGTTAGCGACTGTTTCCAGTCGCTAACATCTTGGCATGCCCACTTTGCATGTCATTAGTGATAAATATCACTCACATGCAAAGTGGGACCCAAGATGGTCGCTATCTCCTACTAGCCGTCGCTAACTGGTGTTAGCAACAGCTAGGTAATACAGATATAATTTTATCTCCGCGAAGCGGAGCGCTGTTACAGATATATATCTTGTTTTTGAACGTTAATTTCTCAAAATGCACTGAAGCACATATATTGAGACATAGCAAAGGCACATCGGGCTACCAGTCCCTAATATTTTACCAAGTTTCGTGCAAATCCATTCAGCCGTTCGATTATTATTATTATTTATTTTTTTTGCCCCGCGGGGCCCTTTTAAAACCTCCACATCAAACCTAGGGGGTCAGCGAGGATCTACTATGCCCCCTTATGGTCATTTGCCCCTTCGCTTTGGCCTCCTCTTGTCTCTCGATCCTACCGAGAGACAAGATGGCGGCCGCTACGTACTGTTTGGAATGTTTACAGACACCGGAGAGCCAATCAGCTTCGCTTCGCAAAGCTCCGTAACGCGAAAAGTACGCGAAGCGGTGCGCTGTTACAGATATATATCTTTTTTTGAACGTTAATTTCTCAAAATCCACTGAAGTACATATATTGAGACCTAGCAAAGGCACATCGGGCTACCAGTCCCTAATATTTTGCCAAGTTTCGTGCAAATCCATTCAGCCGTTCGATTATTATTATTATTATTTTTTTTTGCCCCGCGGGGCCCTTTTAAAACCTCCACATCAAACGTAGGGGGTCACCGAGGATCTACTATTCCCCCTTATGGTCATTTGCCCCTTCGCTTTGGCCTCCTCTTGTCTCTCGATCCTACCGAGAGACAAGATGGCGGCCGCTACGGACTGTTTGGAATGTTGACAGACGCCGGAGAACCAATCAGCTTCGCTTCACAAAGCTCCGTTGCGCGAAAAGTACGCGTCCTGGGCCGCTGCCAGGTCCGCTGTTACAGATATATATCTTTTTTTAAACGTTAATTTCTCAAAATCCACTGGAGCACATATATTGAGACCTACAAAAGGCACATCGGGCTACCAGTCCCTACAATTTTGCCAAGTTTCGTGCAAATCCATTCAGCCGTTCGGGCTAAAAGTGAGGCCAACCGCCCTATGGAAATTAACATGGGAAAAACGCGTTTTGGGACCCCCCTTTTTTCTCGGCCCCCCCTTGACGAACCCCCCCAAAATTTTCAGGGGCTGCTCAGAAACAAAATGTGCCATTATCCTGAAAATTTCAGCCAATTCCGTCCACAAACGCCAAAGTTATTAGACATAGAATTTTCAAAAAACCCATAGAGAAAAAATCCTAACTATATATACCTACTGGCGACCGCCAGTAGGTAATATATATATATATATATATATACATTACCTACTGGCGGTCGCCAGTAGGTATATATAGTTAGGATTTTTTTGAATAGGGATTTCTGAAAATTCTATGTTGAATAACTTTGGCGTTGATGGACGGAATTGACTGAAATTTTCAGGAAAATGGCACATTTCGTTTCTGAGCGTCCCGTGAAAGTTTGGGGGGGTTTCGTCAAGCAGGGGCCGAGAAAAAAGGGGGGTCCCAAAACATGTTTTTAACATTGAGTTTTCCATAGGGCGGTTGGACTCACTTTTAGCTCGAACGGCTGAATGGATTTCTATGAAACTTGGCAAAATTGTAGAGACTGTTTGCCCCGATGTGCCTTTGCTAGGTCTCAAGATATGTGCTCCAGTGGATTTTGAGAAATTAACGTTAAAAAAAATATATATATCTGTGACAGCATCCCGGTTAGCGCCCTGGTTCGCGTACCAGACGCGTAATGGAACTTCGCGAGGAGAAGCGGATTAGCTCTCCGGTGACTGTCAACATTCTAAACAGTCCGGAGCGGACGCCATCTTGTCTCTCGGTAGGATCGAGAGACAAGAGGTGGAAATAAACGAAGGGGGAAATTAATGAAAGGGGGCAAGGTAGACCCCTCCTGACCCCCTAGGATTGATGTGGGGGCTATTAAAGGGCCCCGCGGGGCAAAAAAATAAAATATTTTTTTTTTCGATTTTTCGCGGTGGAAGCGCTACCCGGTACGCGAACCGGGTAGCTCACCGGTAGCGTAACGGGAGTCCGCCATCTTGTGTTTCGGACAAATTTAGTCACAAGATGGAGGATAAACAATGTTGGGAATGGGTATAAGGGGGCACGGGAGACATATCCTGACCCCCTTGGTTTTCTGATGGTGGCTGAGGAGGCCCATATATGTAAAAAAAAAAAAGGTTAGCGCCCGGTCCGCGCACCGGGTAGCGTTCCGGAAAGCGTAACAAGGGGAACACCAAGGGAAATATTAAAATAATATTTTAGAGTGCTTTGAGGTAGGGTAGCTCTGAATAGAGCTGTTGTGTTGTGTGGGTGATGTAAGTACCAACATGTAGGTACCAATGAAGAGTCTAAAATTCAATGTACACCGTCTCCTCTGTAGATATTTTGTATGTTCTAATATGGGTTATTTAAATGTAAATGTTGGAAAAGCAGTTCATGCTTTAAAGCAATTGTATTTTTGAACTGATTGTTCTTTCCTCTTAGTCCTCCTCTTTGGGTTTTTTTCCCCACACTCTTCTTCAGCATGATAGTTGATAAATTCGTTCCCTCAAAAAATTTATATACATAAAAAAATTATATTAAATACATATAAAATATATTTTTCCTTTAAAAGAAGAATACATTTTACAGCTTTTGATATTTGCTATTAAAAAACCATTGAAATTCACTGAAAAAACCATAGGTTATAGACCATATATAGTTAGGAATTAGCATTTACAAAACCTTGAAAATTCACTGAAAAAACCATAGGTTATAGACCATATATAGTTAGGAATTAGCATTTACAAAACCTTATTTTACTCACACAAAACCATTGAAATTCGCATATATATCGCGCACCCGCAATCCACTGCTGATCATGTCACATATTACATCATTCATGACATCGTCAGTGACATCACTGATGACATCACTGATGACATCTCAAATGACATCACTGATGACATCACTGATGACAACATCCAGTGACTGTATGTTTCTGTAAAGTTAAAATATGTCTTACATATTGAAGAATGAGTGGATGTATAAGTGTCTGGATGAAGGATTTAGTAGGTGCATGACTGACTGTATGAGTGAGTGATTAAATGTGTCTCACTGAGTGCATGGGTTAGTGACTAAACTGTCTTAATTTGTGCATCATTATGTATGTTGTTCTGTAAACTGCTGCATGTGTTGATCAGTAGCTATATGAGTAACTATATGGGTTATTGATTGGTTGCCCAAGTATTTGTATGGGAGACTGAGTGTGTGTGTGGGTGGCTGGGAGGTGTATGACTCTGTGCATAGATGTGTGAGCAGTTTATTCACTAGATGTATGGGTTCAAAAGTGCATGTGGAAACAGCTGTATGGGCGGTTCACTGTGTGCATGACTGTATTGGTGAGTGAATGGATATCTCAGTGCTACATGTCAAAGTAAGTACATATGTAAAACACAGTACATGTGAGAGTTTACATATATAAATAACTGTGCATAAGAGCCAGTGAATGTGTGAGTGGCTGTATGGATCATTGTGAACTTGTATCAGGGATTGTATAAGAGAGTAAATATGTGTTAGTATATGTTTGAATAAGTAAGGTGTGTATAACTGTATAGTTGAGGAAATGGAGGTGTGATTGATTCTTTGCATGACTGACTAGGTGTGTGAGTAACTCCCTGGATGAGTGACAGTCTGTGAGTGTATGTTTACACTGAGTGTATCTAAGGTTATATTAGAGTCTGAAGAGGTTCATCGTATTATCACATAAATGATGTCATCAGTGATGTGATCAGTAATGTCAAATGAGATGTCATCAGTGATGTCATCAGTGATGTCATTTGAGATGTCATCAGTGATGTCATCAGTGATGTCATCAGTGATGTCATTTGAGATGTCATCAGTGATGTCATTTGAGATGTCATCAGTGATGACATCAGTGATGTCATTTGAGATGTCATCAGTGATGTCATCAGTGATGTCACTGACCATGTCATGAATGATGTAATATGTGACATGATCAGCAGTGGATTGCGGGTGCGCGATATATAGTTAGTGCAACTAACTATATATGCGAATTTCAATGGTTTTGTGTGAGTAAAATAAGGTTTTGTAAATGCTAATTCCTAACTACATATGGTCTATAACCTATGGTTTTTTCAGTGAATATATATATATATGTCCAAACGTGCACCGCCCATTGATCGTCGCTCTCAGTAACATGGGTGCTGCAGCTCGGAGAGACGGTCCACCATATCTTTCACCAAAAACCAATGTCCAAGGACAAACAATGCTGTGCACTCGGGCTGATAAGGAATATAGGGCCAGATGTAGGACACCAAATACCGGTCGGTAACGGCCGATTTCGGCCGTTACCGACCGGTATTTGGTGTTTGACATGTAAGGGACATTTTATTTACAGAATCGGTATATTTACCGATTCTGTAAATTTACTGAATCGGTAAATCCAGATGTAGGTGGCACTGCAAGCAATTTTGGCTGTGCTGCTCGAAAGGGAACCAACATTAAGTTCCCTTAGTGTTTCAGTTATACTGCAAACAGTGCCACAGGCCATTACCGATTCGTTATTTACCATGTAATACAATTGCATGGTAAATAACAAATTCCAGTGTACATGCACATCTGTGCATGTACACCTGTGCCATGTGGCACACATACATGCCCTAAGGGCATATATGTGTGTCATATGGCACACAAGCCAAAATGAGGGGTGCAACAGGGTGTCAAAGTGACACCCTGTTCACCTTGCAAAATCGGTAATTTTACCGAATCGGTATTTACCGATTCGGTAATTGACATTGACTCCTATGGGACTGTAGACCCATAGGAATCAATGGCAATTACCGAATTGGTAAATACCGATTCGGTAATTACCGAATCATACAGATTCAGTAAATATTACCAAATTTTTACCTACATCTGATTTACCGAATCTAGAATACCGAATCGGTAAAATTCGGTATTCTAGAGTCTGTAAATCAGATTTACCTACATCTGGGCCATAGTATTTATTCCAGCTTATTCCATCGCAGTGAACTAACACAAATGCGTTACGGCCGCCTGGCCTTCGTCAATGCTGGTATATATATATATATATATATATATATATATATATATATATATATATATATATATATATATATATATATATATATATATATATATATATATATCCATATATATATATCAAAACAAAACCCTTTCAGGCATAGAGTGACACATAACCTATGCAAAAAAGAAGGAGAGAACTCTGGCTAGTTCTCCAGTTTAGGTGGAAAGCTGCTCCTGTTAGAGCACTCTCAACATCAGCGACACTCTACATCTGCTCACCTCAAATGTCTGTTTTTCTTTCAAAGTCTTTAAGCACAGGATTAGCACAGTGCTATCCATGCCGAGATAGAAAAGGACAAAGTCTTTTGCCATTTCTACAGCAAAGTCTTTAAGCATAGGACTAGCACTAGTGCTGTCCTTGCCGAGCTGTATAATGACAAAAGCCATTTATCACTCCAGGCACAGTATTACAGCTTTGAATAGGTAAAATACCAACTCAAGCCAACCTGAAATGAGTAATAGCAACCCCTGACACAATCTTTCGCTCTAATTAGAGCTCTTCAGAGAGGTATAGCTTTGTCCAGACACAAGGGAGCACCCAGTATAAGTCAAAACAAAACCCTTTCAGGCATAGAGTGACACATAAATTATGCAAAAAAGAAGGAGAGAACTGTGTGAAGTTCTCCTTTTTAGGTGGAAAGCAGCTCCTGTTAGAGCACTCTCAACACCAGCGACACTCTAGATCTGCTCAGCTCAAACGTCTGTTTTTCTATCAAAGTCTGTAAGCATAGGATTAGCAGAGTGCTATGCACGCCGAGATAGAAAAGGACAACGTATTTTGCCATTTCTACAGCAAAGTCTTTAAGCATAGGACTAGCAGTTTGCTGTCCTTGCCGAGCTGTAAAATGACAAAAGCTATTTATCACTCCAGGCACAGTATTACAGCTGTGAATTGGTAAAATAGCAACTCAAGCCAACCTGAAATGAGTAATAGCAACCCCTGACACAGTGTTTCACTCTAATTAGAGCTCTTCTAGAGGTATAGCTTTGTCCAGACACAAGGGAGCACCCATTGTAAGACAAAACCAAACCCTTTCAGGCATAGAGTGACACATAAATTATGCAAAAAAGAAGGAGAGAACTCTGGGTAGTTCTCCTGTTTAGGTGGAAAGCAGCTCCTGTTAGAGCACTCTCAACACCAGTGACTCACTAGATCTGCTCAGCTCAAACGTCTGTTTTTCTATCAAAGTCTTTAAGCATAGGATTAGCAAAGTGCTATGCACTCCAAGATAGAAAAGGACAACGTCTTTTGCCATTTCTACAGCAAAGTCTTTAAGCATTGGACTAGTACTTTGCTGTCCTTGCCGAGCTGTAACATGACAAAAGCCATTTTTCACTCCAGGCACAGTATTACAGCTTTGAATCGGTAAAATACCAACTCAAGCCAACCTGAAATGAGTAAAAGCAACCCCTGACACAGTGTTTTGCTCTAATTAGAGCTGTTCAGCGAGGTATAGCTTTGTCCAGACACAAGGGAGCACTAAGTATAAGTCAAAACAAAACCCTTTCAGGCATAGAATGATGCATAAATTATGCAAAACAGAAGGAGAGAACACTGGGTAGTTCTCCTGTTTAGGTGGAAAGCAGCTCCTGTTAGAGCACTCTCAACACCAGCGACACTCTAGATCTACTCACCTCAAATGTCTGTTTTTCTATCAAAGTCTTTAAGCATAGGATTAGCACAGTGCTATCCACGCCGAGATAGAAAAGGACAAAGTCTATATATATATATGCCCTCAATGCTTACCGGGACTGGGAGGTAGCAGCGGACCAAGGGGACCAAAGGAGGGGCCTGTGGACATTGGCAGACTCGTGTGTACAGCCTCACTACTCACCTGCACCATCCAGACTTTGTCTCTGCCACACGATCAGCATCCCCCACACCACCGACCCGGATGCGCTGACCCCGTGCATTCTGGGAGTTGTAGTTCGCTTCAGACTGCGGCAGGCAACAGGTGAGTGCAATGAGCTTGGGGGAGGAGCCTCTGGACCTATACTCAAAGGGGTGCAGCACTGGGACTAATTGTTGAAGCTGACCACGCAACGCAGGGCCCTGAGGAAGGCATCCAGCCGAAATGCATCCGCCTTAATACTGCTTTGCTGAATCTGCTGAATAAAGCTGGTCTTTTCTTTGAATCCCCTCTGGCCTCCGCCCTTTCCTTCGTGTTTGGGAATCTGTTCATATATATATATATACAATTACATACAGAAAGAGTTGCCCCTTGGTGGTATGAACACACAGGTAGGTTTTGCCCCAATACAAAAGCACCTGCCATGAACAAAATCCTTTATTTTCACCTGCCAGACGTGTTTCGGGCCAACGCCCTCCTCATTGGCAGTCCATGTGGCATGGAGGTACGCAGCAACCACCAGTATATCCCCATGATATTTATGCTCAGGTGACCCACTTGAAGCACTGGATTCTGGGACGGGTAGTTCAAAGGAACCCACGTGGGTCGCCGCCGTCAAACACATTTAAAGTTTCTTTAAAATGGTTCACAATGTTCCTGCCATGGCCTTTGCTAATTACCAACACCTCCTGCTCAGCACCTAGCTGCCCCAGTTAGTCAGCAGTGGACCCACTACTGTCTCATGGTGGTGCAATCCCGTGGCTGAGCCGGACGCTATACATGAATAGAAAGAGTTGCCCCTCGTGGGATGCACACACAGGTACGTTTTTTGCCAATTCAAAAGCAACTGCCATGAACAAAAGCCATCATTCTTACCTGCCAGATGCGTTTCGGGCCAATGCCCTCCTCAGTGGCAGTCCATGTGACATGACGGCACGCAGCAACCGCCATCATTTCCCCATAATAATTATGCTCAGGTGAACCACTTGAAGCACTGGATTCTGGGTCGGGTAGTTCAAAGAAACCCATGTGGGTCGCCGGCGTCAAACACATTCAGAGTTTCTTTAAAAAGGTTCACAATGTTCCTGCCATGGCCTTTGCACATTACCAACACCTCCTGTTCAGCATCTAGCTGCCCCAGTTAGTCAGCAGTGGACTCACTACTGTCTCGTGGTGGTGCAATCCAGTGGCTGAGCCGGACGCTATACATGAATAGAAAGAGTTGCCCCTCGTGGGATGCACACACAGGTACGTTTTTTGCCAATACAAAAGCAACTGCCATGAACAAAAGCCATCATTCTTACCTGCCAGATGTGTTTCGGGCCAATGCCCTCCTCAGTGGCAGTCCATGTGACATGACGGCACGCAGCAACCGCCATCATTTCCCCATGATAATTATGCTCAGGTGAACCACTTGAAGCACTGGATTCTGGGACGGGTAGTTCAAAGGAACCCACGTGGGTCGCCGCCGTCAAACACATTCAGAGTTTCTTTAAAAAGGTTCACAATGTTCCTGCCGGCGCACTTACACATTACCAGCACCTCCTGCTCCGTACTTAGCTGCCCCAGTAAGTCGGCAGCAGACCTGCTTGTGTCTCGCGGCGGTGCAATTCCGCGGCCGCACCGGCCGCTATGCATGAACAGAAAGAGTTGCTCTTCGATGGGATGAACACACAGGTAGGTTTTTCGCCAATACAAAATCAACTGCCATGAACAAAATCTTTTATTTTTACCTACCAGACACGTTTCGGGCCAATGCCCTCCTCAGTGGCATTCTATGTGACATGACGGCATGCAGCAACCCCCAGTATATCCCCATGACATTTATGCTCAGGTGAACCACTTGAAATACTGGATTCTGGGACTGGTAGTTCAATGAAAACTGTGTGGGTTGCCGCCGTCAAACACATTCAGAGTTTCTTTAAAAAGGTTCACAATATTCCTGATGGCGCTCTTGCACATTACCAGCACCTCCTGCTCCGCACTTAGCTTCCCTAGTAAGTCAGCAGCGGACCCACTAGTGTCTCGCGGCGGTGCAATCCTGCGGCTGGGCCGGCCGTTATACATGAACAGAAAGAGTTGCTCCTCGGTGGTTGCTGTGTGCCGTCATGTCACATGGAGTGCCACTGAGGTGGGTGTTGGCCCAAAACGCGTCTGGCAGGTAAAAAGAAAGGATTTTGTTCATGGCAATTGCTTTTGTATTGGTGAAGAACCTACCATGAAATAGCATCACTTATTAGTAGTACAGAAAGAATAGTAATTTAACTTACACAGCAGGTTAGTATATATATTTTAGTGTCAGAAGTGTTTATGAGCCTCTTACACACACTGAATGATGTCATCAGTAATATCATCAGAGATGGCACTGACCCTGTCACGAGTGACGTAGGACAGGATTCTACAAAGTCGGTCCAGGAGTGCCAGATCCACAGCAGATTTTTAGGATACATAAATTTATCTAAATGGGGCTATGGTAGAAATTCTGTGATGGATCCAGTCATCCAGGACCACCTTTGGATAACTCTGAAGTAATATATGAGGCCTTAGGCAGTGAGTGTAAGATATAGTTAGCTCAGGTAACTATAACTGCTGAATATAAATGGTTTTGTATGAGTGAAATGTGAGCCTAACTATAACGTCCCTGTAACCTTTATTTTTTCAGTGAATATATATATATATATATATATATATATATATATATATAGAGAGAGAGATAGATAGATAGATAGATAGATAGATAGATAGATAGATAGATAGATAGATAGATAGATAGATAGATAGATAGATAGATATTGATATAGATAAAGATATATACCTGTGTCCATGGTTTATGGGAAATCATAATCCAAATATTTACTATGCATCAGCAGTCAGTTCGTAAATTTGTTGTGCATTCCCAACTAACAAGAACACATACCTAAACCAACCAAACTATCCCTGTCTACTTTTCGTACAGTACACTTCTATTTGGCCTGTCAAAGGATATTGTGACAATATGTGGCTTTCTGTTTAGAACTATGCCAGGAGTCTGTGGTGAGTCTGAAAGGGGAAGTTAATCTCCACTTGCATAACTAATGCAAGGGCATTGGCAGATTTTATTTTATTAATAGCACAATTCATTTTAGATTGTATGAATTGTGACTATCACATTGTGCAAATAAATGGTGAACTTTTGTGCTCGGTGTTATTCAGGTAATACTAAAGATAAATTACAAGTGCGGCGACGTGGTAGGTCTTTCGAGCAAACTATCGTCATGTGGAAAGACAGTAGAAACATGAGATTGATGTGTTCCCACCGTCATTCACAGTCAGTGGTCGGTTGGGACTGCATTCTGGTATGCGTTGTGATCATTCTCTCTAACAGTCCCTCACCCTCTGCCACTAAACCACAGGCCAATTGTGCAACATTGAGAAACTCCCTCAACAGAGAGACAGTAAGATAGTCAATGGAATGGTATATTCTGGCTGTATTCAACCCTGTGCCTAGTGTCCTTGGGAGAGGGCTACTTAGTGAGTTCCGCGCCTGTTTCCATTCTCGGAACTTCTGGCACTACTTCAAACTCCAGAGCTCTAGTCACTTCATTACATGACCAATCATGCTCCTCCATTATTGTTCTTAAGTCCTTCATATCGAAATCTGGAAACAATTCACTCATCCCATGTAAATGTACTTCTTTACTTGTCTCATCTTTAACCCTCTCAAATTGTTGTACCAGGTTATCAGGAGCATTAGAGGTGTGAGGAGCTGTTTATACAACCTGTTGTGGTGGACTCCCACTTTCGGTCCCTGGAAGGTGTGTGCGGAAGGGGACAGGTGTCACACCATTTGCCGGGCAGGTTACAGTTGAAGCAAGTGCTCCCTGCTGAGACCTGGCGTGCTGTTTGTTTGCCTCCGATTTCACCTTTGCCCCAGTCTCTTCCTTTTGCATCCTGCTGGCCTTTAGTTTGGTAATTGTGGGACCATGTCTTCTTTGTTTTCTTCCTATACTGGTCCAATTCGGTTGCCTTATTTTCCTGTGATTACTCCTGCCATCTTGTGAGCAGATTTGTGCCATGTGTACCTAGTCCTTGAAGTAAATCTATGGTCTCCTATATAAGAAATGGTACTGCACAGTTTTAATGACCCTGGCCGGGTGATGCCCCCTCCATTGTTGAATATGAAATAGCTGTCCCTACAGCATCAAGGACAACTTCTCTCATACTGAACGAAGGATGCGGTAGGATGTCTCAAGGACTTATTCTCAGAACTCATATCCATGGAGGATGAGAGGAAACCACATTCACAGGTACATCATGTGTGTTCCGCGCAGAGCAGTGTCCTTAGTTAAGAAAGTGTAAAAACTTACCAGTCAAACCAATCTCCGGAGACAGGGTCTTCTGATACATTTTCACCATAAAGCATACGTGCTTGACCCAAGTGGGAAAATGTCTTTAGATACAAATGTTGCTGCAGGTGCCAGTCTCCCACCATCCTTGCCACAGGAATAAATGAGATAGAAAAGGTGATATAGGTGTGGTGCGAAAACTTCCTTGCGTTCTGCTGTGAGGCAGGGGTGGCTAGGTTTTAGAGAAACCTAAAAAAATTCCCCATTGGTAAAAGCTTCCAGGAGCACCTGCAGATAGTGGACAGGCCCCCAGGCTACAACCAGAGACCCCCCAGGTGCCAAGAATCCGGTACGAAGTGAAGGGACCCGTAGCCAGACACTAGGTCGACAGAGAAAAAAGGGGAAAGTAACAAAAACAGGAAATAACAGAATGAATGGTTACCTTGAAGAAAAAAAACAACAGCTGCCTGTGAAATACGCAAAGTCAAAATATAGAAGCAGATAGTACAAGAACAAGAGTAGAAAACTGGTTGGGTGGATGGTGTGCCGGGGGAGCACTGATACTCACTGTTTGCATTGGAGAAATGGAGAGATGCGACTGGCAGCAGATATCTCACACCACACAAGTAGGGAAGGCAGAATTGTTAAGTCAGTGCTCAGGGCCCTGTCCATCTACTGGTCTAAAGTGAAGAGAGGGAAGTCAACCACAGTAACTGCTCTAGCTGGACATGACACCTAGGTGCGCATTCTCCACCAAAATGTAGAAGCTGAATAAATGAGACACAAACAATTTGTTATATTCTACTGATAGCTTTTAGATGTGATCACGGGGGTCCAAATTAAAAGAGCAGGATGCCCCATTTTGCAGAACGTTTACAAGGACATTTATACCCAAAAAACATAAAAAGGTGTGGTTAAACATGTGTCCAATATCCAATCATGTTACAGTAAAAGGTAATTTCTTCACTATTATGGACAGATACATGGAGTGTTGCTGATTGGAAGATGCAGTAATTAAACAAGCATTAAGCGTCCAGCCAATCACAATGAAAGAACACCTCATGGGAAAGGCGTGATGTAGATGGCGACAGGTAAGGGTGTCTACATATCGTGGTGGCTAGGAACATCAACTGTGTCCCGCCAGGGGTTTACACAATACCTGTGCAATCAATTTTCGGTGTTTGGTCTTTGCTATGTATGGACATAAATCGACATATTCCTTGCTTGGAAAGTATGACAGCAACTTGTTACGGGAATTCTACACCTTCTGACATTTCATTGTGTAAGCTGAAAGGAAATAAGCTCAACCTATGGGTATATTACTTTTTCCAGAGGCCAGGCTTTATCATCATTGAGTATCACAGGGCAAGTCTATAAGAACAGAATGGACTACACACAAAGAAAACAGTCTTCAATAAGTGCACTTTCTGTTGTGGTGGAAGCAATTTCGGCATAAGAAACCAGCCTGGCCTACGGTCAGCTCTAAAATCAGAAGAAGGCTGAGGCTGGGCTAGTGAGGCAGTACCACTGTGGCACTAGTTACTTTAAGGCCCAATACACCATTCCTAAATGAGGCCCTTTTACTTTAACCTGACTGCTAATCCATAGCTTTTAACAATGTTGACTTTCATCTTTAATCAAAAGTACTAGCAAATATCTCAATAATTAGAAATATCAGGAACGTAAAGGATAAAGAATTGCTCACTTGTTGTAAATCACATACAGCCAATAGGAACATTTGAGTGTTTACTGTTTCCTTACCATCTTTTGTCAAACAAACCACTTCTCCCAAACACTTTACTTTCTGATGTTGATTTGCAAAACAACAATTGCCAAAGCAAATTGGTCTGTACAGTGAAACTTAGTGGCAATTCAAATGCTTGTTTGGGCTAGATAGCATCTGCAGTCGCCATCTTGGAAAGAGATTCATTAAAATATTACAAATGTGTAAAAAGAAGGTAATTGACACATAATCACAGCACTCCCTTTTCTAGGACATTCTTAGTGCGCACATCCTAGAGGCCGCCTTCGAATTCACCTGAACGTTTAAATAAATGCCATTCAAGGAGAGCTGCTGGTCATGCAGACACATCCTCAGTGGCCTTCTTTGAACGCATTGGTATTTTTTTTTTAAACCAGTTCTAAGGTAGACAGGGTAGGTGTGGGCACTTCAGCAGTGACCACCTTTAACTATTAGAAACCCATATCTAAGTGTCCGTCCCATATGCATAATCAGATGCACTCGTGGGCGATCGTCATGACATGGTCAAAAACATTTTAAGATGCATGCCTGATGAGGGCCAGGGGAGAAACTAAGGCGTGGTTGTAGGTAAGGTAGAATATTTATAAAAAGTGGGGAGGGTTTTGGAAAGAAACAGACAAGCTGGTGTTAGGGAAGCGGAAGCAACAATAGACTGAAGGGTGAAGGAATCAAAGGGTAGTAGCACACAAGAGAGCAAAAAAGCACATACACTCCATTAAGAGATTAAAGTAAAAGAACAACGTGGCTCCTGAATGTGTTAGGGCTCATCAACAGGCTAGGGCTGCACACATATCACAATAGCCACAGAGAGACATCAGCATGTTCCACTAAGACGACTAGGAAATTGGACGATATGGCAAACAGGACATAGTTGACGATTGGAGACTGATGGTCAGCATAGGTCCCATTCCAAGATGGTGGGGATTACTTACATTGGCAGTGAACGTTACCACACTAGTACCCAATCAATGATGACAGCCATCACTACAGGTCATAGTATCACTTTATATCGGGGTTGCTCTAGACAGAGACACTATAAAAGGGACAAAGATGCAAATATTTCATGGCAAATGCGTGCCTAGATGGATTTCTGCAATTCTTGCATTCGTTTGTACTTAGCCTTTCCCCCCACTGCACCTTTACTGTTTCTTGGGTCTCGTTTTGGTTCCATACATTGTAAACATGCTGTGTGATAGCTCCTGTATTTTGTTTAATGACAGGTGTCAGTAAATCAGTCTCCACACCCACACTAAAATCAGCAGGTCCCAGGTTCTGATGAAGGTAAGTGTGTTATCAATAGCTTGAATGCAATAGTTATAATATTAGATCAACATTATTTAAAGCAATTAAAGCATGTGACAGGATTTGTCTATTGAGCTATGAGTTGATCTCCAGTTTCCCTACTTTTTTACAATTTTACAGGAGCATTATATGCTTACTATTACTCTTGAAATTTTGAACTGAGGCAACCTGGGCGTTTGTGCCTGGAAGGTCTTAGTAATACTAGTGGTCATGATAGAATGCAAGCATCTTTAGCAGTGGAAGGGTACAAGTTAACCAATCGGACACTGTAAGACCAAAATGTTCCTGGGTGGGGCAAACTCATAAATAGGGAGGAAGGACATCCAATCATGAGACTTCAATTGCGACAGACAACACAAAAATTGACTCACGATCAAGGGCTGACCCAAAGCCACTCTACGTATACTAGGATCAATAGGTCTAGCCATTAGATAGCTAAAGCTGTCCGTACCAGAGGCCTACAAACAGTGCCGGACAGACAGACATTGTATTATCTTCCTATGGAGATGGAATCATCTGCTGCGACAAAAACGTTGAGTCTCTATTCCACATTTCCTCTTAATTACTAAAAACATTTCAATAGGTCACATTCTTATTTTGTTGGACCAACTATCCACTCACTAAATGCAAAAAATAGGCACTGGGGATTGCATCATAGTACTGTATGAAATATGTGAAAGTACAAACTAGACTCGACTGGGCATGCAAACATTCAACAATGCAACAGACATTAGATGAATACAGAAAATGAAAGATGCATCTAAAATCGGCATTAACCAACACAGTTTTTTTTTTTAAATAACTGCTTTTTCCATATAACCTACTTGTATCAATAGCGTGGTTTCTATTTTGACTGGCCTTTTCGAACAACCTGCACCTAGTAATTACTAGCAGAATCTGTCACCCTTAGCTGATAGTTCCCTAACTATTTTGCCCTCATCCCTCCTGTGTTGCTGAATTTGTTTATGTTCACTTTAGGATTCTGTGCACTTTATCACTGCTAAGCAGGGCTAACGTGCTTTTTCTCTTTCTCTAAAAAAATTGTGCAATTGGCCTAGACTTAAGTGGAACACTTATAAGTCCCAAGTAAATGGTACTCCACGTACCCAGGGCCATTAACTTAAATGGCACCAGTGGGCCTGCAACACTGATTGTACAACCCACCAAAGCAGATGTTTAAACATGCCTGGGTGGAATGTTTCATTACACTCACGGAATTGATGGAATTTTGTGACTCTGCTTTACTCTTGCAATGTGGAGTTCTGGCCAAATTCTGCCTTTTTCCCATGAGGCTCTAGAAATGCGAGCAAGAATTAGCATCCCCTAGTGTGATTTTTGATTGCAAGCTGCTTCTTGAGTAGAATTGCTGCTGCTCAAGTAGATTTTCTACTCGAGTGGCAGCACAGTCAACTCGAATTGCCATGCTGTCTTGTGCACCAAAAGGTGCTGTTCTCACTGATTTTTCAGCACTGCTTATGCCACTGGCGCTAAATTGCAGCATGATGTTTACATTCTCCAGCTGTTGGCAGAACTCTGTGAATCTGTTGGCGATTGTATGTATATCCGCTAGTTCTCTCCACCCTGACCATTAAAACATGCCTTAGGCCTGCCATGGCAGTCCGTAGAGCGGTTTTAAATTGCCATTTCAACCTGGCAAAATAAACCTTTTGTTAGGCCTAAATATTCCTTTATAATACATACCGGTCACCCGTAAGGGCTGGTGGGCAGAGTGCATTTTATTTAAAAAGTAGGACTGTGAACTTATGTCTTAAATGCCTTTGTACTGAGAACTCCTAAAGACGTTTTTCACTATCGTAAGGCTTATCTCTCCCATGGGAAAACATTGTTTTACCTTTTTACATGAAATAAGTGATCATTTAAGTTTGTTAGCAGAGAATGTTGTAGGTCCAGCAGTCAGTCTCTATTTTAGATTCCCTCTTTAGCTTGATATCTTTTTTGATGGTGATTTGTTACATGTTTGTCTGTACCACGAGAATGTGCTGCAAACACATTTATTCTAGGCAGGCATTGTTGCCCTGTAGTCCACACATTCAGTTCCAGGGTTGTACATTTAGAATAGAATGCAATGCTTTAGTCTTATTTTGTGCTTGTTAGGAGACACCTAGTTTATGCTAGACAAACCAAAGAAGCTGTCCTGCGCCTCTGCCACAGTAAAAAAAGGACATTTTATTATATAAACAGCTTTCCTGCTGGGCTCGCGTAGAGGAGCACTTCAAGCTTGGATTATCATGGAACCGCTGATAACTGTGACTGGGAGGCAGCCCAGCTGATCCAGACATTCATCCTGTGAAAGGCGGTAGCCTGTACACTTAGATCGGCTCCGCTTACACCTAAGACCAAGGTATGGGGGTATGACCGTCCCAATATATTTGGCAGTGGGTACACCCGCTATTCTCTCTTTAGTGATAGGTATTAGTGGCAGGTAGGAGTAAGGTAACATCAGTAACACATAACATCATTTAATTGTTTGTATTTTTCTCCTTTCTAATAATCCTTATTACAACTATATGCCTCATTAGCATAATCATTGCAACTCATGTTCTCTTCACAAGAATATGATTGTTTCAATAAATGTTTTGGAAATGACTTCTTGTATATTTCTTGTGTTTACCCTGGGCATGCAAGAATAGCAAACAAAAGGGTTAGATCTGTTTCCTCAAATTTCTTGGAAATTCTTTAGGAATCGGAGTTGTTGTGTTCGAGGTACCCAGAAACATATGTTACCCTAGGCAGGTTAGGGGTTCAGATGTGGTACTGTGAGCTAGCCAAAACAAACCAACAATTACTGATGATATATGTGGAGTAAGTCTCTATATTGTGACGGTCTTGTTGATATAATACACAGTCCTACTAGTATACTAAAATTGTAATTTGAAACCCTCTTTAACAATAAAGTTAGGCTTTAAGTCACAGTTCTGAAAATGCCACTTTTAGAAAGTTCAAAAAGAACAGATGATGGATGTGAATGTTTGATTTGTTCCGCATTCCATCCATTATTTGTGTGTCTGTGCTTTCTTGCTCGAAGTGCGCTGGGTATGTCCAGACATGGGTCCCAGTAAGTCACAATGGGGTAACTGTTAGAACTTGGAAGTGATGACAAGGACTCCGGTGATAAGCAAGACCTGTTTATTAACCATCCACTCTCCTCACTGGAGAGTGCACCAATATTCTATTGTCAGCTTCAGGGCAGGAGATACCAACTGGGATAGAAGGGAGGGGTGGACGGAACGTACCACTGGGAGATTAAAGTTACAACACATCTCCCTTCCATATGGGGTGACAATGAACGAAAGAATAGGTCCCACCATTGTGGGATTGAAGACATTTTATATCGCAAAAGGGATACTACACTGAAAACAGAACATTACTCATGTGCACTTACAATATTATCAAAACTCCACCATTGACCATTTTCAAGTTGAACCACATTCTTAAGCACTTTAGCAATTTTACAAGGTGTGTAGTATTTACTTTGGGTGGCTCTCACTTTATTGTTCCTCCTAGCTTGTACCATGTCACCAACCTCCCACTGGGAATCCTTCACCCTATGTTTCGTGTCATACCACTGCTTGTAATTGTCTTGGTGTAGTTTGATCTTTTCTGCTGTTACCTCCCGATCCACTGCTCTAGCCTCTCCACCACTCAACCAACTGGGATTAAACTTAGTACAAGGTTCTCTACCCGCCCAATGCTACAAAAGGTGAAATGCCTGTGACTTTATTCGGTGAGGTGTGGTATGCCCACAGACACTTCCTAAGGGAACCTTCTATGTCTTGTCCGTTGGTAGCAGCTAACTGGATATGTTCCTTTATGATTCTGTTTGAACGCTCGACTAAGCCATTGGCTTTTGGGCAATACAAAGCTGTGGTTTCATGTTTAATGTCCATTTCCTTGAGGAATGCACGCATTTCTTCTGAGATGAACTGCCCTCCATTTTCTGTCACCAGAGTCGCCGGTATGCCATACACTCCATTCAAGAACTCAATCACCACCTTTGTGGTAACACTGTGCACAAACTTCTGCTTGATCCAATGGGTTGTGTAATCAATTAAGACCAGCATGAATCTCTTCCTTTCTCCTAATTCCTGCATAGGTCAGATGATGTCCATGGCCAGCTTGCTCCATGGTTTGGTTGGCACCTTTACTGGAGATAATGGTGCTTTTTGCACAGCTTTGCATTTGTCACTTTTGGCACACGCTCCGCAATCCTTTACAACTTGTTCAGTCATGGCGTCCATCCTGGGGAACCAGAAACTGGATCTGACTCTGGCTTTAGTAAGGCTGCGCCCCAGATGGCCTTCATGTGCCAAGTCAATGACCTTTTTCCTGAGGCCCTTGGGTGGTACCATTCTATGATTGCGAAAGATTCTTCCTTTGATGACACTTAGTTCGTTTCTGACTTCCCAATACTCCTCTATGCTGGCGTCAAGTTCCTTCTTCTTGTTCGTCTATCCTTTTTCCATATATTCCTTTAGGGAACTTAACTCCTTGTCTTCCTTCATCTCATCTTCCCATTCCTTTTCTGTGATCGCAGGCATCTCCATCATTAATATGGGGCTGTCAAGAGCTTCTTCTGTGACCCCCACTTCTGGTAACGGGGACCTTGACAGGAAATCCGCGATCTTATTTTCCTTGCCAGGTACATACTCCACATTGAAGTTATAATGTTCCAGTCCCAGGATCCATCTGCTGATGCGAGGTGTACCATTTTCTAACCCCTTCACAAAGAATAGGAAGGTGAGGGGTTTATGATCAGTCCGGATGGTGAACCTTAAACCCCACAAGAAAAACTTGACATGTCTAACAGCCCAGAAACAGGCCAAGGCCTCCCTTTCAATTACGGAATAATTCCGTTCAGGGTTTGTAAGACACCTGGATGCAAATGCAATGCTCTTCTCCTCTTTTCCATCTTTCTGTATCAAGGTCGCGCCCAGGCCCTTGTTGGAAGCATCTGTAGCCAGGATAGTTTTTTTTGATGCATCAAAAGTACCTAATGCCGGGGATTTTATTAATTCCTCCTTTAATGAATTCACCACTGCATCATGTTCTTCCTTCCATAAGAAATCTTTGTTTTTCTTCGTAAGCTCTCTCATAGGTTCACACTTGGCAGCAAAATTGTCAAGGACTCCGGTGATAAGCAAGACCTGTTTATTAACCATCCACTCTCCTCACTGGAGAGTGCACCAACATTCTATTGTCAGCTTCAGGGCAGGGGATACCAACTGGGATAGAGGGGAGGGGTGGACAGAACGTACCACTGGGAAATTAAAGTTACAACAGTAACCCAGTATCCCTCAGAACCTGGGCGGAAGTATAAAGTATACAAATGGTTCTGTCGGGTGTGTACTATTTCATTAAGTTGTATTGAATCCTAAACAATATATACATTTCGAAGCGTTTTCATCAAAGAAGAAAGAATATATACATTTTGAAGTGAGTTCATCTAGGAGAAAAGAATGTATATCCAAACAATCTGGGTTAAAAAATACTTTTATAAATTCTTTTCATTTATAATTACCCTGATTTCAATTACGAAACGGTTGTACAAAATACACGATGGCGAATAAAGGTGACATTAAGTACTCAGTGATGTTTGTGATGGTGTCAAATATACAGTGGTGTTTAAAAAGGGGATAGGGAGGGGAAAATGACCAGTAATATAAGGTTTTCAGGAACTTCTGGGGACCACATCTGTTGGTCTTCTCACAGAGTCCTTAGTGCTGGTCCAATGTATTCGAGTGTCAATGTTTCAACCCTGGGTAAGCCCTCTTAAAGGGTCAGTGCAGGTCTTCATCAGGACTGGGAAGGGCGTGGTTGGGCGGACAGCCTGTTAATTGAAATGAGCTATGTTCAGGTTTGGATTTAGTATGGCGGATAATGCCAGAAAAATTAGTTTGGGTGTGAATGTTTGATTTGTTCTGCATTCTGTCTATCATTTGTCTGTCTTTACTTTTAGAAAGTTGGCATTTTCATGTTGTAACCATTTGTGCCTCCTGCCAGTATCCTAGACGACGTGATTGTGATTAACTTAGCTGTTGGCGTGTGTGCATTTTTCCCAGACAGCGAGACAAAGGAGATAGGTTGTTGGCGCAAAGGGTCATCTTGCCAGGATGGTTGGGGCAGAGCTGTTCCTTGCCCCACTTGAATTTCAAAGGACTACCTCAAGAACAGAAGCAAAGGAGCTTGACATCAGTCTTTTGATACCCTAGACTACTTGGAGCCTCTTAAACCACTTCTGTAGCTGTGGAAAAAGGAGTGCACTCCTACCATCCTGCATGTGGAAGAAAGCACACACCTGCTCTTGAGCCCAAAAGCAACCAGAGTGACTCCAAGAGCTAGCTGACTGCCCTTTTGTGTGAGCTACATGGACATAACAAGTTCAAGGGACCTGTCCTGCATCTGCCCAGCTTACCTTACCACACCCAAATGGACCTCCTTGTGCTCGGCTACTGGCCTCTGCTTAAGTGAGTCTTGATCCCTAAGAGGTGCCAGAGTTCCTGGACCCTTGGCTGGCATCAGAGTGTACTCCTCATGGCCCAACTGATGGTTTCCTCAAACTCGGCACAGTGTGACACAACTCGACGCAGGACCTCGCATCTAAGCACCTTGTGTAATGATGTGGCGAGGCCACTCACCTGAACCTCAGGTCATCTGTAGGAGTGATGAATGTCCCCTGTCCTCCTAGAACATCTCTCCTAGGTTAGGCACAGGAGTCCCAGCAGGTGTCCCAAAAGGGAAGGGGAAGTTGATGATAGCAAGAACACTGCTACTCCACACAGTCTGCTCCAGCTGGGCACCCGCTTCTGAGGATTTGAGGGTACAGCGTTGCCCTACTCAAGGAATTCCCTGAAGTTATAGAAACAACAAAGGATAAGTACAAGGGCACTTCTGGACACATACACCAAACTCACAACACACCATCCATATATAATATGTATAATCACCTGTTGCCCAAGGAGCCTCTCCATGCTGTCTAGTTAATATCTCCAGCCACTTGACACAATTTCTGGAATCCAGTTAGTAACTCTCCCTTAACTTCTGTGGTGTTTTACAACACTCTCATAACAAATCATAAGAAGATAAGGAAAAACCTTGTTGTAAAGACTGTTTCCTCTAGTGAGAGTAGACTAATCACAATGTACGCTTATTGTGGCATATATCAAAAGCACGTCAGCAATTTTTAGAAGTTGCGTGGTGCGTGTGACATGAATTATCATGAGGTACATTGAGTGCATAACAGCACTTAATCACAAGAGAGCAACCAGTATATCAGAAGCGTGCAAGTTCAAAGTTTTGAGCATTTATGCCCTCTGTAAATGTGAGCGTGTGCCTCAGTTCACTAATAAAAGGTAAATGTTCCCAAGCACCTGGCTCGTGCCTCAGTTCAATAATAAAAGGTAAATGTTCCCAAATGCCGAGCCCAGCAATTAAAATACAGTCAGGGTTTGTCCAAGAGGAAAAACACACTTCCACTATAAGCACGTTCCCTAAATGAGGAAGGAAAGTTCTATGCGATTCAAAAATGAACGTAAAGCGCACAGGCACAAGCAGCCCCAAAGCGTGCTGCACTTAGCTGACTCCTGAAGCAAGCCATGTTGAAGAATTCCAATCTTGAAACTAAGAGACTCCAGGACAGAAGGACATTCCTCTGAGAGCGATCAGAAGGCGAGGATCGGCAGCGGAAAGGATACAAGGAACTAAGCTGAGCACCGTCATGTGCAGGGCTAGGTCTTTTATAGCCAATCAGAGACCATTGGCCGACAAAAGGCTAGGCACGCCCCCAAGCATGATGCTTGGCCAGCAATGAAGCTGCACAGCAATGTGTCAGTGTCTCAGCCATAACACGAAAGAACAAGCACCGGAAACAACAACACATTTAACAAAAAGCATATATACCTGCCCACAATAAATAAGAAACAAGCACGGTGTATATATAAGAGAATAATATACAAACAGGAACCCATGCACAAAAAGGGACAGAACACAGACATGTCAACACGACATAGGAGGTAAGGGGAAGCGCATATGAGCAAGCAAGGACCCTCGGGGGAGCTGGCAAACCATTCAGGATTTGGAGTCTCTGACAACTTTCAGCTCCTGATCGACGGCCTCATCGGAAATGACGCAGTGCACTGCATGACCTTGCATCACAGCACTTCACAGCTCCTACTTAACGGCCTCACTGGAAACGATGCAGCACAACACAATTTGAGTCAAGACACGATCCAGAATCTTGCATCTCAGCACAGGTACAACCAGCCTTTGTCCTGATCTGGCGCGGCCAGATAACTAATGGCGGTGCTGTGAGAAATTGAGTTGTTGGTTTACTGGGGTGTCATCTCTGGTCAAGCAACGGCCACATTCCCTGGCAGGGTACAAAACAAAAAGTCCCTAAATTAACCTGGGCTAAACTGTGGATAGCGTGACACAAAAAGCAGGCAGGCTTAACTCAGAGGCAATGTGTAAAGGTTTTATGCCGCACACAAAGAGAAAACATAACACAAGAAAAATCCCACACCAATTTAGAAAAGTAGAGTACATTTTAATAAATTATTTGACATCAAAACAACAAAAATCCAATCAGTAGGACCAGAGTTATAAATTTTTTACCTTTTTAGTAAAAACTAGTGCCTAAAAGGTCAAAGCACCAACTGTGGACATCTAGTCGAGGAATACACGGTCAAAGTAAAAAAAAATATGGCCAACTGCAATGGAGCGCTGGTTGCATACAAGAAGTGGATTGAGCCTGTTTTTTGTTTACCTTCGGACTTAGAAACATTTTCAAGAAAAATATTCTGAGAAGGAAAAGTTCCGCAGGCAAGGCTGCCGGTGGCGCCTGAGGAAGGAGCGTCATTGTCAGGGAGCCACTACATGAAGTTACAGTGAAGAGTCCTATATTCGGACTTAGTCACTTTTTTTGGAACTTGAAAATCTCCAGAGGGGCGAGGCAGCAGACTATAGCCAAAGACAGTGCCAGGAGGCCAGATACCTCTTTGGTAAAGGACTGCTGAACAGGATTTGCTGCTGCAGAAAATAACCTAGAGCGAAGTCATGCCAGATGGTGATAAACCTTGAGTGGATCGACGACCAGGTTGGTCCCTGTCTTTCCTTACTTCTCAAAGAGGTTTTTAAGTTAAAATGTTCTAAGTCCCAAGAGTTGGCTTTTGGCTATCTGGGTACCTTTAGCACCACAATCAGGGTTCCGGACTGGTGGGCTACCAGTTGGATGTTCAGGACTTACTCAGGCTGGGTCCAGGCATGGGTTCAAGATTTTATTCAGCATTTTATGTGCCTGTTAATCTGTACAAGAGGTCAAAAAACTAGCCCTTAGAGTCACTCTGGTAGTCCTGGGTTCAGGTAAAGATGCAGAATTTAAACAGCAGAGCTCACCTCCGAGAGTTCAAGGTAGGCTTCAGGCAGCACAGCAGTCCTTCCAGGTCTGAGGGCAATATGTTTACCCCTTTGAACTTATGAGAAGTTTCCAAGAGGTTTCTCGTTCAAGATAGTGGAATTCCCTGACTCCCCTGCGTTGGCTCCAGGCTGACTGCAGAGACAATGTAGAGGTGGCAAGCCCTTTGTGTGGAGGCAGATCACAGCCTATTCAGTTGCAAGTGGTGCTGTACCCATTTCTGCCCTCCATCCTGCCAGCAGATGGCCCATTCCAGTGCACCTAATCCCTCTACTATGTGACTGTCTGGGAGAAATTCACAAAGTCAAACTGCCAGTTAGACCCAGTCATGTGGCCTAAGACAGGCTGCAGGCACCAGAGGCTAGGGGCAGGAACATGCTACCTTTATATAAGTGGAATTTTTAAAATTATAATTTAAAATCAGAAATGACCATTTAAGAGGATTTGTGATTATAATTTCATATAAACCAAACATGAAATACTTCTCTCCACCCAGTCAAAAGTTAGCACTTATTAAATGTAATAAGACAACCCAATGTTTTCCTTTGAGACAGGTAGGCTTCATAGTTTTGAAACACAAATGTAGAAGTTTTTCACTGTCAGGACATGTGAAACTTTAAAGTAGACATCCAACCTTTTAATTACAATGCTCCCTGCCTTGTGGCTACCTAGAGCTTGCCTCAGGTGAGACTGATTTTCAATAAAAGGGGAGTTTAAGGCTTGGCATGGAGTTATATTGCTAAATCGATTTCACAGTTTAAAACTGCATTCAGATTGCAATGACAGACCTAGAACAAGTTTTGAAGATGCTGCTTAAGTGGGTGGCACAGTAAGTGCTGCAGGCCTAATAGTAAAAGTTAATTTACATGCCCTTTGTATATGTTATACCACTCTACATGGGACTTATAAGTACATTAAATATGCCAAATAGGTGTAAGCCACTTTTACCATGTTTAATGGAGAGAGCACAAGCACTGGTTAGCAGTGGTATAGTGCAAGAGTTCTAGAGCCAATAAAAAAAAATCAGCAAAAAGTGGAGGGAAAAGGGAAAATGTTTTGGGGGTGACCCTGCATAAAGGGCCACGTCCAACTGGTGCTTGGTCCTTTTGGCACTATTTTTACTGAAGGCTCTGAAATTCCATTTCACAAGTTCTTTTGAACTGGTATGATTTCTAGTAAAATTTCATTTATTAAAATGTCCTCTATTTTTCAAGATTGCTGTGGATTTTTCTTGTGTTGACTTTTTACTTATTTACTGTTAGTGTGCAGCAGACATACTTTACACATTGCCGTTAAGTTGAGCCTGGATGCTTTTGTACCAGGCTGCCAGAGGGTTAAGCACGAGTTAATTTAGTGACTGTTGTGGCTCACTCTGACAAGGATTATGTTTGTTACTTGACAAGGGTTTTCACCATCCTCAACCAATAACACAATTTCTCACACTTGCATATTTCACCTACTGCCTACAGAAAATTCACAAGGAGACCATCTATCACCTTTTTCACCTCCATTTCTGAGACAACATCAGCCTGCTTTCAGTTGGCCACATCAGCTTCATTTGTCCTTCTAAATGGATGTCTCAATTTCCTCTTGAGCAGTTTCACTAGATCTTTTATTCCATTTCAGCTACTCTAGCTGAGGTTTTCATCTACATTATTTATCTTTTTTAAATCTCTCAAAGATTGTTAGATGGCACAGTCACTCACTATAATGCAGTCAAGTAACACAATTAATTTTACTTCACCATTTAGCCGTCAGGGAATCTTTAAATATTTAGCTCTTTGCCACTCCTGTGACAGAGAAACCCATCCACCAAGATCCAAATCAGGCCCTTAGTCACTGAAATATCTCCTTTTGTCTTGCTCAAGGTTAGAGAACCCAACACAAATTATGTCTTAAATGGTTAGAATCGGGCCAATCTGTTTTATTGATCTTATAAGCTGTAATGAAAAGGTAACTCAATGTCAAAGTAGATACAAAAATGGTATGATGCAAAACATGGTGTAAGAAAACAGGAGGATGGTACGAGTTTGGGTACCGGTCAATGACCTGATGATTATCATAGCAAAATAAGTAAATACTATCAGCCACAGCAAATAGCTGAGTTTAAAGGTAACATTGTTCAACTCAGCAATGTTCAAGTCTGGAGTATGGACTGACTTTCAAAGTATTATGGAGTTTTTCCCACTCACCAAAACAAAATTTCTCTTGTGCATAAGGACGATAAAGCTGAAGATGAAAGGAACGTCGTCAAGATGAAAAGGGAGCCACCTAACCCGTTTAAAGAATTTCACATGTTCATAGTATATTCAATTATTATTGGGAAGATGTGTTATGATCTGTAATAATCAGCTTTACTCATTAGCTATAGGTTTCTTTATGAACATCCATCATCCCTCAATAATAGAATGCCCTCATCTCCCTTTACCCCTTTGGTATACATTTGATATGTTCTGTTGTCAGGTTAGAACATTGAGCAACAGCATTACTCCTCAGTTTGAGGAGAGTTGGAGGCTGAAAAACACCTGTTTAATCATAAAGGCTCTGTGACTCATTACTTCAAAAACATACACCAATGGGGAAAACAATATGCAGAAACAGAAATTTGGTACTTTAGTTGATCAGAAGGATCAGGGCGCGGATAGCATCAATGAAGATTCCAAGGCTTCTCCGACACCTTAAAGGGGCGGAGGTACCTAAAGTGAGATGCCAGTTAATCAAAGAAGAATCACCTTTAATTTTGTTCCAACAATGATTTTTGTTTCGTTAAATGTAAGTATGAGCCCAGTGAGGGACATTCAGTGATTGACTGCTATTAGCTGTTGCATGAGATTGTACATTGACTTCACAGTGATGTAGATTCACTTAATTGGGCGGTGAAGAGGTTGTATTTTTACATGCCGACAGATAGGGTCATGTGAGTGCAGCTGCCATTTCCTGTGAGCAGCACTGAGTGAAAATACACCACATGCAGCAAATAGCATGCCCTATACAATGCTAGAAAACTTGTTTAGAGTTTTGGGGATGTGGGAAATCTACCAAAAAGTGGAGTCCCATTCACCTAATTTAGACTGTATAAAGTCGAAATGAGCTCTAAATAGTGTGGATGGAATATCTGACATTTTTGGATGGATAAGTGTGGATGGAACATTAAAAATATTTTGATGGATCTCCCACATGTGCCAAACTCTTGTTCCAGGAATATCATGCAGGGAAATCAGCCTGGGGGAAAACATTTACACACCTAGTGACGTTCCACTGAAATTCATCGCATTCTGAGTTTTGCAGGTCAGAATGAGTGATAGCATGCAGAATTGGTTTCACAGCACCAAAATTCCACGTTTCATCTTGTTCCACATTCTTCAAGGTGAAATTTGTGCACAGAAACACCACTGGTTAGTGAAAAAAGACCTCATAACATGGTGTATTTAATCAGCCAAAACATTGTTTGCACCTTAGTTCACATTTTCGAGACAACTTGCAATGAGATCCTACAAGCAGACACATCTTTGTCAGAGAGCATCTGTGACACAAACATGGAAAAACTAGAATGTGGTGATGGAAGAGGAACGCATTAGTACAGTAGAAAGGCACACACAGAGAAAAATAGTGAATAGCCAGGGAATAGAAATACAATAATGTGCAAAGTGTAGAGATTAATACATTTGTTGAAGACAAGTTGACACTAACTGTGGTGTGTACTTTACATGTAAGAGTTGTAGTGCTGAGTCGAGGGGCAGTTCAATTGCATGAGTCCATACTGTCTAACTCCTACATAATCACCAAGGTTCTTTTAGTTTTATGTAGACATTGGGGTTGCATGTGCAGCATGTAAAATGTGCGTTAGATGCAATTTTGCTTGTGGTGGTCATGGAAACGCAATTACATGAAGCACGGTATGAGCATGCCTGTTAGCATATTTTAATGAGCAAGCTTTCACAACTGTGACCTCACCACCAGCACTCCACATTTATATTGTTAATTTACAGATGTAAAATTCTCTGACCAAGACAGACCAACTGACACCCACAGTATTTGAAGCATGCTAGTGTATGTATCATCCACATCATTATGAGATACATATTGGGTTGTATAGGTGCACCCATATCACCCCACGTGACTTTTGCAAACAAATGAATTCTTCTAGGTCTGTCATGTATGATTCAGACACAGCCTGACAATAATTAATAGGCATGCAGCTGCCATTTCTGTACCTATGCTTGAGTCTAATTTTCATAACTCTGATAACAATGTCATCTGTGTCTGAGATGAATTTCCCTTAAAAGTAATTATTGCAGTAGGATATCCACATAAATTGCAACTCCTCAACAACAGCAGAACCCATTTTATATATCTGCATAATGCCTCCCCTGGCCATATGGAGTAGGAGTCTTGACAGATATTTTGTGAAATAGAAGCACTCTAGGCACTCCTTTTATTTGTAGTCATTACGTGTGTGATGGTATGTTTATGTTTCCTGTGCCCTCCTCTTTCTTTAAACCACCCTTGTGAATTTGTGTCCCTGCAAACTTTCCCTCTTCAGGTGAAATGTGTGCCTTGTTGTTATGTTATGTGTATTTGTAATGTTCCCATATCAACCAGGGTTTTATACTGATGCCTAGATGAAGCGGTGATGCCCTGGCTCGGGCCTACTGAAAGAGCACAGTTTCCAGGTATTTTCCTGAATTCTCGGACTATACTGGTGGCTCTATTGTGCAGGGGGTCGTTCCAGGCTTTAGGAGCTAGGTACTAGAGTAGGCCACCAGCTGTGGCTCTTCAGTTGCAGAGGACATAGGTGAGCAGCAGGCTCAAAGACTGAAGATGTCAGGTAGGTATGTTGGCACAGATGCAACTGTTCAAGTATGTTCAATGCTTTGTAAGTGTGTGTGAAATATTTGAAAAGGATGTGTTTGTGAATGATGTGCCAACTGCGGTATTTGACGTCTGTGGGTAGGTGGGTGTGGGTGTCGGATGGGAGTTTGAGGGTATGCCTGGCTGCTACAGTCTAGATAACCTAGAGTCTCCTAGGGAGCCATGGATTGATGCCGAAATAAGGTGAATTTTGGTAGTCCAGCTTGCTGGTGATCAAGGCTTGGATACTGGCTCAACAGATGCTGAGCGGAAGCCATCGGAAGATTTACCTGAGGAACTTGAGGGACTGGTAAGAGGAGCAGATAATTGAGTTAACCTAGTTGGTAATAGAGCATTAATTGTTGAAAATTAACATTCTCTAGGTTTACCTATCTTTGCTCACTGGGGTGTATGTGGGTCATAATTGTGAGGGCCACCAGGCAGAGGACTATAGTGAGTTTTATTTCCCCCAAAGTGTACCACCTCTGTTTTGTGTGAGTTGAGCCTCCACCAATTAGTCTTCGTCCAATAGAAGACTTCTGATATGCAGTTGGTGAATTTTGTTTGGGCACTAGAGGTGTCCTCAGAGAGAGAGAGTGAGAGGATGAGCTAAGTGTTATTACCGAACAAGATGAATTTGAGTCCTTTGGCTCGGATGATGTTGGCAAGAGGGGCCATGTAGATGTTGATGAGCCTGGGACTGAGTGCTGAGCCTTGGGCGATGGTACACATCAGGTTGAAGACGGTGGAGTTGTATGGGGCCAAGGTGACAGCTTACATGCGGCCTGTGAGGAAGGAGCAGGTACATCAAAGTGCAGGTCTGATTATTCCAGTTTCACAGAGGAGTTGGATGAGGAGAGCGTATTGAAGGTGGCAAAAAGGTCAAGAAGGATGATGGCCACAGTGGCACCCATATCCATGATGAGACAGATGCCAGCAGCATCAATGAGGGCTATCTCAGTGTTGTAATTTGGTCTGAGTCTATATTGCGATGGGTCTAGGTGGTGGTCGTCATTGAAGAGGTTGGGCAGTTATTTGTTGATGACTTTTTCCTGGACTTTTTCTGGGCAGTATAGCAGGGAGGTAGATCTGTAGTTCACAACTGTCTTCAGGGACTCTAAAACCTGTAAATGCTACATTAATTAAAGTAGGTGAGAAGAACAAAGTATGTGTTAGCCAATAAAGACCAACATTATTTTTGATCCCACATTTTCGAATATTCCCTTTTAGGGTCTTCAACAGTTTTTTTTTTTCTCTTTTGATATGTGGCACATCAATTACAATCAATTCTTCAGCAAGAGCAGCATTGCCCAACAATGTAAAAACATTTCTGAAGGGGACAACAGAATAAAACATAACTATCCTATATTCCTGCCATGTTGGAGTAGGATTACAACGTTCTGGTGCTAATAAATGTGATTCTAAGAGGTGAAAAGACTTTTGAAGCACCAAAAAGTTTTTAGGGCAAAACTGCTTAACACGCTCTTTGCTAGAAACCTCTTTGCCTGCATATGTTAACATGATCCCTTTGTATAATAGAAGATTTAGCAGCATCAGGCTGCATTGCAACTCTTGTTTCTTTGGGGGCTGGTCTCAATTCCATTGTCCACTGCGGCTCTGCCATTTTTTGCGGAGGGAAATGAGCACTTTACTCTCTACATTCAATTCCGGCCCTCGCGCCGGGGAGTTTACACTCTAGTTCTTTCCGGCCCAGTCGATATCAGGGCATGCTGGATCAGACGCTCAGTGGTTGCTGGGTGCTTTGGACTGAACTAGCATGCATACATGCTGCTGCTGCACTGGTCACTTTGATTTTATAATTAACTGGTATGATTTTAAAGAGTGCTATTTTTAACCATGATTACCGCTGGGGCTGTTTTTATTAAATTTACCTTTACTTTTTCCTGCTGCATTGCACCTCTTGCTTCTTTGGGGGCTCGTCTCACTTTCCTGGTCTGCCGCGGCTCTGCTGTCTGTTGCGGAGGGAAGTGAGCACTTTACTCTCTACATTCACTTCCAGCCCTCGCATCAGGGAGATCGCGCTCTAGTCCTTTCTGGCCCAGCCTATAGCAGGGCAAGCTGGGTTGGACGCTCAGTGATTGCTGGGTGCTTTGGACTAGACTTGCGTGTGTACATACTGGTGCTGCACTGGTTACTTTGATTTTGTAATTAACTGGTATGATTTTAAAGAGTGCTATTTTTAACCGTGCTTACCGCTGGGGCTGTTTTTATTAAATTTACATATACTTTTTCTTGCTGCATTGCAACTCTTGCTTCTTTGGGGGCTCATCTCACTTATTAGGTCTGCCGCCTGTTGCGGAGGGAAGTGAGCACTTTACTCTCTACATTCACCTCTGGCCCTCGCAACGGGGAGGTCGCTCTCTAGTTCTTTCCAGCCCAGCCTATGCCAGGGCATGCTGGGTCGAACACGCAGTGGGCGCGCCGTCAGCAGGCCAAAGGCAAGCCCGTCAGTGCCTGTCCGCGCCTGGACAGCGTCTTGCATCAGAAACCCTGGCCTTTATTCTGTAGAACAGAGCAATTATTTAATTTACTCTAGGGTACAACTCCTGGGTATACAGAGGCAGGGTCGCAGTCCATGTCAGCTCATGGACTAGGGGGCTTCAGCTGGCAGTCAGGCATATTGTTGCCCTTCTTGCAACTTTCGCATGCCTCAGTCCGGTGTCAACAATGACTCTCTGGAGAGGCTTCTGCTCTCGCCCTCCCCCGGGATCAGTCACTTTTGGACGTTCTCATCAATGCGAGGTTCCTCATTAAGAATAAAGTAGAGTTTAGAGAGTTTGTCTCTCCCAGCAAGCCGGACTGGGTGTTCATTACAGAACTGTGGGCCAGAGACTGCTCCGATCCCGATCTGATGGAGGCAATACCTTCCGGATATGCCTTTCCGAGATTCAATATGATAGGCAGAATAGGTGGGGGCTTGGGAATTTTGTATAAATATCTTTACTTGTGCGACACCGAGCCGTTAACATCATCTCTTGATCCCTACTTGGCATTATATTTTCGTTGACGGTGCACCCAATTGAATGTTTTATGGGTGTTGTGGTCTACCGCCAACTTGGACGTAGAGCGTCGGTTCGACAGGATTTTAGCAACCTTATAGAACCTTACCTGGCAAGATCTAATCTCACCCTTCTGGGGGATTTTAATTTTCACTTAGATATGACCTTAGGTAAGGATACGCAAACTCTTTTAGAACCTATGAACTACTTGGGTCTACCCCAATTGGTTATGGGGCCCACCCATACTGAAGGTCATACTCTAGATGGCTTTTTCTCAAATGATCCCAGGATCATAGTAAGAGAACCTATACAACTTTCCCGGTCAGACCATCATGCCCTTCCTTTCAATTTCCAGATTCCGGTCCCTCACACAGGTCTAAATAGGAAAAAGACAATGGAAAAGAAGAGAAATCTCAGTCGTATCAGTAAGGAAGCTCTTCTTAATACTCTTAATGCTTATCAACGACTCCCTCATTCTAATGCCAATGTGGCAGCCACAGATTTCTTCCACTGGCTTCTAGTAGCCATGGACAGTATTATGCAGCCATAAAAAGCCTTCTGCATCCTGGTTTTCCATAAGGCTGAGAAAACTAAGACAATCCTGCCGACAGCAGGAAAGGATTTGGCGATCAGACCTCAATCCTTCAAGAAGAGTCATACATAAACAATGAATAAGGGAATGTAAGAGTGCAATCCTAGAGGAAAAAGTATTCTTTTATTTCAAGGTTACAGAATCCCTTAGATCGCCTAGGGAGCTCCTAAATGTAATTAAGCCTATTTCTGCCTCCTAAGTCCCTGTCCTTACTGACACCTCCCAGGACTTCTGTGATAGAATAGCTAGTTTTTTCGGTTCTAAGATTTCGGAAACATATTCCTCCTTGGAGACCCTTAATGCTGGAACCCCTAAATTAGTCTCTGTCAACTCCCCCCTCTCCCATAATAACTCAGTAACTTTGGTGGAGGCAGGCAATTTACTTTTCTCCCCCCCTCTGACACAAGAGGACACAGACCGCATGCTAGGTGGAATCACGTCTGGCTCCACGTTGGAGCCCTGTCCACTGAGGATCATGAAACTAGGGAGGGGGATTATTGTTCCCCACCTTACCTCAGTACTTAATGTAGCTATTTCAGCTGGGCAGTACCCTACTTCCTAGAAGGCTGTGATGGTAAAACCTCTTTTAAAAAAAGCCCTCTCTAGATTCTGCGGAACTCAAAAACTACCGCCCCATTTCCCTATTACCGGCCCCAGCAAATATTCTGGAGAAACATCTGAATTTTCATCTTAGTTCCTATCTGGGGAAAAATCAGCTGCTCGATAGCTCGCAGCAATGTATAGAAGTGATCATAGCACAGAGACCGAGTTAACCTCAGTACTCAACAACATCTGTGTCCAGGTTGATGCGGGACATACCATGCTACTGATTCTTCTTGACTTTACGGCAGCTTTCGACACCTTATCCCCCCTGAGATTGGTGGATCAGCTTAAGGGAATGAGGGTGGGGCCAGTGCCCTTAAGTTGCTCACTTCATTTCTTAATAATCGAGCACAAATAGTAAAAATGGATCAATACTACTCTGCCCCTAACCATTTGTTCTGTGGAGTGCCCCAGGCCTCCTCATTGAGTCTGACTCTGTTTAACATGTATGTTGCTCCTCTGGCCAGGGTCGTTAGATCCTTTGAGTTGGAGGTGCTGTTCTATACTGATTACACCCAAATTATGGTGTCTATCACTAACAGCATAGAGGCTTCTGCCACTAATTTCAAAAACTGCATGCAGGTAGTTTCCTCTTGGATGATGCAGAACTATCTCAGACTCTGCGGGGATACAATGAAGGTTTTAATCTTTGGAAAGCAACAGCAAATTTGGTCCAATGCTTGGTGGCCTGATACGCTTGGCCCCTACCCCCGCCCTGCATCCCCAGGGAAACATTTTGGGGTTATAGCGGATAACTCTCTCACCTTGGGCCCTAGGTCAACAGCACTGTGTTCACATGCTTTGAGATCATTAGGATTCATAGGAAAATCTTTTGTTTTCTTTCTCTCACATCACAAAAGCAGGCAGTCATGACCCTGGTGTTATCGAGACTGGTCTACTGTAATGCCCTCTATTTGGGCATTAACAAAGGGCTTGTTTATCGACTGCAGCTGGTGCAGAATGTGCCGACCAGGCTGGTGATGGACCTATTGAAATCCCATTTGGTCTCAGCTGCTGTCCGTGAGCTGCACTGGCTCCCTCTAAACTGGAGAATTCCATTCATTGCCCTTTGTCTTACCCATAAGGCTTTCTATAGTCTAGGTTCAGAAGGCATTAAAGGGCTTATTCAACGATATGCTCCTACCAAGCAGCTATGGTCTGCCACTAAAAATCTATTGGTAGTCTCTAAGTTTAAGAGAGTTTGATGGGGGGACAGAGCCTTTTCCGTGGCTGCTGCTTGGCTCTGGAACTCCCTCCCCTCTTCAATTTCTGGACAGGTGTCCCATTCTCTCTTTCACAAGGCTTTGAAGACCTGGCTTTTTACCAGTCCATCAGTATGAGCTCTAAGTGTTTTTCTGTTTGATGGCACACCCAGCAGCGCCTTGACGGCTTTGGGCTAAGTTGCGCTTTATAAGGCTAATATTCATTCATTCATCCTCCCCAACTCCAGAGAGGCAAAGTTTGCTTAACTTTATTCATGAATATAATAATCTACTTCTCCCCTATCCATCATTAAAGAAACTATGTTGGCTTTTTCCTGTCAAGTTTGCTGATAAGCCATATGTACAGTGGCATAAAACCAACAAATACATTACCGTTTTGACTTTTGACTTCATACCCCCAAAAAATCTAAATAAAACAATGAAAACCCTTCATGACCACATACTAAATCTCTTCACAACAAAAACAAAAAGGGATAGTAAATACAATTAAACAAAGATAAAAACAAACTAAATAGTGGATTTGAAGTTGGTGCACTAGGTCGCTCAAACAGCCTTAAATTTCAGTCAGCCATAGCAATTCTATGACGGAGCCAAAGAAAAGGTCTTACCACAGGCTAACGTGGTTTCCTGCAGCCTTCAAAGAGTGATGTGCTTGGCTAAGGCTTCATCCTAGTGCATCCCACATTACATGGTAGTGGGACCAGTTGATAACTGCTGCAGTGGGTATGGTTTAACTCCTTGCAGGTAGCTTTGTTAGATCGAGTACCTCCGCTATGTTCACTCTGTCTGTGTTCAATGGAGATACTGTGTTCCCGTCACAAACACTGTTTGCATTTGGGGGGGGGGGTAATAGCATTCAGGTAAAAAGCATTAAGCATAATTTAATTAAACTAGGGAGATTTCAGTGACTGAAGTTCTTCACTGCTCCTTCTCTGCCTCTAATCACTGGAGACCATAACTAGCAGCTCGAAAAAGGTGTTTTTTTAATTAAATCTGCCCTCTAATAAATCTAACACTCTTATTTTTTTATTTGTTCCATTTCCTCCATATTTTCACCCCAAATTTCTAGAACCTCAAAGCAACAGCATGGTGCAAAGCACTTTAACAATGAGAGCATCATATTACACAAGTTCCTCTGTAGACTTGAATACAATGCCTATAAATTACTTATGTTCGTTTGTATAAAAAAAGAAAGGATAAACCAACCCAACAGAAAAGGTTTTATGACTTTTGAACACAAGTAATTCATTAATGATGTGAGTGTCCTATCTATATTGGACTATACATTATAGCCATTTATATATTAGAAACCCAACTCCTATTCATATAAATGGTATATTTTTTACCTTAGAGCCCGATTTATATTTTGGCGGTGTATACTCAGTCACAACGGCAACAAAATATATATTACCACCAAGATAAAGATCCGCCTGCCAAATTTAAAAGGGGGCAGACCTTAAGTTTAAGCACCACGGAGACTACTTCATCTCAGCCATGATTAAACACCTCCAACAGGCCTGCGGACTAAGGGCTGTTGGAGGTAGACCTCAAATTCTCCCCACCTAATTTAGATGTGCGGAATTATCAGGGTTTTCACTGTCCTTTATCAGCAGTAAAACTCTGGCAGTGAGGGGCAGTGAAAACTGCTAAATGCATTTTCTTGTTTAATTACAAAAAGAAAATCCCAATTCAGGATTTTTTAATAGAAAATTAAATAAAAACTGTTTAGTGCAAGGCTTCATTATGTTGGTGGAGCCATGCACCAAACTGTAAACAGCACTGACAGGAACCACCCTGATGGCCATTCATGACAGTGTTTTAGAAATTACCTCCAGCTTGGTGGTCATTTCTAAATTAGGCAGGCAGCATCTCCGTCAGGGCGATGGAGTAATTTGCTCCATCTCCGTGACAGAGTAACAGGCTGTCCACCTATATATAAAATAGGCCAAGCTGATGGTCATTTCTGTAGCATTGTCAGGAGCCACAATCAAAGTGGTTCCTGTCAATGCTGTTGACAGTATGGCGCAGTGCTCGGTCAACAAGACAGAGCCCAGCACCAAACTGTTCCTTTTCTTATTTTCAAAAAGCAAATCTCAAAGAAGGATTTTCTTTTTTAAATTAAAATAGAAACTGCTCCACTCACCATGAGACACCTCTCCCATGCCAAGGGGAGCATTTAGCAGTTTTCACCTCCCCTTACTGCCAGGGTTTTCATGGCGGTGATAATTTCACCCATCTAAATTTGGTGGGCAGAATAAGAAAAGTGCTTTCCCCCAAAAAAGAAAATTTTATGAAAAAAAGAGAAATGGTCTTTTGACAGCCCTCACTCCGCCGGTCCGTCACTGGGTTTTAATCATGGCAGAGACGGGGTAGCCTCGGCTGTGATTAAACCTAAACTCTGCCCTCATCTAAATTTGGGGAGCGGACCATTATCTACAGGTTCTATATTTCCAAGTTATAAAATCGGCCCTTGGTGTTGTAATGACAGATTTAAATATACCAAATACACGCAATCAAAATAATTCAGCATATATGTATTCCATTTTCTATTGAAATCTGTACATATCTTTTTGTACCATAGTGTGCATTATTTTTCATAATGTGCTTGTTAAGTTTGCATTTCCATTGTCATTTTAGTTTTTTTCATTTCAAGTAAATATTTTACGCTTTGTGTGGTAGTCCAGATTTAGGAGTCATAGAAGTTGCAAAACCTGGTTTGGTTGCACATGGTGTTGTTATCTATACGCTCAGTCGGTATACACAATCCAGAAACCACTTGCAGGAGAATTTTGTTTAGGAATCAGATATCCCTACAGCACAGAAAGGAAAAACTTTGTAAGCACATCATCATGTGTTGCATGTTACTAAAAAAAAAAAAAATCTTTTTTAAAGTATTTCTACAAGGGCACTCTGGGTGGGAGAGCGGGTGGTATTTGTAACCTTGGTGATGGTACTGAAACATTTTTAAGTGTGCCATAAGAATCTTAGGGGCATATTATCAACAAATAGCGATATTTATCGCTAAATTAGCTTAGTGACATTTGTTTTAGCGCCGAGCATCGCCTGATTTTATCGCAGAGATAACGTGCTATTAGCAACGTTTATCTCGCAAGTGATAAAATATCCGGCGATAGAAGCGAAATGCGTGAATATCGCCGGAAATTCAGCGATATTCAGGCATTATCGCTAATAGGGACTTAGCCTGAATATCCACCTCCCATTGGATATACAGGCTAAGAACTGGTCTGAGCAGGCGTTTATTTTCAGCTATATTTGCGCTTAGCGCACATTTTCGTGTCGCTATGCATTGGTTGATAATAGGCGATAGCGATGTTAGCAACTGCTTTCAGTGGCTAACAGGTTGGGTACGCCCACTTTGCATGTCATTAGTGATAAATATCACTGACATTGAAAGTGGAGCCCAAACCGCTTGCTATTGCCTACAAGCTGTCGCTAACTGCTGTTAGCGACAGCTTGCCAATAGAGCTATAAAATTATCGCTGCTAAAGCAGCGATAATCCCACATCACCCGCCTTGATAATATGCCCCTTAGTCTGTAGACGGGTCCTGAAATGTCTAAACCGCCTAATTAAAAATATAACGATATTCACACACCAAAATATTATCTTTAATCGTGTTATGTGGGTATAAAGCCTTGAAAACCTATTCTCCTTTTACTATTTATTTCGGAGAAAAGTATTGGAACAAGTAGATGTTTTTCCAACTTATTTTTAAGTCGTGCCTCCTGGTGTAATTCTTACCCATTGGGGTCTTAAACTCCTTCCGCTCTCTCGGGTAAACTGGGGCTGTGTTAAATATTAATGCCTGTTCGATCACTGGAAAAACCCGAGGGAAATGAAAGACTAAAGGTCAGCGAAGTCAAGAAAAAAGGAAGTGTGGGGAAAATAGACTGCGCGCTTTGAGATTCAACCACTTGGAGCTTTGTTCGTGTCTTTCTGAAGAAACCGAATGGGACCGATTTAGAATTTCCCGACAACAACACAGGAACGTGTTTGACTTACCTTGAAGCATAACTGAGATTAACTTAAGGAAGTACATATTTAAATAATAAAGTACAAGAAAGAAAGTTAAATTTAGTATAAACATTAATTCAAAGCAGTCACGTTGAGGTTAGCAAAAGCTCTGATTGTAACAAGTTTATTTCATCTGTTGATGTCGTTATAATAATATTGATAATTTATAACGCACTACATACTTAAATATCTTTTAATGCTAGCAACAGGTGTTCTAATTAGTTAAATGGTACCTGTGTTTCCAAAAGTTGAAAGAGGAAACCCTCGGTCTATAGGTTTGATCAAAACCGTACATCTTTGGGATAGACACACCTTTTCCTTTGATAGTCTTAATTTCACGGGATAACGCCTACGTGGTGTTCGCTTTTGCTTCTTGTGTTCATTCGCGAAAATTCCTGAAGGCTCTGGATTCCTTATTCCTATGTGGTGGCAATCAGTTTAATGAAACCAATTAGGTGTTTGAATAATTTACCCCATTGACAGTTAATCCAGCGATAACATTAGAAAATAGCTCGACTAATTTATCTGTAGTGTAGAATTATCCACTTATATTTATTTACATTATTTATTCATTTTCCAAAGTGAAAGGACTTACCTGTCGCCGAGCAAACGTTTGGTCCATCAGTAATTTGGAAACAAGTGCAACAACATCATTAAATATCTAATATATGAAAATATAGAGTCAAGGCGCTATTAGGAAATGATGGAACTTTCATAGACTGATGAATGTGCAGTACATTGTCTCTTTAAAAGTAATATTTGAAGTCCTGTCTAAGATTGATCCCCTGTAGCTTGATCTCCAGAGAGCTCTGCCACCCACATTTACAAAGGAAGCGGGCTTGGCGTGTCCTGGGGCACCACAAGGCTTCAACTGCATGGGGGAAGTACCCTAACCACACTGGGGCCAGCTTTACAGGTTCAGAGCAGTATCAGCCTCCAATAGCGAGTTCTTTGGGCCATGGGGAAGAGCAGCGACACAGTTAAAATGGCAGCCAGGTGGAGCTTTGATCCCGACGGCCATAGTGGCTGTGTTGAATGTCCCCCAGGCTGACTGCATCCCCTGAATTGCCCAGCACATGCAAGTGACAAGGCTCATGGCGATGAGAGTATTGTGATACATGGCCAAAGCCCACATGAGGTGCGAGCACAACGCAGGAGCCAGCACTTGGCCCTGGTGGAGACAGCCAGAAACCAGACCCCGGAAGCTTGTTTCCGGTCCTGGGAAGGCACGGCTTGGCAGTTCGGGCTGGACTGGTCCCATGAGGCACAGGGTCAGAATGATTTGCATATGGCCATGTCTGAACTGGGGTGGCAGAGTGGGCTAAATAACGGTGATGGATTGAACCCAGATCTGTTGACTGGGTGTGAGTGTTTGATTGGTTCAGATGCTCCGTCCATCACCACCCCCTTTCGTACCACTTTGTTCACCATAATTTGGCACGGTATGCTCAGACGTGAGTCTCTTGCTCACTTTACCGCTGGATTCAAGCAAGCCGGGCTGAAGACGGCGAAATGCCAGAAACCGGTCCCCGGAAGCTTGTTTCCGGTCCAGGGAAGGCACGGCTTGGCAGTTCGGGCTGGACTGGTCCCATCAGGCACAGGGTCAGACTGATTTGAATATGACGATGTCTGAACTGGGGTGGCAGAGTGGGCTAAAAAACGGTGATGGATTAAACCCAGATCTGTTGACTGGGTGTGAGTGTTTGATTGGTTCAGATGCTCCGTCCATCACCACCCCCTTTCTCACCACCCCCTTTCGTACCACTGGTGGAGACAGCAGCAACAGAGAACTGGATTGGGCCTCCTCCAGTACAATTTATTTATTTATTTATTTTTTACACTTGTAATGCGCACAGATACCCACAAAGGGTTTCCCGGCGCCATGGCTAAGAGAAAAAATACTAGAAAGCAAATGCTATCACAGATCAACAACCATTAGTACACACAATTATTTATTAAACAGCCAGGTTTTGACTTTTTTCTTGAAACTGGCAAAATTTTCCTCTTTGCGCAAAGCTAAAGGGAGGGAGTTCCAAAGAACTGGTCCCAGGTGGGAGAAAGATTTACCTCCCATTCGGGCCAGTTTGAATCTAGGAACCACGAAAGTTGCTCCATTTAAGGAACGGAGATTCCGTACAGGAACATGGGGCCTGACCAAATTCTGCAGGTACCGAGGTGCGGTTCCTGCCCTGATCTTGAACATAATGGTCAAGGCCTTAAACCGGACCCGGTTTTCAACTTTCAACCAGTGTAGATCTCTAAGGTGCTTCGAAATCCTTGCTGTCCTAGGGATCTTACATAACAGCCTGGCTGCGGAGTTCTGGACCAATTGTAGTCGTCTGACTACGGCTAAATTGGAGCCCAGATAGAGAATGTTACCGTAGTCAAGCCTAGATGTTATTAGCGCATTGACTACGGTCTTCTGGGTATCCACAGGTAGCATCCAGATAATCTTCCGCAGCCATTTGATGATGGTGAGACAAGTACCAGCCACTTTGTTGGCCTGCTGCTTCATCGACAAAGAATCATCGATACACACCCCAAGGTTTCTAACCTGGGTAGCCGGACTAGGGAAAACACCCATAGATGGCGGCCAATGTCTATCTTGCCACAGCTCACGATTTTTCCCCAAGAGAAGAATCTCTGTCTTCTCCCCATTAAGCTTCAGCTGGTTAGTTGACATCCAGCTGAAGACCTCCTGAAGACCAAGTTTCAGGACTGAAGGGGATGAAGACTCTGAGTTAGTAAGGGAAAAAATAATCTGTGAGTCGTCCGCGTAGGTCATGAGTTCCAGACCTACTCGCTCTGCTAAATCAGCGAGGGGGCGGAGGTAAAGGTTGAAAAATAGTGGACTTAAAATTGAGCCCTGGGGCACGCCATGAGGTGACCGAAAAGTGTCCAACTGTGCGTGTGAGGACGAAATCTGGAAAGTTCGGTCGCTCAGATAGGATCTAATCCAGCCCAATGCGGTCCCTCCGACACCATCCACGCTCAGCCTGGCAAGCAGTCTGTTATGCGAGATGGTGTCGAAGGCCGCGCTCAAATCAAGCAGGACGAGAGCCACCGTTTGCCCGTCGTCCAAAAGTGCCCTAATTTTCTCCGTAACTCCCAGGAGGGCAGATTCAGTTGAATGGCCTGCCCTAAAGCCCGATTGGGAGAAATGGAGCAGGTTGTTATTCTCCGCGTGCGATGATAGTGCACCATGGATATGCTTCTCCAAAATTTTCGAGAAGGCAGGCAGCAAAGATATCGGTCGATAATTTGCAAGGACCTCTGGATCAGCAGATGGCTTTTTCAACAGAGGGCTGACCATAGCGTGCTTCCAGGACGCCGGAACAGTTGCCAAACGGATGGAGGCATTAAGTGTCTCGGCAATAGTTCCTAGAGCACCATCATCCAATTGGCACATGATATTGATAGGAAGGGGATCATACGGAGAACCTGATTTAATAGAGGTGGCCAGAGATTTTAAAGTGCCCCCAGAAATGTATGGCCAAGCAACCAGCCGATTTCCTGGTGGGCTTTCTAAGGGAAGAACTTCCCTATCCACCCCCACCGGGGAATTAATATTTGCTATAATAGTGTCGATCTTTTCCACAAAATACGTGGCAAGATCTTGGCATTTTTGCGAGGTGAGGGGGCGTGCAACCGCCGAGGAATTTGCTCCGGCTAAGTTTTTCACTGTGTTGAAGAGGGTCCGAGCTTTATTAGCAGCCATGTTAATGGTCTTGGTTACATAAAGAGCCTTAGCTCTAGAGCAGGCCCCGTGATAGAGGTTTCTGGCCTTACGGTACAGTTCCTTTGATTGAGAATCATAATGCTTGCGCCACTTTCTCTCGAGTCCCTTGCACTTAGTTTTTTCAAGTTTTAGTTCTTCCGTGTACCAGGGGGCCGGAGGCCGATGGACATTCCCTGTACACCTGGAAACGGGCAGGCAGATGTCCACTGCTCTCTCTAACCAAGAGTGGGCTTCCAATGCATTTACCTCCATATCATCACCCAAAACTGGGGGAGATACCTGTAGGGCATTCTGCAACTCAATCAAATCTATCTTTTTCCAGTTTCTCATAAAAAGTACAAGACTCGTTGGCAAGCCTTGTGAAAACCTAAAGTGGTGCAACTACACAGCGGGCACCCCTGAAGTGGAGGCAGGGCAATGGATGGTGCATGCTGATGTTGGTATGTGCGGCACTCCTGCTCATGGCCCCAAGAGATGACTTACAGTGATCTTATTTCACTGGCATTATAAACAGCCCAAACACTCTGTGGTGACAGAGGCATGGGGCAATGCCGGAATGAACGAACATTCCCTCAGAGACAACATTGGAGGTTGGTGTGGGCCCTACTGAAACTGGGGACTCACAGGGGGAATAACAGACCGACTAGTGTGGCTCTGGGGCCCAAATTGCACACCCAGGAAGGGAGACCCCCACCACAGTGCTCTCAATTTAGTGGTCTCAACGAATATTTGGTCCCCTAGGCCCCACAGATTAAGCAGCAGTGGGGCCCTGGTCTCACTGCATCAGCAGACACACCCAGTGAGACTTGCAGTGCAGGAGCCCCACACGCTGACACCTAGGGATATAACCACAGGAGGTGACACTCAGGGAGATCCTTGTGGTTTAGTTTCACAGGGTCGACCCTTCACCCCCGATTCCTCCATCGCTTCTCTGGCCAGACTCCATAGACAAATTCCTGATCAAAGGGACTCCCTACTTGCAAGGGAGCATGTCTGAACACTCTGAACCCCAGAAATTAGCCTGCAGTAGGAATGTTGATCGGACTAGCCTAGGGTTACTGTTGCCAAGAGCGCTGGGATGCCTACGGGTAGCCATGCGCTATATAAGTGATTTTACAATTACTCTAGGCAACAGAGACCGGTGAACCCTGATTTTCAGCAGTGATACCACCCCCATTGGTGAGGCAGACTGCACCAGAAAAGATACAACCTTGAAGGACATGCTCAGCAAGTCCCCCTTCCTAAAAATCTGAACAACATTGGGATGCTTAATCTACCGCATCCTCCCACGCGACTGTGACCACAACAGATCCCAAGAGGTTGAGGCACCTGTCATCTGTGCAATTTTGGAGACCCTATTTAGCACCTTGTGAGACTATTTAGCACCTTGAGAGACAACATTGCTGCCTTCAAGCAAAATATGACAGCAGACGTCAAGTACATTAAGTGGAGAGCTAGGTCAAAGAGTAGTCACCTTGGAACAAGCCAGTGACTCAAGAGCAGATGAAATTGATGACCGTGGACATGAATTACTAGAACTACATGACAAAAATGAGGACCTGCAATACCGCTTGGAAGATCTTGAAAACAGGTTGAATCGCTCTAACATCAGAATTAAAGGAGTACCTCTTCAGTGGACTCTGGGAAACTGGAGGACAATATCAGCTGTTTGCTCCATCACCTGACACCAGACCTTGCGGAAAAAGACATTGTTTTGGATTGCACCCGTAGAGCAGGCTACCAGCTAAATTCGCTGTCATGTTTACGGATATCCTGACCTACTTACATCACTACTGTCTCAAAGAAGCCATCATGTTGGCAGTGCGCGACTGGAATGGTATCACCTTTGAGGGTGAAAAGGTATGATTATACCAAGACATATCACCTATAATGCTACAGTGCTGTAGGGTGCTTCGACCTGCCACTGCCTTCCTCTTGGAGAAGGGGATCCGGTACCAGTGGGTTCACCCCTTTCAGCTCATCACCTTCTGGAACAGGGAGACAAATGCAGTCCACACCTTAGAGGAGGCGTGTTTGGTGCTTGGAATGGAGGCACCACAGGAGGAGGAGAACAAACACCCAAAGCCACGGAGCCCACTTCACTCATCCAACACATTGCCGCCCACCTCACAAACAGCAAACAAGTACCTTGGTAAACCCATTGAAACAGAAAGTTGCAAAGTAAGAACAGCCTTACTGCACCAGCTCCAGCACAGTATGTCAGTATGTTGTCTGCACCTTATCTGCTGGGCATCAGCCTTGTTCGTAGAGGCAGTAGGGGTCACCCTGGCTTAGAACTAGGGGTGGGTGGAATTTGCGTAGTCGCGCTACGCAAAGCTCTGCGAAACAGTAAAAAATATCCGCGAGCTGGCAGTGTTTGCGAACACGCGGATTTGCTAGTTCTGCCCGTTCGCAATGCTTTTTTGCTGTTGGTGAACACTGTTTGCGTGCTCGAGGGAAATATCTTGCGAACACGCATTTTGAAAACGCGAACAAGCAAAAAATTTCACAACGCAGTGGATTGCGGATTTTTAGCCAATTTCGTGCCCTCCGCAGGAAGTGAAATTACCCAAATTCTGCAAGCAGAACGGAATTTACCACCCAGGCCTACTTAAAACCAAGAACTCCCAGCCATCTTACCCCCTCTTTATTGACACTTTTTTGTAAAGCGGCAGAGCTCCACTCACATTCCAACTCTGATGTAGAGGCAATCTCTTGCAGACAACATGGACCTCTTCTACTTTGTTCACTATGTTCCCAGGAGGGGGGCACTCGAGTTGTTCTGCGATGCACACTCTTTCCTCTTGCTCAAGGAGTCATGCACGTATACTTCCACATCCGGCGGCAATGGCTAAGGTGGCCCGATGCAGGGGATGCATTGCTGCCTAATCCATCCTTGCTTGTCTGGCTTTACTACACAATCTAGCAAATGGTTAAAATACTCAGCCTAAATGTCTGAGGCCTCAATGCTCCAGTTAAGCGTTTGTTGCTTTTCTCCATGCTTAGAGACTTCAACTGTGACATTTGCCTAATCCAAGAAAACCACCTTCTCAAAGCAGAAACGCCTATGGTTCTGCTGGTTTGAGCTCCAATACTTCTCCTCTGGTCGAAGTAAACGGGTGGGGGTGGTAGTCATTTTAACCACTCACTTCCTGGGTCAGGTCATCCAGACACAGGTGGAGCTGCAGGGCAGACTATTGTCCCTAACCATCTGTGTGAATGTATGCAAAATTTACATTTGCTAACATTTACTTTCTAAAGGATCATCTGTGGCCTACCTCCTGGATGCTATGGGCCAGGTGATGGCCATTCCTTATGCAGACACTTTAATAGGGGGCAAATTTAACCTAGTCCATGATATACTCCTGGACAGATCTGCTGAGAGGACAGGGCACGCAGGGCGTTCATACTGATGGGCCTCAAGTTGCTGGGGGACATCGGATTGGTAGGCATGTAGCGACTGTGTCATCCAGCAGTAAAAGATTACACATACTTCCCTGCAGATCACCAAACTTATGCCATAATAGATTTTCATAAGCCAGGAGATGTGGAACCTAATAGGTGATGAGCCAGGGTAGGACCCTTGATGAAAGTGTGACTAAAGGGCGACTCTCTCCCTCCCGTGATACAAAAGATCCAACATGCCCTAGCATACACAAGGCTGCATGCATGATGTGTACATACTGTATCAACCTGATGAAAGCCCCAGACCTATTTAGGCCTTAGAGTAGGGCTGAAACATGGTGGTATGATATAGGGTCATAGGACCATCAAATCCTAATTTTAATTGCCCCAACGACTCCACTAATAAAGGGATACCTTAGAGTACTTGAGGGATTTTTAATCTCTAGCTAAGCCCCCTGGTCTATTTCTCTCATAAGAGCTCCCAGAAAGACGGTCGAGCCCACCTTGACCTTTAGGAGTCAAGGTGAACCAGATGATGAAGCATGACACTACTATAGTGTGTGAGGGTTATTTGAAGAAAAAGAAGTCTTTCCTTCCCCGCATTTAGAAGTGCAGTGTCATTGTGAAGACTAGTTTTTTTCTCTTCCTCCTCCCCCAAACAGATCACACCTGAATGATAGAGTGTTGGGTGTCCTGAGGCGGAAAGCCGGAACAAGAGAGTGTGTGTGTAATTACAAACATCATTGTTTTAACCTTTACTGCGCCCGTGATTTTACTTTATTCACTGACCTTTTCTTGTGGCACTATAATCCTGCGCTCGATTTACAGAGTGCTCGTGTGCCTTCTTAGCTCCCTGCCCTGTTCGTCGCACCTTTGCAGCCGATCAGGCGCTGCTTGGGGTACTGCCTAGACGCCTCAGACGCCGCCATCTTGGGCAAGGAGCAGGCGAGCGGTCTAGTGCTCTGCCCCTCCCGCCCTCGTGGGTATAAAATGGCTACCTTACCCAGGGAGCGCAGTGGGCGCGCCAACGGCGCGCCAAATGCAAGCCCGTCTGCGCCGGACCCGCGCTTAGCGTTGGAAATTATGTCCATTCTCAAAAAATACACTATTCAAGAGCTGAGCTGCTCAGGTTGGACCAAAATTCCTGTAAACATCTGGAAAGGGCAAACCCTGCAGATATCACCATTACCTTCAGCTGTGTCTCCTGTGGCTTTCAGACCCTCACTAATTCTATCCCCATACCACATAAACCGCTAGACTCGCTCTTAGCCACGACCGAGTGTATTACTCTAAATAATCATCAGCGGACTAACAACAATTATAAGTACAGATCAGATTGCCTGGCCAGGAGGAAAATAATCCTGAAATGTATTTTACTGAATACTAGATCAATGTCTAAACATAAATATGAAATTGAAGCATTGATTACTGACCATGAGGCTGACCTAATGTTCCTGACAGAGACCTGGGCATCTGGTGCCTCAGGCCCGGACTGGAATGTTGCAGCCCCTGAAGGCTATTCTGTAGAATATGTAAATAGATCAGGAGCAGTGGGTAGGGGAATTGGGATAATTTACAAATCACATCTAAAAGTATTTGCTCTCCCCCAACAGGATCTGGAGGCCGAAGCCATGAACTTTAAAATTAAAGATAATAACTGCTTGATATTTTCGGCCTGCTCGTGTACCGCCCCCCCCGGTCTAAGAGCCCCTTTTATTAGAGCACTACATACTTATCTAGAAACCACCTACGATTCAACCACCTACACTATTTTGGGTGATTTTAATTTTCACCTAGAAGCGAATAACGACTCCGATTCGACTACATTAATTGATAATTTTCTTAGCTTTGGCACGAATCAATCCATCTCGAATCCCACTCACATGGCAGGACATACCCTCGATGGAATTTTTACAAATAACGATCATATTAAAATGATTTCAATTCAACCTGTTCCTTGGTCCGACCATAATGCTATTCTTTTCAATCTGCAATTAAATAACCTCGTAAATCATCGAAGAAGTCTTACACTCCCCGAAAAAACACGCCCATGGAAGAAGCTTGAACCTAATCTTCTAGCCAACAGACTTGCTAAGGATCCCCCAGTATTCGAGCCTGTTAACACCGAAAATGGAGCGATTAAATTCCATAATTGGATTAGCCATGCTGTTGATGAGCTGGCCCCAGTGGAAACAAAAAAGCCCAGAAGACAGTCCGCCACCGCGCAATGGTACTCTGCAGAGGTGAAATCAATAAAACTGAAATGCCAGCGACTGGAGCGGTTGTGGCGTTCAGACTACAGTCACCAAAATAAATTAGAATACACCAAAGTCCTGCATGAATATAAGTCAGCAATAGTTCAGGCCAAATCGGCCTATTTTACAAATAGAATTCAAGAAGCTTCCAACGCCGCTAGAGAATTATTTAAAACAGTCACCCATCTGGTAAAGAGCCCCCGAGATACAATCTTTAGTCCCAACCAGAACTTTGTGACAAGTATCGCTACCTTCTTTCAACAGAAGGTCCAGGCAGTTTACGATGACCTTAGCACCCTAGCAACAGTCTCAATTACTGACAACAGTGAGAATACCACTCTGGCTGCCTCCAACTATTCTTGCTTCCCTCCATTGGAGGAGACACAGGTTGCAGACCTACTTACACAGATGAAATCCGGATCCCCGTTAGACCCCTGTCCACCACATGTATTGCATATGATTCCAGAGACTGTAACAGCTCTCCTGACACCCCTGTTAAACAAGGTTATAAACCTAGGTGAATTCCCCAGCAGCTGAAAGAAAGCCTGTATCCGGCCCATTCTTAAGAAGGATACTCTGAATCCTTCTCAACCCAAGCACTATCGGCCCATATCCTGTCTGCGCTTACTAGCTAAGATTCTGGAGAAAGCCATGAATCAAGAGATAATGAGGTATGTAGACCATAATAAGTTACTAGATCCTTCACAACACGGATTTCGACCCTGTCACTCGACAGTGTCTGCCCTGATCATGGCAACGGAAGACAAACGCATGACAATGGATGAGGGTGGTAGAACGGCCCTGATTTTATTAGACCTAACAGCGGCGTTCGACACCGTTAACCATTCGGTCCTGTTAAACAGACTAAGAACCTTAGGCTTTACCGGTACTGCTCTGGCCCTTTTGACATCTTTTCTGGATTCCCGAATTCAACAAGTGTACTGGGAAGGTCTTCAATCCGACGAATTCTCCCTCCCGGGAGGGGTTCCACAGGGCTCGTCACTGTCGCCTACATTGTTTAACTTATATGTTACTCCTTTAGCCGCCTTAATTCAATCTCATGGCCTGCGATTAGTGTTGTATGCCGACGACACACAAATTGTAGTGTCGGTATCCCAGTCAATTGCAGCCACAGCAGAACGCTTCAGGAACTGCCTCCTTGGTGTAAAAAGCTGGATGAGCCGTAACTTTCTAAAGTTAAATATGGATAAGACCGAAGTAATTGAGTTCGGCCAGAAACCATCCATTTGGAGAAACCTCTGGTGGCCTCCTGAGGCGGGCTCCTGCCCCAGTCCAGCAGATAAGGTCAGGAATCTTGGTTTTCTGTTAGATAAAGATCTCTCCTGTAAGGTGCAAATCAACCAGGTGACCTCCGCCTGCTTCTACACCATCAAGGTTCTTAGAAAAATCTTACCATATATTCCGTCAACACTAAAAAAGACGGTGATGGGAGCCCTGGTAATGTCCCGAGTGGACTATTGAAATTCACTCTACCTGGGTGCAGGAGAAAAACAACTGACCAAGCTACAGGCAATTCAAAATGCCGCAGCTAGGGTTCTGATGAACCTACCAAAGCGTCAATCAACCTCCAAAGTCATACGCGAACTTCATTGGCTCCCAATTAGGCGCAGAATACAGTTCAAGGCCCTTTGCCTGGTCCACAAGTCCTTATATGGCAAAGGACCTGACGACCTCACCAAACTCCTTCCTCGATATACACCATCACGCACTTTGAGTTCAGCCAACCAGGACCTAGTATGTCAGTCAAGAATAAGGAGAGCCCGATGGGGTGGAAAATCTTTTTCCCACCAAGCCTCCAAATTATGGAACTCGCTGCCCCCGCGTTGCGCTCACAAAAATCCAAAATGTGCTTTAGAAAGACATTGAAAACCTGGCTTTTCTCCCTGCCCTAAACCTGCTCTCACCACTCTTTCTGTACTATAGCGCCAAGACGCCGCGGCATTCGAGCGCTTTAAAAATATTTCAGTCAATCAGTCAGTCAGTCTGACATTTAAGGTGCGATACCTATAGGTTGGACGTTTAATTAAATACGTATCCCCCCCCAAAGTCCCTTGCAATTGAGAAAACGTCTCTCTACCCTCCAGATCTGAGAGGAATTCTCCTCCTTAGATCTAAATTTATTAAAAATAGATTTATTTTTTACCTCACCTTGCTATACAGCTGCAACCACACTGGTGGACATTGGCATGGCCATTCTTTCGGCCTACTCACCCATCTCTATCACACTGCAGATCCCAGATGACAAATCGCAACCCTGCACCTGGCATCTCAATCATAAGCTACTGACATATGACTCAATGATCTCTAAAATCAATGAGGCAATTTGCACCTTTTTTAGCCCCAATAACATGCCTGATACCGCGGTCTCCTAGCTATGGAACGCCCTGAAAGCTGTGTTACGAGGCAGAATAATAGCCATCGCTGCCCAACTCAATAGCAACAGGAAAGAAAAGTGTCTTCACCTAGGGGCAGGTGAGAGAATTAGATGAGGCCCATGAGTAATCTGGTTCCCATAACGCACGGCATCAACTCATGATAGTCTGAAAACTACATAATGCCCTAGGCGTGGATAAGGTGAAATATGCTCTCTTTCGCACTAAACAAAAATATTACTCAGGGGCAATAAAGCAGGGCATCTTTTGACGCTTCAACTTGGTGATCAGGTACTCAAACAGAGAATAACAGAGATTAAAGGTTCAAAGCATTGCAGGGTGTTTCAAGAAGTGCAAATTGCTCACGAATTTAAGCACTTCCACTCTACATTATACACGGTGGAGGACTTTGATCTGGGGGACGCTAAGACCTATCTAAACCAGGTCCATACGGACAACATCCCTGAAGATGATGCCTTACAATTAGACAGGGTTATTCACCCCAATGAGGTACTCATGGCCATGACTCACCTGCAGTCAGGTAAAGCACTTGGCCAAGATGGCTACACTTCTGATTTCTATAAGGCGTTTGTGGTCCCACTGCCCCCCTCCTTGTCCACCTCTATAATAACCCTGGGCGTAGTGGGCGTAGTGGGGCTTCGCGAAGCTACGCGAAGTGGGCGAGAAACTACGCCCACCTACGCACTTCGCGTAGCCCCACTACGTGCCACCCGCCTCCCTCCCGCCCTCCCTAAATACTTAAATTAAATTTTAGAAATGGTTAAAAACCATTTACCTTGTCCGCCGCGTCCCCAGGGCTCCCTCTCGTCATCGCGCGATTCGCGCCGCCGTCTTGGATAGTAATGCGCATGCGCGGCCGCCCGCACATGCGCATTTCTCGCGAGAAATGCAACTTCGCTACGCCCGCGGGGTGGGCGTAGTGTTGCCTGTTTCGCCTACTTCGCAAATGGCGAAGTAGGCAACACTACGCCCACTCCGTGGGCGTAGCAAAGTACTACGCCCAGGGTTACTCTATAACCCTTTCAGTGCATCTGGCTCCGTCACAGAAACTCTGAGAGAGGCTACACTTTTAGTACTCCATATAGCTGTAAAGAACCCCACATCCAATCTTCAAATTGCTGGATCTCATTGTAGAAAAAACCCTGCCTGGCAACTAAATGCAAACAGTGTGTTAAATTATACATTAGAGAGCGCAAAAAGTCACAATGAAGCCCAAAAGAATAACAATAAATATCATAGCCCAATCATTCTCGTGGGATAGAAAATATAAAATGTATTCATTTGGTTAACACATAAAGTGGTATATTGATTTTTTAATAGTATGCAAAATAGAACAAATACACAATATTTCCAGTGGTATATAAAGATAAATTGAGAAAAACCCCAGGTCCCAACGACCCCGTACCAACTCAGTTAGACTCACACTCACTCAGATGGACCAAAACATTCCTACAATTCAGTCATTCAATAATATATAACACACTTCAATAAAATTAACAAAGAATATTTTTCGGTAGACCAGGAGGAAGTGGGTTAGGACAAAAGTAATCATTGTTTTGTATAAACATCCGTAGATTGCAGAATTTCAGCCACTGCTTGGTCCTAGGTTTGTCCATCCAAAGGGACTCAAGTTAGATACATATCCTGGTCTAGACCATTTCAAAATAGGTACCTGAGAGGGACTGTAGGGACACCACAAAGTGCCTCTTCTATCTCATAGGCAAGACTTGGCTCACTCGTACTCCAGAACTCCTACTCTCAGTCGATGTCAAGAAGGCATTTGACCGGGTGAACTGGTCACATCTGTAGGTGTAGGCTAGTCTTGGTAACAGATTCTGGTACTGGATATGGAGTAGTTACCCTAAGGCTATGGTCAGAGTCAAAAAGCTGATGTGGCAATCCTTCAATGTAGCACACAGCACCTGACAGGGATACCCCTTGTCACCACTCCTTTTTCCCCTCTATAAGGAGTCGTTATTGGAAAGAGTATGCAGACACTCCCACAAATCGGGCACCACCATGGGTGATCTGGAGCATAAACTTGCATTATATGCCGACGATGTAAAGATAGACGTTACACAACCCTTCACGCCCCCCCCCCCGCTGATGCAAAAATTAGCAGCCTCTGGGAGAGCCACGGGGTTTAAGGTAAACCTCCAGAAAACAAAGGTTCTTTATCGTATCATACCACAAGCAGGCCAACTCCAACTAGAGCTCCTCTTTCCCTTTCATTAGGCCACCCACTGGGTTTAATTACTATGTCTGGGCGGTGAACTCCGCTCCCCCCTGTGAGTTTGCGGAGCTTACCGCACTCCACAAGCGCACTTTCCACACTCACGTTCTTCAATGTCAAGTTGGCGAGCATGAGTGAGGAAAATCAACCTCCTGGCAAGATTCCGCAACCCGGGGGGGTCAGATTTCTCATTGCGAGTAGTCACGTATGCTCGCGACCGCTCGCGATGAGAAACCGTCCGTTCGCCTCGAGAAAGCTGCAGCTCGAGTAAAAATCTAGCACCCGCTTGCACTGTACATGGTGCCATTCACGATGATTGCACAGGGCGGACAAGCACCTGGCACTGAAGATTATCACAAATGGCATTTATCTAACGCACTCCTCCGCTTGAAGAGCTCCGCGTAGCGCAGCAGAGATGTTTTTGCACTTTACGTGGAACTCTGCTTACTCCACCCAGGGTTAATCATTACATAAGCTTGCAAATATTCCCTACACTACAGTATACAGTGGTGCAAAACTACACTGCATTGCTCTCCACTGTCCGATCAGATCTACAATTTTGGAACGGAGGCTCCCTCTCTTGGTTGGGAAGGTTTGCGTCAGCTAAGATGCTACACAAGATACTCTATGTTATGCAGACATTGCCACTGCAGTCCCCCTACCCCCATATGTCCTTGCTAACTACAGCATTTAATTGAAGATTACATATGGGATGGTAAAAAAAGGCATGCATGGCAAAGAAACAAGCATTATGAATGCGAACTAAGGTGCAGTCTATCAACTTATTAAGCAATTTGGAAGATAAGCTTCAAAAAGTAAAACAATACATGTCTGGGCTCTGGAGTCAGTCCTGCCTGTGCTTGTTTCAAAATTGTCTATAACTAGAAAACCCGAAGGTTGAGTAGAGCCAGATCGCATGTGACTGCATGTCCAAAGTCTAAAGGTTAATCAAAAATCATACAAATTTATGGTGTGTGTTCAAAAGTCTTTAAACAGTATTGTACGGGTGCTTTCATGCACAGTTTATTGATCGACAAATTATAACAATAGCTGCATTTGATTTCTTTGATTGATGTGTCGATCAAATGTTAATCCACACTTGAACAGAAAATGCATAACAGAAATAGTAGACAATTTTACTGTGATTCTGTAGATGTGATCCAATGCATTTGGGTGTGAAAACCCTTTGTCAGGGGAAACTTAAAATAAACAAAAACATCATAATCAACATTTGCATTGTAAAACGTTTTTTTTCTTTGATAGGCACAGTATTCAATGTCCAGGGGGTTCACCAAGCAACCAAAAGAAGTGCTGACCTCTTCACAGATGTACCAGCTCTCCACCCGCATATCACCACAGATCTCAATCATGGGAACCATATTTTCACAGTGGCAAAAAGCCAATTTTAAACAAGTGGGGGACACATTCGACATGGATGGTTTTATGGACTTCGCACAGGTTCAGTCTAATTATGGCATCCCTTCCTGCACACAATGGCAGTATGTTGCCATTCAACACTGGGTTGCGCAGCCACACAAACACCCACATACCCGCCGACCCCTCACATCTTTTGAGAAATGGCTCCTCACTTGTCACACGGACAAAGGCCTTCTCTCCAACATCTATGCCTTTCTTAATGAATGGATAACCAATACTAAATCTCCAGTACAGCAGCGATGGGAACTAGAGTGTGAGCGTGCCTTTACCCCTAAAGAGTGGTCTAGCATTTTACAGCAAGCTTGCACATCTGCTTGTAGTGCCTCCGATAAGGAGACTTTACTTAAAATTGTGCCTTATTGGTACTGTACCCCTGCTAGAATGGCTAAATGGAAACAGGGCAGGGATGAGAGATGCTGGAGGCAATGTGGACATTCAGGCACATTGACACACATTCTCTGGCATTGCCCCAAAATACAGCACTACTATACAGATGTTTTGTTGGACATTGGTGAGATGTACGAAACCGACCTGTCCACGTTCCCCAATTATATATTGTCGGGTCCCCCAGTGAACTTACACACCCCCTACGATTGGAAAAGGGGCGGATTATTACCCTTGCCCTTTGTGCAGCCAAGCAAGTCAACTTGTCTAAGTGGGGTACAGCTAGGACGCTGATGCGGCTGGATTGGCAGCATGAATTATGGGAACTCCTTAGCATGGAGAAGCTGACTATGATAGTGGACCACAAATTGCCACAATTTGATAAAACTTGGGGGCCCTGTATACTGTTGTTATCTCATGAATTCAGCAGACTATCCTGACCGGCCTTCCTATGGGTCCTTCACCTCACAAACAGACAGTGATGTTGACTGAGGGGTGGAAGTTGTGACTTAACCTCCGTTGTCTACCCGCTGGCCCGGGCACATTGTATTCACTGATACAGGGAGGTGTTGAGCAGATCCCTCCCTACATTCCTTCCCTTGCATTCTTCTTTACCTTACCCCTTACCTCTTCTGCCAGTCTAACCTTCTAACATCCCTTCCTCTTTGTTAACGTCCCTTTCCTAATGTTACACCTCACTAGCCTACTGATGTAGGTGAGGAGATTATTCTGTATTGTTTATTTCTTGAAACTCAATAAAAACAGATTTGTACCTAAAAATATTTTTGACACAGTCCAGCCAGGCAAAAAATTCTAGCTACAATATATTTCTTTAGTACATATAGAACATGGATATATCCTGTACAAACTGATTAGGATTATCTGCAGAGCAATTCTAGATCGAAGCCAGATCGGAGACATGCATCCTTTTCAGAAAGCAATGTTTCTTTAACAGTATTATGAAAGTAATACTGGTAAAGAAATATTGCTTTCTGAAAAGGATGCATGTCTCGGATCTGGCTTTCATCTAGAATTGCTCTGAAGTAAGCAATATAGTGTTCTTCATTAACTGCAAACTCTTCTTTTTCACCATAACTCACTTATGATAGGTAATGAGAGCGCCTGTGATATTAATGTGAGAGGGAACGTGTTTTATGAGTTAACATACAAGTGTCACTAGCTTGAAAGTGACAAGCAAAGTAACAAAAATTCTGCAAAGCGATTCAAAGATGATTCAGTCAGTGGAGATTGATGAGTAAGATGCAAGGGTTTTGGTTTTCTGTAGTAGATAGGCCTAGTACCAGGCCTTCTTGGTTTTGTTAGTGATGTGTTCATTCAAGGGGAGGTCAGTGTCCAGGGTGAATCCAATGGTCTTAGCATTGGTTGAAAGTTGATGTTCATATCCATCCATTTTCATGTCGTTGAGGCATGTTTGGACTTGTTTTTTTTTAGTTATTCTTAACAATAATTAGAAATTCTGTTGTGGTGTGAGCGAGGTTCAGGTAGGTGCTGGGCATCTTGGTCTGAAAGAGGTGTAAGCATTGTTTGAGGTATTGAATGCCTGGAACAGAAGACTCTTTCAAGAAGAGTTAGTATTTACAAAATACTGGTGAATGAAAAAGTTCTATCAGTGATTAAAGTCTCAATGGGTTCTAAATTCAGGTTTGAGATGATGAGATCAATATGTAACCCTGGGGATGGCACAGTTATTAAGAATCATATGCTACCTGGATGCGCCCATAGGAATGAACTTTTGTCTATCGAATAGGTAGAACGAAAGCTAGTGCAGGAGGTTGACAGTGATTCCTACTGAAGACATTAGGGTGTTAGTGAGAGTGAGAGGAACGATGGTATGCAGGCTGCTGAGAGGTCCAGATATATCAGGAGGCAGGGGTAATATTTATCTTAGGTCAGGAGGGTATTATCTGTGATTTTTAAGTGAGCAATCTCTGTGCTGCATCATGATCTGAAGCCAGATTGATAGTAATGCAGGTTTCTTTTTCTTTGACTGTATCTTGGTTTTGTGTGTAAATTGTCTTTTGTTTGCAGATGAAAGGCAGATGAGGTATAGACCAGTAGTTGGAGAGGTCATCAGGGTCTAGTGTGGGTTTTTCAGTAGTTGAATGATCTTGCTTGTCGTGAAAGCTCCTGGGTTGATGCCTTGAGTGACGGAGGCATTGTCATTGGTGAGTAGTAGTACGAGAGCTTCTACAGAGAGGCTTTGATGAAAGGCAAGTATAAACCTTCATCTTCATAGGATATGTCTATGATAGAGTTGAGAAAGTTGGCAATACATGCGAGAAACAGAGGTTAAATGAGGAGCAATGTGGAATGCCACATGAAGTGTTTGGTGTCAGAGGAGAAGCATGCTTCGTGTTGTTGTTTTTCTCTCAGATCTACTGTATTTTTTCACTGATGTAGAGGTTAATGGCATTGCTCTTGTATGTGGAATATGGGATTGGAGGAGCCGGAAGGAGTTTGATGCAGTGCTTGCTTGCTTGTTTCCAGTCTAGGTAGGGCCTGGCTTGGCAGTTTGGGCTGGACTGTTCCCATTGCGCACAGGGTCAAGACTGATTTGTATATGGCTGGGTTCAAACTGGAATGGCATGGTGAGCAACAAAACGATGGATTTAGGTCCAGATCTCTGTACTGGACTGAATGTATGACATTGTTCTGCATTTTAGAAAAAAGAGTAGAGAGGCGCACTCAATGAAATTAGTAGCTCAAAAAGTCCATAAAATACGTAGATCTTCTGTCGTTTTTCTTAAATATATTCTTTATTTTCATTCGCATAAAACGGCACAGCCAACGCGTTTCATCCCCAAAATGTGCCTAGGGAATTTCGTCAGGGCATATATTGAACAGTCAGGTTAGTGAAGTGGTCTTAGAAAAGATCGCTCTATCGACGCTGTTATGCCAACTTGATCACAGTAGATCTCAGTGTATTCCTTGGAAAGATATGTAGCCCAGGTCCAAAATGATTTAAAAATTCATGTCCCCCGAGGTGGCCAAGGATGCAACTTTTGACGGACAGGGTATCTGTAGATCCTGCCCACATGTAATGCCTTAGGGGAGCTTCACAGCAGCAGGCGTTCAGCGTCCTCCAGGGGGTAATCGGCTCTTGTGGTGCCTGCTCTTCGCGTTGTAGCGGAGAGTACCTCTGATATGGTACCCGCACTCCACTGCTCCTCCTCGTGGATTAGTGGCAGCCCCCTGGAGGACGCTGAACGCCTGCTGCTGTGAAGCTCCCCTAAGGCATTACATGTGGGCAGGATCTACAGATACCCTGTCCGTCAAAAGTTGCATCCTTGGCCACCTCGGGGGACATGAATTTTTAAATCATTTTGGACCTGGGCTACATATCTTTCCAAGGAATACACTGAGATCTACTGTGATCAAGTTGGCATAACAGCGTTGATAGAGCGATCTTTTCTAAGACCACTTCACTAACCTGACTGTTCAATATATGCCCTGACGAAATTCCCTAGGCACATTTTGGGGATGAAACGCGTTGGCTGTGCCGTTTTATGCGAATGAAAATAAAGAATATATTTAAGAAAAACGACAGAAGATCTACGTATTTTATGGACTTTTTGAGCTACTAATTTCATTGAGTGCGCCTCTCTACTCTTTTTTCTATTTGCTTCGATACACATCCTTGGCAGCGGATGGTGAGAGTAGCAGCACCACCAAATAATTTTGAAACAGGAAAAGTTGATGTGCGAAACCTTGGTCAGCTGCTGTGTGCTTTGGTTTATTGTTCTGCATTTTGTTCATCAATTGTTCTTTTTGCATTTGCCTTCTGTTTCTTGTAGCAGCTTCATTAATGGTAAAGGCACAGTATTTGGCGTTGGCTGATGTGATGAGTTTTCTGCATGTTATGTGGAGGGATGTGGAGGGATTTCAGTAGTGTGATGTCATTTTTTCATTATTTGAGTTATCTGAGACGTGGCAGTCACAAAGGAGGGTGTTAGGCATGGTTTGGATTGATGAGGTAATGAGAATGTCTGTCAGATTTGCCAATAAAGTCCTTGTTTTGTTGTGGGTAGCCTGTAGATTGTGAGAGGTGTCTGATTCAGTTCCAGACAGTTGGAAGTGACACAAGAAGAACTACACAGATTGAGTATAACTTGCTTGCCTAAGGGTCAGGACCAGGGAGACTTAGGGCCGATTGTGAGGCCCCCTCATTTCTTATGTGCATCTCAGCCTACTTTCTAAGGAGAGTTATCAGTCTCTGTAATGCGACTTGTCTGGCACGTGCAGCAGTTAAGTTACCGATGGGCTTGCAGCAAAATTCCTTCAATGTTTACATAGACAAAAAAGGTGTGAACGTCTGTCACACAAGTCTCCTCTGAGATACATAACTAGGTGTCCCTTGATGTGCATTAAATTGTGCTCTTCTGGTGTACAACATTTATGCTCACCTGATTTACTGCAACTTTTGCCCCTGCTACACATCATTCTTTCATCCACTGATGCACATCACCCTCTGTCTCCTGCTGTACAAGGTTATGTGGGCTGGTTGTTCTGTGCACCTCGCTGCCTGATTATTTTTTGATTTGTTTTCAGGGGGTGGTTATACATTTATCGGACACTATGAAACTGGGGATGTGTGGATCTGTTAGTCCGCGTGCATTTATACATACATTCTTTGCTTCATGTGCAAGCACTATACAGAAGCCTAACTTAATGGCTTTGTCAAAGCATGCTTTAAAATTTCTGCAAAAGCTGTGCATGAGTCAAGATTCTTCTCTGTATACTATGCAAAACGTGAAATAATATATAAGCAACGAATGCGTCTTGCAACTGTTCCACACTTCGATATCCTCATAGTTACCCCGGTGCCTGTAATACAAACTGAAACTGAATTAGTGCTTTTCTTTTCTCCAACCCCTATTATGCTACCGGTGAATATGGTGCAAACTACAATTGCTTTGTTTGAAGCAGTGCATATTCTTTTTATTTTTTAATTTTTTTATTGACAGCTCATGAGGTCACAGAAGTAAAAGAACAAGTTAATACAGTGCATTTAGAAAATATGGCAGAATAAGCATACAAACAATTCATAGCACAAATTTGAATTTACGAAAAACACAAAAAAAAAGCAGTGCATATTCATGCAATATGGCTTATTATCTTTTCTTTTTTAGATGCATTGGGGGCGTTGAGATCGTATTATTTACATACCAAAATATACAATATAAACGAATGTCAGTAAAACGGAAGCAGTGTTTTAAGTGCTGCACTTGCACAAACGTGGTATCTGTGATGTTGACAAAGACCCCTAATTCCATTCCCTTTTGTAGCACTCTCAGAGAGGATTGTGAGAGAGACGGGTGCACATTTAATCCTGGTGCGATGCCTCCAATCAGGAAAGAAGCCTTTCTTGTCTACATGTCTGTTTTTCTTCAGGAACTGCGGCCGGCGTGCCAAGAACTAACGACATGTGAAATGTCTCTTCCCAAAAGATTTTCCAACTCAAGCATGTTCTAAATAAATAAATAATTAAAACAATGCCGTGCACGGTCTTCGAGTCCCCAATTCCCAAGGCAGTTTTGGTCCTTAAACTGAATAATTTTCCTCAGTGAGTGTACTGCAAAAACTATTCAGCGAGAGATTATGGGCCTTTAAGTGCCATCCAGCCCTGAAATTTGACTCAAGGGGTTTGGGAAGTTAACTGTTTAACTCGAAAATGGTGGTGATTTTTTTTTTCTAGATGAAATTAGACCAAGGCGGGTTTTACTTTTCACATCAGTGCAGGATTAGGAGTAAAGGGAATGAAATAAGAAACCTCACAAATGCAGGATTAGGAGTAGAGGGAAAGAAATAAGAAACCTCACAAATATATTTGTTTAACTTTGACTGTATATAAATAAATCGTTTAGAATAAAAACACATTATTATATATTGCTAGCAGTTACCTTTCAATTAACAGTTGTAAAGCATTGCATTTTACAACATACACGTTACAGTATACACAAGGAACATTTCCTAACAATGAATTTATTTTCTGAGTGTTGGGGCAAGTATGTGTGGGGAAAAACCTTTTAACCGAATTTGCTTTTTATAAATTTTATCATGCAGAGTAATAGTTTAAATTAAAGCTATCTCAAATAGCGAACCACTACTCCAACATTAAGCAGAGCTGAAGGACACATCACCTTATTTCTTAATTATTTTGCATCAGTGCATAAAAGGAGGAAATGCAATGTAGTGGACATTTACTGCTTACCTTAAAGGGAATGAAGTTCCAAATTAACATGTTCGAAGAGCATGAAAATTAGTCTGTCCTATGTTTGATGTTTTCCTTGTACTCATTTTGAGCACTTCCAAATTGTGAAAGATAGGACTACGTCTGAGACAAATTCATTTGTTTCATTTCTGATTACAAAAGCAGTACAACAATGCGATATAAGTATTTCTTTGTCAAAATTCCAGTTAATTCTATTGAACCTTTAATATCATTTTTGGCAAGACGAAAGAGATTCCTCATATATATCTGGTTGATTAGTCCCTGATATGCAAGTTGAAACATTCAACACCAAGATTTGCTAAGTGGTTTATTTTATAGTTTATGTGACATGGTCACAATGCTTTGAGGTCCTCCGAAGATTCCTATGATGATAACGAAGACATATTTACATGTTATTAACTCTATCCCTTTGCACAAGACATTTGAAATATAAATAGGTGAACTTCTGTGATCTGTTGTAACAAATTATGTAGTAAAGGAGATGGTGTCCAGTTATTAATTTTACTAGTCCGTTCAATGTGTAAGGGTTTATTATCAAATTAAATATAAAGCTATTGCGAGTCGCAATTAAGTAATACCTCCCCATTCATTCCTATGGACTTAGAGGCCCATAGGAATGAATGGGAAGACAATCTCAATTTGCGATTCTCAATTAGAGGATCCCAAATTGAGATTGCAATTTCAAGGGTGCCCGGGTGTCAAAAGGACACCCTGTTGCACCCCTGAAATCTGCATATGGGTACATCTTGAGATGGTCTAATACCAGAAGTGAGACACCCACTGCTATAGTTAATCGTGTAGGAGCAGCTCGCATTGAGCAGGAAGTAAGTATTAAGCACTATGTTACATTGAAAACTGAAAGTTTCAAATTATTTCTAAATTTTGAGGACTTCACATAAGCACCGTGGAACAACAGAGCTGAAGCCACCGTGTCTTGGTGTTTTAAGGAATTGCCAGCGATTGGGTAAAAATTTATATTCATAGCATTATTAATTTTTTCTGTTGGTGTGGTTTGGTGGCACGTGCCTCTCAAACAGTTCAGTTGGTTAAAGCCCCTGTTGAAGAAATCTATTTCTATCTTAACTATAAAGTTGGATCCTAGTAGCAGGGCCAACTTAGACTTTCGCCCATCTAGGTCCATGAAGGAGTCCAATTTTATCAAGAATAGCCACACGTGTTATTTTAGAGTGCTATGAAGCTTTAAGACTGTGGGACCAAACGTTAAATTAAAAATAGCTATTACTATTGGAGACACAAAAAGGAAGCTATGCCCTGGAAACATTTTAGAGCATTTGGTAAACAAATGTAAAGCAATGACCGCCGTTTGATGACGTTGCTGTTGCTTCTTAGCCAGAATCATGATGATGTGAAATGCAGATAAGTGAATAGAAACTGTCCGCCCTCCTACCTTGAATGCTGAACCCCTGGAGAGGGTAGAAGTTTTTGACTATCTTGGGATACGCCTTTCACATAAAATGGAATGGACACCACATTTGGACAAAATGCTCCTAACCCATAAGAGAATAACAGGAGCTCTTTTGAAAGAACAACGCTCCTGTATAATAAGACCAATAGCTACAGTCTTGGAGATTTATTCGACCAAGGGTGTCAGCTCTGCTCTCTATGGGGCTGAACTCTGGGGGTCATCCATTTCCGATGCTCTAGCAAGATCTGAGATGAAATTTTGTAGAGCGATTATGTCTTTACCGCAGGGCACTCCCACGGTCCCGCTAATGTTGGAGTTAGGCTGTTGCCCAATTGATGACCTCGCAAAATTTCGTCCACTTTTGCTATGGGCGCGTCTGTGGCATGTGGAGGAACTCAGTAAATATGCCCAAGGCCTTTCAGAAATTATGTCACTACCTGGGTGGCACAAAATCAAATGGTTGAGAGACATGAAGTCGCTGGTTGTTAATCTGGGCCTAAAAGAAGCGTGGGTAAATAGAACTTCACCCCCGAAGTTAACCCTTAAGAAACTTTATTGGGACTGGATCTCTACACAAAGAAACACTAGTACCACTATGGGCAGACTCACGGAGGATTTCTTGAAGTTTAAAGATCATCCTAAACGTGAAGTGTACCTTGACACTATTGATAAACCCTTTGATAGGGCTTTATACTTTAAATTTAGAGCAGGAACCCTTCCCCTTTATTCTTTTACTTCAAGTTGAAAATCCCGTGCACAAACCGCAGAGCTTTGCCCAGCGTGTCTACTTAAATCAGAGTCATTGGCACATTTTATGTTTGAGTGCAGAGAGTATGCAATACCAAGGAGGGTTTGGCTAAAAAATGTATGCCGGCAGCTGGGTACCAAGAGTCATGTGACTGCAATTAGGATATTAATTTCTGATAGCCGTGCCACTTATGCTTGTGTCTTAGCCAAATTTTTATCATGGGCTTGGTCCATTCGAACAAAAAGGCTTAAATTGACTGTTTAATTCTCTTTTAAAAACTGTTTCCTTAATGAACTGCTTTGTAAATTTGTATAAATGTTCCTCATATGTTTTTCTGGTTTTTTAAAATTGTTGTATTGTGATTTATGTGTTGCTTTTATGATAATTTTTTTATCGAAATAAAGCCTTTTTGACTTAAGAATAGAAACTAGTGGTTTGTTTGCTAAACATGTTCCATCATTTGAATTGCTTATGCCCAGTTACTTCTTCCAAATTGGGAATGTGGCAAAGTCTCCGGTGCTTTCACCTGAATTATTTTAACATGAAACAAAGAAGAATTAATTTGTGACCAACAGAGATTCTGCTATACACTCATATCTGTGATGATGTGAGGTCTGAATATCTCTACGGTGGACTAACCGGTTCTCAAACCTAATGCAGCGTGCATTGTCTAGCAAACCATTGGCAAATTACAAGGTGATGAAATAAAATGGCTTATGACTTCTTTTGTGTATAAAGTTGACAAAATATGACAGCAGCTGTTGGCATTTGAGAAAACTTTATTTGTATTAGTCCAATTCAGTTGGGGGTGGTCAGGTGTTACATTTCCTGATTTCCTCCGCAGTTCATCTCATAAGCACTTGTTTAATGAATATTGAATTAATTAACTGTTGTTGTGGTAATCTCTAAATTAGCCAGACAGCGCGACCTTATGGCAGATTATCAGAAGCACCTGTGTTGACAACAAAGAGCTGGTACCATCGGCTCAAATTAAGCACTGGCCCACCCCTCCAGTGATTAAATCTGCAGCAGAACCGGGTTGTGTCTGAAAAGGCTTGATCCTTTGTGCTGCTACATCTTTTCCGGGTTGAGTGCAAGCTTTGTAGGTAATTCACGAGCTTCAATGCACTGGGTGTCGTTCAGGAACAATTCATTTTGACAAAGTATAAGAAACGATATGTCATAGGGCTGTAAGTGGGATGAAAAAACTAGGGGGCCTCCCAAAGGGGCGTGGCCAATGTAATTAAGGGTGTGGCTTAAATTCATGTAAACTAAAAATCTGTGCTTAGCATAGTGTGCTGCCCGACGTGTATTTTGCAGTTTCTGTCATTGCATCCAGATATGATACAACAAGTAACATCATACCTACTAGAAGTCAGGACTATTGGCTTTGTCAATCGTTGTTAGTTACATAAGATAAATAAGCAGCAACTATGGCTTGTATATATTATTGAAAAAGCTTCCACTTAAAGCGCTGGTGACACCACGACAATGTTGCTGCTCCTGAATTTCAAAAAGAGTAGGGCACCCTACCTCCCTGCCAAGGAGAACCATGCAACAAAAAAAACCATTGGCATAGCCAATAGGTCTCACCTTTGGGACCTTATAAGTGTTTAGCCATGCAACAGTTGATGTTATTGCACCAAGGATATTGTGCTGGATAATTTAACACTTATAAGGTCCCAAAGGCCAGACCTATTGGCTATGCCAATGCTTGTTAATTTTGCTCCAGCCACATGATTATCCAGTGGGTGTGTGAAAGCCCATGCCTGTTTCTTGACATGTGAAATGTGCTTTGTACTGTCCTGTCCTGTGACCTGGAGGGTTGCAATAAGCGTGCACTCATTTAACTGTTAGAGACCTACCATCCCTGCAATGCGTTTACCATGTAGGGTGGGATCATACTGTGTTTTGTGTATTAATAGTTGTGACCAAATCTGTTTTTAAGGGCCACTGGTGGTCCACTTGTGTTATTTTCAGCTTCTATGTGCTTACCTAGGTCTTAGCATTAAGGTGCCTAGTGCATGTTTTATTGATAAATTATTTTGATTTTGCATATTTAATACAGTATAAAACAACACATTCCAATATCCTACAGTAGAGAAAGAGTAGTACATATGTTTTACATTTGTTTCCCAGAAGTCATCTAGGTATCCAAAGCACTTAATTCTGTGCCATATTATTCCCACCATCTGCCCCAAATTCTGGTGGGTTTTTGGGAACATCCACTGGCCCTGTAAATGGGATATTCAAGTTGAGTGCACCACTCCACCATTCAGAGAGGACAGGGCTAGGAGATCACTCCCACCATGATGCATTTGCCTCTTGTATCACTGATGCCCTCCATTATACCCAATAGAGTTACTTGGAGTAATAGGACAATCAGCCATTCCAGGGCCCGAAACTGCAAATCTCCAATCGAATGTCTATATTCATCAATTTCCTGGCATAGCCATACTTCATGATAGACGTCTGTATCGTAATTATTGCTTTGGAAACAATTGGGTTGTGGAATCCTCCCATCCAGCCACAGACAGCAGAGGATGAGTTACGTTACCTGCAGTTAGTTCGAGAAGTTTAATGCGAGCAGAGATCGCCTGCTCCCTGGGGGGGAATTCCAGCATCCAACCAATTGTCATTTACAGTTTGAATGGTGAACCGCCTCAAGAGGACCCACCAGCTTTCCCATATCTGCCTTATGGGCAGGGGTAAATCATGGGCCTTGGTCACAAATGTGCAATATATTTGTGATATTCTTCCCTTTCCTAACATGCCCCATAAAGAGCTTGTCTTCATGGGGATTATTTTCAGGGAGATTCACTGACTGGATAGAGTTATAGGTATTTATGGAATTTAGTCCAGGATAAGTGGAATTTAAGCTGGAGCACTTGGAATTTGTGTAGATGGTCCCATTGCCATACATCTCCTAGGTTCATAGTTGTTATACCTATCCTGTCCTATTTGTAGAATCCTTCAAGAAATGCTGTGTGGCTTAGATGTCTGCCCCGCCATAGCGAGGTATGTTGTATAAGTCTCTGGTACCACACCATAGAGTGCAATGCCTGGCACCAGAGCAAGAATACCAGTTGAGTAACCAAAGGAAGATGTTTAGGAGGAGGGTCTCCATAGAGCACTCCCATCACTGTATTAAGTCTGAGGAGAGAGAGAGAGAGAGACCGGTATATCGGGTCATTCCAGCCCCCACTTAGCCAGTCGTTTATGACCAGGAGATGTGTGACCTTTGTAATCCCCTCTCATGAATTGAGAGTCAACATTTGTCCATCCCAACAATTGGCTGTCGGTCCGCCCAAAGGAGCTATTGAGTCATTGACATTGGAACTGTAATCCAAGCATTGTGGATTGTCAGTGGAAAATGTTGGAGTGCATAGAGGAATCGCGTTAGCATCTCATTTTAAAAAGATCAACCTTACATAATATGTTTAGTGACAATGTTGTCCACCATTGGAGATCCTTTTTCATTCTAGTCAAGAAGGGGGTAAGGTAGAGGTTCCATGTGAAGTCAAGCTCACAGCATATATAGATACCCACGTACTTGAAGATACTGTGTTTGACAGAGATTGAGGAGTGCCTATCCCCTATCTCATTGTCCTTGCAAAAAAAGACCAGCAGGGTCTTGACTTTGTTCACTTGGAGGCCTCTTTGCAGAGGTCCAGGAGACGGAGACAATAGGGTCTGGACAGGTGAAGGTTAGCCAGGAACAGCAATACTTTGTCCATTTATAGCGCAATTCTGTCCTCTCCTCCTTTCCCCCACTACCATCCTTGGATTTGAGTATCGCATCACATCAGCTGAGTAATGGGTTTGATAGGCGTGCAAAAAGAAGCAGGGAGAGAGGGCACTCTTGTTGGGTACCTTGGCTCATGGAGAAGGGCTTTGAGAGTATTCCATTTACTAGTACTCGTGCTGAGGGTTGGGTGTAGAGGTCTTGTGTATAGCTACAAAATCACAGACCAAGCCCCATATGTTTGAGGACTCTATCCAGGAAGTTCCAATCCACTGAGTCAAATGTCTTTTCAAAATCTATCAAGAGAAGGGCACAGGGTTCTTAGAGTTCCCGATGGCAGACCATTGCCACTTGCACCCATTTGATACAGTGGTGAGTGCTACAGCTGGGCATAAAGCCACATTGGTATGGGTGAACAATATAGGGTAGAGTGCATTTGAGTTTGTTAGCAACGATTTTCACTAAGATTTTGATCTTGGCATAAATGAGGGAGATGGGGCGATATGCCACACAATTGCATTCTGGGTCAGATGATTTAGGGACGGCTACCGTTGTCGCCATATCGAGCTCTGTCGCGAAGGCTCTACTTGTGTATGCTTCCTTGTAGAGGGCGAGCAAGTGGGGGGAGAGAGTTTCATAGAATTTATGGTAGAACTCCAGCGGAATACATCTGGGCCTGCATTCTACCCAGAGTTCATGCTTAGGAGTGCCTCCTCTATGTCCTGCACAGTGAGGGGCGTGCCCAGGGTCATTCCAGATGCCTTGAAGAGTGTGGGAGAGGAATTTCTAAAAGCAGAGGCTGGGGGGATTCACAGGATGGCCTTGGGAGGTGTGTGTGGAGGTCCAAATAGTAGTCAGCGAAGTCTGCAGCTATTTCGGTGAAGTGGGTAATGCTGTGGCCCGCTGAGTCCTGGACCACCAGAATAATTCTGGTGGTCAGATCTGTAAAAGCCAGTCAATACAGTAGTTTCTCAGTGTGTATGTAAACCTCATGTGTCAAGACTCTACAGCATTGCCAACCTCATCAATCAATCAGGAGTTTGTTAAAGCGCAACTATTCACCTTAAGGGTCTCAAGGCGCTAGGGGTAGGGGGAGGTGCAGGTTCCATTTCATCAAGGAGGGGGTCTGTCAAAGAGTCAGGTTTTGAGGTTTCTTGCATAGATAGGGAGCAATGTTGTCTGTCTGAGTGAGGTGGAGCTGAATGGCGTTCCATGCTTTGGCCTCAAGGAAGGAGAAGGAGCGGCCTCCCGATCTGGTCTTTCTGGTGCGGGGGACCACGGCGTAGGAGAACTGGGCTGATCGTAGGGTCCTTTAGGGTGTGTGGAATTTGAGTCGGCTGTTTAGGTATTCTGGTATGGTGCTGTGGAGGGTCTTGTGTATGTGGATGAGTATTTTGAAGGTGATTCTCACCTCGACGGGGAGCCAGTGGAGTGTGCCAAGGGCAGTTTGGCAGGAGGAGGTTTTGATGGTCTCAAGTTGGCGGCAGAGGTTGTCCATTTTGCCCTCCCAACATTGCTGTTTCAGGTGTTAAAATTTGGCTTCAAGGGCCATAATGAGATGTTGTCTGTCACCCTCCTGGCAACCTATGAAGCCCCTCATCACACCTCTGATGGCGCCCATAGCATGCTGTTGGAAGACACAGTACCCAGGTTTGTATTAAAATAGGATTTTAATTCAGGAGAAAGGAACTCTGAGCAGGGGGCATTTGTGAGGTGACAGCACCAGATCGGTCCTCTTGCCAGGTTTGGCAGCCCATAGTGGAGAACTAGGAGGGAGTGATCTATGATGTATCTTGGAAGGATATTCACAGTTCGGGTCGAGATTACATCAGACACTAGGAGTAGGAAAACGTCAATACAGGATTTATATGCTGCAGAGGCTTGAGTGTACTCCCTCACTTGGGGGTGCCAAGCTCTTCAGGTGTCACAGAACGTCTATCCACCCAATGAGTTGTTTGGCTTTTTGATATTGTGTCATCATGGGGAGACCAGAGATGTCCACCTCTGGATTGGGAAAGGAAGTGACATCTCCTGTGATTATCTTGGTCCACCAAGTGATAGTGGGTGCTAGAGGCAGTACATAAGCATTTAGGAACTTATGGTGTGTCCCGTCAAAGAGCCCTTCTATTCCAACAAATCTGCCTTAACAGGTTGCAGACAGGAGTGGTGACCATCAAGGAGAAGTTCTTGTGTAGAACTGTGGCTGCTCCTCTGGAACCTTGTGTAAATAACAATTGAAAAACCTGGTCATAGCCAAAGTGACGCAGAAAGGGTCATGAGAAGAGCAACAGGAGGACAGATGGGCAAAGATGTCTGGCATGGTGGAAGACCGACATCCTTTTGACACAGTCCAGTAGCCCATTACATTGCAGGACATAAGAGAAAAGGACTTCATGGAGGAACCCGGGGGAAGTCACAGGAGATATTGGTCAGTCAAGTCCCCATGAGTTCCTGGTGGAACGGGCTTGGAAATTTTGTACCAAGTCGAGTGCACACCAAGCGACTCATGTGGGAGTCAAGCTCGTCTAAGGCATGTATGGAAACTGAAATAATAACAACACAACAAATAACTCATCCCCCCACAATTCCCCTCCACTCACTTCCTCCCCAGAAGCATCTGTTGCCCCAAAACTAACAATACTAAAACCCATCATTACGGCAGGTAGTGAGCATTAGAAGTGAATCTCCTCCTAGAAAAGGATAAACTTTCAGCTCAGACAAAGGGACTCCAGCACAATTGTTAACAAGTTTGTGACTGGTGATTCCTCCAATCAATGACACGTCTGGGCACCATCTCTTAGGCCACTAGCCCTGGTGACCCTCTTTCCAGAGCATGAGGTTACCAGGTTTGGGTGTGATGAGTCCGGTCAGTCACGGCATATCCCACTACACTGGGGGGAATGTTTTCAGCATCTGGATTTAGGTCTCTGAGGTGGCATGGGTTCTTGGTCCAGCCACATGGTGCATCCACCCACTGGTGTTACTGGACCTCGGTCTGTGTGTTCAGTCACCCACTCCCACGCAGAGTCAGGGGTGTCACGAACTAGGAGCGACCATTAAACACCACTTTGAGCCTAGTCGGGAACATCAACATATATTCTAGGTTCATAGCTCGGAGCATTTGCTTAATTTCCTCAAACACCTTCTGCTGTCTATTGAATGCCTAACAATAGTCTGGAAAAATCATAATCATGGAGGATTGGGGCCTGCAATTTCTCATCTTGCGAGCTTCCTAAAGGATATTGTCTCTGTGCTGATGCCCTTGGCCATCAACGATGTCAGCCAAGACTCGAGGAACTGTTCAGGTGCTGTGGATTATGCATCTTCCGGAAGATGCACAAAGTGTAGACTGTTGTGTCACAAAGTATTTTCAGCAGCCATGGCACTGCATTCAATGTCAGCAGAGGAAGAGAGGAGTTTGGAGATTGTAGCTTCCAATGCTAACATCTCATCATATAATGTTGAAACTCTGCCTTCTGCCTCCAAGACTTGGTTGGTGACATTGCGGAGATGATGACAGAGGAGGGAGTTAACTATTTATGCCTCCTCAATTCCCATCTATATGTCTTCACGTGAGGTTTGGATAACTTGTAAGATGATGGCCAGGACTCTAAAATCCAATAGACTCTCGGGTGGAGGTGGCTCCCCCGTCGGTCCTCCTGCACTGTGGGGATGAGATTGATTTGAATCTATCAATTATAGTTCGAGCACCAGAAGCCTTACCCTTCGCTATGGTATCTTGGCATGGTTGGGGGAAAGCTCTCCTGGCATTGTAGCAGTTCTCAACTGGAGCTTACCTGGGGTAGCAGCCCTCTGTCTGCTGGCTAGGAGTTGGAGGGTGAATCAGAGTGGAAAAGACCTGTGTAGCCAGTGTAGAGGGGAATGCAGTCTTCATGATCATACAGCCTTCTTGCCCCACAGGGGTAGGAATCACAGGCCCCTGTAGAGAGACAGGATTCAGCAAGGCCGAGCTTCTCAGATGATATAATTGGGAACCCAGTGGATGCACTGGGGGAAGATGAACAACAAAGGGGTGACCCTGGCCACTTCAAGCCCTGAAGGGGATCCCACAGAGATGAAAATAACAAAGGCGGCCGAGGCCTCAGTTCATGGAGCAGAATGATTCCCTCTCTCCACCCCGGGGTTAATAGGACAGGTCAGGAAGACCCTGTCGTGAAGAACTGTCATCTGCACCCTCGACAGGCCTGCTTGCCTCTGTGGGCTCAGAGGGGTAGCAGTCCAACCAGCCAGGAGAGGGCTGGTGTTAGAAAAATATGCAGGGAAACTCAGGGATCGCTTGCAGGGTCCACGACAGGCACCTGCACTCATCGCTTCTCAGAGTGCAGCTGCCTTCATGTCAAGGTCCCCAGAAGGGCCCTGATCACCACACCAAGGTCGAGTCATGTCTCCAGGGCACAGGCCACAAGATCAGCAGGCCCCAAGGCATGTCCACAAGGGGAGTGCCCGAGGCTGCGGTGATGTAGTCCAGTTCAGTATTACACCTAACAAAAGGTTCAGGTGAAAAGAGGATCACAATTAACATTTAAACACTAAACATTAGGATTAAACGCTAAATGAAGAGGAAGAAGAAGAAGCCTATATATAAACATTAACAATTTTTCAAAGACGATTATAATTTATTATATACATATTTTTCATTAAAAAGTTCAAAAAGGACAATAACGAGTTGTTATCACTGGTGGTTGGTTGCTTATTACCATACTTATAATTTTTTGCACTAATTTCTCACTGTACACGGGCTGTATGATTTATTAAGATCGTCCGAGATACTGTCATTGTTATTAAGGCATGGCAGTGGCTTTACTCACTCTTTATTATAATTGGCTGTGGAGATGGTTCCTGGTTGTAACCATCATTTGCACTTTGGGTTGTCGCATATCACTCATTTTTGATGCTTTTAAATTGATTTTGATGCACAGCAGTGGTTTCTTCCACTGTTTTTATAATTGTGTGTGGTGATGTCTTCGCAGACAATCTTTATTTGCACTTTTGGCAATTTCATGCTTCCCATTTGACTACGGAACACTTGTGTGTTATTTTGATTACAAGTGGCTTTTCCGTTTTTTATGTATGAAAATACCATTCTTATACTGGAAGCATTGTGATAGCTAATTGCGTTGATCTTTACCCCTTTGAGATGGCGCTTCTAACTGGGGCCATTCTCGACTTAAAATGGCCGCCACGTGCGTCTCTAGGCGAACACCCGTCCTCTATTTCTTACACGCTTCCCCACTATCTGGAGGAGCAGCCTTTGGTTGGATTGGCAGAGTGGTTACCGGCCGCCTGCAATTTCGGCTGGTAAGTTGATACAGCAATATTATTGAAACAGTTTAAGTTATGTTGCTGTTCACAAACCTTGCTAGAATCCGCCCTTATGCCCTTTGGTTACATTAATTGGGAAGCGACTGGGGCATATAATGCTATGTGTTTGGAAACACTTATCGTAGGGCTTTTAATACACTGAGGGCGATCGCAGAATGCGTAAGATATATGTGCTCCTCTGATTAAGCAATCGGCACAATTTATGTCTATACTGCCCATATGTTTTTTATACGCTGAGGGCGTCCGCGTTTTGCGTTACATACTGGAGGGTACAACTTTTTGTTATCTATGCAACCCTCTTTGACCAAGCAACCGGCACAATTTATGTTTATTTCTTCCATCCGTAGACACACTTCAGGTATCCGCTTGGCGTATTATACACCTTAAGTGATATGGAGTGCTATGTAGGAAGACACTAGTTTTTGGCATCGTCCTCGTTTGTATGTAGTGCATCGAGGAGCGAGTGTTACGCTTGTGTGGCAAGTAGCTTTGCTGTACATAATCTATAAATACACTGAATAAAAGGAAAGTTGTAAGTTAATGCATGACCATTCGTTGTTTGAGTTACATCAGAGTATAATCATTAATAGAAGTCATTATATTCTTTTTCCTTCCAGCTGATTTATTGAGCAGACTGACAGGCGTAATTAACGTTCCTGCCATTGGAGTTATGTTTATGCAGTATTAAAATATTGGGATCCCAGTTATTGGAGTGCTCCAAACTTGCAATTGTTAGAGTAAGTGGATTATCAATTTTTTGGTAACCATCCTGAATTCTTTGGCCTATTGGATGGACACTAAATGTATACCTGTTTAATTTCAGAGTTGGAAATTTCATCCACTCGCGAATTCCATTACGATTTGTCGGCTGTATAACAAGGTCATTTTTTTTTTATTGGCCCAGTTGTGTGGTTGATGGAATCACAAGTGGTGTGGTGTCGGTTCCATTGTTTTCCTGATTTATGATTCTCACTTGGTGAATTCTTCTTCCTAGTCTTTTCCTCTGAAGAAGCCTACCGCTTATATGTAATTCAAATTTTATATTTTTATTATACAGAAACAGTACGCTCAAAATAATTCTTGTCCTGAAGATGACCGCGTAGTTTCCATGCGGTTGAAACGCCGTCGACGCATTGTGTGGCCGTAATTCATAAAGGACACATTATTTTGTCTATGTTGTTCCTTTCTGTAATGATAAATGTTTGTCTGTTAGCCACTAGTTTGGCATGTGAATTGTATGTTTTTGTTTTGCCAACTCTTTTTTGAGCGTTATTGTCCTTTTTGAACTTTTTTATGAAAAATATGTATATAATAAATTATAATCGTCTTTGAATATTTGCTAATGTGCATATATAGGCTTCTTCTTCTTCCTCTTCATTCAGCGTTTAATCCTAATGTTTAGTGTTTAAATGTTAATTGTGATCCTATTTTCACCTGAACCTTTTATTAGGTGTAATAATATACTGTCCCTGGTTCAGGGTAGTTGGACAGCGCCTGTAGTCTGTCTATGTAGTCCAGTTCAGGACATAGTTGCCAAGGCAATGCCTGTGTGTGCGCCCATTCTTATTCCATAGTACCACTACCCAGCAGGTCAGGGGGGAGGTATTGCGTACAGGAGGCTACAGAGATTAGCTGGCTTAGACAGATCCTGTCAGATGGCAGAGGAGTTCCAGGAGACTTCTTAGAGTGCGTTCCCCATCTTGGTCAATCCACCACGCCCTCATCTGTAGTGCATGTAAGTAACATGCATGGTACATGTATTGTGTGAATGAGTGAAACAGCATAATGGAGTCATGTATATTTCATTTTGGATGGATTAGCACAGGATGGAAGTGAGGTTGTTTTCCAATACAGTGGAAGTGAATTGCAGACATTCCTGAAGCTGGGGGCAGGTGACCCAGACACTGAAGTGGGGAAGGAAGAGGCAAGGCTCCTTTAGAAATTTGATCAACTATTTCTTCTGAGTCGAGCTGCTGATTAGTCTTCCTAAACACTGCTACTTGGTAGATGAGGAGGGTGAAGACTGAGGCTATTTTTAAGAGTGAGAAGGGTTCTTTAGGTGAAATCAACCTTTTGCCTCTTTCTGGAACACTGCCAGTGTAGATGCTGTTGAGCAAGGAGCAGAAAGCTCACATCTCTTTGTGCTTCTAATGCGGACACTCCAAGTTGGAGACTGCCCTTCTTTGAGGATCATTAATCTGCACAAAACTTTGTGTCTGGGGAACAACCTGGGAGGACAGATGAAATAAGAACCAACCCATACCATGTCCAAAACTGCAGACAGGGAATCTACATTCCTTCTTTGCTTTGACTGTATAAAAGTGGGAGCTACTGACTGACCCACTTGTTGCTTCAGTTCCAAGTTCTCTTTAACCAAACCAGGGAGTGCTCTACAGAGTACTCAGGTGATTACTGTGCAACCAGAGCTGATCACTGTTTGACCGCCTGCTTCCCAGATGTTAGTGATTTTTATCTGACCTAAAGCTCAGACCAACTTGGCCACCAATGCTCTGTGAGCCACCAACAGAAGGCAGACTAAGTAGAGTGATCTACATGCCCTGAAGTGTGGGCTGCAGACTTTCTGTATCGATGAGTCCTAGAAGAATTGACAGGGTGTTCGTATGTAAACGTATGAGCTCCTCGGGATCAGTACGATGCTCAGATTTGGTCCACCTCTCAATACCCCAATTCTGCAATACCATGAAGGCAGAGAAGCTTGGAGTGATAGAGTGAGGGAAAGGGTATTGGGAAAAGGAACTGCAAGGGAAGAGACCTACTAAAGAAAATAAAGACAATCATTGTCTCCACTCTTACTCAGGACAGAAGGTATGTATATGTTTTATTTGTTCCTACAGCTTGAAATGAACCTATCATGCTGTGTACTTTTGTATAGGACCAAACTGCTTCCCTTCTGCACAGCGTGTGGTCTACATCATTCTTGCTCAGAGATAAACACAAAAGAAGTATTGTGAAACAAAGCAAACAAAAAGTAAGCTCATATATATACATTCATTCCTTTTATGCATTTCTTATAATGCATGCCTTGTGTTCTATAGGAATCATACATACCATCCGATCACCAAGATAATTCTTCAATAATAAACTTCTCACAAATGAGTACAGGGCCACCACATTAAGATTTGGAAAAAATATCCTTTCCTTCCTGGATAAATAGAAAGCATTGCAGCTTAATGGCCTATGAGACCATAATGAGACAATACTAAAACAAATTCTGTCAAAGTATTGGCAAAAATAAATTCTTTGAAATGCAGGCTGAATCCTGTGTATATAGTCACAAAGTACTTGCCGCTAAATAAAATAGTACATTATTTTGGTGGTGAAAAAACAGGATTCGAACAAATTAAAGGCGATTTTCAAAACAACCAGAGATGATCTTATCAACAAGGTCATCCTGAGGTTTTCTTGAGGCAGTGTCTGAATTTTGAAGGACCCTAAACCTGAAGTTACCTGACAGTAGGCCCTTCTCCCAGGTGCCTCTTATAAACAGGCTTGGAAGGATTAACCTCATGAAATGCATGTACCACTTTAGGAGCATGGATATTTTTGCAGGGTTACCAAGAATTGTCCTCAGCTGTATAACCTTTCCAATACACCAAGTACCACAATTGACCCCCTCTAAGCTTGGAATCTAAGATGCAGTGTACCTCGTACTCTATGTGTCCATCACATATCACAGGGGGTACAGTCTTCCTTTTTACAGTTTTAGCTGGCTTGAGTCCACTCCTATAGAACACTGGATGAATTTGTAGGGTTTGTGGTAATTTGAGTTTGTGCACCACCGGGTTGACTTGTCTGAGTATTTTGTATGGCCCTATGTATCTTGGATGGAGTATACTCCTAATATTAAAGTGTATATTTTTTGGGAACAAGCACACCCAATCACGTGGCTAATATTGTAGTTCCATGCAACAATGATGGTCGGCACAGCTCTTGTAGTATTTTTTTGCTTGTTTTAGAAGTTTTTGTACCTTTCCAGTTACTTGTTGTATTTCTTTTAACCGTGACATTACAATGGGATAATTTGAGACCTCTGTGGGTATGGAGATTGGTATAGTTTTCGTGTGAAAACCTTAGATGGTGTAAAAAGATGAGGCACCTATAGAGGTATGCCACACATTGTTATATGACAATTCAACCAGCCACAACAAAGACACCAGGATTCTATAGCTTCTGTCGCATAACACCGTAAATATTTCTTCAATGTCTGATTTAGTCTTTCGTTTGCCCATCTGTCTGAGGGCGGAAACTAGTGGTAATGGCTGCAGATATTTTTTATACCTTACACCATGTTTGCCAGAAACTGGCCCGAGAACTGCAGGCCTCCATCTTAAACAATGACTTCTGTTATTCCATGCAGCTTCACACCTTGCTCCATTATCAATTGAGCTTCTTTCCTCAGCCATGGGCAATGTCGCACAAGGACAAAATGACCCATCCTGGTAAAGCTGTCAATTATCACTAGTCCGGTAGCGTGGCTGTATGTATGTATGATCTTTTGAAAGCTCTGTAACAAAATCCATGCTAATGTTTTTCCAGGTCTGATTAGGTGTGGGCATAGTCTGTAGCAGCCCCTGAGATTTGGAATGATCAGCTGTTGCCTGTGCATGCACATCACATCTTTGTACCCAGGTCTTGATGTCTGTGGCCATCTTTTCTCACCAACAACATCGTTGAACCAGCTTCAAAGTCTTTGAAACCCTGGGGTGCACTGCTAAGGGGGAAACATGACACCAGTTAAAGGTTTTCAAATGGATTACCTTTGTGGGAATATAGAGTTGGTTGTTGTAAAATTGTAGCCTTTGTTTGATGTTTCTTTGGGAATTTAGGGTTGCCCATACCACCCAATAAGTGGGAGACCTGATCTTTTTGATTAAATCCAGGAAGTTATTTACTGTTACCACACATAAAACCTTTGATGGTGGTACAATAGACTTGATAAGTCTCTCTCATTGTGTGCTTTTTGAGTAATGTCTTGATAAAGCTTCTGCCTTATGATTATCACTAACAGGAAGGAAGGTGACCACAAAATCATACTCTGCAAAGAAAAGCATCCAAGGTATTTTATGTCACAAGGGGCATCATATTCTGATAACTCATTTTTTGTTTTTGGGGAGAGAGGGCACCTTTTAGATAAGAGCTATTAATGCATTTCTGCAAGGCCCAGAAACTATAGCATGTGACAGTTAGGCCTGGGTGAAATTTAAATCACATCAATGTAATTTTGGTAATTTTACATAATGAAATAAATGCATAAATAAGGAGATCACATTATTACATCACGTCATGTAACAACACTCCAGTTCATGGAGAAATACTAATGCAAGTTGAACTTAAACAACATGCTCAGCATGAATGTGAGCAGCATCTTTCCAATTGTTCCGTTAGCGCAGGCTGTCAACAAAGATTTAAGGTTAATTTTTAACCTAAGCAGACAGTTTGGTAATTTTTAAATGTGTGAAACTACAAATCCAAACATGATTGGCAGTTGTTGTAACACAAGCAAATGGGATACAAATTCAAAATTATAAGAATTTCTGAGTGCAAAACACATGTATATGTTTTTTTCTACAGGAAGAAAGTGCCAAAGAGACTGGGAGGGTACTGTAAACACAACAGCAACTTCCTCTTCTTGTCCTGAAGACCCCTCCCTCTGCTTTACTCAGCCCTTGGTCATTCTGGTTTTGAATTGTGAAGGGAAAGTATCCATCTCTGCTGCATCCACACTACTGGACTACTTACTTCTTGGGAAAAATCTAACTTTTTAAATGCGGTATTTTGCAAAAATATTTGTTGTTTGAAGGAGTGCAGATACCATTACTTTTGCTCCTTTTTAAATTATGTTGTTGTTGGATTGCCTGAGGTTAGGAGTAGAGACCCTTGTGGGAATATATTTTTAAGGGATAATATTTGCATATTTTTAGGACGGTGGAGGCCAGGAGATTTAAATACATTTTTGTAATTCCCTTGTGTTTTTTGTGATTTTTGTACAGGCTTGGTAAACATATTGCCATATTGTTGTTTTACTGTTTGGGACCTAGACTGCCCTGCAGTTTGCCCTGGCTGTATTTTTAATATGTTTTTTCACATTTTCACTGCTGCACTGCTATAGGTTTTTTTATAATTGTAGGGGCCTTTGGGTGTCCTTGTATTAAATGCAAAATGTAGGTTCTTTTTCATCTTTATGCGTCTGCTGGTGGCTAGGCTTAGCGTGGCTACTGGAAGCCAGACTTATGTAACAAGGCATCTTCCTTTGTTCTCAGCTACATCCTTCCCTATGTCTTTGCCCACAATTTTTAGGGTGTTTCTGTGGTCTGATTGATAATGTGTTTTTCTGCAATTTATAAAAGTATTTTGGCGGGGTAATTAATATTTACTTGGGTTGCTTGTGGATAGGGAATTTTTAAATATATATACTTTTTTCACATTGTTAAATTCCTGTTGGTGGGTAAAAATGTCAGTCCCATTTTTTGGCTCAGACACATTTTGGATATAGCCGCACAATACTTTCAATGCATTTCAAAAATATTTTGCGGGGGTGAGGAGAATTGCGCCAGGATGAAAACTTCAACAAAAGGTCAATAAAAAAAGCAGAAATATCTGTGGGGCCAATTAGCATAAGCACTAACACGAGGTAGCTGACAAAATATTGGATAAGCATGTGGGAAGCAAACCTGAAGAAAAACAAGAGCAAAGTGGTTGGCTGCCTTGGATTCTCCCACTACCACCAAAGATTAGTAGCAATGTATTTTACCACCCCTGCTTAGCCAGTGCCTGTGCTCTGACTCAATAGAATGTTGGAGTCTTGATGAACCTCGGAATGTTGGGACACAGAGAGGTGAAGTGACAGTTGGACATGGGCTGAACAGCAGACAGGCTTCTCCTGGTGGGGCTCTCCTTCACAACTCAACTACTTGTTATTTAGAACTTTACTACTTGTTAACTACTTGAATAAATCATACTTAATTACAACCTTCCTGCGTGGACCTCTTCACTACATTGATTTGGCGACGAGCTGGTGAAGAACTAACGGTTACATCTGCACTTCAGAGACTTGCCAATGAAAAGAGGATCTGAAGACTACTGAACTACAGACTACTTTTGACAATGGAAAAAAGTACATGAGGAGGAATTCACTGGAAACGAAAAGGTGCCAACATGAAACAAGCGTGCTCTTCAATCAACAGGAATGAAGACAACAAGCGAGCAACAAGCATTAACCCCTTTACCACGGTGTAGAATCCGCCGCAATGCGGAGGTTTCCGTGCGCGGGCGGGGCTGCGTCGGCCAACGGACATGCGCAGCACTCCAAAGGTAGTGTCTCGACGGCCGTTGGCCGATGCCAGCACGCAACGAGTTAAAAAGAAAAGAAGGCAACAACACAAGTAAGATGAAGCACTATACCGACCAGCCCCACCAGGGTCCTCTCCATCGGACAGCCCTCGCCCAGGCGTGTTGTGCTCATCTGCATTACGAATTTTGGACTATTGTGAAACTTCTACTGCCTGTTCTCTCAAGCACATCAACTGTACAGGTAGAAAATTCACCTCAGTCACGCTAGTGCATTCCCAGATTCACACTCTATGACCTGGTGGAAATATAACTACAATGCGGCATGTTTTGGAGTCTTTTTGCTGCCTACTTGGTGTGATCTTGAGCATGTCTACAATATGCAATTTAGAATCTGTTATCAAGACCTCTACTATGTCGCTGAACAACGTGTTTGGAGAGAACATCTTCTTCCCACAAACTTCAACACCAAGTGTCACTGCGCAAAGGTTTCATCTCTACTAAACGGTTTACTGCCTCCTCTTCTCTCCATTCCACATTTTTCTTCTCTTCTGAGAGTGCAACTACAATGGCACGCCTTGTGGGATATGCGTAGCTGTTTCTTATATGAAGTCTCTCATGGAAGTATTCGTCAAGAGGTGCGCACTCCTCTTGACTGAATGTGTGTCTGTCACAGTTGGATTTATTGTGACTGACTCTTGTTTGGACTCGCTTCAATCTTGGTGCTTCTTTAATTTTCTACATGTATCGCGCTTTGTGAGGCGGTGGTGTGCGATGGTGTACAGCCCTATTTGTGCTCCACTCAGCCTTTGGTGAGTACCATACAACCTTGCTCAGGGTTTACTACCTTCCCTTAAGGCTTAGCTCCTAACTGCCATCTTTGTGACTGTTGCAACCGTTTGTTCGGTTGCCAGTCTTCTCAATCGTCTCTTATCTCACATTTAGATGCGCGCATAACTTCGCCTCATCTTGTGCCGTTTTTGACGTCACAACCCCCAACTACATCTCACCATGCTCAATAACTACATTTGGAGCTTGAGCATGCAGGGAACCACCCGGCACTGCGCGCCACGCGTACCGCCATCTTGAGGTTGGCGCTTGCAGGCATCTTTTAGATCTCCACCTCTCTCGTGTATTTGCCCTCTGGTGCAGTGCTGTTTCATGCTGCATCTTGTCTTCATTATGTGGAGGACTTTAGAAGATCGTGTGTGAATCGTGTAGCATTTATTCTACTGAATTGCCATTCCGGTTACTGTGTCACGTACATTGCTCCCAATACCCCTGCCATCATAACAGGATGCGTGCTGCACTAATGGCCAGACTCGGTGACAGTTGATATCGTAGAGTATTGCCCCATCCTTTAGTTTCTTGCACAAGGTCAGTTTCTTTACTTTACTCATAATGGACACAGTGACAGAGTTCTGCCAGTCTTTTTTAAAGTCAGTGACACTATGCCTATAGTGGATGGACATTTACGACAGTAGACATAGAGACAAACTTGTGTACTATTCAATATGGCTATAAGAGGTGTCCATGATGCTGTTGTGCTATTCACCAGTAGGTTTCTAACAAACTTTACCTCCACCTTTATCTTACAGGGGATTTTATGGTGGGTTTTACCGTTCACTGACTTGGGGTGCACACCTTCTAGGGGATCAATCTACAAGTGTACACCTTACACTTATTTATTCCCTACACAGGGATGGCAATGGGTTTTAGCCCCATTTGCCCACTTTCACTTGCCTACACAGGCTACATACAGTTTTCACCTTTACACAGGGCACCGTTTCATGGGTCACAGTCCCTTTAACATCTACATTGTTACCCTCACATAGGTTATGCCTTATGGGAGTTAGCCCATTTCGTCTTTGCACTGAATCTTACCCCTTCACAGGTGGTTTTGACATGGGTCTTAGTCCCATTCACAGTGCTCCTCAAACTCCTGTCTAAGGGTAGAGGACGGTCATGGGTTTTAGTCCCATCCGCTGATATTGTCTTTCTTCATTCAGTCACAATGCTGTTTTTACAACGCAAAGTTACTCTCATATCTGATTTGTATCATCTTTTTGAAAATTGGCAGAGGAGTAGTTACACTAATTGTATTTCTTTTCCTCTTCTCTGTTTTCACTTATGTCCAGCTTTCTTTGTGGTGTTATCCATATTTTCATCCGTGGTCTCTGGATGTACATTGCTTGTTGTCATCCTTTGTCTCCAGCCTTCCCTCGTTCGTATTTTCATTATTTTTCTTCCCTGTTCAGGAGAAGATCCGTTATTCCCTCTTCTTTGTGTCTGTGTGTAGGCTGGTGTCCGGTTTGTGTCATGCCTTGTTCTTCCTTCCTTTCTTGCCTTCCTGGCCAGTGGGTATGCTTGGGGGTAGTCCTTGGTGCCTCTATGTCTCTCTGTTCTCTGGTTGTTTATTTCACTTTATCTCTGCTTCCTTCTCCTTTCTAACTCCTTTCTGGAGGGTATGCGTCTTTTCCTTTTGTGCATATTCACTTTTCGCTTCTTTCATCTATCTCTTTGATTTCTTCTGTTTGGTCACTTCTTTGTTGCCTCATTATATTCGTTGTTGGAAAGTTTGGGTCTTTCCCATTTGTGTATACATACTCTTTACTTCCTTTGTCTTCTTCCATCTATCTCCTCACTTTGCCTTGCTTGCTCTTTCCCTTGACGTTCTCTCTGTCACACCGTTGTTCCTTTCTTGCTTTCTGTCCTTTGCTCACTCTCGTTATATTTTAGCACATATTGTATTTGTTCTTCTATTGAAAGGAAAAGTGATATGTAGTATCCTGCATTTGTTATGTAATGTATTTTACCACCCCTGCTTAGCCAGTGCCTGTGCTCTGACTCAATACAATGTTGGAGTCTTGATGAGCCTCGGAATGTTGGGACACAGAGATGTCAAGTGACAGTTGGACATGGGCTGAGCAGCAGACAGGCTGTTCCTGGTGGGGCTCTCCTTCACAACTTGACTACTTGTTATGTAGAACTTTACTACTTGTTAACTACTTGAATAAATCATACTTAATTACAACTTTATAAACAACAAGAGACAGCAGTAAGGATTTACTACCCACAATATACACAAAGGTCAAAGCAAACTCTTATTTTCCAATGTTGCCCACCTCTTAGGCCCACTGCCTAAGGACCTGAGTTATACAAAGAAAAAAAGGAATAGAGAGGCAACAAACAATCAAATATAATACATCCAAATTTTCAAAAAGAATTTAGGTAGGTGATCACGAATGAGTAATAGTCCTTCACTGATGTTCATAAGATGTTTTTATTGCAATCTTCATACAGTATCTTGAGATCAATACAGCCAACGCGTTTCGCCCAGATCGGGCTTCCTCAGGGCAGATATTTATAAACGACACAAGCACGAAGGTAAGGCGCTCTATGGATGGCGTAAATTGGTATCTGCTTTCGAATTGGTGACTTAAATTTGTACAGTTGTTCCAATTTTGTAAGAATATTTCAATGAGCTACTGCCGGCGAACACTATGATATGTGTTCCTGGGTATTCTGAATCAAGGTCAGCGTCCTGCTCCTACATCCGTCTCCTCGGCATGCTTTCTCACCGGAGTTCTGGTCCGAAAAAAACGCGCGGTTTTTTCGGACCTGATCACCTACCTAAATTCTTTTTGAAAATTTGGATGTACTATATTTGATTGTTTGTTGCCTCTCTATTCTTTTTATTTTTTTACAAAGTTCCTGTGTGGACCTCGTCACTACACAGTTGCAGGATGAAACTGTAAAATATTAGAATTAGAATAACAGTTGTAGTAGAAGCCTAGTATAAACACCCCACGTTCTTGGACAAATAAAGAGTGCGGGGAAAAGAAATCCCCAGGGCTCCGAAACTTCTGTGCAGTATGAAAATGTCAATTTCGCCCCTCTAAAGATTGACCTGGCATGGTCCTCCATGGATCCTTGGATCCTTATTTCATAGATCATCCATCAACAAACAAAAAGCATCAGCAATTCAAACAGAAATATCTTAAAAATATAATCAGCCACTTAATATTCCAGAATAATTAATGTAAAGAGCGATGCAGACAAGTGAAACATGATGCTTTCCTTTGATATATAATTCAAAAATAGCCAAGCAATCAACAAATATGAGGAAGATTCTAGGAGACTGGAAGAGGAAGTTGCTACAGTGTCCGCATTATTCTCTATGGCATTTTAAATCTAATACAACAGAAAATTATGATTAAAAGTTCTCCATATCCTGCCTTTGGGTTAAGTATCCAATGGCACCCTGATTTGCAACCCTAAGGACTACAGCTGCGTTCTGATTGGTCATGTTTTGAACTGTGTTTACAGTGTCTCATAGGACTATTAGTTTTTCTCCTTTGAATGAAAAGTTTGAAAGATAAAAGTTGTGCTAAATAAAGGCTGCTATGTTAATAAAGTGGAGAGAGTAAAACATAATCCTTGCATCTGTGTCCGTTATACATTCAAAACTTTCCTACATGAGAGTTAGGAACAATTTCCATTCATAGCTAGAGAAAAAGATGAGTTACCCATCCATTTTCTGTAAGTAACAGAGGGAAACATTGTTAACTCAATACTGCGTATATAACATACATCCTGATATAGCGATACATTTCAGCTCCAATTAGGTTTTACTACCAAATCCATCTCTTTTTGTAAATTGCATGAAAAATTTTGCTAATGCAATACAGCTGAATTGACAATTCAATTGTTTCAAGGATCCCACAATATATTTCTGTTCCAACCAAGGGGCTAATTACAATATCAGAACCACTGCGGACTGTACCTGCACGACCATAGATCGGCCATTCCGACTGCAGAATTTGAACGGGACCGCCCTATGGGCGGTTGGAATCAGCCATTTTCAATGGCAGCTTGAACAACATGCAGAAAAGGCCCACAGCACAAGCTGCCATTGAAAAATGAATGTCTGTAAATATCCCAGCACCATGTACCAGCACCATGCGGTGCCCACCACATGGTGCAGGGATGTGGTGCCCCCAGGTGCCATAGTGGAGGGCCAGGTGGTGAAGGGGGCCCTGCTAGGGGCCCCCAAAGTCCATTTCAACAGCCTTTCCATGTCAGCAAGGCCGACATGGAAAGGCTTTGTGAAAGTGACATCATAATCTCGACAGGGGAGTAGAGGCTGTCTCTGCCATCATTATGGGATTAAGATGCCTTGCAAAGCTCTGACGGGCTTCTTAAGTCCATTGGAAGCGCAGCAGAATCCCCCCACAGGTTTACCTCCAACCGCCATCATTGTAATACGGCAGTCTGAGGGAAACCATTGATGTCTGCCAGAAAGCCTCTGACAAGCTGTCAGATGGCTTTCCGACCGAACATCGTAATCGGGTCCCAAGTCTTTTTACAGAAAAGCTATGCAGCCGGCTGAGGGGCAGATAAAAATATATGTAATTTTGACACATAGTAAAAACATTGCAGAAGCCTAGTTAAAATCCTCATCACTATACTTGATGAAATGGACCATACAAATTGATGAATATGTATTACATTCCATGTTTGATCATAATATGCCAGGAATGCCAATTATATGACTAGAAATTCCATTGTATGTTTGGTGGGCTCGTCATGTCATAAATACACATGGTATGTCAGAATTTACCACCATATTGCCAAGGACATCATTATGTTCGGGAAGGTCAACATTATGGTATATCTCTCACAGTATTTTAAGAATTTCTACCATTTGTCCCTGGCCATGATCAGTGAGTGGGCACAACTGTCATGTGGATGTCTAGAATATGCCAAGAAATGCCCACATTAGATCATGGAAGGACCAAATCAAGCCAGAAATGTTATCAGTGTGTGGTGGGCCACCAGAATGAGAAGCTGTGAGTCACAGTGGCCAATGAAGGGGGCTTGTGTCCAGGTTAATGGACATAGATTCACCCGCTTCTCAACCCTCTTTCAATAAACTCTCACTCACACATATATAGCCAAGTAAACTCATGTACATATATACCAGTACTTGAAATCACACACTTCTAGGGAACCATAGTGCCACTCCCCTGCAGCAAAGTAAGATCATTTTATGTAAACTTGTATTTCGTTCCCTTACAACACATTGTGATTGAAAATGCTAGGCTTGAAATGAAATCTGGTCATGTTGCAGCCCCCCATTTGTCACTACACACATTGTGATTAATAATGCTGGAGTAAAAATAAAACTGCCCATGGTGCAGGCCCCACTCATCACCCATATAAATAATTTTTAATTGTGGATTTGTGCTCAGATGCAAGTCACCTCAGCGATGGGAATTTAGTTGTTTAAGTCTTTGTGAGAAATTGGGCTGTTGGTTGGGGAGTGTGTGAGCCCTCCTCAAGCAACAACAACAATCTCTGTCAGGGTGAACCACAAAAGTCACTAATTTAACCTGTGCATAACCCTCTGGTAGGATGGCACAAAAACAGTCAGCCTTAACTTGGAAACAATATGTAAAGTATTTATGAAGCACACAAACAATAATATAGTGAAAACACAAAAACAAAAACAATTTTCCCTTATGTGTGTTGTATAATATAACCAATCAAATCAAATCAAATCAAATCTAGAAACAGTTAAAGTGCACTGAAGCATTTTTTTTCCAAAGGTATCTAGAATATTGACTTTATGCAATAAACCTACATATAGCATAGAAATTACATAAAATTATACTATTTCCTATAAGAATGATAAAAATATTATTTATCATAATAAAAGTTGTGTTTTATTTACTTTCACAGTAATACACTTTTTGACATTGGCACACAGTTACATTTTTTTTTACAAATTGCCTTAATAAAATAGCAACAGGGTAACATTTTATTCCGGTTCATTTATGTAGTTGTGGCCATATATGATGCTTGTCTATGGTCCCCAGATATGTAACACTTGTGAATGTAAACATCAACTTCCTTTAAAAACTCTATAAAACCCTATTATATCCCTAATGTACTTATTATATTCCATTAAACTGTTGAATCGGCATTTCAGCGGATCATAAAATCAAATTCCCGCCTAAAATTCAAAAACATTTATTTTCTTATACCCTTTATCGGCACTGAAGTTTAATCTCCAAATGTTCTTTACGGTCCTTGTCTAATAATAAAAAGTGCATTCTGGAATTCAAATGAAATCACTTTCAATGGGATCTCGGCTTAATAAAAGATTCAGGGTGAGTGTGTGGGCTTTTCATTCGTGAATTTGTTCACTATATATCACACCTAGAATTTTGTACATAATATATTTGCACTTAAGTTCTGAGTAGTTTTATGTTGCGATTTAAAATACTCATACATCCTGTTCTCAATTAACAGTGGGCAACTGGTCTTAGATGATCCAGGACATTCTCTGCATGAGTGCGTCCCTCCGAATTATGGTAATTATAGTACACAACGTACAAAAGAGAAAACTGTTTATGTTTTTTAGTTTATTTACTTACCCGGTCCCTTATGGCTGAAAGAAGGGTTATTCTCTGATTTTAATACAGTGAAAACACAACATAAGAAAATTCCCACACCAATTTAGAAAAATAAAATACCAAAATCAAATCAGCAGACCCGCAATTATGAATTTTTAAATGTTTAGGTAAAAATAGTGCTTAAAAGTACAAAGCGATAAATGTGGTTGTCTGGTTGCGCTGGAACGGAACAAATTCACAAGTTCTGGCCAACTGCGAAGGAGCACAGGCAGGATAAAGGAATCAGGTTAGGCCTGCTGAGAATATTACCTTACGTACTCGATGTGGTGCACTGTCCCATTCAGCGGCGATTCCTAGTGGAGTTGCAGGGTCCTGCACCAAATTGTTTTCACAGCATCTACTATGATGAGTGCTGAGGGGTTTTGTGCTGAGTGGAGCCATAGTGCGTCTGTTCCAATGAGGAACTGTGAAGTGACGCTCATGCCCAGTTGTGTCACATAGCACAGGTCCCAATGAGGAGCTGTGCGGCTGCACCGGGTTGCACCATGCTGCATTGGTTTTGATGAGAACCACAGCAGGTCTTGCAGTTCCAATGGTCCAGTACTGGGAAGGCACCCCTTGGGGCATTATGACTCACAGCAGGCAGAGTCCATGTGTAGTATTCAAGATGGTTGTGGCCTTCTCTGTCCCCGACCAGGAGGCTATAAAACTAGCCCTTGGAGTTAGTGTGTGGGTCCTGGGTTTCAGGTGTGGGTCAAGTCCTTCGTACTCAGGCAGCAGGGCAATCCCTCTTGCAGCAGAGCAGCAGGGCAGCAGAGCAGTTCTTCATGTAGCAGAGTAGCAGGACAGCCCTTCTTCAGAGTCTACAACAAGTGCAGAAGTGATCTGAAGAGTGTGTCTGAAGATACACTTTTTAAACCTGATGCCCACTTTGAAGTGAGAGAAGCTTTTAGAGATTTCCCCTACAGAGGTGTCAGAACTTCCACTCTCCCTGCCCTGGTCCCAGTCCATCTGGGGGCACAATAGGTGTGTTCAAAGTCCGTTGTTTGTGATCTCAGCCAGTGCCTTTGAAGTGCAAGTGTGTTGGGGGACAGTTCTGCCCCACCCATCTAGCCTGAGCTGGCCCATCCTGCCAATACCCACTACCTCCATTGTCATACTGTCTGCGAGGAATACACAAAGTCAAACCTCCAACTACACCAAGCTATATGACCCAGGTAATGGGCCGAAGGCACAAATGGCAAGAAGATCCCAACTTTCTAAAAGTGGCAATTTCAGAATGGTGACTTAAAATACAGCTTTACCGTTAAAGAGGGTTTTCAAATACAATTGCTCAGACACCAAATATGACTTTCCTATGTGGTCCCAATCAAACATTATCACTTATTAATGGTAATAAGGTAAGGTAACCCAAGTGTTTCCTATAGGAGAGGTGCAAACCACAGACAAAGTCCTATGAAAACAAAGAGGACCTTTAACTACTGGAATAGCCCTAGGAAGAAGGCAATTAACATTGTTAGAACATTTCACACACAGGGAAGAAAGAGAAAGACAAACAATGGAATATTGTAGCAGAAGGTTTATTCCAGCCATTACTGTCCCTGAGGTACTCCACTGAGCCACTCTGCTTTCGTCAATGGAGCTTACAATATTCCAATGTACTGATAATAAAATTGTTTAGCGCTTTACACCATACTTCTGCCATTTGTAAGCACTGTAAATGAAACGTGTCATTAAATCTAATGAACTGGTTCTCAATTTACTTACCTATGAACCTTTGACAGATGGAAGACTGATTCTGCCTTTTCACAATTTGACTTCTAGAGCACGACATGCTAGCAGCAAGTATCCTATTTCTGAAAGTAGTATGTGATGTGGTACTACAATTGTACAACTATTTTACTTTAAAATGATGTTCACACTCCACCGGACTGAGACTGAGCCACACCTATCTTTTCTGTGCAGAGATCTCTGCCACAGGGGTGGAGATCGCCACAAACATAGGTATACCTTTCAGTAGTAAATGTGGCAGGGATATGAGGAAGTGAGTGGAAAATACGAATACTTAATTCTAGATGGGAAGAGTTTAGGGAAATCGAAGAAAGCGATTACGGAGGCTCATGCTAATACTAACATATCTACCAAAAAGTAAGACCATTACTATTCAAAAACTACGCTTCTAAAGTTATTACCGCCTTAAAGGTGTCATATTTTGGCACTGCTGCCCTGGCTAAGTATGAATAGCTTTAATAATTTTGTTTCCTCTAGAGCCAGACTAGGCATTTATCTAATTAGTAAATTGCTTGGGGGGGTCTAGGAACACTGGTTGCCTTAAAGTTAGTTTTAGAAGACATAGTGGGAGCCTAAGCAAAAGGAATGAGAGACAGTTAGCGGTTAGGGAAAAGCACAATGGGAGAGACAGGAAATAAAAACCTACTATTCCAATGTGTAGTTAAATAACACTCTTCTATTGTCAGGTAATAACTGGACCATGCTAGTTAAACCCAGGATCCTTGTCTCTAACTGCCTTTTAATAGACTGGTTAGCCTTACTTCTTTCAGTCTGTCTCATGGTGCTCAATGCTCGGCAGGCAAGACTAATGAACATGTGTGACTTTATTAATACAATATTTGTATTTTTCAGGATAATTGGCACATGCTCCATCAATTCTGTCCAGGTTTTTTTAACTACGTAGCAGTGTGAATACTCTTGCAAGGGGAGTGGGGTGACCCTTTGGAGGCCTTATAATATGGACCAAAATGTCCCTAAACTATACTATCAATACCTTAAAGATTGGCTTGTAATATTCTAGGTATTATATCATATGTAATGTCTATAGTGGCACAGCCAGAGGGAAAAATGACTCTCAAACTCTATGACACCTTGTAACACTTATCAAACACATTGATGATAGTGCCTACCTCATAATTGCTGGTGATTTTAACACAAAAGGTAAACCTGTGGGTACAATCACTTGCTCAAAACATTGATGTTGATGATGATTAGTGGCCCATCCCTGAACTCCAGGTAGTTCCTATTAAACAATGGACATCAATGTCAATCCTGGCGAATGTTCTAACAATATCTTATGGTCACACGCAAACAAAATGTGTGTACGCGCTCTGACAGGAATAGGTGCCACACGTGCAAAGATCCCATCACACCAGCTGGATCGATTACATCTTACTAGACCTTAGGATCTGGTTGATATGATTATTGTGGACCATAATGATAGTGATTATAACATCCTTAATTTGGTTATAAAAACTACATTGGGGTCAGTTAGTTGGGGTGGAACTGAATGTCTCAAATAATGGACGCAATGGGAAATTTGGTCTTCTAATGCAGCGACCAGAGTTATTAGCTAGTCTTTATAGGGAACCGGTTGACAGAATTGAATCCTTATTTTATAACTAAACATTACCACAATCCTAACATTGTGGTCTGTGCACATGACTAGCTGTTTAAGTCACTGAAAAACTATTTTATTACAGAAACAAAACCAGTTTGCAATAGACCAAACCAAAGATTATGGTTAAATCAGGTAGGTAAATCAGCAAAGTGAAATGTTATTGCTGCAATTCAGGCAAAGAATGGTGATAGCTTAAGATTCGCTAGAAGAACATATAAAAATGTAATAGCCCAATCCAAGAGGGAAGGGCGACAATTAGTGGGTTGACCTTATTAAAGCTGTGAACCTAAAGGATGTCATGTTGTTTTGGCACACAGTCACTACGGCCAGACCACCTTGGATTGTTTTATATTCAGCCAAGAACCTGGACAGAACACTTTAGTAATTTGCATTGCATGAAGACTGACCTGCAACACGGATGGATTAGGAGATGTGACATGCACTCCTAAAGCAGTTGAACCATTAACAGTACAATTAGCAGAGACAGTCCAAGCAATAAAAGTCATAATAGCAAATATGGCTCACGTTCCTGATACCAGGCAACATAAATTTTATCAGAGCCCTCAATCCGGGGTCCCTCTCTTAATGCAATTTTAAAAGCTGTTTTAGCAGTAACTGAATTTCCTTCAACACGGGTAGGGGCAGACATAGTCAGTTTGTACAAAAATGGAGTAAAGGGAAAATCTGAATAATTATCTGCCTACAAGTCTTATTAATAGCACTCAAAACATTTTCTGCAACAGATCCTTGAGAAGCTTCAGACTGGGACAATGAGAATTATATTTTTCCTCACTACCAAGCTGGCTTTAAAAAACGGTCAGTACCATCAACCAGGTTTTGCCTAATCCATTGGAAGAGAGTTCTTCTGGGTAAAGATCCTCTGTATGTACCCTTCGTAGACCTATTTTTGCTTTTGGCATGGTTCTACATTTGAAGCCTGGTTAGTCCTCAAAGAAATGGGGGCCAGGAAAGTATGTTCTCCATTTTAATAAGAATGCATGAAAAATCTTATGCACGAGTGTGATGAGGGCCTCAGGGTAAGTTAACAGAATGTATACATATTAATATGAAGGGGGTATGTTAGGGTATGTTCTTGTCCCTATGCATTTTACACTATACATAACTGGAGTAGTAGACATTCTAAGTGCCTGTCACAGTGACTCTAAAACTATGTAAATGCTGTTGCTTCAGCCCTCCTTTTCACAGATAACACGCTTCTGATCTCCAAGACAACAATGGACCTACAGGCCATTAGATCTCTTCACAGTCTTCTGCGGACAGATGCGGATACTGCTGCTAAAATAAGCTTTTTTGCTTATAACCAAATAGGCGCTATTATTATATATTGAGGTGTACGTACTGTGGAAGAAGTCAAACTATAGAGGCTTAAGACATTTTAGTATGTGGGCATTAAATTGACAGATAATAAGTCATGGAATATGCAGATTGAGAATAGTGCCATAAATCTTTCACAATATAATTCTGGCATATTGAGAACCCATAGATCCACTTTCATTAGGTCTGTCATACCTGTTCTGCAGATGTACAAAGCAAAAGTTTTGGGTCAGCCTTTTATGGTGTGGAACTGTGGGGGCATCTAACGGTCCATAGATTGTCCATAATGGAGTGAAAATTTCTCACGTTTTTGGTCAACTTGCCCCAGAATACCCCTTCAACACCCTCATATAAGGATATGGGGATTAAACATATCTTGTGGAAGGTACATTTCAGCCCTCTACTCTACTGAAGATGATTATGGCACTTAGAGGAGCAGATAAGTGTAAAGCTAGTTCACATCCATAGTAATAAGAATGAAATCATCTTCCCATTTCACTCCATTTTGCTTACTCAGAAAGTCATTAGTTTCCTTTATGTATGATGGAAGAGCCATGACATAGTGGCGGAGGAAATGGTCCACATATTTAGATATGTTCTCAGATACAGTGCCTATGGATGAGACAATAGGCCTTCCTGGTGGTGCAAGTAGGTTCTTGTGGATTTTATGGAGTAAATAAAAAATGGGTATTCTTGGATAGTCATGTTTCAGATAGATGAATTCCTCCCACTGTAGGATGCCATTCTCTTTCCATCCGTTCAGCATGTCCCATATATTGATGATACTCTCATTATACTCTTCCCCATCAATTTTGGTGTAGAATCTCCCATCCTCCAATTGTCTCAATGCTTTTTTAATGTAGAATTGTTTGTCCCACAAATCGATGTTACACCCTTTGTCTGCTGGATGGATGTAAATATGTCATAGTCAGCTAGGGATTTAATTACTTCTCTCTGTGCGATTGTGAGATTGCGTTGTAGGTTTTTATCATAGTTTTGTTGCCTGGCCTGTATGAGATCATGCATGACTGTATCGTGGAATGTGTCAATGTTGTCATGAGAAAGATTAGGATAAAACCTAGACTTGGGTTTGAAATCCGTGGAGGCCAGTTGGTCAGTAGTAAAAGCTATTGCCTCTAGTGTATTTGTTTGTACCAGACCAGTTTCTACGAGCAGTTCTTGTAGAGTGAAAGGGGTGCCTGCATATCCTTTTCGATAAAAGGCTGACCAGACCTGCCCATCGAAGGGATGTTTTGAAGTCCAATGTCCCAGGTTTTCAGGAGTGATAGGAGAAGACCAGTAAGACCCAGTCAAGGGTCCCTGGGCATCAGAAACAGTGCTGGGGGGTCATGACTCACTCCAGCAGCAGAGACTATTACCAGGATCCAGGTCAGATACAGTGGGTATTGTGCAGCCAAGCACTTCATGAAAAAGGTCACTTACAACTTTTTGTGGCCCTGTAGTCTACACAGGAGGTCAGCCAACTGACCCCTTAAGTCCACTGTGTTGCCCTGGGTACAAGTGGTAGCAGTTCCAGCACCTCAGATCTCATCACTGTTCTCAAACACCAGTAGAGAGTGTTCTGGAAATGGTGTCCTGAGTTGAATGATTTATGTCTGGGCCTAGTTTCTCAGTGGGGTGAATCCCAGGCCCTCCCAAACCAATTGGAAAAAGCTCCCATGGGTAACCCTATTCACTTTTGCGGTCGATCCTGTGTGCCCTACTGCAAATAATCTCACAGTGCCCCTCACTCACTAAATCCAAGATGGGGAATTCCTTTTGAAAATAGCTTTGGGGCCCACTAAGAGGTGTGTTCACCTTTGTGGTCACTCCAAACAGGTTCTTAGGGCAGCTTCCCCCACTTTGTTTGGTGCCTGCCTGACTAAGAGGACAAACAAGAGGCATTTTCAGGTGTCTCTGCTCTGAGAGCAGTTTCATACCTCAACAGGACTTTTCACCAGCTGGGTGTCAGTTGGAGGGGTAGTGAGAATTAGCCACCAGGAGCTACAGGCAGGGTACAGGTAATTTTCTAAAAGTCAATTTTCTTAATAGCTTCAAAATTCTGACTTCACTATTAGGTTCAGCTTTTGATAGATATTAAAATTGATAATTGAATCAGTTTTCTAGCTGTTCCCCAGCCTGAGATAGCCGTATTAATATTTAAATTGCTTCCCAGTGTTTCTCTGTGAGCCAGTTAACCTTACTACTGTTAAAACAGCTTTTGGATGCTAATCATTGCAAGGCAATATTAACCTTAGATACCAACTTTCAAATATCATGCACCCAGCCTTGTTACAACGTCTGCCAAGGAGTAACTTAATAATAAATACAAAGCAGGTTTGTTTTCTCATGTCAAAGGGCCACTTTTAATATGCAGTAGCCAGTATGCAGCGCTAGACCTAGAGACATGTTTGTCTTGTCACTAATGGATGGGACAGTTGTATTGTAGTCACTGGGTGACATTTAACTTTCCCTCACATGGCTGTATTTTGGGGCACTTATACTGTGGCCTAATAATAAACTTAAATATGCCAATTAGGAGTAAGCCAATTTCAACATGTTTTAGGGGTGAGTGCACACGCATTGGAACTTGGTTGGCTGCATCCCAGTGCATAGAGTCAAAACTTCAGGAGTAAGAGTCCACAAAAAATAATGGCAGAGCTCAACGAGAGACACTTTCTCACACTGAATTAGTAGGCATGCAATAGAAAGAGGGCAGATATAGCAGCCTATTTAGAACCTGGGGGGAACTATGCCATATTTTGAGACCAATAAGGCTGGGTAAATCTATGTGTCTTCAGTGGAGATTTCATTGAATGCATGATGCTTTACCTGTTAAGCCTTAATGTTTAATGAACCCACTTAGCAAGTTATTTGGTATTCTAAAAAAAATCTCAAAATGACAGTTTGTTTTCAGAAAGCCAAACAACAATGATCATGATGTGCAGGGTGTTTTCTACTTGTGTGTGAAAGCCATTGATGGATTTCCCTACATTAGACTGCAATGTATTGGCACAAGGAAATGCCTATTTTTGCATGTTCACCCCCACATTTTTCAACTGATGCTGATGGTTTTTAGGGCTCACCCCTCGTGATGCACTGTGCAGCAGTGCTCGCGCAGGCGAGCCGTTTTGTAGGTGTTGGATATGAACCTGGAAATTCCACACAGCTCGTGCGTGTTCATTTCCTAGGTCCATTTTGATTGGGCTTTGCGTGCGTGTAGTTTTTTAACAGAACACGCAATAGGCAATAAGTGGTTGCGTAGCTCCCCCTATGGCCTATGGCCCTAACCATATGTTTTCAATTATTGTGCCCAGACACAGGCGCGATAATTGAAAACATATGCTTGCAGTGGCGTGCGCGCGCACCACTCGCGGGCTTTTTTTTTTACAATAGAGATCGAGATTCGCGAAAGCGATCGCTTTTAGTGCTGCTTTTTTGCCCTGTCATGTCCAATCTGCTTTTGTCTCGTGCCTCCGCCAGTGGTCCGTGGCAAGATTATTGCACTAGATGCTAGGCATTGCTAGGATTAAGTCCAAACTTTGTGAAGTGCTCCTGGATAATCGTCCTACTTGCCTCACTTACATAATCAACTGTTTCCCTCTACCTGACAAGACCCTACCCTGCTGGACAGAAAACGTGGCGTGCATTCTAAAAGTGAACTGTAAAAAATCATTTGGAGACAAGCTATTCTGCTTCTGTGTGGCAGAGCTGTGGAATTTACATCCAGTAGATCTGCGCAGAGGAGCTGCTCTCTAAAATTCAGGAAATCCTTTAGAAAGTTCCTGTTTTTGTTAATCTGGCCTGTGCAGCCCAGAGTTAGGCGGACAGATGGTTAGGGACATTTAAAACGTTGTCACTCACTCACAAATATGTTCAACTTCAAAACAGAACAACAAAAGAAAGACAATGGCAAGCATTTGGGAAACAACATTGAGTGACTGACTTAAGTTCAAATCTGGAGATTTCCAAACAGGCCAGTCAGTGCCTTCATGGCTGATAGAGTTTAGGGAAAAAAAAACCAACCAGGCACGCACATGGGCCAACAGACAGGTGGTGGTTACAACCACTGGTGGCCCGTGCATGTGCCTTCCATCAGTTACTGTGCAATGAAGCTCCTGGCTATCACTATTGGTGCTGGAAGGTGTATTAAACAATGAGGGATTGAACAGTGAGTGACCAGAGGCAGTGAACACACTGATGTAACAGAAATCAGCAGAAAGCGCCTTCCTTCCCTCGGGTCCCTGTACCTCCAGTGTTTGGTATGCTGAGAGTGCGGGAGGCTGTGATTGCCCCTACCTCCCTCAAAGCACTCTGTGTGACTGAGCACCTTCCCAGGCCCCCGTGCGTGTTGTTGCTGTGTTAGAGGGTGGCACGCAGCCTCAGAGCCGCCTCCTCATTGGCTGCTGGGAGTGACTGATCCGACGTGTCGGAGAGGCAGGCAGAGGGAGCGTGCGCTCAGGTGCTGCAGTCCCCGGGGCTCTGCAGGCTGCACAGGACCTCAACTGCTCAGTGCGGGACAGCAGCGGAGTGACATCCGCCTCCCCGGAGTGCACACACAGGTAAGTATCAGATCGCAGGGCCGTCTCTCTGGGGGAAATGAGCTAGGCAGCAGGACCAAGGGTGGAAGGCCAGGGTGGGTTCACAGGGCTAGGTCTGGCGCCCTGAGTACTGGGACCTACTGCAAAAGTGCGTCCTTTTCGGTAGCGCCCCGAAGCCTTCTCATGGTGGCATGGGGTCCACGGGGTGTGAGAGGGCAGCTGGAGAGGAGACGCCATTTCAACAGCTGCTCGGCTTTACCCCCACTAGTTTATTTCGTAAGGAAGGGGATCATTCCCCACTGACTCTCCCCACTTGAATGATTTGCAGGGTCAACATATGGTGACAGTTTCTGTTTGATAAGTTCCCCTGATATGTGAGATTCATATGTAATGTGTAGAAGGGAGACCTCTGGTTTGTGGCATATAAGGGGCGGTGTATTTGTGTTTAGGGAGCCAGACCACAGTCTCACTACTTTGTTCATCGGCAGGCGGAAGTGGCAGGGTGTTTTGGGGAGGGCGCGCGCCCACCCCCAGCAGACATATCCGTGATCTGCGAGGGCCTGGCCTCTGCTTTGCAGTGCCCTCCCAGGCTCTGCCTGGCTTGAGAACTGTTTGTGTCATGTTTAGCAGGAGCACTGCCAGAGGTCACTCACTTATGGGACTCCTAGTGTAGGGGTCGGGTCTGTGATGATGGTGGACACGACCTGTCTGGCCTGCTGGTCGGTGGCAGATTGGGTTCTCTTCCTGCGGGGTGTAATTCCACTGCCCCACGCGGAGGTTCTGCTTTGAATAAATGTATTCATCTTCAATTAATTAAAATCATTATATGAAAAAAAAAGAAGAAAACAGCATAAAAATAGAACAGTTGATGTAACAGTTGCGGGAATCTTATAAGGAGTTTTTAAAAACCAATTCAAATTGATTACCTGATGGAGGTGTAGAGAGGGGTGGTGCGATGTTTCTGTACAGGCAGGTGGGACAGTCCGTACATTCCGCACCCTGCTGTTCAGTGTACTTTTGCCCACCTCCCGCTTACAAGGGTATATTTTGGTCTGCTTAGGTTTTCCCCTCTATTTTCTTTACTCCTATCAGAAAGAAAGCACCAATAGGATCATCCGACAATGTGCCATGTTCCAGACGTTCAACCAACAATCAGATGCCAACAACGATGAAGTGAAGATACTAAGGAGCAACAGAACTCAGTTTCCTTGGAAGTACAGTAGAAGAGACATAAGGAACACACTGACCACCGACATTCGTATGTATGTGTATGCAGCTGTTTTAGTGCAAACACAGGCAGTCAAAAAACTCTTTCAGACACTTGGGTGGCCTAAATCCAGGCCAATCTTAGTTGGATATGACGGTAAACTGCATGTCGAGGGCCCTAAAGTGAACACTAAGTGAAAAGGTGTTACCTAAACACCCACCTGGCCACAACTGGTTTAAGATGTGGCTGGTGAGATATCACACTTCTAGGGTGCATAGATCTTTAGGTGGTCATTTTGTATAGAGTTCTAGAATTCACAAAGCCAGATCAGACTGGGCGGTCTTTCTCTATATGCGCCCCCCAGGCTATGGAATGCTTTACCTATCATTTACACAGGCCGAATGATCATTGATGAAGTTTAGATGTGGCCTTAAAATCTAGCTCTTTGGTTTAGCGTCCTGTGAGGAGGGTTGTCTCTTTAGTGTGAATCGTAGTGCGTCCTTGGTGTTGGCCGTTTTCCTCCGCCTTGCTGGTGTTGGCCATCCATCTCCTGACGAAAGTTCGGCTCAATTTCACCTCCTGTAGAACAATCTGTGGATGGAACTAGAAGCAGCCATAAAAACAAGCATTTACAATGCAATAGCTCTCGCATTATTAAAGTGTGAGCTATTGGCATTGTAAATGACAATGCCTTTTATTTATTTGTATCAGTGCGTAAACAACCACTTTGTACTTATAGTCTATGCTTATGAGAAGCAAGGCTGGCAGTCTCTTTTACTGCCAGCCTTGCTCATCGTAAGCAAGGACTATACATTCAAAATGCGTGTTTATGCACCAATAGCAGGTTTTAAAAACAAATTAATAAAAGGCATTGTCATTTATAATGCCAATAGCTCAAACTTTAATAATGCGAGACATATTGCATTATAAATGCTTGTTTGACTCTGAGAGTGTGCTGGGGCCTGCTAGCCTGACCTCAGGGCCAGTGTTCTGAACCCTTAACTAAATTGAGTTAAATTGGCAATACCAAATTGTCAAGTACTGACTTAATTATAAATCCCTAGTATATGGTAACCAGGACATGTAAGACAGAGGGGCCACACAGGGCTGAAGCATTGTTTGTGCCACCCTGAGTGTGACAAAGGACTAAATGGATCCCAGCCTACGACTGTAGAGTGGAAGAGCAGTGTGTGAACTGCTAGTTTGACTTTGCCATTAAAACCAACAGCAAAGCTATCACTGGCTTAACATTTATGTATAAGAATCCTTTAAAGAAGGCCTTTGAAATCCTATGGCACTGAGCTATATATTGTTAAGTAAGACACATTCTTTTTATATGCCTCAACAGAAACACTTCTAAATTGTAGTTTTGCTGGGGAAAGGCTTATAGCCCTGTTGGATAACACTTGGATAGCAGCTGGCATCCCAATGTGGCCAACTCCTAAATGGGTGTACCTAACTGGGTACTGTAAGTTATCAAATTAATTGTGACATTAAATCAGACTGGATGCTCAAGTCGAGATTTATGTCACTTTTATAGTTAAGCCACATTTAGAAAGTTGCCACTCTGGGTCCAGCTAGTCTAGTGGCTTCCCAAAGGCCTTAGCACTCGTGTGAATGAATACCAAACTAACAAATAAAGACAGTTTCCAAGAGTGAGGTGTTACCTCATCACTGAGGAAGGCCACTCTGGGTGTTATCCCAAAAGGAGAGCTTCAAAGGGGAAGCAGCATTTGAAGGCAGACAAGTTGGAGACAAGGACAATGGCAGCTGAGGAAGTCCCAACATTTTGACTGTGGCTAGAATAGTGCACTCTGGGATAGGTAGAAGCCACACTTTGCAGGAAACATGTCACTAGGCGGGAGGGAACTCATTAGCCCATTGACTAGTGATCTCGTAGCCCCCTCAGGGCACTTTCCTGGGATAAATATGGCACCCTGCCTGCCAGACCACTCTTGACTTGAAGAAAACACTGAAGAAGGACTGCCCTGCTGCCCTTGGAACTGCACAGAGAAAGGCTGCACTAGTGGAAAGACTGCATTTGCTGCACTTTGGCTAACAAAGTTTGGACTGTGCCTGCGGCTCCTGATTCAAGGAAAAGTGGATTGCCGGCTTCATCTCACTTCAGTGACTCCTCGGATTAGGTGACTGATCCCCTGGAACCAACTCCAGTGATACAAGACCTGAAAGAGCTTAAACTGACAATTTAGTAGCCATCACAGATGTTTTGCCGCTACCAGTCATCAGGTGTACAAAAGGACATATCTGAGATAGCCAAAGTCTGCACTCATATCGGCTAGACCTGGGAATTCGATCAGAGTCCAGGTTTGTTGTATTCAAGTGACTCTAGCCCCCACCTAGGGATTTCACTCCAACTGCTGTGCCACAAGACCAGTAGCCGAGCATCAGCTGGTAGCTGCTGCAACATAGAGGACTTTGAGGGACTATGATCACAGTGGCCAGAGTCACCCTTTATCACCCTCGGACCAAGGGACAGCCACAAACACACCCCCTTTAACAGCACCTCCATCGGAGCATTCTTTGAGCATTTTTGGTCTTTGGCCTGCATCCCTAGTATCAGGACCACTCTGGTGTAGTCTATGACTGTCATCCTTTAGAGCTTGGAACTTGCCCTACAAAGGCCCTGGAGGTCAGGTAACTGTTCAAATCATCCTTTCTGGCCCCCTATACCTCTATTCTGTCAGATTTGGTCTTACAAGCCGGGCCGGAGTTGACAAACTGATTCTTACAAACTTTTAAAAAGTTAACAAACTTTTTGTTGACCAATGCTTCTTTGTGGTTACATTTAAAAGTCTTAAAATCCTTATCCTCGGAACCCTCCAGTGAAATTTGATCATCAAGTTCTCTAAACATAAATAAAAATACGCTCTAGTTTTATAAATTGTTTTTGTGTCTCTTACTTGTTCTGTCACTTTCTTGTTTCGTGCTGTTAATTGCTTCACACATTGTTCCTTTGCTAAGCCTTGCTTCTCGAAGCCACAGTTACCCAGGGTTAAGCTTAAGATTTACAAACGACCCTGACAGGACCCAATACAAAATGTAGACCCCCGAAAAAGTATACACAGTAGAAAGTTATGATAATGAGGATTTATTACACCCTAACCTACTGTAATTTATATAGTTTATGCCCATCATGAATTGTATACAAACACTAACAAAGTCGAAAGAGGTTGGAGTAAAAAGAATAAGTATGCTAAACATCATACAGTATGTGCACATTGGTGTAATCTGTCCTGCTTCTGTCTCTGATCTGCCAAGCTATGTAAAACTTCCCGCAAGCATTGTTGCGAACCACCCAGGTGAGGATGTTCTTGGGTGGGCATGGATCAAAGGCGCTGAGATAGTTCTTCATATCTCAAACACTGAGAAAAAGGTATTTAATCTTCGTGACTGAACACTCTGGCTGCCTAGGGAGGACAGCAGGGAAATTCATTGATGAGTGAGGCTACTTGGCAAAGCGTTGCCTGGCGAGGATGCTTCACAACCCATTGCCAGAGGAGAGCACTGGCATGTTGTTTAGTTGGTGGTTCAGTAACTTACTCTAAGTAGCATACATGGGAGCCAATCAGTCAGAAAGAGCCGGTGCGGAACCCAAAGCAGAGGCTATTGGTAAAAAGCTCACATTGCTATAGGTACTATGGAAGTCACATTTCTCTATTAGAAAAAAAGTACTTTGTGCCCAACCAAATGTACATTAGACAATAATAGCTTATGCCTTAAGAGGTAGTTAGTAATTGCAATTTGTAAGAGACTATAACCTACAATATGGTCCATTGTATATATTGTAAGACTGATGAACATTATTGCTAACAAGGGAACAACAGGAAAGAAATCCACAAGAGCAAAACCACCCCAGAGCAGTCACAAGGATCGAACAAGCCGTAACCGAAGGACATTCACAGGCAATTTAACAGAGGGTTGGGGGTGCATATCAAAGGCTCCACACCATGTTGTGATTACCTCAAAATCTGCAAGCAATATTTCGATACAAAATGAGCAATGCGCTTAAAGATAGATATAGTATCATGATGTCCACATGACGTATATAAAGGCAAACGCGTTGCAAGATTATTGAAAGATTATTGCCCCTTCATCTGACTCATTTATGATTTAATTACGAAAATTAATTTTCTTTCAACATTTCATGCAAAATCGTATGCATTGCAAGCATTTGTCCTAATAGCAAACTGCCCACATTGGCATAATAATTATAAACTAGTAATGCCTTCGAAAAAGTGTACATTAGAGATCAAATCATTTTAAATAATGTATTTCACTTGGGTAGTTGCCTGAGGAAATACTTCTGTAAGAATAGTATCAGTCATAGAATTTAAATCATCAAAAGCAACAAAAAAGCATCTAAAATGAAAATAAACCAAACTAAACTAGAAAGCCCTGCTACTTATGTGTAAACATCCAAAACTTTCAATGTTAATGTCTTTAAAAAGGTGACACTGTTGATAGCCTTGGAATAATTTCCAGCTTCCAGTTCATCATTCCAGAAAAAAACGAGAGTGTAACTCAACAAGAGACAGAAACATTAAACTTACAGTAAAAACATCACGCATTAATGATTTATAAATATATTGATCAATACCGTCCTTAAAGTATTTACCCTAATCAATATTAAAAGACTACAGCAGTGATTTAAATGTTTTGGTGTCTCAGCCCCTGCAACCAGTAATTGCTTTCATTCATACATATTGGACGGGCGTCTGATCCACGGGACACTCATCCGATAGGCCTGCTAGCACAACATGATTTACTGTGAGAATAGATCACTTTAGAACACTCAGGCCCCTTGTTAATTTCTATCCAGACATATATTATGTTCACGTCATCATTGGATAAATGAGCTCAACAAACTGAGCGTTCCAAAGCAAAATAAGTCATGTTTAAAGTGCTACACCAGAAAACATCGTATGTGAGATGATCTGAACATGTAAAGACCTTGGCCTACATAAATTGCCCTTTAAAAGGTCAGCAAGGGCGCCTCTTTTTTGCCCAGCATCAGATAGATGTGATGATCCAGTGGATTCACAACATACCCAATGGGCATGTGTGTCAGTGAACGGGCTGCTTGCAGTGTTAGGAGCAATTGCATCACATGACTTTTCGAGCTTACATCAGCACTTATCTAAAGGGACATACAACTGAGCTGAGAGCAGCCAATCTCTTCTCCTCACTTAATTGAAAGATCTCGTAGGTTAACTTTGGACATCACAAGTGGGGATTTCAAAGCATAGCTTCTAGGTAGAGGCTTTTTTTGGACCAAGGGTAAATAAGACATTTACCCCTTTTTTTCAGATTTCTGAGGAACCAGAACTTTCTCGGCTGTGCCACTGTAACTTCTTAAAATGTTGACTCAACCACTGACAAATCATTTGCCCTGACTCGCCGTAATCTTTATCATGGTAGCTGAAGAAAGATAGACATTCTTTCTTGCACATGACTGACTTCATGTCTCATCCTTGCACATGCAATATTTTATGAAAGAAAGAAATGGAAGGATATAGTCGACAGAAGGAAAATGGAAGGATATAGTCACATCTTTGTAGCCACTGATGACGACCTCTCAATGACGAGCAAATCAAAATCTAAGAAAGGTTCAGCCTGCGCATGTTTCCTCGGTCTCTGCTGCTCCCCAACGTCCTGCATTGGTACATATCAATCTTTTAAGAATCATTAGTTAGCTTTTTGCAGTCTTACCATGTGAAAGAGGAAAGCTTTTCCTTGATTATGAACCATCAGAAGGTGCTCAGGGCTGTAGGCTAGGGAACTATGGGCATCATTACGATGGTAGTGGGACTGCCACCGTCAGCCCATCGGTGGCGGTCCCACCACCTTCGGACCCTGCATTACCGCCTGCCACATTATGGCGGGCAGATGGTTGGCGGTTGGAGAGATGGACCATCACAAATCCGACGGGCTCATGGAGCCCATCGGCCTACAATGGTGGCGGTGCCTGCTCAGTCCTGGGATATACAAAACAATTCTTCATGCATAGAGCACATGATTAGCCATAAGAATTTCAGACAAAACATTACTGGTATGCCTCCTCATATTGCACATCAAATATTTCTGGAACTTGTCTTCAGGCATGGGGTGATACATTAATTGACAGCTTATGGTCTGAATCATACTTTGTCATTGGTCTTGCTACAAAATTAATGTTTGGCAACTAAATTATATTGTTATTACGTTTTGATGGATTTCATAAAGATTTTGGGACATTTGGTGATCTATTTTTCAGAAGAACTTTTTGTTGATTCAAGGATATTTAATTGAGGTCGTTTATGGGACAGTCTTTGTGTAAACATTTCATGCTGGTGTAAGACTATCAAACTAATGAAAACTAAACTCTGAAACATAGAAAAAATAAACAGTCAAGAAAGCAACGTAACTAAATCTTAGTTTCCAATCAATTTATTGGAGATGTAGACAAATATAAAATCACCAGTAACATTGAATATGAAATCATATGGGGCCATATGTAGGTGGCCAAATACCGGTCGGTAAAGCCGAAATTTACCGATTTTCGGCTTTACCGACTGGTATTTAGCCCTGTGAGATGTACTTGTTACCGAATGGCATCGGTAATAACGAATCGGTAAATAATTACCGATTCCTTATTTACCGACCGGAGAACACCGAAACAATGAGTAAAGAATCGGTAAATAACGAATCGCTAAAATCCCCAAAATGCGATGTAGCAAAAATCGGTATTACTGAATTTGGCCAAATTTGGTAATAATGCTTCGGTATTTACCACTGATCCTGAGCAGGTGTTAATCAGGTGCAGTGCATAAAAACAGCCCCAAAATGCAACAGTGTGAACACAATGGTGGGCCTCTACCTCATAGCAAGGCGACTACGCTTGAGAGCAGCAGGAGTGAGGATCTGGAGACGGGAAGAGCGGGTGTACAGACTGCGCATCACATTGTTTCAATTGACTGAACCAGAGATCCATGAAAGGTACAGGCTGCACCCACACACCATCCTTGACCTAATACGGGACCTAAAACCTTATCTTGAGCATCAGACACCGAGGGCGCACGCAATACCCACCCATGTCCAGGTACTCTGTTGCCTGCACCTCCTGGCATCAGGAAGTTTCCAGGGTGTGATAGCCGCAGTGGGTGGTGTGTCACAGAGCTGTCTATCCCGTTTTTTCAACACCTTCCTGGATGACATGATGGACAGAATGGAACATTACATTACCTTCCCCAGTACACAGGCGGAGCTACAGAGGACCAAGCTGGGTTTCTACCAACTTGCGCAGTTCCCACACGTCATTGGCTGCGTCAATGGGACCCATATACCAATCTGCCCACCTGCAGCAACAGAATAGATTTACCGCAACCGCAAATCCATCCACTCCATTAATGTGCAGGTGATATGTGATGCCAAGTACATCATAACTGACATTGTGGGCAAATTCCCAGGGAGTACTCACGACTCATACATATTCCGGAAACAGTGGTATCCATACACGTCTGGCTGCTGGTGATTTTGGAGAAGGATACCTACTAGGTAAATCAATGTGACACACCCTGATGTACACCTTGGCTCAAGCTATTGGTCACACAAATTAATGGCACTTTCTTTTTTATTTAGGTGACAGCGCATATGCCCTCCGGCCTTACCTACTCACACCATATCTCCACCCAACCACCCCAAGGGAGAGGAGATACAATGTGGCACATAAGAGCACACGCAACGTGGTGGAGCGCACCTTTGGCCTGTTTAAAATCAAAATTCCGTTGCCTCCACAAAAGTGGAGGTGCACGTCATTACAGCCCCATCAAATGTTGCAAAATTATTGCTACATGTGCAATGCTACACAATCTGGCCACAAAAAAAGGAACAGCAGTGGAACTAACTGACTCTGAGGACGAGGACAGCCCTCAGCCAGAGCCCTGCGCTGCTGGTGTTGCAGTTGAACATGACGGGAGACAGAGACGGGCAGAGATAACGTCAAACTATTTCTGAGTGAGTAGCGAGACAGAGCCAGTAACAGTTTTTTGTAATGGTGTTTAATAAGCACACCATCAGTATTGTAAGCAGTGCCCATTGGGACATAGGTTACATCATCCATCTAATGTTTGGCAATTGGCAGTGGTCCCTACTTTCTGCGTCCACGCGCTGCATGTGCACGTTCCCTGCCAACACTGTCTGTAGTGTCAGACTGTTCTTATGCAGCACGGTGGTGTTCGCTGCGCCTCCTGCCCTCGGTGGGAGAGGGCGTAATGCTACCACAGCTGGTAGCCTCCTCACTGTCCCCCCCTTCCATTGTGGCCGCCTTCGCATTCTGCAGGAGCTCTAATGCAGAGGTCATTCAAACCATGCCCCTGGCCACATCCCTGCTACAATGCGCCATCTCCTCCTGCACGGCGGTGGACCTGCGACACATCAGTGAGGTTGCAGTGGCCAGCCGGTTCACTGCCTTGGTATAGGCCTGGAGCCTCTGCCTCTCCCTGCGCCTGCTAAGACGGTCCTGCTCCAGCTGGCTGCAGAGGTTGTCCACAGAGGTTGCTACTCTCTGCATTCCCTCACACATGTTGTCTCCCATTGCACTGATGCCCTTTTCCATCCTGTGCATGTGCTTGTTAATGTGTGCCACCTCCCTGTGCAGTGATCTCATCTCCCTCCATTGCAGGCGCTGGACCTTCAGCATCTTACCTTCCAGTCCAGCAAACACACTTTCACCCTGTTTGGATGCTTAAGGACTGTCCGGCTTTGCCCTGCGGCGTCTGGATGAACTGTGGGCGCCCTCAGATGGAGTACCAGCCCTCTCCCTGTTGCCTCCCTCATGGACTGGAGACTGTTGGCCCCCTGTGCCCTCCTCCGACGACTCCTCCATCTGCTGGAGGGTGGCCACGGCATGCCTCCTGCCTGACTGTGGTGGTGGTGGTGGTGTTGGTGATCATCGCAGTGGGGACTGGGTATGTGGGGATGGCGGCGTTCCCTGGCACTGTGGTGATGCCTCTGATGGAGGAGTTGGTGGTTGTTGTTGCGCGGAGCTTGTGGTCCCTGTAGGCATGCTTTCTTCCTCATGTTGCCTCCCCTCTGGCCTGGCTGTCTTAGCTCTGCTCCCCTCTGCAGCACTGCGAGATGTCTCGCCTGTAATGACACAAATGTAGATATACTCACTGCTCTGTCTGCATTTGAATTACATTAAACATCATGCCTACAGATCACAGTGATTGTCCTGAGATTGCCAACTACTTTTGCATGCTATTGTGTTTGCTAGCCTGACTGTCCTATACATCAGTTCCCTCTAACTACATCTCCCACAATGCATAGCAGGTAAGGAGTAAGACATAGAGTGGAGTGGGAGCCCCTATGCCACTATGAAGATTGGGGTTGGGGAGGGGGTAATACAGCATGCTGGGCATGCATCTTACCTTGTTTCCTTGCTGCCCTGGCAGAGCTGTCTGCGTCTCCCACGCCACTCACACTCTCCGGCTGGAGGGTGGACTCGACCATCAGTTCCAGTGGTGTTGGTGATGGTGCTCTGTTCTTTCCTCCACCCATTTTGCCAGCCTGCCTCTGCCTCTCTGCCATCCTTGCTTTACCGTCTTCCTGAGGTCGTACCACCTCTTCTTGATGTCCTCTATGGTACGCTGGGTCACACCTATGGCATTTATTTTGTCCTGTATGCCAAATCCAGATTTGTCTCTTTTGAGACTCGGGCACATGGAGGGACTGCTTACCAAAAAGCCTGTGATGGTCCTGACTGACATCCTGGATCAGTACCTCCAGCTCCTTGTCACTGAACTTCAGCTTTCTTTTCCTCTCACTTCCCTCCTTCTCCCTGTCCTGGCTTGCCATTTGAAAGCAGGTTTTTTTCTGGTTTGTAGCTGTGAGGCTCTGTTACTGCTGGCTCCTCAGCTCACCTGCCTGCCACACAGTAAGCGGTAACATTTGGTATTAAGGAATCGGTATTCATGTTTTACCTACATATGGACCATGGTGTGCAACGAGGATAACACAGAAGATCAAAAAACAACAATAGTTCATGTCACTTAATTTTTTTACTTTTTTTTAAATAGGGAGCAAAACAAGAGTTGCAAATTCAGAATTTGAGGTAGAAAAACAAGTTTTCAGAGGGCATCAAATCACTGTTGTCTTATATGTTCATTAAATTGATCACTTTTTTCTTTTAACAAAACATAATACATACTATTCTATTCTATTGTTAAATAATTCAAGATTTACATTGCTTTTTTTGATGTGCACTCTGTGGTAGAAGTGGGCGGGATCGGAAGGGCACGGAGTGTCCCTACTTTAAAAACATATTGAGGTCCGTTCCCCTACTTCTGTCTTTCAAAAAAGCATCTTGGGACGGCAAGAATAGTTCTACTTTAAAACGATAACTTTTTCATTTCGCTTCCTGGGGCGGCTCGCACTTCTCTTGAACTCCAGAAGCTGCAGCAGCTTCTCCCTGAACTCGCACAGGCTGTGGGCTGGCCATTTGTCATTCCGATTAAGGCTGATTACCCCCTTTCGAATGACAATGCACCAGCCGTCTGCCTTTAGCATATCATGTGCCAGTGAGATCATAGTTAGTGATTACAGAGGAGCTTCCTCCAAACAGAGGACTGTGGGGAACTTGCCCCCTTGTGTAATTTGTCAATGTTGTACACAGTGTGAACAGGGCAGGAGCAGTGAAAGGACAGAAGAGGCGACAGGAAAGGAGAGGTGATGGGGCAGGAGAGGTGACCGTGCAGGAGAAGTAACGGGCAGGAGAAGTGACGGGTCAGGGGCAGTGACAGGACAGGAGCAGTGACGGGGTTGAAGAGGCGACAGAAAAGGAGAGGTGATGGTTCTGGAGAGGTGACCGGGCAAGACAAGTAACAGGCAGGAGATGTGATGGGGCAGGAAAAGTGAGAGGGTCGGAGAGATGATGGGGCAGGAGAGGTGACGGGCTGGAGCAGTGACAGGACAGGAGAGGCGACAGGAAAGGAAAGGTGATGGGGCAGGAGAGGTGACCAGGCAGGAGAAGTAACGGGCAGGGGAAGTGACGGGGCAGGAGAAGTGACGGGGCAGGAGCGGTGATGGGACAGGAGAGGCAACAGGAAAGGGGAGGTGACGGGCAGGAAAAGTGATTGGGCAGGAGAAGTGATGGGGCAGAAGGGTGATTGGACAGGAGAGCTGACCAGACAGAAACAGTGAATGGGCAGGAGCGGTGACGGGGCAGGAAAAGTGACGGGGCAGGAAAAGTGATGGGGCAGGGGCAGGAGCAGTGACGGGGCAGGAGAGGCAACAGGAAAGGAGAGGTGACTTGGCAGGAGAGGAGACTGGGCAGGAGAGGTGACCGGGCAGGAAAAGTGACCAGGCAGGAGTGGTGACCAGGCAGGAGAAGTGACGGGCAGGAGAAGTGACGGGGCAGGAGAAGTGACGGGACAGGAGAGGTGACGGGACAGAAGCAGTGATTAGGCATGAGCAGGAGCAGTGACCGGGAAGGAGCGGTGGACCGACAGGAGCAGTGAACAGACAGGAGCGGTGAATGGACAGGAGCGGTGAACAAAAAAACTATGGATTTAGGGCCAGATCTCTGTACTGGGGTGAATGTATGACATTGTTTTGCATTCTGTCCATCAGTTAATTTTTTTTGCTATATTAAGGTTGATCAGATGTTCTTTTTGCATTTGTCATCCCGAGTGGGACGGGTTTGCCCAGCAATGGGTTCTGTGCTCTCCATGCCACTGGAATCAAGCTATCCTGGCTGATGAGAGCTGAAAGCCCGAAAACGGTCCTAGGATGCTTGTTTCCAGTCCAGGGAGGACCTGGCTTGGCAGTTCGGGCTGGACTGTTCCCATTGGAAGCAGGATCAAGACCGATTTGCATTTGGCTGGGTCCAAAATGGAATGGCATAGTGAGAAAAAAAACTATGGATTTAGGCCCAGATCTCAAATGACATCACTGATGACATCACTGATGACATCTCATTTGACATTACTGATCACATCACTGATGACATCATTCATGTGATAATACGATGAACCTCTACAGACTCTAATATAACCTTAGATACACTCAGTGTAAACAGACACTCACAGACTGTCACTCATCCATGAAGTTACACACACACCTACTCAGTCATGCAAAGAATCAATCACACCTCCATTTTCTCAACTATACAGTTATACACACCTTACTTATTCAAACATATACTAACACATATTTACTCTCTTATACAATCCCGGATACAAGTTCACAATGATCCATACAGCCACTCACACATTCACTGGCTCTTATGCACAGTTATTTATATATGTCAACTCTCAAATGTACTGTGTTTTACATATGTACTTACTTTGACATGTAGCACTGAGATATCCATTTACTCACCAATACACTCATGCACACAGTCAACCGCCCATACAGCTGTTTCCACATGCACTTTTGAACCCATACATCTAGTGAATCAACTGCTCACACATCTATGCACAGAGTCATACACCTCCCAGCCACCCACACACACACTCAGTTTCCCATACAAATGCTTGGGCAACCAATCAATAACCCATATAGTTACTCATATAGCTACTGATCAACACATGCAGCAGTTTACAGAACAACAGACATAATGATGCACAAATTAGGACAGTTTAGTCACTAACCCATGCACTCAGTGAGACACATTTAACCACTCACTCATACAGTCAGTCATGCACCTACTAAATCCTTCATCCAGACACTTATAAATCCACTCATTCTTCAATATGTAAGACATATTTTAACTTTACAGAAACATACAGTCACTGGATGTTGTCATCAGTGATGTCATCAGTGATGTCATTTGAGATGTCATCAGTGATGTCATCAGTGATGTCATTTGAGATGTCATCAGTGATGTCATCAGTGATGTCACTGACCATGTCATGAATGATGTAATATGTGACATGATCAGCAGTGGATTGCGGGTGCGCGATATATAGTTAGTGCAACTAACTATATATGCGAATTTCAATGGTTTTGTGTGAGTAAAATAAGGTTTTGCAAATGCTAATTCCTAACTATATATGGTGTATAACCTATGGTTTTTTCAGTGAATTTTCAAGGTTTTGTAAATGCTAATTCCTAACTATATATGGTCTATAACCTATGGTTTTTTCAGTGAATTTCAATAGTTTTTTAATAGCAAATATCAAAAGCTTTAAAATGTATTCTTCTTTAAATCGAAAAATATATTTTATATGTTTTAATATAATTATTTTATGTATTTTTTTTTTTATTATTTTTTTTTGTTGCGCTACCGGTCCGCGAACCGGGTAGTTTCCCGTTAGCTCAATTTGGTGCCGCGACCTGGTCTGCGAACCGGTAAACGTTCCGTTTGCACAACTGCCGCGTTAGAAAACAACATCGTGACGCGTCGCGTAAGCGCGACGTATCGCGTTGTCGCGTAATGCGTCTTATGACGTGCCGCGTTAGCGCACCCGGAAGTGCTCCGGATCGCGAACCGAGGCGCGAAGCGCAGCACCCCGGAAGCGATCCGGGGCGCGGAGCACGTAACGTAAGCATAACAGGTCATGTGACTTGTTAATAAAACTTTTCATTGGTTCATTTCACTTTTGGTTTCCTAATGATGTAAGGCTAGGTCATGTGACCTAAAAATAACACTTTTCATTGGTTTAGAACTATTTTTTTCACAAATGATGAAAGCCCCCTCCTTTTTTCCTCACTCTGACTTTCATCTTTGTGAGAGGAAGACCTATTTTGATTAATAAGAAATGGCTTCATTAGTAGCTGCAGCTGGTGCACCCCCACCACCACCACCACCTCCTAGGAAGGAAGGACCACCTCCTCAGGTCATCCTTAATCAAGAGGAGGAAGAAGAGGAAGAAGAGGAGCAACAGAGGAGACAGTTTTTGCCTGAAGAGCCAAGGAGGTCCCATGTGAAGGATAGTTACATCTGGCAGTTCTATACATTTCCCCGGGGCCAAAAAAAAGTAAATGCCCGCTACGTCACATGTCTGATCTGTGACAAAGCTCTGTCCAGAGGGACTGACCAAAAATACAGCTTCGGGAATTACACCATGCATCGGCACATGGAGAGGTGGCACCCTATTAATTATAGTGCTGTGCAGGTACGTGACCTGCAAGAAAACCCCCCTCCTGTGGCCAGTACATCAACCGAAGAGGCAGTGACGGGACCAGAGGCGAGGGAGACGGTCCCAAACATTCAGATGAACTTCGGGGTCATGAAGCAAGTCTGCATTTTTTGCGGCAAATTAATTTGCTATAGGGAGAGTAGCATAACTCTAATCAACAGAGCTATTGAAAATCATAAATGTACAAAACGCCCCAGAAAGTAAATTATCTTTTTTTTTGGTTTCTCCTGTTGAGCCCTTTATAATGAAGGATTTTCGTTCCCCCCCCCCAAAAAAAACAAAAAAAATATAAAACAGTTCAAAAAATACAAAAAAAGTAAAAAAATGTTCAGAAAAATAATTAAAAAAATATAAAACAACAAAAACAATAAAAAAAAGTTCTTTTCAGAACTACCACCCATTTATAAAAAATTGCTAGAATGTTTAGCACTCTGGCAACCTCTATTTCTTTTGATTCGCTTCCCGGTTCGCACGCCGGTACGCGAACCGGAAGCGAAACAAAACATTTTTTTTTTTAAAAAAGGAAGAGTGAGTATAAGGGAAGGAAACAGAGAGTAATGTTAAAAGAAAGACAGCTAGAGGGAGTTACACAGAGATACTGTTTAATAGATCTATTTACCAAAGAAAAGATGTAAGAGGGTATAATTGAGAAAAAGAAAATAGATAAGGAAGTGAAAGAAAAAAAGGAGAGTAGAAGAATAATAAACAAGAGTTTCTTAGAGAATGTGAGTGAATGTTCAAATTAAGAAGAAAAACAGTAAAGGATGTGGAATGAGAGGTAGGGATAGAACCGGACTAAAAGAACAACCCTGAGGGAAAGTGTTAAGAAAACACTGAGCGAAAGTAAATAGGAATGAAACAATATGTATGACAGTGACTAAGGTTAAAACATGTGGAATAACAGAGAGAAAAAACAGAAAGCAGAAAAGAAGAAGTGACAGAAAAGGAATAATTGAAACAGCAAAGAAATGTAAATAACATAGTGTGCTTGAACTACAGGGAGAAAGCGTAATGAACAAGTAGTGAAAGAGTGATGAGTCAGAGACAGTGAGAGTAATAGAGACGGAGTGAGTGAACAGGAGTGAGGAACTATGAGAACAGAGGGACTGAGAAAAGGAGTGGAAGGAGTAGAGTAAGTAAGTAATAGAAAAAGGAATGAGGGAAGTAGCAAAGACAGGAAACTGAGGGTTAAAGAAATAAAGCAGTGGAACTAATAGAAGTTAAATGTGATAGAAATGTAACGAAAAGAGTACAAAACACTTACCTTATAATTGTCGTTAACTTAGTCACTTGTTATTTTTATACTTTCAATCTGTGAAAGAAAGAACAAAAATGTGAAAAATATTAAAACATGTATTCAAAAATTAGAAAAGACGAGGGAAAAGATTGAAAATCATCCAATTTTACAAAGAAATAAAGTTAGAGATAAACATGCAGAAAAAAGAGATTGAAACGGTGATAGACAGTCAGAGACAAAAAGAAATTGTAATTGAGTAAATTACTAAGAGAAAAAAAAGGAAGATACTTTCAGTGACAGAAAAGAAGGATAGAAGAGAAAACTAAATTGAAGTCGTGTAAGCTACTAAAAGAAAGTGAGTAAGGTAAACTATATAAGGAAAGGGTGAATACGGAAAAGAGAGTGAGGGAGAGAGGAGACAGAGGAAGTGAAGGAAAGAGTGTCAGATACAGACTGAGTGAGGCAACAAAGAAAGATAAATGAGTGAGGGTGAGTTATACTAACTGATTGCACCAAAAAAGGATACCCCAAAAATATTTAATTTAGAAAACAAAGGGAGGAAAGATGGAAAAGACAAGCGAAGCAGAGGGTCTAAAAGCTGGAAAATGGTGCAAGGGAGAAAAGAAAAAAGCAGAGTTGGAATAGGGAAACAAAGGTTGAAAGATAAGTGGAGTTAGAGAACAAGGGTGAAAGAGAATAAAACAAAAGGCAATGTGAGTATGTAAAGAGGATTGATAGAAGGTAGTAAAAGACGAGTGAGCATGAGACAAGACGAGTACAAATTAAAATTCACTATACAAAGTACAGAATTATTTATACATGTTAAATGGTTTATTTTTGCTGTTCTCAGAATATATCAAATTTCACTACAAACAGTGAGTTGAAGGTATTCATCATATAACAGCGGAGAAAAAAAAACACAATCAAAATGATTGTGTTTAAAAAACCCATATAACATAACCAATGAGAAATCAGAACTCCTCAAAAGTAACTTAATTTCCATGACGTCGAAGGATGTCCTATGAACAGCTTATACTCTGTTGTGCTATTATTATTTTCTGCCCGTCACTTTCTGAAAGAAAAGCTCCATTGTTTTGACAAATATGTTAGATACAATAAATGACTTCTCGCTCTCTACCACACTTCTCCTCAAGGCCAAATAGTGTAAGAGCCATTTATAACTCTTGGAATTCTTCTAAGCAAATCCCGTCATTTTTTTTTTCAACAACTTTCAGAAAGAAAACGTTCAAGATCACTTTCACAATCCTGTACTAGTAATATCTCACCCTTCTTGCTCACTCATGTTCCACATTTCCTATGACACTGATACTGCTTACTATGAGGCACACTTACACTACCTCTATGACTACTACAATTATTTAATTCTCTTGATCACTGTTAATCACAAAGCAATTTAAAACAGTACATAACATTATATCAACTCCTAGAATCATTATAGGCCAGTTACCTACCCTAAATTCTCTCTTCTGAAAACACAAAGTAAGAATATTTTAAGTCAAAAGGCAACATTGTTTCATAGTCAAATGGGAATGATTTCCGAAACACCAGCTTTTTTTACATTTTAAATAAGCTGTGTAATAAGCGGATGTTGTCAAAGGACCATCATGTCATATAATAGCTGCAGTTACAAATGTTCTTCCTAAAATCAACGACTGTGTAGCCACAACATTTGTAATTAAAGTTGAAAACTTACTTTCATCAAGTTTATATAGTTGGAATTTTAAAATGACATTATAACCAAAAGTTTGTACAAATAATGTGGACAGCATTGCAGACTTACATTACCTCTACTCCATGTTTTGATTGGCTGCTTGAATTAGCTTATTAAAAGAAACAGTTTTTCTGAACTCATTCAAAGTGCAGTTATTTTTCCATGACGTCAAGTGTTATGGTAAGAACACCGTTTGCTTTGGGAAATACTCTGTTGTCCTTTGACTAATCCGTGCCCACCACTTTCTGTAAGAAAGCCTTCTTTTTTTTCAGGAACTACTTAAAACTCAAAAATAACTTTTCACTCTGTACTACACTTATCCTCAGGGCCAAATAGTGTAGGAGCCATTAGAACCTCTTGAAATTCCTCAGAGCAAATCCCGAGTTTCCTTCCCTAAAATTTTGGTTGTAAAAACACCAGGTAAGAATTTTTAAGGTCAAAAGGCAATCTTTTTTTGAAAGTTAAAACAGAATCATTGCAGAATGACCAGCCGTTTCCAGACTTCAAATAAGCTGTGTAATGTCCTGATGTTGTTGAAGGACCGTCATGATATATAATTGCTGCAGTTACAAAAGTCCTTCCCGATATTGACAACTGCGAAGCCACAACATTTTTAATTAAAGTTGTCAATTTTGTTCCATCAGGCCTACATCGTTGGAACATTAAAATGACATACTGCCCATATGTTCGTATAAATAATGTGGACAGCATTGCAGACATACATTGGCTACACTCCATGTTTTGATCGGCTGCTTTTACTAGCTTATTAAAGGACACTGATTTACTGTCTGGCAAAGTTAAATATATAAATCTTTCTGAGTCTACACTAGTAGTACTTGATACCCTACAGTTCTCGCAGTCATGCTGCCATTGATAAGAAAGGCCAAACAGATGATCTACATCTACACCTTCATCTTGCAATACATCAAGCATATACATTAAAAACTCCTGACAATCTTGCTGAATATTTTAAGAGAATTGCGTTTGACCTGAACATTTGTCTAACAGATTTCGAATTTCAGACACTTTCTATTTTTGTTCTATCAGTGCTACATTTCTCTAACACAGAATTCAATAAACAGCAAAAACTTTGATCCGAATTGATCACAATCTGTTCTTTTAAAGTTTCGAGAGAAAAGACAAAATTAACCACTACATTAGCATAGCAGTTGACACCAGAACTATTTTCAAATTGAAAACCAACAACATCTTCAACAGAATACATTTTCTTTCTGCTTATAATTTCGGGTTCATCGACTTTTCGTCTTTTTGCTACAACCTCCCTACTATTGGTCACATTTCTTCGTTTCCGGCCTACCACACGTTTCTCAAACAAAGGATATTGAGGCAAATGTGGCGCATACTCTCTTCTTAACCTATTGTATTCCTTAACACAATCTAGATCCGCACAAATGTTTGTGACATCACACTCAATCAAGTACAATCCCGATAAAGTTCTGACTCGTGACAATGCCACATATGCCATACCCTCCTTGAACACAGAACTGCCAATATTCACCAATGCACTGTCTACACTTAAACCTTGCGATTTATGGATTGTCACCGCATATGCCAAGCAAACAGGAAACTGCTTACGGCGAACATATAAGTCTTTTACAAGCAAAAACCTAGCAGAGCAACGACCAATTAGCTGTACTTCCTCAATGCCATCAAATTTAATTTTTAAAAATTCAATTCCATCTCTATTTCTGTATTTCTCAAAATCAACAACATTACCCATTGATCCATTTACCAGACCTCTTTCAACATGTAAATTCCTCCTCAAAATGATACGGCAATTTAAGCACACATTCAGAGTCTTTTCAAAACCAGCAGTTTTAGATATAGTCTTCTCTAATGAATCCAATTTAGATTTCAAATTCTCAGACAAAATAATTGTTGCTCCCATATGCTCTATTCTGTCAATAGCTTCCAGTTTCACAATCTCTTGGTTTTCTAAATTCAACATTTTGTTGTTGAAGATGGCACATTCTGCAAGAGTTGGCATCAAACATATTCCAGATTTCTTCTCAGTAAGTTTCCGAAAAATATTCTCTGGCAGAACGTCTTCCTCTGGATACAAATTTGACAGTAATCGTGCATGTAAAGCTTCTTTCCCATGCTCGGTCACTTTTCCGATTCTAACATCTTGTAGAATATTCTTATAATCTTCATCCTTCGCTTGACGCATATTTTCACGCAGTTCAGCATAATTGAAGTTTAACTATATATTAAGGTTGCCAATGCTCCCTAGGCACTTCCTGGTATCTTCGTGTATAAGTAGTTTAAACACTGGTTGTCCTTTCACTGGTGTCAGCTGCAGAAGATCACCGAAAACAATGATGTGTTTGCCACCAAATAACACATCATACTCTGTTTTAAGAACTTCTTGCATTCTCAAATGCACAAAGGCAAGCATGACATTGGAAACCATGCTTACTTCGTCAATGATAAGAAGTTTCATTTTCCTCAAGACTCTTGAAACTTCACAACAAGCATCTCCAGATAACTTGTGGTATTGTAATTTGTTATCATGCTCCACTGGCAGCATCAGTAGACGATGCAAAGTAATACCTTTAATGTTATGTGCTGCCAGTCCAGTTGGAGCGGTGACAACACAAGACAGCGATGACTCAGTCCTTTTCTGCAAATAACAAGAAATTGCTTTAATGAGGAAACTTTTTCCAGTTCCTGCTTCTCCACTCACGTACAGTTGGACAGGCTTCAACGACGTACATGAGCACTCTTTCTTCTCATGACTTAATCCATGATCAATTTGGTTGGTAACTTCGTCATATATTTTCCTCTGCTCAACGTTGAGTTGTCTTTCCAAATCTTCTAAGTTAACCGCATCCTCTTGAGCATGTGCCATGGCTCTTTCCACTTCAATCATGGCAGTGGCAGCTTCATTTTCGATAACTGGTCCTCCTAGTGGATCCTGACTCAAAGAAACAGAACTCTGACTGTCCTGAGAACTGTCTCTAGCAATCTCGGCTGCAATTGTTGCTTCCTGCTCGATTTCCGCATTCAACATTTCTAGATATTTTGGAAAAACAGGACATTCTATGGTCTCCTTGGCTGCATTGAAAGAGTCTTCGTAACAGAGGAAATCTCCAAGCAGTTCCTCTTCTGCACGCCAAGGCTTGAAAAGTTGCAAAAGAGCTAAATAGAAAAACTCTTTTCTTTCAGGAGATGCGCCACTCAATTTTCGATGATTTACCAATTGGCATATTCTTTGCTTGACCAGACATCCCTCACTTCCAATTACAGCATACACTCCTTTATCAATATCTTCTTTGATGTTCCTCTTGAATATGTAATTTTGTAGAACCTCATACAGACAAACATTCTCGAGGTGACTGCTTCTATTTGGATAATATGTATCCAACATGTTGGTCTTCAAAATATCTGTACTGTTTGGCTCCTTTTCCGCCAAATACTCAATTTCCCCTACAGGTTTCAGAACTTGATTACGCGTTGCAGCAAGACCAAGACTCGCCCAAATGATACTCCTAGATTTGGCATAGAGACTTGCAGAAGATAACCGGTCAGAACATTCGTAAGCTCCGATTTCTCGATGCGACAACATCTTCAGACTGAAACTGTACAACTTCTTATTGAGGCTCTTTTCATGGGAAATGTCCTCCCACATATCCTTCAATTCTGTCTTTTCTTTTTTTGTGATGTAAGATGTCACATACCGAGCCACAGCCATACAGTTATCAGCCACAAACTGTATATCCATGTTAGCATTCCACATGGACAAAATCACTGGGTTGTAGTCGTTGATGTACTTGGACTCTTCCTTTCTTTTCAAATTGTATGTATTTTTGGGTGATTTCCTCATCACATTATGTCGCAGCGAAGACATCAAACTGTTCACTCTTCTTTTAGAAATCACCGGTCGTGGAAAGCCGAAACGACATTTTGTGTAGAACTTGTCCTTGTTTCTGAATTTACGACGACAGTACTTTCCACAACGATGGCTTTGAAAGCGTAAAACTTGTTCTCTTAGGCTTTTGTCTTCCTTTGTCTTTGGAACAGCACATGTAGAATACTGTTCTATGAAACTCATCACTAAGTCATCCGGGTCTGTTCCAAATTTGGGTGCATCTTTGATCCATAGCAGCATATGTATATGAGGAGCACCTCTTGCTTGGTACTCCTTTCTCCAGAAGAAATCCAACACCTCTCCAAGAGGTGGATTTTTCTTGTTCATGATGAAAGACATCATAGCTTCAAATCTCTGATTGAAGTACCTGCATACATTCACTGGATCCAAAGAGCACAGTTCTCCGGGTGTCTTGAATTCGATATTTTCAATGTTTCCATTTGCCTCTCGTAGAAATTCAAGTAAGTCTTCCCAGCCATACCCGGCACAGCTGAGAGTGAGGAACCATGTGGGAGTTCCTAAGTTCCTCAGCATATATTTTAAATCTCCATGTCGACGGTACCAGTACTCATTAGTACCACGCTGACATGCCATGAGACTAATCAGGTGAGAATCCAAAATACTGTCTTGCACATTGACTTTATCCATAAAGTCCCATGCCGAGATATTTTGCATCTGTACACCACTTTTCAAGATGTGGTTCACTGCATATGACAGTCCAGACAGATCACTTTCAAACAGTAGATGAAACAAATAGGGAATGCATTGACGAAACCTAGGATCTTCTGCATACAATCGTAAAGTCCGGTATTCAGAAGCAGGAATTTGATCAGGTCACTCATCATATCTTCCTCCTTGACCTGTTGGAAATAGCTGTAGGAAACACCGAGCTTCCAAACTTTACTCCCAAACACTAATGGGACTCCCTTTGGCTTGTTTCATTTGAAACAACTCAATAGCATTCCCCATGACTTCCTTGGAATGCAAAGGATGAACACTATAATGTTCATATATTTCTTCATTTTTAGAGGCTTCTACTCTCTCAATTTGTCCAGCACACAAATCGCTGTCCTCTTCTTCACTTACTTCCTCTTCTGCAACACATACATTCTTGTAGTACTCATTGTTTTTTTATCAAATACAATGTTGCCTTTTTGACTTTCCTAACATCCACTAAATCTTGCCAGATTTTCTTACTCTTTGTCGAAACCCCATTAACTAAGATAACCAGAGGTTCCTCTTCCACTTTCTCTACTCCAATTGTATTAATGTTTTTCTTCAAATCTAGAGGCAAATAAAAAACTCTTCCCCTTAATCCTCTCTGTAAATCTGATGGAGGCAATTTCCCTGTCTTTGGCTCCATTCGTACAATAGCCTGAAAGGGATGGACACTTTGAATAAAAATAGATTCATAAGTATTTAAATCCTTCAATTCAGAAGGAATCTCAACCAATTCCAGATTATTATGAACTGCTCTAGCAGGCATCCGGTTTTGATTTAATTTGTTACGACAATAAGTACTCACACGTTGATCCGATCCCAAATCAAAACAATTTTCTACCATCAAGTATGTTGCGAAATCCTTCCATTCACTATTATTTTCCCTTTCACTTTTTGCATATAAATCCACTAACTTAGTCTGATTCTTATAATAAGTGCGTCGACAACACACACAAGTGAAATTAGGCCTCTCACTTGATTTCACCTGAAACGTGGCAATTTCCTTCTGAAAATTATCTGTACTGGAAACCTGTACACTCTCTTCCACATTACCTTCTTCTTCTGGGTCAATTTCAACATTCTCCTCTTTACTTGCAAAGTAACAAAACTCAATTTCTTCACAAATATTCTTCACATCTACTTCAGAACCATGCAAAAGAGCACTGCCTAATTGTTTAAGCTTAATTGCTGGACTCTTAGCAAAATACAACATTCTCACTAATTTCCTCAGTTTATTATGATGGACTGCTAGCATCCTGAAATGATGAAAAACACTCTGGCATACTCTCCTGGAAAGACAAGCCAGTGCATGACCATGTAAACCTGTCACTTCTCTCACTCTGCATGGATCTAATTCCTGCAACAACTTCATTTTCTGTTTTAAACTTTTCTTATTAAATGTCCGTACAAAATCACAAAGCAAATTGATGGAATCCTGTCGCACACTGCAAATACTACTACACTTCCAGGTGTACACTGGACCCTTAGGACGTCTCCCTAAAACTTCATCACCTAACACCTCTTATGCCTCTGTTGACACAAGTTTTTTTTTTTTCAACTGGACAACCGTCTTTCACCTCATATGCTCGACCACTGGTGTCAACTGCATGCACCAACTCATTGTCCTGGAAGTAACTCTCCTCATTGAAAAATGCCTCACAACTTGAACTATGCATCCATTCTCCTGAAAATACTTCACAAAAATTTGTACGATTAACTATTCTCTTCCATCTACTATTTGTTTTGAATTCATAAATTGCCTTGTTTAGTTTCCTAATTCTATTGATTACCAAAATAAATAACTTTCGCTTAATTTCCAAAGCCTGATCAATAATTTTCTCAACAATTTTTGTTTTCTTATAAAAAGCCGGTTTCTGTTGACCCTCCTTTACATTTTTCATCAAATTTACAATTATCCTGTTGCGGACCATTCATGTACGAATGTCCCTAAATTGATTGTGCCTTCTACCGGCACTCACAGAGTTTTCTCCTGCTCTACCACTAACTTTATTAAGGGGCCTTTCCTTCCTGTTTAAATTGACTCTCTTCATCTGGACTAAAACATGTTCTGTAGTGATACTTTTTTTCTGGAAATGTTTCTTAGGAAAGATTTCGTTGTCTTACCCGGAGCTTTTTTGGTGACTTGCCGAGTTTTTATTGTAGAGGACTGCTGCAAGCATGTAGTAAGCTGCTGTGTTTGACGTTTTGTAGCCTTTCTCCTCCTTTGCCTCGAAGGCATGTTGTAATTTTGAAATGATCTGCAGTTGAATCTGTGGTAAAATATAATAAAAAATGTTATTAACCACTATTACCAAACAGTAAATCAATAACAGTCGTCAAAAAATTAACACACTAGTTGTCAATTCTACATACAATAATTTTTAGTGCATTGACAAATTTAAAACTCACAAATAGTAGCAAAGAAATGGAATGCTTCTACATTTGACCTGTGCTCTTTTATATGTGAATCTGAACTAATTTTATTAGCATATTTCACTATTTTATTAAAGACACTTCACACAAGCTGTTTTTGAAGTTGTATTTAATTTTAAATAAAACGGTTAACATGGTTACTTTTCATTTCCAGTAACTTAAATTTATTTTTAAAAGTCTTTATAGTGTAATAGGCTCGAGCAGGTCAGCTGCTCACCCTATGTCATACAATTCTGACAAATCAGCATCCTCATCATATTCTTCATCATCCACAGGATATAAATCATCCAAGGGATCTACTTCCACTGACGTTTCAATGACAAGTTCTATGATAAGATCGAGATCAACAGAATGCTCATTATCACTCATGGTTGATGTTGTCGTTATCTTTAAAGAAAGAGAACAACAATGAGATGTTGCAGAGTAAGAGACAAATCTCAGAGACTATAATAGTAAAATTGTTTAACAAGAGTAACATTTTGCAGATATTATTTAGCCATGTCCAGCGATGCTGAGGAGGTGAGGCCTATGTCCAAGTTTTCAGTGAACAGGACTCATCTCTTCTTAACCTTGGATAAGCCTCACCGACTCTGTGTCCCCTGCTCATACTTAAATGTAAAGGGGCAGATTTATGTTAACTGGTGCATCCCCAGGGATGCACCAGTTAACATGCGCCGCTGCTCTGCCACCCATGGTGTGCCGCATTTACAATGTGGAGCACCATGGGGCAAAAACAGCACAGATGCGTCACGCATCTGTGCCGCAAGAGTGGCGCATTGCAGGAATCACGTCGCAAGCGCGACATGACTCCTGCAATGCACAGGTGCAAGCCACACATTGTATGGTGTGTCACTCCTTATGCCTGTTTCAAACAGGCGTAAGGATTTGATTCTGCAATGCCATAAAGCTGACTCAGTGAAATCTTGTAAATTTCACTGTGTTAGTTTTACAGGGCTTTCATGCAAGTGAACGCCCACCCTGCAACAAAACGCCCACATGAAACCTGACGCAGGTTTCATGTGGCACAGGACTTTACAGCGTGACACATCTGCCTAGATGCATCAAGTTGTAAATATGTCGCAACATAGCGCATCTTTTGCGCCGCCGCTGCGTCACAAAAGTGACGCAACGGCGGCGCAAAAGAGGCGCACGGCCATCATAAATCTGCCCCTAACATTTTAAATGATTGGTTCAGGATGCCGATAAGGTGTGGCCTATCCAGAGGTTTGTTTGAGGTGAGGCCTACTCAGGGTTGCAGATGAAATTTAGGCTTGTTGAAGAGTTTAGAGGAGATAATACATGTGCAGGCCTACCAATTAAGTGAGTCATGAAACCTGACGCAGGTTTCATGTGGCACAGGACTTTACAGCGTGACACATCTGCCTAGATGCATCAAGCTGTAAATATGTCGCAACATAGCGCATCTTTTGCGCCACCGCTGCGTCACAAAAGTGACGCAACGGCGGCGCAAAAGAGGCGCACGGCCATCATAAATCTGCCCCTAACATTTTAAATTATTGGTTCAGGATGCCGATAAGGTGTGGCCTATCCAGAGGTTTGTTTGAGGTGAGGCCTACTCAGGGTTGCAGATGAAATTTAGGCTTGTTGAAGAGTACAGAGGAGATAATACATGTGCAGGCCTACCAATGAAGTGAGTCATGTCCATTGCACTCTTGAACAAAGGCCAGACCTCCTCTGTCTCCCTGGACAGGCCTAAACCTCATCTGCACAATGTGATTCGTAATGTTAGGAAACACAGGTGATGTAATTGAAAAACGTGCAAATTTTGTTTGCTCATTTCACAATCACATCACCTGTGTTTCCTTTGCTTAGGTATCTCATTGTGCAGATGTAGTCTAGCATATCAAAGAGTACGCAGAAGGTGAGCACTGTATGCAACAAATTTGACACTTACAGAAGCCTCAGCTTCTCCATGCCCCCTACACAGTCCTAAATGTATACAGTTTAAACTGACGGTATCTTGTTGCAGATGAAGTGAGGCCTATCTTGCAACATGGTGCATCTTTTGCAGCGCTGCTGCGTCACAAAAGTGACGCAACAGCGGCGCAAAAGAGGCGCACGGCCATCATAAATCTGCCCCTAACATTTTAAATGATTGATTCAGGATGCCGATAAGGTGTGGCCTATCCAGAGGTTTGTTTGAGGTGAGGCCTACTCAGGGTTGCAGATGAAATTTAGGCTTGTTGAAGAGTACAGAGGAGATAATTCATGTGCAGGCCTATCAACAAAGTGAGTCATGTCCACTGCACTCTTGAACAAAGGCCAGACCTCCTCTGTCTCCCTGGACAGGCCTAAACCTCATCTGCACAATGTGATATGTAATGTTAGGAAACACATGTGATATAATTGAAAAACGTGCAAATATTTTTGCTCATTTCACAATCACATCACCTGTATTTCCTCAGCTTAGGTATCTCATTGTGCAGATGTAGTCTAGCATATCCAAGAGTACGCAGAAGATGAGGACTGTATGCAACAGAGCAATGTACATTACTCACCTCCCTTGACAATTACAGAAGCCTCAGTTTCTCCATGCCTCCTACACAGTTCTAAATGTATATCATTATCAATATAGTGACTATGAAACTCTAGCAGTACATATTGTGAAACCTAAATGTCTTAAAGTAACGATTTTTTAACCGACAAACAAGTAAATTATTCTCCAAGATTGATGGTGAGAAGTAATATATTTATTTAAAGAAGCAGACACCTTTATGTCATTGTCATAAATGTAAAAAGCATTCCTTTTCTTTATGAAGCATTTTCATATCATAATTTGAAAACACAGCACAACTCCTATGTAGAAGTACACCCTGTCAGTACTTAAATTTGCCAAGCACACATGCGGGCGTATTTACAAGAGCCTTGCACCACGGAGAAATGACTTAAATTTACCAAGCACTCATGAGGGCTTATTTGCAAGGACCTTGCACCACCTTTAAAGTCGCTTTTAACGTGGGGAAAATGACGTGAATGTGGCTCATAAGCTTTGTAAATTTGCCCCCATGTTGACTATGAAACTCTTGCAGAACATATTGTGAAACCTTAATGACTTCAAGAAACGTGTTTTTAAACCGGCAAACAATTATATTATTCTCCCATATTCATGGTGGAAAGTGAAATATTTATTTAAAGAAGCAGACACCATTTTGACCTTCTCATAAATGTAAAAAGCATTTCTTTTTTTTAAAAAACGATTTTCTGGTCATAATTTAAAAACACAACACAGCTCCTATGTACAAGCACACCCTGTCAGTACTTAAATTTGCCAAGCACACATGGGGGCGTATTTACAAGGACCTTGCACCACGGGGAAATGACTTAAATTTGCAAAGCACTCATGATGGCGTATTTACAAGGACCTTGCACCACCTTTAAAGTCACTTTTAACGTGGGGAAAATAACATGAATGTGGCTCAAAGGCCTTGTAAATATGGTCCATGCTGACTATGAAACTCTATCAGTACATATCAAGTAACCTAAATGATTTCAAGAAACGTTCTTAAACACATCAAGTAAGCAAATTATACACCCAGATTCATGGTGAAGTGACTTAAAATGCCCTAACACACATGAGGGAATATTTTACAAGGCCCTTGCACCACTTTTGCATCATTTTTAACATAGGGAAAATAACATGAAAGTGGCTCAAGCATGAGAGTGTATTTACAAGGTCCTTTCATCACTTTAGCATCACCTTTAACATAGGGAAAATAACGTGAAAGTGGCTCAAAGTCCTTCTAAATATGCCCCATGCTGGCTATGAAACTCTAGCAGCACATATCAAGAAACCTAATTGACTTCTAGAAACGTTTTTAAACACATCAAGTAATCAAACTATTCACCCAGATTCATGGGGAAGTGACTTAAAATGCCCTAACACACATGAAAGCGTATTTTTAAGGCCCTTGCACCACTTTTGCGTCACTTTTAACATGGCTATGAAACTCAAAGAAACTAAATCTATTTGTAAAACATGACACAAAGCAACATTTTAAATACACAACTTTCTTCATAATTTTCTCCCTAAAGCATACTATTCTCTATCTAAATTAAATGAATCTTTTCTCACCTTAGCAAATACTTTTTGAGTTTCAAAACAGTCTCAGACACACACCAATTTTTCTTTAGCAGAGCAAAGGGTATGCACTCCAGAGGCTGCAACCAACAAAGACACAGAAATACTGTAATTCATCACACATATCTCTCATGTCACCCAATCAAAACTCTTCCCTCACTTTTTTCAAATCAACACCCTTCCCCCCTCTGCCCTTTCTGCCTTTTTTCCATAGCAACCACCTCCTGAAAGACCTGTCATGTTTACAAGTTCACACAACAATGTTTCAATTGAACTCTGAACTCTCAGTACACCTGCGTATCCAGTGCAATCTTTCATAAAATGATTTTTTCTTGACCATTCAAATTACATCTTTCAAAGAACTCATCCATGCACCCTAACTTTCTGTTTTCAGCAATCAAAATCCACCAATCACTGCTACTGAATCATTAGCACAGGAACTCCACAGTTTTTTTCATTACAAACTCCTACTGTTTCAACTGCCATTTCATTCCCACACTTCATCTGACTGCAGCAGAACCTCCTCTCACCATGTTTTCTGTCTGGATTGTTGGACATAGTTACATCCACTGGGCTCAAAGGTATGCGGATAACAGAAATTTACACAACCTCAATTTACAAAATGTGGAAATCAACTGGATTGGCCACAGAGGATTAAGATGTCACCAATTGATACCATTGGTGAAAACCTTTTTGCATTTGTCAAAACCTGACCTGTTAATTGTGCACTGTGGAGGAAATGACTTGGGCACTTTGACTGGGGTAGGTCTGGAAATGCTTTTAAAGGACACCTTTGAGCAATTGATGGCACTTTTTCCATAAACTGCCTTGGTATATTCAAATATATGCCAAAGACAGAAATGGAGGTGGTCCAACCAATTTTGTTCACAAATTGAGAAATCAAGGAAGCATGTAAATAAGTCTGTTTCAGCTTACATGAGAGACCATGGAATGGGCTCCATCTACAACAATAACTTGCGTTACTACATGCAAGATATCTACAGAGGAGATGGAGTTCACTTCTCAGATGAGGGGAACAGAATTTTCATCCTGAATTTAAGACTATGTATTGGTACCTACTTATAAGTACCTAAATCTACCACAAACCCAAAAGCTCTTCTCAGAGCTACCTTAACTATGATTACTCTTTAAAAATTTCAAATGTACCTTTTTTCACTAATTTTCACTTTTGTTCGCTTCCCGGTTCGCTACCCGGTTCGCGTACCGGCAGCTAACCTCAAGAAAAATTCAATTTTTTTTTTCTTTTTTGACATATATGAGCCTCCTCAGCCACCCTTAGAAAACCTAGGGGGTCAGGATACGTCTCCCGTGCCCCCTTATACCCTTTCCCAACATTCTTTATCCTCCATCTTGTGTGTAAATTCATCCGAAACACAAGATGGCGGACTCCCGTTACGCTATCGGTTAGCTTCCCGGTCCGCGAACCGGGGCGCGCAACGGCAAACGCAGTTAAAAAAAGGTGGGAAGTTAATTTACAAAGAAAGTACTGCAGACACTTTCACCAAATTTGAAATAGTTCCTAATGCATACCAGTCCCTACCATTTCCCCAAATTTGAATGAATTTCATCGAGCCATTCAGGCTCTAGCCCTGTCTAAATATCCTTAGGTAAATTACATGACAAAAACACAATGGAAAGAGTTGACATTTCCAACCATTGATAACATAACTTTCAAGTTGTATTTTTGTGTGCTGTCATTTGATTGGTTTGGTACATGAATATATATGAAAAATAAGAGGGAATGACAGCCATTTTGACTGGAACTCCCTGAGGCACATTTAAAGAGCATTTCCTGGCAAAAGCTTAGACACTTTTGTAAAGGTGAGTTAATAGTTTCTATGAGGAGATATGTTGTGCACCTAAAGTTAATTTTATAAAAACGTTTTCTGTTAGTTATTTACTATCCCTCAGTTATAGGTATGGATTGACTTAGGCTTCTCTGTTGTAGTCATGGTTTGAGTTAGAGTTCATCACATGCTGTACTTTATATTTCTACTTCCTGCCTTGAACCATACACTGTCCAAGCATAAATTCACAGTTAAAAACTCAGAACTATGTTGTACACGTTAATTAAAAAATAAAAATGTAGAAGTTTCTAACGTAAACTCTATTTCTCTCTCTCTTTTTATGCTACCTTAACAGCAGTTATGGATAAAGAAGCTCAGGAAGCTAAACTTCAATCAGAAATTCAACAGGACATAGATGATTTTTATAATAAGGCTGTGGACAAACAACTTTTAGAATTCATGGACAATTTTGATAAAAAAGAGACAATTCATGAAAATAAAGATGAAGAAATTCCAGATGAACTTTTACTCGAAATTTCCAACAATTCTTAAATTTAACATAAATAAAATGTTATTTATAAATTAAAAATTGTTTGAGACATTATTTTTTTTTCCAAATATAAGATATAATAGTAGAGTAATTATTTAAAAAATTCAGACTAATGGTTAAAGATTCAACATTTTAATATTACTATGTGCTCAGGGAGTGCTCAAAGGATCTGTTTCTGCTTTCCTGACAGACTATGTTATGGATTCCACATTAGAACATGCAAGACATCTACAGAGGAGACGGTGTACATTGAATTTAAGATTCTTCATTGGTACGTACATGTTGCTACTTTCATCACCCACACAACACAACAGCTCTATTCAGAGCTATCCTACCTCAAAGCACTCTAAATATATTATTTTACTGTTTCCCTTGGTTCTCCCCTTGTTACGCTATCTGGAACGCTACCCGGTACGCGAACCGGACGCTAACCGGGCGAAAATTTGAAAAAAAATGTGGGTTTTTTTTCGCACATATGGGCCTCCTCAGCCACCCTCAGAAAACCTAGGGGGTCAGGATACGTCTCCCGTGCCCCCTTATACCATTTCCCACATTGTTTTTCCTCTATTTTGTGATTAAATTCGACCGAAACACAAGATGGCGGACTCCCGGTACGCTACCGGTTAACTACCCGGTTCGCGTACCGGGTAGCGCCTCTACCGCGAAAAAACAATTTTTTTTTTTTTTTGCCCCGCGGGACCCTTTAATAGCCCCCTTATCAATCCTAGGGGGTCAGGAGGGGTCTATCTTGCCCCCTTTCATTAATTTCCCCCTTCGTTTTTCTTCACCTCTTGTCTCTCGATCCTACCGAGAGACAAGATGGCGGCCGCTCCGGACTGTTTAGACACCGGAGAGCCAATCAGCTTCGCTTCGCGAAGTTCCGTTACGCGTCAGGTACGCGAACCGGGGCGCTAACCGGAGCGCTGTTACAGATATATATATTTTTTTAAACGTTAATTTATCAAAATCCACTGGAGCACATATATTGAGACCTAGCAAAGGCACATCGAGCAATCAATATCTACAATTTTGCCAAGTTTCGTGGAAATCCATTCAGCCATTCGAGCTAAAAGTGAGTCCAACCGCCCTATGGAAAATTGCATGGGAAAAACGCGTTTTGGGACCCCCCTTTTTTCTCGGCCCCCCCTTGACGAAACCCCCCAAATTTTCAGGGGCTGCTCAGAAACAAATTCCGTCCTCAAACGCCAAAGTTATTCGACATAGAATTTTCAAAAATCCCATAGGAAAAAAATCCGTACTATGACTGCCAGTAGGTAATATATATATATATATATATATATATATATATTACCTACTGGCGGTCGCCAGTAGGTATATATAGTTAGGATTTTTTCTCTATGGGTTTTTTGAAAATTCTATGTCTAATAACTTTGGCGTTTGTGGACGGAATTGGCTGAAATTTTCAGGAAAATGGCACATTTTGTTTCTGAGCAGCCCCTGAAAATTTTGGGGGGGTTCGTCAAGGGGGGGCCGAGAAAAAAGGGGGGTCCCAAAACGCGTTTTTCCCATGTTAATTTCCATAGGGCGGTTGGCCTCACTTTTAGCCCGAACGGCTGAATGGATTTGCACGAAACTTGGCAAAATTGTAGGGACTGGTAGCCCGATGTGCCTTTTGTAGGTCTCAATATATGTGCTTCAGTGGATTTTGAGAAATTAATGTTCAAAAAAAGATATATATCTGTAACAGCGGACTGGGCAGCGCTCCGCTACGCGTACTTTTCGCGCAACGGAGCTTTGTGAAGCGAAGCTGATTGGTTCTCCGGCGTCTGTCAACATTCCAAACAGTCCGTAGCGGCCGCCATCTTGTCTCTCGGTAGGATCGAGAGACAAGAGGAGGCCAAAGCGAAGGGGCAAATGACCATAAGGGGGCATAGTACATTGTCGCTCACCCCCTAGGTTTGATGTGGAGGTTTTAAAAGGGCCCCGCGGGGCAAAAAAAAATAAAAATAATAATAATCGAACAGCTGAATGGATTTGCACGAAACTTGGCAAAATTGTAGGGACTGGTAGCCCGATGTGCCTTTGCTAGATCTCAATATATGTGCTCCAGTGGATTTTGAGAAATTAACGTTCAAAAAAAGGTATATATCTGTAACAGCGCACCGCTTCGCGTACTTTTCGCGTTACGGAGCTTTGCGAAGCGAAGCTGATTGGCTCTCCGGTGTCTGTAAACATTCCAAACAGTCCGTAGCGGCCGCCATCTTGTCTCTCGGTAGGATCGAACAGCTGAATGGATTTGCACGAAACTTGGCAAAATTGTAGGGACTGGTAGCCCGATGTGCCTTTGCTAGGTCTCAATATATGTGCTTCAGTGCATTTTGAGAAATTAACGTTCAGAAACAAGATATATATCTGTAACAGCGCTCCGCTTCGCGGAGATAAAATTATATGTGTATTACCTAGCTGTTGCTAACACCAGTTAGCGACGGCTAGTAGAAGATAGCGACCATCTTGGGCCCCACTTTGCATGTGAGTGATATTTATCACTAATGACATGCAAAGTGGGCATGCCAAGATGTTAGCGACTGGAAACAGTCGCTAACATCGCTATCTCCTATTATCAACTTTTGGAAATATTCGATATAAGGGCGAATATCTCCAAAAGCTACCACCTGCCCTGAGCAGTTCTTAGCCATGTTATCCAATGGGAGGTGGATAACATGGCTAAGAGCATTAGCTCGGTAATGCATGAATATCGCTGAGTTTTCAGCGATATTAATGCATTGCGGTCGTTTTTTATCGTATTTCCGATAAACCTTGATAATAGCAAGGTTTATCTGCGATAATTTCTGACGGTAAAAAAATCGTTGCTAAGCATCGTTAGGGATAAATATCGCTTAACTTTGGTAATATGCCCCAACGTCTGTTAACGTTCGATTCGAAGGAAATCAGGAAGTGTTGAAAAACATTGTCTGCGCCATCTTGTCTTTTTTCAAATGCCACACTTTTGTCGTGCACGGCAGCCATTTTAGATGCCTTGACCAGACCCACTCTGTGCACGCTGTCGATCCTTAGCATGGCTCCCCACCCTCGCAAGCATCTCCCCCAGGCAGTGGTCACCCCCGCTCTCTGTCTTATGCATGGGTAATAAACCTCCCCCATCTGCGCTGCTGTTCCCTGAGAATCACACCCTGTGCCCGCCCGACACCTCCCTTTCGCCCTATTCACTACCGCACCCTCTGACACTCCTTTTCCTCTGTGTCCGATTGTCCAGGCTGGTCCTAGGGTATCAGCTAGCCCTGCAGATGTAGTTTATGGCCACAGCTGTAAAGAATCACCCCTCTTCAAAGGAGTTGTAGTAGATCAAGGCCCACACTCGATGAGATCCGTCACAGCAGAAGCGTTGCTATTATCTGAAAACCATCCTGTATTGTGATTGGGGAGGGGACCGAGCCTGAAGCGGAAGATTCCAGGGATGACTGTTTGTACATCAAAGTTTTTACAATTATGTGTCACATTAAAAATATATAGCACTCCGACAAAGTAGTAAGATTATAAAACTTTAATAATTTATAAATATATACAAGAAAACAAAAATAGTAATAACATATAAACATTTTTAGGGAAAAACAACGAAGTAGCGGTCGGCTGTGCGAATAGTCCCAACGCAGCACAACGTCCAGATTTCCGGCGTGGGGCGTCGCGGGGGGTGGGTCATCAGTAGCAAACTGTTGTGCGAATAGTTCCAAGGCAGCAGAACGCGCCGAAATCTAGATGACACGAAAGTGATGTCTAGTAAGTTGCCACCCAGCAAATAACGGCATGGGGCGTCGCGGGGGGTGGGTCATCAGTAGCAAACTGTTGCGCGAATAGTTCCAAGGCAGCAGAACGATGGCACCAAGGTGATGTCCAGTAAGTTGCCGCACTGGTTTTGGTATCCTACAATGCTGCTCCGAATAACGGCGTGGAGCGCCCCGGGGGAGGCGGCGTGAACGGGCCTCTCCAGGTGGAGTGTCATCTGTTGTAGTGGGGCGCCCCTTTACCGTTTCAGTTGCCATTCCGTCCGTTTTTGGTCCACTGTGTCAAAAGCCGCAATTCAGCTGAGTTGCGCCCACTCTTGCGGTGCAGCGATAGGCGGCTGTCACAGGACTCTCAAAATGGCGGCAGGCTGTTTCCTTTTTGGGCCTGGTCCACTGAAATGGCCCTGGGACACCTTGGAAATCGGACGCTTGTCTGCTAGGTCTTGGACCCCATTCTCGAAAGCGTCCCCTCCGCCTTGAGAATTCATCAAAAGTTTTGGGGGCTCCGACTCCTGCAGGCTTCTGGTGGGGAGCGGCTGCCATGATTGCTCGCGGAATGACCACGACTGAGCTACGAGATGGTGGTGCTTTCATGCTGACGCCAGCTTCAGTCTGAAACATCCAGAAACAAGGTGGGGCTTTCATCGTTTGGGAAAAAAAAAAGTTTTCATCCTATGAAAAGTGTTGTTTTTAGGTCACATGATCATGCCTTCCATCATTAGGAAACCAAAAGTAAAATGAACCAATGAAAAGTTTTATAAACAAGTCACATGACCTGTTATGCGGCATAGGGTGTAAAATGCGGAGAAAATACGTTGGCACGTGAGGGGGCGTCAGTAGCGGACCGATGTGCGAATAGGCCGAAGGCAACACAACGCGCCAAGATCCGGATGGCACCGAGGTGATGTCCAGCAAGTTGCAGCACTGGTGTGGCCATCCTACAATGCTGAAAGTCGGCGTGGGGCGCCCCGTTGGCCTGTGAGTTTGCGTCAGTAGCGGACCGATGTGCGAATAGGCCGAAGGCAGCACAACGCGCCAAGATCCGGATGGCACCGAGGTGGTGTCTAGTAAGTTGCCGCACTGGTGTGGCTATCCAACAATGCTGAAAGTCGGCGTGGGGCGCCCCGTTGGCCTGTGAGTTTGCGTCAGTAGCGGACCGATGTGCGAATAGGCCGAAGGCAGCACAACGCGCCAAGATCCGGATGGCACCGAGGTGGTGTCTAGTAAGTTGCCGCACTGGTGTGGCCATCCAACAATGCTGAAAGTCGGCGTGGGGCGCCCCGTTGGCCTGTGAGTTTGCGTCAGTAGCGGACCGATGTGCGAATAGGCCGAAGGCAGCACAACGCGCCAAGATCCGGATGGCACCGAGGTGGTGTCTAGTAAGTTGCCGCACTGGTGTGGCCATCCTACAATGCTGAAAGTCGGCGTGGGGGGCCCCGTTGGCCTGTGAGTTTGCGTCAGTAGCGGACCGATGTGCGAATAGGGCGAAGGCAGCACAACGCGCCAAGATCCGGATGGCACCGAGGTGGTGTCTAGTAAGTTGCCGCACTGGTGTGGCCATCCTACAATGCTGAAAGTCGGCGTGGGGCGCCCCGTTGGCCTGTGAGATGGCGTCAGTAGCGGACCGATGTGCGAATGGGGCCAAAGGCAGCGCAACAATATTTTCTGATTTGAAGACACCACAAGGCGCTGAGATGCCAAGATCCGGATGGCACCGAGGTGGTGTCTAGCAAGTTGTGGCACTGGTGTGGCCATCGTACAATGGTAAAAGTCGGCGTGGGGCGCCCTGTTGGCCTGTGAGATGGTGTCAGTAGCGGACTGATGTGTGAATGGGGCCAAAGGCAGCGCAACAATATTTTCTACTATATTTTCGGAGTAGAAGACACCACAAGGCGCTGAGATGCCAAGATCCGGATGGCACCGAGGTGATGTGTAAGTTGCGGACCGATGTGCGAATTGGGCCAAAGGCAGCTCAACAATATTTTCTGAAGAGAATACACCACAAGGCGCTGAGATGCCAAGATCCGGATGGCACCGAGGTGATGTCTAAGTTGCGGACCGATGTGCGAATGGGGCCAAAGGTAGCGTAACAAGATTTTCTGTATGGAAGATACCACTAGGCGTTGAGATGCCAAGATTCGGATGGCACAGAGGTGATGTCTAGCAAGTTGTGCCACTGGTGTGGCCATCGTACAATGGTAAAAGTCGGCGTGGGGCGCCCAATTGGCCTGTGAGATGGTGTCAGTAGCGGACTGATGTGCGAATGGGGCCAAAGGCAGCGCAACAATATTTTCTGACTGACACCACAAGGCGCTGAGATGCCAAGATCCGGATGGCATCGAGGTGATGTCTAAGTTGCGGACTGATGTGCGAATGGGGCCAAAGGCAGCGTAACAATATTTTCTGTATGGAAGATACCACTAGGCGTTGAGATGCCAAGATTCGGATGGCACCGAGGTGATGTCTAGCAAGTTGGTGTGGTCATCCTACAATGCTGAAACTCGGCGTGGGTCACCCCATTAGCCTGTGAGATGGCGTCAGTAGCGGACCGATGTGCGAATAGGCCGAAGGCAGCACAACGCGCCAAGATCCGGATGTCACCGTGGTGGTTTCATAGTTGAGAGGCACTTCATCTGCAGTGGGGCGCCGAGATCCGGATGGCACCGAGGTGATGTCTAGCAAGTTGCTGTACTTGTGTGGTCATCCTACAATGCTGAAACTCGGCGTGGGTCGCCCCATTAGCCTGTGAGATGGCTGTTCTTTGGATTTGGGCCTGGTCCACTAAAATGGCCCTGGGACACCTTAGAACTCGGACGCTCGATTTTTTTTTCCTTTCCTGTACATGCAAAAAAAGGTAAATGCCCGGTATGTTACACGCTTCATCTGCCACGATGAACTCTCCAGAGGAACCGAAAAAAAATATAGTTGTGGTAACTATACCATGCATCGTCATATGGAGAGGTGGCACCAATTAATTATAGTGCTGCATAAAAGAGAGATTTGGAGGAGAACCCCTGACCTGCTAGTACATTCATCAAAGAAGTGGCACTGAGAGCTTCAGAGGCAAGGGAAACGGTCCCAAATATTTAGAAGAACTTTGGAAAGATTAAAATGACATGTTTAGATTGTGGTAAATTAATTTTATGTGGGCAGATGAGTGTTACTCTAATAAATACAGCATATGAACATCATCATAGTCGATGGTTGGTAGAGACATTTTGACTATATCCTGGACCTGCCCGTCCTCGCCCAAAATGGCGCCGGAATAAATGGGACTCGTAACTCCTTGTTGTGTACTGGTTGCAGAACCTTGAAATCACGAGATACGTATGCAGTTTTGAAGCACATGGCGGGCGGGGACGAGAATTGATTGAATATTTTGACATCCCTATTGATATTAAGTTCTGATGTGTTATTGATTACTGTACTGTTGAAAATTCGAATTAACGTCACCCATGGTACTTGCCCGCAAATGTATATCTAGATAATTTTATTGTAACTGGCCCTGTCGTATTTTAATTATAAAATGTACGTCCACCGATTCCGTAACTGTTAGACACCTTAGTTTTTGCAACCTAATGGCCCGCCCGTTACGTTCCTCTACAGTGTAAATGTCTATTCATCATATACGATTACAGTTTGCTCCGTGGCAGGCCCACGTGGTTATAGGCTCGTATTTGTATAATGAAATTTTCACAATAAAGGTTTTTAAAAGAAAACATGGTAGTAGTGTATACATTGGTAAAGTTTTTAATAATAGTCACTGTTTTAGAATCATTAAAAGGCAAGTGAAATAAAGCAGACCAATTACATGAAGGGTAAAAGGTATAATACGAAGGAACGCAGTAAAGATAAATGGTCATGGGCTGTTGTGTTTTCTATTCCTGCAACATAAAGTGATCGATAAGAATCTCATATTCAGGCGTATCGGCGACTAAGACAGCAGGTCGACCCTCTTTTGCTCAACGGCTCCGTCATGGGACGAAGAAACGCTCTTTTTCTCGAAAAAAGAATATATTTTACTTGCAGGACAGTTGTAAAATTTCCGGGAAAGTACATTAGCCTGGAACATTATAACATATATTTAAGAGAAAATAATGTTCGGAAGTAATTAAAAGCGTAATTTTTAGGTGATATGACCAAGGCTTTCATCATTAGAATAAGAAAAGTAAAATGAACCAATGAAAAGTTTTATTAACAAGTCACATGACTTGTTATGCTTACGTTACGCGCTGCGCGCCTCGGATGACTTCCGGATGCGCTAACGCGGCGCGTCATATGACGCATTACGCGACAACGCAGGTCCAGAATATAGTCAAAATGTCTCCACCAACCAGCGGTCGAAACACAACCCCTTTCAGCAGGCTAAATAGTTCTGTTAAATGACAACAGAAGGGACAGGCAACAAGAACCATCAGTCAAAGAGGGGAGGGCTAGTTCTTCTCTACCGGGTTACATTGGGGCGCTACCGGAACTGATCGAATTGGTAGTCTACAGTGTTTCTGGATGTTTCAGACCGAAGCTGGGGTTAGCATGAGAGCAGCACCATTTCGTAGCTCCGTTGTGGCCATTTCGCAACCAATCATGGCAGCCGCTCTTTATCGTTATTTTGGGCGGGGTGGGTGGCGGAGCCGAGCTGTTTTGCAGCCATCATTGTGTGGAGTTCAGTTCATCTCACTAGTTTTGTATTTGTCATGAGGGGTTGTTCCTAATGTTTCTATTTTAGCGAGGTCAAAAAGAGATCCCATTAGTGGCCTACTGATTTTGCTCGATTCCTTTTCTTTTTTTTTTACACGATTTTTCGTTATCTGCAAAGACTAAACAGAGTATTGCGACTCTGTGTTTGTTTGTAAATAGAGAATGAACCAAAGAGAACTAATTCTAAAACAGTAAATACTTGGATAACAATCAATCAAATGGAGAGAGAAGCAGGCACGACGGATTACAACGGGGGCAAAGGCCTGCGTTAACTACCTTTCACTATCTGCAAAGAGAGAGTACTCCTAATAGAAATGAGGGGGGGGGGCACCATTCAAAGCAGATCAGTGTGCATAAACACGAAAATGTTTTCACTTACCACGTACTTGACATTCGACAGCTTATGATATTTGCTATTAAAAAACCATTGAAATTCACTGAAAAAACTATAGGTTATAGACCATATATAGTTAGGAATTAGCATTTACAAAACCTTGAAAATTCACTGAAAAAACCATAGGTTATAGACCATATATAGTTAGGAATTAGCATTTAAAAAACCTTATTTTACTCACACAAAACCATTGAAATTCCATATATAGTTAGTTGCACTAACTATATATCGCGCACCCGCAATCCACTGCTGATCATGTCACATATTACATCATTCATGACATGGTCAGTGACATCACTGATGACATCACTGATGACATCTCAAATGACATCACTGATGACATCACTGATGACATCTCATTTGACATCAATGACCACATCACTGATGATATCATTCATGTGACAATACAATGCATCTCCTCACATTTTAATATAACCTCTGTTTCATCCAGTGTTAAATACAGAGTATAATTTTTGAAACCATTGACACACCAATACTAGTTACTACATACGTACTCACTGATTCCTACGTCTACACACACATTCACTCATTCACCCATACAATCATTCATACATACAATCACTCATCTTTACAACACTATCATATGCACTCATACACCTATACAGACACTCACACTCTGCCACTCATCCATGGAGTTACTCACACACCTAGTCAGTCCTGTAAAGAATCAATCACACTTCCATTTTCTTGTCTATACAGTTAAACATAGAGCACCTTACATTTTCAAACATATAGTAACACATACTTACTTTCTTATACAATCATTGATACAAGTACACATTGATCTGCACAGAGTCACACACCTCCCAGCCAGCCACACACACACTCAGTCTCCCATACAAATACTTGGACAATCAATCAATAACCCATATAGTTAATCATATAGCTACTGATCAACACATGCAGTAGTTTACAGAACAACAGACATAATGATGCACAAATTAAGACAGTTTAGTCACTAACCCATGCACTCAGTGAGACACATTTAATCACTCACTCATACATTCAGTCATGCACCTACTAAATCCTTCGTCCAGACAGTTATACATCTACTCATTCTTCAATATCTAAAACATATTTAAACTTTACAGAAACACACAGTCACTGGATGATGTCATCAGTGATGTCATCAGTGATGTCATTTGAGATGTCATCAGTGATGTCATTAGTGATGTCACTGACCATGTCATGAATGATGTAATATGTGACATGATCAGCAGTGGATTGCGGGTGCGCGATATATAGTTAGTGCAACTAACTATATATGGAATTTCAATGGTTTTGTGTGAGTAAAATAAGGTTTTTTACATGCTAATTCCTAACTATATATGGTCTATAACCTATGGTTTTTTCAGTGAATTTTCAAGGTTTTGTAAATGCTAATTCCTAACTATATATGGTCTATAACCTATGGTTTTTTCAGTGAATATATATATATATATATATATATATATATATATATATATATATTTTATAATTTGCTTGCTTATAGGGGCGTAGCCAAGTTGGCGACCAGAGTGGGTGCTGCTTAGAGAGCTCTGCAGCCCACCTGTGATTAATCATAAATTATCCTGCCCATCTGAGCTCTCCTGTTACAGCAAATATACCTCCTAATCACAGGAAGGAAGTGGCCATGTTTTGAGAGGCTTTGGTGACCTAGGGGGAAATTATTGTGTGGGGCCTCAGCCACGCCGATGCGGGGATGAGCGGTGTAGGCCCTGAAAACATCACGGCGGTCTGCCTGAATGCTGGCTTGGCTGCCGAGCCAGCTTGCCCATTGGAGAACTAGGTGCGCCTCCTCTATCTGCAGGCCCTTTCTCTGGCCCTGGGGCTCACACGCTTGGAGAGCGGAGGAGGTACTCTGACTGGACCCGGCTGACAGTTGTTGTCGTTGGCTGACGGATGCTTTGGAGCTGAGTCGCCATTGGATCGAGGTGTTGCCCCCAACTCTTGCTCGTAAGTGGATGCTGCCACCACCTGAGGTGTGGGGGAAGATGACGACGACGGATCCGGGGGCCTGGGTGCTGCGCACTACTGAGGACGCTTTGGCATGCTGTGTGGACACGCCTGCATGGGGGTGTCGCCTCGGGCTGCTTCTCCTCCTCCTGAATGAGCTGACTTGATGAAGTTGTGCAACCTGGCTGTATCGCCCACACTGAGTGGGGATGCAAAGCAGTGTCAGCTTCCTCTCTCTTCCCACTGCGGCAAACTGGAAGCTGGCGGTCTGCTGTGGTCCCGGATCAGCCATGAATGGCGTGCAACATCCGGACTTGGCGCCCCGGACTGACACGAGGGGAGGAGAAAGTGCACTTGAATGACAGACAGAAGTGGATTTGGGCGGGAGAAGCTGCAGTGTCCAGACACCGGGCCCTCAACATGGTGGAATTCAGTGCATGTGAAGCAAATTGACTGGGCCCAGGCATGAGGACATCGACCCAACACCATCAGCAGGCCTCCAGATCAATACAGAGGGTTGTAAAAGTACATCTCAGCAAGGCCTACCAGTGCTAGGGGTTCACCCTTCGGCACACTAGTCCTCATAGCAATAAGTAGAGATTGGCACGGAAGCTGAAATATCAAGAAAACACTTTAATAAACCTCATTAGGTGGAACTATATTCACACACGCCCTTCAACAGTGTATGAAGTGGCACAAGGAGTAGAAGAACTCTGGGTATTTTATACCCACACAGGAGCTCAAAAGGAGGTGGTACAAGTACACACAGGAAGTATTACATATATAGATGGTCATACATAGAATGCAGAGTCAACAAAGAAGGAGGGGGAATGAGTTGCTGACTTCAGTTAAAATAGCCTGACAGTAACAGACTAGAGCAGGTGAATGGGCAGCTACAGACACTTCTGAGCATGTGCAGAGCAGCAGGGGCTAAGTATAGCCAGTTCTTGAGCAAAGCACATGGGCAAGCAACAGCGAAGAAGGAAGGAGCACATGGCGAGCACATGGTCAGTTAAGATGGTTTCCGGAAACAATATGGCTTCAGCTCAATGCTAACAGTGATCTCTGCCAAATTTACACAGGGTAATAGTACAGCCAGATGGATCCTTGGATTTGGAAAGAGCGGGCTTGGGCAGTGAGGGCAGGAGATCTTCCAGAATAAACAGAGAGACCCAACAGGCTGAGCAGGATGCCGCCAGGGCACTGGTGGGCGTGGTAATGGCCACAGGTTCGGACATGAGCATGGGTCACATTGTTGAGGACACCACACAGCTGACAGACCTCTAATGAGCTCACACAAGGATGTAATAGTGGCAAATGGATGGACCTAGTGAGGGTGTCGCTGGGACTGCATCACATATTGTATGCTCTTTGCTGCACAATACTTTAGGTCAAGGTGGTGCCCACCTCCTCTACCTTGCAGACGCGGGGAGGAACTCAGATGGACATTGCTGCAGAGCGGGCAGACAACGCCTCCTCCCCCTACTTATTCTCTTTTCTGGTCTTTCCACACCTCTGTTTCCCACTCTGCTCTCTCTTCTTTTTCCTTCTCATCTTATTCTCTTCCCTGAATGGTCGTGCCTACTGGCTAGTGGCAGGCTTGATGATATGAGTGTGTACGGATGGTAGGGGTATGCGTGGGAGTGCGTGATGACTTGGTTAGGGTGGGCTCAGTTGACAGACGCATTGCTAGTCCGGGTGGAGCATTATCCATGGCCTGACAGAGGAGACACATTGGATGAATGTAAGTGTAGAGTTTGTGGGCATGAGGAGCGAGTGTGTATGATTACTTTTGTTATATATTTTTCGAGATAACACAAATAATGTTTTGTTGTTAATGATGTTCAAAGGGTGGGACGGGGGGATTCGGGTTTTGGAACTACATGGGGATGCACGTTTGTTCAACACAATGTCTAACCCGGGGGCTTGGGTGTTCAAAGTGTTCAGGGTATGGGACTCCATGGCAGTGATGGCGGCAAAAAGCAGACTGTAAACATAATAGTTAGGGCGGACAAGTATTGGTGGCTATGGGACAATACAAAATCATAACATAGAATGTGAGAGGGTTAAATTAGTTTGTGAAGTGTTATAGAATACAAACATATATGCGACGACAGGGCACTCATGTAGCCCTCCTGCAGGAGACACACCTCCTAGACACTGAGACACAGAAACTCCAAAAAAATGGAGACGGCGGCTGTTTGCATCCACTTTCTTCACTTACGACAGGGGGGTGGCCATATGGATAGCTCCACTGGTCCCGTTCAGACTACGCAGATATGATGTGGATGTGAAGGAAGATATGTGATAATGCATGGGGACCTGGATGGTGTAGAGGTGTGCCTGGTGAACATTTATGTCCCAAACACAGACAATGCTGAATTCTTTAGCTGTATGGAAAGTTTGCTTCTCCTATTAAATGGGATACCATTAATATGGGATGGTGATTTTAATTGTGTGATAGATGGCTCACTGTACAGTCACCCACCGAACACCACACTGAACCAAATATGTTGACCGCCCTGAGGGAAATGATGGACAAGCTCCATTGTGTAGACATCTGGCGAGAAACACACACGGATGAGTGACACTACACTTGCTGCACACCGGCCCTTGAGGTATACAACAGACTCAATAATTTCCTGCTTTCCTAAGAGGTGTGCAGTGCAGCAGGATTGACTGCTGTGCTAGGCCGTCTCCTGTCAGATCATGCTCCGGTACGTCTAGAATGGGGACCTGAGAGGAGCAGGCCGAGAGTCCCACTGTGGCGATTGAAACCGGCCACACTGTGTGACTCGGTGTTCAGGGAGGAACATACGGCAACTATAGTAGATTACTTTGCATAGAATTGGTCAACCACTGAGACTAGGAGCACAGAATGGGATGCATTCAAAGTGGTCACCAGGGGGGACTGTCTGTCTAGAGTGGGGGGCACCAGGAAGCAACTGAAGTTGGAACTGACAGAGGCAGAGGATGAGCTGACCAAGCTACAGCACACGAACCGTGCGACGGGGCGGCCTCCGGACTTACTTCTGCAGGCGCAGTGTAAAGTTGGGGAGGTCTGGGATAGATTGGACTGCTTGATCCACTGATACAAGTTGAATGCTTCCATCTTGTTGGAGGACTTGACTAAGTAGGATTCCAAGGAAAAGGCAAGCCATCAACATGGATCTACACGTCACATGTTATTTGTAGGCTTAATAATTGTCCTGCCGAGCACATCCTTGTCTTTATATAAAGTTTTCATTCATCTGCTTTTTGAAATTATTTTTGTGAGACTTGTTCTGACTAATGATGCTCCGTGTAAGAGATGCAGTGGGTTAGGAGTGAATTGGGTATTAGGTAGAGAACATGGGTCAAAGGAAAATGTACTCTTATAAAGATTACGTTTCTAGGATATACTAATATCCATTTGTATGTGTTTAAGTTCAAAACTACTATAGCTGTGTATGTTTTTTATACATGTTTTTATAAGCTGTGTTGTACACTGAAATGATCCTTGTTGTGAGAAAACCAGCTCAGAGAGTCTGTAAGTAATCAGACATTTCTGGGCCCCAATTGTATCAACCTGGGTTTTTGAGTTCTAGTGTCCTTCGGACCCAATTCTGCACATCCCTACAATGGGCACCAAATACCTCTTTGGCACTTGACTAGAGCAGCCGGGCAGAGCAATCCAAGGATGGCTCAGAGAGGTGTTGTTGGCTACAAGCTAATAGCTCACCACCACGCTGGGTGTATCAGGAGGGCAACATTCTCTCCTGCACACTCTCCAGGGTAGCTCGTCTAAGCGATCCCAGGACCACAAGTTCTCCTTGAGAGCAAAGGTTGATGTTACCCATCGAGGTACAGTTAATCCCCACTGGATCAACTGGGAGTCTCTGTAGGCATTCTGCAAGCCCTCCCTGATACACACCAATTTCTAACAACTCCCTGCCTCCATGCAGTGACGCTGGAGACCATTGAAAGGCCCCACAGTTACCCCTGTACAAATTGGTAGGGAATGCTGCATGCTCACACTGTACTCATCACTATTTCAGGAGATATCCCATTCCTGGACCTCCAACAAATTTTCCGGAGTGTTCCTCTGCCCAACAGCTTATGGGTGGGGACCTAGGAATATATTACATCATCCCAAATCCTTGCTACAAAAGAATTCTCCAGGCCTAAACCATGCTTCTGGCAAGAACCCCCAGAGATGGCTCCAGTTCTGCTGCCACTCTTCTGCCCAGTGAGCCACCTGACTCTATGGTCTTGGCATATGCCAATGACAGGAGAGTACAGGCAAGACACTTAATAATTGTAAGCTCCTTTACCTGAAACTTGCACTGACCTTGGGCTGTAAAAAGATTTCACATAGTCATCCAGTCAGTTACGACAAATAAAAATGAGGGGCCACCCCACCTTCCCAGTCTCTATGCTGTGGGTATTTCATGTGGTCCCTAAAACGATCTACAATTACTCTTTCATACATTTATAGTGTGTGCAGTGTTGGAATGCAAAATACAATATGCCTTGAGTCCCCTTAATGGACATAGTTCTAGGAGTACCCCCCGCCTCCCCCCACTGTGTATCATCCAGCTGTGTAAACTGGTCACATCGCATGAAGTCATGAAACCAACTAAGTAGATCCCCACCCCGAATATACATTTCATGGAGAGGGAGATACCAATGCCTTATTGTGAGTTCTTTCCCTTCTAATGTTTGCACATTTATGCATAGATAATTTGAGAATAAACTGGAATTAGTCCTCCCTGGAATTAAAATCCAGGGATCCTACAAAACTGGTTTTCAATGTAGGAAATCCAAGCAGAGGGCCCTACGGCAATCAAAAGTTACAGGGCTCCAATTATAACACCATAGCCTTTTGCTTCTGTTTTCCTCAGGTCCTCATACTGTAGACCCTCAAACCAGAACCCCTTTTAGCATTTGACTCATGGTAGTCAGGCGGAGCAGCCAAGGGATCAGTTAGAGAGGTGCTGGGGGCTAAAAATTCAGAACTCAACATCACAATAAATAACACTGAATGAATCAATGTCCAGTTAGTGTGTTTTCTTTAATAAAGGAAAGGTACATTAATACAAGCAAAACTACATTCTATACACAAGATTACATATATGTAGGAAAACACAGGTGGGAAAACAAATGGGGACACTCTCTAATGGGACTTACTAGCGAAAACTTAGGAAAAGGCCACCCTATTCAAATAACCCCCTCAATGTGAACTAGACCTTTTATGTCTGACAGTTGCGTTCCAGCGGACACTAACCCCTAAACACACAATACTCCAATGGACCCTCTTTGTATGTGTACCAAATAATCAGTAAAAAGAAAATAAATATTAATATGCATGAATATTTTAAGATGTTATCAATATTATTCCCTTATTTAGACGTTTGCTATTAAAAAGCCATGCCATTGGATTTTGGCATCATTTTCACAGAAAACAGTGAACATTTGAATTTGGACAATTGAACCAGTTTTCCTACTACCCACTAATAACAAAGGGACCTAATGACTCTATTACCTCATGGGCATATCTCAAGATCAGCCTTGGGATAGACATTTAGACAATTGCAGGCTCTCCTGAGGACACTGACACTCCCTCCTGGGAGACAGTGCCAAACTATTTAAAAATATTTCGGGAGGATCTTGTTGAGGCCTGCACCTTGGGTGGTACCTCCACCCTCATGGGGCCACCTGACCAAATATGCATACTTCCTCAGTCCACACAGGGGTTTATAGCACTCTCTTTTTCGGGGCCAGGTGATCATTTTAAAGCAGTTGCTGCAGCAGTGAGAATGCTTGTTCCCCTTTTATTTTGGAAAATTCTCATTGGAGCCTTTAAGCACAAGTAGGTGACTCATTTAGTCATGCCATTTGGACTGGCTCCAGGCCACCCAATCTGAGTGTGGAAAGCTCAACTACATTAGGATGCCAGAATTACAGTCTAGGGAGGCAGCAGATCATCCTATGCAACCAGCTAGTTACAGTGATTTCTACAGCAATCAAGCGATTTAATAACTTGATATTCATTTAACTATCAGAATGCTGAAGTAGTAAAATGATGTTAGTTTAATATTCTGGTGAATCTTTTTAACCATATTTATCAGTGAGACTTCTAATACTGACACACTGACCACATTAAAAGGGACCACAGCCTGTAGTTCTACTACAATGTGTAGATAAGCACAAATACTACTTTTGTCATTTTGCTGAAACTAACTGTCCACTTTCTCGTCTTTTAGTGTACCTTCTTCTGTCGCCTCGTATACTACTGAACTTTAACATCCAAGGCCTCTCCACATACCTCTGTCACATACCTCTGTCAATATTATATTCTCTAGACGCCAACATCAGCACCCACCCACTGCCTCTCTTTTGGATTTTTGGTGATATTCTGTCCAATGCTTTAGTATGACATTTGTTTCAAAGGCTGCCTTCTGCTACGTTTTGGCCATCGCATGCCTCTTGTTCCATGGCCCTCAGCTTCTAAACAGAGCTCTGAACTAACTTTATGACACATTTCTGCCTTGTTCTATTAAGAGGTCCTCAGAGGATCCTCAGTACCCTGGTGGGTGGTTTTCTCTTTATGTGGATTAAGTCTTATTCCAGTTACCTGCCCTGTTAGTCTGCTTGAGCTGCTTTCTTTACAGACACTATACACAATTGTTTTGACTGTAATTCATGAGTCTATGTACAACCACAAAATGGTCTCACTTCCACAAGCAGTGTGCTCATCAAGGATGTCCTACCACAAGGATACAGTTCTTGTATGGAGGGTCAGTTACTGTGCTGAAGGAGATCAGCAGAGGGACCCCTACTGTCAAAACTACTTTTGTCTCTCCACATCCATCTATTTACCCATAGTAGGAGGCAATCTGCCAGGACCCTGAAGTCAGCTCAAAAGTGCTAAGGAACTAGGCAGCCGACAATATGTCAATGTGATCATCAGTTTGAGGGATGTGGTAAGCATCAGTCTCACGTAACTGAGCTGAGCAACCTGTAGTCTACGCAGAACCAGATTTCTGGGGCAGTGCCCGGTAGGGAAGCATCACTGGGGCGGACCAGAGATTACTGGATAGCACAGTCACCCCTAGTTCCAACATCTTAGAGACCTCCTCTTTAATGCTGGCCCTTACTATGTCAGACGGTCTGTATATTTTATTTTTGACAGGGAGGCTGCCTTTATTATTAATGGGTGTACAGATGAGTAAATTCAGGAGTTAGAGAAAACAGAGAGGTAAATTCTCCCAATAACTGGTGACAGACCCTCTGCTGTTCTGGGGTCAGGGTAGAGGAGAGAGAAGAGATTGACACCCTCCCTGGCCTCACTTGGTGAAGACAAGCACAACCACAGACTAGTTTACTTTACACCGGACCTGGGATTCATTCAACCTTCATAATCAGAGCTCATGTGTCCACATTTCAGGATGGGATTCCTTCTCTTAGTCTTACTAGTTTAGTAGAAAGTGTACAATTGGTACCAATGCATGCAAAGGAGCATGGATCTTCATGTACAAATATGTTAATGAAATACAGCCAGAACCGGGACACAGAGGGCCCTTCTTACCATGAGCCCTGGTGCCATCCCATCTGCTGCACCATTGATAGCTACCCATCTGCTGCATCATTGATAGCTACGCCTCTGGCTTGCGTAATGAACACCTATAGTTGGAATTTTAAGTTTAATAATATGGATGTGTTTACCTTAATTTATATTCAAGGTGTTTTTAAATAATAAAAACCAAAACAAAATGTGTAATTTCAGTAACAAGTATAACTCATTACATTTCACTTCATATACTGAGTATTCAAATAGATATCTATGCCAGAATTACATCAATATATATCCATGAAGATGCCAAATAACATTGAGCTTGTGTGGGTACACTATAAGACAAAGGGGATTAATGGGTTTCAAAAGACATTAGGGATTACATTAAAATGGGGATGTGGTGCAAACATACTAACACGAAAGCATGTGTTAAAGAAGATACATCAAAAGTTATTTAATAATGTGAATTTGATTTATTTATGAAATGTAAGTCATATCATAGCCCAAAAACTCAGTCAGGGACTTGGGTAATGACTGCGGACTGGGTCGAAAATTAAGCAGAAAAGGAAGTACAGCACAGCCTAGTATCACACAGGAAGACGGAGGAGAAAAAGGAACACAAAGGGGTTGCTTGGACAAGTGAACAAGATGGCTAAGACTCAAAGGATGGGCACTCAAGAGGCAAGTTAGCATTCAGAATAACTACACCCAGGATAGACGTGCAGAAATGTAAAAAGGAGAAAAGGAGCCGAAACGTCATGCGGCATACTCTGCGTTAAATAAATGATATGCACCTAACTGGTCCGTGTCCTGTTGATCTTTGGCGTCCTACCTGGCGTTGATGTGGATATTCGGAATATATATATATATATATATATATATATATATATATATATATATATATATATATTCACTGAAAAAACCATAGGTTTCAGGCCTTATATAGTTAGGAATTAGCATTTAAAAAACCTTGCAAATTCACTGAAAAAACCATAGGTTTCAGGCCTTATATAGTTAGGAATTAGCATTTAAAAAACCTTTGAAATTCACTGAAAAAACCATAGGTTTCAGGAGTTATATAGTTAGGAATTAGCTTTTAAAAAACCTTTGAAATTCACACAAAAAACTATAAGTTTTAGTGGTGTTATAGTTAGCTGTACATTTTACTCCTACAAAACCATTGAAATTGCTCTTATATAGTTAGTTGTACTAACTATATTTCGCGCACCCGCAATCCACTGCTGATGATGTCACATATTAGATCATTCATGACATGGTCAGTGACATCACTGATGACATCTCAAATGACATCACTGATGACATCACTGATGACATCATCCAGTGAATGTGGTTTGCTTCGTTATTTAAATATGCATTATATATATATACCAATTTGCATTGAAGAATAAGTGGATATATATAAATAAATATTTGGATGGAGGATTTAGTAGCAGTGTAATTGATTGTGTACTTGACCAATTTATAATGTCTCACTAAATATAGTGGATAGTGACTAAACTGTGTGAATATCTGTATCACTTTGTCAGTTGTTGTGTAAACTGATTCTACAGTTGGTTACTAGCTATGTGAAAGTCTATATTAGTTATTGATTAGTTAACTGAGTATTTGTATGGGAGTGTGAAAGTGTGTGTAGTTCGGTGGGGGGTGTGTGACTGTCCAAAGATGTGTGAATAGTCGATTCAGTAGATATATGAAGTTAAAACTACATGTTCTAACAGTTTTTTGGGTGAGTGAATATCTTTATGGGTGTGGTGATGAGCAAATATATTTCTCAATGGCACAGGTCCAACAAACTAGAAAAATAAAAGGCAGTGTATGTGTCAGTTGTTGTATATAAATAAGTATACATAAGACACAATGATTGTGTGAGTGACTGTATGGATAACTGTATACTTGTAATAGTGATTTTATAATTCACTAAGTATGACTTACTATCTAAATGAATAGAAGAAGTGGTGTTTGTATAAGTGTTTTGCTAAGTAAATATGTAAGTATGATCCATTGTTTACGTAAGTGAGTAGGATGACTTCATATGTGAATAGGATGCGTGCTGTTGTTTAATGTCGATATAGATGTATAAGTATTTTTGATAGTGTTCTATTGTTCATTGACAGCATGTATGAGTGAATCCATAGGTAAGTGATTAGATGTGTGTATACATCTATGAATCACTGAGTGGATTTTTAGATACTTGTATTGCTGTGACAATGGATTTAAATATGATACTCTGTATTTTACAAAGAGTGATGAAAAATTGTAATAGTGTATGAAAAGGTGTATGTGATTGTCACGTGGATGATGTCATCAGTGATGTCATCAGTGATGTCATTTGAGATGTCATCAGTGATGTCACTGACCATGTCATGAATGATCTAATATGTGACATCATCAGCAGTGGATTACGGGTGCGCGAAATATAGTTAGTACAACTAACTATATAGGAGCAATTTCAATGGTTTTGTATGAGTAAAATGTCCAGCTAACTATAACACCACTAAAACTTATAGTTTTTTGAGTGAATTTCAAAGGTTTTTTAAAAGCTAATTCCTAACTATATAACTCCTGAAACCTATGGTTTTTCCAGTGAATTTCAAAGGTTTTTTAAATGCTAATTCCTAACTATATAAGGCCTGAAACCTATGGTTTTTTCAGTGAATTTGCAAGGTTTTTTAAATGCTAATTCCTAACTATATAAGGCCTGAAACCTATGGTTTTTTCAGTGAATTTCAAAGGTTTTTTAAATGCTAATTCCTAACTATATAAGGCCTGAAACCTATGTTTTTTTCAGTGAATTTGCAAGGTTTTTTTAAATGCTAATTCCTAACTATATAAGGCCTGAAACCTATGGTTTTTTTCAGTGAAATTCAAAGGTTTTTTAAATGCTAATTCCTAACTATATAAGGCCTGAAACCTATGGTTTTTTCAGTGAATTCGCAAGGTTTTTTAAATGCTAATTCCTAACTATATAAGGCCTGAAACCTATGGTTTTTTCATTGAATTCGCAAGGTTTTTTAAATGCTAATTCTATTAGCGGATAACGTTTTTATATATTAAAAAGTTTTTTAAATCTCAAATGCCTGCTTTGCTAACAGAGTTTTTCAGCACAGGCTCTTTTGTCTCTGGTGGCCATCTTGGGAGACTGCATATCAGAATTTTTTTAATGAAATATAAGAGGATTTGAGAAGTCACTCAAAATGTGCCCTAATTTTTCTTTCTTCAGCACTAATCATAATTTCTATGGCAAAATGAACCCCCTCATTTTGCTCCTTTGCAAATTAAATGTTTTAAGTGTTAACACTTTATTCCAATCAAGATGACTTCAGGTGTGCCATACTTTTGTCATAAGTAAGACTGTTAGCTCTCTAGTTCTTTAGAACACTCTGGTACATTCTGTCATTGGGTTATAGTTGGGCTACATCTGGCTGATATTTGGGCTACATTTGTTTTTTTTGTCTCTGGTGGCCATCTTTGGGCTACATTGGGCTACATTGGGCTACATTGGGCTACATTTGGGCTCTAACATATATATAGCCCAATGTAGCCTAATATATATTTTTTCAAAGTTAATTTTCGTAAAAACCACTGGAGCACATATCTTGAGACATAGCAAAGGCCCATTGGGCTACCAGTCCCTACAATTTTGCCAAGTTTGGTGGAAACCCATTCAGCCGTTCGGGCTAAAAGTGAGTCCAACCGCCCTATGGAAATTAACATGGGGAAAACACGTTTTGGGACCCCCCTTTAATCTCGGCCCCCGCTTGACGAATCCCTCCCAAACTTTTAGAGAAGGACCGGAGCGCCGTGAGGCAAAGTTAAGGAAAATTTCAGGAAGATTCCTCAACCGGCGCCAAAGTTATTCCCAATAGAATGTTGCGATTTCCCTATGGAAAACAATCCTAACTATATATACCTACTGGCTATCGCCAGTAGGTAATATATATATATATATATATATATATATATATATATATATATATATATATATATATATATATATATATATATATATATATATATATATATATATATATATATATATATATATATATATATATATAGATAGATAGATAGATAGATATATATATATATAGATAGATATAGATATAGATATACACACACAATAACTTTGACTATAAAGGGAATGTGGGCTAAAGCACTGGAGAGCACCACACAGTAAGACTAAAGCTCAGTAAGTTCCTCAATCACAATTGCTGTTACTGCAAATACCAACATATAGGATATGCATGCAAGGGCAGGGTCTTTGGAGCTGATACCTATGGTGATGCTATAAATGTAACTCAAAGACAATACTTACAATGAACAAGGAACACCAACTAGGTTGTCAGCTGTGCCCATGGATCCTGGCGATCAAACAGGAACACACAAGGCAGTAACAGCAAGGGGGTGGAACTAAATAAAAGCACAATAGACAAGGAGCTAGCAAGGAGGAGTATTTAACAGGAAAGGAAGGAAATCCCATGGCACACTTGGCAGAAAGCAAGTAACAAACATACAAGGAAATAGAAGCAAGACAGCAGGAATAGAAAGACAGTATACTAGGAACTGTAACCAAGGAAATGGGAAGAAAAGCAGAGACTCAAAAAGGATATACAGAAGGGGAGGCTAGAAGGGCATACTAGAATAGTATTGAATCAGGAGTCAAGAAAGCAAAGTAGCACAGAAGGCTGTGCTGGAGTAGGAACAAGAATTGAACAAAAGCTCCAAAGTCAGGTAGCACTGCAGACAGTGCTAGTTGAGGACCAAGGCAAACTGCTGCAGCTCAGGAACAAGGAATGCTAAGGCTCAAGATGCAAGGAAGCACTGCAGGCAGTGCTAATTCGTTAACAAGGAATATCTAAAGCTCAGGAACTATTGGAAACAAGGGTATAAAAGCTCAGAAAACTCTGGAATCAAGGGTCAGTCTCACTGGTTGACAGCTACAATGTCCAAGCTTGGCCTGAAGGGAGCTGGGGCTTAAAAGAGCTCATAGTAATCACATGAATCAGTTGTGAGCAGTCTAGCAGCAGCCAGTAACAGGTGAGCTGAATTCCTCCACCCATCGTAGGCCTGCTCTGGTGGGGATGAAGCAGTGAACAGGGAATTCTAGATAATGGAGTTCTAAACATGAGCAGGTTGGCTTCAAGCATGAGCAGGCTGGCTTTCACAAAACCCGGCATGGCTTGAGAATGGATGTCAATTCCCAAATAGTGACCAAATGGATGGAAGTCAGGATATGCATGCAGGGGAGTATCTGGAAGCTGATTAGAACACAGGAATGTCACACTATGCATCCCTCTGGTGGTGGGCACAATAGTGCAGGGATCGAATCATGACACTAGTTTAATTTATGAAGGAAGCTTTTTGAATTGCTGGACGTTATTGAACTATAACATTTTTCCAAGTTCTTGCTTTACATATTATGGGTGGCACAATTGCTGTAGATTCACGATTCAGGACCAAACTGTGTGTCATTATTTGGTGTGGCTAATTAAGTACAAAATGTGGTTAACCAACCACAAAGGATTAGCTCCTTTTAAATGAAACTACTGAGTTTCTTAACTCTCTTGTTCATATGTTGTTTTTATGTTCATAGCATTTCATCAAATGATAGCATCACAATTGGATATATTGTTAGTTTCATGATTTCTTTTATTGATTCATCCTTTTCTGAAAATCCATCATTATTAAAGAAAGTTCATTGTATTCATGAAAATTTCAATCGTTTAAATCATGCCCAATGCATTTCGGGTTAAACAATGGTAATTCGACAAGGATTGCGCCAACACGAACTGTTTAAATATTTGGTTGAAAAAAGGTGTGCACGAAGATACAATTGTTCTTGAATTATTTGGTGTGGCACCAGCTACACACCAAGACAGCTCAGTGCAGTATTTACATTGTGCAGTATTATCTTCCATTCTGAGTTCCATACCTCAAAATGGAGAATAACACATTAAATATTCATGTTTACCCCATTCCCAGCTGCAACACACTGAGAGCCCAATTATGACTTTTGGATGTGCAGGGGCAGGCGTCCCACTACCGCTGCACCTCAGCACCGCCAAGAGTCACTGCCGCCCGCCAGCCACATTACATGTTATTTGTAATCTGGCGGGTGAGCGACATAGCGGTACTGACTATGGTGCAACTTCAAAGGCTGCGCTGGCTTTGAAAAAGGCACCGCAATGGGAACGCCTCACAAGACTTTAACGTCCAAGCCATGCAGGAACTGGTGTGCATGCACACAGGGGGGGCAAATGTTGTGGCCCCTCTGTGCATACACAGGGCACAGAGGCAGAGCCCCCTTCGTTTCCTCTCCGCCAGGGTATTCATGGCTGTTACACCATCATGAAAACCCTGATGGAGAGGGAACTCATAATATGCTTTGCGGGACACTCGGCGCCCCACCAAGCATTAAGCAGGCTCTGACCGTCACGCCACTGCCAGGAAATGCCCGTTCCCTGGTAGTAACCCCAGGGCGGTCTGACCATCCAAGGTAGAATTCGGGCAGTCAGACCGCCAGTGCAGCGGTGGCTGCACCACCACTGCCATGCCTCCATGAGTCTGGTACTCCTCGGACCCCTGACTCGTAATTAGGCCCTTAATGTGCTGTATTTTCTCCACACAAATCCCAACAGATTTTAGCTGACAGACTTTGTGCCAGTGTAAAAATGCAGTTTTACCATGCAACCGCCCATCCATCTTTCTCATCCTGAGACCTGGAGGAGTGTCCCAGCCCCTGAAACAAACTGTTCCCCGTATAGCACAATGGTAAACACAAGCTTTAACGTAGTCCTTTTACAGTGTTTATACCACTGCAATTTCCTCTTCTACTTCAGGGCAGTATGATTATGCCAAGCTCTGAGTAGCATCATTTGGGAGAGCGAGGGGTGGGGAAAGGGATTCTGGGCTGTGATGATGATGACTTGGATCATGAGTAATGGTTTATGCTAACAAAATTCACTTCTGTAAACGCTCCTGAAACCATCTTTGTATTGACCTGCGCTAAGGGCTGCACAGAAAGGTGCATGGACTCCTTGCCCTGCCATCATGATTCTCGCTTCAATTTAGTGCCTTGGGAATGAAACATTCGTATGCCATATAGAATCGAACATGGAACTCGTAAACAAAGTTAAACATTTCAACATGATTTGTACCATATACTACATCTTTGTGAAAACCCATGATTGAGGAAAATTAAGTAGTTCCATGAAAACCATATTAGACCCGTGATTACTCTGAAAAAAGTATTAACTCATGAACATACTTTAGGAAGCAGATTTGTTTTAATAATCCAATAAAGTTACACACTAAATTGAAAATATATTAGGTAGTGTTCTCGTCTCAAATCGCTAAGCTCCTAAAAGTGAGACTAATAAAAAACAATTTACGATTGCTATTTATCACTATTTGATCCAGGCTGGTTGTGTATGGAACGCATCTCTCAGTAAGGGATTTTCTAAATAATGTAATTTGAAGAAAGAAATATATAATCATGTGACATATTTTAAAGACCGATGTTCAGTTTCTTAATGATCACATGGATGGAGGGGTGCATTTCCAAACACTGCTAGCAGTCACATTTTTTACAATAAACAGATTGAAAAGGGTTTAAGGATCCTCAAGGGTCTTTTATTACTCATTGTTAAAGCATGGCTGACTCTCCAGCCTGACCCGCTCCCATATCCAGGAATTTCATTATGGATCATTCGACCAATTGAATATTTTAACAAGGCTACAATTGAAGAATCGTACTCGGCGCACATTCGCAAGAACATAGTGCAGGTGCCCAAGGTTTTGCCCCAGTCCGCCCCCAGCCCAGGTTGCAAAGTCATTATGCCTCTTCCTTATGCACCCTATAATTTTTGTTTCATTATTTCACCCTTGCAAGTCCTCCTTCGTTGTTTTATTGTGTTCCTCCTGCTTCATTCCTCATATGCCGTTCTGTTCTGGGTCATATTCAAATTGTGAAAAATAAGCCACGGACGTAAAAAAACGAGTTCCAGGGCGCACTACTAACACCCACCGGCACAAATTAAGTACTGGACTTACTGTTGATTATCGGTATTTATCATCTGCTGTTAGAAAAGCACGTGCTAGTGGTTGAGCTGCAGCCTGCATCCAGATAGTCAATTTATCAGCAAAACTAATGTTGAGTTCCGAGTTTTACGAGCGGTTCTAGCAAGTGTTCTGGCATTTGTGCCCTTCATCAGTTCACTGAAGCATTTGGTTATTTCGATAAGGGAGGGGGTCGTTGTTTTATGTTTATAGCCACGTTTATGGGCCACACCGCCATGTCTTTGACATGAAATGATCCCTGCACTACCCTGTTTTTGACATGGAATGATCCCTGCACCAACCTGCCTTTGACATTAAACAATCCTTTCACCACCCTTCCTTTGACATTGAATGATCCATTCACCACCATGCCTTTGACAGTAATCGAGCCCTGCACCACCCTGCCTTTGACTTGGAATGATTATTTATTATTTTTTTATTTAGAAATTTGTAGAGCGCGACAGCTACCCCCAACGGGGGGGGTCCCGGCGCTGGAAACATGTGAGGTCAGTGAGGGTCAGCCAGAAGAGTACCACTAGGCTAGATCAGAGAGAAGAGACAGGTTTTCAGTTTCCTTCGGAACACAGGTTCAGATGTAAGGAATCTAAGTTCCACTGGAAGTGAGTTCCACAGTCTGGAGGTGGCTACGGCAAAAGCCCTACCTCCTGTACGAGCCAGACGGAAACGTGGGCAAAACATAAGGCGAAGATGATTGGATCTTAGGTCCCGTGTCGCAAGGGTCAGCCTGATTCTATGCCTTAAGTCTGCAGGGCCGCGGCCATTAAGAGCTCTGAAAGCAAGAACCAGAGCCTTGAACTGAATGCGGTATCTCACCGGCAACCAGTGTAGTTTGGCCAGCTGAGGTGAAATCGAGTGGCGATAGGGAATGTTACAGATAAGTTGGGCCGCCGAATTTTGCACTGTTTGTAGACGGTTAATGAGATACGCAGGGGCTCCGACATACAAACTGTTTGAATAGTCCAAATGGGACGTAATTAGGGTGTGTACTACAGTTCTGCGGGACTCAAAAGGCAGGATGGGAATGATTTTTTTAATCATACGGAGTTTTCCAAAACAGGAAGATGAAACCTTATTAATTTGAGTCTTGCAGGAGAGAGCTGTATCAAATTGAAAGCCCAGATTACGGGCAACTTGAACTGGCACCGGAGGAGGATTAAGTTGAGATGGCCACCAAATGTTGGAGGGAATAATAGATTTCTGATTAAAAAATAAGACCTCCGTCTTGTCAGTATTCAATTTTAAATTGTTGGCGGCCATCCAAGAGGCAATGTTTACCAGACAGAGACGAAAGCAGGCCAGAGAGCTATCAGAGTGATCTTTAAAGGAAAACACAAGCTGAGTGTCATCAGCGTGAAAGATCACTCTGACGCCCCAGGATTCAACGAGCTCTCCCAATGGCATTAGGTACACATTAAATAAGAGTGGAGTAAGAGCAGATCCCTGCGGAACCCCCCATCTCAATGGTTTCTTTGTAGAAACAAAGGGTCCGAGGGAGACCTGTTGAAACCTGCCTGTCAGGAAAGATTTCACCCAAGCTAGGGGAATTCCACCAATGCCCACCTCCTGAAGGCGGAACAGTAAAGTGTCATGCGAGATAGTATCAAATGCTGCGGATAGGTCGAGGAGGACCAGCATGGCCTCCTCTCCCCTATCCACACATTCGCGAATTGATTCAGACACTTCCAGCAGTGCTGATTCTGTACTAAAATCAGGCCTGAATCCTGACTGGGTGTCATGGAGCAGGTGGTTAGTTTCTAAATATTCAGACAATTGCTCTTGTACCGCCTTCTCTAACACTTTTGCTGGCTTGGGGAGAAGTGAAATGGGGCGGTAATTATTAAAACATAGTGGGTCTGCACCAGTTTTTTTTTTAATTGGTATCAACAGTGCCTGTTTCCACAAGCAGGGGAAAAGTCCGAATTGCAAAGAAAAATTCCAGATTTCTAACAAGGGCTTAATCAGTAGTGGAGCTATGTCATTCAGGATATGAGCTGGGGCTGGGTCAAGTGGAGAGCCCGATTTACATTTCAAAAACAAGGCCAAAGCGTAATCTTCAGTCAGTGGCTTAAATGAGGTGAGCATTTCTGCACTGCTGGTGTCATAAGCTGGGGTTGTTGCTACGGGGTTCTGATGGATATTTGTAGTGATCTTCATGATTTTCTCATTAAAAAAATCTGATAGTCCCTGTCTAAGCAGTTGGCTCGGGCTAACAGGACAGGCCAATGCAGAAGGATTAGCAAACTCCTTAACAATATTAAAAAGGGTCTTGATGGAATTTTCTGCACTTTTAATTTTATCCGCAAAATACTGTTTCATGGCAGCCCGTTTGAGTTTGTGAAACTCTTTAAGAGCGGATCTATAGAGGGCTTTAGCCGCTGGGTCATATGTCCGGCGTCATGAACACTCCAGTTTTTTGCACCTGCTTCTGTTTTCCCGCAGTGTCAGTGTAAACCATGGGGCCGAGGGTTTAGATCTTAAAGAGGAAAGATTCTTCAAGGATGCAATTTGTTCAATAGCAGCAGAGAGATCTTTATTAAGGGTGGATACACATTCATTAAGATCAACGACAGGTAAAACAGAGGAACTACTAAACCTCTGTTCTAGAGCCGTACAGGTGACTTTGTGCCATTTTCTGCCCTTTCCTCTACAAGTAGGTTCCATCCTAGGTGGCTTAGATATAAGCACCACAAATGGAATCAGATAGTGATCGGACCATGTGAGAGGCATAGAGGAAAGAATTTTAAGGTCAGGCAAATTAGAAAAAATCAAATCAAGGGTATGTCCTGCAGAATGGGTAGGACCACTAACCCATTGAGGAGGATTTAAGCCTTGCATGGCGTCAAGAAGATTTTTAGCACGTATACAATCATGTGAGTCGACGGGATGGTTAAAATACCCTAATACAATAAAGTAAGGGTGCTTAAGAGACAGGTCAGCGATGGTGGCCATAAATGAGGTCATTGCGGGCTGGGGGGCGTTCGGGGGACTATATACCAGAATGCCGGAAAATATGGCACCAGATGCCTCAGAAATGGAAAAATAGAGTGCCTCTATAGGCCCTATATTTGAGATTTTCCTAGACATAATAGTTAAGTGATTCCGTAAGATTACGGCAATACCACCGCCGGGTTTCGATCCCTCGCGGCTAATTCCTATAAGGCGATAGCCCGGGGGCAAAGCCAGGGCAATGTCAGGACTAGAGGTGTCCTTAATCCATGTCTCAGTGAGGAAAAGTAAATCCCAGGACGTCGATGACAGCAACAGCCATATATCACTTGAGTGGCACGGTAGAGAGCAGCAATTCAGTAATCCGGCTGTATAGGATCGTGTTGAAATAGGAAAAGGCTTTATGATGGAAGGGGGAAGTCTATTATTAATATTTAATGCAAAAGTACATTGATTACATTTAAAATGGGTGTAACGAGGAGAAGCCAGATTGCACCGTATCTGGGGGATGCAGAAACCTTTGTTCCACCCCATCAGCTGAGATCTAGACCAAGATTGTTTTTGAGTAGATAGAAAACCGGCAGCGTGACTGGCCCTAGGCACGGAGCTGGCGCAGACGGGCGCAGAAGGGCTCGCTGCCGGCGCGCCCGCTGCGCTCGTCCGCTGCGCTTCCGACGTGGGGGGACCATTTATGTCTGTGGGACGGGAGGGGCCGAGCACTAGACCGCTCGCCGGCTCCTCGCCTCACACAAGATGGTGCCCAAAGTAGTTGATCCCAAGCAGTCCCTAGTTGTCTGCAGTGGGGGCTACAGCGCTTCAAGGGGGCGATGAAAGTTCCCACCAGGTAGATGCAAGCGCAAAGTGCGCGAGAAAGTGGGTTTTAAATTTTTTAGCAAAGGCAAATGAAAAACGAGTACAAATGTAATTACAGGTTAAAATAAAGTAAACAAGTCACAGTCTCATCACACGCTAGCACAGAGTCCCGGCTTCCGCCTCAGGACATTCACATTCAGCTGATCCCTGCACCACCCTGCCTTTGACATTGACTGATCCCTGCACCACCCTGCCGTTGACATTGACTCATCCCTGCACCACCCTGCCTTTGACATTGACTCATCCCTGTACCACACTGTTGTTGACGTGGAATGATCTCTTCACCACCCTGCCTTTGACAGTGAATGAGCTCTCCACCACCCTGCCTTTACATTAAACGATCCTTTCACCACCCTGCCTTTGACAGTGAATGAGCCCTGCACCACCCTGCCTTTGACATTGACTGATCCCTGCACCACCCTGCCTTTGACATGGTATGATCCCTGCACCACCCTGCCTTTGACATTGACTCATCCCTGTACCACACTGTTGTTGATGTGGAATGATCTCTTCACCACCCTGCCTTTGACAGTGAATGAGCTCTGCACCACCCTGCCTTTACATTAAACGATCCTTTTACCACCCTGCCTTTGACAGTGAATGAGCCCTGCACCACCCTGCCTTTGACAGTAATCGAGCCCTGCACCACCCTGCCTTTGATATGGTATGATCCCTGCACCACCCTGCCTTTGACATGGTATGATCCCTGCACCACCCTGCCTTTGACATTGACTCATCCCTGTACCACACTGCTGTTGACGTGGAATGATCTCTTCACCACCCTGCCTTTGACAGTGAATGAGCTCTGCACCACCCTGCCTTTACATTAAACGATCCTTTCACCACCCTGCCTTTGACAGTGAATGAGCCCTGCACCACCCTTCCTTTGATGTGGATTGATCCCTGCACCACCCTGCCTTTGACATGGAATGATCCCTACATCACCGTGCCTTTGACATGGAATGATCCCTGTACCACCCAGTAGTATTTGACATGGAACGAACCCTGCATCACCCTGCCTTTGACTTTGAACTACCCTTTCACCACCCATCCTTTGACATAGAATGATGCCTGCACAACCCTGCCTTTGACATGGAATGATCCCTTCACCACCCTGCCTTTGACAGTGAACGAGCCCTGCACCACCCTGCCTATGACATGGACCGTCCCTGCACCACCCTGCCTTTGAAATGGAATGATCCTTGCACCACCCTGCCTTTGACATGGAATGATCCCTTCACCACCCTGCCTTTGACAGTGAACGAGCCCTGCACCACCCTGCCTATGACATGGACCGTCCCTGCACCACCCTGCCTTTGACATAGAATGATCCCTGCACCACCATGCCTTTGACATGGAATGATCCCTTCTCCACCCTGCTTTAGTTTTAACAGTGAAGGTGTCCTGCACCACCCTGTCTTTGACAAGGAATGATGCCTGCACCACACTGCCTTTGACATGGAATGATCCCTGAACCACACTGCCTTTGACATGGAATGATCCCTGCACCACACTGCCTTTGACATGGAATGATCCCTTCTCCAGCCTACTTTAGTCTTGACAGTGAATGTGCCCTGCACCACCCTGTCTCTGACAAGGAATGATGCCTGCACCACACTGCCTTTGACATGGAATGATTCCTCTACCACCCTGCCTTTGACATGAAATTATCCCTACATCAACCTGCCTTTGATATGGAAATATTCCTCTACCACCCTGCCTTTGAAATGGAAAGACGCCTGCACCATCCTGCCTTTGACATGGAATGATACCTATGACATCTGCCTTTGACATGGAATGAATAATAAGAGGGGAACATTCTTAACAGGCTCCTGTTTCTTTAACTTACATTTCTCAATCAGCAGCGGTCGGTAGTGGGTGTACCTGCAAGGCGGTGACTTGGGGAGGGGGAGGGGCAGGGTGGGCGTAGTAATCCATGGATTACGGAGCTTTACAGGTAAGTAAACATTTAAATAAATCAAACAAATTTCGTTGCATGCACTGCATCCCCAAATGTGATGCAGTGCGCGCAGCGAAATTTGTTTTATTTATTTATATGTTTACTTACCTGTAAAGCTCCGTAATCCATAGATAACTACCCTCCACTCTGCCCCTCCCCTTCTCCACGTCACCGCCCTGCAGGTTCACCCACTACCTATCGCGACTGTTCTCAATGATAGCACCATCAGATGTCAAACGCCCCTGTGGGGATTTCAGTCCGGCAGATCAAGGTCTCCTCGTGCTGGTAACACAGAGGCTGTTGTTGCAAACAAATAAGGAAAATGTCTTCTTAGCTGCAGAAAGTGTGCCTTGCTGATGAATATTTGTGGCAGAAGCTCTACAATAAATATATTTTAAGTGAGTCAATGAGTACCTTTTTCATGGAAAGGCAAAGATACACAAAGTACAATGCAGAAGGACATCAAACCGCAAATAAAAATTAAGCAAAATATAATTTTAGCTTTTCGATTTTATCTCAGGTCACTCAAGAGCAAGCTTATGAGAGCCATTGCTACTTGGGTCGTGTGTTCTGATAGAGACAGGGGCAGCTTATAATACAGACTCTTCCCAAAAGGCTTATTTTGGAACTGATTACCACTTCCTGTCACAAAAGAAAAGGTAAATTGTGCAGAGTCTGTAGTGCCACAGAGTCCTAAAGCCAGTAAAAGCGAAGTTAGCAAAAACAGGAAGATGGAAGGCAAAAACAATGGGGGAAAACCATGACAAGGATGTCAGGTCCAACAGTTGGTAAATGCTAGTTCTATCAACATTATATCCTAACTGCAATGTGGTGTGCAGTGGAATCAATGACAACATAGCAAACTGTGAACACCTTATTCACCGCCTTTTCCCTGTTCTGCATACTTTGACACCTTGGAGGCATTCCCAAAACAGGCTGTTTGCTTCTGCCACTACACTTCATGCTATCATTCACAAGTCCATATTTGCGTGCCCTTTAAGGTGTACCCCTAATGCCTTGCTCGAAGGCAGCATAACTCCTTCTTCCACATGCTCCCCATACCTGGCGCCATCTCTAGAACCCAAATCGGATCCATGTCAGTCCGTGAGTGTAAATCAAAGAGTGTGAAAAGCAAACGGGAAATGCCAGTCACACTTCAGAGATCAAACTGACCACAATAGAATTGAAGGCAACTGTGACCCCAGCCCTTCTGTCCTCAAAGCCTAGAACTATAGGTGAAACTGCAACTACTTTTTTCAGACCAAAATTGGGTTGAAATGAAGACGGATGCCACTGGTTACAATTCCATATAAAGAATATTCTTTATTTCTCATATCCAAATAATGTTCACCTTAAATGTATTGATGGGTGATATCACACACATCTATAATATTGCAACATCAGTACTCTTTTGTAGGAAAGCCAGAACTGACAAAGGTACCATGTGTGCAGTTTGCCTTGTATGTACCTCATAGGCCTTTTTAACAATTATTCGTGCAACACATTGTCCTTGCTTTACTGTAGCACTAGACATTACCCTGTATCAAGCAGTGTCAAAGCCTAGATGTTTGGGCTATTTTATAAGAATGTATTCTTTTTTTTATAATGGCTGTCTGTAAGAAAATCGTTCTTTAGTTGGGGAGGATGCAAGTCTCCCCGTGTAATAAAGTCCAGAATTTTGTGAGGCTAACACACAAGTTCAATAAATAGACCTGGTTTAGAAACAAAGGGTTATTAGAGTATGTATTTTGATGGTGGATTATGTGGTGAGTGTGGTAGATCTATGCTTATGCAGAAAACTCAGCAGTCACAGAACTGATAATTCCAGTGGCCCTATAAACAGCCCACTATGCCCAACACAAGTGAATCTGCTGGAATGTAGGTGGGAAGTAGTTTACACTTTTAATGCAATGACAAATTTGGGAAAATTCAACTTTTCCCTAAGCAGTGTCGACAGCTGGTACTGACAGGTTAAAGCAACAATAGAGTCCATCTAGTTTGTATTATAGAAATCCACTCATTCAGCTGATCCCAGTAGCGTGCTGCTTTTACTGCCCACGGAGAGAGCAGAGCTCCGTTTGCCTTTGTTCCCGTTTTGTCTGCCTGCCGCCTCCCCTCTACGAGGACTCGCTGGTGTGAGCGAGCCCTGCAATCGGCAGGGCGTGCACACCGCTCCCAGCTTGAGTCCCCTGGGTTGAGGCTAGCCAATTGAACTGACCATCAGTAAGCCGGGGGACTGCGAGGACCAGCAACCCCCACGTTGTATAGCTGGATCCTCTTCCCCCGGCGGAGACGCCCACGGACACGCCCACCAGCCTACTACATTTCGTGACACCCGCTTCGCGGGTGCCACTCATTCAGCTGATCCCAGTAGCGTGCTGCTTTTACTGCCCACGGAGAGAGCAGAGCTCCGTTTGCCTTTGTTCCCGTTTTGTCTGCCTGCCGCCTCCCCTCTACGAGGACTCGCTGGTGTGAGCGAGCCCTGCAATCGGCAGGGCGTGCACACCGCTCCCAGCTTGAGTCCCCTGGGTTGAGGCTAGCCAATTGAACTGACCATCAGTAAGCCGGGGGGCTGCGAGGACCAGCAACCCCCACGTTGTATAGCTGGATCCTCTTCCCCCGGCGGAGACGCCCACAGACACGACTACAGCCCACCGCCCTCAACATATAACGTACTCCATTTCCTCCGCGCAGCGGGACGCGCGCGGGTCGGAGCCCGGGGCGAAGACCGGGCAAAGAGCGGGCCGTTTGAGGCCGTTCGAGAACGTGAGAGTCCGGTCCGGCCCACCCCCCTAAGTACAACATCCTGGTCGTTCCAACACAGGTATTAACTATCTTCATAGAATACTCTTATAACTTGATAGTTAACACAAAAAGAGCTACCAACGCCTAATTATTGGAAAATGACCACAAAAATGAATACAAGATCTACCAAGCAGAAAAAACCTAAAAAGAATGGTATAGGAGAAATACTATTGGGCCCAATGGATGACTTTTTAGCTAAAGCAAACACATTTATCGACCAAAGCATAAGTTTAATCGAGAGGAGAGTCTCAACTGAACTTGAAATCGCTCGTCGATCTTCACTGGGACTGCTGGCAACCGCAAAAACCCCAGAAGTACAGTCAGCACCTAGACAAACTGTGGTGAACGTAAATAGGCTTAGTCTTCCAAACAATGTAGACCTCTCAGCATCACAAATCTCAGTAACCTTTACAGAAAGCGATCTGGAAAAAAACCCTGATATTTTCCCTGATCCAACGTCTGAAGAAACAAGGCAAATGAGAGGGAGGCGGGAGGGAGCCATAAAGAAAAGGAACGTAAGGAAAATCTCTGAGCACATCGAAAATACCAAAGTAATCGATCACCCAATTTTGGTCGATGACACAAACCTTCTAACACTATCCCATCACTCTACTCCCCCAATAAATAATGCTGTAATAGTACACCATTTACCACACGATTTACAAGATTCTTTAATCCCAGAACCCCCAAGCCCACAGCAATCAGGTAGAGAGCGAGAACTAGCGAGGCTAATGAAGGAGATAGCCTCTCTCCTAAATTCTTACATTTGCCCTCTAGAATCCAGACTCACCAATATTGAGAGTCAATTAATAAAAATCTTAGGCTCTCTTAAACCTATTCCTCTACAATCTCACCCAAAACCACCCCAAAGTTCCATGACAACTCTTCCTGCAGTTAAGAAATCTGTCACTCTACTTCCCGCACAGACCAAAACACAATCTATACCAACCCCTCTAACAGTAGTTAATCCTCCTGCTGTACAAAAACCAGTTCCCAAGCCCTTGACCATCTCCTTACAAACCAGTTCCCAATTAACTCCAACAGCAATCACCCCAACCATAAATACACCTGTTCCTAGTACTCCTGCCGCGATAAACACAAACCCACCAAAACCAAAAAGCGCCCCAGGAAGGCCGATTGATCAAAGACCCACCTTAAACATGCCACCTGAGGCATCTCCATACGTGGTAGTTATGACAGGGGTACCAGAACTCACAGGTGAGGGAACAGAGCCCAATTGGTCTCTACAGAACAAGGTTCAGCATTGGTTGAATACAAATCGCCCCGTCCCGCCCCCCTGGAACAGTGAAATAGCGTCAGTATGTCGGACCCCGTGGGTAGGCTATAGGAAAAAAAACCTCCGGGGTGATTGCATCGTAATCATGTTTGAGGAACCTAGTATAGCTGAATACATCTGCTCCCGGGAATTCAACACCACCTCGGGGGGGATCGCAACAAGATCACTGTCCTTCTTCTACCCAAAAAGGTATAACACCCATAATCATACTCGCCACACTGATAACATCTGGCGGAAACCAATTCCGCAGCCGTGGGAGCTAGAGATCGGTGGGCCAAGGTTACCACCGCATTACAGCAACCATGATGACTCTTGGTGGTTAGTAAATCGAAATCCCCAGCAGAGAGAAGCACCTTGGCAGATCGTGGGCCCACAAAACAGATCCAGAACTTGGGAGCAGTGGGAGAGACCACACTATCAATCATTTGGGTCTAACTACAGAGATAACACTAATGGACAAAATTGGCGAGGTATTTCGACCACGAACAGGTTCAGTGGCCTGGAAATGGTCGATTGACCAAAAACCAAAAGTCTGGAGGCCCCTCAAATAACTCCGGATCTGCGCACCTCCCCTCCCGCCCCTCCACAAATGAAAAACATAGCCTTAGACAATACTTCTACCCAGCTTTCGATAGTTTTTTGGAATGTGGCGGGCCTCAGAAAGAAAATTGAGGATGGTTCTCTCGCCGGCTTCTTGAAGCACACACAAATTATCTGCCTACAAGAGACTTGGGCAACGACCCCCCTCCACCTCGTGGGGTACAGGACATTTACATCTCCTGCCCTTCCCAGCATTTCAGGTAGACCCAAAGGGGGATTGGTAATCTACCTGGAAAATACAATTGCTGACACAAAGATCCATAAGGCTGATCTACTATCGAACTTCCAGATTCTTACTCTTATAATTGGCAAAAATCCCCCCATCACAATAATCAATATATATAATAACCTAGAGGAAGATAAATTTTTAGCCGTTCTTTTACGAATTGAGGAAAAAATAGTTGAACATTGTCATCCTAAACAGAAAATAGAAAATTCCCACGTAATCTGGGGAGGAGATTTTAACCTTCATCCCTGCTCCAACAATGTCAATTGTGGATTGGTAGACGAACACGATAACCCCCTTGTCCATTTTATTCACTCAGGGGTGGGGCTCGCCATGAATAGAATGCTCTCTGATCTGGACTTGCAAATTATAAACCCCACCCAAGAGTTTAATAACAGGCTAGAACCCACTTATAGAGGAAGGGGCCACGAAACCACCGTGGACTATGTAATTGTGACAGAAGGATTGAAAGATCAAATTAATAGTATGCTAATCATGGAAAACAACCTTAGCGATCATTCTGCATTAAGCTTAAAAGTCCAAACAACCCGACAAAGGTCATCAATGGCAACCATAGCAAATATGCTAACCCAGAATAGGCTCGAACTGGGTAAAACTAACGGATTCACGATAAAATGGGAAAAAGTGGATCCCAACATTCTTACAAAGCGGCTAGTAACAACCACTTATAACAACATTTTGATCTGTCTTGATCCACATGCAGAGCCTAATCAAATTTTGGAAAACTTCAACCTAATAATTGAACAAGTCAAAAAACTGTTAACTAACACCCTCATACAAAATAAGAAAACCTCTACAGGTTGGTTCAACCGAGACTGTACTAAAGCGCAGACCAACTTGAGGAAAGCACTCGGAAATCCAATCAGAGATAAAACCGCCATCCAAGCTCTTCGACGGGAGTATAACACTGCCAGAAGCACAAGGAAAAAAGAGCTAAAACAATCCTTGTGGAAAGCCCTGCACAAGAGTGCACTTCAGAAAGACAGTCAGGCATTCTGGAAAATAGTCAAATCCCCTCTGCTAACCGACTCCAACGCCCCAAAAATTGATGTAGCTATTGATGAGGATACGTGGGTGAACCATTTCTCAAAAATCTTCAAACAGCAATCTAACACCGAAGATTATGAGTTCAACTTTAACCCAGTAATCTATCCCATACAACTGGAGGTAGATCTGCAGGACTTTGAAATGGCGCTTTCCTCAAGTAAGTCCGGAAAAGCCCCAGGCCCTGACGGGGTCCCAGTTGATCTATTTAAGCACCTTCCCGATCTCAGGGTACCAATAATTACAAGAGTCTGTATAGCAACATCGAAACTCGGCCTGCTAGATTCATGGTCTTCTTCCATCATGGTCCCAATCTATAAGAAAGGGGACCGACAAGACCCTAAGTGCTATCGCCCAATCTCCCTTCTTGACTCTTTGGGCAAACTAGTCGGCAGAGTTCTCCTCGGAAAGCTACAACAATGGGTAGAAGACAAAAACATCCTCTCGCCCCTACAGTTTGGCTTCAGGGAGGGCTTTGGAACCGTCGAACAGGCCCTAAACCTAAGCCTGCTTACATCTAAGTACACCTATGCTAAACCTGGTGCCATTTACATGGTATATGTGGACTTGTCTTCCGCCTTCGATTGCTTTTCACATGCAAAGCTTTGGTCACTGTTGGGCACCATGGGAGTTGATCCCCCCCTCTTGGATTTTTTAAGGGAGCTCTACAGTAAAGCTACTGCGAGAGTGAGGTATGGGACAAGAGGAGAACTGACGGCACAATTCAGCGTAGAGCGAGGAGTAAGGCAAGGCTGTGTCCTGGCCCCCTTCCTCTTCTCTCTCTACACCAACGGACTAGAAGAGGCCATGCTGAGAGGGGGGAAGGACCTTCCAAGAGCAAAAGATCGCTTGATCCCAGCGCTACTCTACGCTGACGATGCAGTCATTTTAGCACGAACTCCCATCGAATTGCAGAAATCTCTATCTAAATATGCAAATTTCATGGGTGCCTTGGATTTGCACATCAATATCAAAAAAACTTTTGTTATGGTGGTTGGCGGACCAAGAAAAGTATCCAAGTCCATCTTTCTGAACAATCAAAAAATCGAAAAAACCTCACAATACCCTTATCTAGGTATAATGATAGATGACGCCCTGAACTGGAAAGCGGCGGTTGAGGCCAGGAGACATCTATTTAAACGTGCAATTATGGCGCTGATTAAATTCTGAAATAAGCTTGGAAAAAGACCACCAGCAGAACTACTACAGATATATGCTGCGAAATGTCAATCCATAGCACTATATGGTGCAGGGATCTGGGGCCATACATCCATCTGCTCCATACAAAAAGAAGAAAACATTTTCTTAAGATTCCTTTTATCAACTCCACGAGGCACTTCCACCTATGCCTCACATATAGAACTGGGAATCTCATATATCGAAGATCTAATTAAAATCCAACCACTTATGCTTTGGAGGCGAGTATGGCTGTCGGAAAAAAATAATTTGACCAAAAGCATCTTACAGGATACTATGGGTTTGGACCACGCCAATAAAATAGCTTGGCTCTCCTATCTAAGACATTTTTTTACCGACTTAGGGTTACCACAATATTACCATGAACCAGAAAACCTAAAAAACATATCCAAAAAAGATCTGAAGCAAACTGCGTTGAGCCACCTGGATTCCCTGAGACTGTCCTCCTCGATTGCAAAAAAATCTGTCATGCATGCAATTAAGACGCAGCAGTCCCTGAAGATGCAGCTATATTTGACCTTAGAGATCTCGACATACGAAAAGATGCTCCTCACTAGGTTCAGAATGAACCTTTTTTTCAGACTAGTGACATTTCCGGAAAAAAACAACTGGAACACTCAGATGGATCCATGTCCATGTGATGGCCTTTCCATACAGTCCACCATCCACACAATACTGTTTTGTAAGTTTTTCCACCCCCATCGAAAAATATGGCTTATCCCCCTATTAAAAAAATGGGGCCACAGACAATGCCGCCCAGCTATGTTGGCACTACAATACTTGGACTCTGAATCCACCGTGTACCATGTACTAAATTTTCTTAAATGCATCATAAGACACAGAAATAACCTTTAAAATGTAGCACCTATCCTAATTTTATGTAAATTGTTGGCATTTTTATCTTTATTTTTAAATTGTACAATCTATTGTATTTTCTTTTTCATGATTCTTTGTATTTTCACGACATCTTTTATGGTTTTTGCAATGCTAAAAAACCGAATAAAGATTATATTATTATTATTATTTATTATTATAGAAATGGCAGTCTTGCAGTTCGTAGGCTATAGATTAGTATTTTTTAATTATGATTGTTATGATGATTATTATTTCTATTTTAATTGTTTCTGTGTTTTTTGTGTCTTCATCATCATCATCAGTATTTATCCACAAGGCTTCCGACATCATTACATACACAGTAAGGAACTATCAGGAAATGTAACCATTATTAACACGCCCACTATATGTATGACTATCCCTAATTAAAAAACTTTCCGTTTCCTGTGCCCTGCCTTTGAACATTTCTTAAGATAAACTGTGCCTTGCAGTCGTCATAAATGTACAAAGGAATAATTCATCCAGTCATAGACTGCTGAAAATATGTTTTGTGAACTGACATAATTTATTAGCCCAAAGAGCTAGGGAACAGGAAAAGGTTGGTGTAGTAATAACATTAGAAGCAAATAGAGCCCTTGCAATCCGCCATTAAATAAAGTGCAAATCAATAGCTCTTTTATTAGTGGTTACAATCAATGTACAGCACAGAGCCTCAGCTAATTACCATCATGGCCTGACCGAAGCCGAGCAGGAAGCAGCCTTTCCTCGGCGTTGTTTTCATTTGAGTGAGTGAGAAAGGAGGTGAGTGCTGTTATCGCCGGATTCCCACAAAGCCGTCTCGGGAGTTGCTGCAGAAAGGAAGCCCTGACAGAGAGCAGGCCTCACGCTATCTTGCTGTCCTCTAATCCTCGGGTCACCACAAATACTTAACACGGACAAGGGTCATTCGCCAGGCGGAGGCGAGGTAGGGCAGGGACAGGCCACAAGAGCAGCAGGACATTGCTGGCTCGGACGGACTGCGGGAAGCCAGGCTTTCGTTTTTAATATCCAGACCGCCCTCTATTGCGCTCGGTGACGTATTGCACGTGGCGGTCCTTCTAAATTAAAGGAGGCAACTATTTCCTTAAATGGAGCATCTGGCTATTTCTATGCTTCAACCCAGATATGATTGGGCAGTGTCTCTGCATTACTGAGATTGAGCGCAAAAGGAGGGCTCAACAACATCAAGTCCGGGTACAAAATATAAATGCTATTCATGAAAGAAATTCTTAAGACTAAAACGAAATGAATTACCGTTTTGAAAAACGTCCCGCGCGGATCGTATCAGCGAGAGATATTCGTTATTCAGTAGCTGGGTGATTCAAGGTATAATTTGGTCTCAATTTCCTGAAGGTTGCGTAGTGTTGCTGCGTCCTTAGAACATGAAGGAGACACTTCGAAGTATGGAGGTCACGGGAGCAGTGCTGTCCGTAAGTGCCCTGCAGATAAGAAACCAGGAAGAGGGCACTAAAGTGCGGCCACTGGTATGCTGCTCACTGCCACGACTCATTGGCAGCTCTCAAGTCTACCCCCTCCTCACCCCCCCCCCTCTTACAGACATGTAGAGTCGGCCTTAGGCTGGTGGCCAACTATGCAACCATTTTTGTAGACACCCACCTCCCCCCCCGATGACCTCCTTCTCCACGGATTCCCAAACTACCACCCTCCTAACTGGGCCTCATCTCGCCATAGCCCCTCCCTCACATGCATTTCATTTGTTTTAAAGCGCTGTTTGGGATAGGCTTAACTAACAAGACTGTAGGCAAACTAAACCTTTGCATCAACATTAGGAGGAGATAATGTAAGACTGGGGGAAAACATGACTACTAACCTATAGTATAGTATGCAATTTGCATGCAACACTTTGATGACAGTTCATAAGTCACTGGGCTATATTTGGATTGCAACTTAATAACTGTAAATAGCAAAAGGATCTCTGTGAGAAAAGCAGCAACCCACTGAGCTTCCCAAATAAAATACAGTTCTGTGATTTGCATAATAGATGCTCTTTCTTCGCTACTTTATGATGAGTCAAACTGCCACAATCTCTCTCTTTAGCAGGAACATTAATCACCAGCGTTATCTAGACAGTTTAATTGTTGCCTGAAATCTGCTGGCCACACAGGAGACACTGCAGCAGGTGCTTGTAAACCAATAAGTTATTTCTAAACACAGCACCCCCTCAAAGGACAGTGCCAAGTGCAGCTGCATTGGTCGCCCTGCTGCAAAGCTGTAAAATCATGGGGCCTTATTTATGAGGCCGTGCGTCACTTTTACGCCGCCGGTGCGTCACTTTTTGTGACGTACCAGCAGCGTAAAATATGTGCCTTGTTGCACCATATTTACCAAGTGACGCATCTAGGTAGATGCGTCACTTTGTAAACCCCTGTGCTACATTATACCTGCGCCAGGTATAATGTATGCAGGAGGGCATTCTGACGCAAGAATGGGTCATAGAAGTGACGCAGTGAAATCTATAAGATTTCACTGCGCCACTTCTAGGACGCAAATATGTCAATTTCTTACGCCTACCTCACAGCAGTCGTAAGACTGACGCTGGCCCTTTCCCATGGGGCTTCCCCCATGTAAAAGGAAACATTGCTGGAGTTGCGTCACTTTTGTGACACACTCCAGCAATGCGTCACTTTTGCGCCACACAAATACGTCAGAAATACTGACGTATCTGTAAGTTCTTGCGCAATGATGCGTCATACTGTAAATATGACGCATCATTGGTGTCGCAAGGAGGGTGCAATGAAAAGTGACGCATCACTGTTTTCACGCAGTGATGTGTCACTTTTCATAAATGAGGCCCCTGGGCCCTAAGCCTACATACTTTGGAAATACGTAAGACACAAACACTTAGTATTGTACTTGAAACTGGCCTCGAGCACGTGCACTCTGCCCTTTTATTAACAGGCCCACGTTACTTGTGACACCTATAGTGGATGGGTGTGTATATGGACAGCCGTCAAAGGAGTGGCTGGTAAAGCTGGTGCCTGCTGAGACACTAGAACGTGTCTAGCAGGACACTACAACAGCGTACATGCTTTGGTTCAAATTCAGAAAAGATACCCCTGGACACTCAGCCTGTTTCGCATCCATCCAGCCTCCCCAGTGACTGGCAGGGTGTTAGGCCCCTCAGCTAGATGAAGTAAAGAGTAGAACCTCTTAGGCCAGAGCTTTACGTGGGACTGGTCTAGTGCTTAACCTCTTGCATGCTCATGACAAGGTGAGCTCGTCATGAGGCACACTGGAGCTGTGCTCATGACAAGGTCAACTCGTCATGTATAATGGGGATTTGGGTCCTGCAGCACAGGACGGGAAAAGCCTTAGCAGCCAAGTAGTTAAAAACAATACAAGTACCAAGGGTCATGGGTGCAGCTTGCACCACTTTCCCCAGCGAATGCAGTCAAATACGAGTGCCAACAATACCCACTAATCATTATACTCCAACAGATGCGAACATTTGGGCGATTCCATGTTACTAAAAGCGGCGAGAATGGTCTGGGCAAGCTAGTATTAATATTTTTTTGATATCGTTCAAAAAATTGCCACACACTGTCGCTAATATGTTCTGCTAAATTATAAACAAACAGTGCCACAGTGCAGTGAACTGTCAAAAAACAAGTGCCAGTGAGAAGGACCAGCAACCATCGGCACAAATTAAGCACTAGGTAGGTCCTGCCGGATCGCAGAACCAGCAGTGAAAACTGACATCAAAATATCTCTTTATTGGGCCTCCTATTCATGTCTTTCTCTTTACTGGCAAAAACACTAACAGATGTCTGAGCGATGACTGTAAAGAACCCTTACAATCATTCCTGTCACCGACGTCTTCCTGTTTACGTTTTATGTGTTTTGCTTAATCTTATATTTCTAAAGAGTGTTAGCTTTTTCCAGGGTGTTGTATATCTGTGGTATTTTTAGTGCATCATAATACCCTTCTGTATTGTGTCAGTGGGTCATAAAGGTATTCAGATTAAATGCTCAACCAATCCTCGTCTGCTTTTAAGATTTCGCTGAGGAATGGTCACGTGTGATAATATTATTTGTGATACTTTGCCCAAGAGTGTGAAGGTGTTATACAGCTGTCAGGATATTTATATGGAGAAAAAAAAGAAAATGCAGTGCTGACAGGTGAGTGGGTGCTTTGTGTGTGTGAGTGTATAGTGGTGCTGAAGTGAAGGAGATGCAAGACAGCACAGGCAGAAGAGGGTCACGACAGTATGCTGATTTGGAAAGAGATGAGGTGTGAGATTCAGGAGGAGTATTTCAGACAGATGCAGGGAGCAAAGGGTGTAAGTGTCTAACAAGGAAGCTGCAGAGGAAAATTGCACGAAGGGGAAAAAAGGGAGTGACCGAGACACCCTTTCCCGAAACCTTAGTAATGTTTAATTCGGTCTTTTATTTTCACAATTGAAACATTTGCAATTCTAATTATTCACTGCAAAAGCATTGTTAATAATCACTTGACTGATATTGCTAACAAACATAGGCAAAGCCAATAGGTCTTGCTTGTCACTGCATGATATGTCTGGATGCAGTAACAGAAAGCTCATATAGAGGTTCAAACATACTAGTCCAGTGGCATGCTGGGAGAAGCACAGGATTTTTGTTTAGATGTATTAAAACACACATTCAATTAAATAATCCATACTTGAGTGAAATGATTCCTAGTAATGCTTCATAGTTCACACCCCTTCTAGAGATACACCATTCTTGTCTTCCCAGTTAAAGCCCTACGTCAGGCCCCAGGAGGACCCCTTTAGGAAGTTTCCATCTTCAAGGGCTCTTAATACATCAGCCCAGTGCATGCTGTGAAAGGGGGAAGGAACCACAGGAAGTGGAATTCCCCCTTTACATGAGGACTGACCCATACTTTGGAGGCAACACCCCTCTCTGAGTGAGCCACTCAAAGCTCGTTACATTTACAAATAGGTCTTTCTAACACCATAGTGTACTTGGGCCATAAAAAGCAGATCCAACATTTTTCCTTTTGTAAATATGCTGCTTATTTTAAATTGGATTGTTGGAAAAGCATTTTGCAAATGACTTCTAATATTATTGAGCAAGAACCTGACATTTGGCATCAACTCACATTTTAAGCAGAATTCAAAGGAAGATGCTGCATTTTACATTGGCAGTTCCATGATAAACAATAGCTTGCTGCAGCTGAAATTGTATATAGTCGACCTAGACATCAATTGTTGCTCCGTGTTCATAGCCAGCCAATAAGGTAGAAACATTAGCATACAAGGGCCTTATTTATAAAGTCCTTGCGCCACCGGTGCGTCACTTTTTTCCATTTTAGAAGTGACGCATCGGTGGCGGTGGCGCAAGGCCTTCATAAATAAGGCCCCAAGTGCTTTAGGTCCAATGAGTATTTTGTGTGCCAGTCACATTGCACTGAAGATAATAACACAGTGCACATTTAGTTGCCCTCATTTCTGCATTACGGAAAGGAGGAAATGGTATTTGCACCAATGCAAAAGAAGGAGCAAATCGATGAGCACAATTATTTCAAACTAGTTCATAAATAGTGAATAGAATCTGTTTTCAAATGGGAAATCTCGATGACTTGTTGAAACGGAATAGTAAGCAATGCATGTTTTGCATTTCATAAATAACACTGACAATTTACAGGATCACTGGACTCCTACCGACCAGTCAAAGCAGCAGGCCAGAGTACCAGAGTACCATATTCAGAGAGATTACAAAATAAAGCCACCTCACCATCAAGCTGAAACATATTTGGATTACTATTAAGTTGAAAAATATGAAGGATATGTCATTTACTAAAACAAAATCTTACTTGCACCAAGTACTGGCATGGGGGATTAACAGAAAGGCGATATATTTCTGCCCAACAATTAACCTTCTGCAGAATTCCTGGCAGATATTGTTATTTCCTAGCTGACCCAAATAAAGCCCAAAATACCAAGCACCTGTGCATGATATTCCCAACAGTAGTCATTTAACATATTTTAATATATGGTTGATGTCATCTTCAGAATATGATTTTTAAGTAAAGTTTAATATAATTTTGGGCTCTCACCATTATTTCAAATGTAGGTTTTGTGTAACAGAAATGTTATCCTCAGAATAACACATGAAAGTGGACTAAATTCCACAAGAAGATCCAGCCCATAAAAAACACGTAATCCATTTATCGGCAATGCATCTTCTCGATTCTATCACTCATACCCAAAATGTGTATTGAAAATTCAGATGTTTCAGTACATAAAATTCATCCCATTTGGATATTACCAGCCCATAAAACAGCAATTGCCAGCTGAGCAGGCATGGAATAACTGAAGAGATCTGTCACATACTCTTGGGTCAATCGGAGGGCTCTAATACAGTCAATGACTGCAGGTCCTAGATAACTACACACCAAGACCACTCTATTGCATCTCACAACATTCAGATAGGGGATGATAGTCTCACGACATTCAGATAGGGGATGATAGTAACAATGTCAATCCCATCAGATCTCCCTAATCAATGTCTCTCCAAGCATTCCTGGTCTGGACCAAAACACCTTCATTACGGCATCACATTGGACCACCCAGTGCAATAACTAGCTAAAGTAGACTATGACAATAAGAAATACCATTAAGGGACCTGTAGAGCTACTCCATGCTGAGAGTTTACTGAAAACCATAAACTGTGTCCGTCCATCATACTCCTTCATCCAGCAAACTGCTGAGCGCTGCAACCTATAACATGCTAACCGCACCTCGGTAGTCATCATGCATGACATGGAAACACTTACCAAAAGATCAAACATTAAGATAACACCCTTCCACCCGGAATCTCTGCACAGTGTAGCCTAACCCAAGCACTTCATTGCCCCACATAGGGGTAGTAAGCACTATCTAAATATTTCCATACAGTACACTATGATCTATAGTCAGTTTAGCAGAAACCAAGCTATAGGAAGGACTGTAGCCATCACTTATTGTTCAGACAGCCTAAGCCTTTAGTTATAAAATTAATGATGGCTTTGGGTTAAATTTGTCAGAAACACAATGCAGGATTAGATTACAATTCACCTCTCAGTAGCTAGCAAGTCCCAGATAATTGTAATACATGCTGTTTTTTCACCTTAGTTCATGGCACGCTTTCCCCCTCTTGGTTTATGAACTTTCGGAGGAGATAGATGTCTTTCTTAAGTTTTGAATATGAGAAATAACAAGGACCCCCTGATATGGATAACACTCCTGGGTCAGGGCAATTAATGTGTGTAAGGTAACATACCCAGGCAGATGAACATAAGAACTGGCACGATTCAGTAAATGAACAAAGTCAAATTTAGATAACAACAGACTAAATTAGCATAAAAAGATATATTTTAATACATTTTGATAAGAAATATCATAAGTTGGACCATTGATATGTTGATAAAAAATATGATAAAAACAGATAACATTAATACATTGTTGTATACAGTAAGGTAGAAAGGATGGTTTCCTGTCTACGCGTTTCGACACGCTGGAAGTGTCTTCTTCAGGACAACACCATCATAATACTGTGTGGAAATATTCCTGATGGATACGAGCCGCATATTTTTTAATGTCTGTGTGTACGTGAATTATTAAGGTCACGTATAACGTCAGGTGAGATCCTATCCAGGACAAGCCGTCGGAGGTCTATATATAGTTAGGATCCGTTGATGTAGTTTAACGTGAAGTTTTGCTTAAAACCGTGAGTGAAGCCGTTGATGTAGTTTAACGTGAAGCCGCTAGCAGTTTATTAAGTTACAGTGCGCTCAGTATCTGTATTTAGGTTGATTGCGCGCACGGATAATGTCACGTTACACAGTGACCATGCGAAGAAATATTAATTCACATCACCGTGTGTCTATTTGAGTACTTCTTTAACGGCGGGCTGATGTCACGAGATACGCCCACAGCTGGCTGTCTACTTAGACAGAGGCAGCGGGTGGGCCGGGTGTTCTAAGGCACGTCCGTAGTAAAGATAAAAACGATTACAGATCCCCGGCTCTCTGTGTATAGTGGAAAGATGCCGTGCAACGTGGTGCGGTCTCTCGTCTCTGTTTTTTTTTTTTAAAGTTTTGAAACAGAGGGCGCTTGTGAGCCGTGAATCTGCGAGAGGACGCCAGAAACGCCAGAACCGCCGTCGCCATCGGACACGGCCGTTGTTGCTCCCGCTGTTGCTTTCACTTTTCACTGCTGACTTGCTGCCTTGCTGCCGCTCCCACTGCTCCTGCTGCCCCCCCCGGGCGATAGATAAGCGGGGGAGAAACAGACCCGCCATTGGATGCGGCCGCCACTGCTGCTTCTGCTCCTGCTGCTGTCCCCCCCGGGCGAGAGAGAAAGCAGAACGGGAGAAAAGTAACAATTGCATTAAAGGGAGGGCAAAAGTGGCATAAAGCGGACTCCAACTACTGTCCCAACTACTGCTTGCTGCCCTCACTGTCCTTCACTGTCCGAGGCTGCGGGAACCAATATAGTACGGACAATCATGGATTACTATGGTCGCAGCGTTCGTGAGGAGGAGCCATAATCAAGGGGAGCCATAATCGAGGAGACAGCCATTGCAGGCTGTGCTAGCGCTGATGCTATTGCGCTCCCCCTTCACTTCACCACTACCGCTGGTAGCAACGCAGGAAGAGCAGAGCCCGCTATCAGAGGTTAGTCGCGCTACCAGCTAACTGAACCAGTGAAAGCAATGCAAGGATAGGGCGATAGAGCACGCAAGCCAAGAGTCGAAGAACCCCGATAGATTGGCGTCCCGCATTTCTTCGCGCACCTAAAACTTAAACTTATACTGGCGAATTGCATCTGTGACTCGCGACTTGCGACAGCCAGCCACATTGACAGCTCCACACCGGTAAAAGTTTCCCTGGGGGCGCTGGTGCACTGGTGGGAGATAGTGAGCTCAGCTGCCGTTAGAGGCAGCTGTAAAGTAAGAGCCCGGGGGTGGAAGGCCAGGCTGTTCCGACTAGGTCTGATCCCGCCGGTGGCCTCCCCCTGCGTGATCCGCTCACTCTCGCATCAGCTTTAGGTACTCTCCAGCTGACTCTAATAAAGGCAGCAGCCTATACATAACCCAACCACGTACCGACTAAAATGCGCACTAGGAGGTGCCTTCTACTGCAATATCCTCAGGCGACAGGTTGCAGTCGCCAATCTCCTTCTCGATTCTGCCCAAAGCAAGCGGAACAAATGGAAGAGGCTTCAGAAATTTTTCCTAGCGCTTCAATGGGAATTCCTGAGGATAAAAAGGTAAAAAACAGTCCCAGCAGAGGCTTTGCACAAATGGCGTTAACGGCCCGCCTTCCGCACACATCAAAAGGGAAAATTAGCGGAATAACTGATATTCGAGATCATTTCTACAAGATTGGCCAAGGAAATAGTGCAACACCCCAATTAGCATGCAATAAGACCGTGAAAATACAGCAGCAACTTATAAATTCATCTGACCCTTTTAACCTACCGTCTCTGTACCCAGAAATAACTGTTCAGCGTCAAGCCACTGCCTTGGTCCCCGGCACCAAACTAGGGAATGTACAGGACAGCCTTCCCCTTTCTCCCCCGTTATTACCCATTCCCCCCCTTATCCCAAACGAACATTGGATGCAGTCAAGTATGACTAAATTACCACTTGCGCTATCGCCTGCGCTATCACCCATGTCATCGTCTGTTGTCTTTGTTACATCGCATGCTAATAGTCTCGCCATTGCAAATGACCCCGAGAAAGAAACTACATCGACCCAGCGCGGAAAAGAGAAAGTCAATGTTAAAACAGCGGCGCCCTCCTCAGATGATCCAGCCGATTCAATAATCTGGATTTCATCATCTTGCTCCTTAAATCAATCACCAAAAATACTATCTCAGCAAGAAGTGCAACCACATGAAAAAACGATAAACATGACAGAGGGCGCTCCAAATGACTACTCTCAAAAATGTAGTCCTCTCTTCCTATCTCATACATCTACCCCAATTCCAAATGGAGCCCCCCATTTCATGCCTTTTAGCAATATCGACTCATTTGAGGCACTGCCCAAAGTTCTGTCTGCAAACTCCACCAACAGTAAAACTGTAAATAAAGATAAAGATGAGTGTCCCAACTACGATTCTAAGAAAAATGGAAGACATTTCCAGTCGGCAAATACTATACAAAGGTCTCCTCAAGCAAGCCCAGGAACATCTAAAACTGAAATGTTGCTTGTAGCCACCAACCAGGCCCTGAATTCTATGGCTATTGCTGCCCATATGCATGCCGATAAACTTGAGACGCAGATAGCTATTCTCCAAATTCTAGCAGATTCTATAATGGGCATTGATAAAAAACTTGAACAATTAAACTCACTGATTCGAAGGATCCAAAATAATGTAGGTGAAAATCACACCTCGGCAGCACACCTAAACCAGGAACTGCTAGCAAACATCACCCCACATTTAAACAATATGCATACCAATTGCATTTGTGAGCCTCTGATAAAAAAACTCGAGACTCTGCCTGAAATAATGTCCGAGCTAATTGAAGACTTAAGGACAAGGCCACAAACAAAACCGCAGAAAGCATGCACTCCAATCCAGCAGAAAACTAGTTTGCTTCCAATCCCCAAATCCATGAAACACCACTGAAATCTAGATCAACTCTTAACATCTTAGCTAGCCCCAGTAATAATAACAACAGCTCCAAACAGGATCAGCAACAATTAAATATCGTAATAAGCCTCCCTCCTGATCAAGCTCCTGCCACAATAAACTCTTCTAAGCTTTTAAGTGAGCCCAAGCAAGTCCTGAAGGAAGGAACAATGATGTCGAGAAAAAATAAGAAAAAACTGAAGAAACTAAATAAAGCTAATAAAAAGAACACTGCACTAATACAATGGCTCGGAACAAATGGGAGGAACACTTCGTCAAACCAGGTGGAGGAGCTAGACGAATCAACGGACCCCCACAAAGGCTTTGCTGAAAAATCAAAACCAATTCAATATCCTACACAGAAAACAATAGACCTAAAGGAGGAAAAAGCACCTACAAGTAACAGCAAAATGAAAATGCCTTGTTGCAACCATCCGATTCAAAGTGAAACGTCCATTAAACCTGCTTCTAAAAACTCTTCAACTGCTATAAACAGAATAAACATGCCCACTGCTGAAGGCCTGGGGCAAATAAAAAGAGTCTCTAACATAGAAACACCAACATTAAGAGGAGACGAAAGTCAAACCAACAAAGGGGCCGCACAAGAGGAGGTCGGATCTAACAATAAAACACCTTCCCCTCAAGAACCCGCTACAAGCGCCCAGTTATTAAGCACCCACTCCTTGACTTTAAAGCATACTGTCTTAGAACATCTAGAACATCATGTCAGGGAAAAGCCCCAAACAGATCCTCTTATTGGTGCCCCCAATCGGCCACAACTGCATAAAGCTACTACTAATATTCAGGAACCTAGCCTTTTGCAGGGACAGAATAAAAAAGTATTACTCTATCCAGAATATGAATCGCAGGGTCAATGGGACATCCTCAATAGGGGAAATGTTCTAAAACTCTGCCAGAATTTGCCAGGCTTAGAAAACATCAACACAGCAGACATCGAAACAGTGGCTTTTATTGACCCAGCCTGGGGCCAAAAAAATGAGTCAACTTTGGTAATTTTTACCAATCCAGAGCAAGCGGCAATATTAGCTAAAAACTCAAAACAACTGAGTGAATGGGGTATTCGAGTAAGTTCCTATACGTCCCTTAACTACCCGACCTTCTTAAAAAAAAAAACGTGAAACCCCGTTGCCCAACAATACGGGCTCTGATCTAAACGTGGAAGGGAGAAGATATCAACAACAGCCGAGGTTACGGGGCCTAAGACAGGAATTAAAAAGCAGCACCCTGGATGGACACTCCACTCCAAGTAATCACCACAGCTGCAGGCGGTCCACGCAAGTGCATATTTAAATTAAATAAATCTCATGATTGGTCCTGGCTTTCCAAGGCCTTAGGGTAGTACACAGGCAAGTCAGTCAGAAGGTAAACCAAAGTCTGACAAAGCTCGATGCTTAAACATTTGCTCGTGGAACATTAGGGGCCTAACCAAAGAGAAAATGTGTCGCACAATTAAGGACCTCCAGGAGCTAAATGACATCCTTGCGATCCAAGAGACTTGGGCAATGGAGAATACCACCTGGGAAGATTTCACTACAGTCGAATCCTTTGCTATTCCCTCTGCAGTAGGCGGCCATGCATCCGGGGGCGTGTTGATCGCCGTAAAGAACTCACTGGACGCAAAATTAGTGACACTCTATAATGGGAAGGGCGATTATATTTTTCTCAATATCGAGATCAAGAGCTACGATAAGGGGAAAATAAGGCAAAAAATCATCCTCGGTTGCATTTATCTACACCCTGTAAAAACTCGCCGGGAGGCAACTTTAATCACTTTGATTCCCATAATAGAGGATCTGGAAGCTCTATTTCCAAATTATTTGTGGCTGCTAATGGGAGACTTCAACTGTAACCTAATGGACCCGGACCCAAGCCAATCCTTCCAAATAGCACTAGGAAATGAAGAGTGGGCAATACCGGAGATAAAGTCTCAATACCAACGGAATGAAGTTAGCGGAATGAGACTTGCAACAAAACTAAATCAATCAGGTCTGCGTGCTCTTAATGGAAGATTTACCACCGATAATCCTGCAGCCTATACTCATATATCCCCTTTCCGCATGGCTACTTTAGATTACATCTGGATATCTCTTTTCGCCTTCCATCTGGTGCGCCAGTTCTCGGTAACGCCATCTGCAGACAGTGATCATGCCATTCTAGTATGTAATATCGCCCTTTGCCCTCAACATCGCCCAATAATTCCCCTGATTGGACGGGAATTAAACCTTCAGAAGGTAAAAAAACTGAGATGGTCCGAGGAGAACTGTGAAGTACTTGAAACAGAGATTGATAATCTTCTTTCCGAACATTGCCAAGATGGGGCTGAGAATTTGGCAGGTCCCTCCTGGGAAACAAGACTGAGTAAATTCAGAGACCAGTTGGCATTAAAAATAACAAGTAGCCGTCCGCAGGTGCTTCCGGCTTCGACTATCTTGCTGGAGCAAAAACAAGCTGTAACTCTCTCAAAGAGTAAACTAAATAAGTTGCAACGAGCTCACACGTACAGCGAAAGCCAACACAAATCTCTGAAGAACGATATATCAGCAGCTAGAAAAGTCTATAGGAAGGCCAAATTCGCCTTACAAAGGCAGGAAGAAGAGCGTCACTGGGCGGCAGCCTTCGAGATAATTAAAACCAAGGATCAAAGGAAGTTTTGGAATTGGGTGAACGAGGCATCCAAAGCTGCCAAACCTCCGACTGCAACTAATATCTCCCCCGCTGATTGGGAGAAGTATGTCAAAGAGCTGTATACAACATCCGCGTACCAACTGGCAGTAGGGGCGCCCAACTAACACCAGACCTGCAAGTCGAGGAGGAAGACACCCCATGCCCTATTAAGATAGCAACTGAAGAAATAGCTGCGGTAATAAGGAAAATGCGCTCTGGTGGTGCTCCAGGCCCCAATTGAATCCCAGCACAGGTTTTTAAAGCTGCTGCACAAAAATGGGCTTTGCTGTTGACTCCTCTATTCGAAGATGCTATACTGGGACGCACCATCCCGCATACGTGGCAAGGATCACTTTTAGTACCTTTCCATAAAAATGGTTCGCGCTCTGATCCCGATAACTATCGGATGATAGCTCTACTCGATGTGGATGGGAAAGCCTATGCAAGTATACTGTTGAAAGAACTTACAAAATGGGTGGAATCGAAGAATCTAATCCCCTTTAGCCAAACTGGCTTCCGAAAAGGCTGCCACATCGAAGACAATTTGATTTCGATAGTCCATTTGATGGAGACTACCATAGCTGCAAAAGGCAAATCACTGTACATGGGATTTATTGATTTCCGCAAAGCATTCAACAGCGTTAGCCGTCCCAAATTATGGGAAAAACTGTCAAAATGGGGAATTCCGCGGGCACTATTAAATGCGCTAATAGACCTTACCCACAGACACATGGGTCAAGGTCAGAGTTACATCAAAATGGTCCACCTCTAATAAAATTTATACAAATAGAGGCCTTAAACAAGGGTGCACCCTTGCACCACTACTTTTTAATCTGTACCTCGCTGACCTTCCCGAATGGTTAACTGGATCAAGAGCCTTCCCCCCAGGAATTGGCCAAAGCAAAATTCAAATTTTGCAATATGCGGATGACACGATTCTGTTAGACCAAACTCAGGTGGGCCTCCAAAGGCTGTGCAACTCTCTCGCTCAGTATTGTAAAAACAATATGCTCGAGATAAACGTAGGCAAAACCAAGGCGATGGCAGTATCACCTACGAACACAAAAAAGCTCTTGTGGTTCATAGAGGGGAAGCAATTGGAGACTGTTCCTACATACAAATATTTAGGTGTCTGGATTGACCACAAAGGTAGATGCTCGGTGCATATATCTGAGATGATGACAGTGGCTCGCCGTCTAGAGGGGGTCTTTTTGAGAACAAAGAATGCCCTACATTCTCAGGATTTTGTCCCATTAATAAAATTGATTAATGCAAAATTTTTGCCCACAATTACCTTTGGAGCTATCATCTTTAAGGACAAACTGAACAACTGGCTTGATAGAGCGCAATCATCATGTTACAGCCGGGTCTTTCGATTGCCAAACTCGACTTCCCATGCCCAAATACGGAAAGAATTTTCTCTATCCTCCATATGTTGAATTATGGCTGCAAGATTCGTTATATATTGCTTAAAAGCAAAACAAGCAAACTCTCATACGCTAAAGAGCTGTATATGGTAGGTCCTCAAAAACCCCGCTACATCATGGAATAAATATCTAACGTTCTGCCTCAAATCGCTTGAAGCGGGGGACATATGGTCTTCTTCTCTGCCCAACGAAACGAAAGGAAATCTCTTAATCAAGCAAGCTAAAATCCTTTCAAGCCAATCGGACACACAACTGGTACTTAAGCTCTCTCATGGCACCTGGGCAGCAAAATTATACGCTCCGAAAACTCTTCCATCTTATCTTGCATCAGCAATGAAACCGTATATTAAACACCAGCTAATGAGATTCCGATTTGGCCTAATTCCGTTGAAAGCATACAAGTTTGGGCAAGGATATAAGATAGGAGCCTCCTCTCAATGTCGGTTTTGTAAACAGGGAGAGGAAAACCTAATTCACTTTTTGTGCATTTGTCATCAATTGCGGGCACAAAGAATATTTTGGCTGAGACCAATTTGGCTCCTTCTAGGTATCAGGACATGTCAAGAAGCACTTGAGGAATGCATGAGGGGGGATTCGCCTCAAATGGCGACCCGCTTTGTCAAATTCATTTCCGAAATTAATTCCATGACTTTTCCCTCCGTGCAATGCCTGAATTCAATTCCTTGCAAGTAATCGTTTTTTGACTTTCCTTGTCTTTTTATTTTTCCTTCCTATCCATTTACTGTTTTAGTTCTAGTTTTTAACAGCCTCGAATGTCTATATTACCGTCTTATGTATTCTTGCATATTGCAATGATTTTAAATAATTGTGCAATAAAAACAAACTTTTTTTAAAAACTTTTTAAAACTTTTATGAACTTTCTTGATTGCTGTGACTTCTACATTTTCAGAATAACCTCTCGTAAAAGTTGTGTCTTTCATTCTGGATCCTCTCTTCCTGAAAGCATCCTCTGATGTACAGTTATGTCATGATACACCATTATCCAGCTTTTTGGTGTGTCCCTTTTTTTTATAACATATAATCAAATTGCTGGCTGCTCCTTTGATAAAATGTTTTACCATTAGAGACAACAAACCCTCCTCTGAAAATTAATATCATACAAATGAGGGAATTTTTAATTGACTTTATTCACATTAGCAGGGTTTAAATCATTTTTTTTTTTACTTATAATCTGAAACCCAGATCAGTTTATAATCATCTGCAGAAGGTAACTATAGACAACATGATTATGTTGTTCTGTTAGTTTGTTATGTTAAACATAGTTTGGATGAGCCACTTAAACCGTCTAGGGGTTTTTACTGCTTGTTCAATATTATTTGAAGGAAAACTCCATGCTTAGTTATCAGAATGGAAGATTGAAAAGCCAGAATGTTAGAAGTGTGTGGATTTTCAAAAGATTGTTATAGGACAAAATGCACAGTAAAAAAATTTTCAAAGAGTTGGGGCCAACAAATACACTAGGTTGGGATACCTTTGTGTCTAAGAATATGTAATCATGAGAAGCTTGTGTTGAAGGATCTATGCGATTGTTGATGAAGCTAACCACAAAGTTAAAAGAAGAATGGGACATTTTCACAAATTGCCAGGTAAGTACTCCAGACAGCTTTAAAAGAAGTTCTAGTCTAAATTAAAAAATTCAGTTAGCTGGAGCAAGAGAGGTTTTCCACGAGTAAATTTGAAAACACTGAAGAGCAATTTGCCAGCATGATTTTGGATAACCTGGAGATATGGTAGTACGAAATTTCATAAATGTTCAGACTGGCAGCCCCACACTATCCATATTCAATGAGCAGTTTTGCTTCTGTCCCCACTCAACAAGAGCCAAGTGCTGGACCTTAGGTTGTAAGAAAAAATCTGTACTGAAAACAAAACAGTTGTGATATAAAAGAAACTCTTTAATTTCCGGCTGCATCTCGCTGTGTTGATAAAAATAAACAGAGTGATCAATTAAAATAGCATACTGCCATCAAACTACCTGTATGCCTAATACATGTTTATAGGAAGGTAATATTATGAATAAACAGAAAGTGATAGATTTCTACAACGCTCAATTTATCCTGTTCAAAACTTATTTTGTGACTTTGACATATGACACCAGACTAAAGAAATTTATTTGGAAAGACAGACATCAGTTGAGTAAGACAACCTATATTTGACAGTATCGGTTTTCATCGAGGACAGTGATGAAACCTCTGTATTCCAAATGGAATCACAATCCACGTTTTCATTTTGTGATGCAATTTTTTTTTATGATACGGAATGGCATACAATCTCTTTGGAAACGTTCAATTACACAAGCAGCAAAAGTTAGCCTCGTGATTTGCTATTCTTTTTTCTGGTTACCTAAGCGAGGCCCTATTACCGAAGGTTTGTGCTGGTGGAAAAAACAGAACTAATACATTTTCATCGTTTCTGCTGTGTGTGTAAAATGGAAAAGAGCAACCTTTTTTTGTTCTAATATGTGTTACAAAATGACGGAGAGAAAATGGGAAAATTGAAACCAAATGAATGGCATTTACCTCTATAACAAATTAATAACATTAGTGATATATGATTTAACAATAATTTCTTTCTTTTTAGAAATGCTAACTGATTTTGTAGGTGTTCATTGCATTTGTAGTAAATTGTAAACAGACAGTTTTAACCTGAAGTCCTTCATAGTTGATAAGTGGATAGAATTATTTTCGCACTTGTTATCTTAATCAAAGAAAATACTATTGTATTTGCTACAATCCCTCTTACACAAGCAGCAAAAATGATAAAAATCAATTGCCCTACGTTTTAACACATTGTTTAAACTGCAAAATAAATTTTTACAATGTGTAATAGCTCTTTGGCGAGACAGAATTTGTTCCCAGCTCAAAACGGCTTTGCAACCATTTTCAATTTTCAAATAATCTGAGGTGTAAAAGAGGCACAGCCTGCTCTTTGTGAACCATAATTTTTTGAGAACGCTGTTAGTTTCAAATTATTGAGGAGTACTGACACAGGAGTTGGGTTGGTAACTGATTCAAAGAGGAGACTATTTTCCCCTAAGAACCTTTACCATGTGGGTATCATGTCAGGCATCATTAGGAAAAGCAGACGGTGTTTGAGGGACCACTGCATGCTTCCCCATGACTTATTTCCTGCTTCACAAGACTGTTTTGAACCAGTACCTATCCCTTCAAGGGACAAGTACATGTTTTAGAACAGGGAAAGGGCACGCATGTATGAGGTCTGCTGCACCTTGCAGGCTTCACTCCCAGTGTATGCAGCAGGCTTTAAATGTTTATTGTCTCAACGATATTCCTGATGCAAGTGGTATTGCAACGTCCAGCAAATAACCATTTTGTGTTGTGAGTGATTGGTACATCAGTCGTATCCAAAACGGTGGGCAGGATGCAAAGAATTGGTGTGCCATTTTCACTCACTAATTTGCGATCTGCCAAATTGGAAAAAATGGCAGCTCCATTTTGCAAAATAACTTCCATTGGTGTAAATAAAAACAAACACTAGCACTGCTTATAGGTGCCTCTCAGTCACTGAAGAAGTCTGGCCGTCAATAAATTAACATGCGTGCACCCTTCCACTCATTCCTGAACTCATGCATAGATCCATTCATACACTGGCTCATTCTTGCAGTCATCCACCTAAAAACCGACAATAAAAACGAATACACACCAACTAAACAAGCATACGCAATTAAATTAAAAGAATAAAAGTAGAACAGGAAAATATGCTGCTGCCTAAATGTTGCAGGCATGTGCTTACAATAAAAAACATATAAAATCAAAACATAAAATTCATCTAACAGTGATTAGCATGACAATGCCCATAGTGTGTTGTTGTTTTAAATATACAGCAATGGCTTCCACATTTAGGTGCAACATGTTTGCCATCTGTAAGCAGTAAAATATACAATACCATTTTAAGATGCACTTTAAGTATACATTGATTTGGAAGGCCATCTTGAAATGGTATGTATATAAAGTATCATCATTGAATGGATCCAAGAAGCCCAAATAATACTTCTAAATGTGGGGGTATCTTGGAATTGTAAAACAGTGATACACTCTGGACGATGGCTGCACAGTTAGAACCCAAGACCACGTGAAATGCGGCATTCTGCAGTAGAAATGGGCAAGCTAGCACATGGGGAGCACAGTCTGGTGAGCTGCAGGACGTGCGAAAGCTAAAAAAAAAGGTGAAAGAAAGAATGAAAGAAGAAAATGGAACATTAAAATGGAAAATTAAGGGACTGGATAATCCTCCATCGTCCTGAAGCACCCTCAGTGTTAGGCAGATGTGATCAGGCAAAATTAAGTCATTCACAGGGTAATAGACCCAATAGCTCATGTGGATTGACCAATTGCTGCATGCTGTATAAGGACATTGACAATCAGAATTTGAATGAACAGGCCAGTGCTAGAAGAGCACTGATCCAAAACCCTTCTATATGTGTATGCATATGTATGTCTATGTGGGTATGTGTATTTTATGGATTCCTATGATTAAAGAGATTGGCATGCAAAGTGTATTTATGAATCTCATTAATCTGTGCAGACAAAAGATATGTTAATAGAACATTGTATTAAACATCGTCATTGCACACCTTGAATTTAACATTTTCTTTGACAAGAGAAAAATGTATTTGGAGTTTGTGTGGTGAAAGCCTTAGCCAACTTAATGGTTGGTGAGCTTGGCAGGCAACTAATATAATCAGTTGTATTAAAATGAATACATTAAAATTATTAAAGCATATTTAAAAAGGAAGCAAATTTGGAAAGGTGAAAACCTTTTCTATATTTGATTATGAATTAATCAAAAGATTTCAAATTTTGAGCATTTCTTTGGTGCATACTTGTGATTTCTTAAGTTTGTGTATTGTTTTGAAGCTCAAATCATAGAAATTGCTTAGGCCGGGGGTCCCCAGGTTACAATAATGACTTGTTGGGGGTCTCGTACTCCAGTAATAATTCAGTGGGGGCCCATAGAAGATAAAAGGTTAAAGCCCACTGGTCTACAGCCTTTAACACAGAGTAATAGTAAACCACCCTTAAGGGTTTATTGGTTTTAACATATCTCTTTCATATGGAATGTGTCAGTCCTAGTGCCGCTGTTGTAACTTCTTTAAAAGATTCCACCCATGGTATTTGACATAACTTTTCCTGAAGAACCAAACTGGCTTTCAACATAGCCAACTCAGGCCAGCAATGTTGAGCATAAGTTTCCTAACAAAATTGGGTTATTGGTTGAGGGAGGACATAGCCCCACTTAGGCAGCAACCACAAACCTTGTCAGAGGGAACCACAGAAGTCACCTGTGCTTAACCCTCTGCTAGCTTGGAACAAAAGCAGTCTGACTTAATGTAGAGGCAATGTGTAAAGTATTTATGGAGCGTGCAAAAAATAATAAAGTGGAAACACAAAACAAGAAAAATCCCAAGCTGATTTAGGAAAATAGATAGCATTTTATTCAATAAAATGACAGAATAACAACAAAAATACATTCAGTAGAAGCAGAGATATGGAATTTTAAAGATTTAAATGAAAATAGCACCTACAAACACAAAGCACCACTCACAGTCATCTGGTCACACTAGACTGGGGGACAGTCACAAGTTCATACTGACCACAATGGAGTATGGGTCGGATACAAGGACAAGGCTAGTACCACTGAAAGGTTACCTTCTGAGTCTGGGTGGAGAGCTCAGTTCACATTGATGGAGGCCACGAGTAGCAGGGATAGCTTTGCAGATCATCGTCACTGCATTGCAAAGAGACGGTCATGCATTGAAGGTGGTTCTTGCTGGAGCTTCACATTGGCGGCCACCACCAGCTGTTGTTGCCATAGCTCAAAGTGCAGATCTCTCATTGCCAGTCATCATCAGTGGTCGCTGTAGCACAAAGAGCAGGTTTTCACTGGAAATGTATGTTGGTGGTCATTGCGAGTGGCAGCATCTTGGCGCAAAGGGGCCCACCCATGGTTCCAAATAGCCAAATCTTCAGTGTTTCACCTTTTCTCCTTTGGAGGAGCTCAGACTGATGCCAGCCAAGGATCCAGGACTTGGGGGGCATTTCTTTGGGATCAGGAACTCACTCTAGAAGAGACCGGCTGGACTCAGGCAGCTCCAGTTACAGGTCCTGACAGATCCATTTGCAGCAGGTCAGCTGGGCAATTGCAGGGAAGCAACAAGAGTTTGTAATGTACCGGTTGCTCAAACAGGAGGTCAGTTAACTGACCATTTGATTCACTCAGGTTTGCCAGGGATGACGCTAAGCAGGTCCATTCTTTCTTCTCAGACAGCAAGACAGTCCTTAAGCAGCAGGGCAGCCCTCTGTAATGTCCACAGGTCCAGAAGTGTGCTGATGAGTGAAGGTCCAATATTTATACCTAGTGCCAGTATTTGTGTGGGGCAACGCAGTACACATACCGCCAACATAAAAGTTCAGGCCATTTATCTATAACGTAACATCTTACTTTATTCAAGAAAAAACTTGTATGGAATGACCCATCTTAGAATTTAACCAGGAAGAGAAATGAACATTGTTTCATAAAGGATGATGAGAGGGAGTTCCAGAAAAACTAAAGTCAACAGATATCTAAACATTGCTTGAGCAGTTTTAATAGTGGCTATATTACAGAAACGTAGCATTAGTGCAAATGAAGAACAAATTCACAATGCAATATTTTGTTACTTCTCTCTTAGGTACCAGAGTAAACACATTTTCTATAATTCATATTACAGGAATCGTTTTGTACCAAGGCAGTGTAGGTTATATTAGATCTTGGAACGATTGCTAAAGATACTTTACACATACACGGTTGATAGATGTCTGTGTCAGAAAGTGTTTACCAAATGAAACCCCACCCATAAATAGCCTTATCCTAATCTAAAGAGAGAAAACTGAGTTTGCACTTTTTTCCAACATGTTTAATAAAAGTAAAAACAGGTTTAGATTGCCTTGAATTTTTTTATATTGGTCAAATGCATTTATTTAAGCAATCTTAAGCTCTTAAAAATAGCGTGAGATCAGTTTGTTCAATTTTTTGTCATACTACGCAATTGAAGCTTGCAACAAATACTGTGTGTTTCTCTATTATACAAGCTGTAACATGTGTGCATTCGATTTAGCAATGCTTTTATTCACGAATGTGTGTGTGTGTGTGTGTATATATATATATATATATATATATATATATATATACCAAGGCAGTGTAGGTTATAATAGATCTTGGAACGATTGCTAAAGATACTTTACACATACACGGTTGATAGATGTCTGTGTCAGAAAGTGTTTACCAAATGAAACCCCACCCATAAATAGCCTTATCCTAATCTAAAGAGAGAAAACTGAGTTTGCACTTTTTTCCAACATGTTTAATAAAAGTAAAAACAGGTTGAGATTGCCTTGAATTTTTTTATATTGGTCAAATGCATTTATTTAAGCAATCTTAAGCTCTTAAAAATAGCGTGAGATCAGTTTGTTCAATTTTTTGTCATACTACGCAATTGAAGCTTGCAACAAATACTGTGTGTTTCTCTATTATACAAGCTGTAACATGTGTGCATTCGATTTAGCAATGCTTTTATTCACGAATGTGTGTGTGTGTGTGTATATATATATATATATATATATATATATATATATATATATATATATGGTAGTATTCGTTCTTAGTGACTCACTCAAAAAGTATTTCACGTGGTGGCTTTTTTTCCCTGACTGAGTTGGAGTCGGCTTTATTTCTAAACCTATTTGAAACCTTGAAGGATATTTAAAATGTGATTTCAGGGTGTCATTTTCCTGTGAAGAAACGTTGTATTGAAATTAATTATCAAATTGTGAAATACAGCCACCCAGCAGGCAATCAATCATCGTCTGGCATATATTTATGCTGGCTATGATTTGTAAAAATAAGATCTTGTATTTATTGAAAAAGGCTGACACCCGTACACGCAGAATCACAGAAGAATAGAATGTCTCCGAATAAAAATGTGAATTTGTACCTCAGAAGATGCCTCGAAATCTGTTTGTCAGTTAAGATTGATATCCTGTAATCTTTCCTCAGATGTAAACACATTCTATCTAATGGGGGATGCATATCTATGAAATTTAATACACACTCATATCTCACTTGTGCTACCTAAAGGAATCATTTTTTACCAGTGGGTAATTGCTGTTTCAATTACAGGTATACTGAAAGTCACTTCAAGTGGTGTGTTTATTATACATAAAACATGTCACTGATAGTTATTCTCTATATTTAAGTGGAAACGCTGAATATTGTTGATTGTTGAGTTTTTTTGTGATCAAAGTATTCGAACCAAAACATTAATTTAGTTCAAATAAAATGTAAAAATATTTTTTTGAAATACGAGTGCATTCTGAATATAGGACATGGTATACGCAAGGGTTAATCCTTTTGAATTTCCAAAATTCAATAAAAACAAATCCTTAAACAGAGACGCTTTCCATTAATTTAAACAAGGACAATATCAAGAAAGAATTGACAGGAAACAAGCCATTCATTTCGTCGTACTCTCACAATATATAATAATTCCCTTCTACAAAACATAAATCTAGTATTCAAACAGGAATATAGCTACAAAGATTGGACATTAACTATAAAGGTTACTGTTTAAATGGACAAGAAGTCCAAGTAGTTTTCAAACAGACTCATTTTCTTTGTCAGCGTTGTCTTTCAACAACGTTCATCAACAAAGTAAACCCTATCATTGTGAAAAGTTAAAATGTATATGGGTTAAGGTAATCTCAACTAGAGATTATAAGGTCAGTGCTGGTCATGGAGGAGTTTCATGACAACATAGAGGAAAGATGTCATAGGGTGAGAACCTTTAAAATGGCATGGAACTCTAACGTGAGTTGGCAAATGCTGGTCATGTACAATTGGTGGTACATTAACCCATGTAATAGGTGGACCCACAAATGGCCAAAGAAAGTATGATTCTGCTCTATGTCTTATAAAAGAGTCACTGAAGTAGCAACATGAATTCATGGCCTTTCTGTAGGCCTCCTTTTGATCTGTAGTCAGAGGGCTTTTGATAGCAGAAAGATGGGACAGGTGCAAGCCCACTTTGACTTTCATATATTGGTACGTGCAGCTGCAGTCTTTCCTTGGGTGCAGCAGCTCTTCTGACTTGTCAGTGATCCCTGCACAGCAAGCAGAGTGACATATGTGAGATGCTGTCAGTGAACTTTAAAGCTCCGGCAGCCTGAATCCATCTACTCTTATTACAGACCTGTCTTGCCGCATCAAGGAGAGTCTCATGACAAGGAGTCCAGCACCACAAAGCCTTCACAGAGACCCCCATGCTTCCCCATCTAGGCCCATACCACTCCTGCACATAGACCAGCACTTCCTGCACATTTAGAGCCACCTCTTTTCTTCAGCTAGACCACAGCAAATCTTTTTATTAGGTCCACACCCCTCCTTCACAACAATGCTGACGCGTCTCTGTGAGCTTATTTGGAAACATCAATGCAGCAAAAACATAAGCCCTTGCCCGCTTACCTCCCACTCCCCTCTCTGTGGCACGACTCTGCTGACACATATTCATACAGTGTGAGATATCTGTACACACCAGAGCCTGCCCACTGAGTCTCCCATTTTCCAATACTGGGGTAAGCAGACTACCATGTCTGTGACTGCTTTTAAATAAAGCAGTTTTTTAAGCCCTTGTCTGCTGGGACTATTCCCCTGCTGTGCTGGGGGGCGGGGCGCGCACAGTGCCCCCATGCTCATGACGAGCTCAGCTCGTCATGAGCCACGGTGCTCCGGTGCTCATGACGAGCTCAGCTCGTCACAACCACGCCCGTATAATGGAACGCTCAGCACAGCAGGGGAACTAGCCCAGCGTGCGAGCGTTCCACGGGCCATGACGAGCTCAGCTCGTCATGAGCACCGGAGCACCATGGCTCATGTTGAGCTGAGCTCGTCATGGGCATGGGAGGGGTTAAATGCAGCCCGTTTTCTTTAAAGGAAAACCGGATGCATTTAAAAAAGAGAAATTAAAAGTTTCTGTTTAATTTTTTAAGAGTCAGTGGGACCACTGCCTGCTCTTCAAAAATATTTGTGGTCACACTCACAAAGGGAAAGGGATCCCTTGTGGACCCCTTCTCGTTTGCGGGTGGCTTACCACCTTCAAGTAGGTGGTAAACTGAGAGTGTTTTGCGACCGTAATTGCGGTTGCATTACAATTTTACATTGCAGTTTGCAGTTTGAGTCGCTATTAAGAAGGGACGCCCTTGGCACACCCCTTCCTAATAGCGAGTTGCAAACCCTATTTCACGAATTGGTAAAAGGTTAACGACTCGCAAAATAGGGTTTGTACATGGGACAGACCAATTTTGCGGTTGCAAACAGGCCAGTTTTCCGTTTGCGACTGCAAAATATAGTCGTACATCTGGCCCCAAGTCTTGAGAAGAGGCTAGACATATAAGGGTTTGCAGACAACATCAGATTTTCTGCAGAGCTGAGAGATGGAGACTAGGCAAAAAAGGTTAGACAATGTTTTACTCTAGATTGTGTCTGTAATTTACTTTAGTCACTTTGATATAAAACATCAAATGAAAACAAGATGGTAAACGGTCCCAAGAGATGAGACAACTGATATCATCTTCAATATCAACTGTTTCAGAGTGATTTTATTTACATTGAGACCTTCCTTCAAGCTTCTTGAGAAAAATGTTACTATCCCTTGTTTTATATTGCCCTCGCCATGCAGGGTTCCAAAGCACCTTGTGAACTAGATAATACTAGCTTTAACGTTGTGATAGTTTCCAAATATAACAACTATTGGCAAAGCCAATGCTTTGCAGTCCGTGCTATTTGCTTTGACAATGTTGATGCTTTTAAAATGTGCCAGTACTGACATAGTCAACAGCGGTGACCAGCCATTTCTTATACCTTCAAGATTGTTGTTATGTTCTGTGACACACAGTGGCATGATTCAACGTGGTGGTCATTTTAAAAGTAAAACATGACACGTGATGATCATCTTGAAAGTATACAAACATAATATTTTCATTCTTTCAATATGGCTGCCATCTTGAGTGGCAAAATGAGAAGCAACGAAGTGGTCATCTTGAAAATGTGATAAAATATTATCCTACAAAAGACAGGCACAAACCTTTTTTGAAGTTTAGGAAGAATGATAGAATACCTTCCAAAATGGATAAGGGGAGGTGTTTCTTGACAGGAGAAAACGTTTTCTTCACAGAAAAAAAGTTTAAAAAGCTTATTTGCGTGTCCTCTATATTTTTCAAAACGTGAAAATATGCACCTACAGCTTTGTAAACTGCTGCAGATTTTCAACCATAAACTGGAGATTTTTCAGAGTTCCACGGAGTTGGAGACCTGTACCCATGACCTGTCGCAAACAGGCATGTGCAGATTTCTGTTTGATTAACCGTGGAACTTTTAACTTTAATAGATTTTGGGCCAACATTAAACATTTCGATGTAGAGGAAGTAGCCGCACTAGTCCATTTAAGATATGTATACAATAGCCAGATAAGGGAGCCCGTTAGTGCTTGAGATACATTCATTTAAAACATCGCTACCTGCATGGAACAGTAATTTAAACAAATCTGTCTCATAAATGTGACATCAGGAAAATAATAGGTATGGTTATTAAACGAGGCATTAAATCAACTAATACACATATAAAATAAAAATGGTATCAACATGCATTCTTGCATATCCTGACAATTTCAGTATATTCACAGTAAACTCAAAAGCATGTTCATGCATGCAAATCTTAGGTTTTCAGGAATACAATTACACCTGCACTCAATGGGCCCAATTCACAAAAGTAATCTGAGACAAAATCCTAACTTTACGATTTTCGGTATTCACGGAAGGCATTTAGGAGTACTAAAGTTAGGATTTTGTCTCAGTCAATCTTACATTTTGTCCCTAAGTTAAACTTAAGACAAACTTAAGTTTAACTGAAACAAAATCCCAACTTTACGACTAGGACTTTGTCTCAGTTAAACTTAAGTTTAACTGAGGAAGATAAAGAAGAACCTGGTGGATTATAAAAATGCACGTGAAGGCGCATAAGTCCATTAGTCTTGAGTGAAACGTAATAATCCAGATTCATTTTCACAGCCTCAAGAAAATATACCACATCTATATGCATCTACTTTACCATACAATCAGTTCATTTTCAACTGCCTAAAGAATTCCTCTCTTGGTACTCAGAGATTGTACCTTATATCCAGAACAAATATGGCCTCATAGTACCTGGCAGGTGTTACAGAATAAAAAACAGTATGTTAATGGTTTCTCAAATGTGTGAGTTGGAGCAGAAGGCATTATTGTTATTAATGTCAATGTAGCGTTATCCTTTTCAATGTCAATGCAGGGATTTATCAGTGCAGAATGTCTGACCAAAAAAACAATGTGTACCATGCAGACTCAGTGAAAGGGAGTATGGTGTTGTGATGGGCTGTTGGGAATACTAGCTTTAGCTAGGTCATTTTCTATCTCAAAATAAAGAGGGTCACTTAGAAATTGTCAGAATAGTGTATCCATACTAGAACAGCAGAACGAGGAGACTAAGAAGGATATATGGCATGTACCTGTAGGTCCTGAGGCACTGAGACTCCACACCACATTGACTCCACCTGTAAGGACAAAAAGAAAAATAACTTAGAAAGGAAGAAAGGACAAGAGACAGAAAAAGGAGAAATACCAAAAAGACTCCTATCTATTTCCAAAGGAAGAAGAAGAGGATGTAAAAAGATGGAAGTCGGGCAAAGGAACAGGAGAGACTGGGAAGGATGTGAGCACATGGATTGGGCATGTCAGACCAGAGGCAGGAATTCTAGAGTACTTGCATCCTCAAGGGAACAGTGACAGAGACAGCAAAGAAGACGTTGCGAAGGAGACTCACAGCAGGAGGGCCGCTAATTAGCCACCATGCCTCCCTAGACTGCGGGACACAGAAGAGGCACTCATCTCCAGCCTCGCTCACTGGGGAGAGTGGCTCAGTCAGGTGAGCAGCTGAAAATGGGAGTGGAGGAGTTCTGTTAACCAAAGGGTGGCAGGGAAGAAGGTTGTTTAGTAGTCAGGTCTATTTTTTTGGGCAGGTGGTTTTAGATATATTTTAATTTTTCATTGCATATCTGGGCACTGGAGTGAAGGAAACTCCAAGAACTATGTCTTAGAAAGTCCAATCACACCCTTAGCCTTAAATGTAAGAGAATAGATGTATTAGTCAGAAGACCAGGACTCCCTCATGAAAGATAATGGTTTACTTTCCCTGTCGCAATTGTTATGTGAACCTCTTCCATTAAGGTATTAAGAACAGAGAGAGAAAGGATATTTTGAAACAATTCTAAAGGAAGGACAGAAGAAGATAAAGGAAAGAAAGACAGATAAAAGCAAAGGATAGGAATAGCAGGGAAAAGGCAAAGGAAAGAAACTTACCGCAATGTATCTCTTTTCCAACAGTCTCTGGTTCCCACATGAGAGAGAAGGACCTGGAAGGAATGAAGAAGAAGGAGAGTTGATTAAGACACATAAGAGAAAAGAACTGAAAAAAATTGACATTTGAAATAGTATCCAATATAGTAATAGAGACAATGGTTCAGCAGTAAAGGAGAAAAAGAAACACTAGATCTAATGGCAAAATCAATGTTTATTAAACCCCAACCATCAGAGGCAGATGCACTGTTTTACCGCAATATCCACAATCCCATTGAGAGAGGGGTCTCCTGGATTGTAAATTATTAATAAGTAGAACACAAAAACACGTGTCCATGACCTATGCACATACAGTAGTTGGGGGTGACGGGTATAATGCATAGTCTCTTGAATGGTTGCCCTATGAAGCCCAAATCCAGTTAAAGATTATCGTTCCTTGCACACAAAGCCCTGCATGACAACACCCCAGGTACCTAGCACAAAAGCATGAATCATATTGTGGCGAGATATCTTCAAGAAGCGCTAACAACTTCCTCCTGAAACCACGTATCACAAAAAAATAGAGAACTTGACGTTGAGCCTTCTCGGGTGCTGCACCAAAGATCTGGAATTCTCTTCCACTGGATTTGCACAGAATATCATCAATAACTGCTTTCAAACTTGAAGTAAAAAGATTCCTATTGAACAAATTCTTACCTTATCTTGGCAGATTTGATTAACTCTACATCCTTCTTATCATCCTGTGTTTTTGCTTTCTACTCCACATGGATGTAAGGTTTGCCCCGTAGCAGCCTGGTATTGACCTGTTTATTGCATTACTCGCTGTGTACCACCTGTCTGTGAATATTGTGACAATAACTGTTTCGTATCCGTATCTGATATCGTTACTGGAGCTGTATTCTCCTTCTCTTCTCGTTATGTGTCACTTGTATGTGATTGGTGACTACAACTGTTTGGCATTCTTCTTGTTATTGATGCTGGAGTAGTACTCTACCTTCATCACTTTGTAAAGCGCTCTGCTATCCCTTGGTATCTGGTTCGCGCTATATAAAACTTTATAAAATAAAAATAAAAATAAATAAAGTGTATCTGAAGTCACCGAGATGTGGTCAATATCTGATGAGTAAGACCATGCTCACCAGACAGTGGGGCAGAAAACTAGAGGCAGTTCAGGACCAAAGGTCATTGGGGATGGGGGCACTCTGTCCAGTAAAAGACTTGGATAAAGACCCCATTCTGTATCTTGCAAGTACTTGGGACATGTAGAGTGCAAAGCATGTGCCCCAAGTTTGAGAAGAGCACTGTGTGTAGCAAGTTGCCATACATGCATGACGTTCGGAACTTCACATATTAAGCAACTTTAAATATGTTGCTTTTCAAGCAGCTCTGTTGAGGGAGTGAAAAAAAAGTGATTTTAGCTCTCACTACAGAATAAAACTCCTGAATGGAATTACATCAAACTTGTTATTAAACTAAAGCAATATTCAGGATTTACCCTCTATGTATATTGATATAAATCCGTTGTTAGATATGTCAGCCTTAGGTTGGTCTTCCCCCAAACATTTGTGCCTTTTCCCATCTTGTTATTCTGAGTTTGTTTTTGTTGGCCTGAGGCTTCTGTGTACCTTACCACTACTAACCAGTGCTAAAGTGCTTGGGCTCATACCCTTAAACATACATGATAAGATTGACTTACACCTGAATGGCATATTTAATTTGATTGTAAGCCCAAGTAAAATGGTAAGCCATGAATGGTAAATTAAATACTATTAGTGGGTCTGTAGCACTTACTGTGCCAATCACTTAGATGGTCCTTTAAAACATGCCTTAGGTCTCCTATAGCAGCTTGTATGCGGTTTTAAATTGCCATTTCAACTTTGAATAATAATCCCCTTGCCAAGCCAAAAATTCCCTTTTTAATACATATGTCATCCCTAAAGTAGACCCTACACAGCCTATAGGGCAGGATGAATTGTAATTAAAATAAAATGGGTCATTTACATTTAAGTATTACATGTCCTGGTAGTATGAACAACTCACACATTTGTTTTACTACTGTGAGGCCTACCTCGCCCATAGAATAACATTGGATTACCTTATTACATTTAATGAGTTGTAACTTTTGATTGGGAGCAGGAAGTAAAGTCATGTTTGGTCTATGAGGAATTATAATTTAAAACCCTCTTTAGTCGGAAAGTCAGATTTTAAAGTCACAAGTCTGAAAACAACTTTTATAAGTGGCCATTTTCATGTTGTAACTATATGGTGATTGCAGCCTGTTACTGTGTCACATGATTGGGTGTATTGACAGTTGGCCTTTGTGTATTCCTCCCAGACAGCCACACAATAAGGGATATTAGGTGGGCCTGGATGGGCCATCCCAGGAACGATCGGGGTGGAGCTGTGCAGAGCTCCACTTGTATTGCCATAGACTGTGCCCTGCTCTCATACAAAGACATTTACACTTGCCTATTGTGCCTGCATACAGACTGGGACCAGATCTGGGAGGCATGAAATTCCAGACACTTCTGTGAGAAGCTTCCAGGTTGATAAAGGTGTTCCTAAGTTGCAATGGATTTCTATCAATAAAATGGAATTTCCTTAATGATTGGAGTGCAGGCTTTCTATAGAGAGAGAGACAGAGAGAGAGAGAGAATGAAACCACAAAGAAACAAGAACCCACATTTTGTGGATAATAATTTAGCGTTCAAAAGTCTTTATAGAAATTTGCAGTGGATAGTGGGCAAATAAAGACAAAGGTTCAGATATATCAAGATACCCTTTTGCGATTCTCAAATAGCGATTTTTAAGGAAAAGCTATTTGAAAATTGCAAAATGGTATGTATGTAAAAATTTGCTATTTTTTTGCGATTTCTTGAGGCCCATAGGAATGAATGTGAAATTATTCTCAATTTGCGATTCGCACCCTGCTGCACCCCCTGAAATTGACATGTGTGCGCATATGGCGTGAGCGTCACATGCCACCTTTACAAATTGCAAAAAGTGAATTTGTAAAAGAATTTGCAAATTACCACCAACTACAAGGCTCAAGAAGTCAGTCGGGCCGTCGGAGGGAACTTCAATCCCTACAATGGTGGCGGTGCCTGACAGGCACCACCGCAGGGATTATGATGTTCCTCCCTGCCAGCAGAAAGGGACATTGGGGGCCTGTAGCCGGACCACCTACCCCCCTGGCCCTCAACTTTGGGTTTTGGGGGGAACCTATGGTGCCCCCTACATATCCCACCACCATATGGCAGGCACTGCATGGTGCCTCCTATGTAGTGCAGGGATATATGTAATGTCTATATTTTGTACTACTGCGTGTGCTGCAGGCCGTGGTGGCGGTCGCAACCTAATGCCCATGGCTGGATCGCCAACAGCCAGTCAGGTGGTCCCATTTACGACCACCATCATAATGAGGCCCTTAGTTCCAGATTTTATGTGAAAGTGTAGAGATTTCTATGAACAAATGTGTATCTGGTATCACCAAAGGTAAGTAAAACACCGTAACATTTTAACGCAGAAGGAAGGAAGGCAGGCAGGCAGGCAGGCAGGCAGGCAGGTAGATAGATAGATAGATAGATAGATAGATAGATAGATAGATAGATAGATAGATAGATAGATAGATAGATAGATAGATAGATAATTAGATAGATAGATAGATAGATAGATAGATAGATAGATAGATAGATAGATAGATAGATAGATAGATAGATAGATAGATAGATAGATAGATAATTAGATAGATAGATAGATAGATAGATAGATAGATAGATAGATAGATAGATAGATAGATAGATAGATAGATAGATAGATAGATAGGTAGATAGATAGATAGATAGATAGATAGATAGATAGATAGATAGATAGATAGATAGATAGATAGATAGATAGATAGATAGATAGATAGATAGATAGATAGATAGATAGATAGATAGATAGATAGATAGATAAAGATTATGTAATGATCAAGGATATTTTGAGGGGAAGTAAACTTATTTTCTCACTTACTGAATGTTAGTCACATATGTTATTAGCATTTACTGTTTATGAGCTGAAGAATTATATATATGAAAAATGAAAACAATATTGACATCAAACTGATACATTTGCTATTGAAACTCAGGCAGTTCATAATACAACTCACACCTTTTACAAATAGTCACATTTACAGTATTCTTTTGTTTATTGAATTTCTCACAAAGAATACATTAATATACATTGAAAGTTAAAAAGCATAAACCTGTAAAAAATGACATCAAAATCTATTAAATCAGTTGGACCTTTGCCACTCAAACACATGAAGCAAAATGCATTTGAAATGTTTCATTTGCAATCTTATTTTTGTGGACAGCTAATCCATAAGTGTCATTGCAAAACATGGTTCGAAGGTAGGAGGGCTTGAAGAAACATTTTACAAATCTTGATTTTCTGTATTTGTTAGGCTTCATCGACAACCAGGCTTATACTGGCTGATAGGGGTGAGACATATTCAGGTTCTCTAAAGCTATTGTTTTATTTCTAAACAAACAAAAATCAAATAAAAGCGAATAATCATTACTGATTTTTGAATAGATGCCAAAATAGGATGCTGTAAAGTAAATAAAAGATGTGTGCCACAGAGCAGCGATCAAGTGGTACCGTGGACCATCTCTTTCCTGGAAATAATTTGCACATAATATAGGGTCTGAAATGGTGATTTATGTACAAAAGTTCTGCCACCTACTAAAAAAGGGATCATGCATTAGCAAATGGGTATCCATGCAGTCCATTAGCTTAAAATAACTGGGAATCTTGAGGGCTTTGTAAAGTAACACAATAAAATATCATTAAGCGCTGTAGTATGACAAGAGGGACAGACGTTTTGAGTTGAAAGCCCAGGAAAGTGTTTGAAATGGAGTAAAATCTACAATGGATATGTTTCCACACATCTGGCTTACGTTTGCTGTAGGTCATCAGTGGGCCTCAGTGTCTGAGATGTAAATGAAGAACAGTACCGCTGCCATCAGAATAGATGGTGTAACAGGAGCCATGATACAGGCTCCAAACTCAATGTTCATAAACTCGCGGCATGAATGACGAAATTGTGCTCATTTGCTGGAGATGAAAGTAGGCAGGTCAGGTCACATCAAAGTGGAAGAAATGATAAGGGATATAAGCCATTTTCTTGTATAGTAATTCTGGAACACCAGAATATGGAAGGATGTGCCGCTCTTTGGCATTCAGTCATTGCAGCTGTGACATACAGCGCTAACTAACTTAAACATCCTTTATACTTTACTGGGCGCATTAAAAAATGTACTAACCCTAAAAACAAGCATTGGCAAATCGAATCAGCCTCACTTTTCTAATGTTGAGCATGCAACATGACAGGCCAAACTGGACACGTTAAAAGTATATTTAGATTGCCTTGTTTGCTATACTTTGAAGATGGCTGCTGCTTTGCATTACACCACATGATGAAACAACACATGCTGCATTATGAAAAGCAGCGGCCGGCTTGAAAGTATGAACAAAAACACGATTTTCATAATTTTCTATACTTTTGAGTAGGACAAGTCAACACTAATTATTTCTCTACTACTAACGGAGTTTAAATGCCTCAGGCATTGGCGTAGCCAATATTATCTACCCCCTTGGAGAGGGGCAGCACTGTACAGCGCAGCAGGATAACATTAAGGGTATCACAAAGGCCTACACCCTTTGTGCCTGGTGCTCTGCCCAGGAGCATCGCAGGAGGGAGGGGTGTATTGGGGTGAGTCGGGTGTGGGGGGCAAAGTAAACATGCACAAGCTCATATTAAAGTCAAAGACATGCTCCCCATTAAATTCTAAACAAGTAATACAATAAAAAATAAAAAAAGTTGTTCCATGATGTCAGGGCTGGAAGGGTACACACTAGCCAATGAAAGCAAGGGCGAACAAGCGTTGCTCTAGGGGAGGGGCAAATAGAATAGAGAGGAAAGTCACCCGATAAATGGCAGATAACTGGGCTTAACAAGAAAGCCAGTGTAATCATGAGTAAAGGCTGACATACAGCAAACTCTGTGTAGTATTGCGTTCAACGCTGTCTGCAACAATGAGCTAGAGTGCCTGTTGTTAGAATACAAAACAATAGGGATCATGTAAGGATAATGGAAGGGAGAAACATATTCATTTGAAGGAATTTGCAATACATATATTCACAGTCAATTTCAGCTGTACCAGAAAACGATCTCTCATTTGATAGAGTATAAAATGTTAGTCCATATTACATACATTGGCAGAAGGCTTACACTTGGTTGCTGTTGGGAGCATCCTTCACCATTTGTGACTACCTGGGCAAAACCCCACTAGAAGAGCGCCTTGCTTTGCTCTGTTTACACAACCAGAAGACTTTTCTAAAGGTACAAGCCACATGCAGATGTGGAATGCTTTAGCCTCTGATATATCAGCCATTTGCCAATCTTATTTTAGGTAGCTTTTTTTGTGTGGCACCATGAATGCTTGCTAAATCTGACATTCCGTATATTTTGACATTCGGGATAACATTATTATTGGCTTCACAGGTCCATTTCAATATATTCAAAAATGTTGTTCTTCAATCCATAGTGGATAGTAATTTTAATACATGCTAAGTTGGGAAATTATCAGTTAACCCTTCGTGGATCCCACTGCTTTACCATAAAGAGGGACGAGCAGTCAAACCACTGCATATTGCAACACACATAACATTAACCTTCAGCAAGCTCTCAAAAGTTCTCGATGAAACAGCCCTGTGTCACCCTGGCCCTCATTCTACCATTTTGGAATCAACAGGTATGTTTCCCTGCACAAAGGATTCAAGTTTTCAGTCCCCTGGCAGGTGTTCTACTTGTATGGGAAGGTGTGTTACCATTACTCCAACCCTTGTACTTCAACTGAGAGTTCATTTATAGATGTTACTTAAAAACATCTATATATTGTCTGTTTATTGAGTTACAACATTATCATCATCATAATAAACTTTATTCAATGTATCAAAATAGAACATAAAAGTACAAAAAAGGAAAAATATTACAAGAAAATAAATAGATGATGATGTAATTTCGAGGACATTATAAAAATGCTTCATAAAATGATGATATGAAATCTTTCATCGCACCCCTTTCTAAGGCATCCTGGTAATAGTTTTAGCTAAGGTCTAAGGGGAGGGGAAAAAAACCAAAAACCTCATCTAGGGGTCTGCTATACAGTCCTACCTTCATTTTTGTCTTTGAAATCATCAATATTCATTTTCAACTATGTACAAAGTTTACGACAAAAAAGGGAAACAAAAATACGTTAAGTTAAAACCAGACAATATACAGCATATAAAAGACTTCTAGTGGTACAGGTCGCTTACCATATCCCATAATTTGCAAAAAATGATTTGCTGTGCTCTATCCAAAAAAGTAGAGCCGGAGATGGGTTAAGCTATAAATGCCTTTAGTGATACAGTTCATAGACGCCGGCCCCCTAGATTACAGGAATAATAGAGCGGGCTATGACACAAACTAAAACAATCATATATAACAATCACCACAAGACCTTAGTAGCCACAGCCATATAGGTTAGTCACAACTAGATCTAAGCCTGACCGCCGACCTGAAGCAGCTACGGCTATATAGCACAGAATTACTTGACAGCATTTGTAATAAAAATAAAAGCAGATCTAAACTGTCTAACTTTTGCTTTCTTTAAAAGAGGAATGAGGTAACATTAAAAAATGCATCATGTCCTGTGGAGACTTCCCATCGCAACCACAGGGAGAGAGACTCTGGCTCCTATGTGTCCCACCCAGGTGGGCCAGCAGATAATTAAAAAGGTTCAAGCGGAACCTTGTAAGTTAAAATAGTTTGTGAATACTTTTAAGCCATAGAAGATAGGGCTTAGTCGATGGCATAGTTTTCAATAAAAAGTATCTTAGCACACTAGGTTTCCTCAGCTCCCTTTCTTCCCTGTCCTGCTGTTGTTTTTAAAAGAAGTTCTCCTTCACCCAGAACTCGTCTCTTCTACACATACTCTCTGGGTTGGTAAATAGGAAGACCCTTCCCAAATCAGTGAAACAATCCTTGACATACTAGGGCGTGGGAATACGGTAATAATGATCCAAAGAAAAACAGTCAGTTAAAATATCCATGCTTAGAACAATTTCCTCCCTGAGCCACAAGTTCATCCACACTAATAGGGTGACAGCAGGTCAGAAAGAAAGACCAACCGTAGTTCTTCGTGGACTACAATAGAGGTGATACACTGCAGTAAGCATAAATTACATTTTAAAGCGATGTTTTCAACAGTTTGAAGTTTCTTGTGCTTCAGTTAATCCCAGATCTCACTAACGTAAGCCACTTTAGTGATACATTTGGCCTTATAGATCGGCAGGAGGGACTGATGGGTCTATTGCCCAATCTAAAAGCTAAATTGAAAAAGGCGGTGTTAGCTCTAAGAAAGACCCCTTTTTTCTGCTAAGTGGACGCCAGCTCACAGCGGTGTCAAACACTACCCCCAATTATCAAAATACATCAGTCTTAGGAACCAGTGTCGACCCCACCACAAAAGTGTAAGGTTTACCAGGGTGTGAACCTACTTGCATTACTAAAGATTTGTTTTGGATGACCAGCAAATCCAAGTCCTTCATGAAATGGACAAATGAGTTCAGTAAAAGTTGTACATCCTTAGCTGTCCTAGCCATGAGTATGGCTTCGTATGTGTACAAAAATATTGACAGGCTCCTCTGACCTACCTGTGGACAGTCAGGTTTCAACTTCAAGTGGGTCTGCTCCAAAATACTAATGTAGAAATTTAAAAAGAAAGGGGGCCAGGATACACCCCTGTCGGATTACTCTCCTAATTTAAAACTGGTGGGCGACTCTCAGATCTTTGGAATATCGTACCACTGCCTTAGTGTCTCTGTGTAGATCCCTCAAGAAACAGACAAGGTCGGAGCTAACTTTTAGAGACAACATAATATACCAAAGCCTCGAAGGTCGAACACTGAAGACAGATCCATGAAGGCTAGGTGAACAGTGCTGGGGTGCACCGTGGAACGACCGGGCAGAAACCATATTGGGCATCTGACAGAATGTTGTTGTCATCTGCCCAACTGGAGAGCCTGTTGAGCACAATGTGGCCCACTACCTTTACAACTGAATCAAGTAAAGGGATGGACCTATAGCAATGGGTCATGTCCCACTCTCCCTTTTTGAAGACCGGTATAATTGTGTATAGTGCCCAAGAAGCTGGACAACCTGACACGACAGTGGCATTAACCCCTTCGCTGCTAATGACGGAACCACGCTGTCATGAGCCACCGGCACCGTGTGCTCATGACGGCGTGGTTCCGTCATGCTGCGGCCGCTCCGCCCATGCGGCACTGATTCCTCGTCTGTGCGGGCGAATTAGTGAGTGGGCGGAGTCATGACGGAACCATGCCGTCATGAGCATAGCGTGCTCATGACGCCGTGGTTCCATCACGAGCATGGCAGCACCACGCTCCCCCCAGGGCCGCGGCGGAATTACCACTGCGGCCAAGGGGTTCATAACTGCAGTAAGGGCCGGTACGCAGGTGTCCATATTCGAGCTATAGAGATCCTGAGGTATCCCGTCAGGGCTTGGAGCCCTGTTTTTAGTCAACCTTGCTATGCTCTCTCTTACTTCCTCCATTATGAAGACCAAATGAGGTATGCTCTCTCCTAAGCACAGGTCTACCTTTGCGGCGGAAGAAGACAAAAATGTGTCCTCAAAGTACCTTACCCTTTCATCTTCAGAAATGTGCAAGTCCAGTAGGTTGACACTGTTGCCTGCCAAGAAAGGTTTATTGATAATACTCCAGAACTTTGAACTATTCGTCAAAGTGCTGGCTTCTATAGGATTTGACCATGCCTCGTCCTGCAAGGCAGACTTGCAATTATCCAAGGCTTTGTATAGTCTGCTACAAGCCAAGTTACAACATACTTTCTCTTAAAGGATCAAGACAATGACTTTTAAGGTATGTGTAATTTTGCACCAGGCTCATAAATGATCCCTCAGGGCCTGATTATGAGCATGGCAGTCCCAAACCGCCAAACCTGTTTGCACACCGCCTGCCAGATCACAACTTTTTTGTCACTGACGTGTGGTTCTTTGGCGCTCCTACGGCGGGTGCCTTTAAAATAGGCACTACAATGGAATCGTCAAAGACAGTACCTGCACGGCATAGATTAGTGCAGTCTATGCCATGCAGTTACTAGGGTGCATGCACACAGGGGGGCACAACATGTGCCCTCCTGTATGCACCGCATGGCCCTGAGGCACGAGGGGGCCCTGTAGGGCCCCTTTGTTTCCTCTCTGCCACGGATTTCATGGAGTAGGAACGGCCCTAAATGATGTGCAAATAATGTATGTTAATATCCTTCGCTTAAATGAGAATTAGGAATGGAATAAAAGTATAGTTGTGGAAAAATAAATGAGCAAAAAATAATTTCATGATGAGTAGGCACATATCATATGGAAATTTCACTTAAGTGAAACTCTTAGCAGTAAGAATATCACAAGGTATCTGTGATGCCTTGAAACAAAAGACTGATAATAATGGTAGCGCCTTTTGGTAAGCTAAATATTATTTTCAGTAGCTTATCTGATAGGCTTTTTAATACCCTTGTTTTCTAAGTATGACCGTGTGTTTCAATATTATTCTTACTATGTATTTTATGCCTATCTATTCATAATCTCTTAGTTGTATGAAATGTTTTATTGCTCATATATTTGTTATTTCATTTTCCTTTATTTTTGTTCCAACTGTTCCTCCTTTGAAGGCGTGGTATTTCATCTGCAATCCAGTTTTGCTCAAGCAGTATTCGTCATTTTGAATCTTTATCCTGTGTTTTCCTAAGCATGAACTCAAAATCTTTGTATTAGGGCGTTTGAAACGTTTTTTGTTGTTGTAACTATTATCAGTTACTCTGAGAAATATACAATTTGATTCTTGTCATCTTAATTGATTTGTTTTTAATTCTATTATATTAAGTGCTGTTTGGCCTGAAACAAATATCATTTGATACAAGGATGTTGACAGCCACAAACTGCACATGAATGTCTTATTATTTTGTATGAAAAGTCGTTAAACTATTTCCATTATTATAATAAAATACCATGATTGGCATCATTTTGGTATATTAAAGCAAGGCTCTGGCCAGTTTTAAATGACTATAAAGAGATTTCCGTGAGTGATTTATGAAGAGCGAAATATCTCGTGTAACCATCCATCAGGGAAATCCACACAAACGTCCACATTATGGACAGACCGAATCGTGGGGATGCGACAGTGGCGGTCCAGCCACCGCCACACTGGAAGTCCGATCACCCTCTTAGGACTTCGGCAGTCGGACCGCCATTGTACCACCGCAGCTGCCAGGGAACTGCTGTTCCCTGGTGATCCTGCGGTGGTCTGAAGGCCACAATATGCTTGGTGGTGCCCAGAGGCACTGCGAAGCATATTACGACTTTCCTTACCACCAGCAATGTCATGGAGGTTCTTACCCCATGAAAAGGCTGGCAGTGAAGAAAGAAAGGGGATCCTACAGGGCCCCACTTCCCCATGTGCACATGGTGCTGTGCCTCCCCTGTATCTCTGCACCCCCAGTAATTCCTGAACAGGAAGAAATTCACCACATTGTGCATTTTTTCCTGTGCAGGAACATCCACTTGCGTTCCCGCAGCATTGCTGTTTCAGGCTCACAATGAGCCTTTTGAACATCCCCGCCTTGGAACCGTCATGCTGCCCACCCGCCAGACTACCAAAAACTTGTAATCTGGCAGGTAGGCGGTGAAGACTCTTGGCAGTACAGGGTGCGGCGGTGGCGAGCCACCCGCCTTTGCAGCACTAAAAGTTGTAATCGGGCCCTAAATACAAAAGAAACAATAGGTCTTGCTAGGTGTGGACTTTACTAACATGAGCTGTTCAAGGTGATATATTTGCCAACCCTCACTTTATTCTACATATCAGATCTTGTGGGTGCAGTTACTCCGTCAAATACTGGACATTTTCCTGGAGAGGTCCCTTCTCTTTTTTCTTCTTGCACTCCCTGTCTAGAGGCTAAGATCTAGAAATGTTTAGTACTTTGTTTGAAAGAGCCGATTTAGATTTATAAAAAATCTGTCTTTAATATTATGAACATTTTTGCATTTAAACAAAAACAAATCACTTTGCAAAACTGTATTTTCGTGTGTTTAACTCAACTGAGCTCGGCCTAAACTCCATCTTGGATTCCAGCACAGCTATGATATGTTTTCAGTTCTCCTCTCATTGTATGTAACAAAATGTGCACTTTTGAAATGTTCTGTGTTAGCATACTGTTCTTGAAGAACTCCGAAGGAAACCTTTTGCAACATCCAAGGCGACTCATGCTTGTGCTACTGGATGCCATACAAGCCAAAAGTCCCAGTTCAGGTGGGAGCCTCTTGGTTTTAAAATGGCTTTAATGTCCCACTTCAATACACATCAATGGGAAGATACAAATATTGATTTCTTAAATCGCCCTCTTTCTGCCTTGCAAATGTTGGCATGTATGCGGTATGCCTATCCATAAATGAAATTAATATTGTTTTGAGTGTAACCTGATTTGTACTGACACATCCAATGACAGTGTCACAAATGGGTTGATATTAATTTTTGATTACAGGGATGGAATTGTGATTGTGCTAGATGATGCTGTATTACATTTTGAGTTCTGATGTGTTCATCAGTGAAATGATGTATGATCACTCTAAGAATACAATGCAATTTTCACTGTGTATTTTACTAAATAAGACCCTGTAATTAGAGGTGGGCCAGTCTGGTTTACCCCGACTGTTTGAGAGCAGAACTATGTCAGTCTGTCTCTTGATTCGGAATTAGAATAATTTAGCTCCAAAGACTTGATTTCATGTTTAACTCTTTGCTGCATCCAATTGAGCCTTATGCTAATTCCCTATATTGATTCACCAAGCATTTTGACCAACAATTATTTTTGCCTTCTGTGCTGGACTTTATATATTTGACAAACCTTAATGGTTTTAAAAATTTAGAAGGTTCATGTCCATTCTAGACTCATAATATTTGTAATTGACTATGTGGATTTAAAGCTGTTATCTACAGGGATACATTGCCTCATATGTTCTTGAGGTTAACACTGTCTCCGATCCTTTGTTTGCACCTATCTTGATTGTCTAATAAGATAGTTTCAAAACATTATAGAAATATTCTTAGCAGTCTGACTTAAAACACTTGGCATCCTCATGGCAGAATCCATTGTTTGAGGTCCTACACGTATGCCACTTGGACATTTATTAACCATAAGATTCTGCAATAGCAAATTGACTTTTAACTTCAGTTAGTGGTTTATAAGCATAAGCACTTTGATCAACCTTTGATACCTAAACCTACCACCAAAAAACAAGAGTCCAAAAGAAGTGAAAGTCTACTATTATCACCTATGCAAGGGCCTCAAGTGACACACATGAGGGCTTAACAGCCTCACCGTAGCTGATTAGTAAGGAGTCAGAACAACTATAAACCTCTGATAAGGGCCCACTGCTGGGAGAAGTGAGATTCCACTCCTAAAGATGTCCCCTCACTATTTCATCCTCAAACATTCTGGACCTCAATATTGAACTCCCTTTTTAGAGAGAGCTTTTATTACAAGTTTTGGATCTCCATAGAGAGCCAGATAAAATATTCAAACCATTCACAAATATAAAATGTTATATAGATATCCATTACATTATATGGAAAAAATGAAAATAACAATTAAAGAGCTTCATTAATAAACAAGCATATTCTTAAAAACAATTCAATACAAATGCATTACATTCTGAAAAAGTTAAAACATTGTATAACTGTACATTTAATTTTTTGGGAAAATTAATGAGCTTCATCCATAGTGTAGGCATTGGATGGTACAAAAGAAAGGGGCCTAATAGGATCTCGGGCGGATCGCCACTGCCAGCATGGCGGTGGAAACCTGCCCGAGATCCGTCCACGCCCGCCATCCATTTCCCCCGCCATATTACTATGGCGGGGGACACGGTGGACGGAAAAACCATCCGCCGCTTTTCTGCCTAGTCAACAAGTTGACCGGGCGGAAAAGAGTTTAATATGGTGGCGTACACCACCAGCCATATTATCTTGGAGGCGGAAACATGCCTTTCCTTGGGCGCATTGCCGCCACGGAAAGGATTGCACTAAATGCTTGCTGGGGCCTATTACGGGGCCCCAGGGACACTGGAAGGTGGGGGGTGCACATGGGGGGTACATATGGTACCCCCTGCAGTTCTATGCACAACATGGCAGGCACCGCGTGGTGCCTACCATGTTGTGCATGGAAGTGCACAACATGGCTTCCTGGCATTGTGGCGGGCGGTGCTGAGTGCCCGCCACAATGACAGGAATGCATGATGTGCCCGCCACAGTGGCAGGCGCATCCTAACGGGATGCGCCTGCCACTGGCGGGCGTTCCCATTTCCCGATAGGATGACGGGTGGACAAAGTCCACCCGCCATGCTAATGAACCCCAAAGGCTTTCAAAATAGTGGCAAGAAAACTACAAATTCAACCAGACAAAAAATTGCATGATCTTAGTCTTGTATATTATTGTCTCATAAATCACAGATTGTATCTTTTATTGAGCGGTTTTCTCACACACCTGGTACACATTTCAATGGTAAAATATTCAGGCTGATTAATAGCAGTAAATGTTGTACTCCATGTTTAATGATCCATAATAAATAAGGTTGAGATCTTTGCAGAGAGCAAGATGAGGTAATTAATTTATACTTATCCTTTTCCAAACAGTGATCAATGTCAAACTCAAACTGATACTCACAATTAGCTATTTTATTATAAACTTTAAATGCTGCATTGACATACCCTCCAAGGTATACTATTTTAAATGGAAGACCCTCAACAGTTTCTGAAAATTTCTTAAAAATAAAGACTTTTGTTTGTTCTCCCCTAAAATGTATGTATTTGAGATTGTAAAGCGCACTGCTACCCGTCCGTAGGTTTCCAGGCATCCCCGGAGTTGATGGGGCCGTTGTGGAGATTAGGCAAGCTAATGCCCAGAGTTGCCGAGTGGAACCCCTGATTAGAGTAAGCACCGAAGCGAGAATTATCGAGTCCGCTGACCCAAGTCCACGACCCTGCCGCGTCGGGAATTGAACCCTGGTCCCGGGCCGACTTCTGCTCCCGGGTCTGCCGCCTCTAACCAGTGAGCCACACTACTCCACGAGTAGTAATAGTAATAGTAATAGTAGTAGTAATATTTCACAACATAATCAATAAATTATAGTTTAAACTTCACTCATAAGCAGCCGATAGCCTCGTCAAAGCACTGCTGTGAATCCCTGAACAAAGGGGCTGGTCAGGTCCAGTTATAATCAAAGGGCCTGAACTGTGGCTAGAGTATTCAAATCATGCAGCTGTCATAGGATTTTTCTCTCTTTTGAGTCCATAAAAACAAACTTATTTACCTCCATTGTTCCAGTTGTGTTTGGACAAAACATCCGGATCTCATATATATCATGGACAGGAATATCTAAATTAAACATATTGTTTTAAGGTTTGTTTTAAATATTGATGTAGTAAGTATTGTTGGATATAATATTGTTTTTTAGTGTAATATAGTATGTAATATAATGCTTTTCGTTATTTTATTTTTTTCATATTTGTTTAATATGTTTTAAATTTTAGAATCATTTTTATTTAATAAATTGTTATGAATTGTAAATTGTAATAGTTTAAATTTTTTGTGAATTGAATTTTCTGTTAGTAGTGAGATGTTGGGAGATAAATATTTGGAGATTAAAAACAATTAATAATATCATTTTTAAATTTGAATAATAATTTTTGAGATATGCAAATTGTTTTTGTTAATTTAACAATGTATTTAAGTATATTATATTTATGTTTTATGTATAACGGTAATATAACATTTTATATATTTAAATATATTAAAAAAAAAATATTAAATATTTTAACACATGTAAACTACTTTAGAAAATTGTGAAATAATATATTTGTATTTATTTATATGTTAATATAAAAATTATGAATTGTCTTTATGGAGTTGTTATAACTGTATTAAACATTTCAAAAACAATATTTAGAAAGAGAAAAATATTGATTATGTTTCAAATGTTTAATAATTTTGTGATATTATTTTAGAAAATATGTTTTTGAAGAAAATTAAAGTAAAACATGTATTTTCTTTTATTTGTTATATAAATAATAGTAGTTTAAATTAGTGGGGTCGATTCCGATTTGGGAAGAAACACTCCGAATAGCCATACGGAGCGTTTTTCCCGTACGAATCGTACCCTGCAGCCTCCCCCGTACCTACGATTGAGTACGATTCGTACCAGCAGCAGGACTCCGTACGAATCGTATAAAGACTGTACAACTCCAATATCCGTACGATTCTCCCACGGAACCCGCTGTACGCGACATCCGTACGGTTCAAAGCAGATTTTCCCGACCCAGCAAGTGCGATTCGTGTCGGGTACGCACCGTACAACGCTTTTTTTACGGGAGCCCAAAACATCCGGAGAAGCAGAGTACGCCTCGAAACAGGTATGGAACGGCCCCCCCGGGTACGGTGCCTACACCCCATGATCGCAGGGGTACGGTGCATATCCCTACGATCATGGGGTGTACGCACCGTACCCCACGCACCGTACCCTATGATCACAGGGTTTTATGGGGCGTATACCCTGCGATCATGGGGTACAGTGCATATACCCCATGATCGCAGGGGTACGCACCGTACCCCTGCGATCATGGGGTGTACGCACCGTACAGTGTGTATGTGATTGTGTGGTTGTCCGTACGAATCACCCTTACCTGACGTGGACCGTACGAATCGCGTCCTCATACCCCGGTCCGATCGTTCTCGTCGGGTCGTACGGCGTGTTTACGAATCGTACGGTTCACTGTGAGGGTCCATGTCGTACGGTTTCAGCCTTGCCGCTACCAAGGAACCGCCGTTTCCTGGAGGTGGCCTTGCAGTCAGGAGGCCACACTATGCTTGGTGGGACTGATGCAGTCCCACCGAGCATATTACAAGTTTCCTCTCTGCCAGAGTTTACATGGAGGTTCTTACTCCATGTAAACCCTGGAGGAGAGGAAACAGAGGGGCTACCTGTGCCTCCTATGCTAGTGGATGCACACAGGGGTGCATAAAATGTGCCCCCCTTTCTGCATGCTCAACAATTCCTGCACTGCCTGAACTTTCGAGTCAATGCCATTGAGGAACCTTGTGAGGTGTTCACATTGCCTTTGCATGAGGCACCGCCTTGGGACTGCCACTCTGCCCGGCTGCCAGCCCGTTCTAAAGTCTTTGGGCCAGATGTATGACCTGCAAATAGCGCTTCGCATATTGCGACTCATTTACGACTTTCAATTAGCAGGGCGCTATTTGGAGGGGAACATCACTTACAACGCAACTTTTACCACGCAGTGCCTTTACGACGCAACTTTTACAACGCAAACCATTACAACGAAATGCGCTGGGGGGCACTCTAGGATAGGGAATGTGTTTAATGTACTATCCAACACCTTCCCTACTATCCACGGGGACTGGAGTTGGAATAGTAAATTAAACAATTCACTATCCAGCGCCTAAAAGCATTATGCGTTGTAATGGTATGCGTTGTAAAACTCGCGTTGTAAAAGCATGCGATGTAAAAGCATGCGTTGTAATGTCGTACATCCCTATTTGGAATGTACAATAGTGTGTTTAACACTGTTTGCCATTCCCAATGGGGTTGCAAATTGCGAGGCTCATGAATATTAAGGAGCCTCTCACAATTTGTGAGCCCATTGGGAATGACAGGCCCTCTCAAGGATGGTGGCCTGCTGGGCTCAGCAGACCACCATGTCTTGGACTGCTTTTAAACAAAGCTGGTTTTTTTTATGCAGCCCGTTTTCCTTAACACCTTGCGTGCTCATGATGAGCTCAGCTCGTCATGAGGCACGGTGGTGCTGTGCTCATGACGAGCTGAGCTCGTCATGACCACTTTGGCGCTCACAAGCGGGGCTAATTCCCCTGCTGTGCTAAGCGTTCCACGGAAAAGGGCATGGTCATGACGAGCTCAGCTTGTCATAAGCACAGCGCCACCGTGCAGAGTGACACACTGAGCTCGTCACTAGCACCGTGGCACTGCGCGCGCCCCCCCTCACCCCAGCACTGCGGGGGAATTAGCCCCCCGGCAAAGGGGTTCAAGGAAAACGGGATTGGGATGCATTTAAAAAAAAACTGAAATGTTTTGTTTCATTTTTTAAGGGTAGGTAGTGTTACCTGGGACCGATGCCTGCCTTTAAAAAAATATTTTTAGAGACAGTCACAAAGTGAAAGGGGTTTGCAGGTGACCCCTTCCGAATTGCGACTGCATTACCACCCTCTTGACCGCAATTGAGGTAAAAAAACATTCATACATTGCTTTGAGGATGCTATTAGGAAGGGAATACCCATTCCTAATAGCGAGTTGCAATTCCTAAATAGCGAGTCAGAAATAAAATGCGAGTCGCTGTTTAGGAATTGTACATGGCCATGGATAATTTCGCATGCCAAATGGTTCACAAACCCGTTTGCACATGCAATTTAGGGTCATACATCTGGTCCATAATCTGGCAGGCGGGTGGCGGTGAGTCTCGGCGGTGCGGGAGCATTAGGATAAAAATGAATTGACAAGATATCATAGTCATCAGGGATTTATAAAAGAGAGACCAAGAAATGTGATGGGGACCAACATTTTGTAATGCTAATGTCGGTAATCTTAACTGATAGAAAAGTGGCCAAACCCCCACTCGCTCTGCCTGCTTTAGATCGCAAAGTGGGTTGAAAGAGCCCTTGAATCCCAGTGATAGTGATATCCAACAGAGAACAAATTTGTTGGCAACAAATTATTGTCATGGGTATTCATAAAGTTGATAAGTTCCAAATGATGAAGAGTGCTTTTAGCATTTTGAAAGAAATATGTTAAAAATACATTAAACTGCTCAATGGTTTCCCTGGATGGCTGTTTAAAAACATTAGGATTAAAATTAATTGACAGGGTATCATAGTCGTCAGGGAGTTATAAAAGAGAGACCAAGAAATGTGGTGGGGACTAACATTTTGAGATGGCAGTGTCCATAATCTTAACTGATAGAAAAGTGGCCAAACCCCCACTCGCTCTTCCTGCTTTAGATCGCAAAGCGGGTTGAATGAGCCCCTGAATCCCATTGATAGTGAAATCCAACCGAGACCAAGTTTCTTGGCAAGAACTGATGTCATGGGTATTCATAAAGTTGATAAAGCCTGGATTCTAAATTTTGATGCGAGCCCCAGGACGTTCCACGATGCTATACTTAAGTACTTCTTATCGTGGTTTCTCATAATAATTCCCATGGAAGAGGCGCCATTTACGCCATCATCCTGTCACCCATGAACTAGGACAGGGGTATGATCATCCATGTTATTACTGCAAACACCATTCTGAGGACTGAGGAGAGTCATGGCCCCTGGTATTGGAACATTCTGAAACTCTGGCAATAGAGAAGGGGGAGCATTAATACAAAGGGGAGTAAAAACCTTCAACCATAAATTTAAGTCCTCTAAATGCAGATAGAGGCTTAAATAAGTTTCTAGCTGGAATATTGAAGCCACCAGGATTCGATGTTAATTTTGGGCCATCATTAACAGTTACTGGGTTAAGGTCAGACAAAATGGATGGCCTATAAAAACAGCCTAAGGGTAGCACCTGAATATGGGTAGAAGAAGGAGGTTGATTTTTCAACTTTGCTAAAATGGACTTTACCACCATTGGAGATCTAAAATTTACAATCACCAGGCGACTCCTTTCTGCCTGACCCTAAACAGGGGGTTATATACGGGCCATCAGTATATAAAAAGGTAGTTCCGCTATCTATCCCCGTGTCTTTAAACCAATAAGTAATTTGTTCTTCAGTCCCGAAAAATCCTCATGGGTTTGACGAGAAAGAATTGGAAATTGTTTCAACACTAAGATATAAGGGGTGCAATTCGGAGGAAGTTGTGGATTAGGGTTACTGTTTCCAAAGAGTTTACGGCTTTAACAGGTGGGCCACTCCTCACGAAATCAGGTTGTGCTGGTTTAATACTGCCCCTTTTTCCAGCTGGTTAATGCCAATGCCACCAGGGCCTCGGACTGTATTTGTGGTCAGGGCGAATTGGAAAAAAGTGGACTTGTAGTTTAACTAGGAACAATTGGTGAAGGAGAAGGCTCCAATTCCACCCCCTGGTATGGATGAGGTGCTGGGAGGGATGGTGGGGGGAGAGGGGAGGAGTAAGTCACTTTATCTTAGATTCAATGACTTCCAATTGTATAAACAGTAAGGTGGAACTATTTGAGATATGCTCTAAAATAAATTATTTTAAACCCCCATCAAGAGCCTCCAGGGGACTAGAATTGCCATGCAGGTTTCCAGCACTATTGGCAGATGCAGGGGGAGGCATTACAATATGTGACTGTTTCCTTCTTTCCGGCTTGACCACCAGTTGCCCCACTTGCCAGCTCAACAATAGCACTGCTCTGTATCAACGATGACATACTCAGCTGATTCAGTGCTTAAAACCTCTACAGAGGTGTTAGACTTGGTATATTTCGGCATGTTTGCTCTGAGTTTTTGCTTTCTGCCCTCCCGGTTTTGACTCTGCTTTTTCTGGCGTAGTGGTTCTGCGCACTTTTCACACTGCTGATCAGTGGTAAAGTGCAAGTGCTCCTGTTGTAAAGTATGTTATAGATTGGTGTTTCCCTGATTCGCTGTTTGGTTTCCTTGTCAGCCCCAACTAAAGTGCATGGAGTGTGCCAGGGCCTGGGAATCAAATGCTACGCGTGGGCCTGCAGCATGGATTATGCCACCCACGTGATTAGCTCGGAAAAGGTACCTCAGACCTGCCATTGCAGAGTCTGAGTGCAATTTGTAACTGTCATATCGACTTGGCCTTGCACACACTGGCCAGTCTCTAACCTTCTCTTTTCTTACATGTCAGGCACCCCTAAGGTAGGACCAAAGTACCCCTGTGGGCAGGGTGCAGTGTATGTGAAAGGTAGGACATGCCCTGGTGTGTGTGTCATTTACTGATAGGGAATTACAGTCCATTTCGTTTACACTATTGCAAGGCTACCTGTTCTCCATAGGACAGAATAGGACGTGTGTTTATAACATCTTTAAACATAACTGGCCCTGGCAACTAGGTGGCAAAATAAAATGCACGCGACCCGTGGGCACCGCACTCTGCACTGCTCCGCTTGACGACGATGCCTTGGCCTGGACGACAATACTCCACGCCAAAATTGACACCGCTGCTTGCACTGGTGTTTGAGGGCACCACTCGTAAAGTTACACAACACACCACCCTCACCCCTCACTGCATCCTTGGCATACCGACGCCGGCACCATCGACTCTCGTTTGTCACTCGACAACAGCGCTTCAGCAACAACGACAATGCTGCTTGCACCGTTGTCGCAGGGATTATGCTCCTACACAGAACTGTGCATAGAGACTTGGAATCTTAGTGAATTAGTGTGTGCCAAAACTCACCTTAGTAGCCAAAATCCCCTACCAGACTAGCAATCAGTGTCTCATTGGTTCTTCGATACTCCCAATGATTAGACAACCCAGAACATGGACTTAGAACACATCAGGTAACGTGGAACACATGAACACTCTTTCGTTATACTAAAATACCAATCCAAAACGATGAGTAAATGAAGACAATGCAAGTTTGAAATATTTATTTCTAATGCAGTGTTCTCAAGCGCAGTATCTTAGCTAATACAAGCAAACATATTATAAGCAACAAGGTTATCAGCATAGTTACTAGTCCATAAAATACAAAGGGAGAAAGCATGTTAAAATGCAAAAAGGAACTAGGCTAAAGGATACCTCAGTCTTACACTACCTTGCTAGTATATTATATTATATCTACAGAAGGTCTCTATGGGTTTAGAAGGGCGGCCCCATACCTCTGGTCTTAGTAGAAAGGGATCACATCATCTTCTACCCCAGCTCTCTGCATGCAAATATTCATCAAGTGTGTGTGAATGCTCTGCGCAGTGCATTATTAAACGTGCCACAACCAGAGTTGGCCTCAGCTGCATATGTGTTATGTCTAGAACTTGCTCTGATCAGACCGAACAACAACCACTGTGTTGAAATAACCTTGAAGGCCTCGGCACTCACTGTTCAGACATAGCTTACCAAGCAAAGCTGATACTATAGGAAAACATATTATTCTTGTGTGAAGTAAAATATTCTACTAGGCTCAAAGCATTAATAACAATATGTGCCGTGTGCAGAAGCAGCAGAAAGGAAAAATGGCGTTTAAACTTCTAATAAGCTCATGCTAACCTAACACAGTGTGAAGGCAAAGCCTATCTACATGACACCCTCCCTTGATCCGAGCATGGAGAAGATAAGATAAGATAAGGGGCAAATTTAGGAATGCAGAGTTCAACAACAACCGTCAGAACAAGTCTCCAATTTGCACAAGGAGGATACAAAAATTTTAGAAGAAAAATCTCATAGTTCGTTAATAGTTCAATGTTATAAAAATGTAGCCTTAGGACATAGTGAAGTCAATAGGTTTGGGCCAAAAAAAAATTGATGAAAAATAAAAAAATATCCGCTGTCCAATAAGCGTCGTTGTCACGGAAGAGAGACAGAAGATACATCTCATTCTAACAATGAATATGCAAAATATGCAACAACGGCCTCCAGCAGGAAGTCACTGTTCTCATCCGAAAATAATTCGGCCATCCAATTTAACAAAGGGAAAGAACATACATGTTCCTCAATTACCGAAGCCTCTAGCACCATCAGAGGAGAACTCGGTGGGTTTTCAAGGAAGCTGTGTGCCAAGAAATCTTGCGCCGCTGCGAACACATTCCAACAACCCAGAACTCCATGCATCGCTGCAAATGCCATAATCCCTCCATCAGAACAAAGCAATTCTTGAGAAACTAAGGGGTTCATAAGCTGATTATAACCCACATCGGGAGACACCGTATTGCAGAGACACAAATTCAGGGCCCAGTCGAAATCGCAACTCAGGCAATGAAAGACATGCTGGCCACATGTAAAGTAGGAAAATCGAAACGATAATCCATAAGCTGCACTCAAAGTCGCAAGAGGCAGCGCTCCATAGTACTCAAGCAGTCTGTTGCGAAACAGCGCCGGTCATGACAGCTCGTCTCGAAATACAGGACGTGCATCCATTTTGAATTAAACAAAAAAACAAAAGAACACCCCCAGCTAGAGCCAGCAGTAAGGGAAATCCACCAAATAGACTGGAACAAATCGAATGAAAGAAAGCAGGGAAGACACCGAATATAGTTTGAAAAGAAGTCACAAGGCCACTGCTTATAACTTTTAAAAGTGGGCCAGCTCCATTGTGGAGGATGCATTAAAGATAGTGTAAATTAATTCACCGAAATGCAAGGGCAAATCAGTATTTAATAAAGCATGCACCTCTGTGTGGGTGTTAGCCACGTGAAGGACGAATGTCTCACGAGCAGATATGAGGGCAACTTCTTTCTGGGATAATAGAGCTCTTATGCGACTCATCTTGTTAAACTCTGCTTTCAAGGTCGGAATCTTGGTCCAGATGGAAAAATCAAGCTTCCCATGCGGGGGTGGATACATTACATTGTTACAGCAAACCACACGTTCACTGACGGTAACTACATAAGCAATTCCTTTTATTAACCCACAACAATCTTCATTGTTTAAAAGTAAATAACTCCTGTTTGCCAGTAATGTGAACGTGAGCACAATAGCAGGCACAGGTGTAACTTTCAAAATACAGGCTACATTTAGCTCATTCTGGTTACAAGAGCCATGTAATTGGATATGTCTGCACATCAATGAGTGATCTGGTGTTTCAGTGCAATCTACACCATTCAAATAAACTTCTTTACCCTCCCTAAGGCATCTATAGGTAAATGGAAGCGACCAAGCTTCATGGAGATACGCACTTCCAAGAGGTTCATATCTACCAATCACAAAGTACTTCATACACCCCTCGAACTTGAATAGAGGGTTATTAACCCGTGGATAAGCCACGTTGCTGAATTGGCCTCTGCCACAGAAAATGGTAATGGTTCCAACCTCTCAATGTGCGACATAGAAAAGGAAGCATCTTTCATTGACAGCAAGCGTTGCTTATCAGTCAAATTAAACAGGGCAAACAATGATGACGTATTCATGCAATACCATGGCACTTTGCCAGCTTTTAAGGTTTGCAAAGTCCATGCAAACTGCATGATGGAACGCATTTGATTTTGACCATGGTACAAAACAGACACTTCATCCAGCACACTATCAACAACAGATGATACAATATTGTCTAACGTGTAAATGCGGGTAGAAAGCGTATTAATGCTGTTATCTACAACCGCTAGCACTTTCTCTAAATTAGCCTGATCTATAGCTCTAATGCGGGTAGCCGCCTCAATCTGGGACGTTTTTCAGACTTCGTTGTAAATAGCATATATCTATCTCTTAGATCTGCCGTTAGCCGGGCTTCTTATAAAATCATTCAGATCAAATTTGTCAGTCAGTTTAGATAAATGTAGCTTAACCGACGTCAAAGTGGAATGTTTGAGCCAATTCTGACATAATTTGCCTACAGAATAGGTAGTAACAGAATGGCCACTCTCAAAACGGGGATCCACCCAGACCTGTGTAAAGCCCTGAGCCAAACCTAGAAAATGATGCTGGCAAGAATCAGCACTTCTGTGCCATAGCAACCAACCCTTGGGATCCAAACTGGGTATGTTAAAGGAAGAAATCAACAACAGAGTTGTTAACTCTCTGATAGAAAATTTAGTATCATTATTCCAACCGGAATATTCTTCTAATTCGGGAAAAGAATGAGCATTTAATTTTTTAGTAGTAGACAATCCAAAGCATGTTGTCTGCGAAATTGTAGAATTCAAGAACAACATATGGTTCGGGTTGAGGCATGAACGGTGCAAAACCTCAGTGCCTTGCCCTTGCCAGCTCTTAGAACCCCAAACTGATTTAAGGTCAATTGTATCCTTCCACAACTCGTAGCCACCTACAGCTAATTGGTCTAGAAAGGACTTTGAATACATTAATTTTGTATCGGTAAGTCTAACTTTGGATGTGGACTTCTCGGTCATCTTAAAATAAAATGCATTGGGATTTGACTTATTAAAATCAGTAAAATAAGTGAACCATTTAAAAAAGGAAGCAGAACTGCCTCGTATAGGTGCTGGACAATGCTCCCATTGTGTATAATTTACAGTGTTCCTCCTGGTATTAGTTTTATGCAGGTAGTGATTGCCAAAATGTTGGTAACAATATAAATCACCGTAATTAGCAGATTCTAAATACAAATCTTCAGCATCAAAGGCAGCGTAATACTTCAAATCAGAAAACAAGGCTTCTACGGCCTGAACATCCCAATCATCCGAACGTATATTTTGTTTAATTACATCCCCATAGAAACTCTAAGCACATTAGGGACATTTATAACCTCAGTGGGCCCATGAATTTGAAAACGAAAAGCATCCCATACAATCCCATCTAAAACAGGCCATGCAGTGATGTTAACAAAAGCCAAGTCTCTCTTCAATCTGTGTGATGAGGAATGGGTAGCCAATGTTCCATTGATATGTCGAATGCATGTTCTCTCCTAAACATAGTGTCCATTGACAAGCCGAAAAAAATATACTAAAAAGCCAATTGACATGAAAAGGTAAACTGAAAAAAGTACCAACCAAATGTAGGTCCAAGGGGAATTAAAAAATGTTTTTTAAACAATTGCGCCCAAACAGAGATCCTTGAAGGTTTCTTTGATGTTTGAGAATCAGTGTCAAATGGAAATCTGGATTCTGTAGCCAAGCGAGTTTGCAAATCAGGCATTGATAAGTCAGTTGGGTAAGTGCAGTCAGTTTCATCAAGTTGAGTACCAGGCAGTGTACTTAATAATGGAGTAGAAACTGCAGGCTTCTCGAGGGCAACATCATGCACTGGATTAGAAGCCGGGGCCAAAACAGAATTTCTCAAAATCGAAGGACACAAGACTGCCAGAGTCATACTAAGACGAATCGGCCACTCTGTGTATCTTGACATTGTCAATAGAGATATACCTGTTTTCCTTACGACCTGGAAGTGGTGGTAAAATGACCGTTCTTGTGCTCTTCACGCCAAGCACCGGAATTGGAGCTCGATAAGAGGGACCAAATTCTTTTTTGTTTTTGATCTTCTCTCGAACCAGTTCTCCAACTTGGGATAGCCAGCCAACTACCTGAATCTGCATCGCAGCTTCAGATGTGCAGGGCAAATGTTCCTTTGCAAGACTGTCTCTCATCTCTTGTAGATTCTGTAAAACATTGCAATGTTCATCTACGTCAAAGGAGGCAGCAACAGCCGCCTATTCTAGACAGTCAAGGTCCGGGACAAACATCTTGATACCAAAGAGCATTTCATATGGGGTCCGCCCACCCAGAGACCTTCTAGGGAGATTATTTAGGGCACACTGCACGCTATTGAGGTGGGCCAGCCAGTTTCTGCCACTGCCTATGACCCTAGCTGTCAAAGACTGCTTTGAATCACGGTTCATTCGTTCCACAACACTATTACCCTCAGGTCTGTATGGAGACGAAAACTTGACTTGGACCCCCAACGTAGCCATGGCATCCTTATACGCCTTAGAGGCCAAAGCAGGACCCTGATCCGAATGGAAGGTACCACAGGCAAAAATCCCTACAAAGCCAAGCAAGTCTCTTATTACAGATCGCGAATCAGTGCTGCGGTATGGCCACACCCACACAAAGCGTGTGCATGGATCCACTGCTACTAAGATGTACTTATACGCAGTATCAGAAGAAAAAGGACTGCAGTGATCTCAGTAAACACAACCAAGTGGTTTATTAGAAATGTACAACTGTGTCTGAGGTGGACGCACAGCAGTCGAAGGCTTAATCTGCTGGCAAATGCCAAATTGAAGGACATTATCACGCGTCTGTTTGTACGGTCCCCGCCACCAGAAACGTTGTTGTAGCTGAGATACAGTAGCCGAAACGCCCGCATGCGCAGACGCAACACCTTCATGGGCAGCTGTAATCAGAGAGGACCTGCGATCCGCGTTGGGAATCAACCTTTCACCAACGTCAGGTATTTTCACATAAGGAACTTTATCAGGACTTAAGTGGTATGAATACTTCAAAGGGTACCTCTTAGGATATTTACTTCCCTTCTCAGTCGCAGCAATTGCTGCCAAGATATCATCATCAATCTTACTTTTGGAACGGGTAACTGCTGTAACCAAAAAATGTCGATACTGCTGATTTTGCGGCCTCATCTGCCAAAGAATTGCCAACAGTGTGAACACCTTTGCGCTGATGACTGAGAGTATGAATTACAAACATGAGTGGCAACTGCTCTTTAAGCTCAGCCACTCGGACCCAGATCATTTTATGTTTTATTGTGCTACCCTTGGAATCACAAAAATCATTCTGAATCCAAAAGAACAGGTTTTCATTGTAAGACTGGACACAGTAGTAAGAATCACTCACAATAAGAGTTGTCACACTAGGATCAGCGTACTCCAATGCAAGCATCAGAGCACGAAGCTCTGCCAATTGTGTGGTGCAGTCCCCTAAAGTCTGCGTGTGCACGACCCTGGACTTGAACTCATCATTCACCATGGCACCTACCACAATGGCGCAAGCTAAAACGTATGTGTGCTTAGACCCATGCGTAACTTGCACTGATCCATCAGTGTAAATGATACAATGGAAATCCTCCAAAGGCCTAATAGTCAATGGCGCAGGATGAACAAACTCATACTGCAAAAACTCTTGCGACTGTATGGAGGCTTCAAAAACAAACGTGACATCCGGAGACGTCAGGGACGCAGCCCATTGTATCCACCGTGGGTGCAAAGCTTTAGAATTAGGTGCACTGGCCTTCGTCACTGCCTCCAATGCAGGATACCGGGTAACTACCAACATGCGTTTTCCCTGCGACAGTGCACGTTCCTTGAGAATCGCCATTTGCACTGCAGTCAAAACTTTTTCCGCAGTGGAAAACCGCATTTCTGCCGAAGTGTACAAGGGTGACTTGTAAGCAATAGGAACTGTGTCTACTTTGTTAAAAGTAAGGTACGTGAAACCCACCGCCCCAGTGATGATTCTTATCACCAGGTTGGTGTGGTTATCACGAGTCAGTAAGAATTTAGATTCTAGTAGATCCGCTTGCAAAGATTGCAAAATAGCTGAATGTTCTGGCAGCCAGCAAGATTTGGTAAAAGTAGGTTGTATCAATGCATACCAAGGCTTCATACGCTGGGCATAGTCGGGAATATAGGTACGACCGAAATTTAAAAATCCCAGTAAGGACTTTAATTTTTTCAGAGTTGTAGGAGCGCGCAATTGTGCGCATTTCTCCAAGGAGTGAGGAGCCAATCCTTGACCTTCATTGTTGAGCTCGTAGCCCAAAAACAACACTGTGTACTCTTCAATGTGAGACTTTGCAAAGTTAAATTTGTAACCAAAGTCCGCAAAGTTACAAATTATGCTGTTAACGCGACACAGATGCACCCAAACCTCGTCGTCTGTGAGATATATGTCATCCACATACGAACACGCATCCATGTCCACTCTCTCTAAGAGAGAGACAATGCGGGCAGGAAACACGCCTGGACTATTTTTATAGCGCATAGGTAAATGTTTGTATTGACGCTGTTTGCCACCACTTGTAAAACTGGTCCATTGAGAACTAAGACCATCCAAATTGTGGGCAAAAACAAACAATGGAAATGTCAAGCGTGGTTTTAAACCGTTTTTGCACAAGACCATCTACCAAACAGAGCTGTGGGTATTCTGTACTGCACAGGTACGGCAAATGCGAGTTCAAATGCCGGTAATCCAATACCAAATGGTACGAACCATCTGGCTTGGTCACAGTAAAAAGAGGGTTATTTATCGGTGACACACAAGTTTCAATTACACCTTGATTTTCCAATTGTTCAAGGACTTCCGCAATGAAAGCCTTAGCTTCGCGTCGGATGGGATATTGAGGTTGAGCCTGTGGCATAGACTGTAAGGGAATCTCGTGGCGTGGGGAAAATTTATCCCAACCACAGTGCGTACGGTACAAAGCCGGCACAAGGGCCTTAGCCCACTCTTCTGCAAAATTCAGGGAATGCTCCTTCGAGACTGTGTGTGCGAAACTAGGGAGGATCACCTCCTCCCCTCTTGGAGCTGCGAGAACAAAAGGGGGGGGCCAGTCAGCCTCCGCCAACAAAACGTCATAGGTAGTCATAAGATTTTCACAAAATACCCCTTTTATAGTACGTTGTATGTCACCTTCAATTAAAAGGACAATGTTATAAAGTCTATCAGGGGGAGCTACTCTGGTATCAGCTGTCTCCACAACAACATACTGGTCAGTCACTGTCACCTTCAGTAGTGGAAGCAGGGCCTCTCGCACTATGATAATCTCCGCCACACTGTCCAACAACGTCAGCGCCCATGTCAGATTCGAAGCTGCGTTCTCACTATCTGTGGCATATCTCGCTGTTAAAGCGGCAACTTTCTTTTTCTGAAACTGGGGTATTTTCAGTGTTGAATCGTCCTGCTTGCCTTTACTGTCTTTCGGGCGGGCTGGTCGCGTCCCTGCTGGCCACCCCGACCTCTGACGAGGCCGATGAGTCCTGAAAAGAACGAGGAGACCGTTGTTCAGAAACCTGAAAACGATCAGGAGATTTTATCGTCGCGCGATCGCGCAAGTCATCAACACGTTCTGTAAGTGCAGGCACTGGTGATGCAGGACATGACCCGTGTTTCTGTTGCTGTTGTTTACCCTGTTTTTGTTTTTTCGGCCAATTTTGCTTCTTAGCCTTGGGCTGGTTGTCTGTTTCCGAATTCTGCCCTCGGGGTTGTTTCTTCTCTTTAGTAGAGAAAGGCTTGACACCAAAACTATTACGGCCCACGGTCTTATAAGCCGCCATAATAATTCTCGGTAACCGGCGGGGTTTATCGGCATCGGGAACAGCCTGCAAAGCATTAGACACCCGAAAGCTTACCGCATCTCCCTTGACATTTGCAAGTACTCGATCGGAAACTACGTCAAAACTGCCGCAGAGCCGCATACCCAATTCAACCGCGGCCTCAGGTCCGTGCTCATCTTGAACACGCTTAATGACCGAGGGAAGGACAGTCATTGACGGAGCACCTCGTATACACCGCCGCAAAAATCCTACCTCAGGACTCACAGTGACCTGCCTCTGGTATCAAGTCTTTAGGTAAACTAATTGTCAGAATCCTGTGTTTTTCAAAAGGTGTCGTGTTAGGAAATACTGCTTCCAGCTGGTCAAATTTCTCGGCAAGCCAGAAAGGCATATCATCCTTATCCTGGGGCGCTTGCCCTTCACTGCATTAACCATAACAGGACTAAGCTTCATACCGCCCGGTCCGGCTGGAAGCGCCGCAACACCTGGGGCCCCAGCCGGAAGATTGCGAGTAATGTATTGCACTAACGACCTAATGACACTAATCGCGACTCCATGTAGCAGCCGCAACTCTGCAACGGGAACCGCTCCATATTGAGGATGCGGTGTAAATCCAGCCAAAACAGGCCAGGTAGCGTCTGGAATGGACAAAGGACCTAATCATGAGATTAACAAAGAGTGGGGTAGGGCGCCACTAAAAAACTCGGTGCTGCCAAGCATTAATCGAACTTCCTGTGTCCTATATGGCACATATTCTGCGGGCACGGCAGTAGCAGTATAAGTGTCGAACACACCAGTATTTGCGTTCACGGCACGGAAGGTCACCCACGAATAGAACATTTTGTATGGGTAAGCTACTTCCGCACTCACTACCATAATAACTGTCATGCCCTCCAACCCGACGTTAGAAACTTGCAAATGATTGCGAACCGCAATTCGACTATGCTGCGGTATGTCAACGTCAGCCATAGTGACACAATAAGAAAGAGGTACAACAAAAACTACGTAGCACAACCGGGTAGTAATTCAAAAGAAAACCATTTATGAAGATTCAAGCTTGAAAAGACCTATGTAACTATAGGTAGGTTTGTCCAACACCACTGTCTTCCGGAAACAATAGTGAAGGGGGTTAAGGACTGATATAAGCACTACTCAAGCGTCATGTAATAAGACCACCAACGTTGGGCGCCATGTCACAGGGATTCTGCTCCTACAAAGAACTGTGCATAGAGACTTGGAACCTTAGTGAATTAGGGTGTGCCAAAACTCACCTTAGTAGCCAAAATCCCCTACCAGACTAGCAATCAGTGTCTCATTGGTTCTTCGATACCCCCAATGATTAGACAACCCAGAACATGGACTTAGAACACCTCAGGTAACGTGGAACACATGAACACTCTTTCGTTATACTAACATACCAATCGAAAACGATGAGTAAATGAAGACAAGTGCAAGTTTGAAATATTTATTTCTAATGCAGTGTTCTCAAGCGCAGTATCTTAGCTAATACAAGCAAACATATTATAAGCAACAAGGTTATCAGCATAGTTACTAGTCAATAAAATACAAAGGGAGAAAGCATGTTAAAATGCTAAAAGGAAGTAGGCTAAAGGATACCTCAGTCTTACCCTCCCTTGCTAGTATATTATATCTACAGAAGGTCTCCTTGGGTTTAGAAGGGCGGGCCCCATACCTCTGGTCTTAGTAGAAAGGGATCACATCATCTTCTACCCCAGCTCTCTGCATGCGAATATTCATCAAATGTGTGTGCATGCTCTGCGCAGTGCATTATTAAACGCGTCAAAACCGGAGTTGGCCCCAGCTGCATATGTGTTATGTCTAGAACGTGCTCTGATCAGACCAAACAACAACCACTGTGCTGAAATAACCTTGAAGGCCTTGGCACTCACTGTTCAGACATAGCTTACCAAGCAAAGCTGATACTATAGGAAAACATATTATTCTCGTGTGAAGTAAAATATTCTACTAGGCTCAAAGCATTAATAACAATATGTGCCGTGTGCAGAAGCAGCAGAATGGAAAATTGGCGTTTAAACTTCTAATAAGCTCATGCTAACTTAACACAGAGTGAAGGCAAAGCCTATCTACATGACACCGTGACGTGCCAGCACCATGATGAGCACCGCCTTCACCTTGCACCGCGACCCTTGTCTCAACGACGACGCCATCTGATGCTGCCACTGAGCTGCGGCTCGCACTGCGACCTGAGGGCACTGCACGCTGCACCGCTGCACTTCGCACCGCAGCACCCGACGCCTGCCGACGCCAGCCCTCCTGATCCCAACAGAAAGGAAGTCGACCTGCAACACGAGTGACTTCAAGGGGTTCGGTGCCCTGCATTTCTAACAGGTACTGTTTGCGGGTCTCCCCGACACTGTAGCTGGTCTGCGATGCCGCGACCAGCCTGAACTGTTTGGATTTGTTTGCTCACAATATAGTGATAGCCCCGGACAGAGCTATCGACATCGAGGAACTGTTTTTAAAGCGTATTTTCATAACTGTAGATTTTCATGTACTTTATTGTGGATTCTTATAGTTTTTGGTCTTGTATATAAAAAAAATTGGCTATTTTTCTAAGCTGGTGTGGTGTCCTTTTGTAGTGCTTACACGGTATTACTGTCGGTTATGTGCAAATGCTTTACACACTGCCTCTAAGATAAGCCTGACTTCTCGTGCCAAGCTACCAAGGTGGTGAGAAGGGGTTATTTTAGGAGTGTAACTCCCTTATCCTGACTAGAAAGAAGGGACCCTACTTGGACAAAGGTGCAGGCCCTTGCCAACCAGATACCCCCATTTCTAACAATGGTGGCAGCAGTGAGATAGGACTTGCGTTTGTACCTAGCTTGACACAGTGATTGGTGTGCACTACTACCATATCGCAGACCATTACGTGCCACATACTAGTCCTTTTTCGTTTTGGCCTATTTTTTTATCTTGCCAGTTTGAACTTGCTATTTTGTCATGCCGGAATCAAGAGCATCATCCGTTGCATCCCTGGAAATTGCCTTTGAGGAGGACAGGTTGGAACTCTACAACATTAGGTAAGAGCCTAAAAGTCCAAGTCAGAGGCCTCACTAGGAAGGATGAGCTATAAAAGGTGCTGAGGGCCTGGGTAGCAGCCAGAGATTCAAGTGGGCAATCTGGTGATCTTAGTGGAGAGGCGGAGGGGCCTATTCCTAGGGTGGGTGTGCTTTCGGGAGGGGGGAACCCTTAGGGCCAGGCAGCAGTAGCCTGTCCCCAGCGGAGTTGGAGGACAGGCGGGAAGCAAGGAATGTTGAGTTGGAAAAACTCAGGCTAGAAATGGAGGAGAGGAAGATGACATTAGACCATGAACGAGGTCTTAAGGAGCTGGAGCTAAGTAAGCCCGGCTCAGATGGTGGCAGCAATTCGTCAAGAGAGGCAGACAGAATTGTGCACATTCCTAAGAATGTAGGCAAGGAATTCAAGAAGGGGGATGACATACAAAGGTGGTTTCAGGGGTATGAGGCAGCAATCCACATGAATGGGGTCCCTGAAGAGAAATGGGGAGCAAGATTGTAGGCCTCTCTTCCCTGAGGAAGCGAGGGATACTTTAATAGCTTTGGGTAAGGGGTATCACCTCACCTATCCAGACATGAAGGACGCCCTTCTGACTAAGTACGGTCTTACTCCTGAAAAATACAGGGAATAGTTCAGGTCCAGTAAGAAGTCTGATGCCAACACTTGATTGGAATGTGTGGATGTGTTTTGCCGGTCACTGGATGGCTGTGTGAAGGGCAGGAATGTGACATATTTTCAGGGGCTCTACATGTTGATTGCATGGGAGCTCTTGTCTAGTCTATGTTTTGCAGATCTGTGCCAGCAAATAGTTGATGGTAACCTGACTGACCCCAGGAAGCTTACTATGGAGGCGGACTGCTGGGTGAGTACCAGGGTCCACAAGAAAGCATTTGGGGGAGACTCAGCCTAAAGTGGGCAGTGTCCCCAGCAGAAAAGTTGGGGGACAAGTGTAAGGCACAGGAGTTCTCTAAAGGGCCCCAAACTAACACCCAGGGTAAATGTTCCCATCCCCCTGGAGATAAGAAACAAGGGGTCTCGTCAGGAAAGCCTGCTGAGACCAGCCCGCAAATGTTTCGCATGTGAACAGGTGGAGCACATGAAGGGGGACCCCAGGTGCTCCAAGGGGGCCTAGCCACCCACCGGTGGGCAGTCCAAGGTGGTGGCTAGTGTAGTGCTTGGGGAGGAGGAGGAGTACCAATAGGAGGGTGGGGACCCCACTGAAATGACCCTAGTCTCATAAGGGGACAGTGAGATGGTCCCAGGAAATCAGCTGCCCCCTAACACAAAGAAATACAGCACCTAGGTGACCATCAATGGGAAAAGGGTCAAGGCTCTCAGAGATACTGGAGCCAGTGTGACTGCAGTCTGGTGTCACCAGGTCTCTGAGAAGCAGGTAGTCCCAGGGGCATTCCATCAAGTAATTGTGGTAGACAATTCAGAGAGCAAGTATGTGGTGTCGCCGGTTCCCTTCGAGTGGTGGGGTATCAGGTCCCTTGAGGGTAGTTTGAGCCCTTCCATGGCTGTAGATTTTCTGCTAGGTAAAGACCTGGAGCAGTCCTTGTGGAAGGATGTTGAGCTCAGGTCTCACTTGGAGATGCTTACGTTGCCAGAGTAGGCATGCATGTCCACTCGGTCAATGGCGGCCAGAGAGGGTGGTCAGGGGGACTTGAAGCCTGAAATAGTGGCCCAGGTCCCTGCCAAGAGAAAGGGCAAGGGGTGTGGGAAACCGGTCCCTGAAGTTCCCACTACCCGGGAGGAGGCGGACCTTGAGGGGCACACCCCAGTGCTACAGAAGAGCAGGTAGCTGAACTGTGGGACATCTCTGAGCTAACCCATTGGCAGCAAGGAGGCCCCATCAGTGAGGAATTCTGCCAGGAGCAGAAAGAGTGCCCTTCTCTGGAGGGTCTGCGGCGACAGGCTGCAGCGCAGGGGACTGGTGATCAGTCTGGATCACATTGGATCTACTGGGAGAATGATCTCCTGTATAGAGAGCCTAAGGTCACTCTTAGGCTCTCTTCTTCTGGCCCCAAATGCGAAGGCAGTCAGATATACATTGCCGGTTTTGCCAAACTTGCCAGGCAAGTGGTAAGGGTGGGAGGAAGGTCAAAGCTCCTCTCCAACCATTCCCAGTTGTTGGAACACCCTTTGAAAGGGTAGTGATGGGGACATTGTAGGGCCACTGGATCCCAAGACAGCCATGGGCAGCAAGAATATCCTGGTCTTTGTGGACCATGCCAACCGGTAGCCGGAGGCAATCCCTCTCAGGACAATCCCTCTCAGGACAACGACTGCACCAGTGGTGGGCTGGGCATTTATGGGGATCTTTACCCGCGTGGGGTTCTCCAGAGAGGTGGTTTCCGACAGCGGGAACAACTTCATATCTAAGCATATAACATCCTTGTGGAAGGGGTGTGGTGTCACATACAAGTTCACCTTTCCTTACCACCCCCAAGGTAACAGTCTGGTAGAGAGATTCAACCAGACCTTGAAGGGCATGATTAAGGGTCTAACAGAACCCATGAGGTGTAAGTGAGAAGTCCTCTTGCCGTGCCTTCTCTTTGCCTACAGGGAGGTACCCCAGAAGTCTCTCGGGTTCAGTTCCTTTGAGCTTCTGTATGGTTACCCTGTGAGAGAACCTTTGAGTTTGGTGAAGGAAGGCTGGGAGGCAGCTCCCAGGAAAACTCCCCAGGATGTGCTTAGTTACATGCTGACCTTACGGAACCAAACTGCCTGCTTCAGGAAACTCACCCAGGCGAATCTTTAGGCCAGCCAGGAAGAAATGAAGAAGTGGTATGACCATAATGCCACTCGGGTCAAGTTTCAATCTGGAAAAAAAGTGTGGGTCATGGCCCGAGTGGAACATTGTACCTTTCAGGACAAGTGGACTGAACTATTTGAGGTGGTGTAGCGCAAAAGTGAGGTCACTTACCTGGTGGATTTGAAGGCTCCCAGTAACCCTTTGCGGGTCCTCGACGTGTACCGCCTCAAACCCCACTTCAATTGGTCTGAAGTGAGCATGCTCTTGGTGACAGATGATGGGGCAGAAGAGGAGAGTGAGCCTCTCCCTGACCTCCTGTCGGCTAAAGAAGGTGATGGGTCAGTCAAAGGCATGATCCTCTCCCCTACACTGACTGCCGAGCAGCAGAGCGACTATCACCGGTTGCTGGGACAGTTTGCCCTGCTGTTCTCCCTGACCCTAGGTATTACTCACTGGTGCACCCATGACGTGGACACCGGTGACATCCCCCCTGTGAAGCACACAATTTACAGGTTGACTGACCGGGTCAAGGCCAGCATCAAGGAGGAGGTCTCTAAGATGTTGGCATTAGGGGTGGTTGAGCCATCCAGCAGTTCGTGGGCCTGCCCAGTTGTATTTGTCCCAAAGGCTGCTGCACCAGGGGCCACTCCAGAACTGCGGTTTTGTGTGGACTACCATGAGCTAAATGCTGTCACCAGGACTGATGCACACCCCATCCTCAGAGCTGAAGAGCTCATTGATCAATTGGGAGCTGCCATGTTCTTTAGCACGTTTGATTTAACGTCTGGGTACTGATAGATTGCCTTAACTGATGGGGCCAAGGAGATGTCAGCATTTTGAACCCCAGAAGGACAATACCAGTTCTGGGTGATGCCCTTTGGGTTGAAGAATGTCCCTGCCACCTTTCAGAGGTTGGTGAACCAGGTGTTGGCTGGGCTGGAGGATTTCAGTGCCGCATACCTGGATGACATTGCAGTGTTCAGTTCCAGCTGGGAAGAACACTTGCAGCACCTCGGTGAAGTGCTGAAGGCGCTGCAGAGGGCAGGCCTCACGATCAAGGCCAGATCCGGCAGGGTTCTCTGGTGTACTTGGGACACCAGGTAGGGAGCGGCCAGGTGGCACCCCTAAAACCCAGGATCAACACCATTCTGGCTTGGGAGCCCTCAAGACCCAGACAGAGGTGAGGGCCTTTTTTCGTCGGACTCACCGGGTACTACCTGAGATTTGATAAGGGTTATGGCTCCATTGTTGCCCCCTTAACCGAGCTGACTCAGCAGCCCAAGAAGGTGATCTGGACTGAGTCCTGCCAGAAGGCTTTTGATGCCCTGAAGGCCATCATGTGCACAGCACCCTTGCTCAAGGCACCCGACTTCTCCTAGGAATTCCTCGTGCAGACTGACACTTCACATCATGGGGTGGGAGCGGTGCTCTCACAGCTGAACGAAGAGGGCCTAGACCAGCCTGTAGTCTTCCTTAGCAGGAGACTACTCCCCAGGGAACAGAGGTGGAGTGCCATAGAAAGGGAAGCTTTCGGTGCAGTCTGGGCACTGAAGAAGCTGAGGCCCTACCTGTTTGGGACTCACTTCCGGGTGCATACAGACCACAGGCCCCTCAGAGGGTTAATGAAAATGAGGGGTGAGAATCCAAAACTGCTGAGGTGGGAATGGACTTTACGGTGGAACACCGTCCTGGCACAGAACACACCAATGCAGATGGCCTGTCCAGATTCTTCCGTCTTAATAAAGAGAACTCCCAGGAGGTTGGGTAGTTCTTCCTTCTTTCAGCTAGAGGGGACATGTGTTAGACTTGGCATCTTTGGTGTGTTCCCCTGAGTTTTGCTATCTGCCCTCCCGGTTTTGACTCTTCTTTTGCTGGCGTAGTGGTTCTGTGCACTTTTCGCACTGCTGATCAGTGGTAAAGTGCAAGTGCTCCTGTGGTAAAGTATGTTATGGATTGGTGTTTCCCTGATTGGCTGTTTGGTTTTCTTGTCAGCCCCTAGTAAAGTGTACTGAGTGTGCCAGGGCCTGGGAATCAAATGCTACGTGTCGGCCTGCGCTTTACTCATCGGTTCTGGCATACTGTCCTCTCCTACTTGTCCAGTGGCATGCAAGGATTTACAGACAGCCCCCGGTCCTCTTCTTTGCCTTGACGCCTGATTTTGCCCGGCGCTCCTAAGCCTCATGGAAATTGATAATTGAGCCCCTTTGTGCCGATTTTTACATCCTTGATGCGATACAGAGTTTGATTCCCTACACCTTTGTCAACCTCAGATGCTGTACTTGTCCCATTGATTAGCTCTTCGAGTGTTTTCCTCTCAAAACTTGGCCTTTGAATTCCAGACGTGGATCTCACCTGCCTACTCAACAGAGCACACATTGTATTCATGTAACCATCGTCCTGATGATGACCTCAAATCATAGAAGTTGAAACGCCGTTGACCCAGCAATGCCAATTGCGGCTTGATATTGGTCACTTTGCAAATAATTAAACTTTGTACATAATTGTAAATATTGTATATTGCCCGTCACTGATTATCCCTTCACTTTGCGCCGCTTCACGTTGTCTCATAATCACTTGTGTCACTGCGCCGTTTATTCACTCACCATTGCCAGTACACTTTTGGTTGTTATGGTTACTGCAATTTATTTGTGTCATTTTGCTTCTATATGCAAATAATAACTTTTTTGAACTATACCTTGGTCTCCCTTATTCCTTTTTCCTTGTGCTATGTGATTTATTCACGTCTTTATTTGTCTGTTCATGTGATATTCCTGTTGAGACACTGTATTTTGGTTATAACGTATGGGCCTGCAGCATGGATTGTGCCACCCACGTGAGTAGCCCGGAAAAGGTACCTCAGACCTGCCATTGCAAAGTCTGAGTGCAGTTTGTAACTGTCATGTCGATTTGGCCCTTGCACACACTGGCCAGTCCCTAACCTTCCCATTTCTTACATGTCAGGACCTCTAAGGTAGGCCCAAGGTACCCCTGTGGTCAGGGTGCAGTGTATGTGAAAGGTAGAACATGCCCTGGTATGTGTGGCATGTCCTGATAGTGTATTACATCCCATTTCGTTTTCACTATTGCAAGGCTAACTGTTCCCCATAGGACAGAATGGGAATTTTTTTTATAACATCTTATAAAAATAACTGGCCCTTGCAACTAGGTGGGAAAATAAAATTTAGTATGTCTGAACTCATGCATCTTTTAGTAAAGGTTATGTTCACATTCTGTGTTTGAAAATACCACTTTTAGGAAGGAGGTATTTTCTTGCTCAGTCATCCCGTGTGCCTCTGCTGGAATGTGGATTGCCTTTCTGGGTTTTGGACAATAGATTTCTAGAAAGCAAGGGTGGCTCCCGATGGTCTTGGTAGGTCAGGAAAGGGCTGAATAGACCTGGGCTGTGATGGGGGAAGAGGGAGGAGATTTCCTTGCACCTCAAAGGGCCTGGTATGCCTCTGGCAATGCCGTCTCCACCCTCTGCCAGGAAGTCAAACGAGAGAAGGCAGAGCTGGTTCTGGCAGGGCACAGACACCATCTGCCTAGAGGATCAAAGGATTTTTGGATACAAATACTGGGGCCCAGACCCCTGAACTTTAGAACACCTTGTCTTCCAGACACCCTAGCTGGTCAGCAACGCTGCGACCAGCCTGAACTTTTTGGATATGTTTGCTCATGACGCCGTGATAGCCCCGGATGGAGCTATCGACATCAAGGAACTGTTTTTAAAGCATATTTTGATAGCTGTAGAATTTTAAGGACTGTGTTGGGGATTCTTAGCGTTTTTGGTCTTGTATATAAAAATATTGGCTATTTTTCTAAACTGGTGTGGTGTCCTTTTGTAGTGCTTACACTGTATTATTGTTGGTTATGTGCAAATGCTTTACACACTGCCTCTAAGATAAACCTGACTGCTCGTGCCAAGCTACGAAGGGGGTGAGCAGGGGTTATTTTTAGGAATGTAACTCCCTCGTCCTGACTAGGAAGAAGGGTTGCTATTTGGACAAAGGTGCAAGCCCTTGCCAACTAGAGACCCCCATTTCTAACAAAGGGTAGAAGAGTAAATGAGCCTGATGCCATTTTTAACTAGCAGGCTAGATGGATCCAGAGTGAGAAAGCCTTTGGGACTGAAAAAAGGGACAAATAACGTTCTGTTAACTCGATTTCCTTTGAGATCTCTACAACTGCGCATTGCAGAAAGCAATCCAGAGTAGTCCCATTATTCCCCACCAGTGCTGCTAAGGCCTTTCATCTCCCCTTTTTGCAGGATTTGAAAACTAGGTTGCAAACAAGGCAGGAAAAGTCAGGCAAACCTCAGACTTATCATGCAAGCTCATAACACTTTAGAGATGGGTTAGGGGGGATGGCCCTGCCCTGCCTCTTCCTGGGGCAGACAGGTGCAGACAGGCATGCTTTTTCCTGGGCATCAACCAGCATGTGTTCCATGCTGCTTGAGCCCTGTACAGTTTTTAAATCAAGCACCTCCCGACGCGGACTCAGGATGTCGGCGGCTACCCTGTCGCAGTTGCAGCTGGAGCTTTGAGTCTGCATCTGTTAGTGATTCTCACAATGTTCCCCATGTGGTGGGAGCCATCTACAGTATTAAATCAAGCACCTACGGGCGTGGGCTCAGGACGTCAGCGGCTACCCTGCACCAGTTGCTGCAGGGGCTATAAATCTGCCGCAGTCAGTGATTCAGGCAATGTTAATCTGATATTTTACATATTTTTATAATGTGCATTTTCACATGTTATTTTACAGTCCAGATCATTTGTACACATTTTGTAATTTTTTTTACATACATTTTTTAAACGTTGTTTGACATATTTATCATTAGCGTATATTAAATAATTGCATGTATATTATACAAATATTTAACTTATGCTTCATAATTTTTGAAATATTTTTTACAACATTGTTTGACAGTGTTTAACATTTTGAACACATTTTTATATTTTGTTAACATTTATTACACATTTTTACTATATTTCGAATTGATTTCCTTGGGGAGAGTTTCTTTTTTTTTAGTTTCATTTGTAGCCCATTTGTTTTACCGCTAGCTTCTATTTTGCATTCCATTGGTGTAATTTTTACAGAAACCAAAGTGGTTCTTTTCATCAGAACAGGTAAGTCCCTATTTAGGGCTTTTGTAAAGGTTTTGAGGGTAGCGGAGATGTAAGATGAATGTGTAGAAGTTGGGTATATTGTTGTTTAAAAGTTCTTGTAATGTTTAGATGTGTTTTTGTTACTGTTTTACACTATGGGCCTGATTCTGATGTGGTTTGGAAAGCTTACCGACCTAATGAGTTTGGGAATGGTTTCCGACCGAAGTGGCAGAGTCCAACCGACCAATTACAATGCATCCAGATGCTTCCAGATACGATTTAGTTGGACTCCCATTGACTTCAATGGGAGCCTTTGTTCCGACCCAATGCATAGGCTCCCATTGAAGAAAATGGTTGCAGGGGCAAATTGGCCACCCTGTTCCCCTGGTGCCTGCCCCGCTCTGCATGGCTGGTAAAGGGCAACCCATGGGTACCCCCACTGCCCTGATTGGGAAGACTCTGGGTGCAGAGGGGCCCACTAATGACCCTCAAAGTCTGAGTCAGACTTCCGATTCTAGTCGGACAGCTCGATTCGGAAAGGCTGTCCAAATCCTGCATTGTACTCGGTCGTTTAGAAACGCGGCCCATAGAGACGTACGATTCTGCCTCACACGGCTCAGTCATTCCAAATGCCATCGGGTTCGAATTGGGATATTTTTAAAGCCTAACTTGTATCGTACTCGGTCGGTCGGAATCCTTTCTGAGTAAGGGCCTGATTCCGATCTCTATGGAAGGGCTCCGAATGGGATCCACAGCATGCGAGTCCGATTCAGAGCCCATGCTTATGACTGAATCGCCCCCCTTTACAAACAAGCAAGTACAATGCGAAAATCCTAGCGAGATCGTAATCGGGCCCTAAGTCGGAAAGACACCTTCCTGATCCAATTTGGATGGAGTAAATGCCGTTAGCAGGCCTTCCTAACCACATTGGAATCAGGCCCTATGTTGCTGTGTCGCTTTATTTAAATGTATTATTAATGTATGATGATGTCATTGCTAAAATATGTGATGTTACCTATGTATTGATATTTAAAGGTCTGATTACGAGTTAGGCGGTACAACCACTTAAAAAATGCATCCACCGCCACCAGTAGCTTATAGCACTGGTGGCTGTCAGACTGCCGTATTACAAGTTGACCGAGGGCCTGCGCTGTGGCTTAGGCGGTCTTTCAGCAGTGGGCAATGGTTTTACATATCTATTGAGGCATGTGTGTACATTTGGACTGCACGTGTCGAATGTGCACATATGCATGAAACATGTGGAAAAATACCACCTACCCATTGCCAGAGTCTGGCCCATATGTGGCCAGTTAAGCTATGGGTATATCATACAAAAAGGACTCACTTGTAGATCACCTCAAACAGGGCCGTTTTCTTTGGGGTAAAGATGCTGCTGTGAGTGGGGACCTAGAGAAGCGATCCATGTTGAACTCTGCCTATAACAACAGTAGAGGGGTGAGGATGCACGACAAATCCTTCCATACTGCTTACTTGAAGCTGGTAGTCAGACATCCACGGTTGGCTCGTCAGTGCAACACTTCAGTGACACACTATGAGAGCAGCCTTTCCCTGACCTTGACCTAGCGGTCGGCATTGTGCCAACGATGTCGGTGGTTCAGCCCAAGCCTTTGGAAACGCAATCCACCATCTCGTAATACATTAGTCAGATAGCCAAGCTTGCCGTGGTAAGACCACCACCACCTGTATGGTGGTTCAAGGACCGCCAAACTCATTATAAGGCCCTAAGTGTTATATTATGTTATGTTATGTTATGTTGTGTTATGTTATATGGTTTTATATAGCGCTATATGTATTTATTTGGGATTGTAATGCATTGTACGGGTGGGTGTTTAATGTTCTTTTTTTAAGGTTGTGTTTACGAATGACTTCATTTTTGGAAGTTGGAGTTTATGACTTTTTTCTTTAAAGGAAATCTGATTTAGTTCATTATAAGTCAATTGTTTTTACTTAGATTTCCATATTTTTCAGGTTTCCTGAAGCTTTTAATTGTTAAAATATTTTTCCTTTTTTTATGGAATTTACAGACTTTGGATTGCTTTGAGGGATTGCAATTGGATAGGTAATATTTTGGCATTTTTTCAGGACCTCTTTGGATCTGTATTCCTTGTCTTTTAGTGGATTACTATTTTTTTGCTATGTGTATTTGGCGAGAGCTTTGCCGCTACAGAACAGTACGTTTTATATTCAAGTTTTTGTTGCCGATGGGAAATAATACATTGCATTGTTTATGTTATTTTAATGTTTTTATATATGGTATTGTTTGAATTATGCGTTGTATTTATTTGATATTATGGTTTGATTAGTTTTTATGTTAGTATATATATATTTATATATATATATATATATATATATATATATATATATATATACATACATACATACATACATACATACATACATATATATATATATATATATATATATATATATATATATATATATATATATATATATATATATATATATATATATATATATATATATATATATATATATATATATATATATATATGAAGAAACAGCAACTCCGGTAGTGAAAGAGGCCCTCTAATAGGGCGGTCCGTGACCAGGGCACCGGGAGCCCTGCACAATATCACCACCAACAATTTCCACTAAAGAAAATCTCACGGACGCCTTTAATGGATTGCAGGAAATTTAATGACTGCACAGCAATGCGTTTCGACTTACGTCTTGATCACGCTGTAACGCAAACCAGTTTGCACATCCTTATACAAATCCTTACTAAACATGAAGGAAGGACTAACAATACACCCAGTGAAGTATAATGTAATACATTGGTGTGTAACGGCGCAGCCATTTTGACATAGATAACATTGCTCTAAAATGTCAAATGAAAAGAATTCATACGTTACAAAATGTAAACTTAACACCAGTCCAATATGCAGATTAATACGGCAGAATGGCCCAATTGATATAATGTAAATAAATGATGACTGCCGCAAAAGTCAAGAGCCTCAACTAATGAACATAATAGTAGCTCAATAATCAGCAGCCAAATGCCACAATACATAACATATCTTGATTGCTGCAATTACCCAGGGCATTTATTTACATTATATCAATTGGGTCATTCTGCCGTTTTAATCTGCATAATGGACTGGTGTTAAGTTTACATTTTGTAAACGCGGCCCCCTTCCCGTCAAAATAAAAAAAAAAAAAATTGGGGGGCAGGCCCTGGGGGATGGGGTCCCCAGAGCCAAAAAAAATAAAAAGAAGGGGGCAACATAGCCCCCCTTCTTAAAATTAAAAATAAATAAATAAAAACAGGATCGGGAGGAGGCCACGCCCCTTCCCTGCACCTCTCTGCAAATGCGCCCCCTGGTGCATTTGCAGAGGGTGAAGTAAATCCCCTCGCATACTGGGGGTCCCTGGGGGCCAACTTGCCCACCAGGAGTCTCCAGTATGGGGGGGTTCCTTGCGGAGACGTGTAAACAGGCCACTCCCCTTTTTACACCTCTCTGCCCCCTGGCGCATACTGGACGTTGCTGGTGGGCTAGTTGGCCCCCATGACCCCTAGTATGCGAGGGGAATTACTTCCCCCTCTGAAAAAGCACCGGGGGCTGCGTTGCAGAGAGGTGTAAAAAGGGGCGTGGCTATTTACACCTCTCCACAACGCAGCCCCCTGGCACTTGCTGGAGGTTCCTGGTGGGCTAGTTGGCCCCCAGGGACCCCCAGTAGGCAAGGGGAATTAGTTCACCCCTGAAAAAGTGCCAGGGGGCTGCGTTGCAGAGAGGTGTAAAAAGGGGCGTGGCCTCGTTACACCTCTCTGCAACGCAGCCCCTTGGCGCATACTGGAGGTTCCTAGTGGGCTAGTTGGCCCCCAGGGACCTCTAGTATGCAAGGGGAATTAGTTCCCCCTCTGCAAACGCGCCAGGGGGCTGCATTGCAGAGAGGTGTAATGAGGCCACGCCCCTTTTTACACCTCTGCAAATCAGCCCCCTGGCGCACACTGGAGGATCCTAGTGGGATAGTTGGCCCCCAGGGACCCCTAGTATGCAAGGGGAGTGAGTGTTGCTCAATGGTTAGAGCGGCAGACCCTGATGCAGAGTTCTGGCCAGGGACCAGGGTTCGATTCCCGCCTCGGCGGGGTCTCGGGCTCAATTTCCTCGGACCTGTTAATTCTCGCCTCGGTGCCTATTCTAATCACGGGCCCCACGCTGCAACTCTGGGCAATACCTTGCTTAGCCTCCACACCGGCCCCAACAACGCTAAGGATGCCTGGCTTCACCCTGGGGGTGCCCAGGAGTGGACACTTCACAGGAAAAGCCAGGAGGGGTTCCACAGTGGTATGAGTATCAGCGCCAGGAAGCCGAATAGGCAACACCGCAAGGTGACCGTCTGGTGACAGTGCGCTCTATAAGTACCATGACATTTACATTTACAAGGGGAATTAGTTCCCCCTCTGAAAAAGCGCCAGGGGGCTGCATTGCAGAGAGGTGTAATGAGGCCACGCCCCTTTTTACACCTCTCTGCAACACAGCCACCTGGCGCATACTGGAGGTTTCTGGTGTGCTAATTGGCCCCCAGGAACCCCCAGTATGCAAGGGGACTTAATCCCCCAACTTAGAACACGTTACGGGGCATGTTTGGACAGTGGTGAAGGTAGGGGATGGAGCTTGAGGTTACATGTGTGCAAACACGCCCTGTGGCGCGTTTAAGCTTGGGGAATATATTCCTCTTCAGTCCAGAGGTCCCCTAGGGGCCAACTAATCCAACGGGTACCTCTAGTAAGTGCCACGGAGCTGTGTTGCAGAGTGTTGTAAAAAGGGGGCGTGCCCTCTGAACACCTTTCTGCAACGCAGCTCCCTGTCGCAAACTGGAGGTACATGATGGGCTAGTTGGCTCACAGATGACCTCAGGATTGAAGAGGAATATATTCCCCAACCTAAAACACGCCACAGGGCGTGTTTGCACACATGTCTCCTCAGGCCCGCCCCTTTCTTCACTATTGAGCAAAATATTTCGCTAAAACCAGCCGAAGTACGAATTCCGATTTACTCACCTGTTATCATGAGAGACGTCAGTGCTGCATCTTTTAGCCCACTACTGATCCTGAAAAGTAATTGTAACCATACTTACAGTAACTTGAATTTCATTCCATAGGTCAACATTGACTGGTTTCAAAGTGTGGAGTTTTGGAACTTTAAAAAATTCCTCAAAAATCAGCCAAACTGCGAATTCCGATTTACTCACTTGTTATCAGGAGAGACCTCATTGCTGCATCTTTCAGCCCACTACTGATCCTGACAACTAATTGTAACCATACTTACAGTAACTTGAATTTCCTTCCATAGGCTAACATTGTCTGGTTTCAATTGAAAATGTTTCTAAGTGTGGAGTTTTGGAAGTTTAAAAAATTCCTCAAAAATGAGCTGAAGTACGAATTCCGATTTACTCACCTGTTATCAGGAGAGACCTCATTCCTGCATCTTTTAGCCCACTACTGATCCTGAAAAGTAATTCTAATCGTAGTTACAGTAACTTGAATTTTCTTCCATAGGGTAACATTGACAAGTTTCACTTGAAATTTTTTCCAAGTGTGGAGTTTTGGAACTTTAAAAAATTCCTCAAAAATCAGCCGAACTACGAATTCCGATTTACTCACCTGTTTTCAGGAGAGGCCTCAGTGCTGCATCTTCCAGCTTACTACTGTTCCTGAAAAGTATATTTAACTGTAATTACCAGTAACTTGAATTTTCTTCCAAAGGATATCATTGCCTGCTATATAAAATATATAAAAATTAAAAAAATATTAAAAAAATAAAAATATTACAATTTCAATATTTTTAAAAACATTTATTTTTCAATTTATATAAAAATATGTAATGTAATTAAAAAAATATCTAAAAATAAATAATTTAAAATAATGTAGTAAATCAGTATAAAAAAAATATAACAATTAATACATTTAAAAATTATCATTTACAAAACCCTTGAAATTCACTGAAAAAACCATAGGTTTCAGCCACGTTATAGTTAAAAATTAGCATTTAAAAAACCTTAGAAATTCACTGAAAAACCATGGGTTTCACACATGTTATAGTTAGCTGGACATTTCACTCATGCAAAACCATTGAAATTCCCCCGTTATAAATAGCTATAACACGCGCGCCCGCAATGCACTGCTTATGACGTCACATATTACATCACTCATGACATGGTCAGTGACATCACTCATGGCATCGCTGATGACATCTCAAATGATATCACTGATGAAATCATCCAGTGAATGTGTGTCTTTCTGAAAAATAAATATTTTTTATATATGTATATCTAAAGGTCGATGGAAGAATAAATGTGTAAATAAGTGTCTAAATGGATGTTTTTGTTGTAAAAATGATTGTATAACTGACTTATTAAGTGTATCTTAGTGAATACATGTATTAGCAAGTAATGTTCAAATATGTAAATATCTGTATTAGTGTCTCACTTTGTGTATAAGTGGCTGCATGGGTTGGTGACTAGCTACATGAGTGTCGATATGGGTTATTAGTTGGTTTTTAGAGTATCAGTATGAGTGTCTGTATGGTTTGGTGGCGGATATTACTTACCGCATAGATGCATGAATGGGTGACTCACTGTTTGTATCTGTTTTGAAGACAGCATGTGTGCAGGACTGTATGGGTGGATGAGTGTGTATATGGGTGTGTTAGTGAGTGAATCACTGTCTCAATTGTATCTTTATGAGTAACTACAAATGTTTTAAACTAGTATATGTGAATATTAATGTATATAAGTGATGTATATAAGTGAGTATATGTGAGAGCGAGAGATTGTAAGAGTTCCTGTATAAATAAGTATGTGTTTCTATAAGTGATTGTTTAAGAGAGTAAGTATGTGTACGATTCTGTAGAAGTAAGTCTAGTCGTGGGTGTATAGCTTTATATGCAAGTAAATGGATGTTTCATAGTTTATTTGCATATGTGAGTTTGTGTGTGAGTAACTCTATAGATGAGTGTCAGTGTGTAAAAAGATGTATAGGCGTATGAGTACATATAATGAGTGAGTACATGTATGAGTACCTATATAGAAGTGTTAGTGAATGACTGGATGTATATGTAGATTATAGAATTACTGAATATGTTGTTCTAACTGGAATTGGTATTTCCATTTTTTTTTGAAAATTTTAGTTTCTATTTTTGAATGTGTGTATCAAGGGTTATATTATGCTATTACGCTGAGAGGAGGTCTGTCACTCTTTCACAATGATGATGTCATCAGTGATGGCATTTGAGATGTCATCAGTGATGCATTGAGTGATGTCACTGACCATGACATGAGTGATGTAATATGTGACGTCATCAGCAGTGCATTGTGGGTGCGCGAGTTATAGTTAACTATAACAGGGGAATTTCAGTGGTTTTGTATGAGTCAAATGTCCAGCTAAATATAACATGTGTGAAACCTATGGTTTTTCAGTGAATTTCTAAGGTTTTTTTAAATGCTAATTTTTAACTATAACGTGTGTGCAACCTATGGTTTTTTCAGTGAATTTCTAAGGTTTTTTAAATGCTAAATTTTTAACAGCCATAACACGTTTCATCCCTCCCAGGGGACGTGATCACATGACGCGCATCCACCATTGGCCTTCCGTTTTAAAGGTTACACTTTTTTTCTCTTTTTCTTTAACTTTCGTTGGGTAAATATGTACCTTGTGATTACGTATTTGAAGTGCTCAGTGCTGTTTAAAAACAAACATCCACATGAATATCAGTTGGGGTCACTTACTTGACCCAACAATAAATAAATGCTCTCCAAATTACATTTCATAGTGATCCTGATATGCAAATGTCATTGTTACATACATGTATGGAAAAACACATGGGGCTTTGTTGTATGTGTAATTGATAAGCGAACTACCACTTTTCAGTCATAGGTAATATTGGGTCACCTTTCATTATCTAAATATATAAATATATAAAAACAGATATGATTTTATAAATATATATAAATATCAATGTATAGTACAAAAAATATAAACTATATAATATATACATAAAAGTACACAAGACGACACAAGATATTTGTTAAAATATTGTGAGAAATCCCTGTTTGTAATGTCTAAAGGCACATGTAATTTTTATGTTACCTTTATCTTGATACAAGTCAAGGTACCTAGTTGCCCGATTTTTTATGGCTACTTCTCATCAATTGGCTTTTTTTCTCCCTTTTTATGCCCTTATGTTTGAATATTCTTGCGTGGTCTAGGTTATTTCTTGTCATGACCAAAGTGGTCACCTTTAAGAAATATGAATGTAATTGTGAACAATTGTGCCTGTGAAAAAAATTTAAATATTCCTAATTAAAAGAATATGGTGACTTTAAAAGCAATTGGGAGGATCTTTCTGCCATATACAGTACAAATACTAGGTGCGGACTTTGGCTCACTGTGTTCAAAAATTATATATATTATTTTTATTATATTAGTGATTACTAATTTTGCAATTCAATTTTTTCCCCACTGAATTTAAATATTTATATAATAATACAAATATGTATATACTTGGTTTGTTGGTTTAGGGCATGTTGTAGTTTTCGAGATTTTTGGTAGGTTAATATTTGTTTTAGAGGATACATTTGGCTATGACTTCCAAGTAGTCAAGCCCTTTGTTATCTATTAAAATTTTAACTTTACTTTGTAACATGTTGAACATTTTTTTAGTTGGTTTATTAGGTTGAGGGCCAATTTCAGTAACAGATTGTTCTATTCTTAACTCTTGGAAAGTTTTTTTTTGTAATGCTTCCATACATTTGTTTAATGTAGATTGAGTGCTACCTACTGTGGATTGGAAGGCATTATGCCATGTGCAACTGCGTTCTTTGCTTTGGCTTGTCTTCCTTTGGTTGGTAGAAAGGGGTTTTCTAATAGTAAGTTATAGCGGTCAACTACCTCTGTGACAAGGCCATAGATCTTTGGTCCCAAGACTGCAGTGCCTGCAGTGGCAGTCCAACCACCACAACCTCGGCATTCCTATCATGTTCCTGGATCCCGACAGGACAGTGGTGGGGAAAGTGGTAGTCTGTGGTGCTGATTCCGGCACCACCAGACAGATTACAACCTGCCTTTCCGATGAGCTTTTCACAACGGTGAGCCTGCCAGGAAAAGGTCAGCAAAAAGGGATTGAAAGGGGCCCCAAAAGGGCCACAGGGTGTTTTAGCCCATGGGTGATGCCTGGTGGCTCATGTTGGGCCCCCTCAGCTTGCACTGTTGTGCATGCACTTGTGCCATGCACAACATATGCTACAGGCTTTCTATGAGCCAAAGCATTCCACCACGTCTCACTGCCGATACAACACTGCAAGCCCAGCATTTAACTTGTAATACGGCAGTTGGGATGCCACTGGCTTTGTTGCATCCTCCCAAAAGCCAAAATGATGGTCCAGCGGTCAGACCACCAAATTCGTAACCGGACCCTAAGTGTAGATTTTTAGCGGTATCGCCATATACTTTTATTAAAGCATTGTATTACTGTGTGGGGGTATATTTTTAGTAATATTTGAATCATAGCGTGCTCAAAGTCTGTTATTAATTTCTGGGGCAATATTTATTGGTTTGTTGTTTTATATAGTTTACAAGTTAATTTTAGCTGCTGCTTTGGTTATTAGGGAGTAAAGCACATATGACAGGGATATTGGTATTTTGATATTCACTATGTACGGTGTATATCTGAGTGAATTGTTAGGGACAGATTTTAAAGGTCCCATCCATCATCCAGGTTTGGCATTGGATATGTTTCATTAAGTTGTTTGAAGTAGAGCAAATTAGCATTCATTTTTAATTATTTTTATTGCTATGCAAGAAGAAGGGTTCCCCCTAATATGTAATTGTTAAATAGTCTTGTAAGTCTATGTACTGGTATCCTCTAGGAACAGGTGGGATGCAGCTGGTGGCTTTTTAGTGTGTGTAATTAGATGTTTTAAGGTGGGAATAGATGGTAGTTGGCCAAATTTTCGTTCAGGAACTTTGAGTAGTATGTCTTTAAGGATTTTGTTGTGGGAACCTCAATGCCTTGTAAAATTTCTCTCACTTCTATTTCTGTAAGATCTGGGGGGTGGTTGTGCTCTTTTACGTTAATTATAACATTTTATTTTGCATTTGCCCTTCCATAGCATGCATTAGAATACTATTAAGTGCATTTCCAATTTTTTGTTTCTGTCCATGAACTTTCTTAGCTGTAGGTGTAGCCCACAGGACTCTATAACTGCTTTCCTTTCTGTGAATGGATACATTTGTCTCCTTCTGTCATTATATCTGTAAGTGGTTTAATCATATAAATATGTATTATTGTTAAATTGTGCATCTTAGTTAATCATATATTTAAAAATGCAGTTACTTTTATTTTATTTACTTGTATGTTTTGTTGAGATGTTTTTCTCGGATTTGCAGTATTTACTTTCAGCGTGTTTAAGCACGGAGCAGATGTTTGTTTTGTGTTGAAAGAGCTAAAAAGGTTAAACTGGTATTTATTGCTAGTTTGTTGAGGTTTAGGGAGTTAAGTGTGTTTTAGGGCAGTGTTTGGGTGAGTTTCTTATTAATTATCTATGTATGCTTACTTTACTTTATGAAATTGGTGCGTTAAATGTAAGATTTTGTAGCAGCTTGTTGGTTTGGAAGTTGTTTTATTTTCTTTCAGGTAGTCTGTGTAAATTGATAATGGTTACAGCCTGTGTTACTATTTACTTGTTAATTAACCATTTTTAGCTTAATAATATTTAATTGTTAGTAAAAATATAAGTTTTACTTACTTGGATATGTAGCTGTAGAGATGTATATTCTTTCAATAATTGTTGGTAGCAAGTTTCCTCCTCTTTCAATGTTCGACGTTTTAAAAGTAATTATTTGCTCTAATAAGTCTACCTTTTATACTGTTTGTTTAATTCCTTGAGTTGTTTGGTTGGTTAAAGTTGTTTATTGTGTTATTTTATTGGTTGGTTCAGTTAACTTAGAATTCTTTTGTATCAGATAAATATTTGTTTGGGAAACGTAAATTTATGTTTTCTTTTACTAGTAATATATATAATTGTATTTATTTAAATATGAATGTATTTGTTTTGATAATCTATTTTAAATTTTTATTTGTATATAAATATTAATAGTTAATAATAATGTTTTAGGTGTATTATTGTATTTATTGTATATCTTATAAGTGTATTATTTTCATGTTAGTTTATAAGTTTAGGATTTTTATACGTAATTGGTTTATGTCAAAATAGGGTTTGGGGTGTTTTTTTTAATGTATTTGTTATTTTCACAATTCCACAATAATTTTGTACTCAATATTGTGGTAATCAATATTTTTGAGATGGTATATGTATATGTATAGGTAACAATATTTGTGTTTCAGATATCTTTGTTATCGATATACGTAAAAATTTATATTTTTGTTAACAATATTTGCATGCTCGATGTTAATGAATTTTATAGTTATGTATATGGTGTCAATATTTTTGTTCTCAAAATTTTATTTCTGATATTTGTTTCCCTACATTTGTTAGATCTATATTATTCCACTGATCCGTTTCAGTTGCTTATATGGGAGTTGAAGGAACCTTTAACCGATAAACCAATAAAAGCTGTAAAAAATGCCCACAGACAAGGGCATTATAACAGGATCTTAAAATATTACCAAGGAAACAATGGGCTTTTTCCTTTTAAGGTACAAGAAAATTGCCTAAATATGGATAACATTTCACAATTCCTAATGTTTGTTTTCTAATTTCCAAGAAAATATTTTTTCCACATGTGCTTGTTCCCTTAAAAACTCACAATGTTGCTTATAGTTGTATTCATTTTCAAATAATGGAGATTTGTATACTCTTGAAGATAAGTCAGACAATTTTGTAACTCCTTTTGAGTGAGGTGAAAAATAACAATGTCATCCACATATAATAAACAAGGAAAAAGTCAATCCCCTATTTTAGGTGCATCACACTTGCAATAATCAAATAAATATAAAGAAAACAAGAACTGGGTCAGCATGCAAACCTGTTTAAGGCAATTTTGGATATTGTTTTGAGGTGAAAGATCCTCATTTCCCTTTGCACTATGTAGAGGTATGAAGAGCAAGAATTAGAATTAATAAATTGTCAGTTATACCTACAATTTGTTAATTTTGTCCTTACAAATTGTCTGTCTCTGGTCAAATGTCGTTCTAAAATCTATAAAGTCCAAGTATACAAACTAACCTCAGTTAGAGACATATTTTTCAGTAAATATTTGCAACATGGCTTTTTTATCCTAAGTGCCACATGTTGTCTTAACATCAGCTTGTTCCATGAAGGTTATCTTCCCTTCTGTCACCCAGTTCTATAGATGTTCAAGGATGCGTTAAGCAAAGATTTTACATTCAGAATCTAGTGAGGTTCTCTGATTGTAATTATTCTGGAGTTCCATGAAACCTTCTTATGTAAGGGTACAATAATCATCTAAGATTTTGGGATAACTTCTTGAAGAAAACAAAAATTGAATAAAAGTGTTAAAAAAATGGGCCAAAGCCTAGCTTCCTTCTGAATCACAGATATTAGGATCGCATGGTGTCCAATTGCCCCTGATGATCTTGCACTTCGAATGGAACACTCAATTTGTTTTGTTAAAGCAGAAGAAAAAAACACGATTATTTACTACTGGGGGAGCATCGGATAATAAAGTAGTATACAAAATGACTGGGTTTGTAGCATACAACTCACATCCATAATTATGCTAAATCTCTTCTTTGATTAGTGTTGACATTGAACTCACTCTATTGCCACAGCCATCCTCAGCAATTATCCAAAATATTTTGGCATCTCTTAGTTTCACAGCCTCACTAAGGGGCACATTACGATCGCGGACGGACTTGCGTCTGTCCGCGAGCCCTGAGTAGGAGGGAACATCCGCATGTGCTGCGGCGTTCCCTCCTGTGCGATTAGGATGTGACCACCACCCTGGCGGTCACATCCTCTATTTTTAACATTGCGGTGGGTGCGGCTTCAAGCTGCACCCGCCGCAATGTTAAAAACGCATGCATCGCATTTACATGCACAAAGCGGCAGGCACCGCGCGGTGCCTGCCGCTTTCTGCATGTAAATGCAGGGGGGTACCATAGGTACCCCCCATGTGCATCCCCCACCTCCCTTCACCCACGGGGCCCGCAACGGGCCCCCAAAGTGAAGATCCTTATGCTTTTGCACGGCGGAGAACCCGCCGTGGAAAAGCATGTCTGGGAAGCCATCCTAATATATAACAACAAAGGGAACCATAAAAGGACAATATTTAATGGGGGTCCAGTGTACGTGTCCGAGAGACTAGCCACAACGTAATGTACAAAGTTCCCCAGGTGCGGTAAAAGAGAGTTAGGAGTATGTTAAATGGAGCGTGAACAGAGAAAGATAGGAAAAGCCAAAGAGGGGAATACCCTAGTTGGGACTAAAACCCTCACACACCTAGCAAGCTAGATGTCATGCTTCATCATATGGGTTTGCTCCTCGTCAGACTGGCGCTGCAATGTCCGACGGGCACCCATAAAGGGGCTCTTTACCGGAGATCTTTTGTCCCTGCCATATGATGCATGCGGGTGTGCGGGGAAGAAAAAGTGGGTGTAGTCGTGAGAGGTGCGGTGAAAAGTAAAAAAGGTGGGTCAGTCCACAATGAATTTTATTAACGTGGCTGGCGCCCTTGGTTAAAAAGGTGGGAGGGGAGATAAATGCTACAGGTAGTCTAGAGCAATTTAACTACTACCCCCTGATCAGGTCAACATGTTTCATGCCCGGAAGGCAATTCGTCAGGACCTAAATTGGACGTACTACACAGTGAAAAGGTATAAATATATAAAAATAAATATAAATGTGTTCATACAACCTTATGCCTTGAGGTCATAAAGAGGCAGGCAAGAAAGTCCTGCTGAGTACGGGTGACCTAGGGAAGGCACACAACAAAAAACATAGTGGTAGTTCTGTGTATGTAATGTTGCAAGGTCACACACATACCTAGCTCAGAGACATACTCGTGGGTGAGAAAGGAAACTGGAGCAGACTGCGGGGCATCTTATGATCTCCCTTAGGGTAAGATCGGCAATGATGTGCCTCTCCTTATCTGTCTTATGTCTAGCGTCATTTTTTAACCCTCGTTAATTTCTGCATGATAAATCATTGTTGTCTCCGTTCAGTAGGCACTAGTGAGTATCGTTGCAGTTTTTAATTTTATTTTTCCTTTCTCACCCACGAGTATGTCTCTGAGCTAGGTATGTGTGTGACCTTGCAACATTACATACACAGAACTACCACTATGTTTTTTGTTGTGTGCCTTCCCTAGGTCACCCGTACTCAGCAGGACTTTCTTGCCTGCCTCTTTATGACCTCAAGCATAAGGTTGTATGAACACATTTATATTTATTTTTATATATTTATACCTTTTCACTGTGTAGTACGTCCCACTTAGGTCCTAACGAATTGCCTTCCGGGCATGAAACATGTTGACCTGATCAGGGGGTAGTAGTTAAATTGCTCTAGACTACCTGTAGCATTTATCTCCCCTCCCACCTTTTTAACCAAGGGCGCCAGCCACGTTAATAAAATTCATTGTGGACTGACCCACCTTTTTTACTTTTCACCGCACCTCTCACGACTACACCCACTTTTTCTTCCCCGCACACCCGCATGCATCATATGGCAGGGACAAAAGATCCCCGGTAAAGAGCCCCTTTATGGGTGCCCGTCGAACATTGCAGCGCTAGTCTGACGAGGAGCAAACCCATATGATGAAGCATGACATCTAGCTTGCTAGGTGTGTGAGGGTTTTAGTCCCAACTAGGGTATTCCCCTCTATGGCTTTTCCTATCTTTCTCTGTTCACGCTCCATTTGACATACTCTTAACTCTCTTTTACCCCACCTGGGGAACTTTGTACATTACGTTGTGGCAAGCCATCCTAATATGTCTGGCGATGTCTGAGAGACACCGCCACCATATTAGAGCTTTTCCGCCGTGGTTGTAAGCCGACCTCGGTGGAAAAGCGGCGGACTGAAACCAAGACCCACCAGCCATTCTAATTTGGCGGTGGGTCTTTGGTGGGTCCACAGCGACCGCGATCCCGATCCTAATCGACCCCTTAGTGCCTTCCATTTCTGCTCAGAATGTAATTCCTTTTGGGAAGCTTTTAATCAATTATTTTCTTCCATCCAGCAGAGTAAAATAGGAAATGTCAATGAGCCAATCTTTTAATCTCCCTGTTAAAGATAGATTAGGAGAAGACAATTTCCTTGATTGCTTTTTTTTAATATCATAAGGTCAGAATTGCTTTAAAAAACTTCATATGCCACTCAAATTGTACAAGGGGGTCTTGTTACAAAGTTTTAAAGGTCCAAAAAAATCGTTATAAGATTATCCAACCTTCTCCAATTTGTTTTGATACATTTTATATTGTCCCCTTTAACTTTCCATGAACAAGTGCCTGCTATAGGAAAATGTAATCTAAAAGAGAGTATCTTATGATCACTAGGACATTGTCAGTAGGGTTTAGATCAGACAATCAAGAAGCAGACGTGTAAGAATAAATCACAACATCTATAATGGTTAAATGAGTGGTGAATGTAGTTAGCTGGAATATCATTATTTATTCTTCCATTCATAATTTTACAATTGGACCTCTTCAGGCCCTCTAACAGTAGACTTGCACTGTAGTCCGTCTCTAATATATCTGAAAATATTGCAGAGGAATCATTAAAAGCCTCCTCCCTGTCAGTGTCTGCAAAGACCAAGATCACGGCTAGGCATTCAAATCACCCATAAAAACTACATTTATGTAATTTTCCAATTCAACAGTCACTAATATAAATGAGAATACAGATTTAATTAGGGGTGTGAAGGATGTTACCAGGGGGATGTATGTATTTACCATAAGAAGTGAGGTATCATATAACCCTGGTACAAGGTTTCTACAAATCTTTATTCACTGAGCTAAATTTTAAGAATGGAAATAAACACTGTATGACTAAACAAACTTGTTTACTAACAAAATTGTGATCCCCCTACTTGCATTACCCCTCTTAGTTGGTAACATAGGACAACTCAAAACATAAAAATTGTTTTGTTGAAATTGGCTGATCTACCACGATTACTGAATGCATATAATGTCTGCATCGAGATTTTCCAACAACTCAAGTTTTTCACCTTCAATGGAGAGACCTGCCATATTCCAAGAGATTACCTGCAAACCAGTGTTAACTGTGTTGGGGTGATGGGGAACCCAGACGGTGATTACATTTTATAGCTTCTGTTAACCAATTCCACTGTCCAATTGCTTCTTCACTGCACATCTTCCTAGGTAAACCCTGACCCCACAGATCACCATATTTCCTCCCTGTCTCCACACACTATTCACGAAGACACCATTCTCCTTCCAATTCCCCATGGCTCATTGACTCTAATAGGCTGGTGAGAATTATTATTATTATTATTATTATTTTATTTTTGTAAAGCGCGTAGTCACCCAGAGGTATCCCAGCGCTAGGGACCCTAATTCTGAAGTACGGTGGGCCAAGGACCAAGAGAAAAAGAAGGAGGTGGGGAGGGACAAAGATACAGAATAAGGAGAGGGCAGACAGATATGATTAGGGAAAGAGATGAGTCTTTAACTGCTTCCTGAAGCGCAGATATTGTGGTTCAAGTCGTAGGTCACGAGGGAGCGAATTCCAGAGACGTGCAGCCTGGACCGAAAAACGTCTTCCTCCTGATCGGGCTTTCTTGAATCTTGGGGCGTTAATGAAGTTTTCTGCGTCTGAGCGGAGGGATCTTGTAGATTTATAGGGGGTGATGAATTTGCTAAGGACTGGGGGGCCTTGATTGTGCAGTGATTTATGGACAAGGCACAAGGCCTTGAATTTAATTCGCTCCCTTATCGGGAGCCAATGGAGGAGTTTGAGAGCAGGTTTAGCCGAGGTTCTGGCCGGGGTGTTTGTGATAATCCGGGCAGCGGTGTTCTGGATACTCTGAAGCTTGTTGAGGGTCGCTTCAGGGGCGCCCAGATAAATCACATTACTGTAATCCAACCTCGATATTATAAGGCCTTGGATTAACAGTTTTTGGGACTTGGGGGGTAGGAGGGGCAGGACTTTCCTCAGAGTTTTTCGGAGACCAACGCAGGTCCCGACTACCTTCTTAGCTTGAATATTAAATGAAAGATCAGAGTCGATCCAAACACCCAGACTTTTTACCTCTGTTTTAGGTTCAGGGGGAGGGCCCAGACAGGCTGGCCAGATGTCCGGGGAAAGTGAGATTCCTTTTGGACCAAGCAGAAGGACCTCAGTTTTCATCCCATTTAGCTTAAGGGCTGATCTATTCATCCAGCGGTGGACCTGCGTAAGGCAGTTGAATAGGTCAGCTGTGTGTTGTCTGGGGTGGGACAGAGACACCACTAGTTGCGTGTCGTCAGCGTAGCTGACGACGCTCACTCCGAATGGGGTGATAACCTCCTCCAATGTGGACATATAGATATTAAATAATGTGGGGCTCAGGGAGGAGCCCTGAGGCACACCACATTGGAGGGGCATTTCGGAGGAGCGGGCGTTCTTCTCCCAGATCTGGTAGGTCCGTTGGGCCAAAAAGGATGAGAGCCAGGACAGGGCTGTGCCTTCCACGCCAACTCTTTTAAGTCTTTCAATGAGGAGTTGGTGGTCAACGGTGTCGAACGCCGCACTAAGGTCGAGGAGGATCACTGCCACTGATCCTCCCCCATCCAATAGCGCTCTGGCCTCCTCTACCGCTGCCAGGAGGGCGATGTCAGTGCCCTGCCCTGGTCGAAAGCCCGTCTGGGAGCTTTTTAGTTTATTATTGACCTCCAGAAACTGTGAGAGTACCCTATTGACTAGTTTTTCTGCGATTTTGCTGACTCCTGGGAGAAGGGAAATAGGCCTATAATTGGCCAGATTCTCAGGGTCAAGAGATGGTTTCTTCAATAGGGCTTTTACGACAGCCGTCTTCCAACTCAGGGGTACAACTCCTTGTTGGAATGAGGCGTTGATCAGATGAGTAAGGGGGGGATGATAGTGGAAGCTACCTCCTTGAGGATCCGGAGTGGAGCAGGGTCCCTAGGGGAACCGCTCTTCATGGAATTAAGCATGTTTCCTACTTCATCTATTGTAACTTGGCCCCACGAGGAGAGACAAGTAGGAGATGACGGGCATGGGAGAACGATTTCTTCACACGAGCTCGGGGGAGGAATTGAATCCAGAGTTGTTCGGATTTTATCATGGAAAAAATTAGCCAGTTGTTGGCATTTCTCTTGATCGGCTTTAGGGTCGGAGGGGAATCCCGATCCCTGTTCTGGGGTTTTTAACAGCTCTTTCAGGATAACATATGATTCCTTGCTGGAGCATCCCGCCTCCTCTATTCTCTCCTGAAAAAACACGCTTTTGGCTTTCCGAATAGCGGTTTTATAGGATAGAAGAGAAGTAGAGTAGATGTTTTTGTTAATTTCCGATTTGTCTCGTCTCCAAGAGCGTTCTGTTTTCTTGCACTCCTGGCGCAGAGCTTTGAGCTCTGGAGTGTACCACAGCGCCGGAGAAAGTCTTTTGGGATGTTTGAGGATTGCAGTTTTTGGGAGCAGAGTATCTAGAGATGAAGTAATCCACTCACTAAACTGTTTATCAGCCATGGTGGGGTCGGAGGAGAGCTCGGGATGGAGTGTGCAAGGGCGACGGCCCATTCCTCAGGTAAGAGTTTGCGCCAACGTCGGTCAGTTACCTGAATTTTAGAGGTTAGGAGGTTCAGCGTGGGAATTTCCCAGGAAATAGGGACCAGAAAATGGTCCGTCCATGGGAGAGTCACAGGTGAATTGGTGGTAATAGTTGGTATATTGGTGAGGATCGCATCCAATAGGTGGCCCTTCATGTGGGTAGGCTCATTGTTCACCAATCGGATATTTAGTGCTGTTAGATCTTGCCGAAGGTCAGAGGCTACCCGATCCGCGGGGTCCATAAAGTGGAAGTTTATGTCACCTAGCATAAGAAAGTTGGAGGTGGACGAAGCTAGCTGTGATGCTGTTTCGACGACTGCATTGATGAAATTCCCGGGGGCACCTGGGGGGCGGTAGATTAACAGCCCTGCCAGGGAGTGAGCTGGGGAGGTTTGGATGGAGAATTGGCAGCTCTCGCAGTCCTCAATACCGGCGTTGGACGTTCTACAAGTGAAATGTTCCCTGAAGATTATAGCTACCCCCCCTCCTCTCCCTTTGGGTCTGTGTAAAGCTTGGTAGAGATACCCCGTGGGGAGGGCCGTGACGATGTCCGCATCGGTGCTCTCTGATAGCCATGTTTCCGTTAAGAATAGTAGGTCGAGATCCTGCTCTAGGATTAAGAGATTTAGCTCAATCGCATGTTTAGGGAGGGAGCGGCAATTAAGAAGTCCCATCTTCACAATGGCTTTTGTGGATTTCCGGGGGGTCGGGTTGCAGCGCGAGCAATTCGAGAAGGTATTACCTTCAGTATGCGTGTGATAGCAGGCAAGGATTTTCTTAGGTCGAAGTGCGCGTGATTTAACATGCTTGTTAGAAGAAGATAGGGAACAACATGAATGTCTTGACATAATTTTATAAGATCAAATTTTGAGAAGTTTTTTAGATAAACGTGACACTTACTCTAGTTCCCATTCCAGAATGTAAACAGTGAACTAACTGCATATCACTAGTGTCTGGAATATCCGAGTCCAGGATGAAGGCAGCAACTTCTTGGCTTTCTTCAGCAGAAACAGAGACCATTGAGGGAGCCTGAAGGTCCAGGGAAGTCAATGGAGTGACAGGGACACATTCTTTCATAGCAGGCCAGATTGTCTCTGAAACTACTATTGAAGTGAAATGTAATTTTGTTACCTCTTTTCTTTTGCCTTTGCCATTTTTCACAGATGCCACCTTCACAGTTTTTTACTAGAGATTTCCCCTGTAGGCCCTTTTACCTTCTGTTTTTATCTCTTTCCTTGAAAAATTGAATACAGAGATTCTGTATTGTCTAAGGAAGTCCTGGCGATTGCTTTTGACCAATCATTCACTTAAGTTTCAGCAAATAAACTTTCTGAAGAGATGATCTCTGCTCCCTCTAGTTTTTCCTTATAATGTATTCCAATTTTTACAGAAGAAGGTTTGCCAGCTTGTATCCAAAATGCTCTACATTTTAATGGGACAACATGGACTTGAAAAAGTTTGTCAGAGGAAAGAGCATCTAAAATATATTTCACATTGTTTTTCTGATTTTCAAGGTTTGACAAAAGTATTTGATCCAGAGAATGCAAAGAATCATAATACTCCAATAGTTACCCGACAAAATATCAGAAACATGCAAATCATTATCTGGACTGTCTCATAACTGAGCAATGGAGAAAATTTAACCTTGGTGTAATACTAAACAGTTTCCTAGATGTGTTCTGCTTAATTGATTGAAATGCATATGTCTGATCTAAGTTCATCTATGATATGACTTTAAAGGAAACATCAATATCAGGAAGCATCAATCAATCAATCAATTACATTTGCAAAGCGCGCTACTTACCCGTGAGGGTCTCAAGGCGCTGGTGAGGGGGGGGGAGTGCTGCTACTGCTCGAAGAGCCATGTCTTGAGTTGCTTCCTGAAGGAGAGATGGTCCTGGGTCAGCCGTAGGTGGGTGGGGAGGGAGTTCCATGTCTTGGCCACGAGATAGGAGAAAGATCCTCCCCCGGTGGTGGTTCTGAAAATCCGTGGGATGGTGGCGAGGGCGAGGCTGGTGAATCGGAGCTGGCGAGTGGGTGTGTAGCACGTGAGGCGGTTGTTGAGGTATTTGGGGCCCATGTCGTGGAGAGTCTTGTGTGCGTGGGTGAGGAGCCTGAACGTGATTCTCTTGCTGATGGGGAGCCAGTGCAGGTCTCTCAGGTGGGCAGAGATGTGGCTGTGACGGGGGATGTCCAGGATGAGTCGTGCAGAAGCGTTCTGTATGCGTTGAAGTCTTTTCTGTAGTTTGGCTGTGGTTCTCGCGTAGAGGGCGTTCTCGTAGTCCTGTTGGCTCGTGACAAGGGCCTGGGTGACCGTCTTTCTGGTTTCGGTGGGGATCCACCGGAAGATCTTTTTGAGCATGCGTAGGGTGTTGAAGCATGATGACGAGACGGCGTTGACTTGCTTGGTCATTGTGAGGGAGGAGTCCAGGATGAAGCCTAGGTTGCGTGAGTGGTCCGTGGGAATGGGGGCGGTGCCCAGTGCAGGGGGGAAGCATAAAGCCTGCAGCTGATAGGATCATGACCACTCCCTTGAATAAACTTGTTTCAATTACAGATGGTTCCATGGTCAAGGAGAAGTCATTTGAGTTATTACATTGTATACAATCCAGAGTTTGCATACTACTTGGATAAAGCTGTATATTAGTTGATAAACATTTCAGAATAAATCCTGCTCCTTTTTCCACTTTGGAAAAATGAGCTGGAATAGCTGCAGTTCCTTTAAGCACATTCAAGTGAAGGGATTTATTGCAATGGGGACTGGATTTGGTCTTTCTTCAAGATCTAATGTAACGTATTCTTCCGGAGCAAGGTTTTCTTGCCATCATTACCGTAGGCACTCCCCACTACTTGTAGACAGAAGACCCACTGTCCATCAATGGAAACAGGCTCTTATCTCTTCTCAAGATTGGATCTCTGGCCCCTGTTTCTTTGGTTCTAGGTCTATTAACATAAGCATTGATCTTTTATTTTCCCAAACTCTGTCTGTGTATCAGCATTCCTGGGACTCCAGAGGAAAAGCCCATGAAATGAAAAGTGCTGTATGTTGTAGGTCCCTTTTTTCAGTCCATTCTATGCCAACAGTCTGTCAATGAATCCTGTGGGTTCCTGCATTCTTGGTACATTAAAACTAATTAATAGGCTAGGGATTGGGAATAGAGCAGACACTGTGACACGTCTATTGTTACTCCACCCCATCCTCACATTTTCTTTTGCACCCTTCTATTTTTACTCCTACTTATACATAATCATATTCAAAGTTATTCCTACTCTTACTTCCTTATACATACATCATGCATACTTCTACTTACTCCTACAATTACCTTTACCCCTATTCGTAGTCCTGTATACAAGCTACTTGGTTTTTGATAAAAATGTGCAAAGACCCTTCTTAAGCGACAACCGCAATCCTTGTCAGGGTGAACCAAAAAAGTCACTAAATCATCCTTTGCTTAACCCTCTTGTGGCTTGGCACAAAAGCAGTTAGGCTTATGCAGCATGTAAACAGAAATTAACTGAAAACACAATGCAAGACAAATCCCACAACAAATTAAAAAAAACAGAGTAAAATGTAATTATCATTTTGAAACCAATATGACAAAAACGCAATCAGTAAAAACCAAAGATTTTCAATCTCAAAGTTTTAGGTAAGTATACTGCCTAAAAGCACAAAGCACTACTCACGGTGCTCTGGTCATGCTAGACTGAGGAAAAGTCTCAAGTTCAGTCCAACTGTGATGGAGCGCATGTCAGATACAGGGACCACGTTATACGCAATGAAAAAGTTACCAACTAAAAGTCCAGTTTGCTATGGAGGAGGCCTTGAGAAAAAAGGAGAGCTTAGCAGATAGTCATCTCTGTAGCACGAACAGCAGGTCGGGTTTTGAGGACGGTTGCCGCTGTAACACAAAGATTCTGTCAGGAAGTCCTTCTTCTGTAGTGTCTACAGTTCCAGGAGTGTACTGAAGAGTTTGTCTGAGGGGTCGGTATTCATACCTGATGCCAGCTTAGAAGCGGCTACATCCTGTTCTAGAATTTCCTTCCCTCCCCTGCCCAAGACTCCAAGGGTCTGGGGTTACAATAGACAGGTGTCAAGTTATTTGTGAGTATGCTGGAGGTAGCCCATTTGAAATGTAATTGGGGTAGGGAACAGCCCGCCCTCCCATCCTGGCAGGGTGGGGAACACATAAAGGCACACTGTTAAATGTGTCCCAGGATACAGGATGCATGCACCAAATGGTTAGGACAAGAAAATAGCAACTATTTTAAATGTAGCATTTTTAGAATTGTGACTTAAAACCGACTTTACAATTAAAGTGGATTTTACATTACATTTATTTTGAGCGTAAAAATGACATTCCTATGTGCTCCCACTCAAATGTTACCACTCATTAAATGTAATAAGGTAAACCAATGTTATCCTATTGGAGAGGTAGCCCTGACAGTAGCAAACATTGAATTTAAAAGAGTTTTTCACTCCCCGAAACGTGAACTCAAAAGTATATATCCAACTTTTTAAATACACAGCACACTGCTCTATGGGCTGTTTAGAGCCTACCTTAGGGGGTGACTTATATTTATAAAAAAGTTAGTTTTAGGTCTGGCAAGAGTTTTTATTTTGCTAGTTTGAATTGGCAGTTTAAAACTGCATGTGCGCTGCAATGGCAGGCCTGAGACACGTTTTAAAGGTTACTGAAGTGGTACCACTATACGTGTTGCAGGTCCACTAGTGGTGTTTGGTTTACAGGCCCTGGTACATGTTGTACTACTGTACTAGTGGCTTATAGGTAAATGAAATGTGCCAATCAGGTGGAGGCCACTTATACCATGTTTAAGGAGTGAGCATAGGCACTTTAGCACTGGTTAGTAGTGGTAAAGTGGACAGCAATGTCAGAAACAAGAGGTGAGTAGGCAAAATGTTTGGGAGAGGACAACCCTAATGGCTAACAGTATGCTTGCTCTTCTTCATACTCCTGCTTATGCCTACTACTATGTGTTTATATTGTTAGGTGTTTCTTATTGAGTATGGCAAATCACTTGAGAGTCGCCTGAGAGTAGCCTTACTCATACTCCTACTTACACCTATTGATATTCCTAGTCTTACTTCTAATTGCTTACTTCCTATTATTCCGACTACTGCTTACTACTAGTATTCTGCCTGCTTGCTACTATTCACATCTATTCTTATGTCAGGAATAACAAGAATCAACAGAAACTCATCTGAATCCAAAGGAAACACAGATTAGGGCATTATCAGATTCCAATGGGGGTTCAGTACTTCACTTAACATCCAGAGTCGTTCAGGGGTCGAAGGTCTTGAGTAAGGAACATGGAAACTGCACTAATATGGTTATTGTTAGAAGTTAAACTTTCAGGTCAGAGGTGGAAATTCCAGTGGTTAATTTATAAAAGAATTAGTGCTGGTGCTCTCGTCAGGTGGCAGCTTGCAGCAGCCCATTTCTTCTGTTAGTACTCCTAAAACAGAAACAACTACTAACAATGAAAGTGGGGAGAGGATGTGGCGTAACTTCGGACTTTGACTTCTGAGCTGGGGATTCAGGTTGAGCATCCTGAGATTCTGGGAAAATCACTTAAGCTCCCCATGCCTACAATAAATTAATGTGTCCTTAACTGGTGCAAACTGAGTGCTGGGATGTTAGGCAGTGTGCACCCACCCTCCTTCTGTTTGAAAAGGCCCTCTTGAGCGGATGAGCTCTTGTTGATGCACTTGCACACGGCGACTGGTACAGAGACCTGAGAAGACTTTGGGCAGCATTTCCGGCACCCCCAAAAAGAATGTGTTGCTCTCTACTGAAGAAAGACACCTATCCTGAAACACGTGTCTAGAGATACCGAGAACTGGATGCACCAACAAGGGTGGAAAACGAATGCCTGACACCGAATTCAGTGTTATCATGCACTGCATTTACTATGATGCATCGGGGCAAACTGAGTGCTGGGATGTGAGGCAGTGTGCGACCACCCTCCTTCTGTCCTTAACTGGTGCTCATGAAAAGGGCCGGTGTTAATGATTAAGTGCCAGTGCAGAGCACTGGAAACCACAGGCTCAAATTAAGCACACGGATTTCCTGGTAAGGAAGGTAGAATCAGTATGTAAACACCCCACACTCCCCAGGAAGGTAACTTGCAACGTCCCAAATTGGTTTAGCTTCCCACTGCTGGCTAACCTCAACCATCCTTTCATTTCACACTCCTGCTTGTTTTCCTTCTTTCCAGCCAGTTCCCCATTCCATCTTTCCTTCTTTCCCATACTGGATTTTTAATATTTCAATCCTTTATTACATTTTCACAAGAAAACACAATAGCAAATCATCACCTATTGTTTGCTCAATGTAGAGTAATGAAATAAATGATATTGTAACAGATATATAAAACTTCATGGCACTCATTGACATCAGTATAAAAATGAGTCCATTTTCCTATGATGTACTTTTCTTTGTTGAGAAATACATCTTTTGTCAATGCATATATGCTATTTTCAACAATTTACTATCAACATGTATTCCGCCCTTGTATAACGGAGCGTAGGAGAGGGAATAGGGGGTTTCTACAACCACCTCACATCACCCACGTGATACACAGCAATGCAACTTCAGTAGTAATACCCACTGCACTTCTGTCATTGAGTTCTTCATCACAGAATGGCTGATCATACCACTATGTATGCTCTATGTATGCTCTAGTTTTTCCATAATAATCCTTACGTATTACTAATTGTGTGGCAAAGAAAGTAAGGGTATATATATAGTACCAACAGGAGAGGGAGGGATAACCACTCCTATTCCCCCTAACGTATAAGTTCAATAACAACAAAAGAGTGAGTAGAGAGGGCAAAACAGCACGAGGAATACCTCTTATTTAAAAGAACCCTCACTCACCAACCTAGTTGGTGACATGTTTCATCATCGAAGTTGCCTGGTTTAATCCCAAAGTAAATTTAATGGTGGAAAACCAGATATCATTAAAAACAAGTGAGACGGACGCTGGCTGTCTGGCTAGATTTACAAGGCGCATCCGAGTTGGTCTAGGTGTGATTGGTGGTCGACACGTTTCTGCTACTGATGTGCGATTTGCTAAGCATTCATCAGGACCAAGCCTCCACGGCGATGTGCGCTCTCTAAGGCACACCCTAACCTGTGGAGGAGTACAAATGGTAAAACTCACGGTTTTATCACGGGGGCCTTCTGGAGTTCCAAAAAGCCAAAGGACTGTGAAGTGACAACTGATCCCATGTCATGGGTCCGGGTGGGGGTTTTGAGCTACCTTGTCTTCTTAATAATCCTGCGCAAATCTCGATTCCAATGCACAAAGTCGATTGACAGAACTTCAGATGCAATACAAAACTCCTGTTATGGGCTACAAAGAAAAGCGAATAGAACCATGTGATGTTTGTATGAACAAAAATTGTGGAAAACGGCATGCAAAAAGCACCCATATGGTAATTACCTTCTCAAAGAAGGAGCTGCTTCCTGAGTTTGAACAGGCACTGGCTCATGCGGCTTTTTCACAACCCGATTCCTGTGTGGAACGTTAAAAGACAAAGGGGAGTCGGTTTTCACTTGTGCACCGAAGAAGCACGTTACATCCTCTCTACAAGATTATGTTGAACTTGCTTCAAATCCCAACTCCATGTGCGTTCATAGTCATCCTATTACCATGGTAACGTACTTTCTTGCTACAAAATTTAATGTTTGTATCTATATTCCCTCGAAACTCACAAAGCGAGATTTTTCAATCCTCACATAGATGAATTAAAGATCGCCAATCAGCTGGAGAGTGCCGAACCATTCATCGTTCTATCTTTCCTCGCATGTTATCTGTAACTGATCGGAACACCATTCGTCTGTGTTTTCTCGAGGGGGTGACAACTTATCTACTAGCTGCATGCCGTTTCAAAAAGTTTACTAACTAATCGGCCCCCTGTGCTATAAGTGTCATCCGGTACAAGAAGGGAAATTAGTTTTCCAGATTTCAAGGAAATACCTTAGTGTTGAAGCGGGTCTCCTCTTTCCAGAACAGCGTCTCACAGTCCGCTGTTGCACTGTGGGTCCATTGCTTCCCTGGTTGTACTAATTTCCGTTCTCGTGGCACTTGGCATTATGAGGATTGTAGTTTGTTTCCACCAGTTGCCATGACGCTTTGTTGTTGGAACCGGCGGTTGTATTTGTTAAAATAAGGGAAGGTGCACGATAAGATTAAGGAAACACATGTTCATGGAAGATTATGTGAGATTATAGTTTCTCATCACCACGGCCTCTATGATAGCATCGGTCGCGGTTCCCCGAGGGGTTCCATATTCTATAACATCATTCCAGTGTATCCTGGGCAATGTAGTTTCGGTGATAAACTTATGCGTAGCCGAAGTTATGCAGAATATCCATGCTTATGATGTCCTTATGAAAAAGCTTTGCTCATGGGAGCTTGTTGCATCACATTATGAGTGTATTAGTACATTAGGGAGCTTATTGCATCGCATTATGAGTCTATTAGTGCATTAGAGATGGTATAACTCCGACATCTCATTTAATCCTGTGCTTGCAGAATTATATTTTAGAATTAGAGTCGCCTCTCTTGAAGACAATTTTTCTTCCAGATCACTCCCTCTTGGGTCGGGTTCCACCTTGGAGATCACGGTCTATTTGAGATCATTTTCTGAGTGCGAATATTCAATCCAGTGTTGTTCAAGCGGTGCAGTGAGGATGTTTCTCTTAAATCGCGATTTATGCTGATTAATTCGCTGTCTCACCTCTTGACTGGTTTTCCCTATGTAAAGTCTGTTACAAGGGCATAAAATGCCGTAAATCACAAACTTAGTCTTACAGTTTGTAAATTTTGAGTGCTTCCATGAAATGCCATTATGTTGAAACAAATCTCCCTCCATTGTCAGGGGACAACAGATGCATGTTCCACATTGATGGTGGCCTGTGATTGGCGGTAAATTCACATATTCCCTGAGTGATGGAGGCTTTTGTCTTGGCATTGCTGCTCTGACTATGTGGTTTGCCACACTTTTGTCTTTCTTGAACGCAAAAAGCGGCGTGTCATTTAGTTGTTCATCCAAATCAGTGACCAAGTGCCAATTTTGACACATCTGTCTTTTTAGCCAATTTGATGTAGGGCAGAAAGTAGATACACACACTATTCTGTTTTGGTCATTTCTTGTCTTTTTTGTGAGGAGAGTATCTCTTGGTGTCCACCATGCTCTTTTAAGCGCACGCTTCAGTAGTTTTCCTGGATAGCCACGAAGTAGTAGCCCTGCATTAGGGCATTGGCATGAAACATATATTCATCCTTAAACGTACAATTTCTACGGATGCGTAAAAATTGACCCAGCGGTAAATTTTTTCTGAGACTTCTTGGATGATAGCTTGTAAAGTGTAAAGCTTTATTGCGGTCTGTCTCTTTTTGTAAAAGTAGTGACCAGATTTCCATCCGTACAATACACTTCTACGTCGAGAAATGGTAGTCTGTGCTTTGAATGTTGTATGCAGAATTTTATATGTTCAGTCTGATTATTTAGCCACTGGTGGAAAGACAATAGTTGTTCCTCAGTTCCTGACCAAGTGAAAAAAATATCATCAATGTATCGGAGCCACCCTCCGATCCATTGTAAGTAAGGGTTGTTCTCGTAAATGAATTTGTCCTCAAATTGGCTCATAAATAGCACTGCCAGTTCTGGGGCGAAAGGACACCCCATTGCTACGCCTCGGGTCTGGAAGAAAAAATCATCTTTGAATTTTAAGAAATTCCGTTTTAAAGCTAGTCTTGCCAGGCCCATAATAAATTCAGTTCGCACCTTCGTTGGTCTTTCTCTTGTGTTTAGAAATATTCTTAGTACCTCCAGCCCCTGTTCCTGGGGGATCTGGGTGTATAGAGATGTAATATCCATACTCACTAGGAAATCTTTGTTCTCTTCAAATGGTAAGTCAGTCAGCTTATTGATGAAATCAGTCGTATCCTGCAGAAAAGATTTGACATTTGTCATGAAAGGTTTTTAAAAAAAAGTCTATGAACTTTGAAACAGGTTCAAAAAGGGAGTCATAGCCAGACACTATAGGTCTTCCAGGCGGTTGTTTCTCGTCCTTGTGTATTTTTGGTAATGCATAAAACAAGGGAATGCGCAGATGTTTATTCTGCAAATACTCTAGTTCCTTTTTTCCAAGGAAACCTTGTTCAAAACCATGATTGATGATCGCGAATAGTTCTCTCTGTAATTCTTGGGTAGGGTCCTTATCTAACTTCTTGTAACAGCCTTTGTCTGACAATTGTTTATTGATCTCCGCCGTGTAGGCTTCCACTCCCAAGATGACTATGGAACCGCCTTTATCGGCTTGTTTGATTATACCATCTTTGTCCTTGGCAAGGGTTTGATCTCTTGATAGATTGGGTTTAATAAAACCTGCCTTTTTCTTCTCCTGTGATGCAATTGCAGAGAGGATTGTTTTTTAAAAAGTCAGGACCTCTTTAGGTACCTTACTCGCAGGGGGACACAATTTTGATTTCTTTCTAACACCTATTGTTTCCAAGCTCTGTGGCTGAATTGTATCCGAAAAAATGTAGTCAACCTTATTTTCCTGCAGAATTCAATGAATTCTGACTTTAGCCTAATGAAATCTGTATTCCGAGTGGGCACGAATGATAATCCTTTTTCCAAGAGGCTAGTTTCTGTTGTTGTTAGAACTTTGTCAGAAAGATTATAAATTGGAGATTTTAATTTTTGTAATTGCTGTAATTCTGCCTTCGAGTTGACATTTCCCATGGTTGGACAAATCTGGTTTTCGCGCGTGATTTCGGTTGGCCGCGTCCTAAAAAAGGCTGTTGTTGTTGTTGTTGTCCTCCTTGTTGGTAGTTTTGTTGTTGGAAATTGGGTTGAAAGGAACCTCTTCTTGCGTAACCAGGTCTATAATTTGTATTGTCCGCCTCACTACAACCAGATGAGGACGTGTCTGAAAATGTGATGAAGTTATTCCGGGACCTTCCCTGATTGTCTGGGAGGAAACGTCGTGCTTCTGGTCTGGTGTAAAAATCTTGTTGCAAGTATGGATATGCTTTCTCTAATGAGAAATTCTTCTTGTCTCTTTCAAAGTTGCTTTCTAATTGGTTAATTGTGTAGTCCTTAAACTCGATGATATCTTTGTCTACCTTATCCAACAGAGCTTTGGCATCCGTTATGTGTTGGTTATTTTTTATTTCTGTTTCCAGAATTTCTATTTCTTCTAGTTGAACTTTAGATAAACGTAGTGCTGTTTCTACTGTTAGTACCATCAGGTCTCTGCTACATTTGGTCTCTATTAGGCTGTATCCTTTTTTATAGATAGGGTCCTCCGTGAAAACTACTGGGATGTTCCTGATGATCAGTCCTCCAGGGATAGTGCCCGCTCTCAGGTGTTGAAGGAGGAAATGACCGTGGAGGTCTGTTCGAATTTGTTTCTTTTTTAACCGAGTTAGTTTTTCTGACTCGTTATTAACTTTAGCTGAGCTACTGAGTGTCGCTGATCCGAATAAAGGAGGGTTGCTCAGGAGTTTTTTTATATGTTCCTCTGAGTAAGCCAGAGTGTAATTTTCCGTCATAGTCCTTATAAAATTCGGCACGGATGATTTTGGATATGTTCTCAAGGAGATTTTTTATTATTTGTCTGATTCTCTCCCCGTTAACCTTTTATGTGTGGATTCTAACCTTGGTGCGTGAACAAAACTAACAAAGTGAAGAAAATCAATGTAAAGAAGGGAACAGAAAAAGAGGATGTGAACACCTCTAACGTGATTAATCAAAAGGAATCAGCCTAAATGTGGACTTAATTTTATGTCCTGCAATAGACCTCGCGAGCCAGCGCCGGCTACATGAGCAAGAAACAACAAAGGGTTTGGCTAAAGCACAGTAAGGCTGCGCCGTATATAGTTCTCAACAAAACAAGATGCCAGTACTGCTTTTTGATTTAACACATTTAAATGCACAATGACTTAAACAATTGTAGCATTACCACACAACAAATTGTGACTGTCTTAATCTTTTTTTATTTTTATATATTTTCAAATATTCCAAAACACATTATTTCAAAAATTCCAAAGAAACTTCAAAGGGAAGAGGGAATATTAAAAGTTGAATGTGAAAAAATAAAATTTGGACACACAAGAAGAAAAAATATATTTAAGAATGATTGGGCTACAGTCACACATCACATTCGCTATCTGCCATTTAGTCTATACAACTGTCATACACATACATCTCGCAGTCAAGAAAGAAGTGTAAATCGGGGTGAACACAAAATTCAGACACACAAGTGGGACAGGTATAAAAAAGAAAGAAAAGAAAAGACGTGAATGACCTCACCAAGGTTCAAAGCAATCTCTTATTAATATATGCGGTGGGGTGCTATTTTTATTTTATATTATTTCTAATGACAACATCATAATCATCTAAAAGGCCATCAAAAACTTTTTATAATCTGGTTTTTTCAAAACAAACGGTGTTCAAGGCCCTACATGGAACTGGAACGGACTATCTGATGAAACAGTTCACATGGTATACACCAAAAAGGAATGTTCGTTCATCTGGGGCCAAGTTGATTACAGTGCCAGCCATAAAAAAAGCAACATGGGGAGGCCGAAGTTTTATTTTCGGGCAGTGAAAGCCTGAAACAACCTCCCTGAATATCTTAGACATTTCACAGATTTAATATCCTTTAGGAAAAGTCTGAAAACTGACTTTTTGACAAATAGGTCCGACACTTTTGCCTCCCACCACTTCCACGGTCTGTTCAATGGAAAAGTAACTAGCGCCAGGACACCCCCGGATAATCGTGCGCTTTATAAGATGTCATAACATAACATAACCAACTAGGTTGGTGATTGAGGGTTCTTTTAAATAAGAGGTATTCCTCGTGCTGTTTTGTCCTCTCTACTCACTCTTTGGTTGTTATTGAAAAGAAAGTAAGGGATCGAACCTCTCAGAGCGTTTTTAGGGTTACATCTGCAAGATCATGCGTTTGCTTGCGAGACTGTTGTTTTCAGTAAACGGCTTACAGCTCACCCTTTGCTTACCATTTGTTGACTTCAGTTTCACTCTTCTTTGCCACCCCGTAATTGGCCAGCACAAGCGAAACATCACTTCCTTTCATTTCTGTGAAGCATGGACCAAACACAGATTGAGTTAACATAATCAATGCCCGTCTGCTGCTCCTAATGTGATTGAAGTACTATTTCTTCTACCCCTCTTCCATTCCTGAGTCTGTTAATCACTCCTCCTCCCCCACACCTCCCTTGTATTGTTAACCCCATACCCCCTGCTTTCTTTAGACTTATTGCATATCAGCACTGGTTGCTGTGCAACATAGCTTAATAAAAGTGGTTTGATGCAGTAATCACTGGCTGCATCAAAGCGCTTTTTTGTTTATTTAACTTCAAGCCATTTTGCTTGTTTTTTGTTTGCTATGGAGTCCATTACATGTGCAGGGCTCCTCTTATGCCTTATTTGCATTTCTAAGCTTGCCAGCAACATACTGGATAAAAAACTGCCACACACTGAAATGAAAACTTCCAAAGCACCATTTTTGCTGGGATCAGAAAGACATGACAGGACAGCTAAGTGAGCAGACAAATACAGTGCAGTTAGCAGAAGACGGGATGGAGACAATGCCCTTCCTGCCCAGCTTTGCAGATATCTGCTAGGTGGATCTCCACTTTGAGGTCATATCACAATCCTGGGCTTATGTGATAAACTGCCTGAGCTAATTACAAGCGGTGGGACTTAATGTCTCATTTATGGACCCCAGATGTATTTGGAAGGGTGTCTAGCGGCCCCTTTGGCTGTAGTTTTGGTTTTGCTATGTTGTGCTGGTTGTCAGGATGTAGATCAGCGCGCCTGCCGAAAAAACTACATTTCCCAGCATCCTAGGGCTCGCAACTACCGTTCCCAGTAATCCCGGCGGGTTGCAGGATATCATTGGGCGGAGCCTGGCGATCGGGGCTCGTGATTCTGGTTTGTCGGAGGTAGCGGCTGCTCCTCTGTATCCGGAGGTCCCTGTGAGCTTCGTTGTTCCACATCTTGAGCGGTATTTGTGACTACACGCTGGCTAGCGTATTAGTGTCTGCTGTTCTTTTCTCGTTCTGTGGAGCGAAGCGCTTTGTGTTTCATCTTGCCTCGCGGCTGCGAGGAAACATTCAGTACTTGTTTACAGAGTTCGTATACACGCGCTGTGATAGTTCAACAGCGGTGTGTAATTGAAGTACTGTGTTTGGCTTAGCTTGTGGCGGAGTGCAGGGGGGAATGAGGACCTCCGCACTACCGTCACGAATCAGTGACGTTGTGTTTGTTTCTATCGGATTGGATTACTAAATACCAAAGCGGATGGCAGTAGTGAGGGAACTACGTCATGCCGTGTTTGGGTTAACCAGCGGTTATACACTGTGTAAAGGAGACAATTGCGCTATCATAGCGACGGAGGATTTCTAATACCATAAAGTGGATCTCCTTACTTTCTTAAAGCACAGGCGTGCTGCATAATTCCTTAATGCTTTTATTGATTATCATGGAGCTAGTATCTGGATGTTTCGGAGTAATAGTTATGGGGTATGTTATTAGCAAGAACTGATATTTTAGGCAGATGGTGTATCATGCCTCATGTTTATGAGTTATTTTGTGTTCTACAGGATAGAAGGAAGGCAGAAGAAAACAGCAGTTTGGCGTCTGTGCGCATTTTCTACAGGTGAAGCTAACTATTTTTGGATTAGCGAGAATTAATGAGTGTAGGGTTAAAACTTGTATTAACCTTTGTACTTTTGTCTTACAGTTTCTTTTTCCCTGCTGCCCCTTCCTTCTTCCCTTTCTTCTTTTGGGTTTTTTCCCCTTTTGGGGTTTTTCCCTCACCGTATCGACTGAACACCCTGTGTTTATACTTCAGGGTGTTCGGAAGGTCCGGAGGTGGAGCATTGTTTCGGCATGCAGATCCTGCGGAGTGCAATCCTGACAGAATCACGAGCCTAAGAATTTCACTCTGCCCGATCTGTATGTAGAGACAATGGCGTCTATGGAGGATGTGTTACATGCCTTGGTTTTGGTACAGCAGGAGTTGGCCTCCTCTAAAGCAGAGACCGCTGCTTTACGGGAATAGGTGGAACGCCTGAGTAGTAACCCTTTTAATGCTTCCGCCCCGTCCTCTAATGTCCAGGTCACTGTGCCTCCACCCATTCCACTGGCTACTCCTGAAAGGTTCTCGGGGGACCCCCGCAAGGTACACGTGTTTATGACTCAGGTCCTCATGCATTTCTCATGTAAACCCTCATCGTTCCCCACGTACCATTCGAGGGTGGCTTTTTTGATTTCATATTTGGTGGGAGACGCGGCGGACTGGGAGTTACCCCTAGTAAAACGTGACGATGCTATCCTGTCTGATTGGACGGCATTGAAGACCGAATTTGAGAGGGTTTTTGACCGAAGAGCTACGACGTTCAGTGCTGATCGAGAGCTGTTAGCATTGAGACAAGGCAGGGGTGAACTAATAACTTATTTAACTGCTTTCAACAGACTAGTGGCCGAAGCAGAATGGCTGGAGGAAAAAAGAATGTCCCTTTTTTATCAGGGGTTGCATGACGACTTAAAAGATGTAGTGGCCCAGGTTGATCCTCAGCCCACTTCTTTTGTTGACATGGTGAATTTGGTGTTAAGGCTGGATAGCCGTTTGTCTGACAGAGGGTGTAACAGGAGAAAATGGGAAAGAGGGGTTTACAGTGGTGAAAGAAACCCGCGCAAGGCATCTGGAGGAACGGAAAACCCTCCGGAACCTATGGAGATAGGAGCACTCAGAGCACCTTTGTCGAGAGAAGAGAGGGAGTCAAGAAGAGTACAGGGCCTATGCATGTACTGTGGGAAGAAGGGACATTACGTCCGGGAATGTCCTTCTAAACCCAAGTCTTCAGGGAATGTCAATAGGTTCAAGAAGGTTGCTGTATCTACGACAGTGCAGGAAAGAGAGCAGAAGGAAGACAGCGCTTCTGGGGTAGAAGGGGGGCATGCATGGAAACTCACTTCTTTGTCTTCCCTGGGTGATGATGAAACAGAGCCTCACTTGGTGATTGTAATGACGCTGGAATACGAACTAGAAAGATATCAGGTGATGGTGATGTTAGATTCCGGTGCAACCGGTAATTTTGTGGATGAAGGCCTGGTGAGACGTTTAGCTTTACCTCGTGTCTCTAGGGAGACTCCTGAGGATGTATTAGCGGTTGACGGGCAGCCTTTAACATCTGGCCAGATTACTGAAAGAACCAGTGAGTTGGGGTTGTCTGTGGTGGTACAGGGCTTTGTGCATTCGGAGGTTTTGTCCCTGAACATCATCGCTGCACCCCAGTACGAAATCATTTTGGGTATGCCTTGGTTATGTAAACACAACCCTGTGGTGGATTGGCAAACGAAAATGTTTCGTTTTGTGTCTGAGCATTGTAAGGATCATTTGGTACCATGTGTTTCTGCTAATGTCACGGCGTTAGCCACACCTTTTGTGGCAGCTACTGCTGTGGAAACAAATATTAAACTACATGTGGAATACTCAGCCTATAGAGACGTGTTCAGTGAGTCAAAGGCAGAAGCTCTACCCCCTCACAGGGAATATGATTGCCGCATCAATTTGGTGGATGGGGCTACGATTCCATCTTGCAGAGTGTATGCTTTGTCTGTACCTGAGACCACTCATTTGAAAGAGTACATAGAGCATTATTCTTGTTTGGGGTTCATCCGTCCCTCCCGCTCTCCAGCTGCTTCTCCTCTTTTCTTTACAGCTAAAGCCAACGGGGACTTGAGAGCGTGTGTGGACTATCGCCTCTTGAACAAGAATACCATCCGTAACCGTTACTCTCTTCCCCTCATCTCGGTCTTACTTGATCAGGTGAGGGAAGCCAAGATTTATACTCGTTTGGACCTATGTGGGGCGTATCACCTGGTCAGAGTAAGAGAGGGGGATGAATGGAAGACGGCGTTCAAGGCGCGATTTGGTCTGTACGAGTACCTGGTGATGCCTTTTGGGCTTTGTAATGCTCCTGCAGCTTTTCAGTTTTTTATAAACGGTGTCCTGAAGGAATACGTGGACCAATTTGTTGTGATGTACATAAATGACATCTTGATTTATTCACAGGACGTATCCTGTCACACAAACCATGTATGCAAAGTTTTGGATAAACTAAGGGAACACCGTTTATACGTGAAATTGAGTAAATGTGAGTTTGGGGTTCAAGATGTGGAATTTCTGGGGGTGAACCTCAGTCCAAGCGGATTGCAGATGTCCGAAAGGAAGGTACAGGCAGTAAGGGATTGGCCAGCCCCAAAGAATGTGAGGGAGGTGCAGAGCTTCTTGGGGTTCGCCAATTATTACCGTCGGTTCATTTTGCATTTTTCCCAGACTGCTGTCCCCATCACCCGGTTGTTACGGAAAGGAAAGGTTTTTGAATGGACAGGGGAGGCTGAGGAGGCTTTCAAAGCTCTGAAAAGTGCTTTCACCACAGCACCGGTGTTGGCACATCCTGTTTTGGAACATCCTTTCATAGTCGAAGCAGATGCCTCGGATGAAGCCATAGGAGCTGTCCTATCCCAGAGGGATTCACATACAGGTCAGCTTCATCCTGTTGCTTATTTGTCAAGGAAGTTGAGCTCGGCTGAGGTCAACTATTCCATAGCCGAGAAAGAACTCTTGGCAATAAAAAGGGCTTTTCAGGAGTGGAGGCCTTACCTGTGGGGGGCTTGTCAGGCGGTGACGCTGTATACCGATCACCGGAACCTCCAATACATGTCCTCTGCTAGACATCTGACGCAAAGGCAAATGCGGTGGATGCTTTTTTTCTCCGAGTACAACTTTGTGGTAACCTTTCGTCCTGGCTCGGAGAACAGGAAGGCGGATGCTCTATCCAGACAGGAAATCCCCATAAAACAGAGTGAGGAGGAGCAGTCCATCATCCCTTCAACTAAGGTGGTGTGTTTGATTAGGGCCGAAAAGTTTCTGGATGACATCAAAGGCTCCAGATCTGTGGGGTCTTGGGTCTGTTGGGCGGCTGCCAAACCAGGTCGGATGGTGAGACAAGGTTTGCCTTTCCAGGGGGAGTGTTTGTTTCTACCTAATGAGGAGATCCGGAAGAAAGCCTTTAGTTGGTGTCACGATGCTCCGGCGGCTGGACATCCTGGTGTTACAAAGACAGTGAGTCTGCTTAGAAGACATTTTTGGTGGGAGTCTTTGCTCAGAGATGCTACCCAGTGGGTAGAGAGGTGTGATATATGTGCCAGAGCAAAAGGGGAAAACACCAAAAAGAAAGGTCTGTTGACGCCTATGCCCACACCCGATCGTCCATGGCAGAACATCAGTTTAGATTTTATCACAGGACTGCCTTCTGACCAGGGAAAAACCGCGGTATTGGTGGTAGTGGACAATCTAACAAAGATTGGACACTTCATTCCATGTGTGAACCTTCCCACTGCTAGTCAAACGGCACAGCTATTGGCCTCTCAAGTAATTAGTTTGCATGGCATTCCAAGAGTCATCGTGTCTGATAGGGGGCCACAATTCATCGCTCGTTTTTGGCATATGTGGTGCAAGGCATTGGGTCTAGAGTCAGCGCTCTCTACCAGCTTCCATCCTCAAACAGACGGACAAACAGAACGTCTGAACCAGACCTTAAAAAAGTATTTGCGCTGCTACTCCAAAGAAGCGCACAAATCATGGGTGGAACTTTTGTGGATGGCGGAGTTGGCGTACAACAATGCCTGGCACAGTTCCTTAGGCATGTCTCCATTCAAAGCCAACTTTGGTTACGATGCTAACACTTTGCCAGTCGTTATCCCTACTGATTCGAGTAACCAGCCCTCTGTTAGGGAGCGTGTACAGACCTTAAGGAGAGTGCATAAAGAAGTGCACAAACATTTGCTAAAGGCCAAAGAGGTGTACAAACGATGGGAGGACAGGCATCGAACACCGGGTCCTCAGTTCAACGTAGGGGATAAGGTGTGGCTCTCGACTAAGTACATTCGTTTTAAGTTGAGGAGCATTTTCCATCCACGTTTCATTGGTCCCTACCCTGTTGTACGACAAATCAACCCTGTAGCGTACAAGTTGAAGTTGCCTACCGCGTTGAGAATCCATCCTGTGTTTCATGTGCAGTTGTTGAAAAGAGCCCTTTCTTCGCGCAGAACGGCGCCGCCTGCCATAGCAGGTGACGGGAATCTGGAGTACGAGGTGATGTCTATCCGTGATTCCAAATTCCGCAGAGGGGTGCTTTGGTATCTAGTCTCATGGAAGGGGTACGGTTCCGAGGAGGATTGGTGGGAGCCGGTGCAACACATCAAAGCTCCTAGGGCGGTACGGTCGTTCCACAGGAGGTTTCCTGCGAAGCCTGGGCCTAGGAGGCGCATGGGAGGAGGGCGTACTGTCAGGATGTAGATCAGCGCGCCTGCCGAAAAAACTACATTTCCCAGCATCCTAGGGCTCGCAACTACCGTTCCCAGTAATCCCGGCGGGTTGCAGGATATCATTGGGCGGAGCCTGGCGATCGGGGCTCGTGATTCTGGTTTGTCGGAGGTAACGGCTGCTCCTCTGTATCCGGAGGTCCCTGTGAGCTTCGTTGTTCCACATCTTGAGCGGTATTTGTGACTACGCGCTGGCTAGCGTATTAGTGTCTGCTGTTCTTTTCTCGTTCTGTGGAGCGAAGCGCTTTGTGTTTCATCTTGCCTCGCGGCTGCGAGGAAACATTCAGTACTTGTTTACAGAGTTCGTATACACGCGCTGTGATAGTTCAACAGCGGTGTGTAATTGAAGTACTGTGTTTGGCTTAGCTTGTGGCGGAGTGCAGGGGGGAATGAGGACCTCCGCACTACCGTCACGAATCAGTGACGTTGTGTTTGTTTCTATCGGATTGGATTACTAAATACCAAAGCGGATGGCAGTAGTGAGGGAACTACGCCATGCCGTGTTTGGGTTAACCAGCGGTTATACACTGTGTAAAGGAGACAATTGCGCTATCATAGCGACGGAGGATTTCTAATACCATAAAGTGGATCTCCTTACTTTCTTAAAGCACAGGCGTGCTGCATAATTCCTTAATGCTTTTATTGATTATCATGGAGCTAGTATCTGGAAGTTTCGGAGTAATAGTTATGGGGTATGTTATTAGCAAGAACTGATATTTTAGGCAGATGGTGTATCATGCCTCATGTTTATGAGTTATTTTGTGTACTACAGGATAGAAGGAAGGCAGAAGAAAACAGCAGTTTGGCGTCTGTGCGCATTTTCTACAGGTGAAGCTAACTATTGTTGGATTAGCGAGAATTAATGAGTGTAGGGTTAAAACTTGTATTAACCTTTGTACTTTTGTCTTACAGTTTCTTTTTCCCTGCTGCCCCTTCCTTCTTCCCTTTCTTCTTTTGGGTTTTTTCCCCTTTTGGGGTTTTTCCCTCACCGTACCGACTGAACACCCTGTGTTTATACTTCAGGGTGTTCGGAAGGTCCGGAGGTGGAGCATTGTTTCGGCATGCAGATCCTGCGGAGTGCAATACTGACACTGGTCAAATGCAGCAAAGTTTCTCTCAACCATTGAACGTTTCATGGGGCTAAGAAAAAGTACTGCTTATTACCCTTAAGTATTTTGGGGCATTTTGTCTGGCTCGATAAAATGAAAGTTTCTTTTCTACATTCCAATGCCACGTATTTATTTTGATTGAATTTTTTAACAAAATCGTTTGAGCATTAAATCTAGTTTAAAAAGAATATAGTGGTCAGCCAAACAGCATCCCATTTCAACAGACTCTTGTTAACGGAAAAACCGTGACATCTGTACGGTTCCACATGCCTTGATGTAGCCTCTCACCACCCATATCATTCAGTGTAATGTCTTGTGAAGAGTTTCAGTGCTTCATGCAAGATGGCTGAAAGTTAAATCAATAAAAGCGCCATGACATGGCATGTGTTGATCACATCATAGCACTTTGATTTTCTTTACTTTCAGCTATGTTGTACAGTTGCTGCTCTGTTGTACAACACAGTTAAACAAACACCGACAAAGCCAAAAGATCTCTTATAGAGGAGATCTATTGGCTTTGCCAATGTTTGCATCACTCATCACCCCCTGACTATCTACAGATCAGGTGTTAATCTTCCCTCTCAATATATCTGTTCCTCGTAACCCATTCTTACTAACTTGCACATCACCTTCTGACTATCTACAACTGGTATCTTGCTTCACGAAGTTTACCCAGATGTCTTCAAATAGCTTAAACCTATCATTTATTTATGCTTGAGAATTTTTTTAATCCTTCTACTGTGTGAGGTCTCACTATTCATGCTCTTTGAAATTCTAAAATCTAGCCAAAATGTATGTGCAGTAGACTGGGAATGAGTGTACATAGAAACAATTTCATATCCTTTTTCTCAGTCTATTCCAGGATCCCAGAGATCCATACTTTGCCCCTATGGTATTTATCTTCCTAGTCAATAGTTTTTCTATGTAGTCTCCACAGTTCCCAGTCTCCACAGTCCCAAGACTTATCTGGTTGGTTGTCCATTCTCCTCTTCATGTGTGTGGGCCTTTTGTTTACTGATATCAGCTGTTTTTGAAAGGAGGTATTCTCTCCGCTAAGGGGTTGCGCTTCAGTATTGTGGGTGCCACTGCTGAGTTCACTGAGCCAATGTAAACTTTGATCTTCACAAGTTCTTTCAACAGCATGTTTTGTGCTGACATTTTTTACACTGGGGGTTTCAGTTTCTGTTTACTGGCCACTGCTTCAGAGAAACGGAGTTGTCCCACATGTTTTGATTTCAACATGTGCATGTAGAAGGATAACAGTTTTTCATATAAAACTAGCTTACCCGTCGCGCGTTGCTGCGATCTCAGAAGAAAGGAAATGTAAGGAAACTTGTTAAGATAACATTCAATTTACATTGTGTCATTTTTATTGAAACTTATTCATTTTAATATGGAAATCATTTTAAAGTGTTGTTTTAATTCGTTTATTTATTTGAGTGCTTGTGGATACACGGTATTTTTGTTTTTTCCATCTGGTTCATACATGAATAAATCAGAAGGTTTTCCGATGCATGAGCTGGCCACATACAGTTGTCCATGTGAGAAGCATGGAATCCCCAAATCTAGTCCACACACTTGCAGCGATTGTCCTTGTGCTTTGTTGATGGTCATTGTAAAAGCGAGTCGCACCGGAAACTGTAAACTTTATGTACACAAATAAATCAGAAGGTTTTCCGACGCGTGAGCTGGCCACACACAGTTGTCCATGTGAGAAGCACGGATTCTCCAAATCTAGTCCACACACTTGCAGTGATTATCCTTGTACTTTGTTGATGGTCATTGCAAAAGCGAATCTCACCGTAAACTGTAAACGTTCAGTATTGGAAAGATTATGAGGGCCCTGGGTGGCAGGGGGGGCCGATATTTAACACATTTTTCTTTTTTTTGTTTTTGCCAGAAACCTTTGCAGGAGTGTACTCACCAACTTTTAACAATTTTTTTTTATTTTTATTTTTTTTAGATAGAAACCTTCGCGGTAGTGTACTCAAGAACTTCCCAAAGTTTCATGCCGATCATATGAATGGTGTAGTAATGCATAAAGGACAAACGGACATACTTTGTTTTTTATATATATAGATAGAAGAAAGCCTTTTTCGCTAACAGAAAGTGATGCATAGCGGATGAGTCTGTTTCATCATTCATAACATACTTTTTCCTATGCTTCCTTTCTGTCTGGTCATTTTTATTGAGAAGCATACTTTGTTTCCATCAACGTTTCCATCAGGCCTGTATGAGATGTTTACCCGACGACCAAGGCCGAACAATCCAGAGGCCAGTAGTAAAATAAAAATAATTCACTTAGGGCCCGATGTAGGTAGGTAAATACCGGTCGGAAACGGCCAAAATACAGATTTTCGGCCGTTTCCGACCCGTATTTGGATATTAAGATGTAGGGGCATGTTAAATTACAGAATCGGTAATTTTACCGAATCTGTAATTTTTCCGATTCAGTAAAATACCGAATCTGTAAAATTACCGATTCTGTAATTTAACTTGTAGGTAACACTGTAATCAGTGCTACAAGGGATTAAGAATTTGTTATTAACCACCAACTAGAAGTTGGTGGTAAATAATGAAAACCCTTCAAAAAGCATTTTTTTTGCTTTAAAAAATGTGCCATGTTGTAGACATACATGCCCTAAGGGCATGTATGTCAGCAACATGTGCACCCATGCACAATTGCGGGGTGCAACAGTGTGTCAAAGTGACACCCTGTCCCCCTTGCAAATTCGTTAATTTTACCGAATCGGTATTTACCGATTCGGTAATTGGCATTGATTCCTATGGGTCTCAAGGCCCATAGGAATCAATGGCAATTACCGAATCAGTAAATACCGATTCGGTAATTACCGAATCATTCCGATTCGGTAATTGCAAAAGTGAAATTACCTACATCCCATTTACCTACTCTTAAATACCGAATCGGTATGATTCGGTATTAAAGAGTAGGTAAATCGAGATTACCTACATCGGGCCCTTACTGGCTCTGCAATTCCTTCACAACATGGGGGTTGAACGCATGTTTGAATTATTCTCTATTCTTTACCATCAGAAAAAGTTCATTTTTTTTTACTTTTAATGCAGATGAAAATGAAAAACGCTACAGCACTATTAATTTAAGGAGCTACAAAAAATTAAATTAAAACTTTTTCTGGAGTTTAAATTAAAAAATAAATGGTGGTCTATGTTAGTTTACAGCTGTCTTGTGCACCTGTTTGGTTTGTGAACATTGATTGTAAAGGGACATGTTGTGGCATGCCTTACACATTTTGAACCAATGGACCAATCAGTAGCAAGTTTGGCACGTTCAAGGTTTTTATTGGAAACAAACTGTTCCGCAGTTTGATTCAAATTGGAAAAGGTAGGAAAAGTTATGAAGGGTGCAAAAATATATTTTCCCATGAACTGAGATGTTAACATAAATACAGAGGCCAGACTGCACGTAAATGCAATCATAAAGATGGAGTACCAGAGGCAGCAACCAAATTAAGGAATGATGGAAGGATCTGAGCGAAGATCATAGACACAAGCTTGCAATCCCAGTGTCAGTAAACAGACATGCACAAGAACTACTGTGCCACTTAGGGCCTGATTACCACTTTGGCTTTAGGAATTAGGCCCACCATATCTGTATTATGTGTTCACTGGAGTAAAGCCAAGAGAATGGAAGATTTATCTGACTTTGCAGGACACAGCAAAATATTAGGTCATAAAGGGGTTATATTCAGGGTAGGGTGTTAATCTGATGTGGCATTGAGGGCAAAAGAACAATGTGTTGGAATGCTACGAGCGTGATTGGCAGTGTTTAGCCTTATTGCAAATATTCCTTCAATCACCCTTTGTGTGTTTGATGTAATATCCTAAGTGGCCAAGTGTATGCCCAGACATGGGTCTCGTGCTTACTATACAACTGAAACCAAGCTCCACTCAATTGACAAGCCACAATGAGGGCAAAATCAGCCTTGGGTTGCTCTGTTCCAGTTCAGAGAGGACCTGACTTGGCAGTTCAGCTGCACTGTGACTATTGGAGCAGAACCAACACTGATTCGCATATTGCGGAGTCTATTCTGAGGTGGCATGGTGGGCAAAGGTTTGATGGGTTGGAATGCTTCCCTGAGTGTTTGCCAGTGGTTAGAGTTTTTCTCCAATCACATTTTGTTTGTTAGAGAGCACAGCACACCATTCACACATATCTCTTCCACACTCCATTACATCTATGACATATTGCAATCTCATATAACACAGCTGTTCTTTACCAGTGGTTAATACAGACACAGAGGGGCTGATTCACAAAAACATTTAAGAATGTGTGATATACTACTATCACAGTTCTTTTTCTTTTGACATATTATTATATGTCTTTATGAATTGACCATAAATGTCCAACTCCCCATACTAAAAGTGCATAGAGGCCACATACCTATTATTACAAATGGCATATGAATATTCCCAGAATATTCCCATTTCAGAGGTTTTGGGGTCTATCCACATAAGCATGTAACAGTATGTAAATAAAGAACAACAGGAATACTATTTCACATACTTCAAACTGCCTCTGTGAATAGGCCCAGATTATTTACATTATTTGACATCACAACATAAAATATAGAATTGCAACCACCCAAACACAAAATAACATCAGAAATGGCATTAGTGATAATAAAGCTGAGAATACATGCTATTTTCAGCATTTCTTGCGCACAGTGGTCTTGATGTAAAACATTAAATCCAGAGTCCAAATCTCAACACCCTAGGATTTTGTCTCTATTTGTCTGTTCATCAAACATTTCTGACAGTTAGACTTGACCCTTACAGTTGCCTTTAAAGTTTTTTTTGTCATGAATGACATAACAAGTAAGGAGATCTGTTATCCCATTGACCTTTCCATGTGATTGCACACCCTAGTTCCAACTATCTTTAGTATCCTCAATTGCATTGTTTTAGGATGAAATAGAATGCCATTGACAAGAACACTACTGGATGAGGTGACCGACAATATGAAAGAGACAACGTGTGCTACTTTATGTTAGTCACAGTTAATCTAGTTTTCTGCAAGCTTATGTGTTTACACCTATTTTCGACAACTCACAACGTAAAAGCAGGCGCTCTCTTCCGGGGTTGTCGGTCCTTGCCCAAGAAGGGATTGCTGCTCTGGCTCCAACACGCAGGGGGAGAGGACTCGGGGAGCCGTTTGTGTCACAGATGGGCGGAGAGTGTGTGCAGTTTCGCTGGGTGGATGGGTGCGGCTACATCCTTGCTAATACTTGACCATTGTTCTTCGTAGGGCGAATTCAGGGTAGTCGGTTGTTGATCTGGGTAGAGATTCCTCTTTTTATTTGTTTCCAAGTGTTGGGGGACGTATAGTTGCATTATTAGGGACAATCTGTTCAGGAAGGACTTCACTTGGGATCTTTCTTGTAGGGCTGACACACATCCATGATCTCTGGGGTGTTGAGTTTGACGGACAGCTACAGGTTGGCTTGTTGTTGCTCATTACACATAGTAAAATATGATCAATGCTTTATTGCATGAATTGATAAAACCTTTGCAAAATACAAAAAATTAAATATAGCACTTATTAGATTCATTAAAAAGACCCCCCAGTTCCTGTGGTTAAAGACACCCGAACTCCCACTTATAAGAGCTCTCTTATAAGTGCACTGCCCGCAAATCCGATGATGATGTTTCCTTAGGGGCCATTGTGATCCCGGTTGAGGTCGCTTTTAAGTCCCAGATTTAACCAACCTATACATTATTCCCCTTCCGATAGTCGTTTTGTTTTTGTATATCTGTCAGTTTTTCATATACATGGCTGCCCCGCAAAAAGAGTTGTTCAACTATCGCGAGGAGCCAGGGGTCTGCATCGCTGGCTGAGGTAACGATAAGCGGATCCCCTGCTCTAGTTTTTTTATTGCGCGGTCCATGAACCTCACCAGTGCGCAGTTTAGATTGGTATTCCGGGGATCCAAAGAGGCCAATACTGCAGCTCTTCACCATCTGACCTCCTTGTTGTTCCAGCCCCTCCATAGAAGAGCCCTTCTTTCCTTCAAGAGGTTAGGACACAGGCAAAGTACATGGATTAAGTCTTCCCTGTGATGGCCGCAAAGCCGACATGGTTCCAGGGCATGGTCTCTTTTCCATTTGGGACAATGGCAAGTCAATTGGATCAGCCCCATTCTTAATTTTAAGAAGCGGAGCTTGGTGCATGCACTAAACGGGAAGGTTAGAAACCTCTGAGTTTTCAACTGATCATATGTCTTGAGAGTCATCCAGCCATGGCTTCTAGCTGCTAAGGAGAGCTTTTTCGCACCTATTTTTACTAGCCTCTTAAACTCGTTTTGGCTTACATGTAGGTCCCAGACTTCGCTCAGGCCGAGAGTCTTCAGCCCGATTGACAAATAGCGGTGCCCCGCTAGCCATTGTTTTGTGTTCAGGTTGGTCCATAAATGTTGCACTAGTCTGCCCTCTTTTGATGACCTCAGCTTATAGCAGCTCGTTAGAAAAGTCATCGTTCTGCCAATTGATTGTTTGCAGATGCCCTGTTCCAGCCTGATTTGTGCCAGTGAAGTGTATGATGGTAGCTGGAAGACAGTTCTAAAAATGTTCGCAATGATTTTGTCTAGTTCGCCACAATCCAGCCCTTTTAGCGCCTCGCTTCCATATGTTAGAGTTGGAATTACTTTTGCCAGAGCCACCTGAAGTGTTGGAGTAAAGGTTGGGCCGAGTAGTTTCTTGTGGATGGAGCTAAGTGCGAATGCTAGAGCTGTTCTTTTCTTCTTTAGTTTGCCCAAATGGCTTTTATATCTTCCGTTGTTGTTGAAGAGGACTCCTAAGTACTTGTAGCAATTGGTTTCTACAATACTTTCCGAGTTTAAGACCCATAACAGCTTCTTGAGCCTTATCGGACGAACCGCCAGGATTTTAGTTTTCTTATTATTTATCTGAAGCCCATTCTTGTTTGAGTATGCAGCAGTTTCATTCATGAGCCTTTGTAGTGCCTATCTTTGTGTGGCTTAAAAGGACCACGTAGTCGGCCTACAATAGATTTGACAAATGCAGGCTTCTTAATTTGGGGGCATGCAAGTTGACTGTATTTAGGGCTTCCGGGAGATCCGATAAAAAATAAGTTAAAAAAACCGAAGGGACTGTCTGCATTCTTTTCCATAGAAAGAGCACACCGTGTCCCGGGAGGACAACCGAAACCGGGAGCTGCTCCACGACCCATTATTGCCCGGCTGTTCAACTTCCAAGATAGGGACGCGATCCTACAGGCAGCGCGGGTATCCCCTCCAGTCAAAATTCAAAATTCCACGCTGGCTTTCTTCCCGGATTATACGGCGGAAGTCGCACGTAGGAGGAGAACATTCTTTTACGTAAAGAAGGAACTCAGAGCAAGGGAGATTCCATACTCAATGCTCTTTCCAGCCAGGCTACGGATAGTGGCAGATAATAGGACATGGTTCTTTGACACCCCGGAGCTCGCACAGGACTGGCTGGAGGGATGGAGACCGGCCAATCAACCTCGCAGATCCAACAGAACACAAAATAACCGTGACAATGGCAACCGCCCGAGCTCCCAAGCGTCAGGAGGCGAGATGGGGGAACAATCACCACTGAGAGAAATTGTGGGCGAAGACGATACCGAGGAACAATAACTCCCCGACTCGGGCAACGCGAGATTAATGCATCGGCTGCCTGACGGACTGCCAATGGACACTGGGCGGAAGGCCTCCGAGGAGAAGAAGAGAGGCCGCCGACTCCGGAGAGTCCTTTACCCCAGCGCGCAAGTACTTTGTATTGGGGATGGGTCAAGCACTCTGCTAAGTTGGGGGGGCGGGCAGTTCTGGGTCCGTATAGCAGGGGGGCAGGGAGGGGGGGAGTTCAGGGAAGGGGTGTTTTCAACTTTTCAGATTGTTTAACTAGCAAGGGTACTTGTTTGACTCATGACATCACGACACAACACGAGACTATCACTGCGGGGAATCACAAGTGGGAAGGGCTGACACGCGAAAGCGCGACTACACCACATACATCTACCTCACCACAGGTTAGACGCCATGCCCCTAGTGAGGATGGGTGGGTTCAGCCCCTGGGAGGTTCCATTCATAGTGAGATGGATGCATTCATTCCAACGACAGAATGGTGGCCCCACGACGAAATAATGCCTTAAACGAGATAGGCCGAATGGCCCCGGTGGTGCCACTGCAGATAATGTCCTGGAACGTCAGGGGGTTGGGGGATAAGATAAAACGGGGACTGGTGCTTCAGGGCATTAATAGACCGGGCCCGGCCTTGGTTCTTCTTCAAGAAACACATCTAGCGGGCACCGCTCGACAGGCATTAGATAGACGGGGTTACCAAATGATAGCACACTCTGAGTTCACTTCCGGATCACGCGGGACAGGCATATTGTTACGAAAGTCCTCACAATTCATACCTCAGTCCACCAAGGTAGACGATCAGGGCCGCTTCACTGCTGTACACGGACAGTGGGAAGGCAGGCCGCTGAACGTGGTATCGGTTTATGTCCCACCCGCACTACACGCCGTGGCATTGCCGGACCTCGGCAGGTTCTTACTAGAGCTTCCGGAAGGCGATTTAACTGTGGGGGGAGATTTTAATGCAGTCCTACACAACACGCGTGATAGGTTCCCTGCACAATCACAAGTGGCTGGCACAAATAGATTCGGCGGCTTCTTGGAGGCACAGGGATTGTTCGATATCTGGCGTCAGACGCACCCGGAAGAACAGCAATACACCTAATATTCCGCAACACATAATAGCCTGTCCAGAATTGATTATTTCCTCACACTCGGCAATGGTCTTCTTACCGTAGATGGCGTGCAGATGAAACCGAGGGGCATCTCGGACCATTCACCACTGACTCTGTCTCTGTCCAGTCATGAGAGGACTCGCAGGAGAATATATCCGATGTATCCAGGGTATTTAAACATACCATCGATTAGTAAAGACCTAAAGAAGGCAACCCAACTTTACTTTGAAGAAAATCTTACCCCAGTTGACTCCCCCTCAGTTCTTTGGGAAGCCTACAAAACAGTCCTCAGGGGGCAAGCCATTGCCACGATAACAGAGTATAAGCGCGCTCAAAGGAGGGAGTTGGTAGAGCTTGAGCTGGAGCTCGACAGGGCAAACGCATCCCATATGGCAAACCCAACAAATGACACATTGCACTCCTTACAACTGCGCCAACGCCTTCACGATGACCACCTGAGACGCCAGACAATGGGGGACATCGCAGCAACCACACATAAGGTGTATGACATAGGGGACAAAGCGAGTAAACTCCTGGTATGGCTGGACAAGAAGAAGGGGGGTAGTAGGAATATACTACACATAACTGATGTAAACGGGGACTTGCACACACGGCCTGATGAGATAGTAGACATACTGGCCGACCACTTCCAGGAGGTATACACCCCAAGAGTAGAGGTGTCAGAGGATACAGCGTTGGAAGCCCTCCGCGACATACAAACACCAACACTGACGACGGAGGCGGCAAACAACCTCGAATCCGACTTGTCGGTTGAAGAGATTCAATTGACTATCAACGCGACTCGATCGGGTAAGGCTCTGGGCCCGAACGGGATACCCATTGAGTGGTTTAAAATGATGTCTGAATCCCTGAGTGAACCCCTTTTACGGATGTATGAAGAAAGTAGGGAGAAGGGAACAATGCCCCTAGACCAACGGATGGCGACCATTGTGGCTATCCCGAAGCCTGGCAAACCACCTAGTGAATGTACGTCCTACCGGCCCATATCGCTCCTCAATGCAGAAGCTAAAATCCTAGCAAAACTGTTAGCGAACAGGCTGCTGCCATACTTGGAACAGTTGATCCATCCAGATCAGTCGGGCTTTATGCCGCATAGAAGTACGGCACTGACCCTCCGTAGAGTGCATGGGGTGCTGGCAAGAGCGCCGTCACTGACGGAGCCGGCAGCAATACTGTCACTTGATGCCAAAATGGCATTCGATATGGTGGAATGGCGCTACCTTTTTGCGGTACTGACCCGCATGGGGTTCGGTCCCAAATTTATTTCCTGGGTAAGACTACTGTACACCGACCCCATGGCACGAGTGGTGGCGAACGGACACATATCACGTGAAATTCGCCTGGCACGGGGAACCAGGCAGGGTTGCCCGCTATCGCCCATCCTATTCGCGCTAGTACTGGAGCCGCTGGCGATCGCCATTAGAACGACACCACTGCTGAAGGGGATTCGCTGGAATGACAATTGGGAAGATAGGGTGTCCCTGTATGCAGATGACATGCTGATTTACCTGACGGACCTGGAGAGAGGTATCCCGAATCTCCTGGCATTATGTGACACACACGGGCTAGCGTCGGGCTACACTAGTAATTGGGCAAAGTCGATCATTTATGTGCTGAAGGGCTCGCTCCCTGCGCTTCTTGACACCTGCCCTCTGGCAGTGGCCACCACCTCCTTCAAATACTTAGGACTATACATCACCCAGGATTCTGCAGAATTTTTCGAGTCCAACTTGCTGCCTCCCCTCACGAGATTAGGTAACGACGTAAAACACTGGAAGGGTCTTCCACTGACACTACTGGGCAGGGCAGCCTTGTTCAAAATGATGGCACTGCCGCGTTTCCTATACGTACTCGAAAACACACCACTTCTAATACCTCAGAGTTATTTTCAAAAAGTAACGGCAGTGATGTCGGGTTTATTGTGGGGCGATCGCCCAGCCCGTATAGCACATATAAAACTAAACAGGAGCTGGTATGATGGCGGGATTGCTCTGCCAAATATGCAATTGTACTACCGGGCGGCGCAGCTTAAAATTATTAACCAATGGCTACACGCCCCACAGACCGACCCGGCATTCATGGCCGACAGAGCTCAACTCGGCACACATAGCTTACTGGCACCATTATATCACATGGGTGCTGCTGGAAAACTCACAGGACCCACCAAACATGTAGTAACACTGTGGTATAGAGCACAGACAAGACTTAAATGGGGGGGAGTTATAACTAAAATGACCCCATTGTGGGACACGAAGGTGTTGGGACACTTAAGACGTAGTAAAGGATTCACCCGATGGGATGATATAGGAATTTCGACGGTTGGTGACATGTGGTCAGGAGAGGGGGTGGTCCCATTCTCATACCTCCAACAACACTACGATATGGGTCCCTCAGAAATGTTTAGATACGTCCAAATTGCGCACGCTCTACAAGCAGCTATCCCACCAGGTACACACATCCCGGAATCCTCACCGCTTGAGGACCGCTTACTTACGGACTTCATGCAGGAAGGCGCAACTTCCCTGACGTACCGGAAATTGCTGAATAACCTGCCCGACTCGCTGGGGAAGTTGCGGGAGAAATGGGTGGAGGACGTAGGAGCTTTGGATGAGTCAAATTGGAATGCAGCAATGGCGTCGCCGCGTGAGGCTGGCGTGTCGGCTAGGTTCCGTCTGATACAATTGAAAATCTTACATAGGATATACTATACACGGACCACACTGCACAAACTACAGAGAGCAGACCATCCAAACTGTCTTAGGGGATGCGGAGAAGAAGGCACTTTCATACATACAATTTGGGGCTGCCCAGCCCTCGTGGGCTACTGGCAACAGGTGCTGCGCACCATTTCACAGACATTAGAGGTATCACTAACACCTGACCCCGGGTATGCCTGTTGAACGTATGGGGGCCCACTGACTTATCGTACCATGGCCGGCTGTGGACTACAATAGGCCTCATGACAGCCAAACATGACATTTTGCAGAAATGGGGGTCGGCAGAGTTTCCTGACTTGGCGCAATGGTGCAGAAATGTGGACGCGCTTATGGTGACAGAACAGGCGGTATACAAATTAAGAGCTAACCCACGCAAGTGGAACAAAGTCTGGCAGCCTTGGAACACATACAGGGGGGACATTTCTGACCCTTTATCAGAAGACGATATGGATAGCTCTGAGGATGAGACAGAGGATGACTAATTGATTGCCGTAATTAATTGGGGATGTTACTGTAACTATGGGACGACCTGGCCACTGATCAGATTGTTTTTGTGGACCTTACCGGGTGGGGGTTGGGTGCTCATACCGTTAACTAGTGTGATGCCTAGCAGGATAGACTGGAAGATCGACAAGACAAGGAATGTCGTATGTTATATTATTGAGTCACAATTTGAGTTTTTGTTAATATAAAATAGAAAAGCAAGATGAAAACATATGTATGTATGAAAATGATACACAGCCCGACAAGTATGATACACTCGCAGATTCCGTGAAACATGTGAACGTAACAGCCGGCCTCAGGGTTGTAGGCGCACGTTTGTATATTGTTGGGAAACCAATAAAGTCTTGCATTTAAAAAAAAAAAAAAAAAGTTAAAAAATGTGGTGGCCAAGACGCATTCTTGCTTGAGGCCTTGCGCTGTCGAAATTGGTTGTGACAGTCTGGAGCTATCACCGATTTTAATCCTGATCCATGTGTCCTGATGCAAGAGCTGCACGGCTCTCAATAATCTGTTTGGAATATTCAATGAGGAGAGCTTCTGCCACAGCTTTGACCTGTTGACCTTGTCAAACGCAGATTTGTAGTCTATAAATCCCATGTAAAACGGTCTGGTGCTAGTCTCTGCCTGGTCAATTAAACAAGAAAGAGTTATAAGATTGACCGTAGTGCTGGTGTTGCTTGTAATTCCGGTTTGGTTTGGGGGATTATTGAGCATTTCTCGGCCCATGCCCGAAGTGAATGGAGCAATATCCCTGCGAAGTACTTTGCTTCGTTATCGATGAGGGTGACCAACCGATAGTTTCCTGGAGATTTTTGTCTCCTTTGAAGATTTGAACGAGGATCGATCTTTGCCATGAGGGTGGAATGATGTTCCTTTCTATGATAGAAGTATAGAGTGGAGCTAGCTTAGAAGCCCAGAAGGCTGGATCCTCCTTAAACAAAGCTGGAGGGATCCCTCCTGGTCCTGGGGCCCCATCTTTCAGTCCCTTTGTGATCTGCTTTTGGATTTGATTCTCCGGGACTGTGCTGTGATCTATGCTTTTAACTTGGTTATAGCTGTTGATTTGCTTTTCAGTTCTTGGTGCTTTGTGAGAATGCTCTTTGATTATTGGCGCTTTGTGGAGATACTCTGGAGGCGGGTTCCCCTCTGTCAAAGGTTGGGCCTCCGGAGCTTTGCTACCCTCTGTACCAATAGCCTGATTAAGGGTATAGTCTTGTAGGTTGTTGAAATGACTATACAGGTAGAAATACCACTCCTACTTCAGTATATTTGATGAGGCAACTTTGGGGACACTACCCCCTAAGCTATTTATAGTGCGCCAAAACCTTGCAGAGTTGTTTGACCTTATGTTGATGGTATATGGTATAGTTTGGCCCAAAATGACTTCCAATGAGCCCTTCAATGTTCCCTTTTTACAGCCTTTAAGTGACTTTGTGCATCACTCAGTTTGGTTATTATTAGTGGGTCCATTGGCTTTATTTTTAGTTCCCACCATAGCCGGTTCATGCTGCGTTTCACTGATCGTATCACGATATCCCAGGGGGTTGGCTGTTATTGCCCAGTCACTTTTGCATGCTTTGTCAGTTTTGCATGCCTGGCTGTCAGATTTCTTGTGAAGCTCGTCCAAGTTGCAAGTGGATCTTCAGTTATCCTGCTGGTGTTATCAGTCATGTATTTTGCCTCCATAGCTACGAGCTTGAGGTTGTTAACTGAGCACTTGATACATTTTAAATTGATCCTGAAGGTTTCAAAAGCTTGTGCCTCTGCCTGAACATGTTGCACCAGTCTGGTGCAGAGAAGTATTTTTTGAGGGCACACAGTACAAAATGTTGTTGGTAGCGTTATGGCATTTTGGATGCATTTGTATACAGAGTTACCACTGTTTGTGTGCAGGGGGTGCGCATGAAAGAAGACGCATCCACACTGATTGGAGTTTGGGCAGAGACGGGAGCGCATCAGGAGGAGCGGTGAGGGTGGGGGGCAGGGGGCCCTAAGTTGGGCTGCTGGGGAAGAGGCAGCAAAGGGTCTGGTTGTGGAGTCCAGATGGAGGGTGGCTGGATAGCAAGGCCACTCAGGAGTAGGAATTTTTGAGATAAGGAAAACGGGGTGGGGCCTGCTATAATCCATGGGGCGGTCCCACACATCTGGTCGGTACGGAGGGAGTTGCGCTGCTAGGCATAGTAGGGAGCGTCATCTAGGAAGGGGGATTGGCGCCATTCCAACAGTGGATGGGGTCCTTGGTTGCAGACAATGTCAGTATACAATAACACAAAGTAGAGCAAAGTTCTAGGACAGGCACTGGGCCACTGCATTGGTGCCCTCAGACGGGTCATATTTTGAAGTTTTTTTTCCAGACAGCACCAATTTCTCGGTGGCCTGGATCTCACCACTGGGTGTAGTGATTCGCTTGTAGTGGAGTGCGAGCACCGCCTCTGGGTCTACCCATTCCGGGACGTCTCCATTGATGGAATCAATGATCTTCATCGCACTGGGTGCGAGAGGACCAGAAATCGCGGTGGACCCGATTGGGCACTTTGTGGGTGGGGCTGGAGTGGCTCCCCCTTTACTTTTTGCTGTGCTACAGACCAGGTCAGCTTGTTGTCGCTTTCCTTGTTCACCACAATGGTCTTCGTGGTGCTGCAAGATGGGGCGTACATGAACGAGAATTCCAGAGGACAGTTGCTGTGGAAAACAACCACCGGAGACAAAAAAATGCAAGGTGGCACGCCGGGGATAGAGGCTCTAATCCGGCTGTATTGTAGGGCAGGACTTTAAGTGGGATGGGAAAACCGGGGTGTCTCTCACATCGATGTGTGCCATCACTGCAGTCCGGTACATGTAATCAAGGACGTGGTTTAAAACACGTAGGTTAAAAGTCATGGGCAGCCTTTCCCCTTGCTGGGATAACGTTGATCTAAAGCCTCAGATTGTCGACTTACTACTGGCCGCCGCCTTCCAACAACTAACGGTCAATTGGAAAGACTCCTCCAATATTTCCTTCAAGGCGTGGTGGTTCAATGTCTGCCACAATCATAGACTTGACACTGCTTATGTTTTTCCGGCATGTATGGCTGCAAAACGCATGGATTTATGGATACCTGTTACGCTTTATTTGGACTCATGTACTAAACGCTTGTTTCACCCTCCACCTTCGCAACAGGAAGTCCCCAAACCTCCTTAATTGCTCGATGCATTCCGCTTTTTCTTCGTTGTATCACCTTCTTATTCCTTTCCAATGTTTTTATGCTTCTCATGTTTAATGCTTGACATACTTTCCCTTTACCTTTTCCTTTTTCTTTTATCTAGTACCCAGACTTACCCTCTCACAATATCTGCATATGTATGATTGTTTTATTCTGCTCATAGTCTTTCAGTTAATATTCTCATGTATTTTGTTTTTGACACCTGGATTTTCTCTTGTCATTATCTAATAAAACTTTTCTTGAAACTTAAAAAAAAAAAAAAAAAAAAAAAGTCTGTGCTTGGTATGGTGTGCCACCAGACTTATGTTGAGCTGTTTCTGTCATTGCAGCTATATATACAACACAATCGGTAGCATTGTTCCTACAAGAAGTCAGGACAATCGCCTGTGCCAATGGCTGTTAGCTGCAAGAATAAATCAGTAGCAACTATGGCTTGTATATATGTTGATAAAGCTTCCACTTAAAGCCCTGGTGTCACCACAACGATGTTGCTGCCACTCAGTTTCATAAAGAGAAGGGAAATCCAGAGAGAAAATTACTCTCTTTAAGGGATTTCCCTTCCCCTATAATGCTCACCTGCCATGACGTAATGCGGTGCCTACGGTAGCGCTCAACAGGCCTACCACGGGGGTAGGGCTGTCTGGGGCCGTACTAAGGGCGTTGATACACTGAAAAATTTGTGAGTGAGGCTGACGGTATTTTGCGCAGATGGGGGTAGAGCAGACAGTCACCTTCGGGAGAGGAGGTGGACCCTCGGAGCGGGTGACTGCACGGACTCACAGGAAGTATGAGGCAGTCCCTTGAGGTTTGAAGGCAAAAGTTACAACACACAAACAGAGTTGGGTTGTGGGTACAGCTTGGCTAACAAGGAACTGCACATAATGCTTACACTTACCAACGTGCCGAGCATTACATGGCCTGACATCAATTTCCGTGTGGGGGGGTCTTTGCTCCTGGCATAGGGGCGTGCGTGCACCCGCAGGAGGAGTGTTGGGGCTTGAACAGAGGATTTCATCCGGCAGATGCTCAAGCACTATATAGGGTGGGTGGAAGGGGAGGCCAAGGAAGCGCAGGCTGCTGAAAGATGGGGGCGAGGCAAGTGGTGGCTGTGATTGTTAGCTTGGAAACATGATCTGTCACGTTAGCAGCGTGAACTGCTTATGGGGAAGGGAGTGATCCTCTTGAGTGTTCAATACTCGCAGAGTGTAGCTGGAAGTGAAGCAGGCGACATGTTAACAAAAAAAAAAAATGACCGCCCTTCGGAAACATGAGCCGTGATTACACGCCTCCAAAGATGAGAAAGATTGTCACGACAGCCGTAAACCAAGCCACCCAGTCCGGAGGGGCCGTCCCAAAAGGCGAAAGGGAGGCAAACAAAAAAGCTAATTTTCAATGGCCATTTAGCATAAATGGTGACACCAGCGAATGGAAATGAGGGGTGGGGCTTCAAGCCCCCTTCTGAAAGTCCTCATCCACAATGTATCTCACCAGCGAGCAACGCATGTGCGCTGCAGCGCTAGGCGAGATCTAAAACAGACTGAAATGTGAAACACACTTTCCAGCCCCTCCCACTCCCCCTTGTACCTGGTGCTCCCATCCCCGGCCCTCACCCCTCCTGATATTTTCAGGCAGTGATATTACTTCCTGTTTGGAGATTGTCTTTTCCGCTGGTGATTCTTTTCTTTACATGATTCTGTAGTGAGTACAACCCACCCCATGCATGCTGGGAGGTGAGGGACGCCTGTGCATCACTTCCTGATTCCCTGCAGCTCAGTCCGTGTTTAGCGGGGTAACTGCTTCTGTCTGTGATCTGCCTGTGGCCAAAGTCAGAACAGGAGAATTGCTACCCCCTCCAGCACCCCTGTCAGTGCCGTCCTCTAGAGCAAGGCTGCTGCAGCCATTATGCAGGGTATCAAGTGTGTGGTGGTCAAGGATGGGTGAGTGGGGCTGTGTCCATGCCCTGCATGTATGGATGCACCCCTCCTAAACTGTAGGAGTCCCCTGAGGTTTCAGCCACTCAAAGCCACACCTTTATTGTGCGCACAGGACCCTTGTCCCTTCTCACCCTGCGCCCGAGCCCCAACTGTTCTTTCACCCCTTCCAACTTCAGGCCCCCATAATCACCCCTTTTTGTTATTATTTAATGTATCCACACCCACTCCCAGTTTCTTTTCATCCTGTCCCTCGTTCTTCTCCTCCTCCTTCCCACCCCTCTCTTCAATCTCAACCTAAAAAGCGTTATGAAGCCGCTTCATAGTGCTTTTTAAATGTGTCCTGTTTCCGCCCTCCCCTGTTTTTTTGAACAGTGAAGAAACCCCATAACTAATGCATGTTTTGTGTCAAGCCGAAGTGTCGTTAACAATTCAATTAAATTGTCACAGTACCTTCTATGAAGCACCACAGTGCTTTAAAGCCAGATAGGATAAACACTGTCCAGCGCTCCCTACCGGACTAACAATTATTTACAGGATAATCAATATAGAATTCCCGCTACTCTTAAACCTTTAAGCTATTCACCTACAGACCAGGCATTGTATAGCACCTTCTGGCAACCTCACAGCGCTTGACCTACATGTTGCACATTACAGCGATCTCATATTTACAGTCTGTACGGTTATTTTTTGTTTTATATAAAGCTAATATGTGCCCTGAAGCCAATTTGAAGAGCTGGTATCTTTTCAGACATTACTCCTCTTTATAAATGCTTTCTTATTGTGTTCAATCTCAATGATTAATGTGAAGAAGTCCATGTCTCATAATCTCAGGGCTTCAGAGAATTATGGAATACATTGTTGGTGCGGTCCTCTACCTCTAAACTGCTTGCTCACGCATGCTACCTTCCTGTACATCCTCCTACAGGGTACAGATCCACTTGTACAAAGAGATAAAATCCTCAAAGGATTGTTTTTGTGCAGGAAGAGGCTCCTTCCTGCACAAAAGCAATCTTGCCTGCAATGCGGGCACCGTGGTGCAAGGGTGCCTGTATTGGCACTAGGCAGCCAAGAGTGTACGAGCACAAGGAGAGAGCAGGAATGTGCATATCTTGATAGGTATGTCTCATTCTCGCCCTTTCCTTTCACGCATCACAATACAGAAAGGTGTCTTGCAACATTGTGCTAAGGGAACAATGTATAAATATGGTCCTAAATTTGGTACAATATGTTCGCAACCCCAAGTTACATCCTTCTTGATGAAGTCTGTGATTCCTCCAGGGTCATCAACAATGATGTCATTTGTGATGTTGCATATAATGTAGAATTGTATTTCAGTTGGGTTGAAAGTGATCACTATGTTCAGGTATTTTGGAGTCTGTTTGTATTGCCCATCTTTTGTATTATTGTAAAGCAATCTTTTGGGAGGATTAGTTTCTGGCGTAATTGAAATGAAAACATATAATTCATCCCGCCAAGAACAAGTGAGTATTTGTACTGCTGCAGCAAACTACTGTACAAGTAACTTTAAAAGTAATCATAATGCTTTCAAAACACTTAACCAAACAAACATCAAGCACTAACTATTTGTATTGGCAGCGCATTTCACTTAACAATGTACACCAAATAACAGATGGTTTAAGTTCCCTGAAAAAGCTACAAGGAAAACAGTAGGAACAAGTTCCTCTGAAGCAGTCAACCACAACCTACTTCTTTCTAAAAAATGACAGATTTGTTTTTCTTGTTTACTTCTCTGATTAGGTTCTTATTTTATGTCTTGTGAATCTTTGCCTAAAGATCATGTCACTCTTCCAAGTGAAGAAGATTTTGAAGCTGGACCTTATTTAAGAAATAGCTGTTGTAGGACATGTTTGCACTATGTTCCATGTGCACAGCTTTCTAAACAAGCATTGACAAAGCCAATTGGTGTATGAGCGGACTATGGTGGCACATAGAACATTTGAAGCACTTCAGAATAAAGGATTCTGAAGTCTAAACTCATGAGATAAGCATGTCCATTTTAAAAGAAATTCCACTTGTCTCAATTGGTGTTGCCAATGCCAAGTGTTTTTAAATAACGGTCATTGACAAAGTCAATGGCAGTATCCCATCATATAAATATAGGAAACAATCGGCCAGCTTTATCAACGTAAAATCGGCTCGCAAAGGGCCAGATTCTGAGAATCTGGCCCTTTGCGAGCGCAATTTTTGCATTTGGGATTCATCATCCCAAATGCAAAAATCGCTATTATAGAATTTGCAATTTTGCGAGGAATTGCATTTAAGGAATCTCTATTTGAGATTCCTTAAATGCAATTCATGAAACATTAAAAAATTGCGAATTCGCAATTTTGGGCCGCTATTTACCGCGAAGTCAATCCTCGTGGTAAATAGCGGAAACTTAGAAAAATGCACTTAAGAGCATTTTTCTAAGTTGTATGTTACACACACACATGTCCTTGGGACATGTGTGTGCGTAACACCAGCATCCAATATCATTTCAGGGGTGCAACAGGGTGTCCTTAGGACACCCCTGCACCCTTGAAATCGCAAACTCAAAATGCGAATTGCTAATAGCGATTCACACATTGATATGTCTTCCCATTCATTCCTAAGGGCCTTTAGGCCCATAGGAATGAATGGGGAGTTATTCCTTATTTGTGATTAGCAATTAGCTAATCGCAAATAAGGAAGCTGTAGGAATCGCAAAATAAATTGCGATTTGGACATGAATCCCGTTTTTGCGAGTCTGTAATAGCGATTCCTTAATATTCTCTATTACAGACTCGCAAAACAGGACTTTGATGAATCTAGGGGAATGTGTCTGTAGTCTCAAGATGATCACCACATGTTTTAACACAATTGTGCAGACAAGTTAAGTATGGAAATATACTCTTTAAGTGTAATGCAACAATTGAACGTGTAAGCCATAATGATAGTATGGAAAATAATGCTTAGATGTGTTCAAAATGGCTGTCAATGTTGCCAACCATCTTGGCAGTACAAAAATCAATGTCTACTGTAGTTTTAAAATGGATCTTCACTGCTACTGGCCAGTGTATAATAAAAGCATCAGGCGTTGTAAAAGTAATTAGCAGCTGCCTACCAAGGAGTTGGGGGGGCAGGGGTGGGCAAAAGATAAACCAGAGAAAAGAAGTACAATGAAGAACAGGATAGTGGGGCAGGACAACAACCAGAGCATCATCAAGACCACCATCTGGTGCCTGTTGCACCACCATGGAGTTATGGAAGATTGGATGGGAGGAGAGAGTCTGGTTGGGAGAGGTTCAGGAAACAAGGAAAGAGCACAAGTGCACTCTGAAGGGTTGAATAAGCAGGACATGATCTCCCACTGAGCGTTTCGAAATAAATCAGGTTTAAGAAAGATAAGAAATAAAGCTATACAACAACAAGAAAGATAAGAACTTGCATGATGTCCTCAATTATCCAAATATCCAGTTAACCAATTATAAGCAAGGTTAAAGAAAAATGTTCCCGGAGCAGACCAAACAGAAGAATAGGGAGACAAGCCATCTAATAACAAAGGGAGTCCTGAGATACAGAGGAAGCCATCTAATCATGAGCAAGAAGCTGACCCAAAGCCCATGCTACATAGTATGGAGTGCAGTGCTATCTGCGGCAGACAGATTAAGCTCTCTGCAGCAAGGCATCAAACAAGCATTTGCAATGTAATAGGTCTCGCATTCACGCAAGTTTGAGCTATTGGCATTGCAATTGACAATGCCTTTTATTTATGTTTTGGGTTTTAAAACATTAATAAAAGGCATTGTCATTTACAATACTATTAGCTTAAACTCTCGCAAATGCGAGATGTATAGCATTGCAATAAAGGTTCTTCTCAACCGCTTCTTAGTTTGTAAATATCAGAGGAAGAGACTGGACTGCAATGTCTTCAAAGTAGTGATAAATAGTGCTGTGAAGAAGATGTGTAAATGTTGTAAATTACACAGACACAAAGCGTGTGGCACTGTGTGATATCATTGCTAACTTTGGCCTAATAAGAAACACTCCAGCTGTAGAAGGGCCGTGGTTTCACCACCTGGTGCAGCGCAGGCTGTGCTTTATGCACATTCTGCCCAGACGGGCTCTTTACTGGCATGGCAGATCCATGACTGATCTATTTCAAGCAGTGGAAGTTTGCCTCACCTTGGGGTACCTCAAATTGAGTTTTGTGGCCTAAATTGAAGTTGTTTGCAAATACAAAGAGAAGCCTCCTGTGACACTACCCTTGGATCTATTTATAGAACTAATTGGCCATCTGTGGTCACCCGTCTCTAAACATGAGACAAAAAGTAATTTGGCTTTGTCCGCATCTATTGACTATCTCAGTGGGATGTATGATGTTACAATGCGATCATTTAGATCGCGGTACATTACATAGCTATTTTTACAACGCAAGTCGTTACAACGGCTTGCGCTGTAGGGCGCTGGACTTAGGAATAGTATGATTTACTATTCCAATTCCAGACTACGTACAGTAAGGAAGGTGTTGTAATAGTAAATCACACTATTCCTTAGTCTAGAGCGCCCACCAATGCAAGTCGTGGTAATGACTTGCGTTGTAAAAACAGCGATGTAAAAATGTATTTAAGTGTTTTGACCATGTTGTTAAGGCCGTTTCACAGCTCAGTGATCGAGCAGCCTCATTTGCCTTCGTAGAAGAGCTTAGAAAAACGCTTGACCATGTTTTGTTGCTATGATGTGATTCTCGGTGACACTCATATATACATGAGTTGAAAAAGATTGATGACAAGAACTCCTCTTTTTTTAATATTTTTTGATTTGAAGTTCCATGAATGAACATTTTTGACGGGCAGTTACATCCATGCTGCTGATTCGGTTGCTCATAGATCTTTTATCGTATTCCGCATTGGACCCTCCAGTATTAATTATTGTTTGTCCTGATGATGACCATCGAATTCTAATATGGTCGAATCACCATTGACGCCTATATGTGGCCCTAATTAAAGAGGATGCATTTGTGTTATGTGTTGTTTCTTGTTTTGTCTAAACCACATATATGTATTTTCGCATCAGCCACTTTTTATGTATACACAGCATATTGTCTGTATGGTTGTTAGTGTAACTTGTTGAGCGCCATTAATATTTTACTGTTGCTAATATTATTGTCTTATCAATACATTTTCTACATATAGACTATTTGAATTTTTGGGGATATCACTTGTTTAAAATGTTGCTCTACTTTCCCTTCTCTTCTATTCCTTCTTTGTTCTCTTTTCTTTATTTCATTATTTATTTGCCCTCATCTCTTGGTATTTTTTTATTTTGTATCTCACACCACCGATCAGTTTTAATTTGAACCCTTGTTAGGATTCTAGTGCTTCATGGCAGGCATGGAGGAAGGGAGGGAGGGATAGTCTTGGCTGCAGCTCCGGCCTCGTACAGTGCCCCTGTTATTGTTAATGAGTGAGAGGTGCTGAGGTGGTGATATTGGTATTGGTGGTGGTGGTATTGGTATTGGTGGTGGTATTTGTGGTGGTGGTATTGATGGGGCAGGTATGAGTGGTGGTGGTGGTATTGGTGGTGGTGGTATTGTTGGTGGCATTGGTGGTGATGGTATTAGTGGTGGTACTGGTATTGGTGGTGGTGGTATTGGTGGTGGTGGTATTGGTGTTGGTGGTGGTGTTGGTGGTGGTATTGTTACTAATGGTGGTGGTGATGGTATTGGTGCTGGTGGTGGTATTGGTGGAGGTATTGCTGGTGGTAGTATTGGTGATATTGGTGGTGGTTGTGGTGGTATTGGTGGCAGTAGTATTGGTATTGGTGATGGTGGTGCTATTGTCGGTGGTGGTAATGGTGGTGGTGGTATTGGTGGTATTGGTGGTGGTATTGGTGGTGGTGATGGTGGTATTGGTGGTGGTATTGGTGGTAATGGTATTGGTGCTGGTGATATTGGTGCTGGCATTGCTGGTGGTGGTGTAATAAGTTGTGGTATTGGTTGTGGTATTGGTGGTGGTGGTATTGGTGGTATTGGTGGTGGTGGTAGTTGTATTGTGGTATTTGTGATGGTGGTGGTATTGGTGGTGGTACTGGTGGTGCTTTGGTGGTGGTGGTGGTGGTATTTGTGGTGGTGGTGGTGGTATTGGTGGTGGTGATGGTGGTGGTGGTATTGGTGGTGGTATTGGTGGTGGTGGTATTGGTGCTGGCATTGGTGGTGGTATTGGTTGTGGTATTGGTGGTGGTGGTATTGGTGATGGTGGTGGTTGTATTGTGCATTTGTGAGGGTGGTGGTATTGGTTGTGGTATTGGTGGTGGTACTGGTGGTGGTATTGGTGGTGTTGGTGGTATTTGTGGTGGTGGTATTGGTGGTGGTGGTGGTATTAATATTGCTGGTATTGGCAGTATTGGTGGTGGTTGTGGCATTGGTGGTGGTGGTGGTGGTGGTATTGAAGGTGGTGGTGCTATTGGTGGCATTGGTTTTGGTGGTGGTATGAAGGTGATGGTGGTATTGGTGGTGGTTGTATTGGTAATGGTGGTGGTATTGGTATTGGTGGTGGTGGTATACGTGTTGGTGGTGGTATTGGTGGTGGTAGTGATGATATTGGTGTATGTAATATTGGTGGTGGTGGGATCGGTGATGGTGGGATCGGTGGTATTGGTGGTGGTATTGGAGGTGGTGGTGGTATTGGTGGTGGTATTGGTTGTGGTGGTGGTGTTATTGGTGGTGGTGGTATTGGTATTAGCAGTGGTATTGGTGGTAGTTGTCTTGGTGGTGGTGATGGTATTGGTGGTTGTGATGGTATTGGTGGTGGTGATATTGGTGGTGGAGGTACTGGTGGTATTAGTGGTGGTACTGGTATTGGTGGTGGTGGTATTGGTATTGATGGTATTAGAGGTGGTGGTGGTATTGGTGGTGGTGGTGGAATTTGTGTTGGTGGTATTGGTGGTGGTGGTATTGATGGTGTTTGTGGTATTGGTGGTGGTGGTATTGGTGATGCATTGGTGATGGTTGTATTGGCATTGGTGGTTGTGGAATTATTGGTGGTGGTGGTGATATTGGTGGTATTGTTGGTAGTGGGATTGGTATTGGTGCTGGTGGTGGTGGTATTGGCGGTGGTGGTATTGGTATTGATGGTGGAATTGGTGGTAGGGATGGTATTGGCGGTGATGGTATTGTTGGTGGTAATGATGGTATTGGTGGTGGTTGTGGTATTGGTGGGGGTTTTGGTATTGGTGGTGGTGGTATTTGTGGTGGGGGTATTGGTGGTGGTGGTATTGTTGGTATTGGTATTTCTGGTGGTGGTGGTAATGGTGGTATTGGTGGTGGTTGTATTGGTAATGGTGGTGGTGGTTTTTGTATTGGTAGTGGTGCTATTGATCTTGGTGCTGGTAGTATTGGTGGTATTGGTACTGGTGGTGGTGGTATGTTTGGTATTGGTGGTGATAGTGATATTAGTGGTAGTGATGGTATTGTGGTGATGGCAATGGGGGTGGTGATGGTGGTGTTGGTATTGGTGGTGGTATTGGTGGTGGTGGTGGCATTGGTGGTGGTGGTAGTGGTGGTATTGTGGTGGGATATTGGTGATGGTGGTGGTATTGGTGGTGGTGGAATTGGTGGTGGTGGAATTAGTGGTGGTGGTGGTATTGGTGATGGTGGTATTGGTGGTGGTGATGGTATTGGTGGTGGTGATATTGGTGGTGGTATTAGTGATAGTATTTGTGGTGGTATTGGTGGTGTGGTATTGGTAGTGGTGGTAGTGGAGGTGGTATTGGTAATGGTGGTGGTGGTGGAATTGGTCATTGTGGTATTGGTGGTTGCGTAATTGAGTGGTGGAGGTGGTAGTGATGGTATTGTTAGAGATTATATTGGTGGTGGTGGTATTGGTGGTATTAGTGGTGTTATCATCTGTGGTATTGGTGGTGGTGGTATTGGTGGTGGTATTGATGGTAGTGGTATTGGTTTTGGTGGAGGAGGTGTTGGTGGTGGCGGAGCTTCTAAGATGGAAAAAGTCCAGCTAGAATGAGATGAAAAAGCAAACCAAAGTATTTGGGCGAGAGACAAGAACGGACCTTATACAGTGAGAGAGACTAGCATAACTGATTGCAAGGATGAAAGAGTGAGAGAATAGAGTGATGAGGTGAGAGGAAAGGAGGAAACTGAAATAGGGTAGATGAAAAACAGAGGAGAGCAATGAGATATGGGGTGAAAGATAGGGACCCCTGTGATATTGTGAGAAATAACTAACTATAGGGTGAAGGTATGGGTGAAGAGACAATGCGTAGACACTCAAATGGTGAAAGAAAGAGAGGACTTGTAGGGTCATAGACATTAAAAGAACTGAGGAAAAAATAAGAAAGAAGGAGACCCAAAGATGGATGGCCGAGAGAGAAGGGTGGAACTAATTATTATTATTATTATTATTGATATTTATTAAGCGCACGGCTACCCCCAACGGGGGTGTCCCGGCGCTAAGGATTGCGAATGAACAGGGGGAGGAATTAGCAGCCAGAAAACAGAAAGGTCTTTAATTTGCCCCTGAATTGGGATTCAGTGTCAGCGAAGCGGAGACTGATGGGTAGGGAGTTCCATATTTTTGATACGACTACTGCAAACGCTCTGCCACCCTTCCTTGCAAGGCGGAATCTGGGGGGGAGTAGGAGCCAGAGATGGTTCGATCTGAGGTTGAGGGACAATGGACCAGTTTCAGTCGCTGCCTCAGATATCGAGGGCCTTTGCCATTCAGGGCCCTAAAAACTAGTGTGAGGGCCTTGAATCTGACGCGAGCACAGATTGGGAGCCAATGCAACTTTCTAAGATGGGGTGAAATGGAGTGGCGGTAGGGGACTCTACAGATCAGCCTGGCTGCAGCGTTCTGCACCATCTGCATCCTGTGTAGTAAGTAGGCAGGGAGTCCAAGATAAAGACTATTCGCGTAGTCCAGATGTGAAGTGATCAAGGCATGGGTCACTGTCTTCATAGCCTCAGCGGAGAGAAAGGGGGAGATCTTTTTTAGCATATGTAATTTACCAAAGCATGAGGAGGTGACTTTCTGGATTTGAGTTTTAAAGGATAATTCATTGTCGAATTGAACTCCCAGGTTGCGGGCTGTCTTTACCGGGGAGGGTGGTGGATTTAGTTCTGCTGGCCACCAGGTGGTGGGTGACAAAGGGTTTGCTTGATTAAAAAACAGTACCTCTGTTTTATCCGTGTTAAGTTTTAGCGTGTTCAGAGTCATCCACGTTACTATATTCGAGAGACAGGTTTTAAGATTTATAAAACCAAGGGGTGAGTGGTCTCTGATGGAAAAAATTAGCTGAGTATCATCAGCATAGGAGACCACTCTAACCCCTGTTGTCTCAATCACCTTTGCTAGGGGAGCGATATACACATTAAAAAAGAGGGGACTGAGAGCAGAACCTTGGGGTACCCCGCAGCCCAGAGGTTTTTTGTCTTTGGACCAGAAAGGCCGGCACCATACTTGTTGTGTACGGCCCGATAAAAAGGACATGATCCAGGCTAGAGGGGTGTCACAAATTCCCAGCTCGCAGAGTCTGTTAAGAAGGATGGCATGGGAAACCGTGTCGAAAGCTACGGATAGGTCGAGGAGCACTAACATGGCTGCCTCTCCCCTGTCCACACTCTCTCGCATGGTTTCTGAGACCTCTAAAAGTGCTGTCTCGGTACTATACCCCTTCCTGAATCCAAATTGTGAATCATGAAGGAGATCATTGCTTTCTAGATAGTCAGAGAGTTGTTCTTGGACTATTTTTTCTTAGATTTTGGCTGGTTTAGGAAGCAATGATATCGAGCGATAATTACAGAGTACTGTGGGGTCCGCTTCTGGTTTTTTCAGGAGGGGAATGAGAATGGCCTGTTTCCAAGTCTGCGGGAACTGACCAGATAGCAGAGAGGTGTTCCATATTGTTGCAAGAGGTTGTACCACTGCCGGGGCCACTGCAGAAAAGACTTGGGCTGGCATGGAATCTAAAGGTGAACCTGATTTACAAAGATGAAGTTTCTTCAGTGCTGCGTCTGAGGTGATAGTATTAAATGCACTTAACCTGATGCCATTGTTGGGAGTAAGCCCAGATGTGACCTCCGTGTCAGGTCTTTTAGCAGCCTTAAATGAATCATAAATGAGATTAATTTTCTCATGGAAAAAATCCGATAGTCCGTCGCAGAGTTCTTGACAGGGCTCAGTCTTGTGGGAGAGGGCCGCGGGTTTGGTAAAATCTTTCACAATTTGAAAGAGCACCTTGGCTGAATTGTCTGCTAGTTTGATTTTACTAGCGAAATATTCTTTCATGACATTTTGTTTGATTTTATTGAATTTTCTTAGCGCCTTTCTATAATTTGTTTTAGCCGCTACATCGTAGGTGCGGCGTCATAGCCGTTCTAGCCTTTTACATTTGCTTTTTTCTTCCCTTAGCAGCTGAGAGAACCAAGGTGCAGAAGGTTTAATTCTAGCTGAGGAGAGAACAGTGAGGGGAGCAATACTGTCAATAGCCGTGGTAAAACAGTGATCCAGGTTTACTACGTCCTCATTAATATTTGCAGAAGGTTGCCAATTGAGCTCGGCAAGTGCCGGCTCCATGGCTTCCATCGTTACTTTAAACCATTTTCTTCCAATCTTCTCTGTCCTACAGGTGGGGGTCGCGGTAGGAGTGGAACTGATTTTAAAAGGGATCATAAAGTGGTCCGACCATGTCACCGGGAGAGGGGCGAGAGTAGATAGGGCAGGTAGGTTCGTGAAGATAAGGTCCAAAGTGTGATTTTGCAGTGTGTGTTGGGCCCACACTTTTTGAAAAAGATTGATGCCCGCCAAAGTTTCTACTAGGGAGCATGCCTTTGCGCAGTTGCTATCATCTATATGAAGATTAAAGTCCCCGAGGACCGTAAAATGGGGATGTTTTAAAGAAAGGTCAGCCAAGATAGTAACTAAATCCATAGTATGGATGGGAGGGGTGTTGGGGGGATTATAGATTAGCACCCCGGCGCAAATTAGGAGAGAGGCCTCAAAAATGCTAAAGTACATAGCCTCAATGGGTCCCAGGTTAGCTAGTTTTCTGTACAAGACTTTCCAATGGGATCTCAGGATAATAGCTATTCCTCCCCCCGTCTTTCTACCGGGTCTATTTAGCCCGACAAATTCATAGTCAGGGGGGACTGCCAGCGTAATATCTGGATTGGAGGCCTCTTTCGTCCAAGTTTCCGTCAGGAACATTAGATCCCAGGCGTTCGATGTGATATCGAGCCAGATGTCATTGGCATGTTTGGGTAGAGAACGACAATTGATTAGGCAGGCTTTAAGTTCACGTAATGGGGCAGGGGGGTGTCTCTCTCTTGTGTATTTGAGGGAGCGGGGCGCATGGAGATGGAGAGAGAAGTGACAGTTGGAGCAGGTGAAGCTGTCAGGCGGGAAGCGCAGGGTTAAATCTAGAGTGCTTATTAGCTGTACGGGGTCTTAGGTCTAGGAGACTGTCTCTAGACCATCTGCGACAAGCTATCAGGTCAGTTGGAGCAGAGTAACCGGCACCGGGCGTGGGACAGGCGCGGACAGGCGCAGACGGGCTTGCCTTAGGCACGCCTTCGGCGCGCCATCGGCGCGCCCGCTGCGCTCGCCCGCTGCGCGTGCGCTGACACATTGTTTATATAGAGAGCGGAGCTCGTGATCAGCTCTGCCCCATGTGCTGCCGGGGACGCCCTGCGCGTTCTAGTGCCCGGTCTCCACGCCCTCCACTCAAACAGCACACAGCTGCGGGGACCGAGGCGGGAGCAAGGTAACAAAATATAAATGTGCAAAGTCGGCAAAATTATCTGTTTTTAAAATCGCATATCATTCTAAAAACATGACTCAATTAAAAGATTAATATCAGCAAACGGAATCGGAGTGTGCAAATTCGGCAATGTTACATGTTTTCAAAATTGCATTTCATTCTAAAAACATTAGCTCAGTTGATGAATTAATAGATTATGCTGCTCGATTTAAACCGTAGGACACCAGGAACTAATTGTCTCGAAAAGAATGTTGGTGGGGTCGGCAGCCGCCTACTCACCGCAATCCTCAGTATGCTGTGATAGTTACTCAGCTTAAATAATGAGCGGGAGCTCGTGATCAGCTCCGCCCCATGTGCTGCCGGGGACGCCCTGCGCGTTCTAGTGCCCAGTCTCCATGCCCTCCACTCAAACAGCACACAGCTGCGGGGACCGAGGCGGGAGCAAGGTAACAAAATATAAATGTGCAAAGTCGCAAAATTATCTGTTTTTAAAATCGCATATCATTCTAAAAACATGACTCAATTAAAAGATTAATATCAGCAAACGGAATCGGAGTGTGCAAATTCGGCAATGTTACATGTTTTCAAAATCGCATTTCATTCTGAAAACATTAGCTCAGTTGATGAATTAATAGATTATGCTGCTCGATTTAAACCGTAGGACACCAGGAACTAATTGTCTTGAAAAGAATGTTGGTGGGGTCAGCAGCCGCCTACTCACCGCAATCCTCACTAAGTGGATAGAAAAAGCGTAAGAGAGTAAGGGTACAGAAAAATGGGATGAGAAAAAGAAAGTGGTGGAAGGAGGATAAAGGAGACAGCCAATTTATAGTAAAAGAGAAGATAGAGTAAGAGAAAAATGCGATAAGAGCAGCAATTGAAATATGTACATATGCAGATGAAGCCAGAGATGGTTGGGTGAAAAAGGGGTTATAGCATGCAGACAGTGTGAAGGTGTGAAGAGTAAAGGTGGTTGAGCCACTGAAGGCCCATTCAGCTCTCAGGCCCACCCATGCACTAGTTGGAGAGGGCCCCCTGAAGCTCAGGGGTCCCCCACACTGCAGGGGCTGTGGGAGGTTATTGTTACACCACTGTCCAGATGGCCGTCTCTAGCTCGACACAAGGTCATTGGGACTCTCAAGCCTTAGTTTTTGCCTCACTTCGATCCCACTTTTGCACTATTATATTATTTTCTGAACCCCGCTTTAGAAGTTTAGAGGTAGGGCTGGTCTGCAAAAATCCTGCTGCAATAGCCACACCTCTTCTGCTACATACTTGAGGCTTGATTTGATAGTATACTAGAGGGATACAGGGGAGGCTGAAAGAAAGGGCTATGACCCCTGCGTAGCAAAGTATGGAACACAGGAACAGGCACGAGAAATGAGAGGGAAAGGCAGAGGATAGGCAAGAGGAAGTGGGGCACAGGCACCTTAAACAATACAAAAAAGTAAGAGGGCAAAAGAGAAAGAGATAAAGGAAGAGACAGCAGAGGAGAAAATGAAGCAGCAAAGAGAGAGAGAAAATGGGAATCCAAAAAGTGACATAGGAGAGAGAGAGAGATGAAAAAGTTGAGGAGAAACAGAGACATGGACTGAGATAGGATGCACGAGAAGGAAATAGGGTGAAAGAAAGATGAGGAAAATAGAAAGACGGAGCAAAAATGAAAGAGTGAGAAGCTCTGCTTTTGCTTTGGATCTTGGAACCAAGCCAATCTGGGATGAAAAACAAATTTAAAGTGAAAACTGAAAATGATGGGATCATTTGGAGATTGAAGCCATAAAAGGAAGGAGAGGAATAAAGATCAATATGATAGTAGGCAAAAGAGGAAATAGGTCAAAATGAGTGCAGAACAGAGACGGATGGAAAAATGAGCTAGAGGCCAAAGCAGGATGTGTTGAGAGTGGATAAAGAGAAGCATGAAAGGTACAGTGCATTGAGCCTCAAGCTAGAAGAGCCTGATATTTAAGAACTACATGAGAAAGATTTGTGGGCCAAGGTGATGCTACTTTTTATTGGGCTTAAGCAAGTAATAAATCATTGTTACAGATCCCCATGCAAGCATTCTGGCAGGAGGTGTAACCGTAATTTGTGCAATCAAACTGTGGCCCAGCAGTCTGCTGTCTTTTGCTACCTTAATCTAAGGGTAGTTGGGCCCATTTTCCTTGTTTCCACTAGGGCCTAATGGCTTCCTGCTATGCAACAGTAGCAGCACAGTAAAGAGGTGTAGAGTAGAATAATGTTCAGTGTTAATGGCCTACAGTGTTGTGATGTATAGTGGATTGGAATATAGTGGAATAGCGTAGAGTGGCATAGAGGGTAGTGCCACACAATGGAGTATTGTACAGCTTAACAGCACACAGTGGACTGTCGTAGAGTGGAGTAGTGTATTGCATGTTGCATTGCTAATTAGCGGAAAGGAAGAACATTTTTTATGTGTTACTCCCCAAATATTACCATCAAATTGGTAATAAGACTCACAAATACACTTAATACCTTAATACCTGGGGTGTTTGTGTGTGTATTTATATACACACACACACACACATTTGATGGTAATATATATATATATATATATATATATATATATATTACCTACTGGCGGTCGCCAGTAGGTATATATAGTTAGGATTTTTTCTCTATGGGTTTTTTGAAAATTCTATGTCTAATACCTTTGGCGTTTGTGGACGGAATTGGCTGAAATTTTCAGGAAAATGGCACATTTTGTTTCTGAGCAGCCCCTGAAAATTGGGGGGGGGGGGTTCGTCCAGGGGGGGTCGAGAAAAAAGGGGGGTCCCAAAACGTGTTTTTTTTTTATTTCAAAATATTTTTATTGAAAATAAATTTTACATATCCATAGCAAACATTCTTAATACTTGTACTGATCTTGCAAGATTGCGGCCTGGCGGGGCCTGAGAGAGGAAAAGGAAGAGAGAAAGAAAAGAGAGGAGGGGGGGGGGGTTATCGTTCCAAGTATGCGTCGAGAGCTTCCCACATGTTCTCCTTGGCAGTATGATTTGCCGCCTTTTGCTTGGCGGTGATATTATCTGCCCCCCGGAGGAAGGTTACCCAGTTGAACCAGCGCTTGAAAGTGGCCTTGCTGGTGTCCTTCCAGTTACCCAAAATTGTTTTCACTGCAGCCGTTAGAAGTACATCGACCAGGTTTCGTACTTCTTTGGACTGGAGTTCTGTTGCTAGGAAGGCAGTGGCTACCCCGGCTAGTCCTCTTTGTATCTTACTTCCCGTTATTGTGTCTATGACGTTATAGACCTTGCCCCAGAAAGCTTTGACTTTGGTGCATTCGTATAACATGTGAGATAGATCTCCCGTGGCCATCTGGCAGTTCCAACATGTGCTGCTATCACTGGCTCCAACCCTCCCTAGTTTCGCTGGTGTCCAGTGCAACCTGTGGAGTAGCCAATATTTGGTTTGTGCTAGCTGTGGCGTGATTTTGTTTTTGGACGCTGCCGTCCATAGTTTGGCTCTTTCTACTTCGTTCAACTGTCTCTGTATGGTCTCCTCCCAGAATGCCAGCGTCTTGTTGTTTAGGGTTGTTGTGCGTGGTGTAATTAGCTTGTAGATTTGTGCTGTTTGGTGGCCCGTCTTGTTTAAGTTTTGCGCGTATTGTATGATGGTGGGTGTCTGTTTCGTTAGTCCTGCTTTGGTGACAGCTGCTTTTATTTTGAGGAATTCGTAGAACTCCTTGTTAGGTAGGGAGGTTGTCTGCTGTAGTGCCGTGTAGGAGAGTGGGTTGTTCCCTGCCTCTAGTTGCGAAGGCGTAGTGATGCCTCTGCTTCGCCATACCTTGCTGTCTAGTGTTTTCCCTTTGTATGTGACTTTGGTGTTATGCCACAGAGATTCCCATTTGGTGCCTTTGATACTTACTGCCATTTCCCTGTCTACTCTTAGCAGCGCTATCTTTGTGTTGTGAATTATTGCGTTTTTGGCTTCTGGGTGCTTGTGGGCCGTGAGGGCCATAATTGGGTCTGCGCCACCCAGAATACACCTTTCCAGGTCTAGCCATACCGGCATGTAGTCTGGCGTGGGGGCAATCCAGTAGTCGACACCCACACAGACCTAGCCATACCTCACAAGAACAGCACATACTTAAAAACCTATGCGCCAAACTCTCACTAGCAGACCCATGGCGGCTACAAAACCCGAGTGCCAGAGAATACACTTTCTACTCGCACCCCCACAACTCATACAGCAGGATAGACTACATACTCATGTCCAACACACACACACACCTGACTGATACTACGGAAATAGGACCAATCACAATTTCAGACCACGCACACATATCCCTTTCCCTGAGTGGCAAGCATAACGAAACACCGAGCAGGAGATGGCGCCTTAACAGTGACATACTCGAAAACCCTGCCAACATCACCGAAATAGAGGAAGCGATCAAAGAATATCTCCAATTTAATGACACAGCAGACACAGGGGCAGCGACACTATGGGATGCGCTTAAAGCAACAATAAGAGGGAGACTCATAAACATCAAAGCACGCATGAACAGGGGCAGAAACAAGAAAATTAAGGAACTGGAGGAGCAGATCAAGGGGTTAGAAAGGAACCACACGGCCAACCTAACAGATAAGAACACACTCACAACGCTAACAAAGAAAAAATATGAGCTAAACAGAATCCTAAGCGAGAGGGCATCCACGTGGATCAACAAATACAAATCCATAAACTTATGCTCGGCCAATAAAGCAGGGAAAGCCTTAGCAGGCTACCTGAAAGCCAAGCAAAGGCAGCACTGCATTGCCACAATAACAGACGCAGACAACAAAACACACACAGCTAATAAGCATATCCTCGAAACATTCAGGAAGTTCTACAAAGAACTATACACCGCGGACACATCGCTAGATGCGGACGGCGGGGCAAGCCTGCTGGAGAGCCTGGACCTACCTAGTATAAGCGACGAACAAAGAGAGGCCCTAGACCAGGACATAACTAAAGCGGAAGTTGGGATGGCCATAGACTCACTAAAACCTAACAAGGCCCCAGGACCGGATGACTTCACAGCCACCTTCTATAAACAATTCCAACCGCTACTCAAGGACACGCTTGTCAGAGTATTCCAAGCATGTGCAGAAAAAGGCAATATGACAGACTCAATGGCTGAGGCAAACATTATTGTCATCCCCAAAGAAGGGAAAGACCCCCAATTCCCTCACAATTATAGGCCAATCTCTCTAATTAACGTGGACTGCAAAATCTATGCAAAAATCATGGCAGCCAGACTAAATACACTTCTCCCCGCTCTCATACACAAATCTCAGGTGGGCTACCTGGAAAACAGACTCTCGCAAGATAACACCAGACTGCTATGCCACTTAATCGACCGCACGGCCAACAGCGCGGAGAAGGCGGTCATGATCGCATTGGATGCGGAAAAGGCTTTCGACAGAGTCTCATGGCCCTTCCTCAACCAATGCATGCTCAAGTTTGGACTAGGCGAAAAGTACAGGGGTATGGTCATGTCCCTGTACAAAAACCCCCGGGCGCGAGTGGTGGTTAACGCAGCCACATCGGACACACTCATACTAGAGAGAGGGACAAGGCAAGGATGCCCCCTCTCACCGGGCCTATTCCTGCTTGCCCTGGAACCACTCCTCCACATGATCAGGTCAAATGCCCGGATCACGGGGGTGCAGATAGAGGGGCAAGCTTTCAAGCTAGCAGCATACGCAGACGATATTCTGATCACCACAAACAACCCAGAAGAGTCAATTAAGGCACTCGTGCAAACAATAGAGGAGTATGCACATGTCTCAGGCTACAAGCTCAACAGGGAGAAATCCGAGTGCAAACCTATGAACTGCCACACCACCAAGGCTGTCCTGGGAACATCCGGCCTAGCATGGCAAACGAAACCCCTAAAATACCTAGGCCTCCTCTTTGGTAGGGACTTAAGATCGACACTGGACCATAACGAGGAAGCAATGCTAAAAAAAATTAAGTCCAAGCTAGACACATGGGGCCCCAAATTCATAAGCTGGTGGGGAAGGATCGAGACAATAAAGATGATGGTCACCCCCATGCTAAACTACCTGCTCTCCATGCTGCCTCTCACACTCACATCCGAATTCCACAAACGCCTAGACAAAAGCATCAACATGTTCCTCTGGGGAGGGAAAAAACCAAGAATGAGCCTAGCGAAACTCAGACTCAAAAAAGAACAAGGCGGACTGAACCTCACAAACTACAAAGCCTTCCAGAAGGCATCCCAAAACGTGTTTTTAACATTGAGTTTTCCATAGGGCGGTTGGCCTCACTTTTAGCCCGAACGGCTGAATGGATTTGCACGAAACTTGGCAAAATTGTAGGGACTGGTAGCCCGATGTGCCTTTTGTAGGTCTCAATATATGTGCTACAGTGGATTTTGAGAAATTAACGTTTAAAAAAAGATATATATCTGTAACAGCGGACCGGGCAGCGCTCCAGGACGCGTACTTTTTGCGCAACGGAGCTTTGTGAAGCGAAGCTGATTGGTTCTCCGGCGTCTGTCAACATTCCAAACAGTCCGTAGCGGCCGCCATCTTGTCTCTCGGTAGGATCGAGAGACAAGAGGAGGCCAAAGCGAAGGGGCAAATGACCATAAGGGGGAATAGTAGATCCTCGCTGACCCCCTAGGTTTGATGTGGAGGTTTTAAAAGGGCCCCGCGGGGCAAAAAAAAAAAATAATAATAATAATCGAACGGCTGAATGGATTTGCACGAAACTTGGTAAAATATTAGGGACTGGTAGCCCGATGTGCCTTTGCTAGGTCTCAATATATGTGCTTCAGTGGATTTTGAGAAATTAACGTTCAAAAAAAGATATATATCTGTAACAGCGCACCGCTTCGCGTACTTTTCGCGTTACGGAGCTTTGCGAAGCGAAGCTGATTGGCTCTCCGGTGTCTGTAAACATTCCAAACAGTCCGTAGCGGCCGCCATCTTGTCTCTCGGTAGGATCGAGAGACAAGAGGAGGCCAAAGTGAAGGGGCAAATGACCATAAGGGGGCATAGTAGATCCTCGCTGACCCCCTAGGTTTGATGTGGAGGTTTTAAAAGGGCCCCGCGGGGCAAAAAAAAATAATAATAATAATAATCGAACGGCTGAATGGATTTGCACGAAACTTGGTAAAATATTAGGGACTGGTAGCCCGATGTGCCTTTGCTAGGTCTCAATATATGTGCTTCAGTGCATTTTGAGAAATTAACGTTCAAAAACAAGATATATATCTGTAACAGCGCTCCGCTTCGCGGAGATAAAATTATATCTGTATTACCTAGCTGTTGTTAACACCAGTTAGCGACGGCTAGTAGGAGATAGCGACCATCTTGGGCCCCACTTTGCATGTGAGTGATATTTATCACTAATGACATGCAAAGTGGGCATGCCAAGATGTTAGCGACTGGAAACAGTCGCTAACATCGCTATCTCCTATTATCAACTTTTGGAAATATTCGAGATAAGCGCGAATATCTCCAAAAAGTAACAGCTGCCCTGAGCAGTTCTTAGCCATGTTATCCAATGGGAGGTGGATAACATGGCTAAGAGCATTAGCTCGGTAATGCATGAATATCGCTGAGTTTTCAGCGATATTAATGCATTGCGGTCGTTTTTTATCGTATTTGCGATAAACCTTGATAATAGCAAGGTTTATCTGCGATAATTTCTGACGGTAAAACAATCTTTGCAATGCATCGTTAGGGATAAATATCGCTTAACTTTGGTAATATGCCCCAACGTCTGTTAACGTTCGATTCGAAGGAAATCAGGAAGTGTTGAAAAACATTGTCTGCGCCATCTTGTCTTTTTTCAAATGCCACACTTTTGTCGTGCACGGCAGCCATTTTAGATGCCTTGACCAGACCCACTCTGTGCACGCTGTCGATCCTTAGCATGGCTCCCCACCCTCGCAAGCATCTCACCCAGGCAGTGGTCACCCCCGCTCTCTGTCTTATGCATGGGTAATAAACCTCCCCCCATCTGCGCTGCTCTTCCCTGAGAATCACACCCTGTGCCCGCCCGACACCTCCCTTTCGCCCTATTCACTACCGCACCCTCTGACACTCCTTTTCCTCTGTGTCCGATTGTCCAGGCCGGTCCTAGGCTATCAGCTAGCCCTGCAGATGTAGTTTATGGCCACAGCTGTAAAGAATCACCCCTCTGCAAAGGAGTTATAGTAGATCAAGGCCCACACTCGATGAGATCCGTCACAGCAGAAGCGTTGCTATTATCTGAAAACCATCCTGTATTGTGATTGGGGAGGGGACCGAGCGTGAAGCGGAAGATTCCAGGGATGACTCTTTGTACATCAAAGTTTTTACAATTATGTGTCACATTAAAAATATATAGCACTCCGACAAAGTAGTAAGATTATAAAACTTTAATAATTTATAAATATATACAAGAAAACAAAAATAGTAATAACATATAAACATTTTTAGGGAAAAACAACGAAGTAGCGGTCGGCTGTGCGAATAGTCCCAACGCAGCACAACGTCCAGATTTCCGGCGTGGGGCGTCGCGGGGGGTGGGTCATCAGTAGCAAACTGTTGTGCGAATAGTTCCAAGGCAGCAGAACGCGCCGAAATCTAGATGACACGAAAGTGATGTCTAGTAAGTTGCCACCCAGCAAATAACGGCATGGGGCGTCGCGGGGGGTGGGTCATCAGTAGCAAACTGTTGTGCGAATAGTTCCAAGGCAGCAGAACGATGGCACCAAGGTGATGTCCAGTAAGTTGCCGCACTGGTTTTGGTATCCTACAATGCTGCTCCGAATAACGGCGTGGGGCGCCCCGGGGGAGGCGGCGTGAACGGGCCTCTCCAGGTGGAGTGTCATCTGTTGTAGTGGGGCGCCCCTTTACCGTTTCAGTTGCCATTCCGTCCGTTTTTGGTCCACTGTGTCAAAAGCCGCAATTCAGCTGAGTTGCGCCCACTCTTGCGGTGCAGCGATAGGCGGCTGTCACAGGACTCTCAAAATGGCGGCAGGCTCTTTCCTTTTTGGGCCTGGTCCACTGAAATGGCCCTGGGACACCTTGGAAATCGGACGCTTGTCTGCTAGGTCTTGGACCCCATTCTCGAAAGCGTCCCCTCCGCCTTGAGAATTCATCAAAAGTTTTGGGGGCCCCGACTCCTGCAGGCTTCTGGTGGGGAGCGGCTGCCATGATTGCTCGCGGAATGACCACGACGGAGCTACGAGATGGTGGTGCTCTCATGCTGATGCCAGTTTAGTCTGAAACATCCAGAAACAAGGTGGGGCTTTCATCGTTTGGGAAAAAAAAAAGTTTTCATCCAATGAAAAGTGTTGTTTTTAGGTCATATGATCAAGCCTTCCATCATTAGGAAACCAAAAGTAAAACGAACCAATGAAAAGTTTTATAAACAAGTCACATGACCTGTTATGCGGCATAGGGTATAAAATGCGGAGAAAATACGTTGGCACGTGAGGCGGCGTCAGTAGCGGACCGATGTGCGAATAGGCCGAAGGCAATACAACGCGCCAAGATCCGGATGGCACCGAGGTGGTGTCCAGCAAGTTGCAGCACTGGTGTGGCCATCCTACAATGCTGAAAGTCGGCGTGGGGCGCCCCGTTGGCCTGTGAGTTTGCGTCAGTAGCGGACCGATGTGCGAATAGGCCGAAGGCAGCACAACGCGCCAAGATCCGGATGGCACCGAGGTGGTGTCTAGTAAGTTGCCGCACTGGTGTGGCCATCCAACAATGCTGAAAGTCGGCGTGGGGCGCCCCGTTGGCCTGTGAGTTTGCGTCAGTAGCGGACCGATGTGCGAATAGGCCAAAGGCAGCACAACGCGCCAAGATCCGGATGGCACCGAGGTGGTGTCTAGTAAGTTGCCGCACTGGTGTGGCCATCCTACAATGCTGAAAGTCGGCGTGGGGCGCCCCGTTGGCCTGTGAGATGGCGTCAGTAGCGGACCGATGTGTGAATGGGGCCGAAGGCAGTGCAACAATATTTTCGGAATAGAAGACACCACTAGGCGCTGAGATGCCAAGATCCGGATGGCACCGAGGTGGTGTGTAGCAAGTTGCCGCACTGGTGTGGCCATCCTACAATGCTGAAAGTCGGCGTGGGGCGCCCCGTTGGCCTGTGAGTTTGCGTCAGTAGCGGACCGATGTGCGAATGGGGCCAAAGGCAGCGCAACAATAGTTTCTGACTGACACCACAAGGCGCTGAGATGCCAAGATCCGGATGGCACCGAGGTGGTGTCATAGTTGAGAGTTCTGAGCAGCGGTTGTAACACTGTCTGAAGCTTATTTGCAGCTGCTGCAGCTTCACTACGCGTCAAGATCCGGATGGCACCGAGGTGGTGTCTAGTAAGGTGCACTGGTGTGGCCATCCTACAATGCTGAAAGTCGGCGTGGGGCGCCCCGTTGGCCTGTGAGTTTGCGTCAGTAGCGGACCGATGTGCGAATAGGCCGAAGGCAGCACAACGCGCCAAGATCCGGATGGCACCGAGGTGGTGTCTAGTAAGTTGTCGCACTTCTGTGGCCATCCTACAATGTTGAAAGTCGGCGTGGGGCGCCCCGTTGGCCTGTGAGATGGCGTCAGTAGCGGACCGATCTGCGAATGGGGCCAAAGGCAGCGCAACAATATTTTCTGATTTGAAGACACCACAAGGCGCTGAGATGCCAAGATCCGGATGGCACCGAGGTGGTGTCTAGCAAGTTGTGGCACTGGTGTGGCCATCGTACAATGGTAAAAGTCGGCGTGGGGCGCCCTGTTGGCCTGTGAGATGGTGTCAGTAGCGGACTGATGTGCGAATGGGGCCAAAGGCAGCGCAACAATATTTTCTGACTGACACCACAAGGCGCTGAGATGCCAAGATCCGGATGGCACCGAGGTGATGTCTAAGTTGCGGACTGATGTGCGAATGGGGCCAAAGGCAGCGTAACAATATTTTTTGTATGGAAGATACCACTAGGCGTTGAGATGCCAAGATTCGGATGGCACTGAGGTGATGTCTAGCAAGTTGCTGTACTGGTGTGGTCATCCTACAATGCTGAAACTCGGCGTGGGTCGCCCCATTAGCCTGTGAGATGGCGTCAGTAGCGGACCGATGTGCGAATAGGCCGAAGGCAGCACAACGCGCCAAGATCCGGATGTCACCGTGGTGGTTTCATAGTTGAGAGGCACTTCATCTGCAGTGGGGCGCCGAGATCCGGATGGCACCGAGGTGATGTCTAGCAAGTTGCTGTACTGGTGTGGTCATTCTACAATGCTGAAAGTCGGCGTGGGGCGCCCCATTAGCCTGTGAGATGGCGTCAGTAGCGGACTGATGTGCGAATGGGGCCAAAGGCAGCGCAACAATATTTTCTGAAGAGAAGACACCAAAAGGTGCTGACATTCCAAGATCCGGATGGCACCAAGGTGGTGTCTAGCAAGCTATGCAGTTGAGTTGTGTGCGCACTTGCGGCGAATAGGTCGAAGGCAGCATAACAATGTTTTCTGAATAGAAGACACCACAAGGCGTTGAGATTCGGTTACCACCGAGGTGATGTCTAGCAAGTTGCCGCACTGGTGTGGCCATCCTACAATACTGCTCCGAATAACGGCGTGGGGTGCCCGAAGGGGGGGGGAGCCGGCGTGAATGGGCCTTCCTAGGTGGAGGCTCGTCTGCTGTAGTGGGGCGCCCCTTTACCGTTTCAGTTGTCATTCAGCTGAGTTTCGGCTGCTCTTGATGCTACAGCGACAGGCGGCTGCAAGAGGACTCTCAAAATGGCGGCCTGTTCTTTGGATTTGGGCCTGGTCCACTAAAATGACCCTGGGACACCTTAGAACTCGGACGCTCGATTTTTTTTTCCTTTCCTGTACATGCAAAAAAAGGTAAATGCCCGGTACGTTACACGCTTCATCTGCCACGATGAACTCTCCAGAGGAACCGAAAAAAAATATAGTTGTGGTAACTATACCATGCATCGTCATATGGAGAGGTGGCACCAATTAATTATAGTGCTGCATAAAAGAGAGATTTGGAGGAGAACCCCTGACCTGCTAGTACATTCATCAAAGAAGTGGCACTGAGAGCTTCAGAGGCAAGGGAAACGGTCCCAAATATTTAGAAGAACTTTGGAAAGATTAAAATGACATGTTTAGATTGTGGCAAATTAATTTCATGTGGACAGATGAGTGTTACTCTAATAAATACAGCATATGAACATCATCATAGTCGATGGTTGGTAGAGACATTTTGACTATATCCTGGTCCTGCCCGTCCTCGCCCAAAATGGCGCCGGAATAAATGGGACTCGTAACTCCTTGTTGTGTACTGGTTGCAGAACCTTGAAATCACGAGATACGTATGCAGTTTTGAAGCACATGGCGGGCGGGGACGAAAATTGATTGAATATTTCGACATCCCTATTGATATTAAGTTCTGATGTGTTATTGATTACTGTACTGTTGAAAGTTCGAATTAACGTCACCCATGGTACTTGCCCGCAAATGTATATCTAGATAATTTTATTGTAACTGGCCCTGTCGTATTTTAATTATAAAATGTACGTCCACCGATTCCGTAACTGTTAGACACCTTAGTTCTTGCAACCTAATGGCCCGCCCGTTACGTTCCTCTACAGTGTAAATGTCTATTCATCATATACGATTACAGTTTGCTCCGTGGCAGGCCCACGTGGTTATAGGCTCGTATTTGTATAATGAAATTTTCACAATAAAGGTTTTTAAAAGAAAACATGGTAGTAGTATATACATTGGTAAAGTTTTTAATTATAGTGACTGTTTTAGAATCATTAAAAGGCAAGTGAAATAAAGCAGACCAATTACATGAAGGGTAAAAGGTATAATACGAAGGAACGCAGTAAAGATAAATGGTCAAGGGCTGTTGTGTTTTCTATTCCTGCAACATAAAGTGATCGATAAGAATCTCATATTCAGGCGTATCGGCGACTAAGACAGCAGGTCGACCCTCTTTTGCTCAACGGCTCCGTCATGGGACGAAGAAACGCTCTTTTTCTCGAAAAAAGAATATATTTTACTTGCAGGACAGTTGTAAAATTTCCGGGAAAGTACATTAGCCTGGAACATTATAACATATATTTAAGAAAAAATAATGTTCGGAAGTAATGAAAAGCGTAATTTTTAGGTCATATGACCAAGCCTTTCATCATTACAATAAGAAAAGTAAAATGAACCAATGAAAAGTTTTATTAACAAGTCACATGACTTGTTATGCTTACGTTACGCGCTGCGCGCCCCGGATGACTTCCGGATGCGCTAACGCGGCGCGTCATATGACGCATTACGCGACAACGCAGGTACAGAATATAGTCAAAATGTCTCCACCAACCAGCGGTCGGAACACAACCCCTTTCAGCAGGCTAAATAGTTCTGTTAAATGACAACAGAAGGGACAGGCAACAAGAACCATCAGTCAAAGAGGGGAGGGCTAGTTCTTCTCTACTGGGTTACATTGGGGCGCTACCGGAACTGATCGAATTGGTAGTCTACAGTGTTTCTGGATGTTTCAGACTGAAGCTGGGGTTAGCATGAGAGCAGCACCATTTCGTAGCTCCGTCGTGGCCATTCCGCAACCAATCATGGCAGCCGCTCTTTATCGTTATTTTGGGCGGGGTGGGTGGCGGAGCCGAGCTGTTTTGCAGCCATCATTGTGTGGAGTTCAGTTCATCTCACTAGTTTTGTATTTGTCATGAGGGGTTGTTCCTAATGTTTCTATTTTAGCGAGGTCAAAAAGAGATCCCATTAGTGGCCTACTGATTTTGCTCGATTCCTTTTCTTTTTTTTTACACGATTTTTCGTTATCTGCAAAGACTAAACAGAGTATTGCGACTCTGTGTTTGTTTGTAAATAGAGAATGAACCAAAGAGAACTAATTCTAAAACAGTAAATACTTGGATAACAATCAATCAAATGGAGAGAGAAGCAGGCACGACGGATTACAACGGGGGCAAAGGCCTGCGTTAACTACCTTTCACTATCTGCAAAGAGAGAGTACTCCTAATAGAAATGAGGGGGGGGGCACCATTCAAAGCAGATCAGTGTGCATAAACACGAAAATGGTTTCACTTACCATGTACTTGACATTCGACAGCTTATGATATTTGCTATTAAAAAACCATTGAAATTCACTGAAAAAACCATAGGTTATAGACCATATATAGTTAGGAATTAGCATTTACAAAACCTTGAAAATTCACTGAAAAAACCATAGGTTATAGACCATTTATAGTTAGGAATTAGCATTTAAAAAACCTTATTTTACTCACACAAAACCATTGAAATTCCATATATAGTTAGTTGCACTAACTATATATCGCGCACCCGCAATCCACTGCTGATCATGTCACATATTACATCATTCATGACATGGTCAGTGACATCACTGATGACATCACTGATGACATCTCAAATGACATCACTGATGACATCACTGATGACATCTCAAATGACATCACTGATGACATCACTGATGACATCTCAAATGACATCACTGATGACATCTCATTTGACATTACTAATCACATCACTGATGACATCATTCATGTGATAATACGATGAACCTCTTCAGACTCTAATATAACCTTAGATACACTCAGTGTAAACAGACACTCATAGACTGTCACTCATCCATGGAGTTACTCAGACACTTAGTCAGTCATGCAAAGAATCAATCACACCTCCATTTCCTCAACTATACAGTTATACACACCTTACTTATTCAAACATATACTAAAACATATTTACTCACTTATACAATCCTGGATACAAGTTCACAATGATCCATACAGCCACTCACACATTCACTGGCTCTTATGCACAGTTATTTATATATGTCAACTCTCACATGTACTGTGTTTTACATATGTACTTACTTTGACATGTAGCACTGAGATATCCATTCACTCACCAATACACTCATGCACACAGTCAACCGCCCATACAGCTGTTTCCACATGCACTTTTGAACCCATACATCTAGTCAATCAACTGCTCACACATCTATGCAGAGAGTCATACACCTCCCAGCCACCCAGACACACACTCAGTCTCCCATACAAATGCTTGGGCAACCAATCAATAACCCATACAGTTAATCATATAGCTAATGATCAACACATGCAGCAGTTTACAGAACAACAGACACAATGATGCACAAATTAAGACAGTTTAGTCACTAACCCATGCACTCAGTGAGACACATTTAATCAGTCACACATACAGTCAGCCATGCCCCTACTAAATCCTTCATCAAGACACTTATACATCCACTCATTCTTCAATATGTAAGACATATTTTAACTTTACAGAATTATACAGTCACTGGATGTAGTCATCAGTCATGTCATCAGTGATGTCATTTGAGATGTCATCAGTGATGTCATCAGTGATGTCACTGACCATGTCATGAATGATGTAATATGTGACATGATCAGCAGTGGATTGCGGGTGCGCGATATATAGTTAGTGCAACTAACTATATATGGAATTTCAATGGTTTTGTGTGAGTAAAATAAGGTTTTTTAAATGCTAATTCCTAACTATATATGGTCTATAACCTATGGTTTTTTCAGTGAATATATATATATATATATATATATATATATATATATATATATATATATATTTTTTTTTTTTCCCACCACCAAAAAGAAATTATACTCGCACTCCACCAGGAAATCAGTTCATAGCAGGTTTATTTATGTGCCTTTACAGCACACAGCCTTTACCTACGCGTTTCGATCTTACGATCTTGATCACGGTTACAAACATTTGTCAATTGTTTGTTTCTACCTTTTATACCAGTCAATCATAGCTGCCCTATTATGAGGCATTATGGTACTAGTAGTTACTATTTACAATTCATACATTTAAGGAGCGTGGTATATTTTGTTTGCATGTTTACAAAGTATTCTCTGGCACAGATATATGCAGACTTGTCTTAAAAATTGGGCACTGAGTCCCGATATATCCTTCGCAAAACATCTTAGCAAATAATGTGATGCTCAAAATAGCAGGCATTCACATGTAATTGGACCATTCATGCATGCAGACATGTGTATAGACTAGACTCACTTAGAGATTATACATTACATGCTTTGAGATGTTTTAACTTGCGTGAACAGGACAAAGACACATTTATATATATCTGTGCCAGAGAATACTTTGTAAACAAGCTCGTTTTGCTGGTCAGGCGAAATGTGTCCGAACAGGTGACCCAATAAAATACTTGTGGCCAGTACAGAGTGTCGTCAATCCTTGTGTTGCATGCACAGCGAGGGATTTGAGAAATATATATATATGTACACACAAACAGACAGAGAGACCGGATCACAGTGAAGTCTGCTGTTAGAGTCCAAATATCTAAATCTTGTTTGAATGAAGGAGGAAAGTATTGTTGATGTTGGCAACAAATGAAATAACTGTGGTGCATGCCTACAAATGAGTAAAGGAAAATGACAGGCAGAGAAATTAGGTAGTTTACAGTTCCTTTCAACCACTCCCCTCAAACAATCCCAAGAAAAGTAAAACCTCACATATGTTAAGTGCCATGTTGGTTTTTCTGTGGCATGACTAATGAGTGTGTGAACATTGTTTCATAACAAAACTGACTTCCAATAAACCAAAAAGCTGTTTTATTTGGCAGAATGTAATGACCACGACTGCTACAACTCACATACATCTGCTTTGTTATATCATTTTGTGTTTTTTATATATTCTGTTTCTCAAACACACACTCAAGAGTACAGAAATGTCTAATAAAACCTCTGCTCTCATTTAAAGAATGGGTTATATTTCATCAGGAAGGAAAAATTACAGAGCATTATATAGCAATTCTACGGGCACAAATGACTGTACCTTGGCACCTCTTACTTACCCCAACATGAAGATGAAATGGAATCAGATTGCATAGTTGCAAGGTATTGTGGAACAGAAGCCTTGCAGTTTCTTCATAAATGACCACAGCATGGAAATGTATGATGGGGTAAGCACACTATGTCCATGTTGCAGTGTATTTCATTGTGGTCTGTTCTCCATTCTCTGTTACTTGAGATTTAATCTTTATCCTTGTTCTGAAGTGCAATTTAAAATAATTAGATGTTGGGAGGCATGCTCCTGAGGCTTAGGGCAGATCCTTACAACATGATAACTTGGTCTGTGCAACGCTCGGTCAAGGTTTGAGGTTTAATGCAGATAGCAACATTGAGATCTTGAAAAAAGTTCCCCAGAACCATCACACTGCTGATCCTGTATAATGGCCAAGCACTTATGTAGGTGACCGTGCCTGCATAAACCTCATTCTATAATTTATATAAGTTTCTTCTCAAATTCAATACAATGGTCAACGATGATTATCTGCTATGCTTCTGACTTGTTTTTTGCCCATGTACGCTTACAGTGTATGGTGATAAGTAAATAAGTGTGGTACATTTTATGACTGGAACATGCAAATCAACATATGATTAGTCATTAATGATGAAAATGCTATGATTCAACACTCCACTTTCTCATTTATTAATAAGTGCACAGTGAAAGTGAATAATTGTTACTATCGCCCGATCGGTTTGTTTCCGACGGCAAAAATGGATTGTTCTTACAGCCCTTAGTCTCTTTTTGTAGATGGTGCATCCTCAAACACGTTGAAAAAAACAGCCTGTGCTGGCAACTGATGGGCCCTTGAGGGCTGGAGGTTTTATTTAATCCATGTCAGCAGAATGGGGAAGCATTCGGAGGAGTTTGGAGAATGGTCAGAAGGTAATCGAACTTCTGAAATCTTAGATTTCTGTAGTGCAGAGGATCCTAGGATAACTATTATAGTAAAGATTATTACTGATTACAGAAAGAACAGGGAGGGACCCCTTTACACCAAAGGAATAGGGTTCAAATAATCAATTAAAAGAGAAAAGCTTCCTTTGGGTTGATTCTAGTAGTTCAAGCCACTTGGAGATCACGCAGTCATCTTATATTCCTAACACACCATACATACAAAGGGGATTCAGTAGTAAACCCCGAGGTCAAAATTAGAACGAAAATGATTTTTCAAAAATATATCATTGTATTGTTCTACTTATGAACAAACACATAAAAATATATTTGTACACTGTAAAGAATTAATTAAAAACTAATCAATAAGCTTTAAAAATATTATGGTTATAAAGCAATTTTTTCAGTTGCATGAAGAAATTCACACACAATATTTCTTAATACCGCCTGAGGCAACACAGACAATATGCCTCTGAGCAGTTTGTTATACAGGAACAAACATCAAAAAGACACAAGAGAGTACGTACAACAGTAGGAAGGTTGTGGGACAATAAGCCCCCAATAAACAGACTATAAGATAACTAAGAATATATTGAACGATTGGAGGGTGACTGCCCCATTGTATCGCCTCCTGAGAGAAACCATAAACTAAGGAATTCAAACAATAAGAAAATATAGAGCTAATATTTCCATGATAAGGTATGTTTTTTATTCACCTCTGGCAACGTATACATTTTATGAGAGTCACAATACTGGTCTTGAGAAAGATGGTCTCATTTAACTTTTCCATCAAAATGCGTCGATGGCCTTCACGCAATCTCTGTAATAACTGTAACTACAGATAAATATTAGGGCACATATTATCAAGTTTCAGTTTCTAATGTGTGGAACACGGATGTGTGTCTTTTTATGACAAATTGTACTGTCTGTTGTATGTACTCTCTTGTGTCTTTTTGATGTTTGTCCCTGTATACAAACTGCTCAGAGGCATATTGTCTGTGTTGCCTCAGGCAGTATTAAGAAATATTGTGGGTGAATTTCTTTATGCAACGGAAAAAATTGCTTATAACTATAACATTTTTAAAGCTTATTGATTAGTTTTTAATGTTTTTTTACAGTGTGAAAATATTTTTTAGGTATTTGTTTTTAATTAGAAGAATTAAGTGACATATTTTTGAAAAATAATTTTCTTTCTAGTTTTGACCTTGGGTTTACTACTCAATCCCCTTTGTATGTATGGTGTGTGAGGAATATAAGATGACTGTGTGATCCGCAAGTGGCTTGAACTACTAGAACCAACCCAAAGGAAGCTTTTGTCTTTTAAAAGAATATTATTTAAACAATAACTGTCGACAAATTGGGAGAAATATTGATTTCGTGAAGGGCGTGTCATCAAAAACAGACCCTTAACCTCTTAACCCCACCCCACCACCAGTATGACCTATCGCAATGAAAGTATTGCCTAGTATAGATGACTTTCACACATGCAGTCTTAAGGGATCAGATTTGTCAATTTGTGTATTGGACAGAGTGTCTCATGCTTTGGACATCAATTCAGAAGTATTCTCAAGGTCTAGTAGTGGAAGACCATTGATAATACTATATGATAGAGAAGTCCAGGTCCTGTCCAGTGAAATTAGCTTGAGTGTGGAACATCTCCCCTGGAGCTTGAACGTGCAGAAAATCCTGGAGACCAGTATGCCCAGTGCAACTGAATATTTTCATAGCCTGTCCAGGTAAAACTATTTCCCTGCATCCAGGGAGTGAATGCAACTTTTATAGATGTATTAAGTTGGAGCTCCTTGATAAAAGTCAAGTGGACTTTTGTCATTTGTAATAGTATCTTTTGCTACAGACATGATAGGAGAGGTAGAGGAACTGTTCTACAGGTGTAACCGAAGATCTATTGTTTTTAACAGATTTGTTAGCATTTTTGTACAATAGGGAAAACGTTTCAAAACTTTTAGTAACATATCAGTATAACCCAACTAAAGGTTTTTGACTTCCACATTCGTTTTTCAAAAGTTTGATGGTAAACATTTTGACCAGGACAAACCATCAACTTTTACTTCATTTTTTTTCAATAATGTGCAAAACAACACATAAGGCTAACTTAAGCAACACTTGCCAGAGTCTATTAATATTGACTCGGTCAAATGTTACTCGAAGGTCTAAGAAGATTACAATCAGAGCTCTATATTTCAAAACCTTGAAGGGCTGCATCAATAAATGCAGAACACAACAGTGGTCACTAATGTACTTTCTTTCCCAAAAACCATTGTGAAATGGAAATATTTATTCTACCCCTAGCCCACTTTCTATCAGCAAATCTTCATTAAATAATTTGAATGCTACATTCAGCAAACTTAGAGACTGCAATTATGACCTACCTTTATTTGGCATCAAAATACTTTTCAGCCAAGAGGTCAGACGATCATTATATGTACTACAGTATTCATCAATATCAGCACAGCGGGCTGCCATAGCACACACTTTATGAAAACTTCTCTGAGGATCATGTCCAACCCTCGTGCCTTTCCCGTAGCAATGGATGGTTTGAGAACTCTAGTTCAACCTCATCAAACTCCGCAAACAGCCCCTATAAAGAATGCATGGTCCATAACTTAGTTAGAGGAGGCATTATATAGTGCACAGAAATTAGAAACTCAGTTTCTTTATCCAAAAGATGATTAACCCAGTGGATTTCTGTTCACTACTTGCGCTCTCTCCATTACACATAGCTGTTAGACCTGTCATACTTGGGGTGGTCTTCCCCCAAACCTTTTTACCTTCTCTCCTCCTATTTTTTTATTTTGTTTTGTTGTCATTAAGACTGCTAACCAATGCTAAAGTACTTGTGCTTCCTTCCAAAAACTTGTACAATCGATTTACACTGTTTGGCATATTTAAATTAATTAAAAGTATATGGTAATACATCTACCTAGGGCCTATAATTTAAATAGTACTAGTGAGCTTGCAGAACTCATTTGGTCACACACTCAAATAGCACTTTAAAACATGTCTCAGGCCCGCCATTAAAGCCTGTACTACAGTTTTAAACTGTAAATGTAACCTGGCAAAATAAACATTTTGTCAGACCTAACCATTCCTTTTTAAATCATATAAGGCACGCCTAGGGTACTGGGTAGTTCTTAAACAGCCCATAAGGCAAGGTACATCGTATTTAAAAAATTAGATTGTGTGTTTAAGCTTTACATGGTGTGGTAGTGAAAAACTTCTAAATTCGTTTTTTCACTACTGCAAGGCCTATCTCTCCCATAGAAAGGCATTGGGTTACCTTATTACATTTAATAAGTGCTAACTTTTGATTGGGTCGACACAAGAAAAACGAGTCCCACAATTGAAAATATTACAATCAAGATAAATGAACCAATGATTATTTTAATCAATAGTTATAATAAATTGTATGTAAAGAACGTTTATAAAACACACTTTGAGTTTGTGACAGAATAGTGGGTGTGTAGTAAGAAATGTGTTCAGTGCTCTCATCAACATGATACACACATATGAACAAATTCAGTGATCAAACAGGAACAACATGGCCATTTATATATAATATAATCTATCTAGGGTCATACTAGTAGTCAATAATGTTTCAATCCTTCAAGAAGTTGAGTGGGGGACCATCATCAGGACTCATAAGATAAAGAGGAGCCCACTACAAGAAGAATGAAGAAAAGCAAAGATTAAAAGCTTCTATGAGGAAGAAAGGTGGCCATACCTGAAACCTGGTAGGTCAAATGAATAGGTAACAAAATTGTAATGGTGATGTCTGTCCCACTGGAGTATGGCTTTCAGATTTTCCAGAAGAAAAATTACAACAGGCGGGAAATGCCGCTGATTTCTTGACATCAGACGTAATGTGGGGTTCCAAAATTTCTTACTGTATTCTCCAAAGAGGGAGAAAGAAAGCCAGTGTATAAGCTCACAGACATTGTGCAGAGCCGCACTCAGAAAATAATAGGGGATTCCCAAAGAATGGTCTGTGAGGCTTTTTTTCTCCCTTCTTGGAGCCGTTCTTTTCCCCACTTATATTTCAAGGCACTGCCTCCAGCACTCACACATTGGGCCCTGAAAGCAGTCATTTCTTACCTCATTCTTACCTTATACTTCTTGGAGCCTTGGCAGGGGAAGGGAATAACTTTCCAGAACTCGGATGTGAGGGAAGCACTTCAACGGCTGACACCAGGCATAAATATGAAGCCTCCAGAGCCACTCTGTAGTACACTCCTAGACTTGTGAAATAATTTAGAAGGCATTCCTTGCACTCCAAAGGACTCCCATGCTGATTGAGGCCTGCCCATTTCTTCAGAAGACTACTCTGTTGTTACCAGAGGACTGCCCTGATGATAGAGGACTGCCTTGTCCCACCCAAGATATATCGCCAGTCAGCCTGACTTAGCTGTACCTCCCACTACGTTCTGCAGCAGCAAATGCTAATCTGCGGGATCTCCGAGCAACGGTATCTGACCTCCTCGAGCTCTTTTGGATATGACTTGCAGCTTCATCCCGCTGGAGGTTTTTAACTTCCAAAAAGTTAAGTCCGAAGGTAATAATCTTCACCGGGCTTGAATGGTTATAGGCTCCCCATTGGCCACCTTCTAAGCTTCTCCCACTGGGAAATTTTTCATGTATCATCGAGGACTTTCCCAAAACTTCATCCAGCACTCCACAGTTATGACCTTCTCTTGGACTTTTTCTTGAAATGTCTTTTGAGGTTGGAGGTAAGCTGAACCAGGACCAATCCACCTTGTGTATCCGAACAATGCTCCGTTGCAGTCGGCCTTAACTTTTGACTGTGCTCCATCTTGTGCAACCAGATACCTACAGTTGGCACTTTGATCTTTTAGATGCTATTTTCACTAAAAACGTTAGCAATTTAAAACTCAGGTTCTACTGAAAGGGCTTAATTGGTGTTTGTGTCATTTTATTTACTACAATTTTCTATAGGTTTCAAAATTGGTGTGGGAGCTTTCTTTTGCTGTTCTTTTACCTTATTATTGTTTGAGTGCTACGTAAATACTTACTAAATGCCTCTAAGTTAAGCCTTACATCTTTTATGCCAAACTCCCAGAGGGTTAAGCACAGGTTATATTAGTGACTTTTTTTTTGGTTCACCCTGACAAGGACTGCAGTTGTTGATTGAGCAGGTTCTTTACCCTCCTAAATCAATAACCCAATATAACAGGTCACAATCTATTAAAGGCCACTGTTAGTAATAGCACTCCACCTATTCTAAACTTTGTTATGTTTCTTTAAACGTTTATTCTTCAAATGCATGTTGTGTGGCATGTATCGGAACAGAAATCCCTTTGTTCTGTTCTGAGACAATCCAGTTCAGTTGTTTCCCTAAAGACCTGTGCAGCATTTGCAAATACTCTAGGATACCTAATGCCTTGAATGGCACTCCATCATTTCAAGTCCCAAAAAAACAATTTCTTCATAATATTTCCTCCACATTGCTACACTTCAGAACCTTTGCAGCTTGATATATCACCCTTACTAGAATGCGAGTTCCACTGTGAAGAGCACCAAATGTTGGATTCATTCTTCACAAAAGATAGAATCTTCAATCCACATGTTCTAACCCTAGCAGCCCAATTACAAATAAGTCCTCTGGGAGAAATAAAGCACCCTATCCATCCATAAGATTTCTAAACTGTGCTACATTTGCCTGCATTTTCTATGCCTGACTATGGTAATTTATCTGCTGCCTGGCATCTCCAATCTTGCTCTTCCAAGAACAGCCTTCAGTGAAGCTATATGGTTAGTTTTCAGCTCTAGAAGATAAGATAATATCACCTTAATTCTGATTACTCTACATTGGCTTCTGTTTAAGGAAATAAGTATTTTCAAGCTTGAACTCATAGTGCATAAGATGCTGCATGTGGGCTTGCCTTACAACCGTACACAGAACTTTTCATTTCTTGTGCTCCCTCTCCCTAAAAAGTGTTAATTCTGTGTGTTTGGAAACATCCATCTTTCAAGTTAGAGTAAAGAACAAAATACTTTTGTAACATGAGTGCTACAATCTGAGTGATAATATAATTGATGCAGAGCTTGGTGGTGATGGTGGACCACCAATTATAGAGTGACAATTAATCATCCAAAAAGAATAATATATGTATAAGTCATAGGTCAGAGGTATTTGTTAAGAGCGCATATCACCCGGGGATCTCAGAGCGCTAGCGAACTCCAGTAAAGGCAAGAGGTCGACTGACAAAAAGGGGAAAGGCGGTCAGAAGAGCCATGTTTTTAGCCTCCTACTGAACTGTTTATGGTCCCGGTTTATGCAGAGCGTAATGGGGCTTTATTCTAAAAGGCAGGAGCCAAATGAGAAAAGTATCTACCACCATTCCTAGCAGTACGGATACTGAGGGGGGTGAGAAGAAATTTGGTTCTTGACCTGGGCGGCCTGATGCGTAAATTCCAATTCGTTTTATGGGCAAGGTAAACTGGCCCGTTTCTATACATGGCCTTGTGTACCAGACTGATAACCTTAAAACTGATTCATTTCCTGATGGGTAGCCAGTGAAGAGATTTCAGACTAGGTGCAATGGAAGGTTTAGCACCAGCCTGGCGGCAGTATTCTGTAAGACTTGAAGCCTGGAAGAAAGCTCTTCAGTAATGGAAGCCAACAGGGCATTTCCGTAGTCGATCCGACTTATGATTAGACCCTGGATAAGCGGTTTCCTTGATTCTATTGGAATCCATTGAAAGATCTTACATAAGCTATGCATTAGTCTGTAGCAGGTACTCATTATATGGTTTATATGATCTTTCATGGACAGCTGATTATTGATCTTTACTCCAAGATTCCACAACATAGGTTTAGGAGATGGACAGGGGCCAAGGCTCTGGGGCCACCAGTCATTCAACCAAAATTCATGTGCATTCGCCAAAAAGGAAGACCTTGTTCTTACTGCCATTAAGTTGGAGATGGTTGGTTTGCATCCCGTTATTAAGATGGGTCATACAATTTTTAAATTGGAATCTTGTGTCGGTTGGATTAAGACCAAGGGTGATCAGTAGCTGGGTATCGTCAGCTTACAGCACATCGAACCCATAGGACATGATCACTTTGGCCAAAGGTGCCACATAGAGATTGAAGAGCATGGGACTTAAAATGGATCCCTGAGGGACTCCCATGTCTACCAACCGACTACGGGAAACCAGGGTGCCCAATTGTACGGTGGAGGTTCAATCTGTTAGACAGTTTCAAAGCCAATCTAGGGCTGTTTCCCTGACTCCCATCTTCCACAGCCTTTGTGCTAAAATACTGTGGGAGATGGTGTCGAGGCAGCTGACAGGTCAAACAGGACAAGCATGGCTGACTGCCCGTTGTCCTGGGCAAGTCTTATGTTGTTGACAACCTCCATCAGCAAGGCTTCAGCACTATGGGCAGCTCTAAATCCAGATTGAAAGGGGTCCAACAGTTCATGGCTTTCTAAATGAGTTGTGAGCTGTTTGCTAACCAGGCGCTCAAGTGATTTTCCAAAATAGGGAGAAGGGAAATAGTGCAATATTACTGGGCTCCTTAGGATCTATAAAAGTTTTTTTCAGAAAGGGTTTGACCCTGGTTGCTTTCTATTTAATAGGAACTGTTGCTTGGTGTAAGGACATGTTAAATAGATCAGTAAAGCTCTTGAGGAGCGATAGGGTAATGGTAGACAGAAAGTGGGGTGAGACCGGGTCTTCTGGAGAACCAGACCTAATCTTAGAAGGGGCGGTTTTGACTTCATCTTGGATGAGTTCAATAAACCCTTCTGAAAGAGCAGTAGTAAATTCAGGATTGGTATCAGATTCGCTATAAAAGAAAATAATATTGTGATGAGGAAAGGTGCTGTGAATGGTATTGATCTTTTCCTCAAAGAAGGTGGACAACGTGTCTATCCATGCTTGTGAAGAAGGGTTGCTGGCCTAACAGGAGGAGGATTGGCAAATTCCTTTAATATTTTATAAAGCTCCTTTTCAGAGTTAGTAGCTATGTCGATTCTATCAATGAAATACAATTTTTTGGCTAACCTAATATTGTCTAAGTAACCTTGATGGATGAGTTTGTGCGCTTGTCTACCTTCAATGCTTTTGGTTTTCCTCCATTTGCATTCGGCCTTCCTACTGGAAAGTTTTTCAGCTTTTAGTGATTCAGTAAACCAGGGTGATACCTTAGGCTTAACCTTGACCTTTGACAGAGGTGCATTGATGTTGAGGGCCTGTGTAATTGCCTTCTCAAATGACTCTACTGCATGATCATTATTCTCTGTACATATTAGGGGCAAGGGGCTGAAATGGGCCAAAAAGGTGGCAGGAGTAACTTTCCAGCAAGGCCTACTCCATATCTGCTCACTACTAGGATCATTTTTAGTGGTGACTGTAAGGAGAATTTCAATAAGCTGTGATCCAACCAGAGTAGAGGGATTGGGGTCTCCACGTTGACACTAGCTGTGTTGGTGAACAGGAGGTCAAGGGTAGGGCCTGCCAAGTGGGTAGGTCCCATCAGCATTTGTACTAGTCCTAGTGTGTTTTGTTTATAAATCAGTTGACTTGTGCCCATATCTGAAAGAAATTATGCGTGAAAGTTCAAGTCACCGATAAGTAGGAAGTTGTCAGCTGCTAGTACATGTGGAGCAATAGTCTCAATCAGGTGGTTGGTAAAGTTGGTAGGCCAAGAGGTCTGTAGACTAGGGCACCTCTCCAGGTTCCCTTTGATTGTTTTTCAATTCTAAAATGCACAATTCAAACCATTCCAAGTGATGGTCTCCAGGATATTTATCTCCAGTCCAGCCTTGGCGGCTGTTGCTATACCATGTCTAATCAGTTGATAGTCGATAGAGAAAGCCAATGCCACATCAGGGAGGGTGGACTCATGGAGCCAGGTTTGGTAATGAAGCAAATATCTGGCTTTTCTGAGTCCAGCAAGCTCCATATCTCAAGTGCATGTTTAGAGATTTAACATTGAAGTAAAGCCCTGTTAGTTGTTTAAATTGCTAACCAGTATCCCTGTCTGCTATGCTCTTAGACCGGGTTTTGGAGTTGTGAGTAGACTCATGTTGTCTGATTCCGGTGCCCACTTTAAGAATTGATATGGATACAGGGGTTGCCATGAGGCCCTCTGGTAAAATGGCCATGTAATATGTATTTAATGATTTGAGCTATTAATAAATCAAATAAATTCTCTTTGCTCGAGTATCGAAGGGCTGCCATTGGTTGGGCTAAGGAGTTCACTGATCTGAAAGGAGATGGAAACAAGCAGGGGTCCTGGCGGCAGCCGGCGGTCGGGCGTAGACGGGCTTAACTTTGGCGCGCCGCTGGTGCACCGCTGCACGTCTGTGCCTTTTCTTGCCTAAGTAGGCAGGACAGGAGAGGGAGAGCAGAAGTGGCGGCCACTAGAGTGCTGACCTGCTAAACATCAGCAAACCTCCCTTCTGGTGCAAGAACCCAGAGACCAGGTCCCTTCGCTCAAGCGCCTCAAGCCGTAACGGATGGGGACGTCTCAAGAGAAGGTGAGGTGAATGAGGTATGTGCAAAGAACGGTGAAGTTAAAATAACAGCAGAAGCTGGGTCAGCTCTTTCAAAATTTAAAGCAGATGCTTCTAGTGCTAAAATAAAATGACCGGTTTACAGTTAAAAACAATTCATGCATGCTGCCTATTTGAGCTTTTTATCAAGGTAACGAAGGCCGTAGGATCTGACCTTCAGTGAGTCTGCATTTATGCGCCATTTTCTATGCAAAGGCCACTACTAATAAAGGTAGAGATAAAATGTAATCGTAAATGAGTAGTGCATATATGTACTGAAGATAACTTTGACCTCGAACAGTGGTTCTTAACCTTTTGACTCCTGTAGACCCATACTTAATCATTCTTTTAATCCTGGGTCTCCGGCCGCAGCAATTTTGATAAATTGAACTACAAAACAATGCACAAAAATATGGAAACATACACTAAAATATGGAAACATGCATTTATTAAACAAATAAATAAATTATTATTTTATTCAATTCATAAAGAAATATTTTTTAAAAATACATTTAAATTTTATTGTGAAGGTTGGTGCTTTTCCAAATTCATTTGGAGCCATTGTCCTTAATATATCCAATTTGATGCACTTGCACTGCTCTCACAAGTCAATGTGAAGATACCAACTTAATATTTAACCTCCAATTTTAAATGTGTTCACCTTAACAGAACATGTTAACAATTTCTATTTTCCTTCTTTAATACTTACACGTTATTAATCTGTTATTATTATTTAATATTCTAAGCAGTCGCAGAACACGAATGGGCATCGAGGATCCCCATAGAGGACCCCCACTGTCAATCTAGACTGTTAGACTATAAGATGCCCTGCCAAGCAATAGTGCTATCTATAGTAACCACTGCCTCCTGACAACAATTGTGCTAGCTTCAAATATACGTTGATGCATAAAAGAAGTGACTTCTGCAATACCAACGTATACGACACACATAAAAATCAGTGGACTGCACTAAATTAACGTGTTTTAACTAAATATCCCTGATAGTATTTTGGAGATCAAGAGTCCAATAAACAAAATAAGTTTTGCATTTGCAGTCTGATTCACAACAAAAAGTATTATGTGCCATGCACAAACCCAGTTTAAGCCCAAAGCCTTTCTAAGTCGAAAAACGCAAAATGTAGCCACCAAAAATGCATTTCACCTCTTTACTTTCGGTGGAGTTCTTCTTCCTACTGTCTCAAAGAAATGATCTGACCCATAGACTTATATTCCTTTGTCTAGATGACAGTAACATCATCTATACAGAACTTCCATTAAACATGCTCTTCAAGCCCCAGTAAACTCATGTCATGTGGCTATGCTGATATTGAGCTTCGGACATTATGAACACAACAGACCTGATTTACTATTGTGTAAGTTTACACTTGCTGTAGCAACTTTACTACTTTTTGGTATTCACAAACTGCAAGTGTACATTTATTAATATTAAAATTACATTTGTAGTATGTGAATACCAGAACAGAAGTAAACTTACCATAAAGTGTAAGTTTACCTTAGTGAATCAAGCCCTGTGGGTCTGATTTACAGGGCTTGATTTGCAAAGGTACACGTACACTGTTGTTTAAGTTTACACTTGCTGCAGTAACTTTACTACTGATTTGGTATTCACAATATCACTACTACTAGTTTATTTTTTTAATTTCTGTTGGATTTTTCTCTGGTTGTGTTTTCACTTTATTACCTTTTGAAGTGCTGCATAATTACTTTACATATTGCCTCCAAGTTAAGCCTAACTGCTTTGTGACAAGCTACCAGAATGGTGAGCACAGGTAAATTTGAGATTTGCTTGTGTTTCACCCCGACAAGAATTTTGGTTGCTGCTTGAGTAGGGTTTCCCCCCGCCTCAACCAATGACCTAATTTCCTACCAATTCAAGTCTTGAGCCTTTGTATGTCTCACACATAACACTCCCTCAAAAAGCCTTTGACTGCTTGACCCGCGTTACCACTGATAGTCAAATGCTGAAAAGGTTAGTACTTGGTCAAGTTGCTCAGGACCTATAATAGGCCAGGACATTGAACATCATGGGTAAAAGGCCTCAACTACCACGGTTGAGCCCAGTAACTCCTGCTTGCCCAGTGGGCCTCTGAAAATGGGTTTTGACATTGAGGGAGCCCTTAAGAGTCAATCAGCTCTACTGTGGGTTGAAATGTATACAATGAACCAGAGAAGAATTCATAATACATGAATAATTACAGTATTTGAAAGAAAGATACTGAATTCAGCCAAGATGCAATTACCGGCCTTAATGTCCAATCACAAAAATATGTGCCCCTATGATGCTTACATGCCATAGCTGTGTTGTTTTTCGTCTTTTAAGGCACAATGTTTGGATGGCTGGGTGGAGGGGATGCCAGAGATGGTTAAATGGATTACTATTCTCCCTAACTATTAGCAGTTTGTTCATATTGAACTAATCCTTACCTTCACAACTTACATCAAGGACTATCTATTAAAGGATGGTGTAATGAGTGCATATCTATGTGGTGCCATGCTCTTAGTGAACAAGTAGGTCCTGTGTGTTTGCTATACTCCCCAAGCCGCCACATGTGTCTGTAATCCCCTAGCAGTCAATGTATATGTCATAGCTGATTAATGTAAGAAGTTGTTGCGTTGTACCTAGAAAGGAGGTGATAACCTGGTTGAATTGGTGAACAGTTTGCACATTGATAAAGTACTATCGAAAATGTGATGCAATAATGTGGAGCCCTGAACTAGTTATTTTTGGGTGGTCACCGGAAGCAGGAGACCAACAGGGCTATTGCAGCAAGCTGTTCTATTTAATCCAGCTGGGGAGAAGACAGATCTGTAAGCAGTGGATTCAATCTGTATCCCCCTCTAAAACATGGATTTGAGTCGATCCTTTCCAAAAAAGCAGTAAAGTTGTAGGCCCCATTGACCGTCTGGCTGGGAGGGTATGACGGAGAGTAACTTCTAGGAAAAAATAGGAGGTGAGCAGAACAGGTTACGTTCTCCATTTGGTAGTATGATTACAGCCGTTTGGGGCCAAGACATGGCAGTCGGTACCCCTTCTTCCTAAGCTGAGGTCTCTAGGTTTTTTCCTCAGGGGCAAGGCCAGCTTGGAGGCCAGCTGGATGCGAGCAAGACAAACGAGGACAAAATAAAATAATAATAATGTGGTGCAGTGTTCCAGGGTGACTGGAATGTTATTTGTGAGCATTCGATGCCTCGGAGGCAAAATAAAATATGGTCAGCTTTGCACTGATCCTGTGCAACTCATCATGTTATGTCCCTGGCTCCGGACCCCGGACACTCACTCACCGGTTGACCTGCAGCTTATGGAGGATCTGCATCGAACTGTCAGACCTCCGATCCCTTATCACCTGCGCGCCTTGCGCATACAATTGTCGGAATCGCTGATTCTGCTCCCGACACTGACTCCTGCGGCCACCCATAGTTGACTCACGTTGAACCTTTTCTGGCCTAATCACGACTTGGGTGAAGCACTCTCCCTGACATGTCCTTACTGACTGATTCTGCCTTTGAGTCTACCACTTCAGTCGGAACCACTCGGCCACCCACGTCCCTGTGACCTGAGACTTGGCCCTGCCGGATCTCTGTTTCCAGCTGACACGCTGCAATCCTACAAATGTGTAACCTGGTGCTAAAGATGACCTGAATTCTGTGCAGGTCAAAACACTGTTGACCCCTCAGCGCAACTCTTGGAGCTACTTTCGTGGTTCAACGAGACTACTTGTATTCTTAACTATGTATTAATGCATTGGAACCACCAAAAGTCCTTTGTATAAATTGACAATCTTGTTCCTGTCTTTTTCCTGCACTGTTTTATCGCTGTATGTACTTTTTCATTTGTCACTTGCGTCGTTCACTTTATTGTTCACGAGTAGAAATGTGCACAAGTCTGTACAGGTTACACGTACATTCATTGTAACTGTCTACCATTATATTGTCCCTCCCTTTTTTTAACTGAGTTTTATATAGCATGAACTTGACCCAGTATTGAGTATCAGAGCGCTTTACATAGCACCAGTTGTGTTACATGAGGACACATTATTTTTTCTGTTAGGCACGGGGAGATTAAGGTATTTGCCCAGAATCACAGGATGTTCAGCGTCATTGCCGATACTCGAACCCAGTTCCCCAGGTAGAAGGTCGATTGCCCTAGCCATTAGGCCAACTCCTCTTCTTGCTAGTTCTGGTTAAATATAGACTCTTTTTTTCTCTTATTTGCAATAACCATTAATGTCTCTCTGTCTCCTCTTTTTGCAACTTTTATGTGCATGCTTTCTAGAAGGAAATTTGTCCTGTAGTAATACCTCTTGAGACGTTGTTTTCTAAATGAACTATGGCCCACAACAACCATCACGGAGCAACTTAGTGTTATGAAAGTATTCTATGTGGTGCAGTTCTCAACCACAGACAGAGTCCCAGTGACCCACTTGCAACACAGATCGTTCTTGATATACTCTGCCAGGCAGTTCACTTTTTTGGATGTTCCCCATGCTAGAAACTCTTGGGGACTTCTCCTAGTGGATGATATCCCCTCATTCATTGTGAAGCAGACTTCTCCACAACCTCTTTGAAGCACTCTCTTGGTCAAAAGGAACTTGGAACTGCAACGTAGTGGGTTCCACTTTCTCCTACCTCAGACCATTGGTGGGTGGTTCTATTTCAAGTGCCCTTCTCAGGTTTCTCTCTAGATGCAGCATTTGCATAAAGTGATGCTTTTCATACCTCATAGCAGTAAGGATGTTTTCAAGCAGGAGCACTAATAACATGGGCACAGGGAAGTGAGAGGTTTCTGCAACTCACAGACAACAACCTTGCTAAATCAGTAACAAGGGCCTGGCAATAGGGCTAACCTTACCTAGAAACGTCCTCACCTTGAACCACAGAAACTGAAGTCCTTCACTGCACCCCTGCCATCTACCAAATGACAATGCTCAGGAGAACTAATAAGCAGTCCTTTGTTAACAATGTCTTCATGGAATATCCAATAGTGACCTGTCACAATCCTCCTCACTCACTTCAAAGACTTTACCCACCAACCACAGGAATGCAGGCAATACACTTCCACTGTCTGCAGACTCTACAGGTGCATACATTTAACATACACACAGGATGTCACTGAAAGGTTCGGGGCTTCACAGAACAGTGGTAATTTACACAGGAGGCGTGGGTAGCACTCACACTCATCAACACAGATAAAAAGGTCTAGTCACACTAAGGATTAACAAAACATGGTACATTGTCGACACCGCTTTATGTGTGAACCCCAGACAGGGAGAACAGGAGGGATCCTAGAACCTTGCAATGATATGTACAAGCCTCGGTCTCAGCGCACAAGCTAAATTAGCATGATACAAGGGCCAAAATTCAAACTCAGGATACCAGCGGTTGTATAATATTCAGTGCCTTGGGCACTGGAGCCAGTTGCATCAGTTTTCTGCACCCCAGGGTCACTGTATGTTTGCAAAAGGGGCTTCAGCTACTTGTGTGCCATTTTTGTGTGATACCTACAGTGTCAGTGCACATATTGCACAAGCACTTAAGGGAAGTTTAAGTTATGCAAATAAGGGAAAATATTTGTCTCTGTGCCTGTGCCATATTATGCATGCAAGTGCAAAAGCAGAGGCCATCAGGACTGCGAACCCTCCCATTCAGCCTCCGAAAGGTAGGTATGGGGGTGCCCCTGCAGGTGCAGTCAGTCACTGCACCTGTCTTCTGGGGAGCTCTGGCCTTTTCTTTAAACTGCAGGTTGGTTGCTGCCTGCACTGCGAAAGATGGAGTGGCTACTTCAAACAGTCAATGCACCTTTCACTCATGCTCTACTCCTATGGCAGCCACAAGTTTACAGCTGTTCAGAGGGCAGCACATTATATTTAATAGGACACACTGTCCCAGTTTTCACCCAATGGATATAAATATGCCCTATGGCGCGACAGGGACAGGGAGCCCTAATTGTAATACAGCACTTGACTCTCATGGATTCAGGAAAACAGGCCAGAACACACCTGTATACCATGAAGGGGACATTTCCATCCCAACCATTCACATGTCTACATCACTGTGTGTTACAATGGGCATTTAAAAACATGTACAAACAAGGCACTTATGTCTATCTGTTGCTTCTAAAAAAGGAATATTATATTCTTATCAACGTTAATGCTGGTTAGTATCACAGTACATTTCACACCTTCCACCTGCTAGTTGAAATTAGTCCTTTGATTCTGGAGCACAATCAAATGGGAAGCCTTGCACTCTACCCCAATTCATGTTGAAAAATTAGACATAGTGTTTACCAGGCTGCTATGTCTTGGCAAGAGGCAGTTCACAGGAATGGCAATTTGAAGTTATAGTTTACAGGCAATGGCCTCAGTCACCCGCAAAGACCTATTCTACCTCGTATCACCGCTTTGGCCCCAGCGTTCCAGCGCACTACTCCTATTTACCCTGTTGATTATAGCAGGAATGTCCATGCTCCTTTCTTCTTCACCATTGCCAACTTTCTCAGCTGACCTCCTCCCCCTTGACTCTCACTACTAATGTTCACCTTCATTTCAGCTGGATCCAACTCCTCCATGGAAGGGGACACCATCGGTGCCTTTCCAAGCAGGTTCCACTCACCAATGCTTTGTGGTATAACGCTCAGGCCTGTCTGGCGACATCCTTCACTCTGAGCGAGGCTGTAAGGATTGTAATTGTGGATAATGTTTTGAAAATGGTAGGTGAAGCAAGCAAATACCTACTTTATAATTCACAGGCGACTGTGGTTTCACTGGATAGCAACTATTGCTACTTGCAGGAAGGTCAGAGGGAAAGAACATTTTTCCTGAACTAACAGTGCTAGGGTACCAAAAGATTCCTTTTTTTTCTCTGCATCAGTGAAAAATCCCAATACAAAACGCATCACTGCATTGATGAACAGTGAACTCTCCTTTCAGTGTCTTCACTATATTTTCATTTTTGCTGTCACATGAGATCAACACTCATTCATGGGCCTTGGAGCTACCACGGTTTCTGCCAAAACAATGGGGGTTGTTGCATCCGCCCTCTGTTATCCCACTCCTCACATACTATGGCACTATAAACACTAAGTATACCCTTTAAGCACATGATCCTCACTGTAGCGATGTGAGTCATCTGACTGAGGTAATGTGGCAGTGATGGAGCAAGGATTTGCACGTAATGCAACTTGCTTGTATTCAGTCCTCTCGACATAACGTTAATACACTAATCAATATGTTTGTCTTATTAATATTGCATTTCACAAAACATTGGGTATCTAGAAGAAGCTTGCTTATGTGCCTTTACTAATGTTAATCCGCTTGCAAATAAAATGGCCGCTACTACGCGGGATTTCTTACTGCGCATGCGTCTGTCACACTCACGTGACATGACGTACTCTTTGCTTTGGAGGGAATCTTTTGCTTCTGCGCATTAAAACTAAGATGGCTGCTCTGTGTTACAGCATGCATGAAGCTTGCACTGCTGCTTTTGCTAAGCTGTTTGTTCTGCCTAATTTCTAATTCAATAGTTAAAATAAAGTAATGGGAATAGAATGGAAGTAAGTGGTGTACCGCGCATTCATTTATTCTGTGTTCTAAAACTGTTTCTTTCTATTTTTTTATGTAACGATAATCTTGGGCCTGGGAGGTGCTATTACTCCATCTTGAAAACCCACATCGCGCATGTCTAACTCTAAAGAGAACTGAAGTCATCTAACCTTGAAGCAATGCCAAACTACTGTGCACTAGAAAATGCGCATGGGAAAACAAACTTTTTAACCCAAACGGGAGAAAACTTGTTAATATGTTATAACCATGTATTTGTTAATAGAATATTCATTGTCGGGTGGAATAAAACATACGTGGGAAAATAAATTGATGGGTGGGAAAGCAAACATTAATATTCATTCTGAAAGCTTCATTTTAGTGTGGTGTGATGACCTCTAATCATCCTTTGTCCAATCAAAATTGGGGATCCTTACACTTGCAACATTGGGGGGTGGTAAACTGACCTGGAAAATAGGATAACTAGGGTAGGCTTAGTTAGTTAATTTGCCTGACTTGTCCGAATAGCTGACCTGTCACTGACCCAACGCACTCAATAGGTGATCGGGAGCAGAGGTGCTGGCGGAGCCCTCTGTCAGAAGGTTCGAAACCCAGATCGGGGTTTGAAAGCTGAAGTGCTGGACGAAGCACTTTGTCAGAGAAATCGATAACTTTTTCCGGGTTCTGGCTGTTAGCTGCAGAGAGGGAGTAAAGCAGGCGTTGCAACTTTAACTGCGGGTGCTGGTCTTAGCCCTTGGCGGTCTACACCTGATCCAATATGGTTTTACCTGTCCTGATCCCAATTTGCACCTGCCTGCCTTCATGGTGCCTGCACTTTCGGGGTTCTGTCCTTTAAACTGACCCGTGGCCAGGGTAAGTTCTTCACACCATTCTAGGTAAATATTAAATGTGGGTATTGTCATTGTACTGTTTCCTTCTCTCTTCCCACCCTCTTGTCAAATGCGTAAAAACTGCTTTATAAAAGTTCTGTATGTTTTCATTTTAATCATTATTTTCATGATTGAGAATTTTCTAGTATTCAATGCTTGGATCATGACATTTTAAAAGATTTTAGATAAAGAGTTTAAACCTTTCCCGAGTTGTGGTTATTTTAGGAGTGCAAATGTTCTTTTTCTACCTATTATTCTAACACCTTTGATCCCTTAGGACTTTAGGTACCGATGACGAGAATTGGTAAGACAATGGTGTAGGTCCTAAATGTTATGTTATGTTATGTTATGTTATTCAGTTTTTGTATAGCGTACAGCTACTCACAGGGAGTGTCCCGACGCTTTCCACCCTCAACTCATAGGAAATAACACAACACAGCTAAAAACCAACAACAAACAACGCAGAAACAGTGAAAAATTAAAAACCAGACTAAGAGTTAAAAAGCCAGGTCTTCAGGCCCCTCCTAAACTGGAGCAGATTGACAGTACTCCGAAGAGAAAAAGGAAGCAGATTCCAGAGCTGGGGGGCTCTGCAGCCAAAAGACCGCCCTCCCGCACGGGCCTTTCTCACCCGTGGGACCACCGCTTTAAAAAGAGCTTCAGAGCGGAGGGAACGAGCTGGACGATAGAAAGATAATCTCTGCTGCAGATAGCCCGCTCCTGAACCATGCAGAGCTTTATGCATCAGGGTCAAGGATTTAAACTGGATCCTCTTCCTGATGGGGAGCCAGTGAAGCGTCTGGAGCAGGCCAGAAGCTCGTGCTCGTCTCCCTAAGCCAAAGATCGCCCGGGCAGCAGAGTTCTGCACCACCTGTAGGCGCTGGACCAGATAGTCAGGGAGGCCGAGAAAGAGAGCGTTGGCATAATCTAGCCTCGAGCCGACCAGAGCTTGCACAGTAATCCTCCTGTGCTCCTCAGATAACAAAGGCAAAAATTTGCGGAGCATTTTCAGTAATCCGTAGCAAGTGCCGGCCAGGCCAAGAATGTGAGTTCGGAGCGACAGCTGATTGTCTAGCTTGACGCCCAAATTTTTGGCCACCACGGAGGACTGTGCCGGAGGACTCATGTCGGGCGGCCACCAATGCTGCCACTCTGGATCGGCAACGCAACCAAAAAATAAAATCTCGGACTTGCCTGAGTTGGCCCTCAGACCGTTCCGTTGGAACCAGTCGAAGACCAGCGCCAGGCAGTCCCGGATTCTCTCTCCCACAAACTCTTGATCTTTCCCGCATGTGAAGAGGAGTTGCGTGTCGTCGGCATAGGAGACGATCTGGGCCCCATACGCCTCCACCAAGGCGGCCAAAGGGGACATAAAGATGTTGAATAATGTGGGGCTCAACACAGAACCCTGTGGAACCCCAACTCCCAATGGCGGCATCTCGGCGGAGCTCTGGGAAACCCAGACCGTCTGGCGGCGAAATTTTTAAATGAAATTTATAAATCACTGATTAGAGTAAGTGCACAGGTTACCTGATTAAATCTCATCATATGTTGTTTATGGGCCCAGGTGAGTATGGTAATCTGAATCGGGTGACCTGCGCGCTCTATCAGCAGGGTAGAGACTAAGCGCGGAACAGTTACCAAATACCAAACAATAATGATTGTCCCATCCAATGCTTATCTTTTATGAAAGATAAGTACCTTATTATATCAGAACAAAATATCATAAAATGAATATGCCCATGAACACAGTGTTCTACAAACTGATACGATTAGGAAACAAGGCGAAAATATTTCAGGTTTTGAATAATCTCCCAGGTTTAGGCTCACTCCGTTTAGTGTAAGCAGACTTCTGCAATAATTACATGCAGGCTAAATATTCATTGTCCCAGCCGCTGGCTCCCCCAAGGTTGTATTTCCTAAGGCCGAAAGAGTCCCAATCTCTGGGGTGCACAAATTCGTGCCATATGGAAAAAAGACGAAAATGTCTCAGGTTTAGAGTAATCTTACAGGTGCAGGCTCACTCTGATTAGTGTGAAAGCAGACTTCTGTTTTGATTACATGCAGGCTAGTTCCTCAGTGCCCTAGCCACTGGCACCCCCATGGTTGCATATCCTAAAGCTGAAAGAGTCCCAATCTCTGGTGTGCAGAAATTTAAAGGTGCAGGAGTTATCCTGTGTGTAGTGACAGTAAGGTCGCCAGCACAAGGTCATCACTCCAGTGTGTGTGCATGTGACAGAATGGATTATTAGTTGGGGTGGATTGTGATCCACCACAAGTGATACACGAGTAATCGTGGCACTATTGGTGTTAGGTCCAGCATAAAGGTTTTGGTAATTTTAACCTGAGCTCAATCCCTGGTAGCTGTGTAACTGCTCAGACAGGCTCTGCTTAAGAAAATGTGTAAAGCATTGAGAAGTACCAAAACACACTCAAAAAGAGTGTGAACTGGAGGCATTTAGCTGCGCTAGATTAGAACAAAGAGAAGGTTTGAGCCCAATAATGATGGAATGCATGTCAGATACAAGGACCAGGTTGGTCCTGGTCAAAGAGTGACCTTCAGACTAAGAAATGTTCACAGTCTTCAGTGGGCAAGGCAGCACCCTTGATCCAAAAATGAGGTAATTGAAAGACGAGGTCTCAGTCAAGCCTTCAACAAAGGTGGGAAAAGCTCTGAGTGGGAAAAGGTTGGATTTTGCTCCCAGGAAATTGTCAAGGTTGATCGGCATCGTGCCTGGGGAATTTCCTACCTTTGGACTTAGAAACATTTCCGGAAGTTAGATTCCTCCAGTAGGACAAGGCTGCAGGTTGTAGCTGAAGAGAGTTTGATGTTGTCAAATGGCACCAGGACTTCTGAAATGGATTTGCTACTGCAGAGAAGAAGGTCACAAGAGCTATGGCGAAGTTAAGCCCAGTGGCGATGCAGACCAGCTTGGCAGGTTTGTTCTGGTCTTCTGTCAGTTCAACCAAAAAAGACTTGAACACATTCCAAAGTCAAATGTTTTAGGGATAAGTGGGAGGACTTCACCCTGGAACTAGCCAAGGGTTCCAGGAAAAGCCCTTAGGGGTGCAGGACTCACTCTGACAGAAGCCACCATCAGGTTCAAGGGCAGGTCCAGTATGAGCTGGTCAACTCCCAGGAAATTAGTCCTATTTTAGCTTTTGCATAATTATAGCTTAACAGGAGGCAAGCCAACTGGCCACTGGAGTCCACATCTTTGTCCTGGGTACATGTGGGGGCGCTTCCAGCTCCTAGGGATTTCCTCAAGAGCTGGTACAGTCCTTTTTCTGTCTTCAACAGGCCATTTGTTCTGAAGAAGGTACCCAGGGGTGCCAAATGTATGCCTGGCACCAATTTGTGGGTGGGGGTAGGTTAGCCCTACCACCTTTTGCAACAGTTCCAGTTTGCCTGGATGCAAATAATCCCGCACTGCACTTCTCCACCCAAAACCAACATGGCAGAACCTTTCTTCCTCTGTGCAGAGCTCCTGTGGGCACCCAGGGGCGTTGCTATGGAAATGGCCTAGCTCTACCTCAGGTCACTGTAAACTAGTTCTTGGGCAGCTCCCAATGTGTTTGAAGCCAGCTTGACTAGGAAGACAAAAGCGAGGAAGGCCCAGATGTGAGTGACATCTGTCAGTGACGGGGTAGGCACTCTTTGAAGATAAGCAAGTGGCTGGGCACCGGCTCCAGGCCATCCTGTAAAGGGAAAGCAACCTTGCCCCACAGAAAGTCCTTTGCCTCTGCTCTGGGAGCAAGATCCCACTTCATCAAGGATCTAGTAAGCTCTTGGGAGGCAGTTTGAAGCAAATGGGCTTCTTGAAGCTTTATGCAGGCAAAAGGTAACTTTCTAAAAGTACATTTTGTAAAATATTTAGTGAAAATCCAATTTTACAAATTAATTGGATCTCAAAAATTCCCAAAATTAACTTTTCAGCTAGTTCCTGTTGGGCAATTACATTATTTTTTTTTATATGAACTCCGAAGCTTTCATGTGGAAAAGCTAACCCTGCTACAGTCAAAATAGCTTTTTGGGGCCTTGTCACTGTAAGGACATGTTTAAAATGAATGTTTTAGATGTCCAACCTTTAAATACCACACATCCTGCCTTATTAGGCATTAAGCTTTACTTATAGGTGACTTATTCATATTTAAAAGGAGGGCTTTGGCCTGTTAAAAGAGGTTATTTTGGCAGATGAAATGTATAGTTTAAACATGCGCAGCCAGGTTACTTGTGGCAGGCTTACAGTCATGTTTTTATTGTCACTTTAGTGGTGGCACAATATGTGTTCCAGTCTACTAGTGACATTTAACTTACAGATCATGGGTAGGCTTTGTACCCTTTACTAGGGACTAATAGGTAAGTTAGATGTGCAAATTAGGAATACTCAACACATTAACATGTTTTAGGGGCACAGCACATGCACGGGGGCCTGGTTAGTTGCATTCCAGTGCAGAGTGTCAGAAAAACAGCAGCATGAGTCCAACTAAATGGGGATGATCAGGTAAAAACAGGCCTTTAACTATAGTGCAGGATGGTTATTCTTTTCTCCAAAGTTGATTGGGAGCTCCAAGCAGACCATGACTGGTCAGTGAGTACTGCTGCAGGTTTGAGAGAGGGAATATGCCTTAAGCAAAGGTTCCCCTTCAAAATGAGTGAATAGTCCACCCTCTGGGACTGGTGATTATTTTGATTTTTGCAATCTTCAGTTGGTCAGCTGAGCCAATGCAGGAGATGAAGTGTGAGGAGCAGTCTTTGGTGGCTGCAGAGATGGTAGTGTTCTCTTGCACTCTACTTCTTTTTGGTTGGTGCAGCACACTAGTTATGGTTTAAGCAGGGATCAGGAGGTAGGGAGACCAACATCAGCACCTGAGGGGGCTCTGTTTTGTGGATTTTACTACTGGAAGTAGGACTGTTTATTTGGAAGGCAGACCATCCGGATGTAGGGGCTGTGTCCATCTACCTCCTCTGAACCTGCCTATCCAATTCTTGACTAGCTCACAGTGCCTCACCTGAACTTGTAACCTTCCCAGACGATCAAGAGATTTCGGCAACCTCAAACTTGACACTCTGATCTACAAGGGAATCGCGGAAACAGATCTTACCCCTTTCGTTGCTTGCTAATGCATGCCTAGAGCAAACACAACAAAGACATGAAGAGAATTTATAATACATTTATTGGAACTATTGTAATCATCTTACAAACAACATATGAGCTGTGATTATTAGGAAAACAAAGCAGAATAATATAACCAGCATTATGAACATGGTAAAAAGAATGAATATTTAAACCCTGGTACAAGTATGACCCTATCTATACCTACCCCATCTCTGAAAGCATGCTGATAGTGTTATATGTGTGATCTCCGAGATTAACCTTAGTCCCCATACATGGATTTAATGGTAACTAGGTAATCCCTTGTTTTCAGATGTAAGTCAGCTTGCGCAGGGCTGCATGTCGAATACTGCAGGTTTTCCAGAATGGCCACACATGCTCCTCTCTGACCCAAAAGGGGGCAGAGCACGTTTTATATAATAAAAACCACTGCATTAGAAATACAGCCCCGGCACAATGTTGTGTCTAGAAGTTAGAAGCTGTGCTGTCTTTGAAGGAAATACATGACAGTGAACTATCTTGTTATGTACACACTGGCCTTGTACTGAATGTCCAGACTACATGAGGGAAAAGACTGGTGAAAAAAAGCAACATGTACGGATGATTCCTAGAACAATATTGTACAAAGAAAATGCAAAAAAAAATAAGACCTTGCTAAACAAGCTCAGCCTAAAATGTCTAAAACCTAAAACCACTATAGCAAAGCGGATCCAAGAAGCAAAATCACTACAGCTCCTGTATCACTTGTTATGTTATGGGTGTTTGTTAAGCAAACTATCAGATGTGTGTGTGTCTATCCTTAACTATGTTAGGTTGATTAATTGAAAAAGAAATCCAGGTCTTAAGCTTATTGCGCAATTCAAGAAAAGTGAATGTGGCTCTGTTGTGGATTAGTAAGCTGTTCCATGCATTAGGAGCACTGCAAGAGAACACCTATCCTCCTGATTTGGTTCTGTGTATGCATGGGATGTGTGTGAGTAGGAGTTCTGCACGGAGGAGAGGTATCGATTGTTAGCAAAAGGAAATGCGACTGTTCAGTTAGATAGGGCCCAAGTTGTGTATTGTTTATTGTGCGTGGGAGTTTGAAATTAGCATGTTTGTGTATCAGGGTCCAGTGCAGCTCCCTGAGGTATGTTGTGATGTGAGTTCTGTGTGGGAGGTGAGGATGAAGTTTTCTTTCTTGTTTTTATTCCAAATCTTCACACATAAGTAGCCAACGCGTTTCGTTTAATTGGGAGGTGAGGATGAGTTTGGATGCTGAGTTCATGATGGTTTGTAGACTTATAGTGAGTTGCTTAGTGATCGTGGTCTAAAGGGTGTTCCCGAGATCCAACTTGCTGGTGACTAGGGTGTGAGTTACAGTTTTTTCTAGAATTGCTTGGGAGCCATTTGAAGATCTTCCTAAGCGTCTTCAGGATATGGAAGCGGGATGCAGCGATGGTGTTGACTTTTGCCATCATGTCTAGTTTACTATAGTTGATTATTCTGAAGTTATTGTCATAGGTGCTGACTGGCCACCAGTTGGAGTCCCATGTTGAGGTGTTGTTGCTGAAGATCACTATTATTGTCTTGTCTGTGTTGAGCTTCAGATAGTTGGGTTTCATTCAATTAGCTACTTTGGTCATGCAGAAAATGAACTTATTTCTTGTGTTTGGGTTCTTGTCTGAGAGGGAGAGTACATTCCTTCTCCTGTGGCCCAGTGCAGCAATGGCAATTTAACAGTGAACACGGAAATCCTCAGCAGCATGCTGTGCTAAGAAACTGCATAACGTTTTGAACTAGTCTGCCATTCTGGGTAGTCCCTTCCACTTGGGCACACAGCAGTTGTAATCCCCCCAACAGTTTCTTCCTGCAGACGTATTTCAACTCCCCATGAGCAGGCCATGCAGGCTCTGGCACCAAACCAGTCCCACAGCTTCTTCAGCAGCTCCTTGCAGACTATCCAGTTGATGTACATTCACCTCTGGGAGACTTATCATCAGCGACATTGGTCCTGGATTCGAGAAATTCCTATACTAAAGTGTTTTACTCTCTTAGTGTATCCCACCTATAAGGTGATGATTTCCACAGCAGTTTCTGAGGAGGTGTGCACACAAAATATGGAGCACGCAAAATATGAGCACAGTCATACAAGAAGAACTTGCACATGGCAACGGTAAGAAAGTGCCCCTTTTTTACATGATCCCCTCCACTTTTTCCCTGAAATTTGATGCAATTTTGACAAAACTGCAGTGGGTTCCTGAGACTCAGGCCCCAAAACCACATCTCTTTTCCTACAACTGTCCAATTGTTCCCCCAATTGGTAATACCTTTAGCACCCCTGTAAATAGCACCTATGGCACCTAGGGCATGGATGCTAAAGAAGGTCCTTAGTTACTGCAGTATATTTTGTGCCACCCTAAAGGACCCCTCACCACACATGCAAATTGCCATTGCAGACTGCGTGACATGGTGCAGAGAAAAGTGAAGACTCGACATGGCACACCTCAAGTGTGCCATGCCCGCAAGCACTGCATGTAATATCAGTAAGTCACCCCTACAGCAGACCTTACAGCCCTAAGACAGTTTGCCTTATATTACATGTGAGGACATATATGCATCATCAGATATGCCCCTGTAATGTTCATGTTGCTTCTTGGACAGTGGCAGTGAACAGGGAAGCCATTTTGAGTATATGTATTTGGCAGTGGTGATTACGAGTTCCCCAGTTACATGATGGCTTCAATGAAACTAAAGATGTTTGGTATCAACCATCTTGTAATAATAAACCCATAAAGCCGCCTGAAAACTTACAAATCTTTAGTGTACTGGCTCACTGGCGTAGATCAGCCTACCACCACAGACATGTTTCTGACCCCCTACAGGTGAGAGAACACGCTCTCTGAGGACAGAAACAATGCCTTCTCTGGCCGAAGGTTTTGTCAGCTGCTGCAAGCTGAAAGGCTGAGTAATCAGCATATCAAGGTAGGAAACTTCAAAGGCCCCTGCTGCCTTTGATAAGTGAGCCAGGCTTCTCTCAGACAGGTGCAATGCCACCCCTACCCCATTTGGCACCAGGACAGGTGGGACAATTAACTAGTCAGGTAATGTGTTCCATATCACACTAGTTTCACCCCTAAGGTGGTTACCTGATATGAACACAAAAACTAGAATTCCACCAGCTTGGTTTTTAGTGGAATTAGGGTTCAATGGGTCAGGGTTATGCCGCCTTCCCACAGGAAGTGGTCGTATAGGGCATGTAGTCACTCTAAAGGTAATTAGTCAATTAGCTACTACCTGCCACTCCCCTTAACATCCCTAAATTGAGTATTTAGGTGGCACCCCTGATGACAGGAACTTAGATTAGATGGATCCCAAAGAAGAGGACAAAGAAGAGGTGTGAGAAAATGAGAACTGAAGACTGGCTGTGGACTTTTGGCACCAAGCCCTGCCTGCACCGGTCTCGACAAATAGTGACCAAGTGACTCGTCCTACAGCTAAGCATTTGCCAAGAACCCCTGGTAGACTGCCAGAATTTCACAATCTCCCCTGTAGTAAAGGAGCTACTCCTCTGCAGTCCATGGCACAGAAGAAGCAGAGTCCAGTTCACCATGTTGAAGCTCCCCTGCCAGTCCGATGCAGCAGTTGCCCAGGAAGAGGTACCTGTGCCCCAGAAGGTCAGATCTGTTCCGCTACCAATTTCTGGGGTACCAAATCCATTTCCAACAAATGAAACCCATGTGAGTCTAATCCGGACTCCTACTGCACCAAGACCGATCAGCCATCGAGAGACATCAGCATCCCAGAGACCCATTTCCAGAGTGACCCAGCCGTTCTGATTTTTGCACCCTTAACCAGCGAGACTGACAACCACAAAGGCCTTTAACGCACAAAGCCCAGCCAACCCATCTACTCTGCACCTGATGTCCCATCCCAGGTACCCGAGAATCGACTGTGCTTTCTTACTCCCAGGACTCTTGTGTCCTAAGCCCCCCATTGGGAGCTCCCGGACTTGTCCATAAGTCCCTCTCTGCAGCCTATTTTCAGGTGGCCCCCAATCTTTCCACAGGCATAGCACGCAAAGCTACCAAACCGACCAGCACCCCTGCACCCAGACACCCCAAGGCAGGTAACGAGTAACTGCTGGTGGTACTTTGGATCTTGGCCCCTTTCAAACTTAAGTCCTCAAGGAGACTCACGGAAACCAACCGTAAATAACTGTATGCAACATATGCCTTTTTCCCCACAAGAAACAAAGCATTTCTGCGTAAAGATGCATATGAGTGAACATCGATATTTAAAAAGTTCCTTAACTGATAACGTTCTTGGTATGAAAATGTATATAAAAATACAACCTATTTTTGTAAATTGGTCTTGGATTTAATCTTTGAGTGTGTGTCTCATTTATTACCTCTAAATACAGCAAATGATTTGCACTACCCTCTGATAGGCTTAAACTGCTTGCCCACGCTACCACAAAAGAGAGCATTTACTGTTATCATTTTTGCCTCTGTAAACCAATAAGGGTTGCCTGGACTCTCTACACGGTGTACCTCGTTTTGGTCCACTGTATAGAGAGCCTGCTTCCAACAACAGCCATCGGCTTTTGTCAGCAGTACCTCTGTGAGAGGCATATATCAGCAAGCCTTGTCTAGGTGATTCTGTCTGCACCAATCAGGAGACCACTGTCTACACATAACAGCTCCCTTCATCAAACCATATGGAGGTGCAACCAACCCTGTCTCCATCCTCCCACACCCGATTCTTAATAATTCTAAGGTATACTCGCAACATACAGTCACTCTGAGGAGACTGTCCCTTACCCTCCATTTGTATCCTTAACTTGTAAATTGCACTACGTGCTTAGAAAACAACAAAAAAATCACAGCGAAAAAGATATAGCTTTCTGCAAGTGTGGCATGCTTGTCACAATTTGTCTAAGAGGAAAATATGCTTGGAGGCCTCTTGCTTTTAAACGTAACATGCAAACGAATGGACGAATAGGAGGACACGCTTTTTAAAATGTTGCTTATAAATGCACGTAACTAAAATAGAGATATTCTGACTCAAAATATGAGTGTCACTGAACACCTTTATGACCAGCCAGGCTACATGGTCTGTGAGTCTATGCAAATACAGCACATCACCTTGGTGTGCTCTATTCGTCCCTGATTGACCAATGAGTGAGTGATTTAGAAAAACACACAAGGAAAGGCTACTTGCCCCTGAAATGAACCGTAAATCGACCACTAACCTTCATTTTGTTCTTTGTGTTTTGTTTTTGGAATAAAACTCATCATTTAAAGTGTAGCTGCGGCGATTTGAAACTTGGAAGGCAGCGCACCCCCTGAGGCTTTCAGAAATGCGAAGTAAAGACTTCCCATACGCGCTGGTTATTGCTTATTTCCTTCTCAAAACAGTGAGAGTGCTGCAGCAGTTGTAATGCCTCCTCTGACTGGGCCGCCGGTGTTTTCTTTCTTCACACTTATTAACCATGGCGGCAAAGCAATCCCTATTCCAATTTCCTTCTTTAAATGTTTGTCTTATACTCTGTTTCACAAATGTCTTTTTATTTATAACATTTACATTGCAGGATATAAAAGCCTTGTAGTATATTGGTGGACGTTTAGTTTAAAGTAAAGAAAACTTTTTGGTTCATAATGACGTTTAACTGGCACATAAAGAGCAGAAAAGACAACTCACACATTTAGTCACTCATAAAAAAAAGATGCAGGAAAGGAAAATGAGTGCACAAAATACCTCAACAAACACCAAGGAAAGGAGATGGAGTATTGGGTGGTCTCATCCCAGAGATTAACAAAAAAGTTAGAAATAAAGAGATGCTTTGCAAAATGATTTTTTTTAAATAGTACTACCAAGAGAAAAATGTAGCTATGGCTACATGAGCAGATGGCCAATGTGTGAAGGAATGTTGATTCTAGGCAACCGATTGGCCATAGGGGTTGAACAATTTAGGTAGGAAGTCTATGCACGGCCAGGGACGGATCTGTGAACTGAGTAGAGCTTTAGTTGCTTGCTGACTGAATATGCTTGTGGGGAGATGGGAAGGCTATTGTTCAGCAGGACACCCACGTTGTAAACTTTTGAAACTCGCATTCATTGTAGGCACAGGAAATCCAGCCGAGTATGGGAAAACGAGAAATTTAACATCTTACATGATTGATCTTCGTTTTGCCTATTGAGGCAGAGACAGATGTGTTTCAGACAATGTACTACCTGTTGGCAGGCCCCAAATCCCTCCTCCAATGTAACATAAATCTATGTGTTATGAACAGAAACATGTAAAAACATACTAGAAGCACCTGAGTTCAGGGTTATAACTTTTACTTCGCAGGTTTATAAGTCAGGTGTGTAATGACATCTAAACGATGAAAGCATCTGTTCCATTGTGGATTCGTTGGCAAAAAAAACCTGGAACAGTGTTGTAGGAGCTAAGGTTTCGAGGTACTTCATTTGATGGTGGGAGGGGATGATGCTGCGATGTCAGTTATTGGTCATATTTGTTACTAAAGAATAACAGATTTCTTGAAATATCGGGCATCTGTTCATCCCTTCTGGAATCCGTAGTATGTGAATGCTAATCAGGGCTGGAAGGCTTGGGTGGCCTGGGCAGCTGCCCAGTGCCTCGCACTCAGTCCACCCGCATGGGGCCCGCAGCAGTGCAACACACCACCAAACCTCTTGTATCCCTGCTGATCCAAGTGAAAGAAAGGTGTCTCTTTGCATCTAGGGTCCATGAGAGGGCCCCCCACCCTGGGCCACTCAGGGATGGTGTCAGGAGGCCTAGGGGAGGGAGACACTTCCTATTGTCCCAATTGCAACGAGATACTTTTTGCAGGTTTGATTTGCAATTAGGCCTCCTGCCCAGCTGCCAATTCAGAGACTGCGGGATGCGCATTGTCCAGCATTTTAGCGCCCCCCACAGTTTTAACTTTCAGCCCACATGCAATTCTCACACCTTCAGCCCCATAAGAGCTTTAAAAGAGGTGCACTTACTTTCACAAACGGAGGTTCCTGGCTTCACTGACGCACCAGCCCATCATCCCAGCAGCGCACCGGTACACCAGCCCACTTCTTGCAGCACCCGCTTCGCGGGTGCCGCTTCGTCGGTGGGCGTTGGTGGAGGCAGCATTTTGGAGGAGCATCTCAGGATTTAGGCGGCAAGGCGGTAAGGGGCGCGAGGAACCAGCGGGGCTGCGAGCGTGCGGGGACTTCATTTCCCAGAAGTCCCTGCAAGACCGACGGATAGCTTCCGGTCCGCTCTCCCTGCTGGCCCGCCCCCCGCCCTTTCCGCCCCCTACATAACAACATCATACTCCCGCAGCGCGGGACGCAGCCCGGGCGAAGACTGGGCAAAGACAGGGCCGTTTTAGGCCGTTATAGACCGATTAAGACCGGACCGGGCCATCTCTTTTGGTTTTAATTGCGTTATTTAGTTGGGTTCCTTGCTTTGTTTTAATTCACTTACTGCCCACATAATGTCTGTCCGTGAAACTAGGAGTAAGTCTATTAAGACCTCGAAAAAGGCTACAGGCACCCTAGATGATTTCATCACTAGGACTAATCTTTCAATTGACAATGAGATAACCAAATTCCAGCACAGAGTATCCCTAGAGTTAGAGTCTGCTAGGAGGCTCTCTATCAAGTTAGCGCTAAAGAAAAAATCCTCTTTAGGTAGTATTGCTACCTCAAAAACTCCTGAGCACACGACTGGTCCCACTCCAATTATCACCCTGGCCGAGGTTCACTCTATTGCTGAGGAAACAACCCCCTTTATTAATCATGACCTCGCACCCACTGGGCCTTCTGTCAGTGTTGAATCCGAAAGTCTTCCACCCTCGGATCCTCTGATAGGGAATACCGAGGGCACCAAAAATGGAGAGAAGAAAAAGGCACTGGTGGAAATAGAGTTGAACAAAAGCCAGGTGCCTGCTAAGATATCACTAAAACACAAGAGAAAACGCAAACATTTAACTGCATGTGCTAGGAAAAAGGCAAAAGTAGCCCTTAGCCAAAAGATTATAGGGGGTGCCCCACATACACCTAGCGTAACTATTGATAACAACATATCTGACCAAGCACCTTTAGTTGCAGTAAGTGTTAATGACAGCACAGATGAGCAAAATTCGATTGTAATGGCTGACCATTCTGTTCATGAGGGCCAGAGAGACTCTTTGAATATGACAGAACAAGAAGGGGGAAGGGAAGAGTTTCTTAAACTGGTGTGGGAGACGCTTAAGAGATTACTTAGGCCGCTAGAAGTCCGGTTAACGGGCATCGAGAACCAGTTGCTTGAGGTAGAGAAAAGTGTCATCACATTAACTAGCCTAAGCCTTAACTGTACCGATGTACCCATAGTCCCTAAGCAAGCTCCAGCCACTGCTCCTGTGTTACCTTCGAATAAAAACTCAACTAGCGTACAGCAGCAAAAAGAGGGAACAGTTAAAAACATAAATACAAAATCATTAACTAACACCACTGATAAATCAAACCCAGTACCCTCAACTTCATCATCTGTAAATACCACTAGTAAACCCCTGCAGAAAGGTTATGTCAAAAATAAAACGTCTCAAATGCCAAATACTGCCATCACTCATTCTCTTATTCCGAATGCACTGGCTCCACAGAAACCCCTACCTAATCCTCCTATCCACTCTCATATTATCCCCGCAAGTAGCAAACCCCTGTCTGACAAAACCTTTGCCAATACTGTTAGCAAGTCAAATTATCAATCTGGTTATGCGTATAATAACTTTAAAGGAGGGTATATAGATCTGCCACCTGATGCCAGCCCATTTGTAGCCGTTCTTACAGGGGTGCCTGAATTAGAAAGCCAATATGAAGAGAATTTTCAATCTCTGAAGAACAAAGTGATATATTGGTTAAACTCAAATAAACCCATTCCGAACCACATGAAAAGCAAAATACTCATGGTTCGTAGGGTGCCGTGGGTGGGACCCTTGGCCAAATCAATTATGGGTGACTGCATAGTCATTTCTTTTGAGGAACCCCATAGTGCCGAACAGATTTCCAAATGGAAATCAAATGGTGATACATCACCAATTGAAGCTAGGCCCCTATCGTTTTTTTACCCTCCACCCAGGCCCATACAATATGGGCCTAACTGGAATACTGCTAACCAGTATCACGGTTATGCACCCAATTTGGCTAGACAGGTTGATCGAGATATGTGGTCTGGTATTCCCACCTTCAATAGGTACAGTTGTTTAGATGCCGTCGACTGACTTGGAACTATGCCAGAATGTATACCCAAGCTGTATGATACCTACTGCACCCTTGGTGATGATAATTTTTATCCCAGAACAGACAAACGAATGATCACAGATAGTAAGGGTGTTGTAGATAGGAAGTGTAGTAGTATGGGGAACCATCAGAATAAAGAACTGTCCCTATCAGCTGATAAAGTATGTCACAGCCTGGATATGGGTTGTTTGGATGGGGGAACCAATACTGTAGCTAGAGATATGGCTAAAGAGTCAGAGAAAGAAAATGCCGATTCACAGCTACGTAGTGCACCTCACCAGCCGGTATCCATGCCAGCCCTTGATGAACAGAGCTTAACACCACGTATGCTTGTTCTGTCATGGAATATCGCCGGTGTTAACAAAAATTTAAAGGATCCTGAATGGGCTGACTATGTTGACACCAGTGACTTTTGTTTGCTGCAAGAAACTTGGGCGATTGAAGTACCACACAGGGTCGGATATAAAACCTATGGGAATGAGGCAGTCCAGTCTGACAGAGGGAGACCATCAGGGGGTCTGATCATATGGCTTAAAATCACTTTGACCATGAGGGTTGAATCAATTGACACAGGTACTCCTGACATTCTAGCTTTAAAGGTTGTACCCCCAAATGGAAACGAATGTTACATCATCAATGTCTACAATAGACCAATTGGCCATTCCAAGGTCTCACCTACTTTGGAAACACTGGATCTGTTTTTGAAAAATGTTGTTGGAGATACCCCGGTTATTTTGGGAGGTGACTTGAACTGCAATTTTGAACCTATTTCTGGCATCAATGATGTTTTTGAGGATGAGGACCAAGTGTACCAAATTCCCCAGCTTGAAACCTCAAAATTTGTTAAGTATTCGACCTTGGCCAGCCAATTGCTAAGGCTCACTGCAGATCATGGCCTTAGAGCATGTAACGGCCGACTTCCCTCGGATCTGAAAAAACAACCAACCTTTGTGAAAGCCAATAGCAATCTAGACTTCATACTTGTTTCACTTAGTATTTGGCATTACTTGATTGACTTAAAAGTGGCAAGTAGGGGGGAAAGTGATCACTATCCTTTGGAACTTTACATTGATGTGCAAATGTTTAGTGACACTCTCGCCAACTCAGCTACCTCACCAACTGAGAACACCAACGGAAAAATGTGTGAGGATGTACACATAACTAACAATAGACGTGCAGTAAAATGGTCCTATATTTTGGCGGATGGCAAGGCTCTGGCGTCGGTGTATTCTCTTTTTGAGAAAACATTTGAACATATAGTTGGACAACCCTTTTTACCTGTACACTTTAAACACTTTGTCAAACTCCACAATGCATTTTTTAGTGAACTAAAAACCTATTTGTCAAAAATGACAAAGAAAAAACAACAAAACATAAGAGTGGGAAGTCACGGAAAATTATGGTACGACCACTCATGCAGGACGGCTAAGAGAAACCTACTGCTTGCTATAAAAAATAAATCAAAAGATGAAGTTAAACTTGCAAGGGAGGTATATAAACGTGCCCAAAAAACAGCAAAAAAATTATGGGAGGAGTCGATTTGGGCTGAAATGCTAGCTGCTGCAAAAATTAATGATAATGTTGGCTTTTGGAGGCTGGTGGCAAACGAGGGACACGCAGGCAGAGCTGTGAAAGACATGTTTCTGGACGAAATGACATGGGTGACCCATTTTACATCCCTTTACAAACAATATGATGGTGATATCAACATGATTCCATGGTCTCCTCCTCCTATTGAACCCCTTGATTTTACACTGGAGGAAACAGTAAGGGCGATTAATGAATTAAAAAACACTAAAGCACCAGGCCCTGATAAAATACCTGGGGACCTATATAAACATGACATTGGGGTATGGGCTCCTTATGTGAACCGTCTGTTTAATATTCTGTCCACAAATTGTCATTTTCCGGATAGTTGGCGTGCTGCGGAAGTTGTGTTGATCTTCAAAAAGGGGAATAGACTGATACCTTCTAATTATAGACCAATTAGTCTTATGGACACCCTGCAAAAACTATATGCCAAACACTTATTATTTCGGATCAATGACTGGCTGGAGGACTCCAAAATAATCTCTAAATTCCAAGCTGGGTTTAGGAGTAAGACCAGCACCATAGACCAAATATTTAGATTTTGTTGTTTGATTTGGAAGTATGTGCATATTAGGAAAGGCCATTTGTATGTAGCCTTTGTTGACCTGAGAGCTGCATTCGATCTTGTCCCTCGCAGCTTGCTCTGGAAAACCTTAAGCGAAGTAGGCTTGCCAGGGTGCCTTTTATCACAAATAGTTGAGCTGCATGCTGGAAACTTTGCAAACATTAGGTGGGGTCCAAATGGTGAGCTGACGCGTAATATTCCTATTGAACGTGGGGTTCGCCAAGGGTGCGTTTTGGCCCCCACCTTGTTTTCTCTGTTTGTTAATGATGCTCCAGATTATTTAAATGGTTGTATCAATGATTCCCCGCAGCTCAATGGAGAAAGGGTGCCCGCGTTGCTCTTCGCGGATGATACCATTCTCATATCTCAGACCAAGAAGGGACTCCAGGCACTCCTAAACTCCTTTAGCCGATACTGCATCACTAAGGGTCTGGAAATTAATGCAGATAAAACGAAATGCATGGCATTAAATCCCAGCAAACCAGACAGAGGGTTTTTGACCTTGAATAGCCAGAAACTAGGAATTGTGGAAAACTTTTCTTATTTGGGTGTTGCACTTGATTCAAAGCTAAGTTGGAAAGCCCAAATTGAGAAGAGTAAGATATCATATGCCCACAACTTAAAGCCAATCATATGCAGATTGAACGCTAGCACAAGCAAGAGTGTAACACCTGTTTTGGAACTTTTTAAATTTAAAATCCAATCTGCTGTGTTGTATGGAGCCGAGATATGGGGACCTTGGGCTAGAGAGAGCTTCCAGGGCTTGGATAACAATTTCATGCGAGCCATTGTAAGGGTCCCAAATAGTACACCTTTAATACCCCTCCAACTTGACTTGAACTTTAAACGTACAGATTATTACGCTATTTTAAGACCATTAATGTTTTGGGTTAGGTTATGGACCACTCCAGAATTGGTAGAGTACAGAAATGGTCTACAGGAACTAATGAACCTTGATTCTTTTAATTCCATCCAGTGGCTTGTACATATCAAAAAATGGTTTACGCTCTTGGGCCTGTACTCAATGTGGGAGACTCCTGATAATTTACTGGCCTCTTCTAAATTAATAGTTAAGCGGGCCTTTTGGTCTCACATGAGCGACAAGCTCGTACACGGAAGTAGAGTTGGGTCCGCAATTCAAGATTTTCTATCCTTTAAGGATGAATTTCGCTTCGAATCATTTTTGGATGAAATAGAGCCACCTATTGCAAAATCCCTTTTTCTGAAGTTCAGATATGGGATCCTTATGCTGAACTATAATACAGAACGATGGTCACAGAAAAGACTGGGAGATTTGAATGTCCAAAGCGGGTGTTGCCCCATGTGTTTAAACCCCTGTATGGAGAATGAGGTTCATATGTTGTTTATATGTAGTGCCTACATGAAGGCTCGAAAGAAATGGTTAAAACCCATGTGCACCCTTCTAGGAACCAGATCCTGTTCTATAGCTTATAGGATCATAAAAAGCAATACAACCCAGTTCATTGTATTTAGCATAAGCAGGTTCCTCTACTCTGTTTACATTACTCGCAGGAAACATGGTCAGGTACTCTGAGTAGGACTTCTGCATATGTTTATAAAAGTTTGTAGCCAAAATGAAATATGTCTTAAACTGAGGTGGTAAAATTTATTTTTGTAATATATCTTAAAATTTACTGACTTGATACATTTTAAATTTACTGACTTGAAATGTTATTGTATGTATGTTGTTATGATATATTACTTTTTAAATGTGTATATGTGTCTTTTATGGCCAAAATTGGCCGAAATAAAGAAATAAATAAATAAAAGAGGTGCTTGTAGGAGCTGAGAGGAAGAGCTGCGGCCCAGGAGGAGTCTGCATGAAGAAGCTTCTGGAAACCCTGATTGTGTCACTTAAATAAATTAGAGGGGACTCCCACATTCTCTTTTGGCCCGGGGCCCCAAAAATCCTAGATCCGGCCCTGATGCTAATGTTCACCAAGGGTGAGTATTGACTGATTCATTTTTTTGTTTTAATGAAGCTATCCATTTATCATTTCTAAATCTGGAGGTATTTCCTAAACTTATTTTCATCTTACAGAGGACATGTACAACAAAATCTCCCAACAAATCTTGTAAAACAAATCCCATATTCGTGTTTTTAAATATTGTTCTGAAAGGTTGTTTTTTTAAAAATATGGCTTTCCAATTGACAAATGCATTAGTAGAAATAGTGGCATCACGTATCACATGTTAGACAACAGCTGAGAAACAAAAATATAGGTGTGAAGGTAGGGAATAAACTTCAGTTTCTCTTATGTAAACAAATTAATGTTTTATGTTTATGTCTACAAAGTGAGAAACACGTTTTTCTGCACGTGCATTTCATCAATTCTTACATAAAGTTAAGGATTCGATGTGCATGGTTTCTACAGGTCCCTCATATTACTTTAATGGTAACCGTCAGTGATTATGATCTTTCTCACACACAATATAAAAGCACACACTTTTTGTTTCACAAATGCAGCTTTTTAATTGCAAATGCATCGCTTGTATTTGAACTCCCAAAAAGAAAGGTAGGAAACCTTTGAGGTTAGTTAGCAATTGCGCAATTAGCAATGAGTGCTAAATTGCACAGGATCGTGTAAAGCATAAATCACATAAACATATGTGTTTATATAAAATATTTAGACTGTGGTCCACCCTCTCTAGATACAAAAGCTCCATTAGGAGACCAAGCCCCTAACTAAGCCCATTCTTACAATATGCATAAATCATCAGTGATGTCCTTGGTATTTGAGATGTCATAAGTGATATGATCAATTATATCATTGACCGTGTCATGAGTGACGTGATATATGAGGTCATAAGCAGTGCATGGTAGAGGCACAAGTTACAGTTAGCCCAGAAACCAGTGTTTCGTGATTTTCGGTGTGTTTTTTTGTTTAAACTGGTGCTTTTTAACTGACATTTTCACCTAACTCTGACCTCATGCTTAACCTTTGTTTTATTCAGTGAATTTTTAGGGTTGAAATTAATGTGAAGTAAAAAATTATTACCACCCATAACAATGACGTCATTTTAACCTTTGTTTTTTCAGTGAATTTCTAGGTTTTGTTTAACATGAAGTAAAATATTACTAACCTATCTAGCTGTATGTAGTAGGCCCTTGGCTACATAAGGCGTCTTGAGTATGCGGAGGGAGCGAGTTCTCCATGAAAAGTTGCAGAGGGAGCACAGCCTCTGCTTAGTAGTGGCTTGCCAACCTAATACACCTTGGGTGTATGGAAAGAGTGGGCTCTCCATGAACAGTGGAGCAGAGAGTGCAGGCTGTAGGTGCTAGGGGTGGGCCCACCTAAGGTGGATTGGAGCTCTGAAAGAAGTGGGCTCAACACAAAGTCTGCACACACAGTGCAGTCTATACATAGTGGGAGCTTGCCAACTTAATGAGGCTAGGGTCTCTATAGGGAGTGGACTATACACATAGTCTATGAACAGAGTACAGACTGTGTGTAGTACGTGCATGCCCACCTGATGGGACTGAGATCTCTGGAGGGAGTGGACTCTATGCACAATCAGCAGTGACTGTGCATAGTTGGTGCTTACCTACCGCATAGCGATGTGCTCACCTCCTGATAAAGCCAATAGACCTACCCTATATATTTATATATGTTAAAAAAGAAAAAGGGGTTTGAGCACCTGCGTGGGGAGGTTGTGCATGGCAGGCCTGTGAGTATAGTTACTTTGAGGCAAAAATTCTAGTTACTTGAGGAAACTATAACCGGTAAAGTTCAGTGTTATGTTTTAAATGACTTTCACCTAAGTATAATGTTGCTTTATCCTTTGTTTTTTCAGTGATATATATATATATATATATATATATATATATATATATATATATATATATATATATATATATATATATACATTGACATGGATTGCATAGCAAAAGTTGATAGACACTAGGACACTAGCAAGGACAATAGCAAGGGAACAGTAACAGAGACATTTGCAAATAGGCACTGTCACTAGTATAATGTCATAGGCAAATCAACACTGCCACTAGGTCACAAGCACAGGGGACACTGAAGCATGAGCAGCAATACTGATATTAGAACAGACAGATCAGCAGCAATACTGGTATGAGAATAGTGAGACTGGAGAACTGATGTGAGGCACAATCACTAATATTGGGCCACTGGCGCCCGCCCGTGACCAGCACCAGGGACCATAGATCTCTGACCTCCCACCACTACGACTAATCTGCCCTCCTTGCACTCAACCCCGGAAGGAACAAAAACTGCCAGCTGTCTACACTGAACACCACCCATGGCCAGTTCTCCTGCCGCAACTGCCACCAGACATTCACCATCGCCCCCGCTGCCCACACCGCTGATGCCCTGAGCTGCATCCTCCTCATCATGCGCTCCTTGCACAGACACACCATAGAGATCTGGAACCTCCTTGACACCCTCTCACCAGACATCGCCTTCTTTACAGAAACCTGGACCAACACCTCCTCCACTGCCGACACCGCCATCACCATCACCATCCCGGATGAATACAAGCTCCAAAGGAAGGACCGCCCCAATCACCCAGGGGGAGGACTCGCCATTGTACACAAAAGCTCCCTCCGCCTTTCCGCCTCGGGCAATGCCTTCCCCGCTGCTGAACACCTGCACTGCCACAAGACAAGCCCCAGAATCACACTTTGTGGCACCCTCACCGACAGACCGCCCGGCCCCTGCACCTCATTCGCCACCACCATCACCAACTTCATCGCACCCCACGCCATCGCTTCCATGGACTACATACACATCGGAGACCTCAACTTCCACCTTGACAACCCCAGGGACCCAACACCACCCTCCTCCTAGACAACCACTCCAACATCGGACTGTGAAAGCTCGTCACCACGCTTACCCACAAAGCAGGACACACCCACGACCCCATCTTCGCTGGAGGAAACAACATCCAGTTCAGCCACTCCACGCATCCCCCTTGGATGGACCACCACTGCGTGCACTTCCTCGTCAACAAACCCAAGCCACCAAAACCTGCCCTGTGCCCTCCACAAAGGAACTGGAGCAAAGTCACTGAGGATCAGGTCAATACCACCTTCAACCGCCACACCCCCACCACCTCTACCAACCAAAACATCGCAGCCAGGAAACTGCACAAATTGATCCTCAACGGCGCAGACAAACTTGCACCCCTACGCTGCTGCAACAGACAGCGCCCCAGGAAGACCACCTGGTTCACAACTGACCTCCAAGAAGCCAGACGTCTATGTAGACGTCTCGAGAAGAATTGGAGGAACAGCAAAAAGCCTGAATACCACACCACCTACAGGACTGCCATGACAGAATACCACCAATGCATAAGAACCACCAAACAGACTATCATCCAAAACAGAATTCTCTCCAACTCCAGCAACTTCAAGGAGGTCTTCAACGTCATCCTGGAACTAATCAAGCCCCCCAGCAAAACCACGGACTTCACCCTCTTCCAGGACCTCTGCGACAACTTCGGATCTTACTTCTATCTGAAAATCAAGAGCCTCTACGACAACTTCAATGACCAGACACCAGACTCTACAGCCACCAGCAACACCAGCCACCCCACCATCTCCACTGGGACACTGGCCACAACCAAAGAGATTGCCTCAACCATGAAAGCATCCACTCGGGGGACCCTACCGACCCCTGCCCACCACACATCTACCACAGAGCTGCCACTGCCATTGCGCCAGAACTACGACGCACCATCAACACCACCTTCAAGACCGGCACCTTCCCCAATGACTGGAAACACACTATAGTCACACCCTTCTTTAAGAAGCCATCAGCAGATCCAATGGATCTCAAGAACTAGCGGCCCATCTCACTCCTCCCTTTCACTGCAAAGTCACTGAGAAGACCGTCAACGCACAACTAACAAGGTTCATTGAAGACAATTCTGTCCTCGACCCCTTCCAATCTGGATTCCACAGCAACCACAGCACTGAGACCTCCCTACTCACTGATACAGACGACATCCACTCCCTCCTCGACCAAAGACACACCACGGCCCTGATCCTGCTCGACCTCTCAGCAGCATTCGGCACCATCTCCCACTGCACACTCTCCGCCAGACTCCATGATGCCGACATTCAAGGAACCGCCCTTGACTGGATCCGCTCGTTTCTCACCGGCAGAACCCAAAGAATCAGACTGCCACCCTTCCTCTCCAAACCCACGGAAATCAATTGCGGAGTACACCAGGGATCATCGGTCAGCCCAACCCTCTTCGACATCTACATGGCCCCCCTAGCTACCATCCTCAGACAGCACGGCCTCAACATGGTATACTACGCAGATGACACCCAGCTCATTCTCTCCCTCACCAAAGACCCCACCACCACCAGACTCAATTTCCAGGAAGGAATGCAGGACGTTGCATCCTGGATGAAAAACAGCTGCCTCAAGCTCAACTCGGAGAAGACAGAAGTCCTCATCCTCTGAACTTCCCCATCAGCTTGGAACAACACCTGGTGGCCCACCTCCCTTGGCAGCCCCCGACCTCCACAGACCATGCTTGAAACCTCAGCATCATATTTGACTCCTCCCTCTCCATGAATCGACAAGTCAAAGCCGTCACCTACAGCTGTTTCAATACCCTGGTCATCCTCTGCAAAACTTTCAAATGGACCCCACCCGAATCAAGGGAGACCGTCACCCACACACTCATAACCAGCAGACTGAACTACAAAAACACCCTCTATGCCGGGATCAACAAGTCGCTAATCCGCAAGCTCCAGACATTACAGAACACCGCAGCCAGACTCATACTCGGCATCCCACGACGTGAACATAACACCCAACACCTACGGGACCTCCACTGGCTCCCCATCGAGAAGAGAGTCACTTTCAAGATACTCACCCACGCCTACAAATGCCTCCACAACACCGGACCCCAATACCTCAACAAGAGAATCTCCTTCCACATACTCAAAAGAAACCTCTGATTCACCAAACTCGCCCTCGCTGAAACCCAGCGCATCCACAGAGCCAGAACAGGAGAATGAGCTTTCTCCAACATTGCGACTAAGACCTGGAACGAGCTGCCGATCAGACGCGCCCCCACCCTGAGCATCTTCAGAAAGACACACAAAACCTGGCTTTTCGGTTGAACAGAGCTGCTCAACCCCCGCCCCCTCCCTCCAAAGCCTTTGGACCCTTGCAGGTGAGTTGTACGCTTACAATCCTCTGATTGATTGATTGATTGACTGGCATTGGGAATTTTCACTGAAAAACTGTGTAGCACAGATGTACCTGGGGTGTTTAATGTGCTCCCACAATGCTCCCAGTACACACAACCTGCAGGAAACAGAAAATATCATGGGTTAGAAACAAAAGACAGACTAGATAAAAAGAAAAGTGAAGATGACAAAAGCGAAGAGCAAAGAGATGATGCACAGAAAAAGAGAAACAAAAACAAAAATACTGACACTTGGATGCATTACCAGGCCAGTGAAATGGCACAGAGGCACTAATAGCAAAGCCTGGAGGGACAAAATACTGGTATACTGACCTATAAATGCTGACATTGGTCACTGACATTGGGAAACTGACACAAGGACAATGACAAAAGGACAATGAACTAGGGACTTCGGCATTGATATTGATACTTTGGCATAAACATGAATACTGGGCATTACCAGTGGTTACTTCCAAAGTGACATTGCCTGGAAACACATACTGTGGGGCATGAGGAAACTGTTATGGAGACAGTGACATTTGGATGCTACCACTGGCATATGCATAGTGGCACAAAATAATTTACATGGGGCAGTAGGTGCTGGGACACTGACATGAGCCACTGACACTGGGCTAACAGAGGAATCGGGTCACTGCCTTTCATACTGAAATGCTGACACAAGAAGCAAAACACTGACATAAGGGCAGCTACACTGGCACACTAATGCAGGATGCTACAATATATGCATGCTGGCTCTAGGCATCAGCATGGAGGTACTGAAACAGGGACACTGGCACTGTAGCACCATTAGTGACAGAGGTTAACTATCATAGAAGATGTACATTATGATACTAACACTTGCCCATGATTGCTGATTGAGGGGGACACTGACACAGGGATACTGACAGTAAGGCACTGACATTGTTTACAACAAAACACAGGGTTATCAACATTAACAATGGAATACTAGAATGTACAATTAGTGGTATATTGCTGCCACTGTCCAATAGCCCCAGATACTGTGAGACACTAACTCTGGGAAAATATAAAGTTACATGGAACATTGCCATTGGAAAAGTGACAGTTGGGCAGTGATGTAAACATTAAGATGAACATACCTGCACTCAGAAATTGAGATTAGGACACAAACTGGCAAAGAAACATGGGGACCTGCAGACACTGGCACTGTTACAGGGATTACAGAGAGAGGATTTAGACCCATAATGTATCAATACCACTCCACGTATGTGGTTTGGGGTACAAAAAATACTCACTTTATAAAAGATTTTAGAGTAGGGACCGACGTCGATCGTAGGAGGCCATTACAACATTACTGATCGCCAGAGTTGCTGAATAACCAGCCTGCCTAGTTTTAATTCTACCTTGAGCCTCTTTCTTGCACCACCATACACTATTAATAAAGGATTTTTATCACTGGTGTCCTGACATTTTACCTTACTACTGGGCCAAAACCTGAGCATCTTGCACCCAGTAAGTAATTTACCATTAATATAGCCATTCAAACCAAGGTTTACCAGGGGAGGTAATCTGGGGGTAAAAACTCAGAACCCAAATAAGCATCGAGTAATAGATAATAAATCATTATTCATCCAGGGCTTTTACTTGAAAAATGTATGTTAGTTACAAAGCACAAGTCAAAACTGTACATTAAAGGCAGCAGGCACAAAAATGTAGACAAATGTGTTTGGGGAGTAAACCTGCCTGGGGAAGGAACAACGTACTACTTCACTTAAGTTATACTCAGATAGGTGAGAAGTCTTGTACTGATACAATCACAGCAGAACAGGACAAAATGCCATCAGGTGGATTGGTAAAGAGTAATTATATGACACTCCTCTGGGATTGCAGCTAACCCCCTTCATAAAATAGCATGGACCAAGTTAACTGTATAGATATAATAGATCCAGTGTCTTTGGTAACCTCCTCAATTTTTTCAATTCTGCACGGTATCTTGTCAGCAGTCCAAAAGATACTGCTTCCCCTGCTAGTGTGTGTGCTCTCACACACCCCAGGAAGCACTTACACCAACTCTGACTTATCCCTTCTGACTTAAGTGCAGGTGTTCTGGGAACATTTAATTCCCATCTAGCATGCACAGAAAACGTAAGTCTAGAAATATTTCAGATGGGCCTCAAGCATGACTGTGACCATGCTCAAGATGCTTGCTGGGGAGTGGAGTGCCAGAAGGTTTTCCAGAGTTAGTGGTAAGGAAGACAAAAAAACAAAGTACTGCTCCCTCGCAAGCAAGAAGGGAAAAAGCTATTTTGAAAGATGCTAGTATAAAAAAGGGCAACTCACTTAGCTAATGGTAAGTTTTTCTGTGGGCTTCCTGACTAGTGGTTGAGAGTTTCAGAGGGAGTGAGTTGGGTTTCTTTACAGAATATTTAAAGGTTTGGTTGAATAGTGAAGACTAATGCCTGATTATAGTTTTTCAGGTGGGTTACTCCATCACAAACTGGACGGATATCCCTTACACCATATTATAAGTGTATTATGTCCAATGGCATTTGTAATACGGTGGAAGGGATATCTGCCATGTTTATGATGAAATATCCTCTCTGCTGCACTCTAAACCAGGTTCTATGTCATCACACCAGTAGGAGTTGTTTTCATCGGTTTCTAGAGAGAGAATGTCTTTATCCTCAGGCTGCAGTATGGAGGGGCTCTATCTCGAAATGAGTTATACTATTGACAATACAATAGAAATTGTCAAACTAAATTCTTTATGCTGTGTTTGGTGGGAAAGAAGAATTTAATGTGAACTATCATGTTCTTGTGAGAGACAAGATGTTTGTGCCAATGTAAAGCTTTACAAAGGAAACTAAATTGTTCAGAATAGTTTTAAAACAACATATCCTTGTCTGCTAAGGTAACTGGAAAGATATTGCACTTTCAAGGAATTACTGTGGAAATGTAAAAACTTCATTAAATGTAAATTCAAATTAAGAGTACTACTAAACTAAAGTGTCAAAATTACCTGTTTTGTGCTACATTGAAAATGTGATAAGTACCAGACTCTTAATTTGTTTGTGGTAATTAAGATAGCTAAACAGACTCTGTCGGCACTCATAGAACCATTGTTCATCTTACGATTTCTTTTGTTTCAGATATCCTTCCACACAACACCATCCATAAAAACATTCCCTTCATCAGTCCACCTTGATAGACAATATTGTATCCGGGTTGTTGTTGCAAGAAGCTAGGTTTTAGAGAGAATTGCTCCTGAGGAAATTGGCTTCCGGAAAATAAAAAGCCCAAACACATATTGATATTTCCTCCTGAGGTGATAGGTGTAAATTAAGGGTGGCTGTCCAAAAAGACCTAGTCGCATCAAGGACTGAAGCTGCAGTATTAGCTACATAGGACAATCAGAAGCAGGATCAGGTCACAACTCTTTCTTCAAAACGAATGTAAATTAAGGGACCTTTAACTATGCTGGGTTTAGGTAAACCTGGATTGAGTTTAGAGAACACTGGTGTACCCTCAACTCCTGTTCCAGCTGTACATTTAAAAATTGCAATGTTGGCTATGTTAACCCTACCGAGAGGTTTAAGGGGGAATCAATCACATTCAAGTGTTTCTAAAACAAACATAATTGCAATTATGGTTATGCCTACAGTTTTCATCGATGCTCAATCCACGATTGCATTGTTTATTCCATATTTGGGTGGAGATGCTGCAGCATGGACAGTGCCTCTAGTAAACACTAATGCCGCAATTTTGTATTATTGGACCGATTTTAAGCATGAGTTTGACATGATTTTTACCTGCATACAGTCTTGCTGAGAGATATTAGCACTTCTGTGAGGTTCTAAAGATTTGGTCACGTTCATCAGACAATTTAGTTGATTAATAGCTGAAACAAACGTGAGCAGCCTTATAATATCAAAGAGTCAACAAGGAAATTAATTTATGATATTTCAGTGCAAATAGAGTGTCATCAAAGATCTGTGCGTATTTACTCAATGAAACATAAGATTAGATTGTCGGCTGGAAGAATGCAAAGGAGATTGGAAGAGAACAGAGCCATTATGACTTTTAATCCTCAGGGTGAAGCACCATCCATCCATTTATGTCTGTGTGGAACTAATCGGGGGATATAGGAAGACTATAAGGGCCCTTGTCAAATGAAAATAAGGCATATAAAAAGAATAATGGAAATGAAGGGCAATACTTGTATTGCCAAAAAGGGATTTTTGCAAGGCTTGCCCTACTCAAATCTAACTCCAAAGTCTAGAGGTTGGGGCAAGAAACGACAGGCTGCTGAACATGATGGAGCTAATACTTTACCGCATCCAGAGCCTCAACTAAATCTAAAATTAGACAATTTTTGACCAGGAAAAAAAGATAAAGATTTAGCTGTGGCACTCATCAAACAAGACCTATCTTTGGGTATTCCTTGGCTGATATTACACTTTATATTGTGAAATAGGTTGTTTTACAAAATGCATTAAACAGACACTGCACTTCCTGTGTGATCTGCATCATTTAAAGATGTTTTAATGAAGGCCAGGCTGAAACTTTACCACCAATTTGCAGTTATGATTGCTGTAGGAAACCGACTCTCTGTATAGTGTACTAAAATGAAGTACACTATGTAGAGAGTCCAGGAAATCCCCAATGGGTATGCAGAGGTATAAGAAGATATTACAACTTCTCTTTCAGTGGTAGTGTGGGCAAGCAGTTAGGCTTATCAGAGGGTAGAGTTAAGCATTTCTTTTAGTCACAGAGCCAAAAAATTAGACACAAACTCATGTGTACATCCGGGACCACTTTGTAAAAATAACATCGATTTTTATATGACCAAGAACACAGTTTTAAGGTAAGTACTTTTGGAGATACGATTTTGCAAAGTTTGATAAATATATCACTTCTAAGCGCAATTAAGCACCATAGAATACAATATGGGAAAAGTAGAAAAATTCATAGAAGTTCAGGCAATGCTTTAACGAAGTCCACCTTCTCGTTTTAGGTCAATCAGCATACTTGCCTGGTTGCACGCTGCACTTTACATTTTTAAAATCCTTCTATGTGTTTAGATATAAAATTATTAGTTTCATTTGCTGTATTTATTTTAGCCTTTTACACTTTTTACCTTTTTAATCAACTGTTGTACTCTTGAATCTGACCCTTGTCATGGCCATTGAGTAGTGGAAGTGGGACCATACTTACTAGAGGGACGAAAAAGTCTTCCGGTTGGGTGGCTAGAGATGCTATTTTTGTTTGGGCATGCTCTAGTCTACATGGGGCTCATGCGCAAAAAGAGGCACGCTGCATTTTATAATTTTAAATTATTCTATTTGTTTAGATATGAAACGATTAGTTTTATTTTCTGTCTTTGTTTTAGCCAGTTACACTTTTTAATCAACTGTTATCTTCTTCAATCTGATCCTTGTTCTGGCCATTGAGTAGGGGAAGTGGGCTCATACTTACTAGAGGGAGGAACAGAGTCTTCAGGTTGGACGACTAGAAACGTCATCTTCTGTTTGGTGCATGCTCTAGTCGTCAGTGGGGCTCATGCTCAAAAAGAGCACGTCTAAGGTAAGCCTATCTGTGCCCGTCATCGTCCCATAAGTGGCCAGCACCAGCCACGCTGCTGGTTTGTCTACAGAAGCTGAGATAACTTGTATTAACTACAGTAGAGCGGAGCTCCTTCTGCTTGCACCTCTTAGTAAATGAGTAAAGGAGCGCTGGGACCCGCTTAGGAGCTACCCACTTGCTGCTCTGAAGGTAGCTTCAAGTTTTCTGGGGCCACGCAAAAACGGATTCAATCTAGGACACTGGTAATGGGCAAGTCTGCGGTTAGGGCAGCCTCAGTCAATGCTCTCTCTTTACAAAAAAAATAGATTAGGGGAATTTCGACTTGCTCTGTATTACCGAAAGCTGGTTGTCTCAAGCCTCATACCCTGTTATTGCCATTGCCATTCCTAAGGGCTTTAAGTTTTTTCGGTTAGACCAGAAGGAGGGGAGGTAGGCTAGCAATCGTGATGAAGGAAAATGGGTCTAACAGTGTAATGAGGTTCCTGCGCTAATGGGAGCAGAAGCCATGGGTTTCTGTATTAATCTCTCACAACAGCACACAGTTGCAGGAGTTTTGGAGTACAGACCACCGGGTCCAGCAGGATCCTTCTTAAAATCATTGGGCAATGCCATTAAACAGCTGAACCAAGGATACTCTCAGTTTATGTTCTTAGGAGATTTAAATTTACACTTAGAGAAACTCAGGGATGGTGAGGCCGTCACATTCAATGATCCATGAATCAGTTAATCTGAACCAATTTGTTTTGAAACCAACACATCAAGTGGGTCACATATTGAGTCAAGTTTGCTCTAACATGACTCTGCTAATGGAAGATCCACTACCTTTGATCTAGTCCGATCACAATTTGATTAGGTTTTTATGGCAGCTCCCTAGAAAATTGGATCAGCTTTCCAATGGGCAAATCCATAGGTTGAATGCCTTTAATAAGATCAATCATCTTGAATTTATGGAGAGTCTAACTCAGAACACTCCAGAGCTATCAGACAGAATAAAGAACGATGCAACAAAATGCTATAACTAGATCAAAAATGTGACTGAGGAGCTGACCCCCATCTTCCAGTGCAGAGTATCCAGAGGCACTCTCTCTAAACCCTGGTTCTCGTCCATTTTAACATTGGAAATAAATTGCTGTAACACACTAGAAAGTACGTGGAGGAGGGAATTTAATTCAGTGGATAGAGAATCCTTCAAAAAAGCACAAAAGAACTGTTATGCAGCCATATTGAAAGCCAAACAAATGTACTACAAGGCGCATATTGGTATATCAGTAAATAATTCATAAGAGATGTTACGATAGTTAAGAGTTTTATGATCCCATCAGCCTGCACTTACTCCAAGGAGACCTCAGTTGAATCGTGTTAAGAACTGGCATGTTTTTTGGGCTTCCAAGGTCCAAAGTATTCAGGCAAGACTAGGAGTTGGCAGAACACCAGCTATTGAAACCGAAACTCCAAATATGAAGATACCTGCAAGCTACCCTTGAAAGCCATCTCTTTGGAGGGATCTCTTATGGCTCTCAAAACATTAAATTCAGATGCCCGATCGACCCATGCCCCCCTAAACTGCTAGCAGCAGGGGCATATGTTATCAAACCACTGGTCAATAAGATTCTTAATTCATCCTTAGAAACAGCCACGGTTCCTAGAGTTTGGAAACAGGCAATGATTCTACTCCTGTTAAAAAAAACTACAGCTGACCCAGCCACCCCATTTAATTACAGGCCCATTTCCCTACTCCCAGCTTTTTCTAAGATACTTGAGAAGCAGGTAAATGGACATCTGTCGAAGTATGTGGAGATCAATGTGCTTCTCCACTCGAGTCAATCATGTTTTAGGGCCAGCCCAGCACAGACACAGCTCTAGTAAAGGTATTGAAATTCATCAGGGGTACCCTGGACACCGGGAGTTTAGCAGCACTAATATTATTATATCTGTCTGCAGCATTCAACATGGTCCTGCATGCCCTTATCTTCCATCATCTTCAGGAGATAGGAGTGATGGGGCTAGCCTGGAGCTGGTTAAAATCTTTTTTTAGAAAACAGAAGCCAACAAACCTGGATTCCTCCCTGTTCAGCAAGCCCTCAAAAGGTAGATACAGGGGTTCCTCAGGGTTCGGCGTTGAGCCCTACACTTTTTGATATTTACTCACCCCGCTAATCGAACTAGCATAAATTTAGGAGCATAAGTGATCTCCTATCCGGATGACACACAGTTGCTCTTCTCCTGGAATAAGGGAATAGAGTTGGAAAGTTCTCATGTTAAAACCTGTCCTACCGCAGTCTTTCCCTGGCAAGTAAAAGCACAACTGAAATGTAATGAGGATAAAACTGAAATTCTCCTCTTCGGGGAGTTCCTTCCTCAGTTCTGGCTAACTTTTTGGCAAGATGCTCCCCCATTGGATCCCCAAAGAGACCCAGCAAAAAATTGGGGGATTTGGTTTGATAACATGCTGTTGTTTGGTCCCCACATTAATAGGTTGTGTGGAACCTGCTTTGAGATCATGAGATTTCTGAAGACATTTCTGCCTCTCTTATTGTTCCATGCTAAGAAAACAGTCATTCAAGCATTGATTGCATCCCATATTGACTATGGGAATGCTCTGTATGCAGGCCTTCCAGAATATCTCCTGGACATAATTCAGGTGATTCAGAATGAGGGAGTTCAGCTCCTGCTCAATCTCCCTAGGAGGGCACACATTAAAACGCATCTTCATGATCTGCATTGGTTGCCCATTATTGAGAGAGTAAAATTCAAATCTTTGATGTTAGTTCATGCTGCACTTTATCGCAAAGGATCATACTTACTTGAGTACCAGATTTAGTTTCTACAACACGCCAAGACAACTTTGAACTACAAGTAAACTTCTGGCACGCAACCCGAGGTTTCACAGACAGAGAGCTGGAGGCAGATCACTTACTGTTCTGGGCGTGGCGGAATGGAATCAGCTCCTCCTGGAATTATGCACTATAAGCAATCCAGGGCTGTTTAAAAAGAAACTGAAGACCTGTTTCTTTTCAATGAACTGGGCATGCTTTCTCTCTGTCTTTCTGCTTGCACCACGCCGGGTACTCTCTGGAGTAGCTGTGTGCAATATAAGTTTCATATCATATCAGGGCAATCTCAGGACCAAAGTTCCAGCAGGAAAAGTTCAAGAGCTTCCCAGATCGGACGGGAGCAGAGTGCTGAGATCTTGGAAGCAGGTGCGCAAAGATAAAGGGGGGCACTTGGAAAATGCACTGCACAGAAGGACTTACTGGTAAATACGGTATGTCTCCTAATTTTATTTCTTTATTTCTTTATTTATTGGTGGAGTTTTATATAGCGTGAACTAGACCTGAAGGTACGTTACATGAGCACCAGTTGCATTACAGATGGACACATTTATATATTATTTTTTGTTAGGGAGGGGTAGATTAAGTGATTTGCCCAGAATCACAGGATGTTGAGCGTCACTGCCAAGACTCGAGCCCGGTATCCCAGCTTCGAGGTCGACCACTCTATCTGTTAGGCCATAACCTAGGTCATTTCAAACCTTTTCCCAAGGTCTGCAAATTTTGGTCTGTGATGTGACCAAGTGCCGCACCGATGCCAGCAGGGTGGCGATCTGGCGGTGGGGATCGGGGGATTTGAGGCGCACTGAAGGTGAGTAGAGGGGAAGCAAAGCATATACATCTAGTGGCTTAATTGGACAATGTAGAGCCAGAAAACCTGGGATTCATCCAAGCTTCCCCACTTTACCAAATTATGTGATCACAGGCACTTGTTTCATTTCACTTTCCCTCCTTTTTATTTTGCTATTACATATTAGAGGACCTCAAAACACATGACTTAAGGATGTGCACTGCACAAAACCTTCTCCTGTGTCCGATTCATTCAAGTATAATGCTGCTCATGTATAATAGGAGGCTACCCTAAGAGTGAACATAACAATTATCGAACCTCTTAGTTCACTATTGGCATGATTGTCAGTGAGGAGGAAGAATGCATGTTTCTAAATTCATATTTGAAAACTATCACATAAAAAATACTTCTAAATGCACTGATATAATCTGATTGGAGGGGAAATGGTTCTGCCTGTTAATGAAATACTCTTTTTGAACTTCTGAAGAAACCTTATCATATTTTTACACTTTTGCTGCAAGATAGCTTTGAAAATGAAGGTGTTTCTAAAGTTAAAAAGATGCAGGACAACCTAGTTACTTCCTTTCTTTAACTTCAATTAACCTTTAAATAAAGTCTGGCCTGTATATTTAAAGTCATTTTAATGTTAGAATGTTAGTGCTGAGTCGATTGAACAGTAGCGCAGTGCTGCTGTTGATCAGGGGGCCACATGTAAAGGTCAGGAGGGCTGCATGAGGCACCCCCCGGCTGTTCTTTGTGTATCACTGCCTTAGAGGAAGGAAGGCCTGGTGAGCACAGGAACAGAGCTGGTTGGTCGGTGCTGAGGCCAGTGGGGCCGGGTGCAGAGATAACAGGTCAGCCATGTGTCGTGCATCTTGAGGTCCTCGCAGTCAGGAGCAAGCAAATTGGAGAGGTGACCTCGGGACAGCTGAACCACTCAGGAAGTGGGTCTCGGGTGTCTCAATATCCCATGATGGGTGCTTGCTTCTGGTGCTTTAATCCAGAGTGGACTCATCTTCTTGGTGTTAGCCGTTGGGGGTACGGTACCCTGGGTATTGGTACGCCTCGGCTTGGGTAGATCCTAGTGTCTCCAAACTTGGTGGGGAGCCAGATCTGACCCTCGGAGCAGTACCTTTTCTTGATTTGGTGCTGCATCAAAGTCATCCACGAGCAGGAGGTGGACAAACCATACTTCACGAGATCAGCGGGGAGTGATACCATCCATCCAATAAGAGAGTGATACCTTTCCTCCAAGGGTGATTTCTTGAAGGCTGGATGTGCTCCGTGGTTCTTTCAGTTTACAGTATGACACAGCAGCAGCAATTGTCGAGTTCTGGGAGCAGCAGGCAGTGTTTTGTACCTTTTTCTCTTGCAGCAGGGCTTCAGTTCTCGAGCAGTGGGTCTTCTTTGTCCTCGTCTTCTCTTGTCCATCAAATTTGATTTTCAGGTCTTGGGGTGCCACCTAAATAATGAATGGGCCAATAGGTTACTTTCATTTAGGGTGTCTACACTTCCTAGGGAAGAGGCACTACCCTAGCCCTGATTCCAGTCCTATTAGACTAATTAAGTTCAGCAGTGAGCTATATAATGTTAGATTTAAGAGGGGCACAGCATTTCCTAAGCATAAGAGCTGGGGCAGAGTGGAACACCACATTCAGAGCCAGATTTGGATAATTTGAATACTTTGTGATGCCATTCGGACAGGGTAATTTACCTGCACCATTTCAGTATTTTGTATATGATATTCATAAGTTCTTAATAGTGTACATCGATAACATCTCCATGTTTTTAAAATCAGAAGAACATGTTAAGCATTTTTTCACAGCACATCATCAGCATGGTCTATATAGCAAATTGCTAAAATGTGAGCTTCAAGTCACAGAGGAGGAATTTTCAGAATCCATCTTATCACCCCAAGGTTTGCAGATGGCACAACAGAAAATCAAAGTTGTTTTGAATTGGTCTTGCCCTCATAATGTGAAGCATATACTACAATATATGGGATATTCATTTTTTTAGGCAGTTTCTAGATATTTTTTCTACTTAAGTTGATCTTTATATTATATCATTTAGAGGGTAGAAGAAGCTTTCAACAATCTGAAAAAGGTTTTCACCCTAGCTCCAGTGAAAGTGCACCCTGATACTGATCAACCATTTTTGTGGAGGCAAATGGATCAAAAATAACTTTAGGAGATACTTTATCCCAGAAGCATTCAGAAGCTGGAAAGATAAATCCAATGGCAGGATTGTCTAAAAAATTAACCTTTACAAAATTAATGATTCCATCTCTGAGAAAGAACTTAATGCCATTCAATCCAAACAGCTTTTAAGGAATTATTTATTGGAAGCTAAATACAAGGTCATTGTATTCACTCAGAAATGCAATTTTTTTATTTGTGCTAGGGCTTCTCAAAACTCCACAACAATGTGGACTCTATGTTTTGCAGAGATTAAACAGGGAAGCTGATTCTTTAACAACATATGCATATGATGAATCTCAAGACATAAAAAAATTGGGGATTCATCAATAATTGTTTCAAAGAACCAAATAAATGGAATTGTTCACTGTATTAGATACGAAACAGGCTCAATGCCTATCCATCAGTTAATATTATTGATAGCCAAGGAAACAATATGCTTAGTATTGTGTATTCACCAATGATCACACGGGGACAGGTAGGTGTCCATTCAATTCTTTATTCGTAATCGTCCTGGCGGTGCCCACATGCATGTCTGTCCTCTTGCCCTGGTGGTTGCCAAGTTCCTCCTCACTCCCTGACCGGAAGTGGTGTCAGGTTCCTGTCCCCTCCCAATCTTTAGGGTCATAGTGCCCTCTGACCCAGATCACTACATCTCCCCTTTGTGGAGAGAGAGAGATAGCAAAAAAGAGGGAGAGAGAGAGAGAGAGAGAGAGATAGAGAGAGAGAGAGAGAGAGAGAGGGAGAGATTTCCGTCGTTCTATTTCTTCAATCAGTCTTTGTGGCCTTCTGCTCATTCTTTTTGGACATTCTCTTTCCGTTTCCTTCTGTAATCCCTCTTCTTGTCCCTCACCGTTGTGTGTCTCTCTTCTGTTGCTGTCCAAATCTTTCTCTTTTCCTGCTGTTTCTCCACCATGTTCATCCAATGTCATTAGTCTTTTGAAATGAGAACTGTTTCTGGTGATCTGGTAGGGGCCCGATGCAGCTGTTATCATTGGCCCCTCGATGTTTATTATTGTCAATGGTTCATGTGAGAACGGACTGTCTGATTTTCTAGACTGCCGCTGACACATCACCACAGAGTCCCCTTGCTTCAGGTGCGATGACGTGGCATGTCTCCTGGCATCCGCATTCACTTTCATATTGTTTTTTGCCTCCTGATCTCTTGCTGCAAAGATGTTGCACCCTGGTGGCGCCTTTGCTTCTAGTTGAGGCAGTCTTGTCCTGCTTGTCCTTCCCAGTACTAATTCTGCTGGACATCTTCCCGTGGAGTTGTGGGGGATGTTTAAATAGTCCCTTAGTACTTGACACAGTGCTTGTCCTATGGAGATCTGCGCTACCTTTGCTCTTTGGACTGCTTTCTTTATGTTTCCCATGAACCTCTCCACCATGCCATTTGCTTGAGGCCACAGAGGTGGTATTTTCCTGTGGTTAATGCCTAGGTAGTCAATGAACTTGCGAAACTCCTCTCCTGAGAAAGGAGAACTGTTGTCTGTCTTTACTGTTTGTGGAGAGCCCCAGGCTGCAAAAAATTAATATAGTATTGGCAATGTCACGTTCGCTGAAGTTGACGAGACAGGTCGCACTATGGGAAATCTGGAGTACTCATCAAAAATCACTAACAAGTAGTTTCCCGTGTCTAGTGGCCCTTAGAAGTCTGCGGCCAACGTTGTCCGTGCTGCCCTTGGAAGCTCTTACGTCTGTAGCTGTTTAGGCTTTGCTGGTCGTCCTGTTACTTGGCACAGGTGACAGTTTATGATGGTGTTTAACACCAGTCAATCTAGGCCTAGGAACCATACTTTCTCCCGTAGCATTTTCTTGGTTGCTACCATGCCTCTGTGGGACTCATGTGCCAAGCTTACAGTCAGCTGATGTAGTGCATTCCGTATGACTATCCTCCTTCTCTCGTAGTAGGATTCCGTTTTCTGTCTCCAAGAGTTCTTCATGTATATTTTTGAATGCCAGCATTTCTTCCATGTTGATTCCTTCTCCTATGGCGCTGTTGACGTTTATGTTTCTCCTTCTTTGCTGTTTTGTTGTCATTTTCACTGCTTGTACCGTGGCATCCTTCGCTGTCTCTTATTCTAGCTCTGCGATTGTTATGGGTTTAGGAGTGTTCTGCCTCAACATGAAATTGAGGTATTCTTCTGCCATTGATGTGTTCTCTGGTGCCTGTGGTGAGGGATGTCGTGACATGTAGTCAGCTGGGTTGTGTTCTTTTTCCGGCTTGTGCACGATCTTGAAATCATAATCCATCAGCCTTATTCCCCAGAGTTCAATGTGTGGTGGTATTTTTGCATTCAGATTCCCATATATTGTCACTAGGACCTGATGGTCTGTTACGATGGTAAACGGTTTCCCGTAGATGAACATGTGGTATTGTTCCCACGCCTATACCACTGCTAGGCTTTCTTTCTCTGGCTGGGAGCATGCCCTTTCAACATCAAACAAGCTTTTGCTCGCATAGGCGACAATTCTTCTGGGCGAATCTCTCCCAGGCATGTGTTGTGCTAGGATTGCTCCCAACCCTACTGGGCTGGCTCCACGGTCAGCTTAGTGCATAGCAATTGGTCAAAATAGGCCAAATGATCCAGAGCAATTACAGCATCTCTAATGCCCTTAAATGCCCTATTGCATTCCTGTGTCCAGAGGAATTTCTGACCCTGCTTTGTCAGATCCCGAAGAGGGGTGCTCACTGTGGCAAAGTCTTTTATGTAGCGGGCACAGTAGCTTGCTAGACCAAGAAATAACCTCACTTCCTTAACTTCTGTTTGAGGGTTTGCCTTTTTCAATGTCTCCACCTTGCTGGGGTCTGGCCTCATGCCTTTTTTTTAGAAGATGTGACCAAAGAATACTAGTTAATTTCTCCCCAGTTCGCACTTGTCCTCATTTAGAGTTAAGCCTGCCTGTTCCAACTGGTTACAGACTTCATTAAGGGCCTTGTTGTGTTCTTCATCTGAACGGCTGTTTTTCACCGGCCTTATTACTTGCCTTATGATCTCTTGAAATATCTCCACTGCTGATGATATTCCGAAGCTCAGTCGTTTGTAGGGGAAAAGACCCATGTGAGTGGAGTAGGTAGTGATGTACCATGGCTGCGAGTCAAGCTCCAGCTGATGGTATCCTTTGCACAGGTCTAGTTTTGAAAATCAGCATGCGCCAGTGAGACAACTAATCATGTCATTGAGATGAGATCCGGGGTGCCTTTCCCTCTCAATTGTGTGTTTTTCTTCGGCACTAGTACTATTGGAGACAAACAGGGAGTCGGCCCGTCTGCTGGCTCTATGATATCCTGTGCCAGCAGGCTTTGTATTTCTTCCTCTAACTGTGGTTGCAAATGTATTGGCACTCTTCGGTGATGTTGAGCCACAGGTTTTATTACTTCATTGATATACAGTGTTATTTGTTTTTCTTTTTAGTTTGCCCAGTCCTTTTAGTATTGCTGGATGCTCCCTAAGAATGTTTTGTCTGCATGACATGTTGTAGATCATTGCTTGGAGCCCCATCACTTGCGCAGTGACGTTGCTGAGCCGACAGGGTGGCGGAATGTCCCTTCGTAGTACATGTATTTCCTCTTTGCTTGACCTTTCTTTGTAAGTTAATACTTAATATTTTCCCATGTTCACTACTGGTTTTCTGCAGCCCCATGTGAATACATCGACAGTGGATGGTGATAGCGGCGGTTTCACTTTCATCTTCTCGTACTCAGACATGCTCGACTATCTAACACAAAGCTTTTGCTATGTCTTCCTACTTCAATGTTCACTGTCGCCGTTTTATTTATCTGATGTTTTTCTATGAGATGGATGTGTTCTGGCGTGCGGTCTGCTGCTGGTTCATCTGACATCAGGTACAGTCATTCTACAGCCTCTTGTGTGGCTGCTCCATCTGATTCTGCTGAGGGACTGCAATTTTTTGTTTCCATGTGTCTTGTGTATCTGTTCATCACTGTCCATGGTCTTGCCGGCCTTCCTCTCTCATTCGTGAATTGTCCACTCATGCAGGCACTTGCGAAGTGGTTCTCTCTATTGCACTATCTACATCGGTGACCCATTGGTGGGCATGCACCGGTATGTGGAAATTCAAGTCTGCATCAATAGCACGTTCTTTCTCGTTGGTGGTGTATTCGCCCTCTTCTTGACACTTCCAGTTATGCGGTTTGCTTGTTCCATATCTTTTTGCCTTTCACAGTTCCATCTGTCCTGCATGTGTTGTTGTTCTGGCCTCTGCTCGGGCCATGGTCAGTATTTTTTCGAGTGAGGATGGTTCCTTTAGAATTCTTGCACGGAGTTCCACTGACTGACAGCCTTCAATGATGCGCAGTCGTATCTCTTGCTCATTATCAAACTTGTCAAACTCACAATATGTTACTAATTTCCACAGTCTTGTTGCGAAGTCATCCAGTGACTCTTTCGCTATTTGATACTGGTCTTGAATGTGTATTTTTCTAAATCTACATTTTGTTGCGGATCAAATTTGTCTGTAAGGCACTTTATGATTTTTTTGTATGTTGCCGTTTGATCTTGGGGAAAAGTGATTAGCAGGTCCTCAACCTCATCTCCTACGAAGTTTAGGAATAAGTCTGTGTTCTGGTCATCCATGTACACCTTGCAGTTGGCACGGATGTATCGTTCGAATTGCCTTATCCACCGTTCCCACCGAATACCTATTTGAGGTTCTGACAAACTGAACAGTAGTAGTCTGTGAAAGATTTCATTTGCGCTATTCTTGTTGCTTGCATCTTCTGTCATCGAGTTGTTTGCCCTTTACTTTCTTTTGTTTGCAGCGTCTTCTTTTGTTGCCTTTCAGTTCTTTGTTTTGCCTGAAATCAGTTATACTTTTCTTTAATTCTTCTTTACATGTTATACTTTTCTTTTATTTTCACTCTTTTCTTCTTTTTTTCTATGTTTGTCTTTGCCTGACTTCAAAATGGCCGCCTGGCCTTCTCTAGCCTCTTATTGGTCCTTCCGCCTGACTTCAAAAAGGCAGCCGGGATTCCTATGGGCGAAATTTGCTATTCTTTCTATTGCCTGACCTCAAAATGGCCGCCGGGTCACTTCTAACCTTTCATTGACTCTCCCGTCTGACTTCAAGATGGACGCCAAGCTCTCACGAGATTTTGGCTTGAAATCTACACGCAGGAGGCTCGGGCTCTCTGTGCAGTCGGCGGTTGGGTTTTTTATGGGCGGCTGCCCTTATCCTTTCTCCTCATCGCCTTTTAATGATGCGGCCGGGGTGGGCTCCCGATGTCGCTTTAGGCTCTCGTACACGGAGGTTGGGCTCCTGGCTCCATTGTTTTCACAATCGGGAGGGCTAACGACTTTGAGTTTTCTTTCTTTGGGACCCAACGGACCAGGGTAGGCTCCTGGCTCTGTTTCTCGTGACCGGGGAGGACTCCTGACACTGCGCTTTCGCCTCTTGGTGGTCGGTGGACCAGGGTGGGCTCCGGGCTGTGTTTAGATGTCGTCTGGGCATGCGCTTCTGGTGGTGACTTCAGACAGATCCTACCTGTCGGTGCAAGTAGTCGTGTCCTCACCAATGATCAGGCGGGGACAGGTAGGCATGCATTCATTTCTTTATTTGTAATCCTCCTGGCAGTAACCACATGCTCATCTGTCCTCTTGACCTCGCGGCTGCCGGGTCCCTCCCCACTCCCTGATCGAAAGTGGTGTCGCTTCCTGTCCCCTCCCAATCTTTAGAGTCCAGGGTCCTAGTGCCCTCCGACCCAGGTCACTACACTCGGTATATGATGGATGGCATTTTCAAATCAATGTACTATTTGTGCCTATCAAATCACTGCAAAATATTGTATTCCAATGGTGTAATAAGAAGGCCTAAGTGAACTTAAAATTAGGCTACCGAATGCCCGTAATTTTGGGAATTTTGTTTAACTCTTGTTATGCAAAATTCCAAAAATGATGCACCATTCATAGTAAAAATGTTCGACAAACATACAATTTGTGCAAAAATTAATCACAAATGCATGCAAACACCACAATGAAAGTGGATGTTCACGTTGCTTTTTATTTTGGTACTTTTCACACTAAAACATAGGACAAAATGAAAGGTTTGCATTTTGCATAATTCTGCCAAAATTGTCAGTTTTTACCCGAAAACTAATTACACAATATTGGCACCCTCTTAGTCATGAGTGTCCATGATGGAACACCATGGGTGAACAAAAACACAAGAAATGTTATTGAAATATTTCTGGTAGAGTGAGAGGCAAAAATTATGTACTTCACAAAGATCAAGGGCAAAATGGCATTATGACAGTGATTGATAGTCTATCCAAGACTGTACTTTTCATACCTTGTAAAGGGTTACTCCCTGCCTTAGAATTAGCCCACATGTTATGACATAACATGGGTTTGTATGGCCAATCAGTATCTATGGTATCTGATTGAGGAACTTCAAGTTAAGCTGCCTACATGTCTTCAGTCTTAAACAGATGGCCAAAGTGAGATGGTAAATCAATCCATTTAGATACATTTAAAATATTTCTGAAGGATTCACAAAATTCCTGACTTGAGAAGCTTTGGCTCATAGATTCAGCCTATAATAGATCAAGTTATTCCATATCTCAGGTTTCAACATTTTATGCCAACTAAGGATTTCATTCTAAGGGCATTATTACGAGGCTGGCGGTCTGAGGACATGGCGTGGCGGTGGCGGATCCAGCCACCGCCGTCTTGTCTGTCTGACCGCCTGATTACGACTCGGGCAGTCGGACTGCACTAGAACCACCAGCTCCGCCAGGGAACCGCCATTCCCTGGCATAGGAGCAGCAGTCAGAGGCCGCACTATGCTTGGCGGGAACGCCACAGTCCCACCAACCATATTTCAATATTCCTCTGGGCCAGGCTTTTTATGGTGGTTCCACCCCCATGAAAAGCGTAACAGAAAGGAAACAAAGGGGCTCCTACAGGGCTCTCCTGTGCCACAAATATATGTTGATGCAAAGAGGGGGGCCTAACCTGTGCCCCCCTGTGTGCATGCACATAGGTTCTTGCACGACATGGACTTTCAAGTTAATGCAGTGCAGGAACCTTGTGAGGCGCTCCCATTGCTGTGCCTTTTTAAAAGGCATCACTGCCTTTTAAAGGGCACCACAGGTGGAGCCACCATGCCGCTCACATGCCAGACCACTGAAAAGTAGTGATCTGGCAGGTGGGCGGCGGTGGCCTTCGGCACAACGGTGGCACGGAGGTGTGCACCGACACGCCCACCGCTCTGCTGAAATGTCATATTTAGGCCCTAAGTGTCTTCCACTTTTAGTTCCTAAAATCTGACAGTCCCTGTCTTCAGGAACACAAAAGATATAGTAATTGCATAAATTAGCCCAAAAGTCTAAAATCAATGTAATCAAGCAGAAGACTAATTATAAAAAATGTGCAGATTAAAGGAGACAATCAAGACCTTAGTATGTACCAGTTGATGAAATATAGCGATCTATGAAACACTTGGTATTTAAACAGCAATATACATTTTACTGACGTTACGTGGGACTATTGTGATTGTGAAACAAATTAATCAGATGGCATTTGAGTTACAAATATCGCACAACTTGAAAATACACCCAGTGTTTCATGCGGTTATTTTTTACTAGCTACATTCTATGTTATAATTTGCTTATTAGTGTGATTACATTTATTATTTACTTTGTGCACATTGGAGTGGGGTGGTTGCCTTTCAGATATGTATCTCAAGCTGGCCATGAGAAAGCCTTTGTGTAAAGTAATGTTTGTCACAGCAGGAAACACTGGGACCAACTCCAAGCTGGAGCACCCATAACACAGGCACAAATAAATGTGAGATCTTGCCGGTGAGGCAATAAGGAGCAGACAATGGATAGGCCTATACTATTCCTCTCCTTATAAAGCCGAATCTGCAACCCTAGCCCTCACCCCAGTCATCCACCAAATGACACTTGTCAGGAAAACTGTTCCAACATCTCCTTGTTAGTTAAAAGGCCTTTTGAAATTTCAAAAGCTAGTTTGGTCCTTCCATCCTTACTTCAATGTCTCTGTATTTTCCCTCCAGCTACAGGAATTCCGACTATACATTTCCACTGTCTGGGAAGTCATCGTCACCCCCATCTTGTGGCAATGGTCAGACTGTTCTCCTGATTTTAGGGCCTTTTAAAATATATCTAAAATAGAACTATCTCAAATGCAAACAATTATGTTTCTTTCTTCACTTTTACACCCTCAGAGTGCAAGTTGTCTCAGAAATATACTCTATGGGCCAGATGTAGGTGGCCGTTTCAGGCCATTTACCGACCGGTAACGGCCGATTTTGGCCGTTACCGATCGGTAAATGGGTGACAGGTATGTAGGGGGCATTTTTTTACCGATTCCGTAAAATTACCGAATCGGTAATTTTACCTATTCGGTAAAATTAAAAATCGGTAAATTTACCGAATCTGAGGCACCCAGATGTAGGTGGGACTCTTCTGAGTCCCAGAGGGTTTACCGAATCGGCATTTTACCATCAAATCCAATTTGATGGTAAAATACCGATTCCGGTGTGCATGCACATGTGTGCATGCACACCTATGCCATGTGACAGGCAGACCTGCCCTTAGGGCATGTATGCCTGCCACATGGCACCCGAGCCTGTTTTGGGGGGGACAGAGGGTGTCAAAGTGACACCCCCTGCACCCTTGTGAAATTCGGTATTTACCGATTCGGTAAATACCGAATCGGTAATGCCCATTCATTCCTATGGGCTTCAAAGCCCATAGGAATGAATGGGCATTACCGAATCGGTATTTACCGAATCGGTAAATACCGAATTTCTCCGATTCGGTATTCCAGCACATCTGGAATACCTACATATCCACCCCTCAGATTTACCGATTCTTAATTACCGAATCGGTAAAATTCGGTAATTTTCGGTAATTAAGAATCGGTAAATCTATTCTACCTACATCTGGCCCTATGTTCCTAAAGCCCTGTCTGAAAATTTAGACCTCAACTTGAAACAGTCAATAGCCCCCTCTCTTTTTCCTTTGAACAGCCCTCTCCTTACTTTTCATCATCTGCCTTCTCTGTCAGGGTACAACCTACTCTACGTCACGTGAATGTTTGCATTAATCTCTATTATTGTGTTTCTGCAAATTGCCCATACCTCATCCTTTTTTGAAAGTCAGACCCTGCAACCTAAAAATAACCAATCTCTTTACCTCATCTACCATCTGCATGAACTTGAATACCTCTCCACTAAGGATCACATTTAACTCCCGCTAATTTAATCCACCATAAAGACACTGAAGTAAATGCATGGAACGGTCTCCTTCAGAGCACAAGACTGACACTGTAACCAACAACAACCAATGACCAATGGATTAATCACCGAGCTTGGGTTCCATAGCAGCATGCTGCTCGGAGTAAGGCACTTCAACGCCTCGTATGGGGTAGTAAACACTATTTAAATGCAATCACAATTGCAATACATCTCTTCTGAATCCAGCATTAAATAAACAAAGTTCTTGACTGCCACCAATTAGTTAATAGATTTCCTGCATATGAAGTCAAGTGCATTAAATACTCACATTGGAGAAAGGGCCAAGTATGAAGCATAATATCTTGAAAAAGATGTAGCTCAGAGAATGACTCTTTGAAACATGCTTCAAGGATTCATGCTCTTATATTTGTCAATGTTTACATCCATTGTTCTCTGAACAAAAACACGTTTGTGTACACAAGCTTGGCTTTACGAGAAATACCATCATGGGCACATTTAATGTCCATCTCACATGCACACAAAACTCAAGTCTACAGACATTACAGATGGATCACAAGTATGTCTGTGTGCGAGCCCTGGGCGCGTGCAGGAGATGCTGTCAGTTCCAGAAGGTTGTCCAGTGTTAAGGGTAAGGAGGACTCATAATTAGCAAATTACTGCTGTTCTCACGAGCAGGAGGAGAATAAGCCTCATGAGAACACAAACTCTAAGCAGCAATTTTGAAAGCTGCTAGCAGAAATAAGGGAAATACCCTTTCAGAGGTGGAGGCTTGGGCTTCACATTGGTGATTCTTCTTGAAAGTTTTGTTAATTGGAGAAGATAATGTTGTCACACCAGACCAAGCTGTTTTTATAGTCGATTTGAGACAGAGTATATGGATCCGCAGTCAGCAATAAGGGGGTGCCCAAAAAGAGTTATAATATTGACTAAACAAATAAGAGTGGCCAAATAAAATACTTTGTGCCATGTTTGGTGAGAAGGAGACGTATTCGAAGTAAGATGTAAACTGTCAATTTCTGGTCAGAAACAAGACTTCTTGTGCCAATAACAAGAGTTACGAAGGGAAGTAAATTGTACAGAGTACTTTTGAAACAACATATTCTTTCTCTGTGAAGTTAACAGGAATGATTTTAAACTTCCAATGAATCACACCAGTCATTCCAACCCTCAGTAAATACGAATCATCACATTTATTTGTATACCCAATTTCAGTACTTTTTAGTAGGCCAAAGATGCGCTCTATGATGTTTTGAGTGGACATTTGCGCTGCATTGTAACGCTGCACACTTGGGGTACCTGGATAGAGGTATGGCATCAGGATGTAAGAGCGCACAGCATATGCGCTGTCACCTACAGGGTAGTAAGCAACAGGTTACTCGCTGATATGTATCACCATATGCCTAGAGTATGCAAGACATTGTAACATATGTTTACCAAGCAGGTATCCTTCGCCAAATTAACCCCCAGGGAGATATGATGTTTTTAGAATTGCAGACGATACACTAATTAAATCTATTAAGGGTCCCCACGACATTTTGTATAGTCAATTGACACAAATATTGGATCAGTTTGTTTCATACTATGGAAAGCTGTATACCCCCGGGAGCTGCCCAAGTGATGGCCATATGCAAATATATCTCAATGAGAACTTGCCTATAGGAGAATATTTAGAACAAGAATGTATTGATCGATTGGAGGAAGAGGTTACACTAACGGAGCTGCGCCTTGCCATCAATTCTCTCCCCTCTAATAAGGCCGCAGGGGAAGACACTCTCCCCATTGAACTTTATAAAATATGTGCGGATGAACTACTACCAGTTCTCTGCTTAGTTATTAACCAAATTGGAGACACAGGGAAAGCTCCTGATTCCTGGAAGACAGCTAAAATAATGTTTTTTCTTAAAAAAAATAAACCATCAACGGATTGTGGGTCTTATAGACCCATTTCCTTGATAAACGCTGGCGCAAAAGCATATTCTAAACTCCTTGCAACATGGTTGGCTCCACATATGCCGAGGCTTGTTAACGCTTAACAACATGGCTTTGTTGTAGGGAGGGATACAACCACCCATGTTAACATGGCCATAACTGCTTTTGATGTGGCTGCAGCTAGTCTCACCCCACTCGGTATGATACTTTCAGATGCGGAAAAGGCGTTTGACCGAGTGGGGTGGGACTATTTGTGGGGGGTTCTGAAGCAGTTTGGTCTGAAAGATCGATACCTGAGAAGTATACAGGCTTTGTATAAGGATCCTAACGCTAAAATAAGTTACGCTGGGATAATGTCCTCAAACTTTCCAATCTTAAGAGGTACATGGCAGGGGTGCCCATTATCACCCCTGCTTTTTGCTCTTTGAATGGAGCCAGTTATTAATGCCCTTCAGACTCAATCTAAGATCCTACCTTTTCAGCATGAAGATAAAATTCTTAAAATCACAGCTTATGCTGACAATTTAGCAGTTTTCACGACTAATGTCGTGGATGCCATGGAAGGGATTACTGAAGAAGCTAATAATTTTGGCCGCATCCCCGGCTATAAACTAAACCTAAACAAAACTCAAGTTATAATGAACTACCAATCTCCCGTTCCAGTGCAGGGAATGTGTCAGTCCGCGGTATATTTAGGGGTGAAGATATTTTCTAAGATCGAAGATATAAATATGCTTAATTATGATACTCTATTAAAAGAAGTGGGCGCCCTCCTGAAAAAATGGCATAAGATCCCGCTTAATCTCCTAGGGCGAATTAATTTAATTAAAATGAACATTTTACCGAAATTTTTATATCTTTTCAGGTCTATTCCTTTTTGTGTCCATAATTTGTTTTTTTTTTAATTAGATGGCATCCTCAGTAGCTTCATATTGGGCTACAGAAAGCCTAGAAGATCGATTTCGATATTAAAGCTTCCATTGGATAAGGGCGGCCTTAATTTTACTGACTTTAGAATTTATTTTTTTGCAACTTTTTGGGGACGGCTCCATAGTATATATGTAGTAAATAATCTACTTTTTTTCATCAACTTATGCTTGGAAAAGAGGCAAAACAATTCTTGGCAAGAGTGCAAGACCCGAATTACTTTAAACGAGTAAAATTTAAGACGGCGAAGGATGCCGTACGTATCTGGAATTTGATGTTGACTATTTGCATAACTTCTTTTTTTCATATTGATTTGCCACTGTGGGATAACCCAGGGCTTCCTGGTATTTTTAGTGATAAAGCAGGGCGTGATTGGGCCAATTTCGGTATTAAGTATTAAGGAGACTTATATGGCACAGCAGGTTTCTTGCATTTTGAAACATTGAAACTTCTGTATAAACTGCCTGATACTACGCGCTTTAAACATATCCAAATAAGGGATTTCTTTATACGCAAGATGAATCTAAAGGAATTGAGCGACTCGGATATTTGGACTTGTTTATATTCGGAGAATAGGAAATCATTAGTTAATGTGGGATACAAGTGCCTTAGCCAATACAGAATAGACGATTGTCCTAAAATGGCTCTAAAATGGACTTCTAGATTAGGATTTAATGTAACAGCCCATAATATTTCTGCTGCAATTGTCAATGTCAATAGAGTGGTACAATCTTCAAGCTTAAATCTTCAGTCCTACAAAACTATATGTCATTTATATTACACTCCACAAAGAATTTCCAAATGGTCGCAAAACAGCACAATCAGTGATCGTACTAAATGCCCGAAATGCGGTCTGGAGGCAGCAGACCTTGAACACATGCTCTATTCAAGTCCATCTCTAACTATGTACTGGACAGCAATAGAAAATATTTTACTTCAAAAACGAGTGATTAACTCTTCATTGACTGCAGCCTCAGTTTTATTGGCTATACAATCTACTAATAGTCTTAATAAATATTTGTTAAATATTCTACTGTCCTGCGTGAGACTAGTTATAGCTAGAGCCTGGATCTCTGTGAATCCACCTCACACGATGGAATGGTGGGCTCTTGTCAATGAAATTCACACCATGGAAGTATCACTTGCCAAGATTAGAGGAATTAAAGCAAAGGGGAAATTTGATAAGATTCGGGATAATTTTTTGTAAGTTATTTACTTTTATAGACTATGGTCGCTATGGTGATACGTAGTCTTTTCCTACAGTTTAAGGATTTTTATTTGTTTTTTGGGACTTCACTTTGGCTAAACAAAGACTATAGGAAATATTTAGAGTTTGTTTTATTTCTTATGTTTTACTTTTTGTCTGCATTGTTTTTTGCAAAATGAAATTGTAAACTGTCCTGGCTTGTTTGTCAATAAAAATGTTTAAAAAAAAATAGAATTGCAGACGACTTGGATATTCAGTGAATGGTAAGATTTTCTGTTCCTATAAATGCAGTCATTCACTGATGGGGGACAATTGACTACATGCTTTCCATTAATGCAACCAATTACATGGGGAAACCAGGCTACCTGATAGAAGGTTAATTTTGGTTGCTGCAATTTTTGTGGGGTTGAGGGGAACCTAATGTGGTGGTGTATCTTGCTCAACATGGCGTCAATTCAAGATTTGAAAAGTGCAATAGGGCGCTTTGTGTCACCCCTCCACCTACAGCTACTACACCCTGGAAGCTACCTTATGCTAGGAGGTGCAGGGAACATAGGACCTTCACATGAGTGGGTGTGGCATTTGTCCTGGGAGTCTAATGCAGCAGCAGGGGATCTAGTTCAGCAATTAGATCGTAGATCATGTCTGCATTTAACCTATACTTGTCATAGATCTCTTCCTCTGTCTGCCCCAACAATGTAATGCGCACTCTAAAAATATGCTTCTGTATTCTCCTTCTTCTCTGTGCTGCTGCTGCTCGTAGCCTCATCCTCCTTGCCATGATGTAAAGCGCTGCCATTGTGAAACATTCTGAGGCCTTCTAGGCCTGTTTAAATATTTTACCAACGATTCCCACCTGTTTCTATTGTTTTCACCTGGTTACCACCTGCATGAACAATTAGGTACTTTGCGATCGCAAAATTGTGAGATTTCCAACAAAATCACAACTAGCGATTTGTCATGCATAGCTTTGCGAGTCCCACTTTGCAATCAGCAAATACAGAATCAGTAAATTGGAAATCGCAATTTTGCGATTCTATATTTTTGCGAGTTACATGGAAACTGCAATTTTTTTTCATGCATTGCTTAGGGCTATTTTGCAATCGTAATTGGCCTCTTTTACTGATTCACAACGTTTGCGATCGCAAAATAGCTTGATGCATGTGACCACCATCAGCAAGCTGGACGGTTCCACCCCCAATATGATGAAAGTCTGACCACCATCATAATCAGGCCCCAAGTTCTGTTTCTGAGTTCCTGGGGCCCTTGGCTTTGTCAAAGTGTACTTGTCATAACATCCTGAAAACCCTAGGACTTGAAACATTTTGGTTCCAAAGACCTCACAGAGAGGACATCTGGCCTTGTGGAACACTGTTCTGTGACAGTCTGCCACCTTGCCCCACTGGAAGAATTCAAACTCCAATAAAGTGATTAAGTCCAAACATAGAAATATTCACTAGGCAAAGGCACCAAAGGTAACCAGGCAGTGAGGTACCTTTCTTGGGTGCGAGTTTGTAATTTCTGCCACTCCGAGCCTTCCTGTTAAAGGTCAATAGCTTCTCTTGGGACTTCATCTGGTGGCTCTCTGGCCTCATGGAGCTTTTCTCAGCCACAGCCTGCTGCGTTGGTCCGCTGGGGATTTTTGACTTCCTTTTTAAACAAGGTAAAACTTCCTACTGGGACAAACCTGGTTTCTGTATCTGACCCGAGCTTCATCGTGATTGGCCTTAAATTGCACCTAGGTACTGGGCATGTATAACTAAATGACTGTAGTTGGTATTTAAAGTTTTTGGGACTTATATTTAGAATAATTCACATCTCTTGTCACTCTTATGGATTTTGTTTGTTTTAGTGTCATGTTATTCATTAAAGTATTCTCTATTTTATAAATTGGAGTGGTATTTTTGTTGTATTTTCGACTTTTTAACTGTTTGGTTATTTTTAAATTCTTTACTGATTCCATTAAGTGTAACTCTGTCTGCTCTCTGCAATAGCTATCAGGGGATGAGCTCAGAGAGTACCTTAACAAGAAAAGTGACATTCCTATTTATGGTGGACTTACATACACTCAAACTAATAATCCACGTTCTCACACTGAAGTTATTTCAATTCCTTTCAACTGGTCAAGCTTCAATCTGTGTCCACTAGTGTCAGCAAGGAGTGCTAGGTGCCTCCTGCCCCCCAATGCACAGTTACAAATGCATTATAGAGGTTTTGTGGCTTAACTACCTCTTCACATGTTAAGAGTACCACTTCTTCATAAGAATGGAGCCCGGAAGGGCTGTCCCTACACTTAACGACTTAGTGCTTGGTCCATTTCAAACACGTTTAGGAATGCTTGGGGCAGCCCTGGAATTCACATTGCTAGCTAGTGTGCTCTTGTCAACCTCTCTTATGGACCACTCACACACAGAAGATCCAAAATTACTTACTGTGCTGAGATAGCCAATCGTTAAGCACCTGCTCAACATTCCTCCTCCTACAAACCCATAGTAAAACACACATACACAACATCAATGTGTCACATGGATGAAGTAAACAACCTGGATGCAGGATACTGACAGAAAGTTTTAAACAGGAACAGGCCAGTTGACAAGTCTATATGAAACAATAGGTAAAAATGCCTGTCCTGCATACACAATCAGTCAAAGATACTACTGTGAATTCTCCGCTGCCAGGTGGACTGATGGCAATTACACTCAGATAGGTAGGTGCACATGATATTCCTCCTCAGACCAGAGAGTCCAGTTCTGGATCACAGTCTATATAACATTAAGCACTCAGTATACAGGCATAATTTGCATGTGGAACTCAGAAAAAGGGCGCACACTTCTGGAACCCTGCAGGGGGCCTTTCTGTCATCAGGCAGGATGACCATCTTGGCTGTGCTCAGGAACTTGATGAACCCCTTAGCTGCGCCGAACGTTCCGCGCTAGTGCGGAACGTTCTATTGAGTGGGCGGGGCCGCGACAGCCAAGGGACGTGCGCAGCACTACAAAGGTAGTGCACCCGACGGCCGTTGGCCGTCTGAAGCAGCCATGAGGTTAAGACTCAGCATATGAGTAATCATTCATGAACTGGGAATGCACAGACACACAGAGCACATCTACCAACGCCCATTTCCATAAAGTCCAACGGACATAAAGATGCGATCAGAAGAAGACTGCATCAGGGGAGCACTGTGTGTTGTAAAGTTCATGTGTGACAGGTTGTGTACATAACGCGTGCTGTGGATAGAGTACACGGGGGCCAAGTTATGAACAAAGGAACACATGGTAATGGGCAGTAAGGGGTGTGTGATGATGTGCCGAAGAATGGAACTGTGAAATATTATAATAGTCGTGGCCAGCTCAGTCAGTCCTGTTTTTTTGCTCTGACTAGAGGTAGCGTTAGCTATATCTCAGAGGTTATGTTATAACAAGCCAAGCATTGGCAAAGCCAAGTCTTTTGTCATTCATGTGTTAGCACGTGTAAACAACATGTGTGAATGTCTGTGTTGACATGCATTCAGGCCTGTTGGTCTTGCCGTTTAAAAGTAAAAAAAAAAAAAAAAACATATATATATATATATATATATATATATATATATATATATATATACTAACATATATATTAGTTTGAAACAGTTATGCGTACGTAGAAGAATACAAGTGTAAACAAAGTGTTTTTGGACATTTTGTAGAAATGCGAATGTTAGTTCAGTTGCAGAAGCACTGACGCAGGGGTTGACTTTTTTTATATAGATGACATCGGAACTCACATACAGTGTCAAAATGAGAAATCAGCACATATTATTTTAGAGATTTCAAACTGCAAAGGACATTAGAATTCAGAAACTATAATAATTAAAAAAAAATAAACACTTGATGAATCCCACGAGTTGTCTTCCTGTTCTAGTCGCTCATGTTTTGGATCAGTTACATGCCCCGGACGGGGCGGGAACCGTGATAAATTGCTAAGGCAAAAAAGAATCCCAATTCATCTTATCATGTGATACTCGAGTTCCGAATGGGTTAAATATGAATGAGGATCTTCACAAATTTCTTTAAGATTTAGATCAGTTCTCCTTAGTCTTCTTTGTTTCTTGAGTCCCCTGAATAGCTGTATCATACCTAAATCTGTATCTTAACTGAGTATGAGGGAGAGTTTCTATATATTGAAGATGCTTGGGCTCAAGCATTTTTAAGTACTAATGAGTTGGTGCCTCCGCTGTTTGGCAGTTGAGTTTTTGTTGCACTTTTTTTTTTCTTTATTGCAGTTCTTTTGCACTGATTAGACATGGGCATGTTTTTTATCAGCATTTATTGACCTTTTCTATCCCTTGAACAGGATGTTATGTCTGATATGAGGGGACAAATTTGTAGCACCATTTGATTAAACCTAGCTATGATTAACATTATATAGTTTATTGGAGAATGCAGATACTTTGAGACTGCTATGAAATTTTGCACTTGGACTTTCATTAGCATATTTTGCACATGTAGACTGCTTTGACTTGAGTTATCATGATTACAGTTAGAAACCTTTCTGCTGCTCTGCACGTTGCACTTTTTGAATTGCATATTTGCACATTTAAATATACTGTGAATATTCTGCATTATGCTTGTACTGAGGTCATAACTGTTGAAACTTTGTCTAAACATTTGATGTTAAATAGTGGGTAATTTCAGTATAGGGTGCATTGGGGGAATTCAGCAATATGTTAAGGCTGCTATGAATTTTTGCACTTGCTCTTTCATTAGCATATTTTGCACTTATAGACCAGGGTGACAATATCGAACATGACTGTAGCCAGAAATTGTCTTGCTGCTCTACGCGTTGCACTTTATTTATTGCTCATTTGCACAGTGAAACCTAATGTGAATTTATTTGCACTATGTATTAATTGAGGTTTAAATTGTCAAATATGGTTCCCATCATTACGAACTTTTGTATGTTATTGTAAATGCCATTAGTCTGCCCACTATGTTTTTTATATAAGGAAAACACTGCGCCTTGTTTCTAAGGTCAGTGGTGCACTGTATTCACTGCTTGCACTTTAAAAAATGTCAAAGTTAAGGGACGCATCATGTGACCAAGCTCCCTAGAGGAGTGAAACGCGTCCTGGAGGGCACTTGCCTGTGACATTTATGCTAAATAAAATGTCTTAGCTGCTTTGAAACATCTGATCGTGTGGAGGTCGTAATTATTCTTCAGGAAGCAAGAGGTCCGTGCCTGCGAGTTGCTGTTCCCTGACAGGGAAGTGCAGGAACTGTTTCGATATATATATATATATTCACTGAAAAATCCATAGGTTATAGACCATATATAGTTAGGAATTAGCATTTACAAAACCTTGAAAATTCACTGAAAAAAACATAGGTTATAGACCATATATAGTTAGGAATTAGCATTTAAAAAACCTTATTTTACTCACACAAAACCATTGGAATTCCATATATAGTTAGTTGCACTAACTATATATCGCGCACCCGCAATCCACTGCTGATCATGTCACATATTACATCATTCATGACATGGTCAGTGACATCACTGATGACATCACTGATGACATCTCAAATGACATCACTGATGACATCACTGATGACAACATCCAGTGACTGTATGTTTCTGTAAAGTTAAAATATGTCTTACATATTGAAGAATGAGTGCATGTATAAGTGTCTGGATGAAGGATTTAGTAGGTGCGTGACTGACTGTATGAGTGAGTGATTAAATGTGTCTCACTGAATGCATGGGTTAGTGACTAAACTGTCTTAATTTGTGCATCATTATGTCTGTTGTTCTGTAAACTGCTGCATGTGTTGATCATTAGCTATACGAGAGGCTATATGTGTTATTAATTGGTTGCCCAAGTATTTCTATGGGAGATTGAGTTTGTGTGGGGGTGACTGGAAGGTGTGTGACTCTATGCATAGATGTGTGAGCAGTTTATTCACTAGGTGTATGAGTTCAAGAGTGCATGTGGAAACAGCTACATGGGCAGTTGACTGTGTGCATGAGTGTATTGATGAGTGAATGGATATCTCAATGCTACATGTCATAGTAAGTACATATGTAAAACACAGTACATGTGAGAGTTGGCATATATAAATAACTGTGTATGAGAGCCACTGAATGAGTGAGTGGTTGTATCGATCATTGTGAACTTGTATCAGGGATTGTATAAGAGAGTAAATATGTGTTAGTATATGTTTCAATAAGTAAGGTGTGTTTAACTGTATAGTTGAAGAAATGGAGGTGAGATTGTTTCTTTGCATGACTGACTGGGTGTGTGAGTAACTCCATGGATGAGTGGCAGTGTGTGAGTGTCTGTATACACTGAGTGTATCTAAGGTTATATTAGAGTCTGAAGAGGTTTATCGTATTAGCACAAGAATGATGTCAAATGAGATGTCATCAGTGATGTCATCAGTGATGTCATTTGAGATGTCATCAGTGATGTCATCAGTGATGTCACTGACCATGTCATGAATGATGTAATATGTGACATGATCAGCAGTGGATTGCGGGTGCGCGATATATAGTTAGTGCAACTAACTATATATGGAATTTCAATGGTTTTGTGTGAGTAAAATAAGGTTTTTTAAATGCTAATTCCTAACTATATATGGTCTATAACCTATGGTTTTTTCAGTGAATTTTCAAGGTTTTGTAAATGCTAATTCCTAACTATATATGGTCTATAACCTATGGTTTTTTCAGTGAATTTCAATGGTTTTTTAATAGCAAATATCATAAGCTGTCGAATGTCAAGTACGTGGTAAGTGAAAACATTTTCGTGTTTATGCACACTGATCTGCTTTGAATGGTGCCCCCCCCCCTCATTTCTATTAGGAGTACTCTCTCTTTGCAGATAGTGAAAGGTAGTTAACGCAGGCCTTTGCCCCCGTTGTAATCCGTCGTGCCTGCTTCTCTCTCCATTTGATTGATTGTTATCCAAGTATTTACTGTTTTAGAATTAGTTCTCTTTGGTTCATTCTCTATTTACAAACAAACACAGAGTCGCAATACTCTGTTTAGTCTTTGCAGATAACGAAAAATCGTGTAAAAAAAAAGAAAAGGAATCGAGCAAAATCAGTAGGCCACTAATGGGATCTCTTTTTGACCTCGCTAAAATAGAAACATTAGGAACAACCCCTCATGACAAATACAAAACTAGTGAGATGAACTGAACTCCACACAATGATGGCTGCAAAACAGCTCGGCTCCGCCACCCACCCCGCCCAAAATAACGATAAAGAACGGCTGCCATGATTGGTTGCGGAATGACCACGACGGAGCTACGAAATGGTGCTGCTCTCATGCTAACCCCAGCTTCAGTCTGAAACATCCAGAAACACTGTAGACTACCAATTCGATCAGTTCCGGTAGCGCCCCAATGTAACCCGGTAGAGAAGAACTAGCCTTCCCCTCTTTGACTGATGGTTCTTGTTGCCTGTCCCTTCTGTTGTCATTTAACAGAACTATTTAGCCTGCTGAAAGGGGTTGTGTTCCGACCGCTGGTTGGTGGAGACATTTTGACTATATTCTGTACCTGCGTTGTCGCGTAATGCGTCATATGACGCGCCGCGTTAGCGCATCCGGAAGTCATCCGGGGCGCGCAGCGCGTAACGTAAGCATAACAAGTCATGTGACTTGTTAATAAAACTTTTCATTGGTTCATTTTACTTTTCTTATTGTAATGATGAAAGGCTTGGTCATATGACCTAAAAATTACGCTTTTCATTACTTCCGAACATTATTTTTTCTTAAATATATGTTATAATGTTCCAGGCTAATGTACTTTCCCGGAAATTTTACAACTGTCCTGCAAGTAAAATATATTCTTTTTTCGAGAAAAAGAGCGTTTCTTCGTCCCATGACGGAGCCGTTGAGCAAAAGAGGGTCGACCTGGTGTCTTAGTCGCCGATACGCCTGAATATGAGATTCTTATCGATCACTTTATGTTGCAGGAATAGAAAACACAACAGCCCTTGACCATTTATCTTTACTGCGTTCCTTCGTATTATACCTTTTACCCTTCATGTAATTGGTCTGCTTTATTTCACTTGCCTTTTAATGATTCTAAAACAGTCACTATTATTAAAAACTTTACCAATGTATATACTACTACCATGTTTTCTTTTAAAAACCTTTATTGTGAAAATTTCATTATACAAATACGAGCCTATAACCACGTGGGCCTGCCACAGAGCAAACTGTAATCGTATATGATGAATAGACATTTACACTGTAGAGGAACGTAACGGGCGGGCCATTAGGTTGCAAGAACTAAGGTGTCTAACAGTTACGGAATCGGTGGACGTACATTTTATAATTAAAATACGACAGGGCCAGTTACAATAAAATTATCTAGATATACATTTGCGGGCAAGTACCATGGGTGACGTTAATTCGAACTTTCAACAGTACAGTAATCAATAACACATCAGAACTTAATATCAATAGGGATGTCGAAATATTCAATCAATTCTCGTCCCCGCCCGCCATGTGCTTCAAAACTGCATACGTATCTCGTGATTTCAAGGTTCTGCAACCAGTACACAACAAGGAGTTACGAGTCCCATTTATTCCGGCGCCATTTTGGGCGAGGACGGGCAGGTCCAGGATATAGTCAAAATGTCTCTACCAACCATCGACTATGATGATGTTCATATGCTGTATTTATTAGAGTAACACTCATCTGTCCACATGAAATTAATTTACCACAATCTAAACATGTCATTTTAATCTTTCCAAAGTTCTTCTAAATATTTGGGACCGTTTCCCTTGCCTCTGAAGCTCTCAGTGCCACTTCTTTGATGAATGTACTAGCAGGTCAGGGGTTCTCCTCCAAATCTCTCTTTTATGCAGCACTATAATTAATTGGTGCCACCTCTCCATATGACGATGCATGGTATAGTTACCACAACTATATTTTTTTTCGGTTCCTCTGGAGAGTTCATCGTGGCAGATGAAGCGTGTAACGTACCGGGCATTTACCTTTTTTTGCATGTACAGGAAAGGAAAAAAAAATCGAGCGTCCGAGTTCTAAGGTGTCCCAGGGCCATTTTAGTGGACCAGGCCCAAATCCAAAGAACAGGCCACCATTTTGAGAGTCCTCTTGCAGCCGCCTGTCGCTGTAGCATCAAGAGCAGCCGAAACTCAGCTGAATGGCAACTGAAACGGTAAAGGGGCGCCGCACTACAGCAGACGAGCCTCCACCTAGGAAGGCCCATTCACGCCGGCTCCCCCCCCCTTCGGGCACCCCACGCCGTTATTCGGAGCAGTATTGTAGGATGGCCACACCAGTGCGGCAACTTGCTAGACATCACCTCGGTGGTAACCGAATCTCAACGCCTTGTGGTGTCTTCTATTCAAAAAACATTGTTATGCTGCCTTCGACCTATTCGCCGCAAGTGCGCACACAACTCAACTGCATAGCTTGCTAGACACCACCTCGGTGCCATCCGGATCTTGGAATGTCAGCACCTTTTGGTGTCTTCTCTTCAGAAAATATTGTTGCGCTGCCTTTGGCCCCATTCGCACATCAGTCCGCTACTGACGCCATCTCACAGGCTAATGGGGCGCCCCACGCCGACTTTCAGCATTGTAGAATGACCACACCAGTACAGCAACTTGCTAGACATCACCTCGGTGCCATCCGGATCTCGGCGCCCCACTGCAGGTGAAGTGCCTCTCAACTATGAAACCACCACGGTGACATCCGGATCTTGGCGCGTTGTGCTGCCTTCGGCCTATTCGCACATCGGTCCGCTACTGACGCCATCTCACAGGCTAATGGGGCGACCCACGCCGAGTTTCAGCATTGTAGGATGACCACACCAGTACAGCAACTTGCTAGACATCACCTCGGTGCCATCCGAATCTTGGCATCTCAACGCCTAGTGGTATCTTCCATACAAAAAATATTGTTACGCTGCCTTTGGCCCCATTCGCACATCAGTCCGTAACTTAGACATCACCTCGGTGCCATCCGGATCTTGGCATCTCAGCGCCTTGTGGTGTCAGTCAGAAAATATTGTTGCGCTGCCTTTGGCCCCATTCGCACATCGGTCCGCTACTGACGCCATCTCACAGGCCAACGGGGCGCCCCACGCCGACTTTCAACATTGTAGGATGGCCACAGAAGTGCGACAACTTACTAGACACCACCTCGGTGCCATCCGGATCTTGGCGCGTTGTGCTGCCTTCGGCCTATTCGCACATCGGTCCGCTACTGACGCAAACTCACAGGCCAACGGGGCGCCCCACGCCGACTTTCAGCATTGTAGGATGGCCACACCAGTGCACCTTACTAGACACCACCTCGGTGCCATCCGGATATTGGCGCGTTGTGCTGCCTTCGGCCTATTCGCACATCGGTCCGCTACTGACGCCATCTCACAGGCCAACGGGGCGCCCCACGCCGACTTTCAGCATTGTTGGATGGCCACACCAGTGCGGCAACTTACTAGACACCACCTCGGTGCCATCCGGATCTTGGCGCGTTGTGCTGCCTTCGGCCTATTCGCACATCGGTCCGCTACTGACGCAAACTCACAGGCCAACGGGGCGCCCCACACCGACTTTCAGCATTGTAGGATGGCCACACCAGTGCTGCAACTTGCTGGACACCACCTCGGTGCCATCCGGATCTTGGCGCGTTGTATTGCCTTCGGCCTATTCGCACATCGGTCCGCTACTGACGCCGCCTCACGTGCCAACGTATTTTCTCCGCATTTTATACCCTATGCCGCATAACAGGTCATGTGACTTGTTTATAAAACTTTTCATTGGTTCATTTTACTTTTGGTTTCCTAATGATGGAAGGCTTGATCATATGACCTAAAAACAACACTTTTCATTGGATGAAAACTTTTTTTTTTTCCCAAACGATGAAAGCCCCACCTTGTTTCTGGATGTTTCAGACTAAACTGGCGTCAGCATGAGAGCACCACCATCTCGTAGCTCCGTCGTGGTCATTCCGCGAGCAATCATGGCAGCCGCTCCCCACCAGAAGCCTGCAGGAGTCGGGGCCCCCAAAACTTTTGATGAATTCTCAAGGCGGAGGGGACGCTTTCGAGAATGGGGTCCAAGACCTAGCAGACAAGCGTCCGATTTCCAAGGTGTCCCAGGGCCATTTCAGTGGACCAGGCCCAAAAAGGAAAGAGCCTGCCGCCATTTTGAGAGTCCTGTGACAGCCGCCTATCGCTGCACCGCAAGAGTGGGCGCAACTCAGCTGAATTGCGGCTTTTGACACAGTGGACCAAAAACGGACGGAATGGCAACTGAAACGGTAAAGGGGCGCCCCACTACAACAGATGACACTCCACCTGGAGAGGCCCGTTCACGCCGCCTCCCCCGGGGCGCCCCACGCCGTTATTCGGAGCAGCATTGCAGGATACCAAAACCAGTGCGGCAACTTACTGGACATCACCTTGGTGCCATCGTTCTGCTGCCTTGGAACTATTCGCACAACAGTTTGCTACTGATGACCCACCCCCCGCGACGCCCCACGCCGGAAATCTGGACGTTGTGCTGCGTTGGGACTATTCGCACAGCCGACCGCTACTTCGTTGTTTTTCCCTAAAAATGTTTATATGTTATTACTATTTTTGTTTTCTTGTATATATTTATAAATTATTAAAGTTTTATAATCTTACTACTTTGTCGGAGTGCTATATATTTTTAATGTGACACATAATTGTAAAAACTTTGATGTACAAAGAGTCATCCCTGGAATCTTCCGCTTCACGCTCGGTCCCCTCCCCAATCACAATACAGGATGGTTTTCAGATAATAGCAACGCTTCTGCTGTGACGGATCTCATCGAGTGTGGGCCTTGATCTACTATAACTCCTTTGAAGAGGGGTGATTCTTTACAGCTGTGGCCATAAACTACATCTGCAGGGCTAGCTGATAGCCTAGGACCGGCCTGGACAATCGGACACAGAGGAAAAGGAGTGTCAGAGGGTGCGGTAGTGAATAGGGCGAAAGGGAGGTGTCGGGCGGGCACAGGGTGTGATTCTCAGGGAAGAGCAGCGCAGATGGGGGGAGGTTTATTACCCATGCATAAGACAGAGAGCGGGGGTGACCACTGCCTGGGTGAGATGCTTGCGAGGGTGGGGAGCCATGCTAAGGATCGACAGCGTGCACAGAGTGGGTCTGGTCAAGGCATCTAAAATGGCTGCCGTGCACGACAAAAGTGTGGCATTTGAAAAAAGACAAGATGGCGCAGACAATGTTTTTCAACACTTCCTGATTTCCTTCGAATCGAACGTTAACAGACGTTGGGGCATATTACCAAAGTTAAGCGATATTTATCCCTAACGATGCATTGCAAAGATTTTTTTACCGTCAGAAATTATCGCAGATAAACCTTGCTATTATCAAGGTTTATCGCAAATACGATAAAAAACGACCGCAATGCATTAATATCGCTGAAAACTCAGCGATATTCATGCATTACCGAGCTAATGCTCTTAGCCATGTTATCCACCTCCCATTGGATAACATGGCTAAGAACTGCTCAGGGCAGCTGTTACTTTTTGGAGATATTCGCGCTTATCTCGAATATTTCCAAAAGTTGATAATAGGAGATAGCGATGTTAGCGACTGTTTCCAGTCGCTAACATCTTGGCATGCCCACTTTGCATGTCATTAGTGATAAATATCACTCACATGCAAAGTGGGGCCCAAGATGGTCGCTATCTCCTACTAGCCGTCGCTAACTGGTGTTAGCAACAGCTAGGTAATACAGATATAATTTTATCTCCGCGAAGCGGAGCGCTGTTACAGATATATATCTTGTTTTTGAACGTTAATTTCTCAAAATGCACTGAAGCACATATATTGAGACCTAGCAAAGGCACATTGGGCTACCAGTCCCTAATATTTTACCAAGTTTCGTGCAAATCCATTCAGCCGTTCGATTATTATTATTTTTATTTTTTTTGCCCCGCGGGGCCCTTTTAAAACCTCCACATCAAACCTAGGGGGTCAGCGAGGATCTTCTATGCCCCCTTATGGTCATTTGCCCCTTCGCTTTGGCCTCCTCTTGTCTCTCGATCCTACCGAGAGACAAGATGGCGGCCGCTACGTACTGTTTGGAATGTTTACAGACACCGGAGAGCCAATCAGCTTCGCTTCGCAAATCTCCGTAACGCGAAAAGTACGCGAAGCGGTGCGCTGTTACAGATATATATCTTTTTTTGAACGTTAATTTCTCAAAATCCACTGAAGCACATATATTGAGACCTAGCAAAGGCACATCGGGCTACCAGTCCCTACAATTTTGCCAAGTTTCCTGCAAATCCATTCAGCCGTTCGATTATTATTATTATTATTTTTTTTTGCCCCGCGGGGCCCTTTTAAAACCTCCACATCAAACCTAGGGGGTCAGCGAGGATCTACTATTCCCCCTTATGGTCATTTGCCCCTTCGCTTTGGCCTCCTCTTGTCTCTCGATCCTACCGAGAGACAAGATGGCGGCCGCTACGGACTGTTTGGAATGTTGACAGACGCCGGAGAACCAATCAGCTTCGCTTCACAAAGCTCCGTTGCGCGAAAAGTACGCGTCCTGGAGCGCTGCCCAGTCCTCTGTTACAGATATATATCTTTTTTTAAACGTTAATTTCTCAAAATCCACTGTAGCACATATATTGAGACCTACAAAAGGCACATCGGGCTACCAGTCCCTACAATTTTGCCAAGTTTCGTGCAAATCCATTCAGCCGTTCGGGCTAAAAGTGAGGCCAACCGCCCTATGGAAAACTCAATGTTAAAAACACGTTTTGGGACCCCCCTTTTTTCTCGACCCCCCCTGGACGAACCCCCCCCAATTTTCAGGGGCTGCTCAGAAACAAAATGTGCCATTTTCCTGAAAATTTCAGCCAATTCCGTCCACAAACGCCAAAGTTATTAGACATAGAATTTTCAAAAAACCCATAGAGAAAAAATCCTAACTATATATACCTACTGGCGACCGCCAGTAGGTAATATATATATATATATATATATATATATATATGACGAATCTTGTCGCAATGAACAGCACGCAGTTCAAAGAGAATCCTCAGCAACAAAGAGCCGACCCATAAAGTGCTGGTGAAAAGAATCTTTATTCCGTGAAAGCCAGCGCTGCCGCTTGATCACATGACAAACTGCGTACAACATGCTCGGCCATTTAAAGTGACAGTGCATTACCTCGTGTCATAGACATTAAAGAAATACTTTAGACTTCATTTGCTGCACGTAAATACAAACGGAAAAAAGGGGAAAGGGAAAAATTACCGCCCAAGTGGGCTACCTTGATTCAAAATAAAGCAAAAAACATGTACACAATCAATTGTATATCTGAATAGAGAATACACAATAGTAACATGTCAAGAGTGCAAAATGTGATCAATACAAGAACACTAAATTCATTATGTGCATGATAAATTAATTCATCTATGTACAATCCGAAGTGTCCACACCTAAAACCATTTTTCCGTCATCTCTAAAAAAAATAATAGAGTATTTACAAAATAGTGCAAATAAGCAAATCTAATAGCAGCAAGAATAATGACACGCATCATATGTTATTTAAGAGATAAAGCCCCAGTGGGCAAGTCACTGTAATAGTCATGGGCATGGTAGTGCATCGATAAAGTGCAAAGGTGAATAAAGTGCAATGAAAAATTCATAAGTGATTCCAAGGTTAAAATCAGAAACAGTTGAATACTGAAGTTAAAAAGTCAAGAAATTCATCATATGTACATCAAAAGATTAATTAATTTGCAGGGAACCATACAGAGAATGTTAAAAATATCCGGACAGGCATAAGCAGACATAAAGAATTGGGGATTAAAGACAAGTATAAAGGTCTTCCCTGTCGTTAAGGCCATTGGGATTCTTGGTATTCAGCTCCAGAATGTATCAGGTCTCAAGAAGACGGAGCTTGGCCTCACGGTCCCCTCCTCTCCTTGACACCTCGACGCAATCAATTAGGAAAAATAAGAGTGAATCAGGGACCCCTGAGTGTTTGTCCTGAAAATGCCTGGCAACCGGATAATTTGGATCGTGACCAGAAATTGCCCGTATGTGTTGGAGTATTCTCTTGTGGGCGGGCAGCTTAGTGCTGCCCACATATTGTAGCCCACAAGGGCACTCCAACACATAAACGACAAATTCCGTTTTACACGTAAGCCACTTGGAAATGGCAGTCGGATGCTCAAAGAAAGGACTTTTGTAGTGTGTCCTGTTGCTGCCAAAACGACAGGCCTTGCAATGGGGGCAGGTCTTAAAGCCCTTCTTCAAAGCTGACCAGGTGGCTGAACCCTTAGGCTCCAGAGTATTACTGACCAGAGCTTTAGACATTGAAGGGGATCTTCTAAAGGTCAAATTTGGCCTGGTGTCCACTATGTGACCAATCACAGGGTCACTGAGAACCAAGTTCCAGTTTCTGTTAATGATCTTACGAAGTGCCCCATGTTGTCTGTTGAATGTTAGAATAGCCCTGGTTGAACCTATTTGAGCATCCTTGGTCACATCAATATTCAATTGGGCATTCTTAGTTCTAGGTATTAATGCCTCCTGCCCACTCATAGAATTGGAACGAATGATAGCTTTTGCCAATATTTCGGTGGAGTAGCCCCTAGCTAGGAAGCGTAATCTGCAAGCCTCTTGCGCAGCCGCGCATTCGGCATCTGTGCTGCAGATTCTCCTTATTCGAAGCATTTCCCCAAAGGGAATACTTCGAATTAGGTGTGCTGGATGTTGGCTATTGGAGTGCAGGATAGTATTTCCTGCACTCTGCTTCCTGTAAAGTCTAGTATTCAAGTTGGTACCCTCCACCATTACCTCAACATCTAAGAAACAGATTGACTCAGTGCTGAAGTTCGCTGTAAAATTAAGATTGATGGTATTCAAATTAATCAAGTCAACAAACTTCTTGGCCTCTTCTACGTCCCCCCTCCAAATCAAAAAAACATCATCAATGTAACGCAAATAAAGGGCAATATTGTGAGAAAATAAATCACGGTGTTGCCCGACTAGGACCTGTTCCTCCCACAGCCCAACGTGAAGACACGCGTAGCTGGGTGAGAAACAGGCCCCCATCGCCACACCCCTGACCTGATGGTAAATTGCGCCATTGAAGATGAAGAAGTTTTGTTCCAGGCACATTCTGGTCATATCCACCAGCATTTTGTTATGTGCCGATGGGAGGGGTAAGTCTTTGTTCAAGTAGTGGGCCAAGGCCTTGAGTCCATCTTCATGTCTAATGGAGGTGTAGAGAGACGAAACATCCAAAGTTACAAGAACCATATTCTCCTCCCAAATGAAATTGTCAATCCTGGCAAGGAAATCAAAGGAGTCCCTGACATAGGAAGGAAGGGCTTTAACATGGCTTTGTAAAAAAAAGTCAATATATTTAGACACTTTTTCCAGAGAACTGTCTATAGCCGAGATGATTGGACGGCCAGGTGGTACATGATTATCCTTGTGGATCTTAGGAAGTAAATACCAGGAAGGGATGACAGGATAATCCTTTTTGAGGTATTTGAATTCATCATGGGTGAGCAAACCCGCACTTCTCCAAATATGTAATTTTTGGTGTTGAGAGCTCCACGCATTTTTGACAATCTGTATATTGCTTTTGCGATAACAGGATGGATCGTTCAACTGTGATTCCGCCTCTTGCAAATACATGTCCCTAGGCCACAGGACCACATTACCGCCTTTATCGGCCTGTTTAACGATGACATTGTTGTTTTCTCGTAGTTTCACAATCAGTTGTTTATAGCATTGATTTTGCTTGGAAATGTGAAACTTTTTTTTATTGGTGGCAGTATAGAGATGTTTGATATCGCGGACCACACTTTCCTGAAATGTGTCCAGATTGTCGTGAACCATAATCGGTAAAAAGGTGGATTTCGGCTTGAAGGGGGTTACTCGTTGTCCCATTTGTTCCAAAGGAACATCACTTGGATTTTCAATGGATGGTTGATTTTGTAGGTCCCAGATTGTATCAAAGGTGGCCTGACTTTGGCTGCTGGAAAAAGTGGGACTTGATGGAAAAACAGGTTCAATAATCTTTTTCGGATGTAATTTAAAGAATTTTTTAAGTTTGAGCTTACGAGTGAACCTGTATATGTCCATGCGGGTATCAGCATAGTTCATATTGCTTGGAGGGCAATATGAAAGTCCCAAATTAAGAACCGCTGTCTCAGCTGAAGTAAGTTTGATGTTCGAGAGATTGATTATTGACTTTGTTTCTGCTTCCGCGTCTTCCGCTTGTTGCGGTTCCAACGTCCCGACTTGCCCGGGTCGTTGTCGTTTGAGCTTCCGGGCACCGCATTTCCGACGCTGCCAGCGTTTGCTGTTTGCCCGCTGCTTTTTTGTTGTTGCTGTTGTGCACGAGGCTTGTGCGACCTTAGGGTTTCGCGTCGATCCTGGCACAAACAATCGACCTCTTGTGCCAGGGTAAGCTTGGTAAACCCCAATGTTGTTACACGGTTAGAATCCGGTTCCGGATCACTCTCAATGGCTGAGCTCAAACTAGAAAATGAGGTAGCAGGTAACAAAGTACTATCGTTTTGTTGTCCTGCAGCTATATTTAAACGTGCTTTGGTTTTAACAGCGTCATACCTCCTTGCGAAAGTAAAAACTTGTCCATTAATGTAATCAATTCTATCCCTCTCGAATTTAAAAGCTTTTCTTTTCTTAATTGTCTCTTCTTCCTTGGCCAAACGGGTCATCATGTCTGTCCTCATTTTGTTAATTGCGTCAGTAACTTCTACCTTTGAAATTTCATCTTCCAAAGCATCGATTTCAGTCTGCAATTTGAGACGGTCGCTTTCAGCATACTTGACTAGTATGCGCAAGTAGACACTAGAGCAGTTAAGGTTGGCCTCCGCCCACTCCGCTAGCATAGCCGGATCCAGGATATATATATACTAACATATATATTAGTTTGAAACCGTTATGCGTCTGTAGAAGAATACAAGTGTAAATAAAGTGTTTTTGGACATTTTGCAGAAATGCGAATGTTAGTTCAGTTGCAGAAGCACTGACGCAGGGGTTGACTTTTTTTATATAGATGACATTGGAACTCAGATACAGTGTCAAAATGAGAAATCAGCACATATTATTTTAGAGATTTCAAACTGCAAAGGACATTAGAATTCAGAAACTATAATAATTAAAAAAAATAAACACTTGATGAATCCCACGAGTTGTCTTCCTGTTCTAGTCGCTCATGTTTTGGAAGTCTTCGAGAGATTTTGAAAGAAGCTATCATCCTGAGGTGCTATAGAGAGTGTTTTTCCTGAACTTTGTCTGTATGGTTTCTGGTGTGTTTTGTGGCAAATATTTGAAAAAGTTTTATTAATCAACTTGTTCCTATCTCACTTTCTGTTACATTTTTCAGTTAGTTGGCTGAAGGCTCTTGTGACACTCTGTTGTAGTTAGATCAGGCACTTCCAACGAGTAGCTCGTGAGCTACCAGTAACTCTCCAGTTCCTTGTGAGTAGGTCTCCTGTGTGCAGCCTAGCACCATAGGAGCCTTTCCTTGGCTGATTATTATTTGTATAGCAGAATTAAAAACTATGTATTCGGGATGAAAATGTGTATATTTTTAGAACTCATAAGGTGATGTTTGGGGAAAATGGTTACATTTTCAAAATGAATTTAAAGCTACTATTTGAATTGGAGAGATGTAGTATTCATATTATTATCTGCGTGCCAGGGAGGTTGCAGCTATGATCGTTATGTGTTACCCATGTAGATGTATTCAAAATTGATAGAGCTTTAATTACTGCTGGCAACCCCGCCTAATGCACTAATGTGATCACTTTTGACAGTCCTGGATGGGGTGGTCACTATCACATTACTAACATTAGTAGCTTGGGATGGTTTTCATTGAAACTAAATAGGTCTTATTACTGAAAAGGTTAAAGACCCTGGAGTTAGATGAGGGTAAATGACAAGTGCATTGGAGCAGAAGAGAGTTGCTGCCTTAGCTGAGAAATGTTTGGTCTTTTATGAGTTCAGCACAGTTGCCATCCCCTCAGCGTAGGCTTAATGGCCACCACCCTCCCCCACCTAATCTAACCACCAAAGCAAAATGGCAGCGCTATGCAGTAGCAGTTGGCAATGCTTGTGGGAGGAGTGGTGAGCTCGGGGGGGGGGGTTGCATGGGGAGGAGGGATAATTAATAAACAATATTAAAACCTACCTTTTTGCTGGGTCCGCGTCTTCTCGCCTCCTTCTCTCCTGTCTCAGCCAGGCTCCCTCCCCAGGGGCCAGTGAGGCGGGCATGTTCTTCATGCAGGCTAGGGCATAGTGCGCATGACTGGTTTGGGCGGCCAAGAGTGCCGACCAGAGAGTATTTGCCTTTGGAAAACCTCTCCTCTCCTGCCCTGCTCCGAGAGCAGAGCAGCCCCCCCCCCCACCTGCCCGCAAAGCAAACATAAAATGGCAATAAATTGAAGTTATTACCATTCTATGTTTTGGCTTATCGCAGGTGTGGCGCGGTGTGGCGCCGCGGCCAGGGCGACTGACGCTGGAATCTGGGGATCACTGTTCGATCCCCGGCTCCGGCGGCAGGTTAGCCCAGCACCATGTGACTCTGGGCAATAGCTTGCTTAATCTTCCCGACGGCCCCCAGCGCCTAGAGACCGTTACGGGTGATTGTGCGCTTTACAAATGTGGATTACTTACTACGAGAAAGCAGTGGAGCGACGCTCCTCTGCCATAGCACGGGAGCCACCTCTGGCGCTATGTTAGCACAGTACACTTGTCAATTTGAATACATGTAGATCGTCACTGCCAAAGATGCATTCATTAAACTCACATGCCTCTTCATTAATTAGCAGCATTGATTTGTTTTATCTGTACTGTGATTTGAAGTTAACCCGGTGCTGTAAGTGCTAGCTGCTGATTGCTAGTAAAATCTTCACAAATTCAAATCTCCTTAAGGACAAGTAAGACTGCCATCCTTCTGAGTTGATACATTGATCTTTTCATCCTTCTGAGGCTAAAATATAGAGTACCACTAAATGTAGCTGCTGTAACACCAACTATTTACAATGGTTAGAAACCAAAATTAATGTGGCTTTCAGTGCTATACAAGGAAATCAAATACCTCCGTTTATTTTTCTAGCAGGTTTCTCAAGCAAAACACGCAATCTCATCCCCTCCGTATGTGTCTTTCTTTTACTTCTCAAATTGTTTAGGATAGCTTGAGTATCTAGACTAAACTAATGTAAATGTGCAATGCAAGGTCATACTATGTATTGGAGCCTTGAAATTTATTACACTTATCTGTTTCAGTAGGGAATCCTTTTAATCGCACCCGCAAAAACGGTACTGTTTTGCTTGATATCCTTTAAGTAGTGCATCAGTTAAAAATAAAAAAACAAATTAGTAAAGTTTTTCAGACCTTCTATATACAGTACTTCATTTTTCAATCGTTATACCGATAAAGAGGCTTGAAAGATCGAATGTACTGAAAATGATTGTCATCCGGCATTATCTATCGAACGTATATTGAGCAAAGAAAAACCAGGTAAACGAGAAACAAGCACAGTAGACATTACAGGTTCTTGTGCGTGACTTCCTCTCAAAAATGCTTGGAGTGCGCAACGCGGCAATATGGCTGCCTTCAAGCTGTCGCTTCCAGAGTGTTTTATCGGGATCATTTTGTAGACACACAGGCTTTTATCTCAGTTTGTGCCTCACAGCGTGATAATGACGCTTCGTGGGCTTAAAGGCCTCCATTTCTACCTCTGACCTCACATCCAGCCAGGTTAAGCCATTATCCCTCTCCTGTATCTGGCCCGTCCTGTTGCGCCTTAATGCTCATACTTAGCCAGATTAGTTAGAAAAGTACAGCACTAAATTCCTAATGAGATAAGATCATTAATTATGAAAGTCCTATTTTATCTTCTTCTCCACATTAAATTCACTCAGCGTCTTTGAAAAGTCAGCCCGGCATACAATGGGAAAGAGGAAATGCTTAGCCTATTTACAAAAAGGCCCAGGCTTTCAAATGCAAGAAATGTTTCACGTGTGTTTACACTGATTTTGTAATTAAACATTTGGATTGAAAGGAACAGAAAACACTCTTTTAGGCTCTGGTGTATTTTTCAGAAAACATACCCCGTGGCTCAGTAAAGACACCAATTAAGAAGATATTGATTACAAAATTCAGCTGAGATTAAAAGAGGAATATTTGTAATAACAGCCAGTGGGCAGTACGAAGTTTCCCTACAGATAGCAGAAGAGAAAGCGGATTATGATAGGCTGTAATTGCATAGAAATAAGATGCTGGAATAGTTCTGTATAATTATGGAAGATGTTAATCTGTGTAGTTAAATCATTGGGAAATATGTGTCACGATGCTGTGTGTGCCATGATTCATTCTAGACTTAAAATGTAATTTTTTGATTAATCGTGTTATAGCCTTGCATACTGAAAATATTCATGGCTGTTGTACATGAATATTGACCCAAGGTTGTGAATGATATAGAGCTCATTGGTCATTTCAGGGTATCTTAAATGTTCATGCAGCTTGGAAATGTAGCAAGGACATTTAAGTTCTACTGTTATGGACTGAATAAAAAGCTAAGTTGGTACAAAAAAAATACAAACTAAATGATCTCTCAAGTAGCTAAAGTCAAAATGTTGAATTAATGGAAGAACGTAATGCCACAAAGACTATCGAAATAACAGTGAATCGGAAATCCCACTAAAGAAAAAACTTTATTAACTTCGAATATAGTTCAGTATGTAATTTGGCTATGCAAAAATGGGGGTATTAGTTGAGGGCCGTCGAGGCCCCAATCAGGCAACAGCCACAATCCTTGTCAGGGTGAAGCACAAGAGTCACCAAAATAACCTGTGCTTAACCCTCTGGTAGCTTGGCACAAAGTAGCCAGTGTTAACTTAGTGGCAATGTGTAAAATATTTATGCAGCCCACAGACAATAATAAAGTGAAAACACAAGAAAAATCCCAAATCAATTTAGTCAAATGAGTAAATTATAATAAATAAAACCAGAACAACAAAAATCCAATCAATAGAACTGGAGATACTGATTTTCAACGTTTTAAGTGAAAATAGCACTAAGATGGAAAAAGTGCCAACTGTGGTTATCTTGTCATGCTGGGCAGAAACAAAATCACAAGTTCAGTTTCATCACAATGGAGTGTAGGATGGATACAGAAACCGGTTAGTCTAGCTAAGAGTTTTACCAGATCTCGGTGTGAGGGTTTGCATCGCTCAGTAGTGGTTCCATTCAGGTGCTGCATAGTGCTAAGATGCAAAATCCTGCATAGAGTTGGGACGGGCTCTGTCAGTTCTGGTTAGGAGCTGGGAGGGCTGTAAATCAATGTCCTGCATCAAGTTGCTACATGCTGAGTCAGATCTGAACAGGAGCTGCGGGGGCTGGAAAGCAAGGTCCTTAATCAAGTTGTGTTGTGCTGCTTTGGTTCAGATGAGGAGCTGCAAGGGCTGCAATGACCTGCGTTTAGCTGCATTGCACTGAGTCGGTTCTGAAGAGGCCCCTGATCAGCAGATACATCAGGCTGTGACTTGTGGTCCTGTGTCGAGATGTGTCAGATTAGATGGAACCCACAATTAGGCAGAGTGGGGTACACTCTGATGCTTGCCAAGGACACCTCTTGGGGTTCAGGACTCATTCCAAGCAGAGGCCAACAAAAGGCCTCATGTAGTTCCAGTTGCAGGTACAGTGCAAATGTTCAGCTGGGAAGTTGCAGGGAGGCCTCTGAATCTTGTTGTGTCCCTGTACCTGACACAGGTCCAGTCTTCCTTGTCAGACAACAAGGCAGTCCTTCAAGTAGCAGGGCAGTCCTTCTGTAACTCCCACAAGTCCTGAAATGTTGTGAAGGGTGGGTCTTGGGGCACAAAATTAATACCTGGTGCCAACCTTTGTGTAGGGAGTCTCTCCTGTCTTACATCTAGTTCTGGAAGGTTTTTCCCCTGTCAAGGCTCCAAACTCGCTGGGGTGACAAAAGACAGGGAAGGCATGGTGTCATATTCCTTTGAATCTGCAGGAGGCAGCACCATTTGAAGTGTAAGTGGCGCTGAGTACAACTCCTTCCAGTCCTCCTGTCCACATCTGAGTCCCCTCTGTGTTACTGTATGGAAGCAATGTGCAAACCCCAACAGCAAAACCTGCCACACTCATGTGACTCAGGAAACTGACAGAAGGCAAAAATGGTTAGGACAAGAAAATGCTAACTTTCTCAAAGTGCCATTTTATAAAGTGTCACTTAGAATACAACTTTACCATTAATAATGATTTTTAGATTATCACACATTTGAGTGTAAATACCATTGCTGATCAGTGCTAAAGTGCACATGCCCTCCCTGTAAATTGATATTATGGATTGGTGATTCCAGAGAGGACATAAATGTTTTTTGCTGGGCAAAGAGCTTCTCTGCCACCAGAAAACAAAGGAATTTGTGGTATAAAAAGTGGGGCCCAGACCCCTGAATTTTAGATAACTGCTGAACGAAGGAACCTGGCAGGAAGAAGAACCGGAAAAGCTGGATGAGAAGTACTGCCCCTGTGCTGTGTGCTGTTGGGGTTGGCCTGCAGTGGTTACTTCTGTCTTGGGCACGGAAAGGACTGGACTGTACTTCCATCATCCTGCTGTTAGAGCTTGCCTCCTCTTGGAAGTCCCAGGGATAGAAAAGGCTTCAAAGATTACTTCTGGAAATCAAGAGGAACCTTTGGCAAGGAGAAGAGCTGAAGTACTGAAGGCCATGTGTGGGAGACTGGCACAGTTAGACCGAGGGAAAAATAGATGCCCTGGAAATAAACTACTTTAACTCTAGTTGCGTGGCCATGCTAGTAGCCATTCACAATAAATTGTCAGAGTTTACCAATTAAGTTATTTGGGAGACTAATTATATGCACTAAAATGCACAAAACTGTTGTTATGGTGAGCGGGACCATCCAGGTAGGATGCATGTGGGATTGCACCACATACTACGTTCAGCCACATATGTGGTGGAATTGCTTGATGATGACTCAGACCTTCAGTCTACCCCTGCAGGGCTCCAGACCACAATGTCCACCTTCTATACCACACTATGCACTGCCACTCCAGTACTCAGCAATGGTGAATTCAAAGCATACCTAGACACCGTCCAATTGCAGCGGCTAGATAGAGCCCATCGTGCTTACCCTAATTCACCGTCTCATCACAGAGGAAATAGTGCAGATTATCCAATGCCTACTTTCACACAAGGCTCCGGGCTTAGACAACCTAACAAATGCCTTTTTATAAAGAATTTGCAATCATGTTGGCACCCCACCTATTGGCCATGTTTGGGGAATTCCTCGATAATGGTTTCTTGCCTTCCTCGCATAAAGAGGCTGTTATTGTGATGCTTCTCAAGACTGATAAAATAGCCTCCCACTTTGAATCGTACAGGCCACTCTCCCTGATTAATGCAGAAAATAAGATATTTGCAAAAATACTTGCAAACCTTCTTCTACCATTGTTACCCAAAATTGTAAAGCCTGATCAATCTGTGTTCATTCTGGCCCACTCCACATCTCACAATCTTCACACTATCTTCGGGGTCATGCACCATCTTGACCCAACATTGCCACGGTTGCTGCCTTACTTGAAGCCACGAAGGCATTAGTCTCTCTGGAGTGGGCCTTTCTCTTCCCACTCCTTACATGCCTCAGATTCAGCTCTCACTTTATTCTGCAGATACAACTCCTTTACACACTTCGACCTGCTTGAGTGTGAATAAACGGGATGCTATCTGATCCATTCCAGATCACCCACGACACATGAAAGGGATTCCCTTTGTGGCCAATCCTCTTTGCTGTAGCAATGAAGCCTCTGGTGATGAGACTCAGGAAACCTCATGCAAAATGATGCACTAGTTTCACGACCAGGAGATTAGTTGTCTCATTATATTCAGATGACATGACACTATGGGGCCGATTCCAATTCGGTAAAATGCCCTCCGAATAGCCGTATGGAGCGTTTTTCCCATACGAATCATATGCAGAACCGTACCCGTACGTACGATGTAGTACGATGTGTACCCAAAGCAGTTCTCTCTACGAATCGTACCGAAGACCGTACAACTCACGAATCCGTACGAATCGCATTCAGAACGCGCAGGACGCAAAGTCCATATGGATCGAAGCTGCATTTTCCGACCCAGCAAGTACGAATCGTATCGACAACACTCCGTACGACTCTTTTTCTACAGGAGCTTAAAAAGTCCACAAAAGCAGATTTCGCCTCGAAATGCGTACAAAACGAACCTCCCCCCGGGTACGGTGCGTACACCCGATTGTTGCAGGGGTACAGTGCATCGGGGTACGGTGCGGACCCCCCTGGATTTCAGGGGTACAGTGCGTATGTCCCCGTGCATACACCCCATGATCTTAGGTGTACGGACCTTAGGGGTACGGGTCGTACACCCAGTGCGTACACTCCTTGATTTTAGGGGTACGGTGCGTATGTGATAGTGTTGCCCTCCGTACAAATTGCTCATACGTGGCGTTTACCGTATGAATCGTGTACTCATTCCCCGGTCTGGATCGTACTTGGCGGGTCGTACGGCATTTTTACGAATCGTACGGTTCACTGTGCGGGTCGATGTCGTACGGATTTACCCTTCATTTTCATACAGTTCGCGAAGATTCGTACGTATTTTCTTGGAACGGATCGTACTACGCTATTCAGACGGATTCGGACGATTCGGACGGAAACGGCTACAAATACGAATCGTCGTACGGATTTGTTTCCCAAATCGGAATCGGCCCCTATATGTCTGCACCCCAGGAAAATGTGGGCCCCATAACACATGAGGTGGTATGATTTGGTGGGTACTCAGGTATCCAGATCAACTGGACCAAATCGAATTCTGTTCACCCTCATCAACATTACATACCCCTTCCCTAAGGAAAATGGCTAGAAACCCTGTTTGGTATTTGGGTATATGGCTCAGTTGCAATCCAGATATACTATGGAAAACCAACCAGGGACACACTATTACATGGCTAGAAGATAGGATACTGATTGGCCCAGGGTGCCACTGTCACTCGCTGGACAGATAGCGACAGCCAAAATGGTCATCACGCCCAAATTCCTTTACTTATTCCTTAAACCTCATGTCCCTGGTATGGGGTGACATACAGCCTCAAGTATTGTGGGATCTCCTCACATTGCCTCTTAATCAGGATGGGATGGGAGCGCCAGACATCACATTAAATGCCCTATGAGCTCAAGCACAGTTCTTACACTATTGGGTCCACCTAACACACTTTCAGTCCCACATTACTGTAGAGGCAGCCTCTGCAAGACTGGGCACCTTCTTGCCGTTGTATGTCAATACAACGCATGCTTTTACCCCGCATGCCATCACAACGTGGGGATTACAACGCAAGTCGTTACAACAACTTGCGTTGGGGGGGCTGGATAGTGGAATAGTTTAATTTTCTATTCCAACTCCAGTCCCCGTGGATAGTAGGGAAGGTGTTGGATAGAAAATGTAACTATTTCCTATCCAACAGCGCCCTCCAGCGAAAGTGGTTGTAACGAATTTCGTTGTAATCCCCGCATTGTAACGGTACTGTGGGGTAATAGTTGCGTTGTTAAGGATGTTCCCCCCTTCTTGCGGGTATGCGGCCGCAACATTACCACCTTCTCTGACCATTAAGCTGAGGACAAATTTATATTGCCCTTTGACACTACCACAAACCCAGCTCCCATCACACTTGAAACCCTTCTACACTATCAACTCAGGGCCACTTGCAGGGCCCTACACAAATCGTTCCTGGCCCGTCCTCCGACACTACAAACACTAGAACATGTGCTCACCACCACATCGTCACACAAACTGATTTACCGCCTATACTCCACAATGCAGTCCTCAGCATCTATTATTTATGGGCAGTTGACATGGACCACAAGTAACAGACAAAGAATGGTCCTTCTGTTCGGGCAGCTGGAGACAATCTCACTGAATTACAGACTGCGCCTGATACACTTTATGTTTCTACACCACCTCTATCGCACCCCTATGCAACTCTTCAGAAAGGGCCTGGTACAAGAACCCTGTTGCCTCAGATGTACTTCACCTCAGACCTCATTCATCCACCTGGTGGGGCAATGCCCGAGGGTTGTGATCTTCTGGGAGGGTGGATTTTCTTCCATTCACTAAATCATAGGACAGACACTCCCCTACAGCCCTACAGAGGGCCTATTAGGATATGTTGGGGACATACCAGCTGGCGATCACGCCTGTTACTTCTCCTGGCAAAATGCAGGGTAGCTATGCTTTGATAACCAGCCCCAACAATGAAGGCCTGGCTGCAGAACATCACATACGGTCAGGAGCTACTTGCCTACTTCTGGTAACTGATGCCCCAGTGCTCCAGCACTAAGGATATTTGGGAACCCTTCATGACATTCCTACACCAACAGGGGCCCTCCCCACCAACATCCGTAGTGACTAAACCCTGTGGTCGAACCTGTCCATACTGACATTTGAATGCCTAATCTGCTGTACAATATGGGGTTTGGGTAGTTGGACTTTGACAACTCAGCATTTGAGCATCCTCTGTCTTACTACAGTATGCTGGAAAATGCGGTTGTCTTATTGCCGGTGGGTTTGAGTTGCAACTGTCCCTTTTTTCTTAGGATAATACAAATGGGAATGGCACGCATGACAGCTCTGCTATTCTGTAATACTTAACAACTGGGGCATTATTTCCCCTTCCCCCACCATTCTTTCCTTTCACTTTCTTCGAACATCCCCCAATATTTCCTCCCCATTTACCATTACGATTGTTGTAATGTTTCCTTATTGCTATAAATGGCAATAAAACAATTTTTAAGGAATTGCCCTAGTTCATTGGCCATGCCTAATCCTTCTAATAAGATTGTCATGAGAAGTCTGAAATCCCCATTTTTAGGTCTCGACTATAGACAGCGCATGCGCTATCTTGGAAAGACATGTTGTAAAATTTGTGGGCTTCAGCTCACCCATAGGCTTCCCATTTGATCGCTCCATCATTGCTCTCATATTCTTTCTCCCCATTTGCCCAAGGCATGCATGCATCATGCCTCTTCATCTGTTTAGCCTTCCTCAAGAGCATAGACCAATTACTACCATCTATCTACTGCTCCCAATTTGAGAATCGTTTTAGGAACTACAGGCGTCATTACAATGCCAGTCGGAGCGGCTTCCACAGTCCTGTCAAAGGCTGTCCCATCACTGCAGTCTCGGTGGAAGCCGTTGGTCTGACCACTGGATTATGATGCATACATCCTGTACTTTGACTGACTGCTGAAAGACCTCCGACTCCGATTGCCTTTCTCTGACTGCTGAGATTGCAGTAAGAGAAAAACAGCATCCATAGGGCAGTTCGGGATCTCTGACTGCTGTCCTGATTATGATGCGTGTTTCCGAACCGTCTGCCTTGAGTCATTATAAATTATGGATTTGAGGTGCATACTCACCCAAATCAGCTTCTGCCCAGAAGTTTCTCCAGGTCCCCAGCTGAACCCCGAAGACTACGACCCTGTAGGCGCCAGAATGCAGGTAAGTCCATATCCCCATTGTCTGGACTGTGCACAGGTCGCCACACTCCAGCAATGGGGTACATGGTGCAGGCCTTTCCCTACGTATGGGATAGAAGTGAAACTAGAAAGCATCTAGTTTCATCCCTTTGAGGCACACATATTTGTTGTCTTTCACATTAGAAAAAAGACTTCACTCCATTCGTTGTTTGTTGCATATATAACTTTTTACTGAATTAAGTTTTTCTTTTCTGTATATCAACTTCGTTGTATTTTCATAATTATATACATTTCAGGCAATGTCATTACGTGGTATCCAATGCATTTCGGGCATTATGTTCATGCCCTTCATCAGGGAATCGACACTGTAAGCATAATATAGTAATAATTATAATGCTGTTTATGGTAGTTCTAAAGCATGATTGTTATTAAACATTTCATTGATTGATAGCTATACATTATGAAAGCGTGGAGAGTACAGTGATATTGGGTGAGGATCTGCATATGTGTCTAGCGGGGTTTCAAAAGCAAAGTGAACAAACGTGATGGGGTAAAACAAAACAACATGTTACTTACAAGCCTTTCCTCATAGGATTCGATTACATCTGTAAGGCAACATGAAAGGCTGGGTTAGCGATGTACTAGGGGCATGTCGAAAAAAGGCGTTCTGGGAGCATTCAGCCTGTCGGCTGATGTAACCTAACCTGATGTACTGGTTTGGCGTGTTCACGTCCGTGTTCACGTTCGTGAGGATGTCTTCTGAAGCGGCAGCATGGACGAACTCCGGCTGCGCTTTAGTGTGGTGAAAAGTTCCGGTCATGTGACAATAAACATGGTGAAAAGACTATCGGGAACATGGGTTCGTGTGGGGAGATAAGAGTAATGTAGATCAAAGTCGGGATTGGGGAAACATGTGTACAGGAATAGCGGGTAGCTGAGGGGATGAGTGGAAAGGCTTTAAAAAGTGCAAAAAAGCTATGACTAGGGTGGCGAAAAATCACAGGTGGGATTAGAACCATCACATTGCCGTGTGTGCTAGAAGGATGCTCTATAGGTGGAGCTATCGTGAAGATGGGTTGAACAGTAAGTGAATGTGTGCTAGGTAGTGTCTGGTGGTAGATAGGTCTCACACAGTATTAACAAGTTTCAGTCATCGGAGCAATATTTACAGATAACATGACAGTTCAATTCTTTCATTTAGACCTGACGGCTTTTGGGTAGAACGTTTTTGAATCCAAAAGTTCTCTCTTTTGAGGAGGTGTTTGGTGTTGTCTCTCCCCTCAATTTTCTGGACAGCCTGCAGTATGACAAATTTGATTTGAGAAATGTTATGATGAGCCTCTACAAAGTGCGCTGACAAGGCTGACTTAGTGTTCTTCAATCGTATATTGGATTTATGCTCTGTTAGACGCACTTTTATTCGGCGTTCTGTTTTGCCAACATACATTTTTCCACATGGGCATCTTATTCCATAGATCAGGTTGCTGGTGTCGCATGTTGCGTTTACCTTAAGTTTGATGGCATGACCTTGCATAGGATGGTTAATCGTGTTTCCTCTGATTATGCAATTGCAGTTGCCACAATTGAGGCAAGGTTTGGTTCCTGAATATGTTATAATTTCAGGAGGTCTGTTTTGTAAGATTTCTCCAAAATTCTTCGCTCTGGTGAATGCAAAAAGCGGTGGTGCATTGAACGATTGTTTGAAATCTGGTTCCATATTTAGTATTGGCCAGTGTTTCAAAATCACTTTTTTAAATTTCTTGCTCGCTGTGGAAAATTTAGAGACTACTACTGTGACCGCCCTGACCAGTTCAGAAGCGGCCACTCCCTTTGCCCTGCTGCCTGCTCCTGTGTGGTATCGTTATCTGGATGTGCTTTGATCAATATTTTGACTGCATTAACTTGATCTGCTTGCATAGCGCTGCAGCGCGAGTGCTGCCACACGCATCTGAGACTTTTAAATTACTTCAGAGGAGTGCTGACTCGGCGCTCATTGACCTTTTAAATAGACTTCGGAACGCTTGGGGGCATTGTACTATCGGCGCTCTCTCTTTGCACACTTATTGAAACAGGACGCTTCAGCTGCAAGCGTAGTCAGTTACATCAGCCTCAGCATAACGCAAGGAGCGCTTTATACATAGCTGCCGCCATCTTACGCTTGTTGTTGTGTTGTTAGTGCCCCAGAGACCGGCCCCCACAGCCCGCCCCGCCTCCCTGCTGACCCTCCCTCGCCCCTCCCCTCCCACCATCCATATATGACAGAAGCCTATGCGCGCAGCGTTCACGCGCAGCGACCGCGCCCAATCCGCGCCGAAGGTGCGCCAAAGGTAAGCCCGTCTACGCCCGTCCGCGCCTGGACCGCGCCCAGCGCCAGACCCCCTGCCCCTCTCGCCACCCACCCCCCCCGCATTACCTACGATGCCGCCACCCTCCTAGCCCTTAACCCCGCCCGCGCCCCCACCTGCGTCCAAGCCGCTCCTGGACGCACCCATGGACCTTTCTCCTGCTACTCCTGCAAATTCAGCAGCACCGTCACCAACACCGCTACGACCACAACACAGATTCCCGACCCCAACCACCTAGAATGCATCCTTCTCAACACCCGCTCGGTCCACAGGCACGCCATTGACCTTTGGAACCTACTTGACACCATCTCTCCTGACGTCGCCTTCCTAACGGAAACATGGATGAACGCTTCCTCCGCCCCTGACATCGCCATCGCCATCCCTGATGACTATAAGATCACACGCAAGGACCGCACCGACCATACAGGAGGTGGAATCGCTATCGTCCATAAGAAAACAATCCGCATCTCAACCAGCTCTGATGCCAACCTCGCCAACTCCGAACACCTTCACTTCCAGATCCACTTCGACCCCAAGACCACACTCAGAGGCACCCTCCTCTACAGACCACCAGGACCACGCGCAAAATTCAGTGAAGACATCACGGACTTCATCACCCCACACGCGCTCCCCTCCAAAGACTACATCCTTCTGGGAGACCTCAACTTTCACCTTGAAAAGATCAACGACCGCAACACCGCCACCCTCTTAGACAACCTCGACAACCTCGGACTTAAACAACTGGTCACTTCCCCCACCCACATCGCAGGTCACACTCTCGACCCCATCTTCACCTCCAGCAACCATGTCTCCTTCAGCCACACTACGGATCTCCTCTGGACTGACCACAGCTGCGTTCACTTCACCTACAACAAGCCGAAACCCATCACCCACCTCCAACCAACTCTACAAAGAAACTGGAACAAAATCACCACAGAACAGATCTCCACATCGCTCCTTCAAACCTCCCCAGCCCTCTCTTCTAACGCCAACGAAGCCGCCTCCAACCTCACCCTTTGGTTATCCAACACCGCCGACACCTTAGCACCACTGAAAAAACGTCAACACAAACTTGGCATCAAGAAGGCCGCATGGTTCAACGACGACCTCAAGAAGTCCAAGAAACTATGCCGCTCCCTTGAAAAGGCCTGGAAAAAAGACCCATCCACCAGCAACAAGGACGCCTTCAAAAGCGCCATCCGTACTCACCACCAACTGATCCGAAAAGCCAAGAAAACAGCATTCAAAGATCGACTTGACAACAACGCCCACAACAGCAAGGAACTTTTCAACATCGTCAAGGAATTTTCCAACCCCTCGGCCAACTCCAACGACATCACCCCCTCTCAAACCCTCTGCGATTCCCTAGCCTCTTTTTTCCACAACAAGATTGCTGACATCCACAACAGCTTTGACAACCAACCCGGAAGCCAACCCACCCTACCATCAGCTGACCATCTTCCCCCCGTTAACACCCTTAACGCCTGGAAGCCAATCTCCACTGAGGACACCATCCGCCTGATGAACTCCATCCACTCTGGATCCCCCACAGACCCATGCCCTCATCACATCTTCAACAAAGCAGACTCCGTCATAGCTCCGCACCTCCGAGACGTCATCAACTGCTCCTTCAACTCCGCTACCTTCCCAGAAGACTGGAAACACGCTGAACTCACCGCCCTTCTGAAAAAACCAACAGCAGACCCCACCGAACTCAAAAACTTCCGCCCCATCTCGCTTCTTCCATTCCCGGCCAAAGTCATCGAGAAAGCCGTCAACAACCAACTCGCCGCCTTCCTCGAAGCCAACAAATCCCTCGACCCCTCACAATCTGGCGTCCGAGCCAAACACAGCACTGAGACCGCCCTCATCGCAGCAACAGACGACATTCGAACTCTGCTGGACAATGGAGACACAGTCGCCCTCATCCTCCTCGACCTCTCTGCAGCCTTCGACACAGTCTGCCACAGCACCCTTTTACAACGCCTCAGAAACATCGGAATCCAAGGAAAGGCACTGGAATGGATCACTTCGTTCCTCACCGGAAGAACCCAGAGAGTCCGCCTCCCACCTTTCAAGTCCGAGGCCACCGAAGTCATCTGCGGCGTACCACAAGGATCCTCACTCAGTCCCACCCTCTTCAACGTATACATGAGCCCCCTCGCGGCCATCGCCCGCCAACACAACCTCAACATCATCTCTTACGCGGATGACACTCAACTGATCCTATCTCTCACCAAGGACCCCAGCACCGCCAAAACTAACCTACACGAAGGAATGAAAGAAGTCGCCGAATGGATGAAACAAAGCCGTCTGAAACTGAACTCAGACAAAACAGAAGTCCTCATCTTAGGTAAATCCCCCTCTGCATGGGACGACTCCTGGTGGCCGGAAGCCCTCGGAAATGCACCCATCCCGACAGACCACGCACGGAACCTTGGCGTCATCCTGGATTCTTCACTCTCAATGAACAAACAAGTCAGCGCCGTATCCTCTTCCTGCTTTAACATTCTTCGCATGCTCAGAAAAACATTTCGCTGGATCCCCTCCGAAACAAGGAAAACAGTCACCCACGCTCTAGTCACGAGCCGACTGGACTACGGAAACACCCTCTACGCAGGTACCACCGCTAAACTCCAGAATAAACTACAACGAATCCAAAACGCCTCAGCCAGGCTCATATTAGACATCCCACGCAACGAACACATCTCTGGTCACCTTAAAGACCTCCACTGGCTACCCGTCAATAAGAGGATTACTTTCCGACTGATTACCCACGCACACAAATCACTCTACGACATCGGACCAGATTGCCTCAACTCTCGACTGTCCTTTTACACCCCCTCCCGACAACTTCGCTCTTCCAGCCAAGCCTTCGCCACTGTACCTCGCATCAACAAGACCACCATGGGAGGCAGATCCTTCTCATACCTGGCTGCCAAAACATGGAACTCACTCCCCGCTTACCTCCGCCTCACCCAGAATCACCTAGCGTTCAGAAAGCAGCTTAAAACGTGGATATTTGACAAATAATCCTCCTCCCCTTCCTAAGCGCCTTGAAACCCTCTGGGTATGTAGTGCGCTATATAAATGTTATGACTTGACTTGACTTGACTACTGTTCGTGTCTGTTCTGTTTTGTCTCTGGGTGTTAAGAGTTTTGTTCTGTCGATTTCACCAATCCTCGTTTTGGTATCTTCCCTACGTATGTCATGCATGTGTGTAAAATTCACATTTCCTGTCATTTTGCATGCACTTGTAGTGACATTTTAGGGGATATGTCCACCATTCTAGATGAAACCGCCGCACTAGCAGTGGTTGCATCATAATACGTTGGGGGAATCTTTCCTGTCATCAGCGGTTGGAATTGGATCGCAACCATGCCCGTTGGACGGTCAGTCCAACCAGCATAGTAATCAGGCCCTACTTTTTTCTTTATTCAAGATTTGGATGCAGGATTCTAGTAAAGAAAGAATATTAGATGAAGGGACATTGAATTGCAGTTGAGTCCGTTCAGGGGCGAAGTGCTGCACGCTCAGAGTGATGTAAGGAGGAAACTCTTTGACGTAGTTACCATGAGGCAAGTAACTGGACGTGTCTCACGAGTTATGTCAATCAACGTGGAGTCCATTTTGAAAGGATAAAAGGGAAAGCAAAAATAATGCTCAGCGTTGAATAGGATTCAGAAAGGGGGTGGTGATGGACAGAGCATCTGAGTTAAACAGAACACTCATACCCAGTCAAAAGATCAGGGCTTGATCCATCACTGTTTTTTTAGCTCACTGCACCATCCCAGCTCAGAACCTGGCTATATGCAAATTAGCCTGACCCTGGCCCAGTGCATCATGGGAACAGGGCAGACCAAACTACCAAGCCAATTCTTTACTGGAAAGGAAACAAGCTTCCGGGGACCGGTTTCTGGCATTACAGCCGTCTTCGGCCCGGCTTGCTTGAATCCTGATGGTGCAGTGAGCAAGGGACTCACATCTGAGCATACCCTGCCACTCCTATAGTGGCCAAAACGAATCAGAAAGGGGGTGGTGATGGACAGAGCATCTGAGTTAAACAGAACACTCATACTCAGTCAAAAGATCAGGGCTTGATCCATCATCGTTTTTTAGCTCACTGCACCATCCCAGCTCAGAACCTGGCTATATGCAAATTAGCCTGACCCTGGCCCAGTGCATCATGGGAAAAGGGTAGACCAAACTACCAAGCCAATTCTTTACTGGAAAGGAAACAAGCTTCCGGGGACCGGTTTCTGGCATTACAGCCGTCTTCGGCCCGGCTTGCTTGAATCCTGATGGTGCAGTGAGCAAGGGACTCACATCTGAGCATACCCTGCCACTCCTATAGTGGCCAAAACGATTCAGAAAGGGGGTGGTGATGGACAGAGCATCTGAGTTAAACAGAACACTCATACCCAGTCAAAAGATCAGGGCTTGATCCATCACCGTTTTTTAGCTCACTGCACCATCCCAGCTCAGAACCTGGCTATTTGCAAATTAGCCTGACCCTGGCCCAGTGCATCAAGGGAACAGGGCAGACCAAACTACCAAGCCAATTCTTTACTGGAAAGGAAAGAAGCTTCCGGGGACCGGTTTCTGGCATTACAGCCGTCTTCGGCCCGGCTTGCTTGAATCCTGATGGTGCAGTGAGCAAGGGACTCACATCTGAGCATACCCTGCCACTCCTATAGTGGCCAAAACGATTCAGAAAGGGGGTGGTGATGGACAGAGCATCTGATTTAAACAGAACACTCATACCCAGTCAAAAGATCAGGGCTTGATCCATCACCGTTTTTTAGCTCACTGCACCATCCCAGCTCAGAACCTGGCTATATGCAAATTAGCCTGACCCTGGCCCAGTGCATCATGGGAACAGGGCAGACCAAACTACCAAGCCAATTCTTTACTGGAAAGGAAACAAGCTTCCGGGGACCGGTTTCTGGCATTACAGCCGTCTTCTGCCCGGCTTGCTTGAATCCTGATGGTGCAGTGAGCAAGGGACTCACATCTGAGCATACCCTGCCACTCCTATAGTGGCCAAAACGATTCAGAAAGGGGGTGGTGATGGACAGAGCATCTGAGTTAAACAGAACACTCATACCCAGTCAAAAGATCAGGGCTTGATCCATCACCGTTTTTTAGCTCACTGCACCATCCCAGCTCAGAACCTGGCTATATGCAAATTAGCCTGACCCTGGCCCAGTGCATCATGGGAACAGGGCAGACCAAACTACCAAGCCAATTCTTTACTGGAAAGGAAACAAGCTTCCGGGGACCGGTTTCTGGCATTACAGCCGTCTTCGGCCCGGCTTGCTTGAATCCTGATGGTGCAGTGAGCAAGGGACTCACATCTGAGCATACCCTGCCACTCCTATAGTGGCCAAAACGATTCAGAAAGGGGGTGGTGATGGACAGAGCATCTGAGTTAAACAGAACACTCATACCCAGTCAAAAGATCAGGGCTTGATCCATCACCGTTTTTTAGCTCACTGCACCATCCCAGCTCAGAACCTGGCTATATGCAAATTAGCCTGACCCTGGCCCAGTGCATCATGGGAACAGGGCAGACCAAACTACCAAGCCAATTCTTTACTGGAAAGGAAACAAGCTTCCGGGGACCGGTTTGTGGCATTACAGCCGTCTTCGGCCCGGCTTGCTTGAATCCTGATGGTGCAGTGAGCAAGGGACTCACATCTGAGCATACCCTGCCACTCCTATAGTGGCCAAAACGATTCAGAAAGGGGGTGGTGATGGACAGAGCATCTGAGTTAAACAGAACACTCATACCCAGTCAAAAGATCAGGGCTTGATCCATCACCGTTTTTTAGCTCACTGCACCATCCCAGCTCAGAACCTGGCTATATGCAAATTAGCCTGACCCTGGCCCAGTGCATCATGGGAACAGGGCAGACCAAACTACCAAGCCAATTCTTTACTGGAAAGGAAACAAGCTTCCGAAGACCGGTTTCTGGCATTACAGCCGTCTTCGGCCCGGCTTGCTTGAATCCTGATGGTGCAGTGAGCAAGGGACTCACATCTGAGCATACCCTGCCACTCCTATAGTGGCCAAAACGATTCAGAAAGGGGGTGGTGATGGACAGAGCATCTGAGTTAAACAGAACACTCATACCCAGTCAAAAGATCAGGGCTTGATCCATCACCGTTTTTTAGCTCACTGCACCATCCCAGCTCAGAACCTGGCTATATGCAAATTAGCCTGACCCTGGCCCAGTGCATCATGGGAACAGGGTAGACCAAACTACCAAGCCAATTCTTTACTGGAAAGGAAACAAGCTTCCGGGGACCGGTTTCTGGCATTACAGCCGTCTTCGGCCCAGCTTGCTTGAATCCTGATGGTGCAGTGAGCAAGGGATTCACATCTGAGCATACCCTGCCACTCCTATAATGGCCAAAACGATTTAGAAAGGGGGTGGTGATGGACAGAGCATCTGAGTTAAAACAGAACACTCATACCCAGTCAAAAGATCAGGGCTTGATCCATCACTGTTTTTTAGCTCACTGCACCATCCCAGCTCAGAACCTGGCTATATGCAAATTAGCCTGACCCTGGCCCAGTGCACCATGGGAACAGGGCAGACCAAACTACCAAGCCAATTCTTTACTGGAAAGGAAACAAGCTTCCGGGGACCGGTTTCTGGCATTACAGCCGTCTTCGGCCCGGCTTGCTTGAATCCTGATGGTGCAGTGAGCAAGGGACTCACATCTGAGCATACCCTGCCACTCCTATAGTGGCCAAAACGATTCAGAAAGGGGGTGGTGATGGACAGAGCATCTGAGTTAAACAGAACACTCATACCCAGTCAAAAGATCAGGGCTTGATCCATCACCGTTTTTTAGCTCACTGCACCATCCCAGCTCAGAACCTGGCTATATGCAAATTAGCCTGACCCTGGCCCAGTGCATCATGGGAACAGGGCAGACCAAACTACCAAGCCAATTCTTTACTGGAAAGGAAACAAGCTTTCGGGGACCGGTTTCTGGCATTACAGCCGTCTTCGGCCCGGCTTGCTTGAATCCTGATGGTGCAGTGAGCAAGGGACTCACATCTGAGCATACCCTGCCACTCCTATAGTGGCCAAAACGATTCAGAAAGGGGGTGGTGATGGACAGAGCATCTGAGTTAAACAGAACACTCATACCCAGTCAAAAGATCAGGGCTTGATCCATCACCGTTTTTTTAGCTCACTGCACCATCCCAGCTCAGAACCTGGCTATATGCAAATTAGCCTGACCCTGGCCCAGTGCATCATGGGAACAGGGCAGACCAAACTACCAAGCCAATTCTTTACTGGAAAGGAAACAAGCTTTCGGGGACCGGTTTCTGGCATTACAGCCGTCTTCGGCCCGGCTTGCTTGAATCCTGATGGTGCAGTGAGCAAGGGACTCACATCTGAGCATACCCTGCCACTCCTATAGTGGCCAAAACGATTCAGAAAGGGGGTGGTGATGGACAGAGCATCTGAGTTAAACAGAACACTCATACCCAGTCAAAAGATCAGGGCTTGATCCATCACCGTTTTTTAGCTCACTGCACCATCCCAGCTCAGAACCTGGCTATATGCAAATTAGCCTGACCCTGGCCCAGTGCATCATGGGAACAGGGCAGACCAAACTACCAAGCCAATTCTTTACTGGTAAGGAAACAAGCTTTCGGGGACCGGTTTCTGGCATTACAGCCGTCTTCGGCCCGGCTTGCTTGAATCCTGATGGTGCAGTGAGCAAGGGACTCACATCTGAGCATACCCTGCCACTCCTATAGTGGCCAAAACGATTCAGAAAGGGGGTGGTGATGGACAGAGCATCTGAGTTAAACAGAACACTCATACCCAGTCAAAAGATCAGGGCTTGATCCATCACCGTTTTTTTAGCTCACTGCACCATCCCAGCTCAGAACCTGGCTATATGCAAATTAGCCTGACCCTGGCCCAGTGCATCATGGGACCAGGACAGACCAAACTACCAAGCCAATTCTTTACTGGAAAGGAAACAAGCTTTCGGGGACCGGTTTCTGGCATTACAGCCGTCTTCGGCCCGGCTTGCTTGAATCCTGATGGTGCAGTGAGCAAGGAACTCACATCTGAGCATACCCTGCCACTCCTATAGTGGCCAAAACGATTCAGAAAGGGGGTGGTGATGGACCGAGCATCTGAGTTAAACAGAACACTCATACCCAGTCAAAATATCAGGGCTTGATCCATCACCGTTTTTTTTAGCTCACTGCACCATCCCAGCTCAGAACCTGGCTATATGCAAATTAGCCTGACCCTGGCCCAGTGCATCATGGGAACAGGGCAGACCAAACTACCAAGCCAATTCTTTACTGGAAAGGAAACAAGCTTCCGGGGACCGGTTTCTGGCATTACAGCCGTCTTCGGCCCGGCTTGCTTGAATCCTGATGGTGCAGTGAGCAAGGGATTCACATCTGAGCATACCCTACCACTCCTATAGTGGCCAAAACGATTCAGAAAGGGGGTGGTGATGGACAGAGCATCTGAGTTAAACAGAACACTCATACCCAGTCAAAAGATCAGGGCTTGATCCATCACCGTTTTTTAGTTAACTGCACCATCCCAGCTCAGAACCTGGCTATATGCAAATTAGCCTGACCCTGGCCCAGTGCATCATGGGAACAGGGCAGACCAAACTACCAAGCCAATTCTTTACTGGAAAGGAAACAAGCTTCCGGGGACCGGTTTCTGGCATTACAGCCGTCTTCGGCCCGGCTTGCTTGAATCCTGATGGTGCAGTGAGCAAGGGACTCACATCTGAGCATACCCTGCCACTCCTATAGTGGCCAAAACGATTCAGAAAGGGGGTGGTGATGGACAGAGCATCTGAGTTAAACAGAACACTCATACCCAGTCAAAAGATCAGGGCTTGATCCATCACCGTTTTTTAGCTCACTGCACCATCCCAGCTCAGAACCTGGCTATATGCAAATTAGCCTGACCCTGGCCCAGTGCATCATGGGAACAGGGCAGACCAAACTACCAAGCCAATTCTTTACTGGAAAGGAAACAAGCTTCCGGGGACCGGTTTCTGGCATTACAGCCGTCTTCGGCCCGGCTTGCTTGAATCCTGAGGGTGCAGTGAGCAAGGGACTCACATCTGAGCATACCCTGCCACTCCTATAGTGGCCAAAACGATTCAGAAAGGGGGTGGTGATGGACAGAGCATCTGAGTTAAACAGAACACTCATACCCAGTCAAAAGATCAGGGCTTGATCCATCACCGTTTTTTAGCTCACTGCACCATCCCAGCTCAGAACCTGGCTATATGCAAATTAGCCTGACCCTGGCCCAGTGCATCATGGGAACAGGGCAGACCAAACTACCAAGCCAATTCTTTACTGGAAAGGAAACAAGCTTCCGGGGACCGGTTTCTGGCATTACAGCCGTCTTCGGCCCGGCTTGCTTGAATCCTGATGGTGCAGTGAGCAAGGGACTCACATCTGAGCATACCCTGCCACTCCTATAGTGGCCAAAACGATTCAGAAAGGGGGTGGTGATGGACAGAGCATCTGAGTTAAACAGAACACTCATACCCAGTCAAAAGATCAGGGCTTGATCCATCACCGTTTTTTAGCTCACTGCACCATCCCAGCTCAGAACCTGGCTATATGCAAATTAGCCTGACCCTGGCCCAGTGCATCATGGGAACAGGGCAGACCAAACTACCAAGCCAATTCTTTACTGGAAAGGAAACAAGCTTCCGGGGACCGGTTTCTGGCATTACAGCCGTCTTCGGCCCGGCTTGCTTGAATCCTGAGGGTGCAGTGAGCAAGGGACTCACATCTGAGCATACCCTGCCACTCCTATAGTGGCCAAAACGATTCAGAAAGGGGGTGGTGATGGACAGAGCATCTGAGTTAAACAGAACACTCATACCCAGTCAAAAGATCAGGGCTTGATCCATCACCGTTTTTTAGCTCACTGCACCATCCCAGCTCAGAACCTGGCTATATGCAAATTAGCCTGACCCTGGCCCAGTGCATCATGGGAACAGGGCAGACCAAACTACCAAGCCAATTCTTTACTGGAAAGGAAACAAGCTTCCGGGGACCGGTTTCTGGCATTACAGCCGTCTTCGGCCCGGCTTGCTTGAATCCTGATGGTGCAGTGAGCAAGGGACTCACATCTGAGCATACCCTGCCACTCCTATAGTGGCCAAAACGATTCAGAAAGGGGGTGGTGATGGACAGAGCATCTGAGTTAAACAGAACACTCATACCCAGTCAAAAGATCAGGGCTTGATCCATCACCGTTTTTTAGCTCACTGCGCCATCCCAGCTCAGAACCTGGCTATATGCAAATTAGCCTGACCCTGGCCCAGTGCATCATGGGAACAGGGCAGACCAAACTACCAAGCCAATTCTTTACTGGAAAGGAAACAAGCTTCCGGGGACCGGTTTGTGGCATTACAGCTGTCTTCGGCCCGGCTTGCTTGAATCCTGATGGTGCAGTGAGCAAGGGACTCACATCTGAGCATACCCTGCCACTCCTATAGTGGCCAAAACGATTCAGAAAGGGGGTGGTGATGGACAGAGCATCTGAGTTAAACAGAACACTCATACCCAGTCAAAAGATCAGGTCTTGATCCATCACCGTTTTTTAGCTCACTGCACCATCCCAGCTCAGAACCTGGCTATATGCAAATTAGCCTGACCCTGGCCCAGTGCATCATGGGAACAGGGCAGACCAAACTACCAAGCCAATTCTTTACTGGAAAGGAAACAAGCTTCCGAAGACCGGTTTCTGGCATTACAGCCGTCTTCGGCCCGGCTTGCTTGAATCCTGATGGTGCAGTGAGCAAGGGACTCACATCTGAGCATACCCTGCCACTCCTATAGTGGCCAAAACAATTCAGAAAGGGGGTGGTGATGGACAGAGCATCTGAGTTAAACAGAACACTCATACCCAGTCAAAAGATCAGGGCTTGATCCATCACCGTTTTTTAGCTCACTGCACCATCCCAGCTCAGAACCTGGCTATATGCAAATTAGCCTGATCCTGGCCCAGTGCATCATGGGAACAGGGTAGACCAAACTACCAAGCCAATTCTTTACTGGAAAGGAAACAAGCTTCCGGGGACCGGTTTCTGGCATTACAGCCGTCTTCGGCCCAGCTTGCTTGAATCCTGATGGTGCAGTGAGCAAGGGATTCACATCTGAGCATACCCTGCCACTCCTATAATGGCCAAAACGATTTAGAAAGGGGGTGGTGATGGACAGAGCATCTGAGTTAAAACAGAACACTCATACCCAGTCAAAAGATCAGGGCTTGATCCATCACTGTTTTTTAGCTCACTGCACCATCCCAGCTCAGAACCTGGCTATATGCAAATTAGCCTGACCCTGGCCCAGTGCACCATGGGAACAGGGCAGACCAAACTACCAAGCCAATTCTTTACTGGAAAGGAAACAAGCTTCCGGGGACCGGTTTCTGGCATTACAGCCGTCTTCGGCCCGGCTTGCTTGAATCCTGATGGTGCAGTGAGCAAGGGACTCACATCTGAGCATACCCTGCCACTCCTATAGTGGCCAAAACGATTCAGAAAGGGGGTGGTGATGGACAGAGCATCTGAGTTAAACAGAACACTCATACCCAGTCAAAAGATCAGGGCTTAATCCATCACCGTTTTTTAGCTCACTGCACCATCCCAGCTCAGAACCTGGCTATATGCAAATTAGCCTGACCCTGGCCCAGTGCATCATGGGAACAGGGCAGACCAAACTACCAAGCCAATTCTTTACTGGAAAGGAAACAAGCTTTCGGGGACCGGTTTCTGGCATTACAGCCGTCTTCGGCCCGGCTTGCTTGAATCCTGATGGTGCAGTGAGCAAGGGACTCACATCTGAGCATACCCTGCCACTCCTATAGTGGCCAAAACGATTCAGAAAGGGGGTGGTGATGGACAGAGCATCTGAGTTAAACAGAACACTCATACCCAGTCAAAAGATCAGGGCTTGATCCATCACCGTTTTTTTAGCTCACTGCACCATCCCAGCTCAGAACCTGGCTATATGCAAATTAGCCTGACCCTGGCCCAGTGCATCATGGGAACAGGGCAGACCAAACTACCAAGCCAATTCTTTACTGGAAAGGAAACAAGCTTTCGGGGACCGGTTTCTGGCATTACAGCCGTCTTCGGCCCGGCTTGCTTGAATCCTGATGGTGCAGTGAGCAAGGGACTCACATCTGAGCATACCCTGCCACTCCTATAGTGGCCAAAACGATTCAGAAAGGGGGTGGTGATAGACAGAGCATCTGAGTTAAACAGAACACTCATACCAGTCAAAAGATCAGGGTTTGATCCATCACAGTTTTTTAGCTCACTGCACCATCCCAGCTCAGAACCTGGCTATTTGCAAATTAGCCTGACCCTGGCCCAGTGCATCATGGGAACAGGGCAGACCAAACTACCAAGCCAATTCTTTACTGGAAAGGAAACAAGCTTCCGGGGACCGGTTTCTGGCATTACAGCCGTCTTCGGCCCGGCTTGCTTGAATCCTGATGGTGCAGTAAGCAAGGGACTCACATCTGAGCATACCCTGCCACTCCTATAGTGGCCAAAACGATTCAGAAAGGGGGTGGTGATGGACAGAGCATCTGAGTTAAACAGAACACTCATACCCAGTCAAAAGATCAGGGCTTGATCCATCACCGGTTTTTTAGCTCACTGCACCATCCCAGCTCAGAACCTGGCTATATGCAAATTAGCCTGACCCTGGCCCAGTGCATCATGGGAACAGGGCAGACCAAACTACCAAGCCAATTCTTTACTGGAAAGGAAACAAGCTTCCGGGGACCGGTTTCTGGCATTACAGCCGTCTTCGGCCCGGCTTGCTTGAATCCTGATGGTGCATTGAGCAAGGGATTCACATCTGAGCATACCCTGCCACTCCTATAGTGGCCAAAACGATTCAGAAAGGGGGTGGTGATGGACAGAGCATCTGAGGTAAACAGAACACTCATACCCAGTCAAAAGATCAGGGCTTGATCCATCACCGTTTTTTAGCTCACTGCACCATCCCAGCTCAGAACCTGGCTATATGCAAATTAGCCTGACCCTGGCCCAGTGCATCATGGGAACAGGGCAGACCAAACTACCAAGCCAATTCTTTACTGGAAAGGAAACAAGCTTCCGGGGACCGGTTTCTGGCATTACAGCCGTCTTCGGCCCGGCTTGCTTGAATCCTGATGGTGCAGTGAGCAAGGGACTCACATCTGAGCATACCCTGCCACTCCTATAGTGGCCAAAACGATTCAGAAAGGGGGTGGTGATAGACAGAGCATCAGAGTTAAACAGAACACTCATACCCAGTCAAAAGATCAGGGCTTGATCCATCACCGTTTTTTAGCTCACTGCACCATCCCAGCTCAGAACCTGGCTATATGCAAATTAGCCTGACCCTGGCCCAGTGCATCATGGGAACAGGGCAGACCAAACTACCAAGCCAATTCTTTACTGGAAAGGAAACAAGCTTCCGAAGACCGGTTTCTGGCATTACAGCCGTCTTCGGCCCGGCTTGCTTGAATCCTGATGGTGCAGTGAGCAAGGGACTCACATCTGAGCATACCCTGCCACTCCTATAGTGGCCAAAACGATTCAGAAAGGGGGTGGTGATGGACAGAGCATCTGAGTTAAACAGAATACTCATACCCAGTCAAAAGATCAGGGCTTGATCCATCACCGTTTTTTAGCTCACTGCACCATCCCAGCTCAGAACCTGGCTATATGCAAATTAGCCTGACCCTGGCCCAGTGCATCATGGGAACAGGGTAGACCAAACTACCAAGCCAATTCTTTACTGGAAAGGAAACAAGCTTCCGGGGACCGGTTTCTGGCATTACAGCCGTCTTCGGCCCAGCTTGCTTGAATTCTGATGGTGCAGTGAGCAAGGGATTCACATCTGAGCATACCCTGCCACTCCTATAATGGCCAAAACGATTCAGAAAGGGGGTGGTGATGGACAGAGCATCTGAGTTAAAACAGAACACTCATACCCAGTCAAAAGATCAGGGCTTGATCCATCACCGTTTTTTAGCTCACTGCACCATCCCAGCTCAGAACCTGGCTATATGCAAATTAGCCTGACCCTGGCCCAGTGCATCATGGGAACAGGGCAGACCAAACTACCAAGCCAATTCTTTACTGGAAAGGAAACAAGCTTCCGGGGACCGGTTTCTGGCATTACAGCCGTCTTCGGCCCGGCTTGCTTGAATCCTGATGGTGCAGTGAGCAAGGGACTCACATCTGAGCATACCCTGCCACTCCTATAGTGGCCAAAACGATTCAGAAAGGGGGTGGTGATGGACAGAGCATCTGAGTTAAACAGAACACTCATACCCAGTCAAAAGATCAGGGCTTGATCCATCACCGTTTTTTAGCTCACTGCACCATCCCAGCTCAGAACCTGGCTATATGCAAATTAGCCTGACCCTGGCCCAGTGCATCATGGGAACAGGGCAGACCAAACTACCAAGCCAATTCTTTACTGGTAAGGAAACAAGCTTTCGGGGACCGGTTTCTGGCATTACAGCCGTCTTCGGCCCGGCTTGCTTGAATCCTGATGGTGCAGTGAGCAAGGGACTCACATCTGAGTATACCCTGCCACTCCTATAGTGGCCAAAACGATTCAGAAAGGGGGTGGTGATGGACAGAGCATCTGAGTTAAACAGAACACTCATACCCAGTCAAAAGATCAGGGCTTGATCCATCACCGTTTTTTTAGCTCACTGCACCATCCCAGCTCAGAACCTGGCTATATGCAAATTAGCCTGACCCTGGCCCAGTGCATCATGGGAACAGGACAGACCAAACTACCAAGCCAATTCTTTACTGGAAAGGAAACAAGCTTTCGGGGACCGGTTTCTGGCATTACAGCCGTCTTCGGCCCGGCTTGCTTGAATCCTGATGGTGCAGTGAGCAAGGAACTCACATCTGAGCATACCCTGCCACTCCTATAGTGGCCAAAACGATTCAGAAAGGGGGTGGTGATGGACAGAGCATCTGAGTTAAACAGAACACTCATACCAGTCAAAAGATCAGGGTTTGATCCATCACAGTTTTTTAGCTCACTGCACCATCCCAGCTCAGAACCTGGCTATTTGCAAATTAGCCTGACCCTGGCCCAGTGCATCATGGGAACAGGGCAGACCAAACTACCAAGCCAATTCTTTACTGGAAAGGAAACAAGCTTCCGGGGACCGGTTTCTGGCATTACAGCCGTCTTCGGCCCGGCTTGCTTGAATCCTGATGGTGCAGTGAGCAAGGGACTCACATCTGAGCATACCCTGCCACTCCTATAGTGGCCAAAACGATTCAGAAAGGGGGTGGTGATGGACAGAGCATCTGAGTTAAACAGAACACTCATACCCAGTCAAAAGATCAGGGCTTGATCCATCACCGTTTTTTTAGCTCACTGCACCATCCCAGCTCAGAACCTGGCTATATGCAAATTAGCCTGACCCTGGCCCAGTGCATCATGGGAACAGGGCAGACCAAACTACCAAGCCAATTCTTTACTGGAAAGGAAACAAGCTTCCGGGGACCGGTTTCTGGCATTACAGCCGTCTTCGGCCCGGCTTGCTTGAATCCTGATGGTGCAGTGAGCAAGGGATTCACATCTGAGCATACCCTACCACTCCTATAGTGGCCAAAACGATTCAGAAAGGGGGTGGTGATGGACAGAGCATCTGAGTTAAACAGAACACTCATACCCAGTCAAAAGATCAGGGCTTGATCCATCACCGTTTTTTAGTTAACTGCACCATCCCAGCTCAGAACCTGGCTATATGCAAATTAGCCTGACCCTGGCCCAGTGCATCATGGGAACAGGGCAGACCAAACTACCAAGCCAATTCTTTACTGGAAAGGAAACAAGCTTCCGGGGACCGGTTTCTGGCATTACAGCCGTCTTCGGCCCGGCTTGCTTGAATCCTGATGGTGCAGTGAGCAAGGGACTCACATCTGAGCATACCCTGCCACTCCTATAGTGGCCAAAACGATTCAGAAAGGGGGTGGTGATGGACAGAGCATCTGAGTTAAACAGAACACTCATACCCAGTCAAAAGATCAGGGCTTGATCCATCACCGTTTTTTAGCTCACTGCACCATCCCAGCTCAGAACCTGGCTATATGCAAATTAGCCTGACCCTGGCCCAGTGCATCATGGGAACAGGGCAGACCAAACTACCAAGCCAATTCTTTACTGGAAAGGAAACAAGCTTCCGGGGACCGGTTTCTGGCATTACAGCCGTCTTCGGCCCGGCTTGCTTGAATCCTGATGGTGCAGTGAGCAAGGGACTCACATCTGAGCATACCCTGCCACTCCTATAGTGGCCAAAACGATGCAGAAAGGGGGTGGTGATGGACAGAGCATCTGAGTTAAACAGAACACTCATACCCAGTCAAAAGATCAGGGCTTGATCCATCACCGTTTTTTAGCTCACTGCACCATCCCAGCTCAGAACCTGGCTATATGCAAATTAGCCTGACCCTGGCCCAGTGCATCATGGGAACAGGGCAGACCAAACTACCAAGCCAATTCTTTACTGGAAAGGAAACAAGCTTCCGGGGACCGGTTTCTGGCATTACAGCCGTCTTCAGCCCGGCTTGCTTGAATCCTGATGGTGCAGTGAGCAAGGGACTCACATCTGAGCATACCCTGCCACTCCTATAGTGGCCAAAACGATTCAGAAAGGGGGTGGTGATGGACAGAGCATCTGAGTTAAACAGAACACTCATACCCAGTCAAAAGATCAGGGCTTGATCCATCACCGTTTTTTAGCTCACTGCACCATCCCAGCTCAGAACCTGGCTATATGCAAATTAGCCTGACCCTGGCCCAGTGCATCATGGGAACAGGGCAGACCAAACTACCAAGCCAATTCTTTACTGGAAAGGAAACAAGCTTCCGGGGACCGGTTTGTGGCATTACAGCCGTCTTTGGCCCGGCTTGCTTGAATCCTGATGGTGCAGTGAGCAAGGGACTCACATCTGAGCATACCCTGCCACTCCTATAGTGGCCAAAACGATTCAGAAAGGGGGTGGTGATGGACAGAGCATCTGAGTTAAACAGAACACTCATACCCAGTCAAAAGATCAGGGCTTGATCCATCACCGGTTTTTTAGCTCACTGCACCATCCCAGCTCAGAACCTGGCTATATGCAAATTAGCCTGACCCTGGCCCAGTGCATCATGGGAACAGGGCAGACCAAACTACCAAGCCAATTCTTTACTGGAAAGGAAACAAGCTTCCGGGGACCGGTTTCTGGCATTACAGCCGTCTTCGGCCCGGCTTGCTTGAATCCTGATGGTGCAGTGAGCAAGGGATTCACATTTGAGCATACCCTGCCACTCCTATAGTGGCCAAAACGATTCAGAAAGGGGGTGGTGATGGACAGAGCATCTGAGTTAAACAGAACACTCATACCCAGTCAAAAGATCAGGGCTTGATCCATCACCGTTTTTTAGCTCACTGCACCATCCCAGCTCAGAACCTGGCTATATGCAAATTAGCCTGACCCTGGCCCAGTGCATCATGGGAACAGGGCAGACCAAACTACCAAGCCAATTCTTTACTGGAAAGGAAACAAGCTTCCGGGGACCGGTTTCTGGCATTACAGCCGTCTTCGGCCCGGCTTGCTTGAATCCTGATGGTGCAGTGAGCAAGGGACTCACATCTGAGCATACCCTGCCACTCCTATAGTGGCCAAAACGATACAGAAAGGGGGTGGTGATGGACAGAGCATCTGAGTTAAACAGAACACTCATACCCAGTCAAAAGATCAGGGCTTGATCCATCACCGTTTTTTAGCTCACTGCACCATCCCAGCTCAGAACCTGGCTATATGCAAATTAGCCTGACCCTGGCCCAGTGCATCATGGAAACAGGGCAGACCAAACTACCAAGCCAATTCTTTACTGGAAAGGAAACAAGCTTCCGGGGACCGGTTTCTGGCATTACAGCCGTCTTCGGCCCGGCTTGCTTGAATCCTGATGGTGCAGTGAGCAAGGGACTCACATCTGAGCATACCCTGCCACTCCTATAGTGGCCAAAACGATTCAGAAAGGGGGTGGTGATGGACAGAGCATCTGAGTTAAACAGAACACTCATACCCAGTCAAAAGATCAGGGCTTGATCCATCACCGTTTTTTAGCTCACTGCACCATCCCAGCTCAGAACCTGGCTATATGCAAATTAGCCTGACCCTGGCCCAGTGCATCATGGGAACAGGGCAGACCAAACTACCAAGCCAATTCTTTACTGGAAAGGAAACAAGCTTCCGGGGACCGGTTTCTGGCATTACAGCCGTCTTCGGCCCGGCTTGCTTGAATCCTGATGGTGCAGTGAGCAAGGGACTCACATCTGAGCATACCCTGCCACTCCTATAGTGGCCAAAACGATTCAGAAAGGGGGTGGTGATGGACAGAGCATCTGAGTTAAACAGAACACTCCTACCCAGTCAAAAGATCAGGGCTTGATCCATCACCGTTTTTTAGCTCACTGCACCATCCCAGCTCAGAACCTGGCTATATGCAAATTAGCCTGACCCTGGCCCAGTGCATCATGGGAACAGGGCAGACCAAACTACCAAGCCAATTCTTTACTGGAAAGGAAACAAGCTTCCGGGGACCGGTTTCTGGCATTACAGCCGTCTTCGGCCCGGCTTGCTTGAATCCTGATGGTGCAGTGAGCAAGGGACTCACATCTGAGCATACCCTGCCACTCCTATAGTGGCCAAAACGATTCAGAAAGGGGGTGGTGATGGACAGAGCATCTGAGTTAAACAGAACACTCATACCCAGTCAAAAGATCAGGGCTTGATCCATCACCGTTTTTTAGCTCACTGCACCATCCCAGCTCAGAACCTGGCTATATGCAAATTAGCCTGACCCTGGCCCAGTGCATCATGGGAACAGGGCAGACCAAACTACCAAGCCAATTCTTTACTGGAAAGGAAACAAGCTTCCGAAGACCGGTTTCTGGCATTACAGCCGTCTTCGGCCCGGATTGCTTGAATCCTGATGGTGCAGTGAGCAAGGGACTCACATCTGAGCATACCCTGCCACTCCTATAGTGGCCAAAACGATTCAGAAAGGGGGTGGTGATGGACAGAGCATCTGAGTTAAACAGAACACTCATACCCAGTCAAAAGATCAGGGCTTGATCCATCACCGTTTTTTAGCTCACTGCACCATCCCAGCTCAGAACCTGGCTAAATGCAAATTAGCCTGACCCTGGCCCAGTGCATCATGGGAACAGGGTAGACCAAACTACTAAGCCAATTCTTTACTGGAAAGGAAACAAGCTTCCGGGGACCGGTTTCTGGCATTACAGCCGTCTTCGGCCCAGCTTGCTTGAATCCTGATGGTGCAGTGAGCAAGGGACTCACATCTGAGCATACCCTGCCACTCGTATAATGGCCAAAACGATTCAGAAAGGGGGTGGTGATGGACAGAGCATCTGAGTTAAAACAGAACACTCATACCCAGTCAAAAGATCAGGGCTTGATCCATCACCGTTTTTTAGCTCACTGCACCATCCCAGCTCAGAACCTGGCTATATGCAAATTAGCCTGACCCTGGCCCAGTGCATCATGGGAACAGGGCAGACCAAACTACCAAGCCAATTCTTTACTGGAAAGGAAACAAGCTTCCGGGGACCGGTTTCTGGCATTACAGCCGTCTTCGGCCCGGCTTGCTTGAATCCTGATGGTGCAGTGAGCAAGGGACTCACATCTGAGCATACCCTGCCACTCCTATAGTGGCCAAAACGATTCAGAAAGGGGGTGGTGATGGACAGAGCATCTGAGTTAAACAGAACACTCATACCCAGTCAAAAGATCAGGGCTTGATCCATCACCGTTTTTTAGCTCACTGCACCATCCCAGCTCAGAACCTGGCTATATGCAAATTAGCCTGACCCTGGCCCAGTGCATCATGGGAACAGGGCAGACCAAACTACCAAGCCAATTCTTTACTGGAAAGGAAACAAGCTTTCGGGGACCGGTTTCTGGCATTACAGCCGTCTTCGGCCCGGCTTGCTTGAATCCTGATGGTGCAGTGAGCAAGGGACTCACATCTGAGCATACCCTGCCACTCCTATAGTGGCCAAAACGATTCAGAAAGGGGGTGGTGATGGACAGAGCATCTGAGTTAAACAGAACACTCATACCCAGTCAAAAGATCAGGGCTTGATCCATCACCGTTTTTTTAGCTCACTGCACCATCCCAGCTCAGAACCTGGCTATATGCAAATTAGCCTGACCCTGGCCCAGTGCATCATGGGAACAGGGCAGACCAAACTACCAAGCCAATTCTTTACTAGAAAGGAAACAAGCTTCCGGGGACCGGTTTCTGGCATTACAGCCGTCTTCGGCCCGGCTTGCTTGAATCCTGATGGTGCAGTGAGCAAGGGACTCACATCTGAGCATACCCTGCCACTCCTATAGTGGCCAAAACGATTCAGAAAGGGGGTGGTAATGGACAGAGCGTCTGAGTTAAACAGAACACTCATACCAGTCAAAAGATCAGGGCTTGATCCATCCCAGCTCAGAACCTGGCTATTTGCAAATTAGCCTGACCCTGGCCCAGTGCATCATGGGAACAGGGCAGACCAAACTACCAAGCCAATTCTTTACTGGAAAGGAAACAAGCTTCCGGGGACCAGTTTCTGGCATTACAGCCGTCTTCGGCCCGGCTTGCTTGAATCCTGATGGTGCAGTGAGCAAGGGACTCACATCTGAGCATACCCTGCCACTCCTATAGTGGCCAAAACGATTCAGAAAGGGGGTGGTGATGGACAGAGCATCTGAGTTAAACAGAACACTCATACCCAGTCAAAAGATCAGGGCTTGATCCATCACCGTTTTTTAGCTCACTGCACCATCCCAGCTCAGAACCTGGCTATATGCAAATTAGCCTGACCCTGGCCCAGTGCATCATGGGAACAGGGCAGACCAAACTACCAAGCCAATTCTTTACTGGAAAGGAAACAAGCTTTCGGGGACCGGTTTCTGGCATTACAGCCGTCTTCGGCCCGGCTTGCTTGAATCCTGATGGTGCAGTGAGCAAGGGACTCACATCTGAGCATACCCTGCCACTCCTATAGTGGCCAAAACGATTCAGAAAGGGGGTGGTGATGGACAGAGCATCTGAGTTAAACAGAACACTCATACCCAGTCAAAAGATCAGGGCTTGATCCATCACCGTTTTTTTAGCTCACTGCACCATCCCAGCTCAGAACCTGGCTATATGCAAATTAGCCTGACCCTGGCCCAGTGCATCATGGGAACAGGGCAGACCAAACTACCAAGCCAATTCTTTACTAGAAAGGAAACAAGCTTCCGGGGACCGGTTTCTGGCATTACAGCCGTCTTCGGCCCGGCTTGCTTGAATCCTGATGGTGCAGTGAGCAAGGGACTCACATCTGAGCATACCCTGCCACTCCTATAGTGGCCAAAACGATTCAGAAAGGGGGTGGTAATGGACAGAGCGTCTGAGTTAAACAGAACACTCATACCAGTCAAAAGATCAGGGCTTGATCCATCCCAGCTCAGAACCTGGCTATTTGCAAATTAGCCTGACCCTGGCCCAGTGCATCATGGGAACAGGGCAGACCAAACTACCAAGCCAATTCTTTACTGGAAAGGAAACAAGCTTCCGGGGACCAGTTTCTGGCATTACAGCCGTCTTCGGCCCGGCTTGCTTGAATCCTGATGGTGCAGTGAGCAAGGGACTCACATCTGAGCATACCCTGCCACTCCTATAGTGGCCAAAACGATACAGAAAGGGGGTGGTGATGGACAGAGCATCTGAGTTAAACAGAACACTCATACCCAGTCAAAAGATCAGGGCTTGATCCATCACCGGTTTTTTAGCTCACTGCACCATCCCAGCTCAGAACCTGGCTGTATGCAAATTAGCCTGACCCTGGCCCAGTGCATCATGGGAACAGGGCAGACCAAACTACCAAGCCAATTCTTTACTGGAAAGGAAACAAGCTTCCGGGGACCGGTTTCTGGCATTACAGCCGTCTTCGGCCCGGCTTGCTTGAATCCTGATGGTGCAGTGAGCAAGGGACTCACATCTGAGCATACCCTGCCACTCCTATAGTGGCCAAAACGATTCAGAAAGGGGGTGGTGATGGACAGAGCATCTGAGTTAAACAGAACACTCATACCCAGTCAAAAGATCAGGGCTTGATCCATCACAGTTTTTTAGCTCACTGCACCATCCCAGCTCAGAACCTGGCTATATGCAAATTAGCCTGACCCTGGCCCAGTGCATCATGGGAACAGGGTAGACCAAACTACCAAGCCAATTCTTTACTGGAAAGGAAACAAGCTTCCGGGGACCGGTTTCTGGCATTACAGGCGTCTTCGGCCCGGCTTGCTTGAATCATGATGGTGCAGTGAGCAAGGGACTCACATCTGAGCATACCCTGCCACTCCTATAGTGGCCAAAACAATTCATAAAGGGGGTGGTGATGGACAGAGCATCTGAGTTAAACAGAACACTTATACCCAGTCAAAAGATCAGGGCTTGATCCATCACCGTTTTTTAGCTCACTGCACCATCCCAGCTCAGAACCTGGCTATATGCAAATTAGCCTGACCCTGGCCCAGTGCATCATGGGAACAGGGCTGACCAAACTACCAAGCCAATTCTTTACTGGAAAGGAAACAAGCTTCCGGGGACCGGTTTCTGGCATTACAGCCGTCTTCGGCCCGGCTTGCTTGAATCCTGATGGTGCAGTGAGCAAGGGACTCACATCTGAGCATACCCTGCCACTCCTATAGTGGCCAAAACGATTCAGAAAGGGGGTGGTGATGGACAGAGCATCTGAGTTAAACAGAACACTCATACCCAGTCAAAAGATCAGGGCTTGATCCATCACCGTTTTTTAGCTCACTGCACCATCCCAGCTCAGAACCTGGCTATATGCAAATTAGCCTGACCCTGGCCCAGTGCATCATGGGAACAGGGCAGACCAAACTACCAAGCCAATTCTTTACTGGAAAGGAAACAAGCTTCCGGGGACCGGTTTCTGGCATTACAGCCGTTTTTGTAATGATTTTGGCCACCATGAGTGTGGAAGGGTATGCTCAGACATGAGTCCCTTGCTCATTGCACCATCAGGATTCAAGCAAGCCGGGCCGAAGACGGCTGTAATGGCAGAAACCGGTCCCCGGAAGCTTGTTTCCTTTCCAGTGAAGAATTGGCTTGGTAGTTTGGTCTGCCCTGTTCCCATAATGCACTGGGCCAGGGACAGACTCATTTGCATATAGCCAGGTTCTGAACTGGGATGGTGCAGTGAGCTAAAAAACGGTAATGGATCAAGCCCTGATCTGTTGACTGGGTAGGAGTGTTCTGATTAACTCAGATACTCTGTCCATCACCACCCCCTTTTTGTAATTATTTTGGCCACCATGAGTGTGGAAGGGTATGCTCAGACATGAGTCCCTTGCTCATTGCACCATCAGGATTCAAGCAAGTCGGGCCGAAGACGGCTGTAATGCCAGAAGCCGGTCCCCGGAAGCTTGTTTCCTTTCCAGTGAAGAATTGGCTTGGTAGTTTGGTCTTCCCTGTTCCCATGATGCACTGGGCCAGGGACAGACTCATTTGCATATAGCCAGGTTCTGAACTGGGATGGTGCAGTGAGCTAAAAAACAGTGATGGATCAAGCCCTGATCTGTTGACTGGGTAGGAGTGTTCTGATTAACTCATATACTCTGTCCATCACCACTCCCTTTTTGTAATTATTTTGGCCACCATGAGTGTGGAAGGGTATGCTCAGACATGAGTCCCTTGCTCATTGCACCATCAGGATTCAAGCAAGCTGGGCCGAAGATGGCTGTAATGCCAGAAACCGGTCCCCGGAAGCTTGTTTCCTTTCCAGTGAAGAATTGGCGTGGTAGTTTGGTCTGCCCTGTTCCCATGATGCACTGGGCCAGGGACAGACTAATTTGCATATAGCCAGGTTCTGAACTGGGATGGTGCAGTGAGCTAAAAAACGGTGATGGATCAAGCCCTGATCTGTTGACTGGGTAGGAGTGTTCTGATTAACTCAGATACTCTGTCCATCACCACCCCCTTTTTGTAATTATTTTGGCCACCATGAGTGTGGAAGGGTATGCTCAGACATGAGTCCCTTGCTCATTACACCATCAGGATTCAAGCAAGCCGGGCCGAAGACGGCTGTAATGCCAGAAACCGGTCCCCGGAAGCTTGTTTCCTTTCCAGTGAAGAATTGGCTTGGTAGTTTGGTCTGCCCTGTTCCCATGATGCACTGGGCCAGGGACAGACTAATTTGCATATAGCCAGGTTCTGAACTGGGATGGTGCAGTGAGCTAAAAAACGGTGATGGATCAAGCCCTGATCTGTTGACTGGGTAGGAGTGTTCTGATTAACTCAGATACTCTGTCCATCACCACCCCCTCTTTGTAATTATTTTGGCCACCATGAGTGTGGAAGGGTATTCTCAGACATGAGTCCCTTGCTCATTGCACCATCAGGATTCAAGCAAGCCGGGACGAAGACGGCTGTAATGCCAGAAACCGGTCCCCGGAAGCTTGTTTCCTTTCCAGTAAAGAATTGGCTTGGTAGTTTGGTCTACCCTGTTCCCATGATGCACTGGGCCAGGGTCAGGCTAATTTGCATATAGCCAGGTTCTGAGCTGGGATGGTGCAGTGAGCTAAAAAACGGTGATGGATCAAGCCCTGATCTTTTGACTGGGTAGGAGTGTTCTGCTTAATTCAGATACTCTGTCCATCACCACCCCCCTTTCTGAATCGTTTTGGCCACCACAAGTGTGGAAGGGTATGCTCAGATGTGAGTCCCTTGCTCACTGCACCATCAGGATTCAAGCAAGCCGGGCCGAAGATGGCTGTAATGCCAGAAACCGGTCCCCGGAAGCTTGTTTCCTTTCCAGTAAAGAATGGGCTTGGTAGTTTGGTCTGCCCTGTCCCCATGATGCACTGGGCCAGGGACAGACTAATTTGCATGTAGCCAGGTTCTGAACTGGGATGGTGCAGTGAGCTAAAAAACGGTGATGGATCAAGCCCTGATCTTTTGACTGGGTAGGAGTGTTCTGCTTAATTCAGATACTCTGTCCATCACCACCCCCCTTTTTTAACCTTATCCTAAATACAGCATGTCTTGAAGAGATAGCCCAAGCGCTGCCTTGGCGAGACCTACAAAAATTGGCATTTCTAATAATGCTACTAACTCCAACTACAACAAATGCGAGACTTATTGCATTTGCAATGCTTGTTCTTCTTGGTTATTGCATGCAACATAGTCTGCAAGGGCTATCACGGTTAAACACATGCTTTACAAGTCACATAAGAAAGGATGTAGTGAAGACTACACAACGCCATTGTTGCTGGTTACACTCTTCCAAAGAATGTAATACACTAAAGTTCTGAAAAACATACAAATACTCAAAGTAATGAGTAATTCTCAGTGGTGGAAATAAGAATTGTGGAAAGTAGACCTTGGCAGCCGAAGATGGCATATGCAAGGCTCTGAGTCTTCTCGTGATTAATTATCTGAATTCGGCAGATGGGGCAAGATTTGGTGCCCCCTTTGACATGGCCAGGCTCTCACCAAATAGGCTGAGCTTGGCCAAATGGGAAGTGGCCAGTTGGGCCTACTCTGTTTACAGGGACCCTGCACGAGCTCCAGATACACCTGATCTCTCCAGTGGCTAAAGACTCCAGGACGCTGTGGGAGAGGCACAGAGAATTAATGGCCAATTGCAGTGAGATCCGCGAGTTGTGCATTGCTGCTCGGACCTGAATTTTAAACAAACAAGCGTAGGCGAGTCGTGGGCAACAAAAGGAAAGACGTGTGACCGCCATTGATAAACAGACAGCTTTAAGTAAAAATAAAAGTAAATAAATAAATGTTGAGTTAGGCGAGCCGCACATAACAATAGAAAAGACATGTGGTTGCCATTATTAAAGATCAAGCGCGGCAAGCTGCCACTTTGGAACTAGAGAACTGATGCTTAAAAGCATTGCAGGAGAGCATGTCCTTCCTCCAGCAGGCAGGAGAAAACTATTTAAGAAAATAGTGCTACAAGGCTTCTATTAAAACGTACCGAGTAATGTGTAAACAGGGGGTGTCCTCATGGGAGGTTACAAGAGGAGAAAAGGCGGTATAATGGAGGGACTACTAAACCTATTGACCAATGAAAAACACCCATCTACAAAGGACAGTGACAGGAGCCCAATAAAAAAGATGGGCTCTCATGGATGTTCAGGGAGCAGCAAAAACACTCCTTAAGCAACCCACTCAAATATCACTGTTATTTAGTTGGCATAAAGCAAGAACCACATATCATGTAATCACCTTTCCAAACTATTTCAACAAGAAACACCGGATAATCATTGACACAGCCCATGAATACACCAAAAATATATAGCAATCATCTCAGCACTAAACAGAGGTTACTTAAACATTTTAAAAAACACCACATGTCTAAAACAAGGCAACCAATCTGGTACTCGGCCTATGTTGAAGAGATCACATCTATTCAAGGCTCTTCAACACTCTCTGCCCACCAGTGAGAACTAAAAGGGAATCCAAGGCCTAACTCATGAGACTGGGGCACTACTGGAGTACCAAAAAACCCAAAAACAAAGCCCTACTTAATATATTCCCCAAGATGCCTAGCAAAGGATCCTACGCATTAACCATCTCATCTTCGAAAACAACGAGAAAGTACTAGGACTAATCTAGGCTCCATCCTCTGGAATGACTTATCTTAATATTTCAATGAATTGGAACACTACCAAATAGGACAGATACTGAAAATGTAACTGTACGCTGCAAAAATAATGTATATGAACCTGCTGCCACATCTCACCTATTTTCTTCAGCTCTGAAGCTTTGAGCACCGTGAAGCAGTTTGCTGGGGTATTCGGAGCTATAGTGTTTTATTCACTATAAGAGAGTGTACTATAACAGTTAGCTGTAGGAGCTGTTTCTTCAGCATAACGGCCCTGGAATGTCAGCAATCCTATTACAAACAGAAATGTTTAAGTGGTTCTAATGCAGAAAAGCATTTGCAATGTAATAGGTCTAGCATTTTACGCAAGTTTGAGCTATTGGCATTGTAAATCACAATGCCTTTTATTTATGGTTTGTGTTTTAAAACATAAATAAATGGCATTTTCATTTACAATACTGATTACTTAAACTCTCGCAAATGCGAGACCTATTGCATTGCAATAAAGGGCCTTCTCGACTGCTTGTTAGATTGTAAATATCAGAGGAAGAGACTGGCCTGCAACGTCTTCAAAGTAGTGATAAACAGTGCTGTGAAGAAGATGTGTAAGTGTTGTAAATTACACAGCCACTGTGTGTGGAGTGGGAGTTACATATGATCAGAGTCAGCCACGGCCGGCAGTGGGAGTACCTGCAGGGTGGTGATGTGGGGAGGGGGAGGGGCAGGGTGGGGGGTAGTAATGTATGGATTACGGAGTTTTAGAGTAAGTAAACATTTAAATAAATAAAACGAATTTCGTTGCGCGCACTGCATCGCATTTGGGGATGCAGTGCACTCAACAAAATTCATTTTTTTTAAATTTAAATGTTTACTTACCTGGGAAGATCCGTAATCCATACATTACTACCCCCCACCCTGCCCCTCCCCTTCTCCACGTCACCGCCCTGCAGGTACTCCCACTGCCGGCCGTGGCTGATCAGAGCTATAAATACTAACAAAGTGCTCCAACACCTTTCACTCTGTGATTACACTGTAGCAACTCAAGAGGAAGAGCGGTAGTTGGGCTATTCCCTGCCCTCTCTGTGATTCGAGTGTGCAGTTGGGCACTGCGTAATGTCATTGCTATCTTTGGCCTAATAAAAATACACTTCAGCTGTAGAAGGGCCCTGGCTTCACCTCCTGGTGCAGGGTGGGCGGAGCTTTATGGCATGCATGGAGGGAGGGATGGATGGTCTTGGCGGCAGCTCTGGCCCCGTACAGTGCCCCTGCTTTACTAGTGAGTGAGAGGCGCGAGGTGGTGGTATTAGTATTGGTGGTGGTGGTATTGATATTGGTAGTGGTGGTACTGGTGGTGGTGGTGGTGGTAGTATTGGTAGTGCTGGTGGTGGTGGTATTGGTGGTGTAGGTATTGGTGGTGTTGGTATTGGTGGCAGTATTGGTATTGGTGGTGATATTATTGGTTTAGGTGACGGTATTGGTATTGGTCGCGGTGGTATTGGTGGTGGTGGTTTCGGGGGTGGTATTGGTATTGGAGGTGGTGGTATTGGTGGTATTGGTGTAGGTGGTATTGGTGGTGGTGGTGGTATTGTTGGTACCGGTATTGGTGGTATTGCTGGTTGTGATATTGGTGGTGGTGATATTGGTGGTGGTGTTGGTGGTGGTGGCATTGGTGGTATTCGTGGTGGTGGTGTTCTTGGTGGTGGTGGTTGTAATGGTGGTGGTATTGGTATTGGTGGTATTGGTGGTGGTATTGATGGTGGTGAAATTGGTGGTGGTGGTATTGGTGGTGGTGATATTGGTGGTAGTGGTATTGGTGGTGGTATTAGTGATGGTATTGGTGGTCGTACTGGTGGTATTAGTGGTGATATTGGTACTGGTGGTGGTGGTAGTATTGGTATTGGTGGTGGTATTTGCAGTGATATTGGTGGTGGTGTTATTGGATTGGTGGTGGTGGTATTGGTGGTGGTGGTGGTATTGGTGGTGGTGGTGGTATTGGTAGTGGTGGTGGTATTAGTGGTGATGGTATTGGTGGTGGCAGTGTTGGAGGTGGTTGTGGTATTGTGGTGGTGGTGGTGTTAGTGTTGGTGATATTGGAGATTTTGATGGTGGTGGTAGTATTGGTGGTGGTAGTATTGGTGGCGGTGGTGGTATTGTGGTGGTAGTATTGGTGGTGGTGGCATTGGTGGCGGTTGTGGTATTGGTGGTGGTGGTCTTTGTGGTGGTGGTGGTGCTATTGGTGGTGGTATTGGTGGCGGGGTATTGGTGGTGGTATTGGTGGTGGTGGTATTGGTGGTATTGGTGGTGGTGATGGTATTGGTGGTATTGGTGATGGTATTAGTGGTGGTATTGGTGGTATTAGTGGTGGTGGTATTGGTGGTGGTATTGGTGGTGTTATTGGTATTGGTGGTGGTGGTACTGGTAGTGGTATCGGTGGTAGTGGAGTTTGTTTTGGTGGTAGTGATGGTATTTGTGGTGGTATTGGTGGTGATATTGGTGTTGGTATTGGTGGTGGTGGTATATTAGTAGCATGTATGGGTGGTGGAGTTGGTGGTCACACGCAGGATCTTTGGCTCTTATCCCTGACTGTGAGTGCTCTGTTACAGATGCTTGTAACTATTGTGTAGTTCCTTGACTTGAACTGTCAGTTTCATGTTTCTGGCATATTTCTTTTCACTGCTAAACACCCGTTTTTACTTTAATCTCAAAATTGTACTTACTTTTATTTAAAGCTGCCTGTGCTCTGCTGAGCTGGGAGGCATCTAAATTATTTAGACCGCCCATAGCGCCATCTCAAGCCCAGAGCTTTCATCAGTCCCAGACTCACCCCTGTTGATCATAGTTCTACTCTACTTTTCCTACACTTAACTTCTGGATATAAAGATGACCACGGTAGCTCATCAACTGTACAGTACATTGCACATGATTCTGCAGCAATTACCCAGATAATTGAAGGCTGCATGCAAGGGCTGCTGAGGAAGGAACTGCGGGGTGGGAGACCTGCAAGGGAAGAGAACAGAGTCCTAACTACTTCTGCTTCAAGCACATTTGTTCACATGCATTAGCAGTTTGGTGTTTCTTCCTCCAAAGTCCTAAGAAAAAGCATGCAGGACCTGCCTTGCAACTTATTTACATATTTCCCCCAAATTATGCCTTTCTGAAGTGTTTGTGACGTGAAAGGTGCAATGAGCTCTTACCCCCAAGGTCAGCCAAATCTCAAATTTGCTGCTTAATCAGGGAATGCTTGCCAGCGATAATTCGTTCCAGCTGCTGGCCATGACAGAAAGTTTCTCTTATTCCCCTTCTCTTGTTATCTATATTTTCTTATTTGTTTCCCCTGTACAGTTTTTCTCATTCTCAACTCTTGAATCCTCTCTTCCCTGAAATTCTTTTCTGGATACCTCTTCTATCTCAACCTGCTATACTGCCCTTCCCTACTTGTGATCTCTTGCTCATTCTCTATGCTTCTCCACTGCTATCGCTATACCCCACCATCTCATTTTATAAGGTGTTAGGCTCTTCTGTCTTATTCGGCTCGATACCCAATCTCTCTTTCTTGCCTTCTCCCCCAAGTCTCTGGACCCCCCTGCTCCTAGGTAAGGTGTTCTACTCTTTGTCAAGTACCTCATCTCTCTCACCCCCCACAAGACTGTCTCTGTACCCTGCTCTCTCTTCCATGAGGTGTCTTTCTCTCCTTTGTCTCACCTATCTCTGTGACTCTCTTGCCTTCCCCCTGTATTTTATTTATTGGTTTATTTTAGAGAATGTTATATATAGTACTGGCAAGACCTGAGGATATCAGAGCCCTTTACAACACTAACACAGGCCATAATATCAGACAGGAATTAGTAAAAGTAAATACCAGAATCAAGTGTTGCATCTGTATTGGTGTTGAGAGAAACACAACAATCTATACATTGAGGAGAGTGAAGATTACCAATATACACTATGCTTTACTGTCCAGAGGGTTAAGGCGTCGATTAAGAAGGAGATCCTTTAGTTGTCTCTTAAAGATCTGAAGGAGGGGTTGGTCCGGAGATTTTCTGTTTGGGAATTCTAGATTTTGGGGTCATTGCCCAAGAAAGAGCAAACCAGGGCTTTTTGTTTATGTTTCTTTGGGGGATGAGAAGTAGGGTGTTGGTGCTTCTAAGTCTTCTTGACTAGCCTGACTTGGTGAGTTTTGCCACCAGGTAGGCTGGTTTACCCTTGTGAAGGACTTTGTGAACGAGACAAGCATTTTTGAAGTGACAGCGAGCTTCAATTGGGAGTCACTTTAGATCTTTCAGGGAGGGGGAAATGTGATTGTGTCTTTTGACTCCAGTGACCATCCTTGCTGCTGCATTTAGAGAAGTTCTTATGGGGGCTAAGTGGAGCTTTGCTGTGCCTGTGAGAGTAGCATTCCCGTAGTCTAGTCTGGACAGAACCAGGACTTGTACTGTGGTTTCGAGATCATTTGGTGGAAGGAAGGACTTGATTTTATTAAGGAGTTTTATGTTGCAGAAGGCACCCCTCATGCTTTATTCTTTATGTGTGAGCTCATGTTCAAACTCGTGTCCAGTCGCATTGCCAGCAATTTGGCAGATCGGCCAAGGATAGATTGAAGTTTAGAGAGTTTATAAGCTTTAGCCATTTTTAGACCTGGGGTGTCTGTTTGTTGTTGGAGAGGAGAAGAATGTCTGTCTTTTCTTGGTTGAGTTTAAGGTGGTTGTGTGATAGCCAGTTTTAGATTTTTGTGAGTGAACCATTTAGTCAGCATATGTTATCAAGAGAGGATATTTCCACATAAAACTGGATGCCAGCTACATAGAGGTGGAAGGGGATGTTTCCTTGTTTGAGTATGATAGCGAGGGGCTCCATATTGATATTGAAGAGTGTAGGTGAGAGAACTGAGCCTTGGGGAACACCTCTGGTTATGGCAGAGGTATCTGAAGTCGAGTTGGTTATTTTCATTTGTTGAGAGTGGTTATGAAGAAATGATGTGAACCAATGCAAAATCAGGCCCTCAGCTCCAACATTTTGTTTGAGGCTGTTTAGAAGAAGCTTGTGTAGGACTGTGTTGTAGGCTCCGGATAGGTCTAAGAGGATGAGCAGGCAGTATCATCTAGCATTCAGAGATTTGTATATGTCATCAGCTATACTTTGTATAGCTGTTTCTTTGCTACATCCCTTCCTTAAGACTGATTAGTGTGAGTCAAGGAGATTGTTGGTGTTGATGTGTTGGTTGAGGAGGAATAGAACACATTGCTCAAGAATTTTAGCCAGGAACGGAAGGTTGGAAACGGGCCTGAATTTGATGAGATCATCAAGGTCTGATCCTGTTTTTTTTAGCATTGGAGTGACTTGGCCTAACTATATGCCGTCTGACATAACCCCGGTAACTAGGGAGCTGTAGACTGTCTATGTACCCTATCCTCTCCTGTTAAAGGTCTCTACCTACCTTCTTTGCCAACCAGTGGTCTGCAGTCTCTCATACTTTCTTCCATGCAGACTGTCTCAGTTCCACGTTCTCTACCATGTCAGCCTGCTGCTATGTCTTCCTTTACTGTTTCTCACTCTTTCCCCCTGTATTTTTTCTGTCTCCATAACTTCTAATTATCTTCCCTGAAGTGTCTTTTTCTCCAGTCTAAGCTTGCCAAGCACCAACCTGTGCATCTCTCACTCTTGCACAGTACCACACTGATCCAGTTTCATACCCCCTCTCCTCGCTGAAGAACCTGCCTGTCTTAACTCAACTTGCCAGGTATCTGTCACTTGCTCTTTCCTCTATGCAGCACCACCCTGTCTCTCTGTACCCATCCCTTTCAGAGTTCTCTTAAGCATCTGTTGTCCCTCTCACTTCACTGCCTGTGGTGCCCCTCTTTCTCCTCTGTATTCTGTCACTATCTTAGCATAAGCCCACTTCCCCTGTCCTTGCTTTCCTGTCCCGCCTATCCCATCCCACTTCAAAATAAGAAAGCTTTGTGACCAGGTACCAGTGCTGGCTGCATCATAGCAATTTTTTTTTAACTGTTCTTTTAGATACAGCTATTTCCCATTAGTATTCGGGCTAAAATTCACAATAGTAAACTCGAGGTGTGGCAGGCTAAATTACTTTTTATTTACCTCAAAATCTACTATTTCATGTCTTTTTTCCTAGAGTGCCAGGTGTAGCTACTTTTTCATCAAACAAACATTAGCTCATTGTTTGACATTCATGGTCATCCAGTTACTCAAGCTATCTTTGTTTTACTCCAGACTGGTTTGTGATAACAGTTTATGCACAGGTGGTTGTTCTATACTTCACAGCTACTCTCAACTTAAAAAGTAGTGCTTTGAAAGAATAGTGCTATGGCATAGCCAGTGCTGACTGCATCAGAGGACTTTTTTTAATGACTTTCAGTCATGCTGAACAGCAGTGATAAGGCTATTCAACATTGCTAAAAATATTGACAACACCAAATCCTCTCAGTTTGCAGAGACCTATTGGCTTTACCACTACGTGTTTCTTGTGTCTGGCCTCCGTAAAATATTTTGCTTTGGAGGTGAAGTCCCATTCCTTGTTACCCATAAAATATAACTGTGTTAAATTCAATTTGGATTCATTTGCCAACAATTTTTGGTAATAAGTACAGGCGAACAAATCAAATGTGAAGAGCTAATAGCAAGATTTTGTGAATAGCTACAAACTTACAAAATTGTGGTTAAGTGCTACTTTAGTGGGTGGCACTATATGTGCTGCAGACCCACTAGTACCATTTCATTTACAGGCCAAGGGTAACAGGTAGTACCATGTACTAGGGGTTTACAAGTGAATTAAATGTGCCAATCAGGAGTAGGCCAATGCTATCATGTTTGAGGGAGAGAGTACAAGCACTTCAGCTCTCGTTAGCAGTAGTAAATTGCGCAGTCATAATGCCAACAAAAACAAATTCAGAAATTAGGAAAGGAGAAAGCAAAACATTTGGGGAAAGGTCAGCCCAAGGATGTCAGGTTTAACACGGTCACACACCCAAATCGTGACTGAGTAACTTGTTACAGACTTTCAATTTGTGGTTTGCAAAAAAGTACAGGCATGTCTGCAATCACAAATGGCCTGATTCTGTGAATCAGTACTTTTGAAACTGCTAATATGGCCAGAACATCAAGTGCCTAAATTCTAACAGGAGGCCTACATTTTTGCAGTTCATGTTAATTTAAATCAGGATCTGCACGTGCAAAAGGCATTTATTTGAAAACCTCTAATGTACAAAATAATTGTGTGACAAGAACTTATTTATTTACAAACTTTAATATGATTAACCCCTTCGATGCTGATGACGGAGCGGTTCCGTCATCAGCATCGGTTGGGCTGTGCTGATGACGGAACCGCTCCGTCATCGGCACAGACCTCGGGGGGAGTGCTTGCACTCCCCTGGCGCTCCCCCCCTGGGGCATCGATGTTGTTCATTTTAGCAGGGGTGGCAGCGGAAGACTTTCCGCTGCCACCACCGGGCCCCCCCACGATTCCTGGTGACGTCAGCGTGCTCAGCGCGCGCCGACGTCATCAGGAAGTGCTGGACGCGCTGTAAGCAATTTGCCAAAAAAGGGCCCGTTTTCACTGCGAAATTGCGGTGCGAACACGTTGCGTTTTGCGCTGTTTCCTGTCGCAGGCACTAGGCAGACCCAAGCACTAGGCAGACCCAAGCAAGTGTGGTACCATTGTTTTCGGGAGACCTGGGGGAACACAAAGTGGGTGGAAATTTGTTTCCAGAACTTTCCACCACAGAAATGTGAGGAAAATGCATTTTTTGGGACAATTTGTTAGGTTTGCAAGGGATTCTGGTTAACAGAACCTGGTGGGAGGCAGTTGAGTCACCCCATCCTGAATTCCCCTTGGTGTCTAGTTTTCAAAAATGTATAGGTTTGCTAGGTTTCCCTAGGTGCCGGCAGAGCTAGGGTTCAAAAACCAAAGGTAGGCACTTTGCCAAAAAAGGGCACGTTTTCACTGCGAAATTTCGGTGCGACCACGTTGCGTTTTGCGCTGTTTCCTGTCGCAGGCACTAGGCAGACCAGGCAAGTGTGAGGTACCATTTTTCTCGGGAGACCTGGCGGAACGCTGGGTGTGTGGAAATTTGTTGATCCACGCAGATTCCAGAACTTTTCACCACAGAAATGTGAGGAAAATGCGTATTTTCCCCAATTTTTTAGGTTTGCAAGGGATTCTGGGTAACAGAACCTGGTGGGAGGAAGTCGAGTCACCCCATCCTGAATTTCCCTGGGTGTCTACTTTTCAAAAATGTATAGGTTTGCTAGGTTTCCCTAGGTGCCGGCAGAGCTAGGGTTAAAAAACTACAGGTAGGCACTTAGCCAAAAAAGGGCCAGGATTAACTGCGAAATTGAGGTGCGACCACGTTGCGTTCTGCGCCGTTTCCTGTCGAAGGCACTAGGCAGACCCAGGCAAGTGAGGTACCATTTTTCTCATAAGACTTTGGGGAACGCGGGGTGGGTGGAAATCTAAAGATCCACGCAGATTCCAGAACTTTCCACCACAGAAATGTGAGAAAAATGCGTTTTTTTCCAAAATTTTTAGGTTTGCAAGGGATTCTGAGTAACAGAACCTGGTGGGAGGCAGTCGACTCACCCCATCCTGAATTTCCCTGGGTGTATAGTTTTCAAAAATGTATAGGTTTTCTAGGTTTCCCTAGGTGCCGGCAGAGCTAGGGTGCAAAAACTACAGCTTGGCACTTTGCCATAAAAGGGTCAATTTTTAACTGCAAAATTGAGGTGTGACCACGTTGCATTTTGCGCCATTTCCTGTCGCAGGCACAAGGCCGACCCACACAAGTGAGGTACCGTTTCTATCGGGAGACTTAGGGTAATTCTGATTTGTAAATCAACTGTTATTACCTATTGTGTTTTCATGCATTTCTCCCTTCTCAATGAAAGACTTTGTGTAAAAGAAAAATCTTTTTGAAAAATGACCAATAATTATCATGCTAGTATGAGTATTCCCAATTGTGAAAATGTACAAATATATACTGTTTCTAAACTCTATAATTTGTACCCAATTCAGAAATACATAGGTGTCTTTATACCGAATTTTCCATGTATACATTTTCCAAGAATAAGTGCTCTATACCTAGTAAATAATAAAATACCATTGAAAGTTGCTGGTCAGTTTTTGGCTCTGGGTTCGTCGGGTTCTTGGTGAAACTACAAGTCCTATATATCACCACAAGCAGGAAGGTCAAACAGATGTAACGGTATATTGCTTTCAAAGAGTTGTCAAAATAACAAGAAGTTATAGGTGAAAACGTTGAGACAAAAGGCTGTTTTTTCAACTAATTTTCAATTATTCCAATATTTAACTGTTAGTTTCTATAAAGAAACCTTCATGGATTTAGACAAATGACCCCTTTCTGGATTTAGAATTTTGTCTACTTTTCAAAAATCTATAGCTTTCCAGGATCCATTATTGCTTTCAAACTCATTTCTACCATTAACTGGAAGGAGGCTGAAAGCTCTAAAAATAGCAAAAATAGGCTATGTCCCAGACAAATGCCAAAACTGTGTGAAAAATGTTGGTTCTTTGACAAAATACTGTCATTCCCTAAAAGCTGAGGAAATGGAGATTTCAGCCCCACAAACCCTTTTTTGATAACATTTGCAGGGAAAAACCCAGAGGCTTTCATTTGCAGCCCGTTTTTGCCTTTTTTCTGAAAAAAACTAACATTTCAGTGTATTTTGCTTAATTTCTGGGACCCCTCCAAGGGAATCCACAAACCCTGGGCACCTTTAGAATCCACATGATGTTGGAAGAAAAGGACGCAAATTTGGCATGGATACCTTATGTGGTCAAAAAGTTACAGGGGCCTAAGCGCGCACTACCCCCAAATCGCCAAAAAAAGGCTTAGCACAGGAGGGAAAAAGGCCTAGCAGCGAAGGGGTTAAAAGACAAGAGTGGCTATCTTACAAGGTGTCTTTCTCATCCCCCTGCTATTACTCTTGTAGCCCATTTTCAAAGCAAATGTCTTGAGTGGGTGACTTTCTCCACTTAGGAAAAAAGATAATTTGTGATGGTGGTAAGGATCATTTTTTTTATTTTTAAAAGATTTTGCTGAAAGTTTTGGACTTTACTATGTATATATGCACACACATTTTATGTTGATTTCTGCATAATGTTTTACATTTATTGTAAAGTAAAGAAACAAGAATAAAAACTTAAAAGTTAAAAACTTTTTATATACAAATAATTGTATTTTAATAATCCATACTACTATTATAAAGAGAGAGCTGAAACCTTTGAGGCGGGTAAACTCAAGAAGTACAGCACCAATCATAACACCCAATACAGCATAGGAAAGGGGAGTTGCAGTAGATGGACATAGGCTATACAGATGGCCACCATATACATTAGAAACGTCAAAGAACCTTAGGGGTAAAGTAGTCCCTTGTGGGCGTCGGCGTGGGCGTGTAGGGGCGTGTTCGTGGGCATGTCAAACTACACACATTTTACTTTGTGGCAGTAACCGTTGTCAGAGGGGGGTGGGCGTGTCAAACTACACACTCAGAGGGCTGTGGGCGTGTCGGGGGCATGGTCGTAGCCGTGTCAAACTACACACATTATACTTTGTGAGAGGGGCGTACCACAGCAGCGTTCTCAGAGGGGCGTGCCACAAATTTTATAACAAAAAATGGCCGCGTCATTCAGTAGCGCGCCTTTACATTCATGAGTTATAATCACTTCTCACACGTCCGTATATAAGACACAAGGTGCGCCACATTCACGCACATTGCCATTCAGGCGGCGTTAATAACAAATGTTGCGAAGCAACCTTTGTGGGCATACGCGTTACCGATCTCAACCGGGGATAAACACAGGCGTCTCAGAATGCACATGCCCACACGTCTCAGAATGCACACGCCCACACACAACAATGCTGAACAGCACGCACACCTCATGACGTGCACGAACGCTAATCTCAGTGTGATGAGATTAGCGTTCGTGCACGTCGTGAGGTGTGCGTGCCCTTCAGCGTTGTTGTGTGTGGGCGTGTGCATTCTAAGACGCCTGCTGCATTGAAAAGCAGTGGGGTAGCGTTCGGTAAAGTTTGTTGTCCTTCAGGTAAATCTTTTTTATACCCGGACAATGTCGGGACGGGCAGCTAGTTTTATCTAATACTCATTATTCAAATCTTGTTTAATTTTCAAAATGTATAATTTCTGATGTAAAAAAAAGCATAAACTTAATGTGAATATAAAATTAACTTGATGATTTATCAACACTGTACAGCAAATTGACAAATGTGTAATACAATGCAGCTCAGAAACAACAAGTGTTTGGCCACATTGTGCTAGGTGTCAACAACAGCACAACGCCATACTTTACTGAGATTAGCTTGCTGCTGCTATCATCCATTGCACTCATTCTCTGATTATGTTGCCTTGCACAGTTTACAGCCTTGTACCATTGTAGTGAGATGAGTGTGTGGCTGTCTAAGATATATTTTATGTTGGAAACATATCATTCCAGTATAAATTCAGCAGGATCCCACAAATTTAAGTTATGCTGCGCATTTCAACTAACAAAAGATGCATATATATTTTTGGTCAAACTTTTCCCTATGTTAACCCCTGATTCAAGGAGGTGCTATTTTTTTATGCAAAAACCCAATTTCACAATATTAGTGGACTGCTTTTTGTGTCGAAATCTAAGTATTTTCACTGGTCCTCCCAAGTAACAATACCTTGAAGTAACGCAAAGTAGTGCCAATCATTGTTTGTATTGGAAACATTTTGCTCTGAAAAGTAAATGCCAATGCACTGCTTTTCATTAATTCGCACCACTTAAAGGCCCTTTTCTATAGCACAAATTCTTAGATAATATGGGTGTTTGTGGTTTTCTAAATTCAAAAAGTGACCAAACCGTTGAAAAATGTTGATGTGGGAATTGCTTCCAATACCTAATCTGTTTTTTACTGGGAAATAGGCCTAAAATATTTCAAAGTATAGTGTTGTACTACTGTGCATTACCATACATCAAGTAAGTGAGTGCTACATGTTTGTTGCAAAGCTACAATCCATGGTATGTTATACAAAAACCTGTCCACTAACAATTTTCTACAAGTTCTTGTTTAAATAAACTATGATGCCCTGAGGCAGATGTACATAATTCTAGTTTTTAACTATCTACTTTAAAGAATATTTGGTATGATAAACTGTACAGCTCACATTTATTGTTCGCAAAGTTTTTTTGTCAGTCTAAGCATAGAATTTAATAATTTAAAGGTGTCCTTATACAATATCCTTTGCTTAGACTAATTAATTCAACGTAAAACATTGTGGGCCTCATTACAATGTAATTTGGAAAGCCTGGTAGTTTAAAGTTGGACCGTCTTTTAAAGATGGTGTTTCCGCCTTCAGGATTATGATGTCCGTTTCCAACAACCATTCCATGTCGACCTTTCCAACATGGAAAGGCTGTTGGAAAGGAACTTTGGGGGCCTGAGCAGGGCCCCTGTCCCTCTGCAGCTTCAACATGTGGGCCAGAGGTGCACCTATTGTGCCCCACACAACATCCCTGAACTGCGTGCCTGCCATATGGTGCAGGGATGTTTACAAACTTCCATTTACAATGGAAGCTTATAATGCGGGTAATTTCCACCCTCCGCACATGCTCCCATTAAAAAATTAAGTTTGCGAAAGCACCATGTGTAGTTGCATCCAAAAGAGGTGGTTGGTCGATTCCCAAACCGCAACTGTGTCGGTCAGAGGCAACTCCGACCAACATCGTAATGAGGCCCTGTATGTATAATGAACAGTTCATCATACGCAAAGATATTAACATACTAAATAATTTTCGAATTTTGTTTATTTATCTTAAGGAGACATTTATTTTTATAAACGGTTTTCTAATGTTGTTAGGACATCGGCCTTTGTTTAAATACATTTGTAAGCTGTAAACAAAAACTAAATCAACATTGTGCAGTGATGTGCAACTATTTTGATGTCTTGCCCTGGTGCAATGGTTCTAATAAATTACATTTGTGCTTTCTGGCCTGCATTATACACATTTTTATTAAATATGCCCTAACCTTTGTACAAATAAACCAAGCCAATGTTTGTATTAAAGAAAAGCAGTCAGAAGCCTGAGGCTTGTGAACAAGAATGAGGTGTCCAGACAAATTCTGAACTGCCACAAATGTTTAAAGGAAGTACAGTTATGCACCAAGACAAAGATCATTCCTATAGTCAAAACAGGAACTGATAATACAGTCAACTGAAAATTTCCATGACTTCAAAACAAACAATTGTTATAGTTTTTGTAGGATTTGTTTTTGGAAATATGTATAATATTTTCCAAGAATGATTTGAATCAAACATCTTGTTTATAGGACACCACAGTTTAGACCAGACTAATCAAAATGTGACCAAGATAATTTTTCCTTGCAATTATATTATAATGAAGTAGAAGCTCACTAATAATAAACAATCTTTATGACTTCGACCCATTTCTCATTTGTGAAGTCCTGCTTTACTCTAAAAGAAACCTTTTTATGGATATTGTATGGTGTTGAAAAACAAATATTTCTATACAAAATGTCTGTAATAGACCCCCATATATCGCCACATTAAAAAAGAAATGAAAGGAAATAGTATTTAAAACAGTCTATTTAAGAATTATTATTTAAGGTCATCTGGGCAAGATTCTCTGCAGAACAGAGCTGGCTCAATCATGGCCCCTTGTAAAGGTGGGGAGCCCTGTGGCAGTGCTCACTTTGATATCCAACATTCTGGATACAGCCATCATGCAACACTCTATGTTTCTTTGAATTCATTAAAAAATAATCTAAAACAAATATGTTGATTTGAATGTTGGCCATGCAAAATATAATGTTGACTCCAAATGGACATTCTAAAGTAGATAATAATGGCGTGAATTTTAAATATGGTCTGCTTAAATAAAATGTATGTTGTACATAAAGCAGAATTAAATACATACTTGGCTCGTATTGAGGGGGCTAACTGTCTGAATCCAAATTTTCTGAAATTATGTATGTAAATTGAAATATCATTTGCTAATGCCAGAATTTGCCAGATGTGATGAAAAGACTATGTGAAGCAGTGTCTATAGATTTGGACAAATCTAGTAGGAATAGTGTTGTTGAGACATCCATGTCAAAATTGCCCTTCAAATTTGTGCAACATTGCCAGCAATGTAGTTTTTATACTTCACAACTGCCATACCGTGACTGGCATTGATGGAGAAAGATATTCTATTCATGATATGTTGGAAAATACCATGTGTAGGAAACGTGCCATTTCTGTGAGGCCACACCTGATTTTTCACTTTTTGATGGCCCCTTCATTTTTGTTGGCTGTAGAACTCTATGAGTTAGGCTGATATAACCCTGAACTCCTGTTTACTAGTTAATCTCTATTGCTATATCTGTCAGAAGCGCCTTGAGACCTGACGGCTATACAAAACCCAGATAACAATAACAATAACAACTCTATGCACTTTACCCATTCTAACCAATGATAAAGTGTGCTCTTCTTTTTAACATTGTAAAATTTGCATAATCCCTGATTGACATGTTTAACTTGTCTCCCTAATATATGGTATAAAGAGTACCCAGGGCCCGTACATTAAGGGGCTGATTCCGATTCCGTACCCCTGCGATCATGGGGGGTGTTTGTGTGCTTTTCCGTATGACTCGCCCTTACCTGACCTGGACCGTACAAGTTGCGTCCTCATACCCCGATCCTGATCGTACTCGTCGAGTCATACGGCATGTGTACGAGTCGTACGGCATGTTTACGAGTCGTACGGTTCACGGTTTCAGCCTTGCAATACGTACAGATCGTGACAATGCGGACGGATTCACGGAATATGGATCGTACTATGCGACTCGGACGGATGTGTACGATTTGTACGGAGAGGGCTCCAGATACAAATCGTACGGACGTTTTTTTCCCCGAATCGGAATCGACCCCTAAATGTCACTAGTGGACAAGAGACTTGGATATGCGACGAAACCCCATTCATTGAGGGTTACCTACAATTAAATCGACCGGCCAAGAAAAAAAGATTTGGTGGACCATCTGGGGGGATAATGACCTTTGTTTCAACAAAAGTAATAAGAGAAGTAACACTGATAAAAACAAAATGTAAATGGCTATTGACTTGTAGACTAGAACAACTGACATCGGGAAAGAAACATAAAATGCTGATTGTTATAAATGTTTATATGCAGTGGGACAATGCAGCAGAGTATGCTATTGAGGTGGAAAATTTCAAAAGGGATATTGACTTTTTATTAGAAAAATATGTCTTAGATGTATTGATAATCGTGGGGGATTTTAACCATGAGTTATACCCTAAGAAGGTTGATATCTGGAATAGAGATTTGTTGGATGTTTACGGTATAAACTATGCCAGTTTCCCAGTATGCGATCCCTCGAAACAGGATATGGAAATAGTAACATTTCTAGGAGGAAGGGGTCCTCTCTGCCTAAATGGCAGAGTTAAAACAGACTGCCCGGCAGGGAAGACCTTTAAAATAGGCTCACAGAATTGCCCGATTGACTATATGTTTATGTTAGCCTGGAATTTTCACCTAGTACAGGAATTTAAGATATATCAAAGTGAAATTAGTGACCACACTCCACTGCATCTAACAATAATGGGGGGAGGAAAGGTGCATAGAGATAAAGTGATCGCACAAGAAGTTGAGTACCCCAAACGTGTGACGACAAGACTAACTCAGGAAAAATTAAAGACCTTTCAACTTAAAACTGAACCAGAAGATTTTGGGGGTAGGGGCTTGGAATGGTATATAGAGAAGATAGCCCAAGTAGTTCAGTGCTTAAGAATAGAATTAAAAAAGGATAAAAGAAATAGTACAAAAACCCCTGTTAGTCGAGTGAAATGGTTCTCCATTGACTGCCAATCTAAAAAAAGGGAGATACGGGCAACGCAAAGAAGTCAAAGAAAAAATTATCTCAAGAGAGAGAAAAATACTTAAATAAGTTGAAAATTGATTTTAAAACAATGGTTACTGATGCAAAAAGATCATACAAAGAGAAATGTTGATTAAACTTGTTAGTATCAATTGAAGATAAAAATTTGAGGCAATTCTGGAAAATGGTAAAAGCAGCGTCTGGTCCAACAGACGGAGAAATAAAATGTGTCGTTAGCGAGGCGGCTTGGGAGGAGTACCTAAGGGAACTGTATAAGGCACGAGATCCCCAAGAGTACACAGAGCCCCAACCCTGGCAGGAAATATTGGAAGATCTTAAATTAGATTTCAATGAACAGCAAGTGGAAAACATAATAAGAGAATTGAAATTAACTCGTGCAGCAGACCCCGATAATCTTCCCCCTATAATATTAAAGTCAGAGATAAAGTGGTGGGCGAGACTCTTTGCCCAGATGTTTCTTTTAATACTTTCAGAAGGTATAATGCCACCAAATTGGAAGGGCGCTGTAATCAGGCCAATCCATAAAAAAGGTAGTATGGACAGACCACAAAACTATAGACTGATTAACCTTCTAGACGTAGGAGAGACGGTCTTTTCAAAAATTGTGTTAAACTGACTAAACGCGTGGGTTAAGGAGTTCTCAATTGTACCCACTGAACAGGAGGGTTCAGAGAGGGGCACTCCACGATAGATCACTGTTTTGCACTGTGGGCAATGGCAAGGAAGTCAACGGAACAAAACGGCAAGCTATGCTGCTGTTTCGTTGACTTCCGAGCAGCGTTCAACTCAGTAGACCGGGATTGCTTATGGGAAACTCTCATAGAGAGAAATATCCCCAAAGACCTATTGACTATAATAAAAGAATTACACCGAGGTGATTGGTCTCAAGTAATCAGAGACACTGAAGGGTCATTACCACAAAAAATACCAATTGCAAATGGCCTGAGACAGGGCTTTGTTTTGGCCCCACAGTTATTCTCCATATTCCTGTCAGATTTACCCACCTGTCTAGAGGTCGAGGGTAGTGCAAGCCCCAGAATGGACGGAAAAAAGGTGCCCTGCCTTCTATATGCAGATGACCTGGTAATAATAGACCAGACAGAGATAGGCCTTCAAAGAAAGCTGAAATCTTTTAATGAATACTGTGTTTGGAAATTTTTAATAGTAAACTTAGACAAGACAAACATTTTATGCTTTGGTAAAAAGGCAATTAAGTTTAATTGGTTCTTAGGTGATCTTAAACTAGAAACGGTTAACGAATATCGTTACCTAGGTATATGGTTCGATAGAACATTAAACTGGCATACTCATCTGGAAGCCCAAAAAGCAAAAGTACACACATCAATCTGTGGACTAAAAATGTTTAACCGGGAGTATGGGGATATGTTACACCGTCCATTACTAAAAACCTTTAATGCAATGATACCCCCACAAGTCCTCTATGGCGCAGAAATCCTTTATTTGAGTGGTAAGGGAGTCTGGGACCTGGAGGAAGGGAAATGCCTGAAAAGACTATTATCCCTACCCCAGTCCTCAATGGCCCAAGCAATAAGAACGGAAATAGGAACAAAGTCTTGGGGGGGTAGAAGTACAAGCTGCGTTAATTAGATTTTGGAAACGATTGGAAAATACAAAAGGCCAAAAAGTTGCACAATGGTGTAGGAAAGAGATCAAAATCAGTGACCTAAAATGGGCAAAAGCTTGTAGGGAAAGAATGGTGCAGGCTTGTGAAGGGCTAAAGGTGGAGCTGTGCCAAGAAACCCAACAAATAGTTTGTACTAAGAGTGATCTGAAAACTAATGGGCAAGAAGTATCCAGAAAGACTGACATGGGATACCTTGTAAAGAAAAAATCTGTAGAATTTATGATGCACTCATGGTCAAAGGGAAACTGGTTCCCCTATTTAGATACTCTACCAAATCGCTGGTATAGACAGGAGATAGTAAGGATGCGAATTGGGATTAATCCGTGGTCAATAAATAAAGATCTTAAATTAAAAATGTTAGACCATAAAGGATATTGTAGGTGTAATTTGGGCACCAAAGGAGATTTGGTGCACATCCTTCTTGACTGCCTAACAATATTAGAACAGCGTAAAATGTGGCTGCGCCCAATATTTCTAAAATATGCTATAAGAACAAGGGCACAGGCGGTCAACCTTTTAACAGAAATGCCCTCAATCGCAATCGCCATTGCTCTAGGGAAATACATAAAAGTAGTCCAGAATTTCCAAAATAGCCAGGAGTAATTTTTTGGAATTTTAAAATATTTAAACTATATAATTTGTCTAAGAGAAAAAAGGTTGTTTTAATAATTTGTTTTTAAGAGATGTATATAGTGTGTGTAAGTCTTTTTAAACTATAGTGGAATATCTTTATCTGTAATGATTTTTACTACCTTCGTGTAGAATATTTTAAACTTGTAGCTATGCCTTTACACCTGTTTAAAGATTTTGATCTAAATAAACACTAGTGGACAGCAGAAGCTATTATGCCTTCAATTGCAGTGACACTGCAAACATGACCTCAGGACAATTTATATAGCCTGTCTGTTTTAAACTGCATATTTGACCTGTCAAAGCCCTTCCTTCTAAATGTTTATAGGTCATCCCTTTTTAGGATCCCTCATTGCCCATAAGGCTGGGTACATGGAATTTAAAAGTAGCACATGTAGAATTGTAATGATAAACGCACCCTTACAGTGAAGAAGACCCCAAAGCTATTTTCAAAGCAGGAAGCCTAGCTGTTCCATTGGAAAATACTGGGTTACATTATGAAATGTATTACTGTTAGTTTTAGTTTGGAAAGAGCTAGAAAAATAATAAAACAACTATTTCTAATAGTTATTAATACCCAATTCAATGTTGAAGTTCGATGTTTGATACATATTATGGAAAGGGTACTTCTAGAAAGTCACTTTTTCTTTGCATCAAGGCTCAGGAGGCCCATTTTGTTGTTTTCTTCCACTTGTGCCAACCGATAATTATCATTTGAAGACATATGAAAACAACTCCCAGAGCAGAGAACAAATGGATAGGTTTGGGGTGGTCGTCGTGTTCCCTGAACTAGATGACGATTCAGATTGGGCCTAAAAATTGGATTAACTTCAAATATGTCTTCCCTGTTACAGGCAAATGTGATCTCACCACTGGGAAGAGACTTTCTTTTGACCACCCCAGCCAGACAGGCTCCAATCGATGTCAGCCTCTTTTTGACTTTACAGTGTCAAACCTTACTGGAGTGTCAAATCATGCTTAACATGTCTGCTCAGGTTTACATAGAACACACGGGGCACACTTGGAAAGCAGAGAAATAGAATGCCAAAAGCATTCTTTTGGATCCATTATCAGGTTTTTAACCCCTCCCATGCTCATGACGAGCTGAGCTCGTCATTAGCTATGGCGCTCTGGTGCTCATGACGAGCTCAGCTCGTCATGGCCCGTGGAACGCTCAGGTGCGGGGAGAATTCCCCTGCTATGCTGAGCGTTCCACGGGAGCCGGTGCACCTGTGACGAGCTCAGATCGTCATGAGCACAGGAGCGCCGTGCCTCATGACGAGCTGAGCTCGTCATGAGCATGCGGGCGCTGTTCGTGCCCCCCACCCCCTCAGCACAGCGGGGGAATTACCCCCGCAGCGAAGGGGTTAATATGAAACATAACAATAAATACATACATTATTAATTATTTTATTTAAAATATTTACAATTTCTGTTCTTATTAATTAACACTTCTGTCTATCTGTTTCAAAATGAGGTAAACATAAAGTATTGAGTGACAGCTATGTTGCCAGAATACGTGAAACAACAATCATTTTGCACAGCATTTCAGTAGTGTATAGCCACCTTACTCCCAACTGTATCACATCTGAAAATAATGATCTCCAAATTCCAAATGTACGTTGTACAAAAAAAATTATTTTGTAGGCTACCAATTTAAATCTACTTCCAGATAGACTCTTTGGATTTTCTGTTGGTGTCATTACACATGGATGTAGAGCAGAGCCTTGGTCACCTATGAATAAATAATATTTCATACAATAATTTAAAATAAAATGCAATAATAATGTGTTGAACACCTTTAATTGAAATTACATGAACTACATTATTTAAACTGAAATATCAGTGAATTATGACAGAAAGTACGTATTTTGTTTTTATGGATTGATCAAATACAAAAATATAGATAATTATATCACTTATACATGCATTATTACAGAAATAATTCAATTGGAACAGACAAGTGGAAAAGATAAATACAAGTACTCACTCATAGAGTAAAAGCCTATCTCCATCGATTCAACTCAGTGAATTATGATTAAATACCGCTGTAGTTGGTACGAAAGATGAGCGGGCACTCTGTGAAATGACATACACAAAAAACATTTCTCCTTCCTTTGTCTTCATCGCAGTGTCATTTGTTAAAGTTGTACACTGTAGCTTAGCATTATGATTTCCATGGCTACGGATCAATGTATTGTGGATAGTGTCATGCACCTTTATAAACAGGTGAATGTTAACTGCTTTCTGCTCATGCTATGATGATGCATAATTTTTCCAATGTTAAAATTTGACAGAAAACCTTAGCAAACCCGTCCTTATGTTTACAGAGTCTGCCTCAGAGATGAAAGATCAATCCATATGTCTGGAATAGATCAGTGGTGTGTGAAATCCCTGTAATTTACCTTTGCATGGTTGTGCAAAATTTCCCAAAAATGATGCAAAATACAAGAAATGCAGTTTGTGTTAAATAATGATGCTAGAGGCACATTTTGAGTTAAAACCATAGGACAAAACGGCAAGCTGTGTTGTGCAAGCACACAGCCATTTTGCTTACTCCTCCCTGCTCCTGCCTAGCTTTACCACTTGTTTCTCTCTTTCTTAGGCCCATCCACCTCCTTCCACTCTTTTCACGTCCACCTCGCCTCTTTTTCAAACTTTACTTTCAGTTTTTGTACTTTTTTAATGCCTTGTACATATATTTTGAACATGTTATCTCCATTTGTTCATTTTTTCTATCTTCCCTATCTATCGCCAAGGCAGGTAACACTGACGTGCCCTTCAAGACACCCTGTTATCAGTAGCAGCACAAACAGGTAATGCCCTGCCAGATGAGTTAGAGGTGCAGCACTCATTTCTTTTAGCACATCACCACCCCCCTCTCATGCTAGCAGCAGACGTCAGTCAAGGGAAAGATAAAGCCTGGTGCACAAGCTGTGACAGGGGATGGTGCAGCTTGCGCTGTCACACCAGAGTCTCCCTCTTCCAGTGGCAGTGGCAGGTGACACACTGCTGGGATGAACTAATAGACCAAGTGGAGCACATGTTTTAACAGCTTGGCATCTCAGGGGTAGCACTAGGTAAGTTATTTTAATAAAAATCATATTTATCAAATTTAAGAGGCATTATTTACATCATAGGAACGTTTACGTGATGTAAATGTATATACGTAGATATATTTTACCTACAAGCGTTTGCTTGTTGGTAGTTATAGTTAGGACATAGTTTCCATAGGAAAAGCATGTATTGTTTTGCCAATAACTTCGTTGCCGTTTGATGAATCCTCATGAAATGTTCAAAACTAGTTTGACACATATTTCAGCTGTTGTTTTGAAAGTTATGGGGTGATTGGCCAAGCAGGGGCCAAGAGAAATGGGGCACCTAAAAGTGTTTTCCCAATTAAATTTCCTTTAGGGATTTTAGACAGTTACAGCCCAAACCACTGAATGGAATTACACCAAACTTGGTAGAATGGTAGCGATTGGTCTAGAGAAGTGCCTTTTTCTAATTTGGTCTAAATCCGTTCAGTAGTTTAAATATTAACCAAAATCCAAATTTGTGTATCTAGTGATGTGGATCCTCGAAGGACCTGACAGCCCCCATGCTGAAAAGTGACTGGCTGCCGACACTTCAACCAAAAATGGTTGGCAGCCATCTTGGGACTTGGCATCAGCCGAGTCCCACAAAAATCATTAAAAAAAGAAAAGGGGGCAGGGTAGGAATATCCTAACCCCCCCAGGACTCTTTAGGGGGTCTCACAATGACTCTGCCTAGCCCAAAAAGTATTTTAATTTTGTATTTTTTGTTGGGGGTTGCAGTGGATCTGTAGCTCCAACTGAAACATTTTTTAAAAAAGGTGCTCAGGCACCCGTACTTGTGTAATTTTTAACCCCCGAGTGGGCCAGGCCCCGGCGGCATGCAGGATTATAATAATATGCGGGGGTGTCCCGGGGACCGCCACCTTCCCGGGGCAAATGTTTGCAAATAAATGTGTGGGGACCTCCACCCCTCATGGGCATTTAAAAATATAGGTGAGGCCAAGCCAAGCCTGCAAGGCTCACCCATGCACTGAGGACAACCACCAGTCCTGGTGCTGCAATACATTAAAGTAGGGCGTCCGTCACTGACCTCCTGGGACCGCCAGCTCCCTGTGGCTAAGTTCTACAATAGGGAAGGGCCTTTTGGCCCCATTTGTGGAGCCATTTATGACCCTGGGGAGAACCAGCCCCCCAGGCCTGGCTCCTGCTACATCCCTAGGAGGCCACCCTTAGAAGCAAGCGGTTTGCTTTTTCTGTGTGGGAGTGGACACCTCCCACCAAAAGCAAACATAACTCTGCTTTCAGCAAACCAGAACTGTCAAATAGCTCCGGCTTGCAAAAAGTGGGGTTTTCATCGGCTTCCCTGCATGCATATATGTATGCAGGGAAGCAGATGAATGCATTGCTCCTGCAATCAGAGAGCTGATATTTAAAGCAGCTCCCTGCTTGCGGCAGCAATGCCAGCCTTCAGTCACCGCGTGGTCCCATTGCTCGAGTGACATGGCTCGGCTCCAGGGTATAGGGGGCCTGGGGCTAAAATCATCCCAGGGAGGGAGGCAGTGCAGCCTCCCACCTCATGGTATGATGGCCAGGCCCGAGGGATGCAGTCCCTGAGGCTGAAATTAGTCCAGAGAGGTGGTTCGCACCCCTTCCCAAATAAAAAAGAAATAAAAGAGTGGGCCCTGGGGGATGGGGCCCAAGACTAAAATCGGCCTGTGGAGATGGCCTCCCTCATTCAATTAAGATAAGACCCTGGGAGACCGCAGTAGATATCAGCACGGGGAGGGGGCCATGTAGCACACCCTCCCATTTGAAGTATGGCCAGGGCCTGAGGGATGGGGTCCAAGGCCAAAAACAATTCCGGACCCCCCTCCCAATTTCAATTAAAGGTTTGGCCACAGGTAGGTGGTGGTCCCAGGGGCCAGGGAGTCCCTGCAGTCCTCACTCCACATTTTTTTTTATTACAGATTTAGCCCCGGGTAGTCCCAGGGCTTCAAAAGACCCCAGGAGGTGGGTCCTCATGGCCCCCTCCATTATAAAAAAAGAAGCCTAGGGAAAGCTGTGGTCCCAGGTCCTAAAGAGGCTCAGGGAGGGGGTCAAGCTGCTCACTCCCCTTTATCCTATATATGTTTCACCATGGCTGTATGCCCCCCCCCCTCCACTTTAATTTATAAAAAAAAATGCCCTGGGTGATGGGGTCCCTAGGGTTAAAGAGGCTAGGGGATGGGACATGATGCCTTCCTTCCTCTTAATTAAAAGAAAGACTGTGGGAAATGTGGTCTCCAGAGACAATGGGGCTCTGGGAGGGGGTCCATGTGGCCACACCCACCCCTTTAAAAGAAATGTCCCTGCAACATGGATCCCCAAGACCTAATGAAGCTCATGGACAGGGGCCATAAGACCCTTAATACAAAAAAGTCACGCGTGCTCTATTTTAGGTAACTATCGCCCAATTAGTTCATTGGACAATTTACAAAGATATTTTGCAAACAGATTCTACACAAGTTGATTACCTGGATGAAGGAGAATACAATTATTTGGTATCTCCAAGAAGGCCTTAGGACGAAAGTCACTATGGTTGACTAAGTCTTTCGCTTCCTTCTGGTCAAAGGGAAAATAGTTAACTTCATAGCTCGCAACTTTTATTGACCCAGGGCAGCATTCAACATGGTCCCCTAGATAAAACTGTGGGAAATTCTGGGGAAGCAGGGTGTGTCCCCAGGACTTTTATCGCTGCTAATCGAACTGTATTGAAAAATAATGCTTAAGTTCACTGGGTGCCACTTGATAAACTTACAGAGAAATTTTACATTAATAGGGGAGTACACCAAGGGCACGTCCATGCCTGACTTTTTTTTATAAATATCAATTGATCCATTAAGTACCTCTTTGACTGTAATAATGATCCTCCCTGTATCATGGGCTATAAAGTGCCTGCACTCTTATACAAATGACACTTTATTGTTGTTAATACTGTTTGTTTTACATGGATCATGGGCTGGAAATCAATGTTGACAAATCTGAGATTATGGTTTTTAACCCACACAACATTTTAAAGGGGACATTTTCAACCAATGATTTTATCTAGGAGAGAGATCCCAAATTTGATTATTTAGTAATGCATCCCCCAGACTCAAATAACTGGAGATCACAGATAGAAAAATGTGAGCTCAGTTTAAGTCATAGCTCTATGGCCCAGCGAAAACTTGTGGAAAAAACAATTTGCAATGCTGTAGCATTGGTACTAGAAATGTATACAGCCAAAGTAGTGAGTGCTCCATCATATGGGGCTATTGTAAAGCTAACTCTTTATACAAGAGTGAAAATAAATGTATTACGTTTGTATTGATAGCACCGAAGAGTGTGCCTACTTTTCAGATCTGATTAGATGTTGCATTATTACAAATTTCCCATAAAAAAGTCAAACTTTTAGTCTATTGGATACGATTATGAGTCACGGACAAGATTGTACCCTATAGAACAGCCCTGCAAGATATAACACATAAATCTGAAACATTTATTCTAGCTTTGGCTGATCATGTAAAATTGTGGTATGAAAAGTTGGGCTTAAGTGAGGTTTGGAATAATCCTTCCAGTATCCCTTGAAATAGTAACAAAATATTAAAGGTATGATTCAGGCAATATGTCTCAGCCAGCCAGATTTCAGAGACAGGTGGGATTGTAACTGATATATTTTTATCATGCAAATGTGATATTCCCTATAAAGAATTTTTAGATCATCATTAAATCAGTTAGCACTAGAGCACATTATATAACATTCAGACTTGGCATCCTTCTCATGGCAACATTTACAGGTGGTCTCAACCTAAATTAAATTCCACATGGTGGCTGGTTTGTAATCTCTACCGAGAGATTGGTGAAGAATTGTTATTCTTCTGTAGCACACATTGTTTACCAAGGCCCAAGATTATTTTTCCCCTTGGTAATCTTCTAAGGATGAAAGATCACAATAGGGGTTCTGTAAAGCAGACCATTGTCAGATTTTTCTTCTTGGTTGTTAAAGTTTTGGAGCTTGCTTAGCAAATCAGTGGGAAACTTTTATCCTAGTAATGCAATTCGCTTTTTAGATTTTTTTTAAAAATGTTTCTATGGATTGTTTTTTTCATTTTTTTGTATTGTTTGTATCTTGTTGACGGATAATGGATGATCGATGAATAAATAAATATTATATATATATATATATATATATATATATATATATATATATATATATATATATATATATATACATTACCTACTGGCGGTCGCCAGTAGGTATATATAGTTAGGATTTTTTCTCTATGGGATTTTTGAAAATTCTATGTCTAATAACTTTGGCGTTTGTGGACGGAATTGGCTGAAATTTTCAGGAAAATGGCACATTTTGTTTCTGAGCAGCCCTTGAAAATTTGGGGGGGGTTTGTCAAGGGGGGGCCGAGAAAAAAGGGGGGTCCCAAAACGTGTTTTTAACATTGAGTTTTCCATAGGGCGGTTGGCCTCACTTTTAGCCCGAACGGCTGAATGGATTTGCACGAAACTTGGCAAAATTGTAGGGACTGGTAGCCCGATGTGCCTTTTGTAGGTCTCAATATATGTGCTCCAGTGGATTTTGAGAAATTAACGTTTAAAAAAAGATATATATCTGTAACAGCGGACCTGGCAGCGTCCCAGGACGCGTACTTTACGCGCAACGGAGCTTTGTGAAGCGAAGCTGATTGGTTCTCCGGCGTCTGTCAACATTCCAAAAAGTCCGTAGCGGCCGCCATCTTGTCTCTCGGTAGGATCGAGAGACAAGAGGAGGTCAAAACAAAGGGGGAAATAACTATAAGGGGGCATAGTAGATCCTCGCTGACCCCCTAGGTTTGATGTGGAGGTTTTAAAAGGGCCCCGCGGGGCAAAAAAAAAAAATAATAATAATAATCGAACGGCTGAATGGATTTGCACGAAACTTGGCAAAATATTAGGGACTGGTAGCCCGATGTGCCTTTGCTAGGTCTCAATATATGTGCTCCAGTGGATTTTGAGAAATTAACGTTCAAAAAAAGATATATATCTGTAACAGCGCTCCGCTTCGCGTAACGGAGGTTTGCGAAGCTGATTGGTCATTCTGTCACTGGGCTATAGTTGGGCTACATCTGGCTGATATTTGGGCTACATTTGTTTTTTTGTGTGTCTGGCGGCCATCTTTGGGCTACATTGGGCTACATTGGGCTTCATTGGGCTACATTGGGCTACATTTGGGCTCCAACATATATATAGGCCAATGTAGCCCAATATATATTTTTCAAAGTTAATTTTCGTAAAAACCACTGGAGCATATATCTTGAGACATAGCAAAGGCACATCGGGCTACCAGTCCCTACAATTTTGCCAAGTTTCGCGGAAATCCATTCAGCCGTTCGAGCTAAAAGTGAGTCCAACCGCCCTATGGAAATGAAGGAAATGAATGGGTAATTTGTAATTAGCAAATAGCTAATCGCAAACTAGGAATGGTAAAGAATCGCTATTTATTCCTTAAAGTTCGCTATTTAGGAAATGCAAAAAACTTTGATGATACATATGGCGGTTCATCTCTAACAAGATAAGAAGCATAGGGATACATTTATGATGACTGGCGCATCACCAGGGATGTGTTAGTCATTCTGTGCCGCTGTTCCGTCACCTATGATGTGCTGCATTTACAATGCGGCGCATCATGGGGCAAAAACAGCACAGATGCGTGATGTATCTGTGCCGTAAAGGTGGCGCATTGCTGGAGTTGTATCGCAAGTGTGATGAAGCTCCAGCAAGGGTCGGGGGTGCCCCTGTCGCAGGGTTTCTGTTCTCACACAGAACTGTGGACAGAGGATTGGAACCTCGGCGAATTAGGGTGTCCCAAAACTCACGTTAGTAATCAAAAACTCCTTAGCAAGCTAGGTACAGTGTCACATTGGATATAACAAACTCTCAATGTTTAGACAATCCAGAATATGAACTTATAGTACCTCAGGATACGTGGAACTCATGAACAGTCGGTCGTTATATATTTCTTAGAAACCAGAACATGGAGTTAAGAAGAACACATGTGTATTTGAAATGTTTATTTACTAATGCCGTCTTCTCAGGCGTAGTATCTTAGATAATAGAAGTACACATATTATCAGTAGCAAAATTACCAGCATAGTTACTAGTACATAAAAAGCGAATGGTGACAGTATGTTAACATGCTGTAAATGAATAAGAGTTAGCAACACTTATAAGCAGCCGCGGGCCGTGGAGGGAGTTACGGTGGGGCAGGGAGGCGGGGAAGGGGAGGGGCAAGGTAGAGAGGGCTCCACCCTGCTTCTCCCCCTCCCCGCCTCCCTGCCTCACCGTAACTCCCTCCACGGCCCGCGGCTGCTTATATCTCACCCTCCCTAATACACATATTATATTATTTGCTAAGAAGGTCTCTTTGTGTTGGTTTAGGGCGTGCCCATACTTTAGTGTCTTAGATTTGAAGGAATCACATCAGCATACACCAGCTCTCTCTTCATGTGAACCGCATCAACTGTTGTGTATGTGTGTTCGGCAAAGCAATATAAAACCCGCCTCATGCCCAGAATTGGCAGAAGTTGCACTTATGTTATGAGTATGAAGTCGTGGAGATCAGACCTCATAACAATTCTGTATCGTGTTGTTCTTGAAACTTTAGCACTCGCTGTACAGATATAGTTTAACAAGCAAAGCAGATAGTAGAGCAATAACATATTATTCTCATGTAAACCACGATGAACTACTAGGTGGAAAGCTAAAGCAACAACTAAGTGTCGTGTGCAGAAGTTGCAAAAAAGGAAAAATGGCGTTTAAACCGGTAATGAGCCCATGCTAACTTAACACGGTGTAAAGATATCCAGGACCTAGATGACACCTCCCCATGATCCGGAAACGAACTGAATAAGATAATAGAAGTGCCATCTCATGAGAGCAGATTGCAAGTTTATATGTGGACGGTCCGCAAGGTAAAGCATTAAAAACTAGGAAAATTTAATGCTAAAGAAAAATAAAACAGCCAAGTACTTTATCGAGTCTTAAGCCAATAGGCAAGGTAAATAATAAAAACTTGACAAATAAGTCAATGAATTGTCAATGAAATGCTAGTACTCAGCATATCAAACATGAAAAAGGTCTATGACATAACTGTGTATGCAAAATAAGCTGCAACAGCCTCCAATAGGAAGTCACCGTCTTCATCCGAAAACAGTTCAGCCATCCAATTTAAAAGCGGAAAAGAACATACGTGCTCTCCCAGCACCGGATCCTCTATCACCATCAGAGGACAGCTCGGTGGGTTTTCAAGAAAGCTCTGTTCCAAGAAAGACTGTGCTGCCGCCAGTAAATTCCAGGGACCAAGTAGTCCATGCATCAATGCCACAGCCATAATCCTTTCGCCAGGACAAACCAACTCGTGAGTAATGATAGGAGTCATCAGCTGATTAAAGTCGACGTCAGGAGAAACCGGTCCGCAGAGACACAAATCAATGGCCCAATCGAAATCACAGGTCAGGCAGTGAAATACAGGCTGGACACAGGTGAAGTAGGAGAATCGAAAAGATAATCCATATGCCGTGCTTAATATCGCCAACGGCATTGTGCCATAATATTCTAGCATGCGATTGCGGAACAGTGTCAGCAGCTGCAGGGTGGGAGGTTGCATAGGAGGGACATCCATATTTAAAAATGTAAAAAAGCACAAGAGCGTCCGCTGGTAATGCAAGTAAAAATGCCAATCCACGAACCAGAGTGGAGAAAATAGAATGAAAGGAAGCAGGGATGACTCCAAAGATTTTCTCAAATGAAGTCACGAGACCACTGGTAACAACTTTAAAAAAGTGCGCCAGGGTCTTTGTGGAGGATGCGTTAAAGATAGTCGGAACCATCTTGCTGAAATTGAAAGGCAAATCTGAATTAAAAGTATTCCTTTTATCGTAACAGTAAGTGAACGGGTTATTTGCTGCAGAAATGTTCTATTTCCTCCCACACATGAACATAGGGAGTTTTCAATCTGGCCACAAATACCAACCTTGGGACAGATTTCAACGGCATGGCAAGAATAAGAGCTCTTTTGTCTCAGAGAGAGGTGGCCTTGAGTTCGGCCCGTGAAACTTTCGTGCTTCACATAGCGAACACCCGTACAGAGGTGCAGACCCTTTTCAATTAACTCAGAACAATCTTCATTATTGAGCATCAAATAACTACCATTTTCCAACAACTTGAACGTGGGGATGATAGCAGGAACTGGCGTGCCTTGCAACACGCAAGCCATATTTGGTCGGTGTTTGTTGCATGAACCGTGTAACTGTATGTGCCTACACTTTAGTGAATGATCTGGCGTCTCAGTGCATTCCTCTCCATTCAGATAAACTTCTTGATCATCTTTGAAACATCTGTATGTGTATGGAAGCGACCAGACCTCATGAAGAAAAGCACTACCTAAAGGTTCATAACGACCTATTGGTATATATTTCATACAATTTGAAAACTTATATAAAGCAAAAGGCAGCGTTATTAAACCGTGGATAAGGCACGTTGCCAAAAAACCCGCAATCCTCTGCTGATGATGTCACTGAGCATGTCATGAATGATGTAATATGTGACATCATCAGCAGTGGATTACGGGTAATAGTATCTCTAGTTTACTCCCCTATAGCTGTCTTTTTTTTAACATAAGTGTCTGTTTCCTTCCCTTATACTTACTGTTTTTGGTTCGCTTCTAGTTCGCGTACCGGCGAGCGAACTGGGAAGCGAACTAAGAGAAATAGAGGTTGGCACAGTTCCAAATATTGTACCAATTTTTTAATAACGGGGAGGTAGTTCTGAAAAGAACTTTTTTTTTTATTGTTTTTGTTGTTTTATATTTTTTTTATTATTTTTCGGAACATTTTTTTACTTTTTTTGAATTTTTCTGAAGTTTTATATTTTTTTGGGTTTTTCTTGGAGGGGGCAATGAAAACGATTCATTGTAAAGGGCTCAACAGGAGCAACAAAACAAAAAAAGAAGTATTTATTATTTTGGGCGTTTCGTACAAACTTGCATATGATAGTCAATAGCTCTGTTGATCAGAGTGATGCTTTTTTCTCCGTAGGAAATGAATCCATCGCAAACTGTATTTTTTCTCGGTTCCTCTGGACAGTCTATCTTGACATATAAGGCAAGTTACGTATCTTGCATTTACTTTTTTCTGACCTTTGGGAATTTTAAAAAATTGCCAAATGAAGTTTTCTTTCCGGTGAGACGTCCTGGGCTGCTCAGGCAAAAACTGCCTCTCTTCGTGCTCGTCGTCCTGTTCCTCTTCTTCTTCTTCTTGTTGAATTATAACTTGAGCAGGTGGTCCACTCTTCCTTGGATGTGGTGGAGGTGGTGGGGAAGCACCAGCTGAAGCTACTAAAGAAGCCATTGCTCAGTGATCACAAAGGGTCTTTCTCTCACAATGATGAAAGTCAGAGTGAGGAAAGAAGGAGGGATTTTCATCATTTGGGAAAAACAAGAGTTCTCAACCAATCAAAAGTGTTCATTTTAGATTATATGACCTAGTCTTACATCATTAGGAAACCAAAAGTGAAATGAACCAATGAAAAGTGTTATTACCAAGTCACATGACTTGCTGTGTTTACGTTAAGCGCTTTGCAGGGCCTCCCGGTTTGCTTCCAGAAACCTGCGCTTTGCGACTCGCTTCGCGTACCAGTTCGCTAACGTAGCACGTCATATGACGTATCACGCGACAACGTGAAACGTCATGCGGACGGGAGGCGTCACGATGTTGTTTTCTAACGCGGCACTTGCGGTAAAGAAACGTTTACCGGCTCGCGGTCTATTTCGCGGCATCAAGGTCAGCTAACGGGAAGCTTCCCGATTCGCGAAGCGGGAACGAAGAAAAAAAAATATTTAAAAAAAAAATTATTCATAAACATATAAAATATATTTTTGGATTTAAAGAAGAATACATTTTACAGCTACAGATATTAGCTGTTAAAAAACCAATGAAATGACCAGTGATGTCATCAGTGATGTCACTGACCATGTCATGAATGATGTAATATGTGACATCATCAGCAGTGGATTGCGGATGCGCGATATATAGTTAGTGCAACTAACTATATATGGAATTTCAATGGTTTTGTGTGAGTAAAATAAGGTTTTCTAAATGCTAATTCCTAACTATATATGGTCTATAACCTATGGTATTTTCAGTGAATTTTCAAGGTTTTGTAAATGCTAATTCCTAACTATATATGGTCTATAACCTATGGTTTTTTCTGTGAATATATATATATATACACACACATTATTTAAATATATATTATATAGAGCCTTAAATACGTATAATTGGATATTTAAAATTATTTTATTTGCTTATTTATATATTAAGTTATTATTTGGTAGCTCCTTTGCAACAAAGACAATAGATACACATAGGCCCACTGCTGCAAATGCTACATTTATTTACAAGAGGGGCATCATGTACACAGTGAACAGGGGTCATTTCAGAGCTGTAAAACATTGGTGCCACTCACATAAGTAAATGCACTCTTTCCCTACATCCATTGTCTTTGTTGCAAAGATACTGGCAAACAAAATAATACAATATTTAATGTATATGTATATTTCCGTATCTGCTTTATAACTGCAGAGCACTTGTAGTGGACTCTACAGTAGGCAGCATGCCAACCTGACAGCAAGGGTGTATTCTTCCCACCAACTGAAGCCTGGCCCAGCCCAGGACCTACGTAATGCAGGCAGCAGTGTGATTGTGCAGCAGACATGTGCAGCGGATGCACACAGAGGGTGTGACAAAGGGAAGTCCGTCTGCACCCATCAATGCCTGGAGCTCACCCAGCGCCATGACTTCTGGGCCTCCCACCCCCCGATGATACATCATCATCATAGCTGTACATCTTCGACCCCAAACACCACAACACGCACTGCCACCATGCCACTCACACTCCATGATAGAACCTTTCACCTGCACCCACTGCCACTTCACCTGGCACTGCACACACAGCAGCCCACCGAAAATCCCCCCACACACTACATGAACAAAATCATTGACTTGCATGTGCCCTTCTCAACACACCCTCACAATGCAAGCATTCCACTAAATTATGGGACCTCATCACCACCCTTGCAGCAGTCATCGTCTTCATCACGGAGACCTGGCTCAACCCCACATCCACCCCAGACATTGCCACAGCAATCCCTGACCGATAAAAAATCACTCAACGAGACCGCAACAACAAGCTAGGAGGAGGAACAACCATCATCCACAAATGTCCATTCACTGTACCAACACCACCAACAACACCACCACCCCCATGGAACATATCAACTTCAAGCTTGGCATGGACAAGACAACCATCACAGGCACCCTTGCATGTCAACTCCTAGGCCTGCACTTCAGCTTTTGCAACACCATCACAGACTTCATTGCACCCCAAGCCTTAGTTTCCAAGGACTACAGTCTTCCTCGGTGACCTAAATTTTCACATTGACAATCCCACAGCAAAAACACTGCACACCTCCACGACAGTATGAGCAGGATCAGATTGACCCAGATCGTCCATGACCCTACATACACCGCAGGACACACGCTGGACCCAATTTTCACCTCTAGCAATCACATTAAATACAGCTATGTCACAGACCTTTTATGGACCGATCACTCCATCATCCATTTCAGCATCTCTAGCCCCTGCACTGAGGTGGCACAAAATCTCAGCAAACAGTTGGGTGAACACCTTCAATACTTCCAACCCTGCTACCACCACCAATCTCGAAAAGGGAGTGTAAAAACTTCAATGCCTGGATTAACAATTGTTCCGCCACATTTTCCTCATCAAGAGCAACATCCACAGAAAATCCCCCACGGGGCCAGCTGGTAAACCCAAGAACTCAGAACAGTGACACGAGACAGCAAACAGTTGGAGAGGAGATTGCGCACCAGCAAGGAAACCTCCATTAGGGCAGCCTTCGAAACCTCCCTCAACTTATACCACCGCCTGCTATGGGCAACAGAGAAGATAGCCCTTGCCACAGACCCATGTTCACAACACATCTTCAACCTTGGAAACCAAAGGATTGGTCAGGAACTTACCACCCTACTCAACACCTTTACCACCACCTCAATATTTCCTAATGCCTGAAAACATTCAAAACCCTCCACCAACACCAGCGACCTCAAAAAACTAATGGCCAATCTCCCCAGCTCCTATTCCTAGCAAAGGCCATCAACAATCAACTCATGATACACCTGAAGCAGAACCAGCTACTCGATGCCTCCGAATCCAGCTTCTGCAGCAAACACAGCACCAAAACCGCCCTGACCACAGCCACAGACGTAGTCCAAAACCACCTAGACTGAGGAAAAACAAAGGTTTTGATCCTCATCGACTTCTTGCCAGCATTTGACACTGTATCCCACCACATGCTGATCGAAAGACTTGACTACTTCAGCATCCAAGGAGAGGTGCTCAGATGGAACACCTCCTTCCTCCCCCGAAGAACCCGGAGGATCCACCTTCCGCCATTTTACCTCTGAATCCAAGGAGATGACCTGCGGTGTCCCATAAGGCTCATCCCTCTGCCCCACTCTCTTCAACGCCATTACAACCCCACTCGCCAACGGATGTATGTCATTACAACGCATGCTTTCACAACGCATGCCTTTACCACGCAAGTTTTACAACGCAAGTCGTTACAACGACTTGCGTTGGGGGGTGCTGGATAGTGAGTAGTTTAATTTACTATTCCAACTCCAGTCCCCGTGGACAGTAGGGAAGGTGTTGGATAGTAAATTAAACTATTCCCTATCCTAGAGTGCCCCCCCAGCGCAAGTCGTTGTAATGACTTGCGTTGTAATAGTTGCGTGGTAATGGTATGTCGTTGTAATAGTTGCATTGTAATGGTTGTTCACCTCGCCAACATCGTCAGATCTCACAGTCTCAACATAATTTCCTACGAAGATGAACCCAAGTCATCCTCTCACTCACTGACAACCAAACTACCACCAGAACCAACTTCCACAAATGGTGGCAAATGTTAATGTCTGGATGAAGAACAACTGCCTGCAGCTGCACAAAGACAAGACAGAAGTACTGATATTTGGCAACAGATGGAATACACAGAATGAGTTCTAGTGGCCATTAGACAGAGGAACGGCACCCACTCCCTCCAACCACACCAGAAACCTCAGAATCATCATTGACCACAAGCTCACCATGACATCACAGATCAACGGCGCCTCCTCCGCCTGCTTCCTCACTCTGCTCATGCTTTGTAGGATCTTCAATTGGCTACCCCTACACATGAGATGCACCATGGCACAAGCCCTAATCACCAGCCAACTGAACTACAGCAACACCTTCTATGAAGGATTCACTGCACACCTCCTACAGAGACTTCAGACCATACAGAAGGCCACAGACAGACTCATCCTCTGGCTTTCCCGATGAACCCACATCACACCCCAGGCAACTCCACTGGTTTCCCATACAGAAGAGATGCCAATTCAACCTGCTGACCCACACACACAAGGCTCTAAGCAACCAAGGACCCGCCTGCATTAACCTTCACCTGAACTTCCAACAACTGTTGAGAAGACTACGCTCTGCCTCCCATTCACTCGCCCCGTACTCCCCGTATCTACCAAAGCAGAAGTAGAGGACCCTCCTTCTCCCACATCACAGCAAAGAGCCTCCCTACGGACCATCCCCTCACTTCTAGAATGCCAAATGTTCCTCAAGACATGGCTTTTCGAATACGCCTTCTAGGACCTGCAAGCGCCTGGATACTCTATTGGGTGATTAACCGCACATTATGAATCCTGATTGATTGATTGATCGATCGATAGGACTTGCTGATTGGGAGGAGAGTGGAGTAGATGTCAGTGAATCATGATTCTGAAATTCTATTCCATGGTGATCCAGGTATGCTTGGACTGATGTATGGGATGATGTCAGAAGCAAGGAAAGGAGGTGGATAGTTTCATATCAAGGGTGTTCTCATTTATCCAGGACTTTTCTGTTGCTAGTAGTCTCCATGTATGGGCAGTACAATAAGGGGAGACTGACTGTGCCCAAATCTTTCTGAGTTTCAAAATTCTAGTAACGTATCAATCGATGTGTAGGACAGGTACTATTTTTAAGGTTTAGCTTGAAAGGAGGAATGGGTTTGGTAAGTCAAGGTGTAGATATTTTGGTCTTTAAAAAGGCCTTTAGTAGAGAGAACTACTAATCAGTGTCCCCGTTATATTTCCTGCTTTCAGGACAACCAAAGAGAACCAAGAGGACCATGGAGGCAGACAAGCTCTGATACGATGGCTCCATCCTGACGATATCATTTTAACTTCAGCTTTTGTAAAGTTCTTAACGCGACTGAGAATTAAAATTAGAAATCCAAAAACTTAAAGAATGTAATGTAGGATGTATATAATATGTAAATAGTATAACAAACTCGATGCCCACATTTTTTTTATAATTGACTTTATAATTGGACTACATAAGTAAGGATTACTGCATATATATTGTAAGGTTTTAATTAATCAAACAATAAACTGTTCAAGAAGGCCAAGTCCACCACTACAGCACAGGACGATGCCACAGGCTCCACACCAGCCATTCCTGTTACTGTTCGTAAGCAATGTTTATTATGTCTTACTTTTAACATTATGGCCCTGCGTTTTTTAAATATTTTTCCCAACTTCCCCTTATCTATTTTATTGTCTGTTTACCCTGCATACCTCCATGTGTTCTCTCTTATATTCCCTGTGTTTCCACAGTTGACTTTCTCATGTCTGTAGCTTTATACCTTCTTTTTTTGTTACTGTGACAGTAACCTTTCCATCACCCTCTTTTTCATATCTTGGTGTGCAGGACGGTTGTTGGTAAAGTCCTGGTAAATGACCAAGTGTCCAGGTGCTGAGCTCCAGGTCATTGGAGCATTCTGTTCCTGATGCTATAGTCAGGAGGACAGCCAACTGGTTCTTGGAGTCACTATGGGGTCATGGTTTCAGCAGATTCAGGTCCAGTCCTTCGCACCCAGGCAGGACAACAGCAGGTCAACAAAGCAGGGTAGCAGTCCTTCAGAGTAGCGGTGCAGTAGAGTGGCAGTCTTTCCTTCTCTTCAGCAGCACAGTAGTCCTTCTTCTTGGCAGAGTCCACAGGTCCCGAAGTGTACTGAAGAGTTTAGTGTCTGAGGTTCAATATTTAAACCAGTTGCCTCCTTTGAAGATGGAGCAGATTCTAGAGGTTTCACCTTGAAGTGCATGTTTCATCTTTCCTATGCCCTGGCTTCAGACTAACTACATGGGATATACAGCCCTTTGTGTGGAGGCAGGACACAGCTTCTTCAAGTGTAAGTAGGGCTGTACTCAGTTCTGCCCCCCATCCTGTCAATGATGGCCAATCCAGGGGGCGCCAGTGTGCCAGCGACAAAATGGCCGCCACTTAGTGAGGCTCCGTGGGCTGGGCCTTTGATCCACTAAATATTGGGCAGAATGGGCAGGTGCCCTGAGCCCCAGACAGCGGAAACAGGAGCCGGAATGCCTCGGAATTTAGCTGACACAAAGAGAGGACTGAAAACACCCACGCTCGGGTGAAACGCGATTACTTCATCACCGTTGTGCTGTGATCCAAAATGACGGCCACACGCACCGTGGTCTGAGAAGTGCTGCCTGGACAGGGCCTCAGCGCTGACAAGAAGTATCCTGCTGGTACCCTACACAGCAGTGGAGACAAGAGAGCCTTTGTTTGCGGTGGAGACAAGCGTGCCGCTGGCTGTCAAACTCCCAGTGCACACTCTGTGGATGAGTCTGCCTTACCCTGGTTCCCAGTGAGTCTGCTGGTCGGGCTGCGCTGGAGTTGGGCCGTGCGGGCAGGCCACGTCCGAGAGGTGGAAGGATCACACGGGAGGGGAGCTGCACAACAATGTGGTGGACGCGCCCTGTGATCAGGCCGGGCCCACCATCTGAAGTGCAGAGGAGCAGCAGGGGTCAGCGTGGATGGCTGCAACTGAGCCCTGGCTGGCATTGGGGCACTGGTAAGCCCCCCCAGTACTCTGATCTGTGGTGATTGTAGAGGGAAGGGGACAGGAGAGCCCTTGAGGACCCCCTGACCCTGATAAGACTTGACATCCCCCCTCCCTGCTCCCTCACGGCAGGGAGGAGTGGCACCTGTGGAGGGGGGTGCCTGGTAGGCCCCGGAGTGTACTGGCTGTTAGAGAGGAACCGGAGCAGACAACCCGAGTGGACACAGAGCTCGGCTGCGGAGCCTGTTGTTTCTGGTGGGACCTGATCACCTATTGACACGGCCACAATAAATGTGCAGTGCTTCTTGCAAAGCGGCCCAAGGGGTGATGCGGAGCTGCAAAGCAGTGGATAGGGCCAGAGACGTGCTTTCACGGTCTCAAACCATGAAGAACGTCTCGTGGAAGTCGAACAGCACATGTCTGCATTGGAGGACAAGGGTACCACTACTTGTGAGAAGCTGATACAAATGGAAAAGGTGCTGGAGATGATCTGCAGCAAAAATGAGGATCTAGAAGCGAGATCGCACCGCAACAAATTTACGTATAACAGGAGTGCCGGAGACTACAGCCATGACAAAAGTCGAGGACTACATTAAAGAAATGCTCAGAGCAATGTTTGGGGACTCTCTATCAAAGGTCTGCATAGTGGAGCGCGCGCACAGGTCCCTGGGCCCGGGGCTGCCACCGGGAGCTCCAGCAAGACTGATAATAGCATGCTTATTGAATTATAGGGACGCAACACGGTGCTGCACAGAGCCAGAGAACTACAGGACACAAGGTATCAAGGTAATGCAATTTCCTTCTTTCCAGATTTCACCATAACGGCGCAGGCTGCACGGAGGGAGTTTATGCCTGTTAAAAGAATACTGCAGCAGCAGGACATCAAGTATTCGCTCCTCTACCCAGAAAAGCATGGCATCTTTCATCAGGGCAAGGGTGGGTTTTTCATCGATCCTGAGGTGGCCATCAGGTTCACTCGCTCTCTTTGGCAACCCGCATCACCCACAAGAGTGCACAGAGAGCAAGCAGAGGGAGGCCCCCTAGATGAGAAAGACTAAGACGCTGAATGAGTGAAATTAGCTGGTAAGGAGGCGGCACACCTGGCTGCATGGGACTGAATCCGCAGAACTTTTTCCCCACTTTGGTCGAGATGACTGTATGCCCCACGACTTGGGGGCGATGGACCGCCCAATCCGCCTTCGGACGTAGGGGGCTATTCTTTGCCCCACTCCTAACTATACCTGGTCCAGCCACCCAGCACTCAGTTGCTGGGTCTTCCCGAGCACCTAATGCCTCCTGCAGGGATGAATCCCAGGAATGTTCTTACTGTTGGCCGCTGTAGGCCTACTTTGTTTAATGGGCTAAATTGTCAGCCATGTTTGGGGGCTGTAGTAGGAGGTGGGTGGGGTTGTTGGGTGGGGTGCACACTAGAGGTGCTGTTTGGTTCTCTTGCCTTTCCTCTCTTTTGCCCGGCCTCACTGTCCAACAGGTGTGCAAAGCTGCCCAGCGCAGTATGATATTGATGTGCCATATTGATGTGCCCGGGAATGGGTGAGACCACCACACTCTTAAATGTGATCAAGGTGGTAACATGGAATGTGTGAGGCCTGAATGGTTGCTGAAAGGTGAGACTGGTAGCAGTATATATCAAGCGACATGGGGCGGACATAGGCTTTATGCAGGAATTACACCCACTTGACAAGACTGCCCGAGACTCACAGCGGGTGGATGGGAGAGAAATTTGTGTTAAGCTACTCTAATTATGCTATGGGCATGTCTATAGTACTCAGAAAGGGTCTTCCTAGGAATACATGCGCTGCGCTCTATGATCCGCAGTAGAGGTATGTGATAGTGGCGGGGCCCTGAGAAAGCAACCGGTCAGGCTAGTGTCGGTTTATGGGCCGAATGTGGACGGTCCGCAATTCTTTAGCGAGGTTTGGAGGCTGATGGAATTGCTCAGACCCGGGACTGTCTTGTGGGGGGGACTTTCAATGTGGTGTTGGATGCAGGCATGGATAGGTCTGGCGACTCGTGCTGGCCTCATATAAGGGAGGCGGAACAGCTCTGCATATTTATGGAGGACCATGAACTGGTGGAAGTTTGGCGACACCGGCATCCAACACACCATGAGGGCACATGCATCTCCACAGCTTGCCCTTCGTGGTCCCGGATCGATTATTGGCTTACGTCGCTCTCTGATCATGGTCCCCTGCAACTAGGATTTGCGTTGCCGGATGTGACGAGCACGACCTTTAGCTGGAGACTGCCCGCCGGGACACTTCATGATCAGGTATTCAGGGAGTCGATCCGAACTGATATTATGGAATACTTTGAGTTAAATAGTGGGACTATAGCTTCACCCTCGATCCTGTGGGAGACCTTCAAGGCAGTAATCCGAGGCTCATGTATTGCCAGGGAGGAGTACTGAGCGCCCTTAGGGGAGATCTCTGACGCCTAGAGGGAAAATTTGGAAGCTCGAGCTGGAGTACTTTGAATGCAACAGCCTGGAAATCCTGGGCAGCATTAAGGAGAAGATTGCAGAATTCGAAGAGGCTGCACAATGGGAAACACACTATAAGGAGTAAGGAGGCTCGGGCGTGGCAGTTTGGAGATGGGGACAGTGCCAGGAAAACATTGGCAGGTTTGCTAAGGGAGCCCTGGGTGAGGTAGTATATCTGCGAACTGCGTAGGGACAATTGGGAGATATTTGCTGACCAGGAGGCGGTGCAGAAAGATTGAGCTTGCCTGGCTCAGTGATGGGCAACGACAATATCTTGATGAGCCGTTTCAGGAGAAGGAGGTTATCGCGGTGATCTGTGCCATGCCTGGGTTAGGGCCCCTGGCTTGCAGGGCTTACTGCTTCTTTCTATAAAGAATTTGCACCGCATCTGGTCCCTCATCTCCTTAATATTTACGAGGAATCTTTGGAATACATCACACTTTCCCCCTCTCTGTGGGAGGCCCTAATCGTGACCATTCTAAAACCTGACAAGGACCTGCCACTGTGTGACTCCTACAGGCTGCTCTCAATGATAAACCTGGACAATAAGATACTGGGCAAGTTACTCGCGTCGCACCTTCTCCCTCTGCTGTCGGTGGTACTGCGGCCCAGTCAGTGTGGTTTTGTGCCCGGACGAAGCACATCTCATAACTTGTGCACAGTTTTCACGACCATGCCAGAGGTTGATAGTTCCCTCCCCACTGCGGCTGTTTTTTTAGATGTGACCAAAGCTTTCGATACCTTGGAATTACCTTATTTGTTTGCTCTCCTCTCTTGCATTGGCATTAGTCCCTTATATCTCAAAAAAATCACTGTATTGTACTCGGCTCCAATTGCAAGACTGAGAGTCAATGGACAGGTATCCTCGCCATCCCCTCTCCTGTTCGCCGGAGCGACGGAATCGCTCGTGGCCAGGCTCTGGGAGCACCATGCTTGGCGAAGATTGGACTTCACTCCCAGGGTGATTCTAGTCTCCATGTACTCCGACGATGTGACTCTGTATATCTAACATCCAGCTGAAAAATTGGACCCTCTCATTCGGGAGGTAGTCCGGTTTGGGGGAGTGTCAGGTGTCTCCATTAACTAGGGAAAGCCCATCATTTTCCCGATTACTGAGGCCACTGAACAATTCCAGTCGGAATTCCCGCTTTAGTGGGCGAGCTCCCCGGTAAAGTACTTGGCGATCTGACTCAGCCGGAACCTAGATGAACTCTGGAGCCACAACTATGGTAGGCTCATGGAGTGGCTGGAAAGCAGACCAAGCAGGTGGAAGGCACTTCCCTTATCCCTTGCGGGATACCTGGCTATCGCCAAGATGGTGGTCCTCCCCAAGTTTCTCTATGTCTATACCAATTTACCACTTCCCCTCACTCCTGCGTTTGGGCGACTACGCTCTTATCTGATAGTATTGGCATGGGCGGGCTAACAGCCTCGAGTAGCATGGGAGATCCTGACGCTGCCGTTTGACCAGGGGGGAATGGCAGCCCCGGACAAGGAGCTGTATGACAACTGTGCCCAGGAGCAGTAAGCCCATCACTGGGTATTCCAGGCCCTTCTCATGGTGCACACGACCCACTTACTACCATTTGAGGGCAGCGCTGCTCACATTGTATGAATCCTTTCCTATAGCACCACCAACATTCCAGGTGCTGGAGGGCTTTCTTAAGAACCCTTCACCGAGAAAGCTCATCAACCGGCTTTACGCGGGCATGCAGCGCACTTCCCTGATATGTACTCCCCCTCCCCAGCATTAGAGGATTCTGTGGAGTTTGCTTGAGGAGGGCACATGGGCTTACTGCTGTGCACATCTGAAAGAAATGTCACCCAATTACAGATTGTGGCTTATCCATTTCAAATGTATTCATAAATTGTACAGGACCCCCGTCTGGTTGCACAGAGCTGGTCTGAGTGAAGATGCGAGGTGTTTGCATTGCCGAGCCCCGGAGGCCTCCTTCATTCACCTGGCCTGGGAGTGCCCCGCGGTGGCAGGGTACTGGGTACGTATTTTTTAGGTGATGGCCCTGTTGACAAATGTTATAATTGAACGCTCCCCCTTGGTGGCCCTGCTGGGATATGTGCATAGTGTAGCTGCTGCTGAAAACAGGAAATGTGTGGCTCTAAGCTAAAAGAAGGGTGGCTATTTGTTGAGGCCAGCAGGTGCAGTCTGAAGGCAGCGGAATGACTTAAGGATGCAGCATTTTGCCACAATCAGTTACTGGTTATTGGGAATTGATGCCTGCACAGTCTCAACCCAAAGACATATGGGCGCCTCTGCTGAATTACCTAGACTCTCTATCCCCGGGCATTGAGGATGGTGTGGTGGTCTAGACACGGCACACTAGCTTGACGTCGCGGCCAAGGCTAGTTGGCAATCTGGTTGAAGCTAGAAAACTTCAATTGAGCAAGAGAGAAATTCCTCCCCCTATCTGATTCCTCCCTACCTGTTTTTTTCCTTTTTCACTATATCTCTTTGCCGGTCCTGGTTGGCATGGGAGCCTGAATTATCTCTCGGGAGACTGTTGCTATGGACCGCAGGAAGAAATATAAGGAGATGGACACTTTGTTCCAACATAACACCTCGATCTGTGTAGAATCACTTCCCGAGATTACTGTGTTATTGTTACGCTTGCCAGAGAGCATGTATGAAGCAAGAATGTGGTTCCGTTTCTATCTTTCTGTAATTGTTCACTCTCTAAAAACACAATAAACAGAACTCTTAAATAAATGATGGCCAATCCAGGCACACCAAGATCTCTATTGTGCGTGGGGCTGTTTAGGAGGAATACACAGAGCTTAACTGTTAGCTAAACCCAGGCATGTGACCCAGGGAAAGGCTGTAGGCAATAAATGGCAATGGCAGGAAAATACCAACTTTCTTAAAGTGGCATTTTCAAAATTGTACTCAAAAATCCGACTTCACCAGTCAGAAGATTTTTCATTACAATTCTAAAGACACCAAACATGAACTTCAACCTGTTCCAATTTGAAAGTTATGGCTTATTAAATGTAATAAGGCAACTCCAATGCTGTTCCATGGTTGAGGTAGGCATTGCAGTAGTAAACATGAATGTCATCTTATTTCACTACAGGTCATTTAAAACTTAAAAGTACATGTCCCACTCTTTAAATATACTGTACCCTGCCCTCTGGGCTGTCTAGGGCCCACCCCAGGGAGAATTATATGTATTACAAAGGAAGGTTTGGGTCTGGCAAAATGTTTTCTTGTCAGGTTGAAAGGTCAGTTTAAACTGCACACAAAGCTGCAATGGCAAGCATGAGACATGTTTAATGGCCATGTAAGTGGGTGGCACAAGAAGTGCTGCAGGCCCACTAGAAGCATTTACTAGGGACTTATAAATAAATTATATATGCCAATTAGGTGAAAGCCAGTTCTATTATATTATAAGGAGAAGGCACAAACATCTTAGCAATGTAAAAACAAGATCAGCAAAAATAAGAGGGGTGAAGTCAAAGGTTCAGCGTAAGACCATATAAAGACTGGCAGGTATCACAAGGCTTTTATAAGCAAGCAGTCAATAGTACAGGAACATAGATTGACTCCAACTGGTTGAAATGCTGAAAGATGCTAAGTCCAGACTCCATTTTGATCAGGGTAAAACTCCACTTTCTGCTTGATCATTGGCATGTCTAACTTTGACATAGATGCCATCTTTCCTTATCTTTCTAAGAACTTGTACAGGTGCCAAGTCATCGAGACAATGACATTGATAAGACACCTTATGCAACTTCAATCTAGGATAATAACAATGTTGTCTGAGTTGATGTATTTTTGCCATATTTGTTTTTACTAATGAATCTAAGACTAGTTGATTGATGAACACAGGTATTGTCATAAATTCCCCCACAATTCCCCATTTAGAATAAGATTGGTGATGATGTTGGGTAATGCCACTGCAGTTGTGATGACATACTTTTGGAGGACTTGGATTTAATGTCACTGGGCCCGATTCACAGAATGAACTTAAGACTAAATCCTAAACTTACTACTATTTTGTATTCACAGAATGCACTTACTACTTTCGGGATTCACAGAATGAACTTACTACTTTTGGGATTCACAGAATGAACTTACTACTTTTGGGATTCACAGAATAGACTTACGACTACTAACTTTATGTCCGCCGCCGGGCCGTAATTTCTGCCACCGGGCCGGATTTTATGGCACTTTGGCGGAATTGACGGCACTTCATCGCAAAATCCAATTACGGGTCGTAATTTACGATTATGGGCCGTAATTTACGATTACTGGCCGTTGGTCATGTTAGCCAAGGGTAAACACCTGGCCAAGGTCCACCCATCCCCCAACATGGATCAGCTGACACACAGCAGCCAATCCCAGCCCTGCAGCATGTATGAATGCAGAGCAGACACAAATAATCCCTTTTCAGGATGTCACTGAATGTGTTTGTAGCACTACCCCTTGCCATGCGGCAAAACTACTTGAGGAGGAGGAGGAGAGCAGAGAGGATCTTCAGGCAGAGGATCAACCTATTTGGAATGTCCAGTCAGGATGTAAGGGCCAGGTACCGTTTCCCTACTGAAGTCATCTTGGATATGGTATGTAGGTGGGAGCAGGAACTTGACTCTGTGACCTGCTGCTCACATACAATACCAGCATACCTCAAGATCCTTTCTGCCCTCCACTTCTTTGCTACTGGGTCCTTCCAAAGGGTCACCAGTGACCATGTGGGCATTTCCCAGGAGAGCCAGTCGCGGTGCCTGCATCAGGTACTGAGATGCATCACTGATAGGGCCTCAACTACATAAAATGCCACATACACTGGCCATGAGACAAAGGGCAGCAAGAGATTTTTATCTCCTTGCACAATTCCCATGTGTGCTGGGTGCAATTGATTGCACCCATGTGGCCCTTCAGCCACCCCGCCACATTGCACACATCTTCTGCAACAGACACGGATGGTATTCCATCAATGTTCAAGCAGTCTGTGATGCCAGTGGAAGGTTCATCAATGTGCATGCAGTGTTCCCAGGCAGTACACATGACAGCTTCATATTCCGCATGTCACCTCTTGTTCGGCGTATGGCTGCTGGAGAATTTGGTAACATGTGGCTACTGGGTAAGTACCAAGCACTGAAAATGAGTGATATGCGTCCTTGAAATGTCTGAATGCCCCCCAATAGTAACGATTGTACAATAGGAAACATGGCCCAACAGACACTGCATGTACGAACGTATAGATCATGTTCCGTGAAAGTCAAAGAGTGAAATGTTAACAACTGCCCTTTCTTCCCTCCTCAGGTGACGCTGGGTATGCACTCTCTCCACATCTCCTCACCCCTTACAGGCGTGCTAACACTGTACCTCAGCGTAGGTACAATAGGGCACACATACGTACTCGAGCCATCAACGAGCGCACTTTTGGTCTGTTGAAGTCGCGATTCAGATGTCTCGACCGTACAGGGGGTATGCTTCTGTACTCCCCAGTAGTCGTGTGCAAGATCATACTAGCCTGTTGTGTTTTGCACAACATTGCTCTAATGCATGGCTTACACATGCCTCTCGAACCTCGACTAGCTCTGAATGTGGGAGACCGGGCTATTGCACATGACCGACGTCAGGGCATGCAAGTCCGTGATCAGCTCGTTGCCACGTATTTCGCATGAGCAACCTGTAGTGTCACGGACAACATGTGGTTTGCTGTCTGTTGTCAATGATGAAATGTGGACAGACACAACAGTGTCCATAAATCCCACCCTGAGACGACTTTGCAAGCCACACTAACTGCATGCAAATCACAGCTGCTGACAGAAGTCAAAAGGTGGATTGTGCCTCAGGTCATGTGCCTATGTCAGCGATCAGCGTAGTGGACATCTCTTAAACAAACTATTCACGCGGATGACAAACAATACATGTCCTGAGAGACATACCTGGAGCTCATAAGGATGGGTCACCAAATCACAAAAGGTTGCATACTCAGGCCTATGACCACAACAGAATTGACTCCCCCACAAATGATGGGCCCAGAATGTGAGTGATGATGTCATGGGAGAATCATGCACCATGGGTCAGATTTACAATAAGAGTTGCATCTCTGCATATCAGCAGGGATGCCCCAGTAATTGTGCCTCACAGCAGACATCCCTTGCGCCATCATAGATGTGCCGCATTTCCAAAGCTGTGCGCTGTGGGCCAAGTGTAGACAGAAGCGTGAGGCATATGCGGTCATAAAGGTGAAGCACCACTGGAGTTTGGTCGCAAGCGCAACGCAGCTCCAGCAAGGCAAGCGGCGAGCCTATGCCTAACATGCTGCATCAATCCTTAGGCCTCCTACAAGCAGGCGCAGGGTTGTGACGCAGCATGGCCATGAAAATTACTGAGTGAAATCTTGTACATTTCACGCTGCCACTGTTCGGAGGCGTTTGTGTGCTGGAACGCCCACCCTGTGCAGGAACGCACAACTGCGGTGCAGGGCCTTACAATATGACATATTTCACAGATGCGTCATGTTGAAGATACCCCACAGCATGGAGGTGGCGTAGCGCTGCTGCGCCACAAAAGTGACGCTACTGTGGCCAATTGGGGCACACAGGGCTCGTATAGCTGCCCCCATATGTATCTGACATATCCACACTTCTCCACACCAATGTTACATAACACTTCATTCAACTCTGATACTGAGTACTCAATATGAACTACATGTCCCATAATGCAAAGTATGAGAATAGGAAAGTGGGATGGATGTTGTGTTAGCCCCCTACCCCCTGTCAGTGCAGAAATGACATGAAATGATCTGTTCCCCCTTTTGATACATATTCATGAATCACACCTGCATTGTCATTTCACTTTCCCCTACATCAGAACAACAGGATGGCAGTGGATTTGTTTACTGAATGTGGATGGCCCAGGATGAATACAAAATGGCTGCAAAATACTTTCTGTGATGTATTTCCTGTCTTCCACTACCTGTATAACATTTCCTGTATGATATAATGTGTTCCGGGTCATTTTCGGAAGTTACGGCGCACAATCGTAATTTCCGGTGTCGCATCGTAATGCGCGTGCACGTAAACGACGCCCCGGAAACTAATATTTGGGGCCATAAATTACGAAAATAAACTAGAACACATCATTTCATACAGGCAAGGTAATACATGAAGTGGGAGACAGGAAATATATCACAGGAAGTAGTTGGCAGCCATTTTTGTGGTCATTCTGAGTCATCCTCTATCACTGATCAGATCCTCAGGCATCCTGCTGCTCTCATCGGACCTATTTCACCATAATGGTTGAGGACTATGAGGAGAGAGCCCCCCCTTTCTCAGACAGGGAATTGGACATCTTGGTGGAGGGGGTGCTGGAGAAATTCCCTCAGCTATATGGGGACCCTGAGCACCAGCTGAGCACTGCAGCCCAGGGCAGGCTATGGGCCAACATCACCGAACGCTGCAGTACAGTGGGAGTGTCCACCAGGAGTGCCAGGGGGTGCCGCGGGCGCTGGGAGGACCTGAATCGGTTGGCCCATCACAAGGCTACGGAGCTGGCTGGCCTGTCCTCCCAGCACCATGTACATCGTCCTCGCCTCTCACCACTGTACAGGAGGGTCCTGCGAGCAGCTTGGCCGACCCTCCATGCTCAGCTGGAGGAGCACGAGCAGCATGGACCTAGTAAGTGCATCATATGCAATATGAGTCTGGGAGTATGATGTGAGTGAAACAGTGCTGTACCATTGTGTGTCCCATGCCTCCATTAGCCAATTCCATGTCCAAGCAGCAGTCACCAAGTTTCAAGAGGCACACTGTGGCAATATGGACTATACAGGCCAGAGTGCATTTTGGGAGTTGTAGTTTTCTCATGACAACTGGGTAAATGAGCCACACTCATGCATTCATATTGAATTCTGCTCTGCCAGCACCACTACGATTGAACCAAGTCAATCATAACGGATGTGTGCATTGGATGAGCGATGGTACAGAGACTGTCCAGTCTGCACATGGCAAGCCATAGGGGATTGGATGTTGTGATTAGCATTGCACCTGTAGAGTTGTGTTCCAATTGAGACAGATCATCATGTGCCTTGGAGTCAAAACAGATTTTGAGATCCTTGCATCACTCACAAGTTTTCATAGGTTGGCAAGGTGTGTCCACTGACAGACGTCTCACCCTCAGTGGCCTGTATGACATTTTACATGTACAGGTAGCTGTCACAACCGTTCACCACTGTTCAGCGGTGTACTGCACTACCTTGTAAGTCAAGTAAGCCACTATGGGCCATATGTAGGTGGCCAAATACCGGTCGGTAAAACCAAAAACGGGTCGTTTTCGGCGTTACCGACCGGTATTTAGCCATTTGAGAAGTACGTATTACCGAATGGCATCGGTAATAACGAATCGGTGAATAATTACCGATGCCTTATTTACCGATCGGAAAATACCGGAACAATGAATACCGAATCGGAAATAATGATTCGGCAAAACCCCCAAAAATGCGATTTAGCAAACCTCGTTATTACCGAATATGACCAAATTCGGTAATAACGATTCGGTATTTACCACTTTTCCAGAGCAGGTGGTAATCAGGTGCAGTGCATCAATACAGCCCCAAAATGCAACAGTGTGAACACAATGGTGGGCCTCTACCTCATAGCAAGGCGGCTACGCTTGAGAGCAGCACGAGTGAGTATCTGGAGACGGGAAGAGTGGGTGTACAGACTACGCATCACTTTGTTCCAATTGACTGAACCTGAAATCCATGAAAGGTACAGACTGCACCCAGACACCATCCTTGACCTAATACGGGACCTAAAACCCTATCTGGAGCATCAGACACCAAGGGCCCACGCAATCCCCACCCATGTCCAGGTACTCTGTTGCCAGCACCTCCTTGCATCAGGAAGTTTCCAGGGTGTGATAGCCGCAGTGGGTGGTGTGTCACAGAGCTGTCTATCCTGTTTCTTCAACACCTCCCTGGATGCCATGATGGACAGAATGGAACATTACATTTCCTTCCCCAGTACACAGGCGGAGCTGCAGAGGACCAAGCTGGAGTTCTACCAACTTGCGCAGTTCCCACACGTAATTGGCTGCATCGATGGGACCCATATACCCATCTGCCCACCTGCAGCAAGTGAATACATCTACAGAAACTGCAAATCCACCCACTCCATCAATGTGCAGGTGATATGTAATGCCAAGTACATTATAACTGACATTGTGGCCAAATTCCCCGGGAGTAGCCACGACTCGTACATCTTCCGGAACAGTGGCATCCATACACGTCTGCTTGCTGGTGAATTTGGAGATGGATACCTACTAGGTAAGTCAATGTGACACACCATGATGTACACCCTGGCTCAAGCTGTTGGTCACACAAATTAATGGCACTTTCTTCTGTACATAGGTGACAGCGCATATGGCCTCCGGCCTTATCTACTCACACCATATCTCAACCCAACTACCCCAAGGGAGAGAAGATACATTGTGGCACATAGGAGCACACGCAACGTGGTGGAGCGCACATTTGGATTGCTCAAAAGCAGATTCCGTTGCCTCCACAAAACAGGAGGTGCACGTCTGTACAGCCCCATCAAATGTTGCAAGATAATTGCTACATGTGCAATGCTACACAATCTGGCCACAAAAAAAGGAACAGCAGTGGAACTAACTGACTCAGAGGACGAGGACGATGACAACCCTGAGCCAGAGCCCTGCGCAGCTGGTGTTGCAAATGAACATGATGGGAGACAGAGACGGGCAGAGATTACGTTAAACTATTTCTGAGTGAGTAACGACACAGAGCCAGTAACAGTTACATGTTAAGGTGTTTATTAAGCACACCTCCAGTATTGTGATCAATGTCCAATCGGACATGGGTTACATCACCCATCTCATGTATGGCAACAGGCACAGGTCTCTACTTCCTGCGTCCACGCGCTGCACGTGCACGTTCCCCAGCAACACTGTCTAGTGTGTTGGACTGTTCCTGTGCAGCCCCGTGGCGTTCACTGCGCCTCCTGCACTCGGTGGGTGAGGGCGTAATGCTACCATGGCTGGTAGCATCCTTACTGTCCCCCCCTTCCATTGTGGCCGCCTTAGCATTCTGCAGGAGCTCTAAAACTGAGGTCATAGACACCATCCCCCTGGCCACATCCCTGCTGCAATGCGCCATCTCCTCCTGCATGGCGATGGACCTGCGACACATCAGTGATGTTGCAGTGGCCAGCCGGTTCACCGACTTGGTATAGGCCTGGAGCCTCTGCCTCTCCCTGCGCATGCCAAGACAGTCCTGCTCAAGCTGGCTGCAGAGGTTGTCCACAGAGGTAGCTACTCTCTCCATTCCCGCACACAAGTTCTCTCCCATAGCACTGATGCCCTTCTCCATCCTGTGCATATGCTTGTTGATGTGTGCCACCTCCCTGTGCATTGACTTCATCTCCCTCCATTGCAGGCGCTGGACCTTCAGCATGTTGCCTTCCAGTCCAGCAAACACACTGTCACCCTGCTCGGATGCTTCTGGACTGTCTGGCCTTGCCCTGCGGCGTCGGGATGAACTGTGGGCGCCCTCGGATGGAGTACCAGCCCTCTCCCTGTTGGATCCCTCATGAATTGGACTTTGTTCGCCCACTGTGCCCTCCTCTGACGACTCCTCCATCTGCTGGAGGTTGGCCACGGCATGCCTCCTGCCTGACTGTGGTGGTGGTGGTGGTGTTGGTGATCGTCGCAGTGGGGACTGGGTGAGAGGTGATTGCGGCCTTCCCTGGCGCTGTGGTGATGGCTGTGGTGGAGGATTTGATAGCTGTGATGGCGCCGTGCTTGAGGTCCCTGCAGGAATGCTGTCATCCTCATGTTGCCTCCCCTCTGGCCTGGCTGACTTAGCTCTGCTGCCCTCTGCTGCACTGCGAGATGACTCGCCTGTAATGACACAAATGTAGATGTACTCACTGCTCTGTCTGCAATGGAATTACATTAAACATTATGCCTACAGAGCACAGTGATTGTCCTGACGTAGCCAATTACTTTACCATGCTATTGTGTTTGCTAGACTGACTGTCCTATACATTAGTTCCCTCTGACTACAACACCCATCATGCATTGCAGGTAATCAGTAAGACATGGAGTGGAGTGGGAGCCCCTATGCCACTATGGGGATTGGGGTTGGGGAGGGGGTAGCACAGCATGCTGGGCATGCTTCTTACCTTGTTTTCTTGCTGCTCTGGCGGAGCTGTCTGCGTCTCCCACACCACTCACACTCTCTGGCTGGATGGTGGACTCCACCATCTGTTCCAGTGGTGTTGGTGCTGGGGCTCGGTTCTTTCCACCACCTGTTTTGGCAGCCTGCTTCTGTCTCTCTGCCATCCTCAGTTTTTCTGTCTTCCTGAGGTCATACTACCTCTTCTGGAGGTCCTCTATGGTGCGCTGGGTCACACCTATGGCATTGATTTTGTCACGAATGCCACTCCAGATTTGCCTCTTCTGGGACTCTGGCACTTGGTGGGACTGGGCTCCAAACAGCTTGTGATGGTCTTGGCTGACATCCTGTATCAGTACCTCCAGCTCCTTGTCACTGAACTTCAGTTTTCTTTTCCTGTCACTTCCCTCCTTCTCCCTGTCCTGGCTTGCCATTTCCAATGCTTGTTCTCTTGTTTGGTTCTACTTGCTTGTAGCTGTGAGGCTCTGTTGCTGCTGGCTCCTCAGCTCACCTGCCTGCCTGCCTGCCTCACAGTGAGCTCCAGGTCCTGTGCAGCTGCATGGGTGTGGCCACTTCCTGTTTGGGAGGTAATTGGGTGATACAGGATTGGCTGATTCAATGAATTACGAATTTTTGAATTACCGAATCGGTATTTACCGATTCTGTAATGTATTCTGTAACTCCGATTCGGTATTTGTATTTCGGTATTTTATTTTTTTACCGATTCGTTCACATTCGGTATTATTACCGAATTTTAACGAATCGGTAATGTTTACCGATTTTTTATGTACATCGCGTTTACCGACTCCTTAATACCGATTCGGTAAAATTCGGTATTAAGGATTCGGTAATCTTGATTTACCTACATATGGCCCTATGTGGCACTGGATTGTCCGAAGATGTGTGGGGACATCAAAAGGCTAGACACACAATGTAGCTTGAGGAGTACTCCAAACCCCACGTGGATGTGTCACCCACATTTGTCTTGTCCCATACAATGCTACAAAGCAGATGACACTTGTCCAGACGTTAACCCCTTCACTGCAGGGGTTATGCAGCCCGCATGCTCATGACGAGCTGAGCTCGTCATGAGCTACGGCGCTCCTGTGCTCATGACGAGCTCAGTTCGTCACAGGTGTATTGCCTCCCGTGGAACGCTCAGCACAGGAGGGAAATTCTCCCCACACCTGAGCGTTCCACGGGCCGTGACGAGCTGAGCTCGTCATGAGCACCGGAGCGCCGTGGCTCATGACGAGCTCAGCTCGTCATGAGCGTCCAAGGGGTTAAATAGCTGCAAATCCATATCAATGGCCAATATGTATTATATCTGGACTCTTCATGTTCTCCTCTGGTGGACTTGTAGTTGAACTGGCACATGCAGCAGTGACACGACACACAGATCACAACAATGCCAAGGTTGAGGTTTGGCTATTGCAGTTGCGCAAGCCACAATAATACACATGAGATGTCCATGTCAAACTCATATCAGTATATGACAGTGTGCATAGATGTAATGTAAGTGCATGGACAGAATGGGGGTTGGGAGCACACTGCCTCACAGTCCCAGCACGGTTTGTCCCTTTGCATCCTGGTAAATGCAGTACACAGTTCAAACTTACTTTGGAATAATCTGGAGTCATACACCAAATTTGCTGCTGACTTTGCTGTATATCTCTAGACACGTGTTCCTGAAATGAGCGATTTATCTGTGACCTGAGAGGAAACAGCATTTACCCGGATGCAAAGGGGCAAACTGTGCTGGCACTGTGAGGCAGTGTGCTCCCAACCACCATTAAGTCCATAAGGACTGATGGGCAGATCAACAAGGCACTTGCGACTCTTTGCACCGCCATTAGGTCACTTTAGTGACGCAGCGGCGGAGCACACAAAGCACCATGCTGCTGGATTATTACAACGTGACGCATTGAAGTACCGAAAAATTATTCTACCATCTCCCAATTATAGTTAGGACATTACACAATCCCATTTCCATTACCAATAATCAGACGGTTGGCAGTGTAGAAGGTCCAAGCGTTTATTATGACAAACAAACTCTGCCAGAGGAGCTTCCTGCAGCCTCACCCAACGAGGTCTGCCAAGAAGACTGCTGGCACCCTGTCAGTGCATCACATATATACTGTTACATTGGCATCAGCATAGCCCAACATGGAAAAGTACAAATTGGTACAGACTGGTACAGAAAAAGGAAAGCCCATATATGGCACACAATGGGCTCCTGGTTTCGCTCATCCTAGATTTAGCAAGGTCGTATGGGTGCCTCCCTTCTGTCGTCTCGGAGACAGTCCACGCCGCACCCCTCCCGGAATGTGCTTATCGGCCCTCTTCTGCTACCTACGACCTTGGCGGCTCTAACGAGCTGAAACAGCAGTTTTAGCAACAGTTGGTTCGTTTCACCGGGGAAGATTTTGGGTGCAGGGAATGAACAAGCTTGTAGAGGCGAGGCTTCCAGCAGGGCCATAATATGGCGTGCTAAAAGCGTAACGTGATGTGAGGTTGACTAAAGGAAATATTGCAATGTTAGTGCATGTGCATTATATAAAAAGCGTTTAGTGACACCATGCTAATCACAACATATCGATTACTAGTAACTACGTAGTTGAGAAATCGATCCCGGTTCCTCAAACCCTCCTTTTAGCGTGGTGTAGCTAAATAAAAGACAAGTATCTAGTCCTCGAATACTTCTTCATCTATGGCCATCATTTCATGTATCTCTTTCTGCAACATTTGATGTTTAGTAGGGGCAGGATTGGGTACACATGATGCAGTGATACGTGAAGCACAATAAGAGCAGCAAGCTGGACCACACTGTATTAAGACACAGCAGGTAAAGATGATGCCAGCAACCCCCCCCCCCCAGGATCAACAGCAGTTTCCATCCCCAGGTCGACAAGAGTCCCCAAAACCAACCCGACAGTGACCAGGACCCATTGGCAGTGTGCATCTCTGAGGCGATGCGGTGCAGTTTCTGAATGGCCAAATGGACTGAGGGGGCGGAGTCAGGAATGTAAACACAGCAAGAGCTGCCAATCACACGGCATGCTCCACCTCGATCAGCCAAGATAACATCTAGAACCATACGGTTCTGGAGCACAACGAGTCTCGTCGCCTGAAGCTCTGCAGTGAGGTTCGTGAGGATGTCAGTTGTTATGTTAATGACATTTTCCACTACCCTGGACAATCTCCTTATTTCCCTACTATTGAATATAGGACCCCAAAAGGGTGTTAAACCCTTGCTGAAATCCGTGAATTGCTGCAAAGAAGTGTCTGTTTGATCCACTTCAGTCATATCGAGTTGCCTGCGCCGCCTGCCGAGGAATGCAGTTGGAGTGGTACCTCCAGGGAGTGGTCGTGCTGGATGTAGTTGATGCGTCTTATGATAATCGGATGGTGCTATGTATACTGGCGGGAAAAGAAAAGATAAGTAACAACGTCCTGCCCAATTGCGTGGCAACCAGGTGTATGCATGTTCCCCGCAAACAAAGTATACGTTCGGGGGCGTTATCAAGGGAGGGCTAATGCGTTTCTTCAGACGAAAGGTATAATTACAGATACTATCTCCCATCTGTATCCGACCCACCCCTTGTACACAGAATGCAGCTGATACATTCAAAATAGGAATGGGTACAGTACGATCTCTAGTAACATTTCGCTCAAGGAACAGCTGGAAATATCGTGAAGCATTAAAATCTTTAAAATCAGAAAGTTCATCCTGCAACCATGTCTTATTCATTGATACTAAATACAGTTGTATACATGCTTGTGGATCTATCCTCCCCGTCCCCCACTACCATTTTCATTGAAACCATAGTGTGCACGAACATAGTCCAGAATGATACTGTGTTCATTAACATCGTAATCCCTGCATTGTTCGCCCCTGTGTCGGTAGATTGCTAAAAACAATTTGTACCAAGCCTCACAGCTACCCAAGTAGGACAAAGGACGTGAAAGGAACAGATCATGGTTCTGCACCACCGATGGTAGGAGCCCACAAACCCAGCAGTCAGTAGTGTTGGTGACACTGTGTGTTTGATGAAGCATTTCAACAAATACATTTTTAGCATATTTCTGGCGATGCCTTTCTTTGTGGGGTGCCAACGTAAACAGAAAATGCTCAGAGGGTGCAGCAGTGGATGGCAAAAACTTCTGTAACGGATAAACATGTTCTAAATATACAAACAAACCCAAAAACGCTGTCACAATAATGGCTAAAACCACTACAAATGCTACCTTGACCTTTGTGGTCCAGGTGGAAAACATTGGCTCATAAAAGGGTATGTATCGGGGGGCAATCGGGAATTCTTCTTCTAAGACAATACGACCAAAAGGGTACATTCCTAGCTAAAAGTCCAAAGTAGGCCTAGCAGTCCGTCCTGCCAGAGGGTTCTTCGCCCTGCGTCCGTTAGAGTCTCACAGGCAGACTCCTATCGTATATCCCAAATAACATCAACCAGTAGTGCTCCAATCCACCTTCGTTGCACAACCTAGGCCTCTTATGTATGTTCAAATCTTCTTTCTGAACAAAGCACAAAAGATCAGAGTTCCAGCTCTCTACGAGTTCAGTCCAGTGTCTCGCTCAGCACCTCAGACCAAAAAAACCCTGCAAACCCTGTCTTATGCAATTAAGTCCTTCCCTATCTCCTAAAGATGGGGTCTGAGGTGCCGTGTTTAGGCTTCCTTGGCCGTAGGTTGTAGCGCACATTACCCGGCACTTCCTGATCTGGAAAAAGGATGCCAGGTACTTTATGCACATGAGAACTTTCACTTGCCGGGGTACTGATAGCAGGACTCAAAGCTTTTGCAAATTTAGTAGGGACCAAGTCATCTGGTCTCGCTATTTCCTCCTCCAGCCTCTGTTCAATCTCGCAGGCTTTTGAAAAGGGTACAAGTGCAGCAGCTCTCTCTGTTTCCTGCGTTAGAATTCCCCCGGTGCGTTGCTGATCAAAGGGAAGCAGAAAGGGAAGCTTCTTTAGATGGAAGACATGTATCCAATGCTTCCTCCCATCTACTTTAACCGCTGTCCTGGTGGCCAAGAGTATTTGTCGTGGCTCAGACCACCTCGGAGCCAGACTGGTATCGCGCTCAAATTTCTTCACCAATACCCATTGGCCGGGATGCAATCGATGACCGGGGCCCTCTGGCAGCGGCTGCAGCACAGAAGTTACCTGCTGATGAACAGAACGGAGGTCTTTAGTTAAAGCATAAAGGTAGTCAATCAACATAGGGTATTCAATATCTGCAAAGGAACGTGGTCTGGGTACCCCCCATACATTAGCAGGCCTACCAAATATTATTTCATACGGGGAGAGACCAGAACGAGAATGTGGGGTGACACGTAATGACATAAGAGCCAAAGGCAGGGTGTCAGGCCATTTTAACCCAGTGCTTTCCTGTATTTTGGCCATCTTTAGCTTAAGGATGCCATTATATTTTTCCACCAGCCCTGCTGATTGCGGATGTTGGGCAGCGTGGAACTTTTGCTTGATGTGTAGACCCTCGCACATGTTCTTGACAAGGGCCCCATGGAAATGCCCCCCGTTGTCCGACCAGATCAAACGGGGCAAGCCGAAGCGGGGCAGAAACTCTTTCAGGAGGGCTTTGGCTGTGGCCATTGCGGTATTTTCCTTGGTGGGGAAGGCTTCAACCCATTTGCTAAAAGCACACACCACCACCAGAACGTATTTCAAATTATTGACGCGCTCCATATGGATATAATCCATTTGGAGCACTTCAAAAGGCAATGTGGGAGGTGCAAAATTCCCGCTCAAGACACTCTCCCCTTTTCCTGGATTATGTTGCAAACAGACCATACAGTGTTGGACCAACCGGACAGCCGTCCTTTGAATATTAGGGTTGTTCCAAACTGGGTCCAAGAGCCCACAGATACCTTTCGCTCCTGTGTGTGCCGGTCCGTGAGCCATGGTCACGACAGCCTGTACTAGTGCATTAGGCAATAGCCATCGCTGTTTCTCTGTTAAATCAATCCAGCAGTTGTTTTCATCTAACCTTCCTACCTCTTTTTCCCATCTCGCTAATTCTGCAGGAGTGGCTTCCTTCTGTAACACTCTCACACTTTCCATAGTATTATCAAACATTTCAGAGTCCTCCACCCATCTTGCAGAAGTATTTACGAACATGGCGGATATAGGGGTCTGTGCTGTTTGTTTGGCCACCTGGTCTGCGAAAGCATTTCCCTCTCCCACTTCATCCACTATTGCTTTGTGTGCACTACACTTAATGATGGCTACTCTTTTTGGCAAGGTGAGGGCATGCAACAGTCGCACCACCAAGGGACCATTCTGAATTTTCTGGCCATGGGAAGTAAGGAAACCCCGCTCCCTCCACAGCCGCCCAAAGCTATGGGCCACGCCAAAAGCGTATTGGCTGTCCGTGTAAATATTGACTTCAAGTCCCTCACTCAACTCACAGGCTCGCAACAAGGCCATTAGTTCATCAGCCTGAGCTGATCGGTGGGGTACTCGCAACGTTTCAACTATTGTTTTCAAAGTTGTGATTGCATACGCAGCTGTTGTTGTGCCATCTGCTAGTTTGAAACAAGACCCATCCACAAATAACTCCCCTTGAGGGTCATCGAGAGGGGTGTCAGTAAGGTCAACTCTGCCTTTAGTTTCTTCTTCAGTACGATAAATGCAGTCATGGGGGTCAGTATTATGTTCACTCGTAGGGAGCGGTAACAACGTGGCAGGGTTCAATATTGCACATCGAGTAATCGTAATATGTGGTGCAAACAATGTCAACCCATATCCAGTGAGACGTGCACTTGTAAGGTGTTGCGTTTTGGTTTTGTTTAGCAATGTGTCTACAGCATGTGGTACCATCACAGTCAAATTAGAGTTCAGAACGAGTCCTTCCGACTGCCGGATTGCCACTGCAACAGCCGCTGTGGCCCTCAGACAGCTAGGGAGTGCTCTTGCAACATTATCCAATGTGGCTGACAAATAAGCGCACAGTCTTTGCTTACCACCAAAGTCCTGCGTTAACACTGACAATGAACAACCGTCGACCTCGTGTACATATAGTACAAAAGGTTTACGATAGTCAGGAGTGCCCAAGACAGGAGCAGAACACAAAGCTGTTTTTAGAGAGTCAAAGGAATGCTGACATTCATCCGTCCAGGGCAGGGGTTCATGCACATCTTTCGTAGTCAAGTACAACAAAGGTTTAGCAAGAAGGGAAAAATTAGGTATCTATTGGCGACAGTAAGAGGTTATGCCAAGAAAAGCGCGAACTCCACGCTGCGTGCAAGGAACAGACATGTTAGAAATGGTAGTGATGCGTTCAGGTGTTAGTCGTCTACCCTCCTTCGATAGTAAATGACCGAGGTAGGTCACTTCCTGTCGACAGTATTGGAATTTCGATAGGGAGACCTTATTTCCTTTAGCGGCCAAGTGATGCAATAATTTAACCGTGGCGTCCTTACAGCCTTCTTCCGTGTCAGAGGCAATGAGTAAATCATCCACATATTGCAACAGTACATTCCCACTTGGGAATTCCAGATCATCCAGCAAAGCTTTAAGGGCTTGGCTATCTATGCTCGGGCTCTCAGGATAGCCTTGAGGTGCGCGACAGAAGCGGAAGCTTCGTCCAGATAACGAGAATCCGAAAATCTGCCTACTATCAGGATGGATGGGAATGCTGAAGAAAGCATTTTTCAGGTCAATGACCGAAAAATACTTGGCAGTTGGCGGGATCATTGTGAGGATAGTGGTGATGTCCGTCACCACAGGGTATTGTGGCACCACTATCTTATTAACAGCTCGTAAATCAATCACAAAACGGTATGCAGCACCCTGCTCACCAACATCAGAATTTCTTTTCAAAATCGGGAGAATCGGGCTATTGCAGATATTAGCATTTGTCTCTTCCACTACTCCTTTATCAACCAGGTCCTGAATAATGCGTAGCAAAGCCTGCTCTCCCGCCGGCGCTATCTTGTACTGCGGGATGCGCGGCAGCTTCGCGCCTTGTTTTAAGGTAATGTGGACTGGAGGGATATCCAGTTTACCCACATCCGCATCCCCTGTTGCCCAAAGTGAGGCAGGGATGCCATCAAATTCAGACGGAAGGCGTTCATTTCTCGCAAAACATTGTTTCACGGGATCAACTGAGGGTCTAATCGTCAAATAGACCCCATCTGCAGAACAATGAATTGTTGCATTCAATTTCTTCAGCATATACAACCCCAACAAATTTTCCCCACAATGCGAAGTCAGTAGTAGAGGAGTGTCAATGGTGGCAGGACCGATTGTGAAAGGGAGAGGTTTGGAGATGGGACTGACAACTGGGACTCCCGAAAATCCCACTGAAACATTATTTTGCCCGGACAGAGCCGCCCCTGGAACCAATGATCGAGCAACGGAACTGTTCATTGCTCCTGTGTAAATTAGGAAATTCTCAGAGGTCCCCAACACTTCCCCTTTTACATAAGGTCCCCTTTGATTGACCGGAATCGACACTTGGCCCCTACTCTGTCCTTGGCTGTCCTATGCTGTGGCGTACGCATCGTGATCCTCGTACTCATAATCTTCGTGATAGTACTGTCTGCTCTGGGGCCCATCAAAATGATTTTTCTCCGACTTGCCTGATTGTTCGTCTCTGTGCATATCCCTTCGGTCGGGGCCGCCTCGTCCTCGCCCTCGCCCTCGGACCTCTCCGTTCTGGGCAAGCAAAAACAGACACTGTGCTTTCCAGTGTCCCTCCTCTCTACAATAAGAATACTGGTTCAGACCTATTTTCGGTGCTCCTCCCGCACCCCTGCCTGATCCCGCCCCCGTGTCATGGTCCCCCTGCCTCCTCTCCCCCTCCTTGTCCCCGGTCCACTTGCTGCAACAACACTCGAGTCTTAAGATCTTTCGTTTTCTTGTCCACCTTTTCCTTATTTTCGTTCTCTCTACGTTCATAGTACTGGGCCATACTTAATATTACAGACGGGGAAGAGGTAGTCCATGTACTTTCCGCTGCCTCTAATCGCGCAGAAATCTCTGGGGCCAAGTTCGTAATGAACCTGTTAACAAACAACCTCGTTCCTCCTTCGGTTGCCAAATCTTGCCCACTAAAATCAATAAAAACTTCCTCGAACCTTGTGAAAAAGTCGGACACACTTTCATCCTTCTTCTGCCTACAAGCGGACAATTTATCCCATCAACTTTTCTGGGCGGAATCAGAGTGTGCATGAAGGCTATTATTTTTGCTGGTAGAGACGTTATTTCAGCCCTAGGTTTGTCCCCTGGTTTGCGATCTTGGTCCCAACCCCTCAGCTCCTCCCATGTCCCCCCCAGCTCAGCATGATTAGAGTCATGCACCTGTCGCCATATGTCGACAGGTACTAGTAACCCAAAGAACAACTCGACATCTGCTAAGGTCATTACGGCTGAGGCAGCTGCTTCAGTCAATTCTTTGTAGTAGGCGGTAGGATTCTTTCAGGGGTCGGGTAGCTGGGATTTTAGCGCTAGGACCTCACTTCTCTTCCATGGAGTGTAAACCCATTGTTCCTGGAACCTAGCTGCTATCGCTGCCCGTATGATTGCCTGGTTACCATCTCGCTGTTCAGGGACTTCTGGATGATAAATGGGATGGACCTCTCGCATGGGGTGCTGCGTGGTCCACTGTGGACTCTTCAAGAACAATCTCATTCGGTATTGAACCAGGGTATCTATATTCTTGAATACCTCATTCGGTGTTAGGCTAAATTTGCGGGACCAATCCCGAATATTATACAATATCTGAGGCGCAGTCCCGTCCCTGAAGCTAATTTCCCAAGACCAAATGAGTGAATTCGACGGTACTCCATATATCAGTCACCGTATACACATCGCTCCTTATCCATCTAACAGCCTGATCTTCTAACACCTCTTTCTCACCATATCCTACGGACGATCTAGTGAAAAGTCGTTTGCCGTCCATTCCCCCAGTGGCCCCCCTCGGAGTCTGTTCCGGCTCGCTGGGGGCGACACAAACCGAGGGAGAAATCCTCTCGGGAGTTGGGGAACATAGTTGTACAGGAGGGAGTGCTAGTGCCGGCGGGGTATCGGGGACGAGCGTAGCCAGTCCCCCTCCCAGAGGAGAAGGTACCCCGATGTCTCGCATGGAGGTAACAGGGCCCCGTTCCTCCGGGGCAGATGCCCGTGACCTAGCTTCGGGCTGGACCGGTATCGTGGGATATACGCGCTGTGGGGCATATGGCGGAGGGGGTCTAGCATCCAGCAGTTCCTCTATCTCATCCTCCGTTCCCCCTCGAGTTACGTAGCATTGGTCCACTTGTAGTTTAAATTGTCTATCTGCAATTTCGATATTCTTTTCTATTTTATTTTTATCATGCGCTATAGCTTTTTGGGTTATAGTCTGTCCCTGCTCAACCGTAAGGAGTTTTTCTGAACGAATGCGCCTTCTCTTCACCTCTTTCTGCCATCTGTTAAGAGTGTCAAACATGGACTGTCGACTACGCTTAACAAAGAGACGCTCTGGTAAATACTGAAGTTTCTTTTCATCAAAAGACCCAGTCTTCGGCCACTGTAATTCTACGTTATCCTTAGTGTATTTGTTCCATAAGGAATTAAAAATCAGTGGGCCAATACCGTGCTTGCAATACATATCGTGGCTGGGCGTCCCTTCCGGGGGGGGCTGGCTGACTCTCGTCTAGCCTTACATCATCGCTGCGAACACAACCGAAACATAACTTGCTAAGGCACGGCATGTCCCTTTTTGTTTTATTTCTGCTGAAAAGGAATTAAGCGTAAATGCAAAAAATAACAGAACCGAATGGCAATCAATCACAGTGCTCTCATTCTCATGGCCATGTTTTCATAAAAAAAAAAAAAACATTCGTCTTGCATTGTGCTGTGTTAAAATGACGAAACATGAGAACATAAAATGTACCAACAGAAACACAAATAAATGCAATCAGAAGGTGGAGCCCGTCGACTCCCACCTATGGAGAACTCTTCTGCTACTATTCAAAAAGCTGCAAAGAACATTTCCAACAACAGTCTCATCCTCAGACTGCCTGGAGATGGTCACACAGGTTTTAAACCACAGACCGGCCTACAGGCCATCCGACAGTATTCATGGTTCACCTCCCGAACTATTCTGGCTGAGCCCGCTTTCAAGCGCCGCTCCAGATTTGTCCGGGTGCTACCCAATCTCAACCATCGGCTTTCCCGAGAACAGTCCGGCCGAGCGAGAACCGCAGTTCCCCTGAGGCGTGCAATCCTTATCTCCAGTATTCCTTACACAAAAGACACCAGGAGCGTCCGCACGTGCAGTCTCAATACTGCCCCATCGGACCCCCTATCCAGAGTCTCTTTGTGACCACAAACCACCAGATGCCAAGTCAGAGTTTCTCCGTGACCACAGGCCACCAAATGCTGAGTACCAATATCCAGATCTGCATACGTAGTCCAACATACAAACGAGACACAACACTCACCTGGTGCACACAGGTCTGCTGGAACGTTCTCCACTGCCAACTCTTGCTAGAATCAACGTTGCTGGTTCTCGGGTCACACCCGAAGGACTCCGGCGTGGAGCTACTAGCAGCTGAGGTCCTCTGAATCGGGAGGGCGGAGCAAACCCCAAATTTTCGCTGGTCTAGGCTGCAACCCCCCGATCGAAAGCACCCCTTTGTACGTCGTCTGTGTTTACACAAGGACGGCCCCAACGCGGAGTCCCGGCGGAGTCGCCAACTTAAGTACCGAAAAATTATTCTACCACCTCCCAATTATAGTTAGGACATTACACAATCCCATTTCCATTACCAATAATCAGACGGTTGGCAGTGTAGAAGGTCCAAGCGTTTATTATGACAAACAAACTCTGCCAGAGGAGCTTCCTGCAGCCTCACCCAACGAGGTCTGCCAAGAAGACTGCTGGCACCCTGTCAGTGCATCACATATATACTGTTACATTGGCATCAGCATAGCCCAACATGGAAAAGTACAAATTGGTACAGACTGCTACAGAAAAAGGAAAGCCCATATATGGCACACAATGGGCTCCTGGTTTCGCTCATCCTAGATTTAGCAAGGTCGTACGGGTGCCTCCCTTCTGTCCTCTCGGAGACAGTCCACCCCGCACCCCTCCCGGAATGTGCTTATCGGCCCTCTTCTGCTACCTACGACCTTGGCGGCTCTAACGAGCTGAAACAGCAGTTTTAGCAACAGTTGGTTCGTTTCACCGGGTAAGATTTTGGGTGCAGGGAATGAACAAGCTTGTAGAGGCGAGGTTTCCAGCAGGGCCATAATATGGCGTGCTAATAGCGTAACGTGATGTGAGGTTGACTAAAGGAAATATTGCAATGTTAGTGCGTGTGCATTATATAAAAAGCGTTTAGTGACACCATGCTAATCACAACATATCGATTACTAGTAACTACGTAGTTGAGAAATCGATCCCGGTTCCTCAGCATACGGTGCAGGATCGCATCCTAAAAGTTGCTGAGTGAAACTACAAGATTTCACTCAGTCACTATTAGGGCCAAGAGGAGTAAACATGTAAATTGTAAAAATGTAAATTGATACTTGTATAGCGCACTACTCGCCCGCAAGGGTCTCAAGGCGCTTGCACGAATACCGCTGTGGAACCCATCCTGGCTTTCCCTGTGAGGTGTCCACTCCTGGGCACCCCCAAGGTGGAGGCCAGGCATCCTTAGCATTGTGGGGGCCGTTGTGGAGATTAAGCAAGCTATTGCCCAGAGTTGCAGAGTGGGACTCCATGATTGGAATAGGCACCGAGGCGAGAATTATCAGGTCCGTGGAATTTTTGAGCCCAAGACCCGCCGAGGCGGGGAATTGAACCCTGTTCCCGGGCTAGACCTCTGCATCAGGGTCTGCCGCTCTAACCATTGAGCCACACTGCTTGAAGCAGGTGTAAGGATTGCCGCAGCATGTTAGCGATCGAGCACCCCCGAGCCTTGCTGGAGGCGGGTTCGCGCTTGCCACGCCACTCCAGCAAAGCACCGGGGATGCATCACCCATCTGCCCACCCAAGCGCCACGGTGTGCCGCTTTGTACATGCGGTCCATCAGGGGTGACGCACGGGTGGGCTGATGCGTTGCAACTCATCAGACACACCTCTGCTGATTAGGGGAGATGCGGCAGAAGTTGTAAATCGGCCCCTGATAATTGACCTTGATCCTCCTCCTCTTGGGCATGAGTTGCAGCCGACATTGCTGCCTGGAGGATCAGGGGATTCTCCCCTCAGATTGCCCGTCGGCCAGCACTGGTTGTCGGTCTGTCAGCCTCTCCCTCAGCATCATCTGAAACACAGAGGTTGCAACTGTATTGGTGATTGACCAGGTATTACATGTGCAGCAACACCAGGGTTGTATTTACTGCACTTTGCACCAGCAGATGAGGATCATGTGATCAGGTTAGGGCCGCTCACACCATAGCATTGAGGTGTTACACGGAGATCTACATGATACTAGCAAACTCACCAGCTCCAGCAACAACTCTCTGTCCCTTTGCGTTCCCTCCTGGTGTATCCTGCTGCACCTGTCTCATCATAGTTGTTGTAGACATAGCTGTAGAGGGTAGAAACAACATTTTCAATGATCTGCCTCACCAAATGACAGATATGCATATGTGTCACTCCTGGTCTGTATTTCACTTTGTAATCAACAACTGTTGATTCCATGTAGAAGGGGATCTCGAGCTCTGTCATGGCTTTGTAATCTAAGCTGTTGACTCTCCTCATGCCTGATTTACCTGAGGGACAGGTGCGCGACGGTTTCACAGCCGCAGCCAGGATGTCATGCATCCCCCGGGATGGTGTCCGCTGCAGTGGTCTGATCCTGTCAGCACCTGTGATGAGAAATACATGTCCATATTTTAGTACAACAGATTGTAGCTATGAGATCAAATTACATTCTCATTAGCCATTTGTGGATAATCAAGGACGATGTGCAGCATGTGTAGCTCATTGACTTAACATGTGGGCACCTGCTCACAAGCAGCATTTGCAAGCTTACAGCCATGCAGCACTGACATCAATAAGATGACACATCAACTGACTAACTTATATGAGAAGGTTACTGATTTCACCCTTACCATTGTGACTGACTTTTTTCATGGGCGTAATGTTGTCTGTTGACAAGTCAGAAAGGGGTTCATGTGTGAGATGTGCAGTTGTCAGGGGCCTGATGTTGCCCATTTGTGCTTCCCTACCCATGAGGTCACACAGCTCATTTATGAATGAGAGAACATAGATTACTAATGTCCATCCTTTGAGTGTTCTCTGTTTCCATGCTCCATTTTCAACATCATGGTACTACTTACATGACAACAGATAGTGTCTTGTGCGGCAGACATCCAAACCTCATATTTCATACACTCACCTATACATGTGAATATGGTAGAAGGGAGGCAAGCAGAAGACAACATTTGGTTTAGATCACACATTGCAGATGAGGTGAGAAGCTTTGAATCTTCCCACCTGCACTGGATTATCCTGTTGCTCTTCAGCCAAATAATTTTGCAGGTGTAACTGCATGAAGATTCACCTTAGCAGCTCCTACACCCATCTCACAGGTACACAACGGGCACCAGTGTGTGCCTCAGCCATACCAATTTCATATTGATTTGACCATGTTAATTTTGCTAGGGATTTAGCATATCATTGAATTGCAAGCCTGTTGTGTTGTGGACGTTTCTTATGACACATTGTTCTATTGTATGTCTACTGTGCACACACTTGGCATACATTTTGTGTCAGCATCTCATTTGTCACCAGGGTCTGATCGGCCATGTGTTCAAATGCCCTATGTGAGCATATTGTGATGTAGGATAACAGTGTTGTACAACACATACGGTGGAGGTGAAAGGCACAATTAATAAGCATTCAGCAAGCTTGACTTACCGTGGCCCAGCACCGGAGCAGTATGTGGTCCCTGAACAGATGTCAAGTCCAACCTAGTAGCAGAAGTCAGTGGGCGTCTTGGGTTCTGGGAGGACCGCATTGTACCTACAATGATAAGTTTGTTTAGCAACTTTACATTCCTGCTGCCACATGTGATGCATTCGATTTCTGGACACAGGACGGGCACAAGCAGTCATGGTCACCACCGTTGCAGAAGTGTGTCATACATTATGTAATGAGTGATCCCACATATAACTTAGATTGGGCCCACAACCTTGATGCTGCTTATATCACAATGACATGCCTACGAATCCAGAGGTAAAGTCCACTATCGTGTTTTGTTGATGTTCGGAAATTATCCATCCAATGTACGCAGTACATGATCAGCTGTGTGGACTGTGCTGAATAAAGTATGTATGAAAGATTAGAAGTTGGACAGTGTATGCATTGTCAATACTACAGAGACTGGTATCTCACTGTTTGTTTTTCATTTCCGTATCGGTGCAAATACTATTTCTTGATTAGGTCTACAAACACTATTACAATATGGTATGTACACCCTTTTGACTTGTTGTGGCCCTCGATTACAGGATTGCTTTCCCGTTCTGGGTCTGTTGGTGTAATACATGTTGTGTACCACATTTACAAAGGTATGATGAGCCAAGTCATTTTATAATTTGTCTTTCGCTGTTCACAAATGTCATATGTTAAAGGTGAATGTCCATTGACAACTCCAATTGTAATGCAGCAAATGTAGCATAAATGGTTGACTTACATAGCTAGGCACTATTTGTCCCTCTGTCGTCTTCTGACGATGTATGCATTTTGACCATCTCCTGTCCACTTTGACTAACCAGTTAGTGTGGTTGACATGCCTTCCTCGGTACGTTGCCGATTCCTCATATGCGATGCGGTGACCTCTGCTACTGCAGTTGTCTGTGCTCTGTCTGGATGTGTCAATGGGTGAGAAGAGAGAAAAGTAGACAAATGGGAAATGTGCTTGTGTAACGTTTCGGGGATTTGCCCATATCTTCTGTGTGATAACGGTATTACGCGGAACTGCCGCAGACGGGGCAGGTAGGAGCAGTGGTGTGTTGGGGATGTAATGGCGTGGCAGAGTGGAAATTGGACAACAGGATATGTGTTGGACATATTTACATCAGAGGATACTCTCACCATCTGCTTTGTGATTTAGGCTGGCACAGGGTGATGTACTTTTTGGAGATTTTGTGGCAGGTTTACAACCCCCTAGAAAATGAATTTACACAGTTGTTGCATCACTTCTTTGACACAACGGTGGTGTACAACAGACAACACATTTAGGATTATTCGCAACGTGACGCTACTATCGTGAATCGTCATGTTGTGAGGCCCTGCGCAACGTCAGCTTGGAGGTAGGCAGGGTGTGCACTCCTTTGGGATATGTCGCGTCCAACTGAGTCAGTGTAATCTACATGATTTCACAGTATCACTTATCAGAGGCCGCTGCGACGCAACCTTACGCCTGCTTGAAGCAGGCGTAAGGAGTGGCGCAGCACGTTAGGTATGGGCAGTGCATGGACATTGTTGGAGTTGCAACGCTCTTGCGACACAACTTCAGCAAAGCCCACCCTAGACACCATCAGATTCAACACACATCTGTCTATCCCTGCACCACAGTGTACCACCATATGTACACGACACATCCATGTTTGCGCAAGGGTTGAATTGCATGTCACATTGGTACTGGCGCTTCCCTGTTAATGTTTGTCTTTAGCTAATTTATTTTTTTTACTTAATTTAAAATTTCCATTTGTCATTGCACATTTTCAGTCAATATGTACAGTTATTGAATTAGCTGGGTTGTGTATGTATGGCATCAGTGCACATGTTTTTAATAGGGTGGGGGGTATTAGCCTTTTCTGATGCAAAGGATTCTGGTACTTGTGGTGCTACGTAGTGGGTGACACATGAGTCTCTGACTAACCATATATTTATATACACTTTGGGCAATTTCCATGAACACTATGACAGTGTAACACAGACAATCTCTTCATGCACTTTTTCTTTTCATTCCACTTACCTGGTACCACGTAGCGGACATCACTAACAGGCAGCCCATGGACCAAGTGGGGGTGTATAGTTGTGAGGATATCCTCCTCCAGTGTGGTGAGCTGCAGGCGGGGTCCAGGGCATGCAGCAGGGAGGATTCTGCTCAGTTCTATCCTGGAGTATTTCTCCTTGACCCTCTGCCTTTCGTCCTGACACTTTTTGTTTATGTCCTGCACTGTTCGCCTGTCCTCCCCCAGGGCTGAGACAGCAGTGGCTATCTGCTGCCATAGTTCTTTCTTCTGTGCCCCACTGGTGCAGTATGGTGGTACCCCATATAGGCGCTTGTGGTGCCTGACTATGTATTCCACAGCATGGTTGTCTCCTATGCTGTGAAGTTTCTTTTTCTTCTCATCTCCATGTTCTGTGGCACTGGTAGCGTGGTAGTAACAGTCTCTCTGTGGCCAAACCTGTTCCTTCACTGTGTGCTGCTTTTATATGTTTTGTGGTACTGGTCAATTAGTGTTAATTGGCTTCAGCTGAAGCGTGGTGGGGGATGGTAGGCAGTGGCAGCATACACCATGGCAAAATGGAGCTGTTTGCTGGGATTGGCTGCTATGTGTCAGCTGATCCATTGTTGTGGGATGGGTGGACCTTGGCCAGGTGTTTACGCTTGGCTAACATGACTAACGGCAGTAATCGTAAATTACAGCCCGTAATCGTAAATTATGGCCCGTAATCGAAAATTGCGGCCCGTAATCGTAAATTGCGCCCCATAATCGGATTGTACGATAATTCACCGTAAAGTTCGCCAAAGTGCCGTAAAATCCATCCCGGTGGCGGAAAATACGGCCCGGCGGCGGACGTAAAGTTAGTAGTCGTAAGTCTATTCTGTGAATCCCGAAAGTAGTAAGTTCATTCTGTGAATCCCAAAAGTAGTAAGTTCATTCTGTGAATCCTGAAAGTAGTAAGTGCATTCTGTGAATACCAAATAGTAGTAAGTGCATTCTGTGAATACCAAATAGTAGTAAGTTTAGGATTTAGTCTTAAGTTCATTCTGTGAATCGGGCCCACTGTCCTCCACTTGGGTTGAACTTTTCATTACAATGTTGTCATGGCCTCAAATCTGCAATTGTTGTTATTCTAGATCACTCAGTTACCTGAGGATTCAAATCTTGTAAAGTAACACATACAATTATAAGAAAGTTATCAAGTGGCCAACGCTTTTTCCACAGTGGATGTAGTATTGAGATGCAGATGTACTCTTGGTAGGAAACAATATCTTTTTGCAGACTTGTATTTTTGTTTAAATGAAGGATGAAGCTGCTGACCAAAGCAGTTGCTTCTTAATTGACATTGCTATATTTGAACTGTATGGGAAGGGTTACCCCGGGGTAACTTTTTATAATTGGTTAGGTAGAGTCCAAGAGTCACCTCAAACCAATGGCTATTGAATCCTATGAAAGTACCATCTCACACAAAACTCATCAGCATTCATCTGGATCATTTCAACATGACCAAGAGGAACTACTCTAGAAAGTCAGAAAAGTTGGCACTTCTAAGACCTCAGGAGCTTCAGTGGGACCTTGGAGCAAAGGTGTCTGATTTTGAGAGGACAGCAAATGCAGCTTCAGGCTTGCCCCACTGGAAGAGTTTAAGCTCCAAAAAAAGAAACTACGGGCCCCATCTAGAATCTGATGAATGGGATAGTCCATCACAACATGATGGATATCCTGTCTGTCACATTACAAGTGTCATATCTATGATGCATTTGTAATACAGCAGATGGGCGTCTGTAATGCTTATGTATGGCGCTAAGTCTGCCGAGGGTATTTCCACCCAAAACCAGCAACTTCCGCAGGATCTCATCCAATAGCTATTTGACTTCAAAATGACTTTGCTGGATACAGCTTGTGACCTTTCCCCTATCATACATTTCCATTTCAGAGACTAAGGGCCTAATTACGAGTTTGGCAGGGTAGCAGATACATGTCTCGCCAGCCGACCGCTGCAACACCGCCAAACCCATAGTCAGGCATCCTGCAGTATTCCAACTGGAATACAGGTTGAGCGGTCCTGCAGTGGCGGTCCCACAGTAGTGCCTTTCTAAGACGCTTAGGAGAGCCTTACAAAGGCACTGCTGTGGGAGTGTCAAAGCCCATTCCTGCACTGACTGAAATGCACACTATTGTGCATTTTGTTCCATGCAGGAATAGAGGGTGCATACGGATGAGGGGCACTTCATGTGCTTCCTACATGCACCCCATGCACAGAGGCAACCGGGGGCCCTGACTGGCCCCCTTACTTTCCTCACTACCACCCTTTTCATGGCGTGCTCATGACCATGAAAAGGGTCGCAATGTAGAAACTCGTAATATACTTGCCGCTGCCAGCATATTACAGCCCACACCTCTGAACCACGGCTGCGGGATCATGGAACCCCGGTAGTTGTGGCGGTCCTGTGGTGGTGATACCAGGGGAGTGTAGGAAATACCCACACTGAATCCTGTGGAGCTCCTATAGAGGATGACAACCTCTGACTGTTCAAAGTTTCATCAAATTCAAACGACCAGAAAGTTCATCAGAATATTCTTTAATCCAAAGGTCCTATATTTATCTCATATGGACACAGGTAATCTTCAAATGATATTCAGTATGTAGTACATCACAAAACGATTCAGAATGCCAAATCCCAATGCATTTCGGGACGGGGTCCCTTCGTCAGGGGAATGCAATTTCTCTGTAAAGAAACCAAACACTAAGTCAGGGGGCGGACCTGTTCCACTAAGAACAGTAAAGTAAGAAACAAAAAAGTAAAAAAACGGAAAAAATTAAAAATAAGGATGGAAGTAAGCTCCAAAGCAGCGTGAAAAAACTGGTGCAAAAGGAGTCGTGAATGGCAAAGGAACACCACTGGGGAAGGAAAGAGCCAAAGTTCAAAGGGTGATGTAGGCAGAACTGGAAAATAAACGAGTGTAAATAAGTTTTCCGTACACCTATAAATACCCGTTAGATGACACCCGAATAGTGCACATTGTATATAAGGCCCACAAACGAAGTTTACATGCGTAGGTGCTTACCAAAATCTTCAGGTTTTCGCACTCAAAGTACATATACCGGCAGTATAGCGTGGGTACGCGAGACAAAGCGTGTTTATATGAATGACCCAAGTGTACATAGAAAACGGACCAAGTGAAACACGCGACATAGAGGAAAGACTGTTAGATCAAGCGCACGAACACAAAGGTTGAAATACGATGAAATGTAACATGGAGCCATATGAACTAAACAGGTATGCGGGAAAATAAATTGTGAATCATCGTGGGTAAATGCAGATCAACGAATGTTCGGTGATGCAGCAATAACATTGGGACACATATGCACTATGAGTCGGCCATATTGAATGGGGAAAAATGAACGTAAAATACGAAGACCAATGAGGGAAAGCGCGAAACAATAACACATGTAACAACTTAACTGATTTTAGGTGATGTGACAATTTCTGAAAGAAGAAGATCAGTGAAGGAAAAAGTAAATGCGAGAGCGATATATCAGCAGAAAAGAGAGAAAGTGAAAAAAAAGAGAAATAAAAGGATAGTGAGATTGAGCAAATCAAAAGGTAGAAAGGGAAATTAAGGACCAGATAAGTCGAAGTGGAATAATGTAACAGATAGGAGAAAACAAAAGGAAGATGATAAAAGAAAATATTGGAAAGGAAAATAATAGCGGGGAAGAACATGTAATCTAAATAAATGTAAACAGCATGTTTCAAAGGAAGCAACTAAATTCAATCCGTTCATTGAGTCCTTTCGGTTGGCTCGACTCTAACAATTTTATCCAAAAGAGTTCACGTTGAAGAAGTTTTTTCCGATTGTCAACGCAGGGTCTCGTAGGGACAACTTCCAGAACAAGGAACCTTAACTGGCTGATGTTATGTTGGGATGAGATGAAATGGGCAGCCAAGGGAGATTTCAGATTCTTGTTTCTGATTGTGCTTTTGTGTTCCGTTAAGCGAACTTTGACTTTCCTTTCAGCTTTGCCGACGTAGGGTAAACCACATGGGCACTTCAGTAGGTATACTAGATTCATGGAGTCGCATGTGGCGTTGGTTCTTAATTTTATTTGTTTGCCAGATAGAGGATGGTTAATACAGTTCCCTCTGATTATGTTGTTGCAGTGGCTGCAGTTGTGACATGGTTTAGTACCAGAGAAAACTGAGTCAGATGAACACCGCAGCACAATCCGCTGCAGGAAAAGTGCGACCAGGCTAACAGACCACTTTCTAGAGAACAATCACACACCAAATGACATGGTATGCACTATCATCAAACAGATAACACCTGGACCCAACCTACAGAAACGTCTGTATGAGAAGGAACAGAGATGGGTCTACAGACTATCAACACATATCAATGGATTAAATGATAATATTCCATGGGCTAATGTCCTATAATTTGCATCTCTAAAACCTTTGTTGCTCTCCCTCTCGTTTATGCCTGGCCTATTTTTAACACAATAAACCACACCCCCGGGGCATAGACCAATTGACAATGACATATATATCTAGCCTGCCCCCTTCGCTTTACTGTCATTTAACGGTTGTATTCTGACTGCCCAAATACAGCACAGCCCTTATAGAGACTGCCTAAGTAGGATTCTCTATGGATATTGACTAAGAGAGTTCCAGTTCCCTTTGAGCTCCCATACCTGCTACATGTGGCGTTGACACAATACCTTTGTATTGGTGCAGCAATGTTTATTATATGCCCCTCTGTAGTTAGCACTCTAGGGAACGTCAATTTTTCATTTAATTGTTATGCAAATTTTAGCAGTCTCCTTTGATTACACATTTCCAAAGCAACTCCTTTGGAGCATTAGCCACTATCCTAGTGCCAATCTATGCCCTTTTCTGTTTCTTCTAATGCGGCAGCGTTTTCCTCTATTGTAGCAACGCCATTGCGTGAACCTCAGAGGCTACCGTATCGCTCCATCTAGGAGCGCCTGACGTCACCACGCTCAGGAGACCACGCCCACCCGACCCCGATGGCGGCAGTCTTAACCCGCCTCACTATGCGGTCTCACTACGGGCGCATGGAGGGGCATACTAGGTATACCGTTTGACCGTACCACCAGAAAACTGTAAGTAGAATTTTAAATTCCCCGGATGAAACGCGATTGCTTCCGTTTCTTCGCTTGGATTTTTCTAGTTCCCATTGCAAGTCAACCCGGAACTAAGCATTCTCTCCCTTTCATTGCAGAATATGTTTTCCAACAGTGGCCACCCTTCCCTCTAATCCCGTGCAGCCTAATGACCCTGATTTAGGAGTAAGCACTATGTGAAGATACTGTGTGTTGTATGTTGTGTTTGTCTTGTATTGTCGCGGTTGTATCAAGATGAATCAATAGCACGTCGTTACTCCTTTTCACTTCTAAGGAAATGACTGTTGCCTAGCCACGCACCTAGAATTGACGGATGCGAGTGAAAAAAATTCATGGATCTCTCTCACTAAGCACACAACTATTGATAGGTGTGCTAGGTAGCCACAATGGCTGTATTGCGCCAATACGTTATCTCTATGTAATTGAGCAGCACACTGCACTAAAATAGTCCGCATTAATTCTGTGTGGGATGACTCACAGAGACAGCAGATTTCGTCACATCACTTCCTTGCAGGCACGTAACGAGTTTTTTTGTGACTTATTCTCTTTCTTTCCTTACAGGTCTTTTTTATTTTCAGCGTAACCACTCCCGGGTTTCAGATTTCCGCCCTGTAACAGATTTTTGTTAACAGGTGATAAGGGAATGCAGGTATGGCAGGGCGTTAGTGTGCCCTGACCACCCTTTCCCTTTTTTGGTCCTGAAGAAAAAACGGTAATTTCCAATACGGTTTGAAACATGTAGACCTTTCACTTATCTACAGATACACACGGTCATAAACAACCTATACTGTATCTACACACACGTTTTTAACATTGTCCAGTAGTCTTAAAGAATAAAATATTTCTCCTATAAGTCATACCAGGACAATTTTTAACACACTCACTTTTTTCTTGCACTCATCACTCATATACCAGCTCCACTGTATTTCAGGTGTCGCAGCACACCTTGATGGCACTCAGCTGTCAAGGTGGCCCCGATGATGAAGCATGTCACCGACTAGGTCGGTGAGTGAGGGATTTAATAAAAACCAAAGAAGGACTTTTCTTCTTTTTTCACTAGAAACCCATCCCACTAAAAAAGCTTTTTGAGCCTTTAATGGTGGTACTCCTCTTTTTGTTATATAGATACCTAGCCCATGGGATTAGGAGTACTTTCCGTCCACTCACGTGGATTAATTCCCTTGACTCTCTCCATTTGTTTATTGTATGGTCTTCATTTTTAGCCATAAACACTGCAAGTGATTTAGTCAAGAGCATTAGTTGCACGGTTGGTATCATCTATGAGGTCAGAGAGCCGGTGCTCTGCGTCATTCAGGTGTTCGTTGTGTCCGTCCATTCTCTTTGACAAATTATTGAGGAACATTGCCATAGCTTCTATTTTCCCATCAATTGTTGTAAGCCCAGCCTGCATCTCTAAGAGTCGGTGTTTTGTATTGGCTTCAGGAGTGGTGGTCAACTCTTGACCATCAGTAGTGTCTGATGCCACCTGGTGGTCTTTCCCCTGTTTAGGCTGATCAAAGGTGAGTTTACTTTGATGTTCGTCAGCCTTCAACATCACGTAAAGGATCTTATCCACAGCACGGCTGGGTCTGGTCTGGTATGTGTGTTTGCCAATCCGCTTCAGCAGTGTACTTCCAGAAGACATTCCACAACAGGGTCCGCACAGATGGTTCAGTTGGCCACCATGAGATCTCCAGTAAACACCAGTATTGAGGTGAGGGGGAAAGGGTTTAGCATGGGTCCCCACCAATGCAGGGCTGATCACTGGTAGTGGCAGTAGCAACATGCCAGTCTGTCTACTGTGACCTTCCCTGGAGCATGTGTGGCAGCTGGGGCCTTCAGAGGGGCAAAGGCAGCATTGCTGAAATTGGCAGCATAATACCTCCCAGCAGTTTGTTCCTCAATGTAGAGCCCAGCCCCACCCCCCCTCAGAAACCAATCCAAGCCCATGTACCTTAAGGTAGGTGGGAGCTCGCCCAGTCCAGATCGCTTGCTACACAAATGAAAGTGAGGTATCCAAGCTGGTCAGCCTCTCTCAACACCACACCAATCACATGAGGGGGCCGGGAAGCTTACTCAAGCATAGCTCCCTCAACCCAGTGCAGCATGCCATGGCAAGAGTCACGGGCAACCAAAGGCATCGACCACAGGCCAGGAACCCTGAACCCACACCCACTGCAACGCTGGCAAACAGAGCCCCGGGGGCCACCCGAACTACCACCCCCAGTTACCACAGGACTGCCAGGAGGCGTGACTCAATCCCCCCTGGCAACAGCGCACCCTGCTCCCCAGCCTCCACACCACCACAGGTAGAGTCACAGGGACACAGAGAGTTGGTTTGCCACACACCCAGCAGCAGGGGGCTCCAAGGACAGACACCAAGGCATCAGGGTGGCAGCAATATTGAAATATAAAGCAAATTGTGCCATTTTCTTGTCCCCACAGAAGAGTGCCGGTATTAAGTGGCCATCTTGATGAGCGGCAGGTTATGCCACTGTTTTTTTAAGGTTTGAAATGTGACATTTACACTGACATTTTCACCTAACTATAACCTCACCTTAACTGTTGTTTTTTCAGTGAATATATATACAAGTAAGGGTGAAACCCAATTCCGACTTTTGAAAGGCATCTGAAGAAGACGAAGTGTTGAAATGCATCATGCCGTATTTACTATCAGTAAACGATCATCCTCTGAATCCACGCTGTGTCCTTTTGGTTTCTTTGGTTTCTTGTAAAGAAGTTGCAGTTTTTATATATATATATATATGGAGTGTTTTAAAGAATTTATGCTGCTATCTACAGTATTGTTTTTGAAAAAATTCTAAAAGACTTTAAAGTATGGTCTAGAATTTTAAAAGCATTTACGCTGTCATTGGGTGCCATGTATATAGTATGTTTTCTATTTCTATTTCTATGCTGAAATATGTATCACCTTGCACTTTAAAAAGTTGATTAATAGCATCCCCTATGGGGAAATGCTGAGATGCTGAGATGCTGAGAACTAAGAGAATATGCAGTGAGGAAAATGATATGAGGCAAAAGCAGGAGAAATGTAAGAACAGATTCTTGCAACGCGGGTATAGGAAACAAACCATAGAAGCTGCAATATCGAAAACTAGGGCTAAGACTAGACAGGAACTTTTGAAATACAAAACTACATCTGACACAGTGACCACTATAAAAGAACCTGCAAGAATTATACAGGGATACAACAGACAGGAGGGACGGATTAGGGCCATAATTAGACGTAATTGGCCCATCCTCAAGGGGACCCCGTTATTGGGAGATTATTGCCGAGGAAACCATCTATAACTTTCAGGAAAAGTATGTCAATGGGTAATACACTCATTAAAAATAACCCTGAGGATATAAAACCCATTTCATGGTTGACGTCCAGACTAGGCTTTTACAAGTACCCCAGTTGCAAGACCTGTCAATATGGTGTGAATACTAAATATTATCAAACTGCATTTAGTTCGAAACAACATACCATTGCTAAATACTTGTCTTGCAAAACGGAATATGCGGTTTATGCATTAGTATGTAGTTGCAATCTTACATACATTGGCAGCACGAAATTGCCTGTCCATAAGAGAATCCTGCAACACACCAGGGCCATTGTAAACAAAGATCCCAGCTATCCGGTGGCGAGGCATTTTAAAGATCAGCATCAAAGCAGCCTCGAGCATTTTAAATATTATATGTTAGATACAATACCTATCAACAAAAGAGATGGTAACAGGGAGAAAAAGTTATGACGTATGGAGACCAGATATATATTAGAATTGGACACTAAACATCCTAAGCGTCTAAACACCTGCGAAGATTTGCATTCATACCTATAATTGATTAGGTCATCTACTGTTTACATCTATGCTATCCATTGAACATACCTGGCCGTCTGATTTTTATCCAATATTTAGGCACATATTTATTTATTTATTTATTTTATCTATGTAGTTGTGTGTTTGATGGTTGGGCATTGATCGGCGGGTTCACTATGTTGGTCCAATGATTTGTGAAAATGTTATATTTGGATCTACAAATGTCTTACGGATGCTGGGATACAACTGTAATAAGAACTGAACCACCGACATCTGAGATACTAAATTAGTAATATGTCATAACTTGTATGTATTCCACTTTTTGATATCATGTTGGAATGATTTTATATCAATTTTTATATGGTATATATCATTTAGTGGGAACTAATCTATTGACCTTTTCTTTATGATTACTGAGTTGATCTTTCCGGTTGTATGACATCACAACGCATGCTTTTACCACGCATGCCATTACAATGCAATTTTTACAACGCAAGTCGTTACAACGACTTGAGTTGTGGGGCGCTGGGTAGTGGAATAGTTTAATTTTCTATTCCAACTCCAGTCCCCGTGGATAGTAGGGAAGGTGTTGGATAGAGAATTAAACTATTCCCTATCCTACAGCGCCCTCCAGTGCAAGTCGTTGTAATGACTTGCGTTGTAATGGTTGCGTTGTAATGGTAGTGCATGGTAAAAGTTGCGTTGTAAAGGATGTTCCCCTTCTTTCCTATAATCTCCTTTGACCGTGTGGCAACTAGCACATAAGTCAATTATTAGAATGAGATCTTGTCTATATTTATATTATAGTTCTCTAACCAATAGCGGTCTGCACTGACTATAATTATAATATATAAGATTTATCTTTGCACTTTTTTGGCACTTTTTGCACATTAGATTGTTACATAGGGGTCTCGATTGTTTATAACAATGGGGGCATTTTTTCCTTTTTGCACTTAGTCACTTTACTATAGTATCAGCAAGAAATAGTTGGTGGAGCAGGGGTATTGTTTTCCTATATTATGTATAATAGGACAGAAATATCTAACTATCCCCTAACAGGAAGTTTAATGACATTTCTAAACAAAGAAAGTAAACAATGTGTGTATTATACAGAAATATAGGTGATGTTTAGGAGGATATTTGTTATTAACTGTTTGCCCCACCATGTAATAATTGATTTTACCTGCATTCATGCTGCTATATATGGAGTTTTTTAAAGAATTTATTCTGCTATCGACAGTATTGTTTTTGAAAAAATTCTAAAAGACTTTAAAGTATGGTTTTGAATTTTAAAAGCATTTACGTTGTCTTTGGGTGCCATGTATATAGTATGTTTTCTATTTCTATGCTGAAATATGTTACACCTTGCACTTTAAAAAGGAGACACTGCCGCCCATGCGCTGTTGAGTGAACAAGGCCGGGTGTCTCCGGCCGAAACGCGTCATGGTGACAGGGTGGTAGCACAATAAAAACCACTTTAATCAATTTGGGTCTGCACTTGCCTTCTTTGTGCGATAGGAGGATTGAGGCAAGCGTACTGCAAAAAAACAAAAAATATATATATATATATGTATATATATATATATATATATATATATATATATATATATGAAACAACACCTCCTCTCCAGTGAAAGAAGCAGAAGCCACAGCCGGGGAAAGAAGACAGCTCTGTTTATTAGTAACTAAGGCGAATGCATTTCGGCCGGTGTGGCCTTCGTCAGCGCCAGTGAAAGTTCAAAAGGAATCCCACGATGTGCAGTTTAAATGAGTCCACCCGCACTCTGGTAGGTGCAATGTAAGCTCCGCCCCTAAGCTCAAATTAGCTCAGTTCAGCTGGTCCAGACGATCTCGGGACTCAGTTTCCCAGGTTGCAGCAGTGGCTCCCAGGTGAGTAAAGCTTAGGGACGTACCGGGTAAAATCTGGGAAAATAGCAGGAGGTAGGGCACTTGCACAGCGTTGACAGGACCCCCCAAATTGCAGAGCTGCCTCGGGTCCCCGTAACCTCATCTGCCGTCAGTCCGATCAGGAAATGGGTGAAGGCGGGAGAACAGTGAATCCCGTCTGAGTTTAAGGTAAAGTACCTAACTGCACCGCTCCGTGTCTTTGCGGACTGCTGGCGAGCCTGGAGAATTTCCAAAGCAAGGAAGAAACAACAATGCAGCAGCATGGGCCAGAGTCTCCAGGCCACTCGCGATGAAGGGGCTTCTGGACGCGCTTCTGGAACACGCGTAGAATTAATGAAACAACACCTCCTCTCCAGTGAAAGAAGCAGAAGCCACAGCCGGGGAAAGAAGACAGCTCTGTTTATTAGTAACTAAGGCGAATGCATTTCGGCCGGTGTGGCCTTCGTCAGCGCCAGTGAAAGTTCAAAAGGAATCCCACGATGTGCAGTTTAAATGAGTCCACCCGCACTCTGGTAGGTGCAATGTAAGCTCCGCCCCTAAGCTCAAATTAGCTCAGTTCAGCTGGTCCAGACGATCTCGGGACTCAGTTTCCCAGGTTGCAGCAGTGGCTCCCAGGTGAGTAAAGCTTAGGGACGTACCGGGTAAAATCCGGGAAAATAGCAGGGGGTAGGGCACTTGCACAGCGTTGACAGGACCCCCCAAATTGCAGAGCTGCCTCGGGTCCCCGTAACCTCATCTGCCGTCAGTCCGATCAGGAAATGGGTGAAGGCGGGAGAACAGTGAATCCCGTCTGAGTTTAAGGTAAAGTACCTAACTGCACCGCTCCGTGTCTTTGCGGACTGCTGGCGAGCCTGGAGAATTTCCAAAGCAAGGAAGAAACAACAATGCAGCAGCATGGGCCAGAGTCTCCAGGCCACTCGCGATGAAGGGGCTTCTGCACGCGCTTCTGGAACACGCGTAGAATTAATGAAACAACACCTCCTCTCCAGTGAAAGAAGCAGAAGCCACAGCCGGGGAAAGAAGACAGCTCTGTTTATTAGTAACTAAGGCGAATGCATTTCGGCCGGTGTGGCCTTCGTCCGCGCCAGTGAAAGTTCAAAAGGAATCCCACGATGTGCAGTTTAAATGAGTCCACCCGCACTCTGGTAGGTGCAATGTAATATATATATATTGCAAACAATGATGGGTTTTTCCGAGATCCATCCCTTTGTCAGTTGGCGCAAAGCCGGCAAAGACCCAAGCCGGTCGAAATTGATTACAGTTCAATTGTGAAAGTAATTTGCGCACTCAGAGGAAGGTTGAACAATCACCATTTATTCCATGATACCGCTACGCGTTTCGCCACCCGGCGGTGGCTTGATCACACGATACATTCGCGTTCTCACGGACGTGCATAACTAAACATTGTAAACTAAACATGGAAGAGGTACTGCACATCAGCCTGCTCAGTCAAGTAAACACGGTCGCCATTTTGGAATGGCTAAAATGTAGCCTTCTGTTGTAATAAGTCTAAGTTGTGGATACATTGAATCTAATACCTACATATTTATGACTTATTCCATATGTTTATATTACAGTCATATAAACAAAATGATAATTCAAACAACATTTCAATTGATAAAGAATCATAACACTATAAATACACGTGGCTGGTGTACTTACAGAAAAATAAGGTGATTAAACAAGGGATTAGTTACCAAGTAAGATCGGTCTAGTGCCTTATCTCCTTATTTCTCTACTACCATACTGGCGGACTAGTGCCCATACTGTATTTTATGGCCATGCTACGCCGAGCAGTAACAATTGTAATCGCCAAGTGGCCTATCAGGCAGATACCTCTACCTCAATTCACTAACATAAATCAAAAGTGTAACACTGTGCAAAAATTGCTATTTCGACAGAACTCTGTCTAAATTCATTAATCCTATCCATAAAAAGTGCAAATGTCTTATCTTATCCTGTAGATATTTCAATCATTTGAAGAAAAGGGTAGGGAACCGTGCATATTCAAAAGTGAGAGTGAAATGGTCCCTTCCTTTCCTCCTGTAAAGGAAAAACAGAAAAAACATACATTAAAATCTTCTGTTAAAAACCAGATGCCTGCTTCATTTCCTACAAACATCACAGCTACATAACAGACACAGTATTGATTACAACATCCTTTCCACTAAGCAATATTCAAATTACTTATGTACAGTTTACAAGTTTCAATTTTCAATTTTCATGGAGGTGGGTGGCTAGTTCCTCGTCTAAATTGTGCCCGCCCGGGAATTTAGTCTCGAGTTGCATTATCCATTTGGATTCCCTTTTCCTCAGGGCCAGCAATCTGTTCCCTCCTCTCTTACTTATGTTTACCTGTTCGATTGCATAGTACTTGAGCATGGAGTTATTAGACTGATGTTTAGTTTGAAAGTGACGAGCACTGGGGTAGTTGGTATCTACATTGGTGATGGCTCACAAATGCTCTTGTACCCGTTTTTTCACCATGCAGACTGTGCTCCCCACGTATTTAAGACGACATGGGCATTCCAGAACGTACACAACAAAATTGGTGCTACATGTCGAAAATTGCCCTATGCTGTAGTTTCTACCTGCACCTGGCAGTTCTACCTCTTTGACCATAGCACTTGTGCTACAAGCACGGCAGTGACCACATGGGTAAAAACCTTTGAGGTTGTGTGCATTGTGACTGCCCATAGGGCTGATGTCTCCTTTCACCAGAATATCCCTCAGGCTTTTCCCTCTCCTATAGGTCACTGAGGGTCTTTTTCGAATACTGGGACCTATGATGTTGTCTGCTTGGAGTATATTCCAATTGTCAGCTAACATCTTGGAAACTTTCCTAGAGTCCTCATTAAAAGTGGTGATCACTCTGGTAACAGGTTCAGTCTCGGTTTTTACAATTTTATTCTCAAGAGTGCCTTCTCTAGATCTTCCACTTACTTTGTTAACAGCTTTAATCAAAACCCCCTCAGGGTATCCCCGTTCTCGGAACCTTTGTAACATGTTGTTTTTCTCTATTTCAAAGAGGCTCTCACTGCTACAATTGCGTTTTGCCCTCAGTAGCTCACCATAAGGTATGCTCCACTTGAGACTCTCAGGGTGAGCACTGAGGGCATGCAACAGGCTATTCCCAGCGGTCTCCTTTCTGTGAAGTTTTGTGGTCAATTGCCCCTCCTGCACTATGACCTGGGTGTCCAAAAACTCTATACTGCTAGTACTCATATTGGCAGTTAGCTTGACATTGTAGGGATTTTTATTTAGTTTAGTAACAAATTCCATAGCTTCTTGTTCGGATCCACTCCATACTACAAATAAGTCATCTATGAAGCGGATCCATGTCCGCACCTTACCAAACTCGACTCTTAAGTTGGCATCTCTGCGGATCTCCTCCTCCCACTTACCCAGGAAGAGGTTTGCCAAGCTCGGCGCAAAGCTAGAACCCATCACCGTTCCACGCACCTGCTTGTAGAGATCCCCATTGAACATAAAGATATTGTTGTTAAGACATATCCTCATCATCTCTACAAGCATGTGCGTGTGTCCCAGGTATGCTATGTCTCTTGCCTGCAAGAAATGCAGGCAAGCTGTCATACCTTGATCATGGTCTATGATGGTATAGAGGGAGCTCACATCCATGGTAATGAGTGTGAGCCCCTACTCCCATGCCATGCTGTTAATTTTATTCAGAAAATCCTTAGTGTCCTCCAGATGTGACGGCAGTGCAATAACATACTCTCTAAGAAAATGGTCAATATATCTTGAGATATTTTCATTGACACTGCCTATGGGTAATCTTTCTTGAGAAAACAATATTCCTGCCATGTGATCAAACCCTCATTTTGCCACTTAGCAAGATTTTCCCAAGTGCTAGTAATGCTCTGATTGTATTCTGTGGTACTGCTCTTGCAATAATAATTTGCATCATTCAGTTGCTTGTATGCTTCTTCTGTGTACATGTCTCTCCCCCATAGGACTACATTTCCCCCCTTATCTGAAGGTCTGATAATAATATTTTCATCACGAGCTAAGGAAATGATAAAGTCCCTCTGAGTTTTAGACAAATTAAAATGATGGTTCGTGTTGGCTGCTGTTTTATGTTTATGATGCCTGAGTTCCTTGGATATAACATCATGAAATGTATCGATGTTATCGTGCGGCATAATTGGGCAAAACACCGATTTAGGTCGAAAATGAGTACATGCTGCCCTATCCTTGGGGATATCATTTTGATCTTGTATCCCCACAGCCTCTACATTGTCACCATAAGCATCCCCCAACTCATACACAGTTTGTAACATGTCATTGTCACCTATGGTGAGTTGTATAGTATTGGGCCTTTCCCCTTCCACGTTATGAGGGTTTGAATTGTGCAATCTGTGCCATTTCTGTAATTTTAATTTACGCACAAATTTAAACATGTCAACTCTAGTGTTCGAATAGTTGAACAGTTCTGTCGGGCAGAAGGACAGTCCTAAACAAAGAGTCATTTTTTCGCTATCACACAAAGACCTAGCAGATAAATTGATGATGGTTTTGTTTACCGTTTCCATATCCAACATTATTTGGCCTTTTTGTAGCCCCCACGCTTGTTTCCCACTGGCTTTTTGTTTGTGGCTCCGTTGCCTGATTTTGAGACGTCTCCTCTTTGAGCGCCCCTGCCTCTTGGTCTTCCCCTTGGCCGTCCTTGTGTCTGTGTTCTCTGTTCAATCAATCAATTAATCAAAGCATTTATATAGCGCACAACTCACCCGGCGGGTCTCAAGGCGCTTGGGGAGGGGGGTCCGCTACTGCTCGAACAGCCAGGTCTTGAGCTGCTTCCTGAAGGTGAGGTGGTCTTGTGTCAGGCGGAGGTGAGTCGGGAGGGAGTTCCAAGTCTTGGCGGCCAGGTAGGAGAAGGTTCTTCCTCCTGTGGTGGCTCTTCGAATGGGGGGGACGGCGGCAAGGGCGTGGCTGGTCGATCGAAGCTGGCGTGTGGGAGTGTAGAAGTTGAGGCGGCTGTTGAGGTATCCTGGGCCTTGGTTGTGCAGGGCTTTGTGTGCGTGGGTGAGGAGACGGAAGGTGATTCTCTTGTTGACCGGGAGCCAGTGCAGGTCTCTCAGGTGTCCGGAGATGTGGCTGTGTCGGGGATGTCGAGGATGAGTCTTGCTGAGGCGTTCTGGATCCGCTGGAGTCTCTTCTGGAGTTTGGCAGTGGTTCCGGCGTAGAGGGAGTTGCCGTAGTCCAGTCGACTGGTGACGAGGGCCTGGGTAACCGTCTTCCTGGTCTCGGTAGGGATCCACCGGAAGATCTTACATAGCATGCCCAGGATGTTGAAGCATGACGAGGAGACGGCGTTGACTTGTCTGGTCATGGAGAGGGAGGAGTCCAGGATGAAGCCTAGGTTGCGTGCGTGGTCTGTTGGTTTGGGTACGCTGCCCAGGAGTCATCCCAGGCGGAGGGCGAGGAGCCCAGGATGAGGACCTCCGTCTTGTCCGAGTTCAGCTTCAGGCGGCTGTTCATCATCCACTTGGCTACGTCTGTCATCCCTTCGTGTAGGTTGGCTCTGGCGGTGGCGGGGTCGTTGGTGAGGGAGAGGATCAGCTGGGTGTCGTCGGCGTAAGAGATGATGTTGAGGTTGTGTTGGCGTGCGATGGCCGCAAGGGGGCTCATGTAGACATTGAAGAGGGTGGGGCTGAGCGAGGAGCCTTGAGGAACGCCGCAGATGACTTCGGTGGCTTCTGATCTGAATGGGGGGAGGCGGACTCTCTGTGTCCTTCCGGCGAGGAAGGAGATGATCCATTCAAGTGCCTTCTCTTGGATTCCGACGTTGCAGAGGTGCTGCACTAGGGTGCGGTGGCAGACCGTGTCGAAAGCCGCGGAGAGGTCCAAGAGGATGAGGGCCGCTGTTTCCCCGTTGTCGAGCAGGGCTCGGATGTCATCAGTGGCTGCGATGAGGGCGGTCTCGGTGCTGTGGTTGGCCCGGAAGCCAGACTGCGAGCGGTCGAGGGATCCATTCGTCTCGAGGAAGGCGGCCAGCTGCTTGTTGACGGTCTTCTCGATGACTTTGGCCGGAAACGGGAGGAGCGAGATGGGGCGGTAGTTTTTGAGTTCGGTGGGGTCCGCTGATGGTTTCTTCAGTAGAGCGCTGAGTTCGGCGTGCTTCCAGCTCTCTGGGAAGGTAGCGGTGTCGAAGGAGGTGTTGATGATGTCCCGCAGGTGGGGTGCGATGACAGCGTCGGCCTTGTTGAAGACGTGGTGCGGGCAGGGGTCGGTTGGAGATCCGGAGTGGATGGAGTTCATCGTGCGTCGGGTTTCTTCGGTGTTGAACGGGGTCCAGGCGCGGAGGGTGGTGGTGGGGGGTGCAGGTACGGTCGTGGGGTGCGTTGGCTGTGTGGTGAAGCTCTTGTGTATGTCTGCGATCTTGTTGTGGAAGTAGGAGGCGAGGGAGTTGCAGAGGTCCTGTGATGGGGTGATGTCGTTGTTTCCGGCGTTGGGGTTGGAGAGCTCCTTGACGATGTTGAAGAGTTCCTTGCTGTTGTGTGCATTGTTGTCCAGTCGCTCCTTGAATGCGGTTTTCTTGGTGGTATGGATCAGTTGGTGGTGTTCTCGGGTGGCGATCTTGAGGGTGATCATGTTGTCTGGTGTTGGGTCTCTGCGCCAGGCTCTCTTTCGAGAGCTCGGCAGTTCTTCTTGGAGCTCTTGAGTTCGTTGGTGAACCATGGTGCTTTCTTACTGCCGGGTCTGCAAGGCTGGGTCCTCAGAGGGGCGAGGTCGTCTGCGCAGTTGTTGATCCACTTCGTGAGGTTGTTGGCGGCCTGGCTGGGGTTCGTTGAGCTGGCGGGGTGTCCTGGTTCAGGGATGCGGCAAGCTGGTCGGCTGTGATCTTGTTCCAGCTTCTGCGTGCCACCTGTTGCTGGTGGTGGTGGATCGTGTTCTTTCTGAAGCTGAAGTGGACGCAGCTGTGGTCCGTCCAGTGGAGTACTGGGTCCCATTCTCGAGTTTGTTCTTTCGCTCGTCGTGACCTGAGGACCCTTAACTCGTCTAAAAAAGTGGCCTGTTTTTTAGTTCTCACTATATCAGACACGGTGCTCACTGTATGAATTGACGCATCGGTATCAGAGTCACTAGTTGGCACTTGTTCGGGCTGTTCCTCAGCTGAGCCTGATGTACTGGGCTCATTCCTAGGATTGCTTGTTTGTTTGTAGATGTGATCATATTTCGGACTATAAGTTAATATCCTGCCACTCTCATAGTCCCCGCAATCCCTATGCAGCTTCCTTTGCTTGCGATATTTTATGTCATCCTCATATTTTTTCATTCTTGATTTCAAATCATCCCAGAATTTACTGATTCTGTTTTGTTCAGAACATTTTTTAAATTCATCTTCAAGTTCTTTTAGTTCTGCAATAATTTTTTCACGATCCTCCCATGCGTATTTTAATAAGAATGCATAGCATATTTTTTGAACTGCTTGATGAATTTGCTGCCCATTCATCCAACATTAGGGGATTCATTGATTCGTGTGAGGGCTTGATATAAATTCTAAGTCCTCGTGGAACCATTTCTTTCTCCACATAATCCTGAGTGAAGTGGCCTCCCACCATTTCGATGCTTCCTGTTTTTTAAGTGTCCTCCAGATGTGACGGCAGTGCAATAACATACTCTCTAAGAAAATGGTCAATATATCTTGAGATATTTTCATTGACACTGCCTAGGGGTAATCTTTCTTGAGAAAACAATATTCCTGCCATGTGATCAAACCCTCATTTTGCCACTTAGCAAGATTTTCCCAAGTGCTAGTAATGCTCTGATTGTATTCTGTGGTACTGCTCTTGCAATAATAATTTGCATCATTCAGTTGCTTGTATGCTTCTTCTGTGTACATGTCTCTCCCCCATAGGACTACATTTCCCCCCTTATCTGAAGGTCTGATGATAATATTTTCATCACGAGCTAAGGAAATGATAAAGTCCCTCTGAGTTTTAGACAAATAAAAATTATGGCTCGTGTTGGCTGCTGTTTTATGTTTATGATGCCTGAGTTCCTTGGATATAACATCATGAAATGTATCGATGTTATTGTGTGGCATAATTGGGCAAAACACCGATTTAGGTCGAAAATGAGTACATGCTGCCCTATCCTTGGGGATATCATTTTGATCTTGTATCCCCACAGCCTCTACATTGTCACCATAAGCATCCCCCAATTGATACACAGTTTGTAACATGTCATTGTCACCTATGGTGAGTTGTATGGTATTGGGCCTTTCCCCTTCCACGTTATGAGGGTTTGAATTGTGCAATCTGTGCCATATCTGTAATTTTAATTTACGCACGAATTTAAAAATGTCAACTCTAGTGTTCGAATAGTTGAACAGTTCTGTCGGGCAGAAGGACAGTCCTAAACAAAGAGTCATTTTTTCGCTATCACACAAAGATCTAGCAGATAAATTGATGATGGTTTTGTTTACCGTTTCCATATCCATCATTATTTGGCCTTTTTGTAGCCCCCACGCTTGTTTCCCATGGGCTTTTTGTTTGTGGCTCCGTTGCCTGATTTTGAGACGTCTCCTCTTTGAGCGCCCCTGCCTCTTGGTCTTCCCCTTGGTCGTCCTTGTGTCTGTGTTCTCTGTTCAATCAATCAATCAATCAAAGCATTTATATAGCGCACTACTCACCCGGCGGGTCTCAAGGCGCTTGGGGAGGGGGGTCCGCTACTGCTCGAACAGCCAGGTCTTGAGCTGCTTCCTGAAGGCGAGGTGGTCTTGGGTCAGGCGGAGGTGGGTCGGGAGGGAGTTCCAAGTCTTGGCGGCCAGGTAGGAGAAGGACCTTCCTCATTTGGTGGCTCTTCGGATGTGGGGGACGACGGCGAGGGCGTGGCTGGTCGATCGAAGCTGGCGTGTGGGAGTGTAGAAGTTGAGGCGGCTGTTGAGGTATCCTGGGCCTTGGTTGTGCGGGGCTTTGTGTGCGTGGGTGAGGAGACGGAAGGTGATTCTCTTGTTGACCGGGAGCCAGTGCAGGTCTCTCAGGTGTCCGGAGATGTGGCTGTGTCGGGGATGTCGAGGATGAGTCTTGCTGAGGCGTTCTGGATCCACTGGAGTCTCTTCTGGAGTTTGGCAGTGGTTCCGGCGTAGAGGGAGTTGCCGTAGTCCAGTTGACTGGTGACGAGGGCCTGGGTAACCGTCTTCCTGGTCTCGGTAGGGATCCCTCGGAAGATCTTACGTAGCATGCGCAGGATGTTGAAGAACGACGAGGAGACGGCGTTGACTTGTCTGGTCATGGAGAGGGAGGAGTCCAGGATGAAGCCTAGGTTGTGTGCGTGGTCTGTTGGTTTGGGTGCACTGCCCAGGGCAGGGGGCCACCAGAAGTCATCCCAGGCGGAGGGCGAGGAGCCCAGGATGAGGACCTCCGTCTTGTCCGAGTTCAGCTTCAGGCGGCTGTTCATCATCCACTTGGCTACGTCTGTCATCCCTTCGTGTAGGTTGGCTCTGGCGGTGGCGGGGTCGTTGATCGAGGGAGAGGATCAGCTGGGTGTCGTCGGCGTAAGAGATGATGTTGAGATTGTGTTGGCGTGCGATGGCCGTAAGGGGGCTCATGTAGACATTGAAGAGGGTGGGGCTGAGCGAGGAGCCTTGAGGAACGCCGCAGATGACTTCGGTGGCTTCTGATCTGAACGGGGGGAGGCGGACTCTTTGTGTCCTTCCGGCGAGGAAGGAGATGATCCATTCAAGTGCCTTCTCTTGGATTCCGACGTTGCAGAGGCGCTGCACTAGGGTGCGGTGGCAGACCGTGTCGAAAGCCGCGGAGAGGTCCAAGAGGATGAGGGCCGCTATTTCCCCGTTGTCAAGCAGGGCTCGGATGTCATCAGTGGCTGCGATGAGGGCGGTCTCGGTGCTGTGGTTGGCCCGGAAGCCAGACTGCGAGCGGTCGAGGGATCCATTCGTCTTGAGGAAGGCGGCCAGCTGCTTGTTGACGGTCTTCTCTATGACTTTGGCCGGAAACGGGAGGAGTGAGATGGGGCGGTAGTTTTTGAGTTCGGTGGGGTCCGCTGATGGTTTCTTCAGTAGAGCGCTGAGTTCAGCGTGCTTCCAGCTCTCTGGGAAGGTAGCGGTGTCGAAGGAGGTGTTGATGATGTCCCGCTGGTGGGGTGCGATGACAGCGTCGGCCTTGTTGAAGACGTGGTGCGGGCAGGGGTCGGTTGGAGATCCGCAGTGGATGGAGTTCATCGTGCATCGGGTTTCTTCGGTGTTGATCGGGGTCCAGGCGCGGAGGGTGGTGGTGGGGGGTGCAGGTACGGTCGTGGGGTGCGTTGGCTGTGTGGTGAAGCTGTTGTGTATGTCTGCGATCTTGTTGTGGAAGTAGGAGGCGAGGGAGTTGCTGAGGTCCTGTGATGGGGTGATGTCGTTGTTTCCGGCGTTGGGGTTGGAGAGCTCCTTGACGATGTTGAAGAGTTCCTTGCTGTTGTGTCGCTCCTTGAATGCGGTTTTCTTGGTGGTATGGATCAGTTGGTGGTGTTCTCGGGTGGCGATCTTGAGGGTGGTCATGTTGTCTGGTGTTGGGTCTCTGCGCCAGGCTCTCTCGAGAGCTCGGCAGTTCTTCTTGGAGCTCTTGAGTTCGTTGGTGAACCATGGTGCTTTCTTACTGCCGGGTCTGCAAGGCTGGGTCCTCAGAGGGGCGAGGTCGTCTGCGCAGTTGTTGATCCACTTCGTGAGGTTGTTGGCGGCCTGGCTGGGTTTCGTTGAGCTGGCGGGGGGGTCCTGGTTAAGGGATGCGGCGAGCTGGTCGGCTGTGATCTTGTTCCAGCTTCTGCGTGCCACCTGTTGCTGGTGGTGGTGGATCGTGTTCTTTCTGAAGCTGAAGTGGACGCAGCTGTGGTCCGTCCAGTGGAGTACTGGGTCCCTTTCTCGAGTTTGTTCTTTCGCTCGTCGTGACCTGAGGACCCTGAACTCGTCTAAAAAAGTGGCCTGTTTTTTAGTCCGCACTATATCAGACACGGTGCTCACTGTATGAATTGACGCATCGGTATCGGAGTCACTAGTTGGCACTTGTTCGGGCTGTTCCTCAGTTGAGCCTGATATACTGGGCTCATTCCTAGGATTGCTTGTTTGTTTGTAGAGGTGATCATATTTCGGACTATAAGTTAAAATCCTGCCACTCTCATAGTCCCCGCAATCCCTATGCAGCTTCCTTTGCTTGCGATATTTTATGTCATCCTCATATTTTTTCATTCTTGATTTCAAATCATCCCAGAATTTAGTGATTCTGTTTTGTTCAGAACATTTTTTAATTTCATCTTCAAGTTCTTTTAGTTCTGCAATAATTTTTTCACGATCCTCCCATGCGTATTTGATAAGAATGCACAGCATATTTTTTGAACTGCTTGATGAATTTGCTGCCCATTCATCCAACATTAGGGGATTCATTGACTCGTGAGAGGGCTTGATATAAATTCTAAGTCCTCATGGAACCATTTCTTTCTCCACATAATCCTGCAGTGAAGTGGCCTCCCACCATTTCGATGCTTCCTGTTTTTTAAGTTTTTCATATCGTCTGAACAGGGCATTTAAGGTGTCACTCTCTGGTTTGTCTGGTACCGTTGTCGCTCCTACTGATTTGCCTGGTGCTCTTGCAAATAGTAGTTGTGCCTCTTTCCTCCTAGCACCCTCCTCATCCATGTTGTAATCAGCAGTGTAACAATCCGTGTTACCTCGTGATCCTGCACGTCACGGAAGCACAGAATGAAACTGTAAGCAAGCTTGCAGCTTCCTGTGTATTGAATGGTGATTGTCAACCCCTCCCTGCCTGCAATAGGCAGTTCCTGATGCCACTGTATTTCTTCGTTATAGGGCTGGTGGGAAACCGCCAGAACCGCAAGGTTCGACCGTCTCCCCCACCCGGCACGGCACCACCCAGCGCAGAGCCTACCTTAGTGCTGTCTGGGCGCACAAGTCTCCACTAGAAACACCACCAACTCCCGATGTCGAAACACCAATCCTCCGTGTGGCCGGCCTCAGATCCCTCAGAGATTATTGCAAACAATGATGGGTTTTTCCGAGATCCATACCTTTGTCAGTTGGTGCAAAGCCGGCAAAGACCCAAGCCGGTCGAAATTGATTACAGTTCAATTGTGAAAGTAATTTGCGCACTCAGAGGAAGGTTGAACAATCACCATTTATTCCATGATACCGCTACGCGTTTCGCCACCCGGCGGTGGCTTGATCACACGATACATTTGCGTTCTCACGGACGTGCATAACTAAACATTGTAAACTAAACATGGAAGAGGTACTGCACATCAGCCTGCTCAGTCAAGTAAACACGGTCGCCATTTTGGAATGGCTAAAATGTAGCCTTCTGTTGTAATAAGTCTAAGTTGTGGATACATTGAATCTAATACCTACATATTTATGACTTATTCCATATGTTTATATTACAGTCATATGAACAAAATGATAATTCAAACAACATTTCAATTGATAAAGAATCATAACACTATAAATACACGTGGCTGGTGTACTTACAGAAAAATAAGGTGATTAAACAAGGGATTAGTTACCAAGTAAGATCGGTCTAGTGCCTTATCTCCTTATTTCCCTACTACCATACTGGCGGACTAGTGCCCATACTGTATTTTATGGCCATGCTACGCCGAGCAGTAACAGTTGTAATCGCCAAGTGGCCTATCAGGCAGATACCTCTACCTCAATTCACTAACATAAATCAAAAGTGTAACACTGTGCAAAAATTGCTATTTCGACAGAACTCGGTCTAAATTCATTAATCCTATCCATTAAAAGTGCAAATGTCTTATCTAATCCTGTAGATATTTAAATCATTTGAAGAAAAGGGTAGGGAACCGTGCATATTCAAAAGTGAGAGTGAAATGGTCCCTTCCTTTCCTCCTGTAAAGGAAAAACAGAAAAAACATACATTCAAATCTTCAGTTAAAAACCAGATGCCTGCTTCATTTCCTACAAACATCACAGCTATATAACAGACACAGTATTGATTACAACATCCTTTCCACTAAGCAATATTCAAATTACTTATGTACAGTTTACAAGTTTCAATTTTCAATTTTCATGGAGGTGGGTGGCTAGTTCCTCCAAATGGTGATTGTTCAACCTTCCTCTGAGTGCGCAAATTACTTTCACAATTGAACTGTAATATATATATATATATATATATATATATATATATATATATATTGTAGCTCTTGCTTGATCCGAAGTACTAGGAATCACTCGAACTACATCAAAGGCTCCAAGCAACAGCCTTTATTCAAAAGGTATGGAAAACATGCTTCGGCAGGATCCTTTTAGCAGTCACACGCCAGCCTGACGCGTTTCGATAATTCTCCTCAGAGGCTTGTGGCGGATGAAGTGCACTGCCTTACTTCCCGTTTTTCTCCTCTCATGGCGCACACCTGTTTTGGTACTGCGCTGCGGTTTATGGGAATTGTAGTGCCGTTTAGATGTGCAATGTTCTGCTGGCTTCGTTTCAAGGCCCTGGATGGGCCCCCGCCTCCGATGTTTTCCTAAATCCTGTGTGATGTAGCTCCGAAAATGGGCTGGCAGGATGACAGTCCACACGGCTCCCAAGTTACCAGGATGGTGCATTCCCGACGGCTCGGCTGCCGTTTTAACATTGTAGCTCTTGCTTGATCCGAAGTACTAGGAATCACTCGAACTACATCAAAGGCTCCAAGCAACAGCCTTTATTCAAAAGGTATGGAAAACATGCTTCGGCAGGATCCTTTTAGCAGTCACACGCCAGCCTGACGCGTTTCGATAATTCTCCTCAGAGGCTTGTGGCGGATGAAGTGCACTGCCTTACTTCCCGTTTTTCTCCTCTCATGGCGCACACCTGTTTTGGTACTGCGCTGCGGTTTATGGGAATTGTAGTGCCGTTTAGATGTGCAATGTTCTGCTGGCTTCGTTTCAAGGCCCTGGATGGGCCCCCGCCTCCGATGTTTTCCTAAATCCTGTGTGATGTAGCTCCGAAAATGGGCTGGCAGGATGACAGTCCACACGGCTCCCAAGTTACCAGGATGGTGCATTCCCGACGGCTCGGCTGCCGTTTTAACATTGTAGCTCTTGCTTGATCCGAAGTACTAGGAATCACTCGAACTACATCAAAGGCTCCAAGCAACAGCCTTTATTCAAAAGGTATGGAAAACATGCTTCGGCAGGATCCTTTTAGCAGTCACACGCCAGCCTGACGTGTTTCGATAATTCTCCTCAGAGGCTTGTGGCGGATGAAGTGCACTGCCTTACTTCCCGTTTTTCTCCTCTCATGGCGCACACCTGTTTTGGTACTGCGCTGCGGTTTATGGGAATTGTAGTGCCGTTTAGATGTGCAATGTTCTGCTGGCTTCGTTTCAAGGCCCTGGATGGGCCCCCGCCTCCGATGTTTTCCTAAATCCTGTGTGATGTAGCTCCGAAAATGGGCTGGCAGGATGACAGTCCACACGGCTCCCAAGTTACCAGGATGGTGCATTCCCGACGGCTCGGCTGCCGTTTTAACATTGTAGCTCTTGCTTGATCCGAAGTACTAGGAATCACTCGAACTACATCAAAGGCTCCAAGCAACAGCCTTTATTCAAAAGGTATGGAAAACATGCTTCGGCAGGATCCTTTTAGCAGTCACACGCCAGCCTGACGCGTTTCGATAATTCTCCTCAGAGGCTTGTGGCGGATGAAGTGCACTGCCTTACTTCCCGTTTTTCTCCTCTCATGGCGCACACCTGTTTTGGTACTGCGCTGCGGTTTATGGGAATTGTAGTGCCGTTTAGATGTGCAATGTTCTGCTGGCTTCGTTTCAAGGCCCTGGATGGGCCCCCGCCTCCGATGTTTTCCTAAATCCTGTGTGATGTAGCTCCGAAAATGGGCTGGCAGGATGACAGTCCACACGGCTCCCAAGTTACCAGGATGGTGCATTCCCGACGGCTCGGCTGCCGTTTTAACATTGTAGCTCTTGCTTGATCCGAAGTACTAGGAATCACTCGAACTACATCAAAGGCTCCAAGCAACAGCCTTTATTCAAAAGGTATGGAAAACATGCTTCGGCAGGATCCTTTTAGCAGTCACACGCCAGCCTGACGCGTTTCGATAATTCTCCTCAGAGGCTTGTGGCGGATGAAGTGCACTGCCTTACTTCCCGTTTTTCTCCTCTCATGGCGCACACCTGTTTTGGTACTGCGCTGCGGTTTATGGGAATTGTAGTGCCGTTTAGATGTGCAATGTTCTGCTGGCTTCGTTTCAAGGCCCTGGATGGGCCCCCGCCTCCGATGTTTTCCTAAATCCTGTGTGATGTAGCTCCGAAAATGGGCTGGCAGGATGACAGTCCACACGGCTCCCAAGTTACCAGGATGGTGCATTCCCGACGGCTCGGCTGCCGTTTTAACATTGTAGCTCTTGCTTGATCCGAAGTACTAGGAATCACTCGAACTACATCAAAGGCTCCAAGCAACAGCCTTTATTCAAAAGGTATGGAAAACATGCTTCGGCAGGATCCTTTTAGCAGTCACACGCCAGCCTGACGCGTTTCGATAATTCTCCTCAGAGGCTTGTGGCGGATGAAGTGCACTGCCTTACTTCCCGTTTTTCTCCTCTCATGGCGCACACCTGTTTTGGTACTGCGCTGCGGTTTATGGGAATTGTAGTGCCGTTTAGATGTGCAATGTTCTGCTGGCTTCGTTTCAAGGCCCTGGATGGGCCCCCGCCTCCGATGTTTTCCTAAATCCTGTGTGATGTAGCTCCGAAAATGGGCTGGCAGGATGACAGTCCACACGGCTCCCAAGTTACCAGGATGGTGCATTCCCGACGGCTCGGCTGCCGTTTTAACATTGTAGCTCTTGCTTGATCCGAAGTACTAGGAATCACTCGAACTACATCAAAGGCTCCAAGCAACAGCCTTTATTCAAAAGGTATGGAAAACATGCTTCGGCAGGATCCTTTTAGCAGTCACACGCCAGCCTGACGCGTTTCGATAATTCTCCTCAGAGGCTTGTGGCGGATGAAGTGCACTGCCTTACTTCCCGTTTTTCTCCTCTCATGGCGCACACCTGTTTTGGTACTGCGCTGCGGTTTATGGGAATTGTAGTGCCGTTTAGATGTGCAATGTTCTGCTGGCTTCGTTTCAAGGCCCTGGATGGGCCCCCGCCTCCGATGTTTTCCTAAATCCTGTGTGATGTAGCTCCGAAAATGGGCTGGCAGGATGACAGTCCACACGGCTCCCAAGTTACCAGGATGGTGCATTCCCGACGGCTCGGCTGCCGTTTTAACATTGTAGCTCTTGCTTGATCCGAAGTACTAGGAATCACTCGAACTACATCAAAGGCTCCAAGCAACAGCCTTTATTCAAAAGGTATGGAAAACATGCTTCGGCAGGATCCTTTTAGCAGTCACACGCCAGCCTGACGCGTTTCGATAATTCTCCTCAGAGGCTTGTGGCGGATGAAGTGCACTGCCTTACTTCCCGTTTTTCTCCTCTCATGGCGCACACCTGTTTTGGTACTGCGCTGCGGTTTATGGGAATTGTAGTGCCGTTTAGATGTGCAATGTTCTGCTGGCTTCGTTTCAAGGCCCTGGATGGGCCCCCGCCTCCGATGTTTTCCTAAATCCTGTGTGATGTAGCTCCGAAAATGGGCTGGCAGGATGACAGTCCACACGGCTCCCAAGTTACCAGGATGGTGCATTCCCGACGGCTCGGCTGCCGTTTTAACATTGTAGCTCTTGCTTGATCCGAAGTACTAGGAATCACTCGAACTACATCAAAGGCTCCAAGCAACAGCCTTTATTCAAAAGGTATGGAAAACATGCTTCGGCAGGATCCTTTTAGCAGTCACACGCCAGCCTGACGCGTTTCGATAATTCTCCTCAGAGGCTTGTGGCGGATGAAGTGCACTGCCTTACTTCCCGTTTTTCTCCTCTCATGGCGCACACCTGTTTTGGTACTGCGCTGCGGTTTATGGGAATTGTAGTGCCGTTTAGATGTGCAATGTTCTGCTGGCTTCGTTTCAAGGCCCTGGATGGGCCCCCGCCTCCGATGTTTTCCTAAATCCTGTGTGATGTAGCTCCGAAAATGGGCTGGCAGGATGACAGTCCACACGGCTCCCAAGTTACCAGGATGGTGCATTCCCGACGGCTCGGCTGCCGTTTTAACATTGTAGCTCTTGCTTGATCCGAAGTACTAGGAATCACTCGAACTACATCAAAGGCTCCAAGCAACAGCCTTTATTCAAAAGGTATGGAAAACATGCTTCGGCAGGATCCTTTTAGCAGTCACACGCCAGCCTGACGCGTTTCGATAATTCTCCTCAGAGGCTTGTGGCGGATGAAGTGCACTGCCTTACTTCCCGTTTTTCTCCTCTCATGGCGCACACCTGTTTTGGTACTGCGCTGCGGTTTATGGGAATTGTAGTGCCGTTTAGATGTGCAATGTTCTGCTGGCTTCGTTTCAAGGCCCTGGATGGGCCCCCGCCTCCGATGTTTTCCTAAATCCTGTGTGATGTAGCTCCGAAAATGGGCTGGCAGGATGACAGTCCACACGGCTCCCAAGTTACCAGGATGGTGCATTCCCGACGGCTCGGCTGCCGTTTTAACATTGTAGCTCTTGCTTGATCCGAAGTACTAGGAATCACTCGAACTACATCAAAGGCTCCAAGCAACAGCCTTTATTCAAAAGGTATGGAAAACATGCTTCGGCAGGATCCTTTTAGCAGTCACACGCCAGCCTGACGCGTTTCGATAATTCTCCTCAGAGGCTTGTGGCGGATGAAGTGCACTGCCTTACTTCCCGTTTTTCTCCTCTCATGGCGCACACCTGTTTTGGTACTGCGCTGCGGTTTATGGGAATTGTAGTGCCGTTTAGATGTGCAATGTTCTGCTGGCTTCGTTTCAAGGCCCTGGATGGGCCCCCGCCTCCGATGTTTTCCTAAATCCTGTGTGATGTAGCTCCGAAAATGGGCTGGCAGGATGACAGTCCACACGGCTCCCAAGTTACCAGGATGGTGCATTCCCGACGGCTCGGCTGCCGTTTTAACATTGTAGCTCTTGCTTGATCCGAAGTACTAGGAATCACTCGAAGTACATCAAAGGCTCCAAGCAACAGCCTTTATTCAAAAGGTATGGAAAACATGCTTCGGCAGGATCCTTTTAGCAGTCACACGCCAGCCTGACGCGTTTCGATAATTCTCCTCAGAGGCTTGTGGCGGATGAAGTGCACTGCCTTACTTCCCGTTTTTCTCCTCTCATGGCGCACACCTGTTTTGGTACTGCGCTGCGGTTTATGGGAATTGTAGTGCCGTTTAGATGTGCAATGTTCTGCTGGCTTCGTTTCAAGGCCCTGGATGGGCCCCCGCCTCCGATGTTTTCCTAAATCCTAAAACAGGTGTGCGCCATGAGAGGAGAAAAACGGGAAGTAAGGCAGTGCACTTCATCCGCCACAAGCCTCTGAGGAGAATTATCGAAACGCGTCAGGCTGGCGTGTGACTGCTAAAAGGATCCTGCCGAAGCATGTTTTCCATACCTTTTGAATAAAGGCTGTTGCTTGGAGCCTTTGATGTAGTTCGAGTGATTCCTAGTACTTCGGATCAAGCAAGAGCTACAATGTTAAAACGGCAGCCGAGCCGTCGGGAATGCACCATCCTGGTAACTTGGGAGCCGTGTGGACTGTCATCCTGCCAGCCCATTTTCGGAGCTACATCACACAGGATTTAGGAAAACATCGGAGGCGGGGGCCCATCCAGGGCCTTGAAACGAAGCCAGCAGAACATTGCACATTTAAACGGCACTACAATTCCCATAAGCCGCAGCGCAGTACCAAAACAGGTGTGCGCCATGAGAGGAGAAAAACGGGAAGTAAGGCAGTGCACTTCATCCGCCACAAGCCTCTGAGGAGAATTATCGAAACGCGTCAGGCTGGCGTGTGACTGCTAAAAGGATCCTGCCGAAGCATGTTTTCCATACCTTTTGAATAAAGGCTGTTGCTTGGAGCCTTTGATGTAGTTCGAGTGATTCCTAGTACTTCGGATCAAGCAAGAGCTACAATGTTAAAACGGCAGCCGAGCCGTCGGGAATGCACCATCCTGGTAACTTGGGAGCCGTGTGGACTGTCATCCTGCCAGCCCATTTTCGGAGCTACATCACACAGGATTTAGGAAAACATCGGAGGCGGGGGCCCATCCAGGGCCTTGAAACGAAGCCAGCAGAACATTGCACATTTAAACGGCACTACAATTCCCATAAGCCGCAGCGCAGTACCAAAACAGGTGTGCGCCATGAGAGGAGAAAAACGGGAAGTAAGGCAGTGCACTTCATCCGCCACAAGCCTCTGAGGAGAATTATCGAAACGCGTCAGGCTGGCGTGTGACTGCTAAAAGGATCCTGCCGAAGCATGTTTTCCATACCTTTTGAATAAAGGCTGTTGCTTGGAGCCTTTGATGTAGTTCGAGTGATTCCTAGTACTTCGGATCAAGCAAGAGCTACAATGTTAAAACGGCAGCCGAGCCGTCGGGAATGCACCATCCTGGTAACTTGGGAGCCGTGTGGACTGTCATCCTGCCAGCCCATTTTCGGAGCTACATCACACAGGATTTAGGAAAACATCGGAGGCGGGGGCCCATCCAGGGCCTTGAAACGAAGCCAGCAGAACATTGCACATTTAAACGGCACTACAATTCCCATAAGCCGCAGCGCAGTACCAAAACAGGTGTGCGCCATGAGAGGAGAAAAACGGGAAGTAAGGCAGTGCACTTCATCCGCCACAAGCCTCTGAGGAGAATTATCGAAACGCGTCAGGCTGGCGTGTGACTGCTAAAAGGATCCTGCCGAAGCATGTTTTCCATACCTTTTGAATAAAGGCTGTTGCTTGGAGCCTTTGATGTAGTTCGAGTGATTCCTAGTACTTCGGATCAAGCAAGAGCTACAATGTTAAAACGGCAGCCGAGCCGTCGGGAATGCACCATCCTGGTAACTTGGGAGCCGTGTGGACTGTCATCCTGCCAGCCCATTTTCGGAGCTACATCACACAGGATTTAGGAAAACATCGGAGGCGGGGGCCCATCCAGGGCCTTGAAACGAAGCCAGCAGAACATTGCACATTTAAACGGCACTACAATTCCCATAAGCCGCAGCGCAGTACCAAAACAGGTGTGCGCCATGAGAGGAGAAAAACGGGAAGTAAGGCAGTGCACTTCATCCGCCACAAGCCTCTGAGGAGAATTATCGAAACGCGTCAGGCTGGCGTGTGACTGCTAAAAGGATCCTGCCGAAGCATGTTTTCCATACCTTTTGAATAAAGGCTGTTGCTTGGAGCCTTTGATGTAGTTCGAGTGATTCCTAGTACTTCGGATCAAGCAAGAGCTACAATGTTAAAACGGCAGCCGAGCCGTCGGGAATGCACCATCCTGGTAACTTGGGAGCCGTGTGGACTGTCATCCTGCCAGCCCATTTTCGGAGCTACATCACACAGGATTTAGGAAAACATCGGAGGCGGGGGCCCATCCAGGGCCTTGAAACGAAGCCAGCAGAACATTGCACATTTAAACGGCACTACAATTCCCATAAGCCGCAGCGCAGTACCAAAACAGGTGTGCGCCATGAGAGGAGAAAAACGGGAAGTAAGGCAGTGCACTTCATCCGCCACAAGCCTCTGAGGAGAATTATCGAAACGCGTCAGGCTGGCGTGTGACTGCTAAAAGGATCCTGCCGAAGCATGTTTTCCATACCTTTTGAATAAAGGCTGTTGCTTGGAGCCTTTGATGTAGTTCGAGTGATTCCTAGTACTTCGGATCAAGCAAGAGCTACAATGTTAAAACGGCAGCCGAGCCGTCGGGAATGCACCATCCTGGTAACTTGGGAGCCGTGTGGACTGTCATCCTGCCAGCCCATTTTCGGAGCTACATCACACAGGATTTAGGAAAACATCGGAGGCGGGGGCCCATCCAGGGCCTTGAAACGAAGCCAGCAGAACATTGCACATTTAAACGGCACTACAATTCCCATAAGCCGCAGCGCAGTACCAAAACAGGTGTGCGCCATGAGAGGAGAAAAACGGGAAGTAAGGCAGTGCACTTCATCCGCCACAAGCCTCTGAGGAGAATTATCGAAACGCGTCAGGCTGGCGTGTGACTGCTAAAAGGATCCTGCCGAAGCATGTTTTCCATACCTTTTGAATAAAGGCTGTTGCTTGGAGCCTTTGATGTAGTTCGAGTGATTCCTAGTACTTCGGATCAAGCAAGAGCTACAATGTTAAAACGGCAGCCGAGCCGTCGGGAATGCACCATCCTGGTAACTTGGGAGCCGTGTGGACTGTCATCCTGCCAGCCCATTTTCGGAGCTACATCACACAGGATTTAGGAAAACATCGGAGGCGGGGGCCCATCCAGGGCCTTGAAACGAAGCCAGCAGAACATTGCACATTTAAACGGCACTACAATTCCCATAAGCCGCAGCGCAGTACCAAAACAGGTGTGCGCCATGAGAGGAGAAAAACGGGAAGTAAGGCAGTGCACTTCATCCGCCACAAGCCTCTGAGGAGAATTATCGAAACGCGTCAGGCTGGCGTGTGACTGCTAAAAGGATCCTGCCGAAGCATGTTTTCCATACCTTTTGAATAAAGGCTGTTGCTTGGAGCCTTTGATGTAGTTCGAGTGATTCCTAGTACTTCGGATCAAGCAAGAGCTACAATGTTAAAACGGCAGCCGAGCCGTCGGGAATGCACCATCCTGGTAACTTGGGAGCCGTGTGGACTGTCATCCTGCCAGCCCATTTTCGGAGCTACATCACACAGGATTTAGGAAAACATCGGAGGCGGGGGCCCATCCAGGGCCTTGAAACGAAGCCAGCAGAACATTGCACATTTAAACGGCACTACAATTCCCATAAGCCGCAGCGCAGTACCAAAACAGGTGTGCGCCATGAGAGGAGAAAAACGGGAAGTAAGGCAGTGCACTTCATCCGCTACAAGCCTCTGAGGAGAATTATCGAAACGCGTCAGGCTGGCGTGTGACTGCTAAAAGGATCCTGCCGAAGCATGTTTTCCATACCTTTTGAATAAAGGCTGTTGCTTGGAGCCTTTGATGTAGTTCGAGTGATTCCTAGTACTTCGGATCAAGCAAGAGCTACAATGTTAAAACGGCAGCCGAGCCGTCGGGAATGCACCATCCTGGTAACTTGGGAGCCGTGTGGACTGTCATCCTGCCAGCCCATTTTCGGAGCTACATCACACAGGATTTAGGAAAACATCGGAGGCGGGGGCCCATCCAGGGCCTTGAAACGAAGCCAGCAGAACATTGCACATTTAAACGGCACTACAATTCCCATAAGCCGCAGCGCAGTACCAAAACAGGTGTGCGCCATGAGAGGAGAAAAACGGGAAGTAAGGCAGTGCACTTCATCCGCCACAAGCCTCTGAGGAGAATTATCGAAACGCGTCAGGCTGGCGTGTGACTGCTAAAAGGATCCTGCCGAAGCATGTTTTCCATACCTTTTGAATAAAGGCTGTTGCTTGGAGCCTTTGATGTAGTTCGAGTGATTCCTAGTACTTCGGATCAAGCAAGAGCTACAATGTTAAAACGGCAGCCGAGCCGTCGGGAATGCACCATCCTGGTAACTTGGGAGCCGTGTGGACTGTCATCCTGCCAGCCCATTTTCGGAGCTACATCACACAGGATTTAGGAAAACATCGGAGGCGGGGGCCCATCCAGGGCCTTGAAACGAAGCCAGCAGAACATTGCACATTTAAACGGCACTACAATTCCCATAAGCCGCAGCGCAGTACCAAAACAGGTGTGCGCCATGAGAGGAGAAAAACGGGAAGTAAGGCAGTGCACTTCATCCGCCACAAGCCTCTGAGGAGAATTATCGAAACGCGTCAGGCTGGCGTGTGACTGCTAAAAGGATCCTGCCGAAGCATGTTTTCCATACCTTTTGAATAAAGGCTGTTGCTTGGAGCCTTTGATGTAGTTCGAGTGATTCCTAGTACTTCGGATCAAGCAAGAGCTACAATGTTAAAACGGCAGCCGAGCCGTCGGGAATGCACCATCCTGGTAACTTGGGAGCCGTGTGGACTGTCATCCTGCCAGCCCATTTTCGGAGCTACATCACACAGGATTTAGGAAAACATCGGAGGCGGGGGCCCATCCAGGGCCTTGAAACGAAGCCAGCAGAACATTGCACATTTAAACAGCACTACAATTCCCATAAGCCGCAGCGCAGTACCAAAACAGGTGTGCGCCATGAGAGGAGAAAAACGGGAAGTAAGGCAGTGCACTTCATCCGCCACAAGCCTCTGAGGAGAATTATCGAAACGCGTCAGGCTGGCGTGTGACTGCTAAAAGGATCCTGCCGAAGCATGTTTTCCATACCTTTTGAATAAAGGCTGTTGCTTGGAGCCTTTGATGTAGTTCGAGTGATTCCTAGTACTTCGGATCAAGCAAGAGCTACAATATATATATATATATATATATAAAGCGTGTTTTGAGTAAGGCAAATTCCGAAATGTGTCAACTTGCTATTAAAAAATATACAATTGACCCTGCGAGTGCTTCGCAATTCCTTTAGGACTGGATGATAGTATTATGTGGACCCACCTCCACACGGTGAGTAGCACTCGTCCTGAGAGTAGCAATGGTCTAAGTCAGAAATATAAATATATATATATTACCTACTGGCTGTCGCCAGTAGGTAATTATAGTTAGGACCTAGTTTCCATAGGAAATACGCAACATTCTATTGGGAATAACTTTGGCGACGGTGGACGAATATTCGTGAATTTCTCAAAGAAGATGGCCCGTTATGCTCCGCTCCTTCCCTGAAAGTGTCGGGGGGATTCGGGAAGCGGGGGCCGAGAAAAAAGGGGGGTCCCAAAATGTGTTTTCCCCTTGTTAATTTCTATAGGACGATTAGACACGGCTACAGCCCGAACCGCTAAACGGAATTACACCAAACTTGGCAAAATGGTAGGGACTGGTATGTAGTAGGGCCTTTTCCATATTTGGTTCAAATCGCTCCAGTGGTTTTTATGAAAATTAACTTAAAAAAAATGTATATATCTATATGCCCGCTCCGAGCTCTTTGGGTATGCGTACCGGTAAGCGCACCTGGTGCGCCACGGAAGTGCGCGAGCTGGAAGCTGATTGGCTCTCGGGTGTTTGTAAACATTCGAAATGGTCCGGAGGGTCAGCCATCTTGTGTCTCGGAAGAACCGAGACACAAGAGGTGAAAAACAAAAGGGGAATACTTTAAAAGGGGGCAGGGTAGAGACTCCCTGACCCCCTAGGTTTTCTCAGGGGGGCCTAGGAGGACCCCGAAGGGCAAAAAAAGATTATTTTTTTTGTAAATTTCGCGGAGTAAGGTCAGGATGCGCGTACATGGGCGTTTACAGGTACGCGTACCCTGAGCGCACCACGGGGAAAAACAGTGAAAAAAATTCGAGTAAAATAAGAATTTCGAGTGCTTAGAGGTAGGGTAGCTCTGAAAAGAGCTGTTGTGTTATGTGGGTGATTTAAGTACCTACAAGTAGGTACCGATACAGAGTCTAAAATTCAAGAGGAAGACTCTATTCCCCTCATCTGTAAAATGTACACCATCTCTCCTGTAGATGCCTCGCATGTTGGAACACAAGTTGTTGAGGTATATAGAACCCATACTGAGAAAAGCAGAAACAGATTTATTCACATGTTTCTCTGTGGACAAAATTGGTGGGACCTGTTCCATTTTTGCCTTTGGCATATATTAGAATATACCAAAGCAGTTTTTGGAAAAAGTTACATCAATTGCCCAAAGGTGTCCTTTAAAAGCATTTCCAGACCTACCTCAGCCAAAGTGCCCAGGTCATTGCCACCACAGTGCACAATTATGAGGTCAGGGTGTGGTAGATGCATAAAGGATTTTACCAATGGTATCAATTGGTGACATCTCAATCCTCTCTGGCCAATCCACATAATATCCACATTTGGTAAATCAAGGTTGGGAATACCTCTGTTTGCTGCATACTTTTCACTCCAGTGAACATAGCTATGTCCCACAATCCAGACTTTAGGCATCTTGAAGGTAGATGTGGTTGTATTCAGATGAGTTGTGGAAATGAAATGGCAGTTTGAAAGTAGGAGTTCTGAAAAAAAAGGTTGAGATTCAGTGTAATTGAAAAAGAAGAAATGATTGGTGGTTTCTTACAATTCAACACTGAAAATTAGGGTGCATGCTTCTGTTTTTTGAAAGAAGTAATTCTAATGGTTGAGAAAAAGTCATTGAAAGAAACATTGCACAGGATAAGCTGGTATATTGAGAAGTCAAACACCCTTACTGGGTTCATTTGCAACATAGTATGATGATCTTTTCACCTGTTTGCTCAGTTAGGTGATGTGTGGAGTGTTACCATTAGTAACAGGCAGAAAGAGCAGCAGGGGGATGGGTAATTATTGTGTGAGTTTTAAAGTGTTGAAATGTAAACCCAATTAAAAAGTTAGTTTGGTTTTGAATTTGTGTGGGAAGACATTTGATTGGTTATGTACAAGAATATGGGTCTGAAATGAGAGGGAATCTGTGCCATTATTCTGAGGCTGCAGTGACAGAAGCATTATTCAGAGATTCTGCTTAAGAAAATCTGGTGTGTGTGACTGACAATGCTATAAATCTTCAAAAGCATTTTTAAAGGTGAGTAATGATTCATTTAATATAGATAGAGTGCTGTATGCACTATGGGGAAGATTAACAAGCATATTGCGCTTCTTTATTCTTGCATTGTGTCTCATGTTTTTTTGTAAGGCTGGTAAAAAAATAATGGTGCATATTGGAAATGTATTTTGGAACAGAGTCAGGTTTCTGCACTGTAATGTAGTGCTTATTTATAAGGGCGGTACTCTGTCTTTTAAATGATTTATTGTGGTACATGTTTTTAGGTAAAATGATTGTTTTTAATATTTTTAACTAGGATCACACTGAGTATCTGTGTAAATTAAAGAATTATATTTGCACCTTTTTCTATAATGTCACCTGTGTCTCCTCACAGTTTGCATCTCTTTGCTTATAGGGTACTCTTTTTTCTTTTGTTTCTCATGCTTTCATTCAATGAGATTAACAAGCATATTGCGCTTCTTTATTCTTGCATTGTGTCTCATGTTTTTTTGTAAGGCTGGTAAAAAAATAATGGTGCATATTGGAAATGTATTTTGGAAATGACTCAGGTTTCTGCACTGTAATGTAGTGCTTATTTATATGGGCTGTGCTCTGTCTTTTAAATGATTTATTGTGGTACATGTTTTTAGGTAAAATGATTGTTTTTAAAATTTTTAAATAGGATCACAATGAGTGTCTGTGTAAATTAAAAAATTATATTTGGACATTTTTTTATAATGTCTTCTCACAATTGGCATCTGTTTGCTTATAGGTACTGTTTTTTTGCATTGTGTCTCATGTTTGTATGTAATGCTGGCAAAAAACGAATGGTGCACATTGGAAATGTATTTTGGAAATGAGTCAGGTTTCTGCATTGTAAGGTAGTGGTCATTTACATGGGCTGTGCTCTGTCTTAAACGATTTACTATGCAAATGTTTTTTGTTAAAATGTATGGCTTTAACATTTTTGACTAGGATCACACTGAGTGTCTGTGTAAATTAAAAAATTATATTTGCACCTTTTTCTATAATGTCACCTGTGTCTCCTCACAGTTTGCATCTCTTTGCTTATATGGTACTCTTTGCGTGTGTCATCTCTCTCTTTGCGTGTGTCATCTCACTCTCTACCTGCGTCATCTCTCTCTTTGCGTGTGTCATCTCACTCTCTGACTGCACCATCTCACTCTTTGCGTGTGTCATGTCTCTCTTTGCATGTGTCTTCTCACTCTCTGCCTGCACCATCTCTCTCTTTGCATGTGTCATCTCTCTCTTTGCATGTGACATCTCACTCTCTGCCTGCACCATGTCTGTCTTTGCGTGTGTCATCTCACTCTCTGCCTGCGCCATCTCACCCTCACAGTTTGCATCTGTTTGCTTATAGGGTAATGTTTCTTTATGCATTGTGTCTCATGTTTGTATGTAATGCTGGCAAAAAACGAATAGTGCATATTCGAAATGTATTTTGGAAATGAGTCAGGTTTCTGCATTGTAATGTAGTGGTCATTTATATGGGCTGTGCTCTGTTGTCATGCACGCACCTTGATTGTCTCAGGAGTGTCGTGGAGTGTCGATGCGAAGCACCCTGCTTTACCCCTATCACCCCCGGGAGTCAGGAAGTAACACAAACACCCAGAAGTAATCAGGGGGAAAACAGGGGAACAAAACAAGGATAGATGGGGTAAAAACAACACTCCGCAATCTTCACCCGGAACAACTTCAGGTTAAGCTTTTCTATTCGGGAACTGCATAAAGATAAAGCAAATATTAGTATGAAACCCCTCCCCACACTGTTCATAAATAACTTGTCTGTGACCCTATGGAATACCTTCAGTATGAGTGTGGAGTGTGTGCAGGTTTCAGGGAGATGTATGCTGACTGAATCAGACTGAATAACAGAAGAACAGGTATGCCTGGTTCCTGGATGTAAGAAAGAACCTATAAGGCTCAACAAGACTTTTATATTTACTGAATCACATATATGTCTTGAGCACTTACCTATAAACACCAGGCTTGCAAACATAAAATAACGGAGACCCTTCCGGAATGTATCCGTGCAAATACCCTGTTAGTAGCCACAGGGTTGGAACACCAAAACACAAGAGATAGCAATGAAAGAAAACCACCACAGGTGGACTCGGAGAAAACGCGGTGTGCACACCATACAAGCAATAATGATCTTGCTTGTCACAAATGAATAATAAACCAAAACAAAGAAACATACAAGAAGCTAGCAGCTTCTTAACTCACGAAACCGACGAGTCGGAGACGCTGGAAAGTCACGAGAACGAAGACCCACCACTAACTCCTCGTACGAACACCACACCGTGACCCGGAACGAAGGATCGAGCACTAGCTAATCGCGAAGCGTTTCCGGGGGGGTGAGGCGGGTCTAAATATCCTGATACGTATTATTGCGCATGCGCAATTCCCCGCGCATGCGTCCTAAGGATGTCATCCTGTGTTTGCCAACCATCAGAAAGTGCCAACCCCGTACTGCGGATCGGTTGCTGATTGTTCAACTTGGCATCTGTGGTGGAGCAGAAGCAGGCATGACAGAACACCCCCCCACAACACCCCCCACTGGTTTGGTCTTGCGAGGGTATCGTCTGTGGAATGCTCGTATTAGACGTGGTGCATGCACCTGGCTAGCTGGTTCCCAAGAGCGTTCCTCAATGCCAATACCTTTCCAATGTATGAGATATTGGAGTCGCTGTCTTACACGTCTGGAATCAATAATAGCCCCAACCTCGTATTCTTCGCCAGCATCAATTAGTGTAGGAATAGGGACTGTCGGTTGGCGAGTACCGGGCATAACAGGTTTTAACAGGGATACATGAAAAACAGGGTGAATTTCCATGGATGTTGGTAATGCCAATTGCATAGCCACTGGATTGATTACTTGTGCAATAAGAAAGGGACCAACATATTTGGGCTTGAACTTGCAAGATCCCTTCAAGGCCAAATATTTGGTGGAAAGCCATACCTTATTGTCTTTCTGATAAGTAGGTTCTAGGTGTCTATGTGCATCGGCCTTTTTCTTATAGTTAGATTTCGCTCTGTCGAGATTGTCATGGATGTTAGAATGCACTGTCTGGAGGTGGCAGACTAAATCTCGCACAGCAGGAGTGTCACAGACTCTTAACGGAGTGAAAGGTAGTACTCTGGGATGGAAACCATATGAACCATAAAAGGGAGTGAACAGGATGGAAAAATGATGACTATTGTTGTAGGATAGTTCTGCCAACCATACTAACTCATCCCATTCTTTCTGGTCTTGTAAGAATTGGCATCGAAGGAACTGCTCAAAACTCTGGTTCACCCTTTCAGTTTGCCCGTCCGTTTGAGGGTGATGACTGGACGAAAGATGGACGTCGATGTGTAATGTAGTACATAATTGTCTCCAGAATCGGGACACGAATTGTGTACCTCTATCAGTAATCACAACTGATGGTAATCCGTGTAGTCTGACTATGTTACGTAAAAAAACTCCTGCCAAAACAGATGACGTAGGAAGGCTCTTTAACGGAATGAAATTGGCGGTTTTAGTAAACAAGTCCACTACTACCAAGAGAGTGGTATTTCCCCCTTTCGTACATGGCAGCTCCACAATAAAATCCATAGACACCGTATGCCATGGTGCAGGAGGTGTGGGAATAGGATGTAGTAAACCCACCAACCCTTCATGTGATGTTTTCCCCCTAGCACAGATGTGACATGTCTTGACGTATTGTTGCACGTCACTGGCTAAATGAGGCCACCAACAATATCTCTTCACCAATTCCAATGTCCTCTTGTAGCCAGGATGACCTGCCACATCATGGTTATGGCACCATTCCAAGACCTGTTTCTGAAGGGGCAATGTAGGGATAAACAACCCATATTGCACGTAATGTAAACCAGCGTTAACAATGGAAGGTTGTTTCTCTAACAATGTTTGCACTGCAGGGGTTTGCTGGGCACCCTCCACCTGTTGTAAAAAGCTTTCCTCTGTAGTGAGCACCCCTATGATTTTCTGGGGACCTATGATACAAGGAGGTTTGTCATCAAGAGGGAAAGGCTCAAATCCTAGACGAGACAGAGCGTCCGCCTTACCGTGTTGTTTCCCTGCACGAAAATTAATAACAAAGTCGTATTCACTAAAAAACTGTGTCCATCTCAATTGCCTCATAGACAATGCTCTGGCAGTCTTTAGGTAGTGCAGGTTACGATGGTCAGTCAAAACAGTTACCGTGTGGTGTGTGCCCAATAAGTATTGTCGCCATTCTTCCAGTACTTTCTTGATCGCTAGGAGTTCTTTTTCCCCTACTGCGTAATTGACCTCAGCAGGTGAGAGTTTATGCGATTAATACACAACGGGATGTAGCTCCCCTGAAACCAAATCAGCTTGAGATAGAATGCCCCCCACTGCCACTTGAGAGGCATCTACCTCTACCACAAAAGGACTCCTAGGATCAGGGTGCTTCAGAATAGGGGCTTGAGTGAACGCCATTTTCAGGATGTTAAACGCTTTATCGGCTTCTTCAGACCACAAAAAGGGAGTACCCTTGCGTAGCAAACGGGTAATAGGAGCGACAACATCTGAAAACTGGTGGATGAAACGTCTATAGAAATTAGAAAACCCTATAAACTGTTGTACTTCTTTCACGTTTTTAGGGGGTGGCCATTGTAACACATCATTGATCTTTTGAGGATCCATTCGCAAACCCTGGGTAGACAAGATATACCCCAAGAAGGCAACCTGATGTCGATGGAAGAAACATTTATCTAATTTACAAAACAAATGGTTCTCCTGTAGTTTGAGTAACACTGATCCGACATGTAGAATGTGGTCTTTTAGGGTCTTGGAGTAAATAAGCAGGTCGTCAATATAAGCGATTACGCTTTTATCAAGATACTCCTTCAGCACCTCATTGATGAAATACTGAAATGCTGAAGGAGCATTACAAAGGCCGAAAGGCATCACTAAATATTAATACAATCCGAACTTAGTGCAGAATGCCGTTTTCCACTCATCTCCCTCTTTGACTCTAACATGATGGTAGGCTCCACGTAGATATAATTTTGTGAACCATTCTGCGTCTTTGATTTGGTCTAACAAAGAGGAGATGAGTGGCAAAGGGTATCTGTTCTTGATTGTAATGCCGTTCAGGGATCTATAGTCTATGCAACAACATAAGCCCCCCTCCCGTTTGGGGAGAAAGAAGAGGGATGAGGATGCAGGGGATCTGGAGGGTCTGATGTATCCTAACTCCAACATAGTATCAAGGTATTCTCTTAAATACTGATTTACTTTTTCTGTTAAAGAGTACACTCTGCTTGTGGGTATACGTGCTCCTGGCTGCAGATCTATACGACAGCCGTATACCCTATGGGGAGGTGGGGAGGTAAGGAGGTGGCTTGTTCCTTATCAAACACCAAACTGAACTCTTGATATTCCGGGGGTAACTCAGTGTCAGGTTGTTCTACAGTGTATTTCTCTGTAAGAGATAGGGAGACTAGAGGGATTGTTCTCTGCCTAGAATCAGAGGTAGAACGGGTGTCAATCTGGTGTTCTGTGTTTGTCTCCTTCTTATGGGTACTACACTCTATTCTGAACTGAATAAGGGTCTGTTGCCAATCGATTAGAGGATTATGTAGCCACAGCCACGGCAATCCTAACACCACAGGGAACTGAGGGGAATCTATTAAATCAAAAGTGAGTGTTTCCCAGTGTGTGATGGCAACATACAGTTCCAAAGGAATGCTAGAATATGTAAATGGTCCAGATTTCAGAAGACTACCATCGATAGTATATACATCCTCTGGAACTCTTTTCTGTACTTCAGGAATAGCATGGGCAGCCGCCCACTGTTTGTCCATAAAATTTCCTGAAGCACCTGAATCAATCATGACAGGTTGCTCTAGGGTGCTATCAGGCCAACGCAATATAGAAGGAAAAAAAAAAGTCAGTTTTCAGCCACCAAAGAGGAGACCATATGACATGTAGGACCCGACGGTGCGGTCTCTGTCAACCTCGGGTCAACTAGTTTTCCGACTTGCGGAACTGTTTTGGTTTTACCGGACATACTCGTAGAAAATGTCCTGGTTTCCCACAATATCGGCATAATCGATTGTCACGTCTCCTTTGTTTCTCTGCTTCACTTAGAGGTCCCTTTATGCTACCTATTTGCATAGGTTCAGGTTCATCGAGTTTAACTTCGCCTTCGGGTTTTCTTTCCCTGGTCCCAAATTTAGGATATTCATATCGAACCCTGTCTCTACGCCTCTCTCCTAACCTATGGTCCAAGTTCACGACCAGGTCTATTAATTCGGGACATGTGGCTAGGGGATCTATGACATGAGCCAAGGCATCTTTTAGTTCATCACGCAGACCTTTGTAAAAAATGGGCACTGCTTTTTTCTGTAGGCCAATCAGCTTCCACTACTAATCTATTGAATGCAGATATATATGTAATAAGGTCTTTAGACCCCTGCTTAGGATTTAATAATTCCGTGTCTGCCGCATGAGTGAATGTATGCTTATCAAACATATTTCTTAATTCACGCCTGAACGTATTACAATCCAGTAAAAGAGGATCATCTTTATCAATCAAAGGGATGGTCCAATTGGCAGCGGAACCCCCCAAATAAGAAAGGACAAATGCCACCTTAGCTTGGTCATTCGGGATGCAAGAGGCCTTACACAGGAAATGCAACTGACACTGTGTCAAAAAGGCAGCACATTTAGTAGGATCACCATAGAACCACTCAGGAGGAGCTAAGGGAATGGTGTGTGGTGTCACTACCTGTACTACTTGTGCATTAGCGCTAGAGCTAGCCCCCTCTTCTCTTTGGAGGCGCAAGGCCTTTACCCTATCTGAGAGAGCTTGGGTTTCCCTCTGGAGATTCCCTACCATATTAGCTACGTCCTGTAAAGAGAGATCCATGACACTCGGGAGACAAATCTATTAGGCTTCGCGATCTGTCATGCACGCACCTTGATTGTCTCAGGAGTGTCGTGGAGTCTCGATGCTAAGCACCCTGCTTCACCCCTATCACCCCCGGGAGTCAGGAAGTAGCACCAACACCCAGAAGTAATCAGGGGGAAAACAAGGGAACAAAACAAGGATAGATGGGGTAGAAACAACACTCCGCAATCTTCACCCGGAACAACTTCAGGTTAAGCTTTTCTATTCGGGAACTGCATAAAGATAAAGAAAATATTAGTATGAAACCCCTCCCCACACTATTCATAAATAACTTGTCTGTGACCCTATGGTATACCTTCAGAGTATGGAGTGTGTGCACGTTTCAGGGAGATGTGTGCTGACTGAATCAGACTGAATAACAGAAGAACAGGTATGCCTGGTTCCTGGATGTAAGAAAGAACCTATAAGACTCAACAAGACTTTTATATTTACTGAATCACATATATGTCTTGAGTAAGTATGGGCGAATTTTGCGAATTCGCAATCCACAAAATTGCGTATTTACGGATTTGCAATCCGCAAAATTCGCGAACTCTCGCAAATTTTTCCGGATTTCTTTTTTGTGTTTGCAAGTGTTTCTGCCATTTTGCAAGGGTTTTTTACCAGTTCGCAAACGTGAACTTACTTGTCGGGTAGCAACGGTCGCGACCATGTTGTTTCTACGTCTGGTTCATCACAGCACCCTCTGTTTCACCACTGCCACCCTCTGTTTCACCACTGCCACCCTCTGGCTCACCCATGCCACCCTCTGGTTCATCACTGTAGAATATGGGGGGAAAGCACAACTGCCCTGCCTCAACTGACATGAATTAATTTGGGGCTGATGAATATGTCACTGAATTTGAGCTGGCACCTGCTTCCTTAGCTGTAAGTGCTTCCTCATTAATGATGAGCTTGAACTTTTGCACCTGCTAAGTGCTTTCAGTTTTGTAAAATTCGTTAGCACAGCTTCCCTGCCTCAACTGACATGAATGAATTAGGGGCTGATTAATGTGTCACTGAATTTGAACTTCCAGTCTGGCACCTGCTTCCTTATCTGTAATTGCTTTCTGTTGCAGTGTAATTTTTTTTAACAGGACCTTTGTGGCATACTTGTAGCTATTCTCTGAGCCTGCTGTGACGGTCAGAGCAGGGTCATAGAATAGTTGCAAGTAGGCAACTGAACTCTGGAGGGGCCCCTCAGGAAGCACTACAGGGAATGGTTACTAATGATAAGATTGAACTTTTGCTCCTGCTGAGTGCTTTCAGTTTTGCAAAAATCGTTTTTCTGCAATTTCGCGCAATTCGCGGGGCATGAATTCACGCGAGATCGAATACGGAAGCCGCGAATTCGTGCGAATATACGATTTGGTTTTTTTGTGGCGTGTTAGTTCGCGTGTTTTTTTGCGTTTTCTCAAGCCGCGTGTAGCGCAACGTTGTGAAGTTACCCTAGCGGTCGTACATGGGCGCGGCCATCTTGTTTGCGTGACGTATTTCCGTTTCCGGGCGCTATGTGTAATCTCGCAAAGTGTGCGGCTCGCTAGTACAAGTTCGCGTGTGATCGCGAGGGAAATCTCGCGCGAACTTACCCACGCGGTCGTAAACGGGTGCGGCCATCTTGTTTTTCATTCATTGCTATGGTTCTGGGCATGCTTTCTGTATCCTCTGTCAATCTCTGCCATCCTTTGCTTGTTAGAAGTTTTTTTTAATCTATTTTACTTATTATCTATCCCTCTATTTTTCTAGCTCTATATTTTTGTGTTTTCTGCTACTTTTGGTTAATTTTAAACTACTTTTTTAAACTCTTTTCTTTTCTTCTTCCGTATTCTATTTCTTCTTTATTATTTACCTTCCTTTCGCAAGCGGCTACGGGCTCCGGGAGCGCCGGAAGCGGTGGGAGAAGGTGTGCCGGGCCATGTAGCAACACTCTCGGGTCCGGCGCACCTACAACCAGGCCACCCACCGTTCGACGGATCTCCTGGACCGGGAACGAGACTTGCTCAACCTGCTCGGCATCGAGATCCCTGGGCTTGGTGAGTAGTAGTAGCTATTTCTCCTGCTCTGTGTGTTATTATATTGCACATTTTTGTTTTTTACCAAGAGCAATAATGCTGCCGATTACATTGTAGGTAAATTATATTTCAAAATCTTCTGTGCATTTCAGGTGCACTGCTCTCCTTCTCAGTAGCGTTGCTACTAAGCTTATTTGTTTTCGATTTTGTGTTCATTTCATTGGCCTGAGAAATTATGTATGAGTGTAGTTTAAAGAACTGCGTAATGCTAGACATTAAGGGTCAGATTTTCAATTACCGGCGCATCCCTGCAAAGTAGCAGGAATGCGCCAGTAATTGTGCCCCACGCCACCACCACCCATGGTGCGCCGTATTTACAATGCGGGGCACCATGGGCCCAAAACGTCACCGAAGCGTTACGCATCTGTGCCGTACAGGCGGCGCATTGCTGGAGTAGCGTCGCAACGATGGCGCAGCTCCAGCAATGCTCTGGGGTGCCCTATCTCCCCAATGCTGCGTCAAACCGTACGTCTGCTTCAAGCAGGCGCAGGGTTTGAGTCACGCATCATTGTCCTGAAAGTGACTGATTGAAATCTTGTAGATTTCCCTCAGCCACTTTTAGGATGCGTTCCTGCGCAGGAACGCCCTTCCTTGCGCCGGAACGCCCCCTGATGGCGCAGGGCTTTACAACGTGATGCATCTCCCATATGCGTCACGTTGTTAATATACGCTGCACCATGGCGCCTCCTTTGTTCTGCCGCTGCGTCACAAAAGTCAAGCAACAATGGAGCAAAAGAGCCGCAAGGGGCTTGTAAATCTGCCCCTACAGACTCAAGTCCAGTCCTTCCTTTGTACACCTGGCAATAAGAAGAAATAGTGGTAGTGGATTGATAGTTTGAGTATTTTAATGACTGGTTAATGTAGTAGGAAACTTTTTAGTGTTGTCGTTGATCTGCAATCACGATGGAGTTTGTCTGTCACTTCGCGTGCTGCGGACTGCTGCCTGCCAGTCCTAGGCGAACCTTTTTAGTTGTTTGTTTAGTGAGTTACATAACTTTCCAAGTCGACGGTCCGCAAATCAAGCAATACTAATATCGTAGTAGACCACATGAGATAGGTCAATATATCCCGTGGAATAGTTGTCTATTTGCTATTTCGCAAAATATTTTGTTATTGTTCTTTTGAGATGTTTGATTTGGTTGACAACAATCATCCACGTTTTCGGGTCTTTCTTTCTTTCATGTTGTACATCAACCCCCCCCAGGGGCAAGAGGACAGAGGAGGAGGGGTTATCGGCTGCTGCTGCTGTTCAAGGCCAGGATCGGTCAGGCGAGGGCTCCTTTGCTGGCCCCGGTAAGTTTTAATTTTAATATAGAGTACCTATTTTTTCCTAGCGTTCCTCATTTGATTTTTTCTAAATCGTCTTTGATCTTCTTGTAGACTGTATCTAAATTCTTATCCTGCCTCTACTATGACTCCCTGTGGTATTACTAGATTATTCTTAGTTATTAGTCTGTCTGTGTAGCTAACTAAGATTGCACATTTCGCAAAAGGTGTAAACGAAACTCCCATTCTAGTCAGCAATAGCTCTATGCACTGAGTGCAGTCCTCTGGGATTGTCCATAATGTCTTTTTAAGTCTTCTAAATGTTTATGCTTTGACAATTACCAACAATAAAAAGGTGAATGACCACCAAGAAAGAATAAGATACTACTTTACTTTTGGTTTGGATAGGAGGACAATCCATACTACTACTGTTGCAGGGACAAATCTGCACAAACAGAACTATGGACACTAAATAGTGCATTGTTTATCAATTATAATAGGCGCAGGTAGACTTTCCACATACCTCAATGATATCAGACTTTGAAGAACCCCAATCTCCTTACTGACTAGATAGTGTGGCAGAGTTATTTAGCTCCCGAATTCATCGATGATTGATCCCCAATGATGATTATCCAACGCAGGACAAGAGTACGGAGTCAGAGTCCAGAAGTGTCAGAGGCACGGACTCATGCTTGCAAATTGCAAAACCTTTTGCTCATTCACTCTTGACCAAAAACCACAGAGTCTATTTAAGTTTTAAAGCTTTATTAAAAGTAAAAATATTTATTAAAATCAAGCTTGTCATAAAACATAAACGGTTGATTAAAAATGGAAAAGTGCTTAGTGATTTATTTCACACATTTATTGTGGGCGAGCAGAGCCCTCACCTGGTTTGAACTTTAATTTTTCTTTTTGTGCTGAATCGTTGGTCACTCCATCCTAGTGATGATGATTTGTTCTTAGAAGTGAAGCTTCTGTCTGTTATGAGAAAAATGGTGCGTGTTAAAAAGCAAGCATTCATCAGTTGTGCCAAAAAGTGCAGCAAGACAACAGCCTTCCCTGGAAAAAGGGACATTTTTACTTTAGAGTAGACAGTCACAAATTATTAGATTGGTTTCTATATTCACATTTCTTCATTCTTAGACAAAATACTAGTGAGTGGTGTATGTCTATGACATCCAACATTCTTAAATATACTTTGTAGGTGGAACATCTGGTGCTGAGCCCAGCGCGGAGGTGGAGGAGGACACTTCTGGGGAGGAGGCGGTGCAAGTGCCGGACGAAACTGTTGTGCGGGTTGCCACGGTAGTGGCGGGCAGTGGTAAGCAATTATATTCCTTACTTATTGAGATTGCAGACTGCATAGTGTGCTCTCTGCACGGGTGTAGTATATATGTTCTACAGTTAAGTTACTATACTGTTAAGCAGACTTTCAAATTTAGAACAAAGTTTTTATCAACCAGGTAGTAGCCTCCTCTAAATTTACTTTAACTCAGCGGTGATTTTTTTTTCGAGAATCCAAATCAGATCTGAGATGAACTTGATGGATGGGATGAACGAAAAGCGAAAGAAGGGTGTAAGTAAGTGTGGAAGGACGAGCAAGTTAAAAGTAATGATGACTGACAAAGAAGAATGATACGTGTTTGATTGGTGCCCAAGGTGGCTGGGAAGGAATATGATGCATGGCTGGGTGAAGGATGAAGCAAGGATGAGTGGAAGGAGAACAGCCTGGGTGGGTGAAACAGAAACTGTATGTGTGCGCAATATATGCTTTGGTTGAAATTCAAATGCAAGGCAAGCACGGATGTATGGCTTGCGGTTTCCCAAATAAAATGAAAATGTTGTTTTCCCGTGAGAAAACATAAGGTTTGTCCAAATGAGAGACATGAAGAAGAATGATTGACATATAGTTTGAATGGATGGATGCCTGGATCATGGTACTATCTGACTCTTAGAAAGCATATGTGTATTTAGAGAGAGTAGACGGTCACTGGATGAACTAAGTGTTACTTTGAAGAGCATGTAACACCACACCCGCACGTCCGTCCCAGTGTAGGAAAGGCAAGGAAAAGAGGTTGTAATTTTGTCCGAATACTACCATGAATAGTAGCAGTAGTTTGTATTGCAAGCACAGCATATATCCGGCTTTTACGATGGCCAGTCACTACCTCTGTTAATAAGTTTAGTAGAACTCGGTCATTCATGTGTGGATGTATCACTGTTCACTCAATAAAAAGGAAAGCACCTAAAGTCATCCCATATGTAAGCATATACATACCATGTGCAGTGATAGATAATCAGATTATTTATCTTCTTCATTTTCCTTTTCTAGTATTCATTGGCACTGTAGGGTGAAAGTTAAATTAATTAAGCAGTAGCCCTTGTAACAGTGTATTCTCAGTGCCACCCGTAATAGAAAGGTAAGAGCATCACCACCTGCATGTACTGGACTGGTACAGTAACGCAAGTCTGTCTCACTCATCATGGCGGGCGTCTGTTTTTCTCGGGTGCAAGATGACTGCGCTGGCATTATGCCGGCTTGCAGAAGTTAACGTACCAATTTTGCTAAACAAGAGAGAAGAAGAAGAATAAGACTGGTGTACTGTCATAGTCGACTCTAATGGAGTGAGTCCATAGTGCTCGTAGAACTGATTCCTTAAACTCCCACTACTGTTAGAGCAAGGAGGAAGAAGTGGGAGGTTAGATAGATACTGGCCACAATAGTTATGTACTGCGCTTGCAAGTTGCTAGTTCTACTGTGACACAACTTTCTGCTGAATCATTTTGTGTTAATCTTAAAGAGCATTGGTTACAGACTATGTCTTTCTTTCTTCATATAGATGCTCCTTCCAAACCAACACGGAAGGAGCTGGCTAAAAGGGCCCGGCAACGGAGGCTGGAGGCCACTGTCACCGAATATCGGCGGCTGGTGGCCCAGGAGGAGGGGGACACGCAGAGTACGTCGACAACATCCACGGCGACACCTGCATCCTCCTCCGTGCTCCCTGGGTCAGCCAGTCAGCGCAGCAGGTCTCCAGCGATACGGAGCCGGGTTACAACAGCCACCCGCCACCGCCGAGCAGCAAAGAAATCAGCTGCCCCCCACAGCAGGTGCAAGGCACGCGTGCACCGCCTTTCACTTAGGGTGTCCTACCTCGAGCAAGAGCTCCTCAACACCAAAACCCTGCTCGAGACCCTCCGCAAGGAGCATGCCGACCTGGCCCGAAAAGTCAACAGCAGCCAGCAGTAGGAGGAGACTGTCCCTTGCCCCTTTTTTAAAGACTTCTGGGGGGTGGGAATTGGGAGTTGGGTTTTCTACTTTTTTGGACTTAGTTTTCACAGACATTCGTTGGGGTTGGGGAGGGGGGGTGGGTTGGGTCTTGCGGGAGATTATTTATGTTAGGGATATATAAATATACTTTAAACTTTATCTTAGCATACGTGTTTTTTACTGCTTTTGAGGCTGGTGGGTGGGGGTTTAACAGTAAGTTTGTTTTCCTGAAACTTAAGTGGCATCTTGATTCAAGTTGTGTAAGTACTAGTAATTGCCCAAATGTGCCTGTCACAGAGTAAGTGAATTCAATAGTCCTAGGACCGTCAGTCTCTCGTCTCTCCTAATACTCCATTATACTACCTCCCCCCAAACGCTTATCTTACCTGTAATTTGTGTTTGGAAATAGGGCTAGGCACAGGGCTGGCTGCACGGGAAATGGCGATTAAGGTTGGCAATCCTGGGCGGATGAAATGTCATCATTGCAGTGGTACTTGTGGTGTTACACAGTGGCAGTTGCAGCATCTGAAAAAAAAAGAAAATGAAACCTTGTTTGTCCTTACCGTAGCATTAGAACGGTACGATAGAGAATATAGCAGGTGATAGTACACTAGAACAGTGCCACAATGTAGCCTACCAAATGGTAAAGTATTGAAAGTATAACTAGTACTTGCGTTGAATTTCTTTGACATTGGCTACTACTACAAGAAATAGTACTGAAGGTGAAGGACACAGCAGCGTAATAATTTGCCTTGTCTAGGAGAAGGATGTTCTTGATGACCAATCAAGTTGATGACGCACATGAAAATCTGCTTTCATTTGCCAACAGTGACTCAGTGTCAAGCTGAGTAAGAATATATCCTCGGATTCCTTCACCAGCCTGTTGCTATGACCTTATCCTCCCAGCAAGTGTGTGGAATTATTGCTGTTATTTAGTCACACATCAATCAAAACCACACAGCCCGGGGGAAGAGGGTTAGGGTTTGGAAAATGGATGGGAATGGGGTTTTTTGGGAAAGTTTTGTTGAGAGAAGAAAAAAACAAGAACAGCATGGACAAACAATAATTGAAGATAAACAAATCTTTGGGTACAAAGCTATCCATAAATCTTTTAAGTGACATAAAGGAAGTGTATGCACTACTGCATGCATGGTTACTGAAAAGTAAGTAGTACTTTCGACAACCGTGAATGAAAGAATGTGACAGTACAGGGCTGCAGTAATAATTATGCGTTTTCACTTGCCTATCTCTGCACTCAGAGAAACACTTCTTACATTAAATTAGATTTAAAAATAGCAGAAGTAAAACCTATAGAATGGCTGTTGGGATGAATTTAGAAGCAGAGATCAAAGAAATGCAGAGTCACACTCATAGAAGTTCACAGCAATAACATTACTTAAAAGATAATTAGAAAAGAACGGATACTGTATCTGTATGTTGTTGTAGTTGTCCTGTTGAATTTGGTAAGTGGCATGCATCCAACCATTCCTCTTATTAGCGGGACTCCTCCATTCCATCTGACGCTCCATCCATCAATGTTGGTGACCAGAAGACACCCTGTCCACTGCCTGCCTGGCGGATGCAGAATTGCGGCTCGCTAATGTGAAGCCTGACTTCATCCTTTTTTTCCCATTGCACAGGCTGAAACCCGCCCTGTAATTATTGATGGAAAAACAGGAAGTGATATTAGAACACCACTGACAAATAAATATAAGGTATGTACGCTGTATAGTGCAAAAAGTCACACTTTGAGTTTCCTAATAGACAGTACAATATTTTTGAAAGTGCCTACTCTGTCTGAGTCTCCTTTTGAAGGATTAATAAGTATGGGCGAATTAATTTAGCGGATCTTTCTCCTCAAGCTAGGAGTACTGTAAACTGTGTTTTAGAACAAAATTAGACCTTCCCAGCAGTGCTCCCAGACCCTTACTAAACCCAGTCTCAAAAATGTAGAAGACCCAATCAGATCTCCAAAAACGAGGCCTAGTAGAAAATGGTGACAAAACGTACTTTGAAAGTAAAGTAGGCCCAAATCCCCCCTTACCCACCATGGATTGTATTCAAGCCACTTGCAAGCAAGCAAAGTATCCATACCCAGCTTTGCTCCAAGACTCGCAAACCCCCCCACAAACACCAGGAACCCCCACAAACAGCCCCCCGAAAACGGTAGAGTGAGCGAAATCTCAGAAAATGCAAAAACTTTTCCCCCAGGGATTGTCTCCAAAACACTTTCTTTCGGGTATTAGACCTTCCCAGCAATGGCCCCAGGACTGTCAACCCGGGCAAAAACAAGTTTAACCCCCCCAACAAGCCAAAAGGCAAAACCCGGGAAAAGCCACACTTAAAAAACTTTGGGCCTACCTGGAATTCAGTCCAAATGCGCTCTGCAGCTCGGCCCCAACTCCCCTTTTCCACCATGGATTTCCTGAAAAACAAATGCAATCAACATTAGACTGTGCCAGCAGTGCTCCCAGACCCCAAAACCCACCCACAAACACCCGGAACCCCCCCAAACAGAGCCTCAAAGACAAGCAAGTCAGCAAAAACGCAAAAAAAAATTCACCTCCGATTTTGTCCAAACCACTTTTATCCGGTATTAGACCGTCCCAGCAATGGCCCCAGACCCGTCAACCCAGGCAGAAAGAAGTAGAAGACCCCCAAACAGCCAAAAAGCAAAACTACAAAAATGGGGACTTAGAGATTTTCAGGCAAATTTCCAAAATCACTCCACGCGCGCTCTGCAGCTAGGCCCTAACTCCCCTTTGCCACCATGGATTTGCTTCAAACCTCTTGCAATCAAAAGTATCCATACCCAGCAGTGCTCCCAGACCCCAAAACCCACCCACAAACACCAGGAACCCCCCGAAACAGGCCCCCAAAAACACAAAAGAGAGCGAAAACTATAAAAAGTGAAAATCTTTTTCACCATGTATTTTATCCAAAACACTTTTATTCGGTATTAGAGCTTCCCAGCTATGGCCCCAGACCCGTCAACCGAGGCGGAAACAAGTAGAAGACCGCCAAACAGCCAAAAATCAAAACTACAAAAATGGGGACTGAAATTTTCAGGCAAATTTCCAAAATCACTCCGCGCGCGCTCTGCAGCTTGGCCCTAACTCCCCTTTGCCACCATGGATTTGCTTCAAACCTCTTGCAATCAAAAGTATCCATACCCAGCAGTGCTCCCAGACCCCAAAACCCACCCACAAACACCCGGAACCCCCCAAACAGCACCTTAAAGACAAGCAAGTCAGCAAAAACGCAAACAAAATTTCACCTCCGATTTTGTCCAAACCACTTTTATCCAGTATTAGACATTCTCAGCAATGGCCCCACACCCCTGCAGCCACCCGCAAAAAAGCAGAATACCCCCAAACAGGCAAAAAGCAAAAATGGGCCTACTACCTTCAATTCTGTCCAAATACGCTCTTCAGCTAGGCCCCAACTCCCCTTTTCCACCTTGGATTTCCTGAAAAACAAATGCAATCAACTTTAGACTGTGCCAGCAGTGCTCCCAGACCCCAAAACCCACCCACAAACACCCGGAACCCCCCCAAACAGCACCTCAAAGACAAGCAAGTCAGCAAAAACGCAAAAACAATTTCACCTCCGATTTTGTCCAAACCACTTTTATCCGGTATTAGACATTCCCAGCAATGGCCCCACACCCCTGCAGCCACCCGCAAAAAAAGCAGAACACCCCCAAACAGGCAAAAAGCAAAAATGGGCCTACTACCTTCAATTCTGTCCAAATACGCTGTGCAGCTAGGCCCTAACTCCCCTTTTCCACCATGGATTTCCTGAAAAACAAATGCAATCAACATTAGACTGTGCCAGCAGTGCTCCCAGACCCAAAACCCACTCACAACAACCTAAAAGCCCACCAAACAGCACCCCAAAGACAGGCAAGTGATCAAAAGCGCAAAATCTTTTTCTGCTCTGATTTTCTCCAAACCACTTTTATCCGGTATTAGACCTTCACAGCAATGCCCCAGACCCGTCAACTCACCCGCAAAGAAGTAGAACACCCCCACAAGTGCAGAGTCTTTCTTAATTGGGCGTAATCCAGCCATCTGCTTTGAGGGAAATAGGAGTCTGGAGGAGGAGGGTAGAGGAGCATGTTCTTGTGAACTTGTGAACCTGAGGAATGCAGACTGCGGCACCTTCAAATCAATAAGCAAATAAGTGAAGACAGTTCTGCTGATGGGCTTGTTTTTGTGATTAGGTGATTAAAGTTTTTTTTTATATAGATTTTGCAAAACAAAGAAAGACAGACACACAGGAATAAAAGTGAATAAGGACGAAAAAGAAAGTTAGTGATTCATTGACTCATTTTCAGGGCTCTGTGTCAGGGAAGAAGAGCTCGTCCTCAAACTCTGCTAATTCAGATGGGAGTAGGTCAGTTAACAGGGAAGAACTTCCCTCATCTAAGTTGGTGTCCTCCTCGTCTTCTTCCTGCGTGCATTCTCGTATTTTGTAATCTGGTGGTATGAAGTGCTGATTAATCTTGATCATTGTTAACCTCTCCACATTTTTGGGCGAGAGGCGGGTCCTTTTGGAAGTTACAATGCCACCAGCAGCACTCAAAACACGTTCAGAAGACACGCTTGCGAGTGGGCAAGACAAGTAATTTATAGCCAGGTTGGTGATCTCTGGCCACACACCTCTTTTCCCATGCCAATACGCCAATGGGTCATGAGGAACATGGACCTCTGTTGAGTCATTCAGATAGGCCTGCACCATCGACTCAAGGTTCTACAGGGTTCCTCCACTTTGCTTACTTTTTTCTGGGACCATTTGAGAAGCAAACTCAAGCTAAGTTAGCCAATCCTCTTCTTCACACAATATTACTGTTGTGTCTGGTGCAGATGATACGGTTGCTGGTGTCGTTAACGGCTGAGAGGGATCACTCACTTCTGCCACAGATGCAGAAGTGGATTTTTTTGACTGCGGATGGCCTGCTGATGTACTGCCTTTTCCTTCAATTTCCTGCCGTTCTTTTTCAAACCAAGTAGCTGACACAGCTAGCCAATGTTTGTACTTTGTAACATCTGCGTCATCAAAAGGAAAGAATACTCTGCCTGCCACTGCCTTTTTGTATCGTGGATCCAGAATAGTAGCAGAAATAGTCCGATTAATTATCCTACAGAGAAATCAATAGAAATGGCCATAAAAAACATGCGTTTGTCCGGCGCAATGGGACCCGACGAACTCCCTATGACGGTTTTAAAGCAGGAACCTTCGCTCTGGAGTAAGATTCTCTACCCATTGTTCAAATCCTGCTTTGATACTAAAATGGTCCCTGCCTCTTGGAAGGGAAGTATATTGGTCCCTATTTTTAAGAAGGGAGTTAGGGATTGCCCCATGAATTACCGTTTGATCGCTCTCCTAACTCAGTTGGAAAGGTTTTTGCCAAATGTATTTTAAGCTTGCTTGAAAATTGGGTCGAGGAGAATAATATTCTACCCTGTGAACAAACGGGTTTCCGTAGGGGACATGGTACGTTAGACAACCTTACCACCCTACAAGTGATCTCTGATAAATATACACGTGTAAGAGGAGGAGTGGTGTTTGCCGCGTTTATTGATTTCTCCACGGCGTTCGACAAAGTTGATCGTCGAACGTTATGGAGAAAGTTAGCAGCCCTTGGTTTACCACTGTATCTATTGGATCTGTTACGAGTACTTCATTCAGAAACGTGGTGTAGTGTTCTCCAGGGGGGCGAGAGGGGACTCTCGTATAAAATTCCTTCTCTGAACGGCCTCAAACAAGGCTGTCTGCTGGCACCACTACTGTTCTCATTATACACCGCAGATCTTCCCGCTTCCTTGTCAGCTTGTGTGGGTATAGCCCCGGTGGTAGGGGGGACCCCTATCTCTTGTCTCATGTATGCTGATGATATTTTGGTGTTGGATTTAACCCCCAAAGGTCTCGCTAATCGGTTGCAAGCTTTACACGTTTTTGCTGATGCTCATTTTATGAAGATTAATATATCTAAAAGCTAAATTATGTGTATTACTGGAAAAAAGAAATGCCGTTCTGAAAATTTTGGATGGCAGATTGGTGGTCAGAAACTAGAGGTTGTTAAAACCTATATCTTTTTGGGTAAAATTATTGCGGCCAATTTGAGTGAGAGACCCCATATCGAGCACATTTCACGCAAAGCACATGCGCATGGCAAAGGTTTAAATTCTCTCTATTCTGCCACTGGAAAGAGACACTTTGCTTGTCTTCTTGAAGTGTTTAGGGCAAAGATTCCCCCTACGATACTATATGGCATAGAACTTATAGAGTTGAAGCATTGGGATTTTTGTAATAAAATTGAAGGGAAACTCTTAAGATCCCTATCCACCCTTAATACCTCGTGCTCTTTTGCAGCATGTAGGCTTGATTTTGGCCTTAGGAGCAGTTGGGTTCAGGGACTATGTGCCCTGGTAAGATGGGTGGCTTGCTTGGCTAGAACCGAATTGGGGTCGTTGAGAGCCCTCCTTAAAAAGGAATTGTTGGGCAACTTTAAAGAGTTCTCACGATTAGTAAGGAGTTTCAGAAGAGCTGTGTCACTCTTAAAGCTAGATGAAAGAGTTCTATTCCTCCATTCATCGTCTCAGCTAAAACTGCTGCTAAAACAGGCATCGTGGGAACTATGTTATCAAATAGATAAGAACACAATACAAGAAAAAGGGGGTTGTGATCTTCTCCTTAATTCTTATGCTATGAAGTTGGCCCAACCTTATGCCACATGGAACATGCCACATGGTGTTCGCAGATTATGGTTTCTTTTACGATATGATCTACTGCCCATAAATTCACTTCTATCTAAATGGAATGGAACCTCTTCCATGTGCAATTTCTGTAACTTGAGTATCCAGGATCGTATGCATGTCATGTTGATTTGTCCTGCTCTTCGCTCCTTGCGGTTTAAATGGTTAAAATCGATATGTCTCCAATTGGGTATTATTGATGTGAATTCTTTTTTATGATTTTTACACTGTCCTCCTAATGAAATGTTTTGCTTCTATATTTTTAACTTTTTTAAAGGTTTTTTAGCTATTTATTAAGGAATCTGGAGAGGTCTGACTTTGTTTTCTCTTGTCAATTTTCCTATGGATGAAATGTGTTTTGTATGTATGATTGAATTTCCGTTTTTCTTCTGTTTGTATTCCCATTTTGAATTTTATGTGGCCCTTACCAAGAGCCAAAACATAATAAATAAAAATTGAAAAAAATTGAAGTAGCAGAAATGTAATGCTGTTCTGTGTGGATCATTTGAAGACGATCATCGTGAAGTAGGCACTGTAATAACTTCTCCGCCAACTTAAATGCTTGTTCCTTTCCATCTTTTTCAAACGTAGAAGACACCGCCTTCAGTTTGTCCTCTAGCATGCGCAACAATGGGATAGCTTTTCCCAAATTACAGTCCTCCCTGCTGACTGCACGCGTGAAGACCTCAAAAGGACGAAGCATGTCTGTCAGGCTTTTAACTAGCTCCCATTGCTCCAACTGTATCCTCATGTCTATCATAGGTGTACCCAGTTTAAAGAAATACTGATCGACTACCGCATACTGCTCATACAGACGCTCAAGCATGTAGAAGGTGGAGTTCCAACGTGTTGCCACCTCCTGGATGAGTGCTTTCACTGGCACTTTACGTTCATGTTGCAGGCCCCTCAGCTGCTTACGGGCCTTAAAAGAATGGTTGAAATGTGTGCACATTCTTCGGCAGGTGGTCAGTAACTCGGAGACTGGACTTTCTTCACTCAAGAATTTTTTAACAACCAGGTTTATACAGTGCGCCAGACACAGCACTCTGAAATAGTTACCCTTATCCATGGCCTTAACTACATTGGCGCCATTATCCGTGGAAACATAACCAATCATGCGTTTTCTTGGGGACAGCCATTCAAAGACCTTTGTGTTAAACTCATGCAAAATTTTTCTCCTGTATGAGTTTTCTCCATGGCAAACATGGCTATTGTTGCATGTTTCCGAGCAGCTTTAAAAACTTTGTCCGTGTCAACACCTGCGCTTAGCTTTGCTTTAAACCCTGAAAAAGAGACCCAGTGTGCAGTGATGCACATGTAATCAGTGGCTGCGCAACTGGTCCACATGTCTGTTGTCAGATGTATAGTGTGAACAGCTCTCTTCTGCAAAGCTGCCCCAATCACCTCCAGCACATCTTCATGTAGTGCTGGAACCGCAACTCTGGCAAAATAGAACCGGCTAGGAACCTTCCATTTAGGGCAGAGCGTTGCCACCATTTCAAGAAAACCCACCCCTTCCACAAAAGAAAAAGGGAGAAGGTCCAGCGCTAGCATTTTAGCCAGCTTAGTTGGGTGGTTGCGTTCAAATGGCGCATCTGAAAACAACATGCTTCTAATGGTGGGCTGGACCATTTTACGGGATGATGATGACTTTTTCGACCCAGTTACGCTCAGTGATGATGAACTTTTTCGCATTGGTGTCTCACTCTCTCCCATACTCTTAGTTTGGCTCATATATCTTGCAGGGGGTGTGCTGCTGACAGGGGTACTGGGTGTAAATGAAGAAATGTTTGACGCTTCTTCCTCCGCGTCATCAGCAGATGAAACATCAACGGATACAATTCGTTGACTTGCAATTCGGCCTGCCTTGATCTCCCTTAGGTGCACATGCCATTTGACAGTGTGCTGTCTTTCAAGATGACCTCTCTGGTCTCCGGTACCATAGTTGGTACCAAGCTTACCACGACTAACTCGAACCTTACAAATGGTACAAATGGCCATGTTTTCCCTTGTTGGGCTAACACTAAAGAAGTCCCAAACTGCGGACTTCAAATGTCTGTGGGGGGCGGAGGAGGCGATACTGGGAATGCTGCTAATGCCAGATGAAGTGGAGGATGTGTGTTGCCGAAATTTAGTATGTTGTGCACTTACAACATCACTAATTGAGGAAATGGAGGTCGAGGTGGATGGAGGTCCCTTCTGGCGAGAAAATATGGAAGCTGTAGGTGGTGGTGTACTAGTTAACTGCATTGGTGGTGGTCCCATTGCCACGTCACCATCATCACGCTCAGAAGCATTTCGGGATAGGGTAAAAATGTCTGTTTGCTGCATGCCCGCTGAGGCTGGAGTGACGCCTATGATGACTGCATCGTCGTCGTGAGAGTCTTCATCAGCAGGAGTATACGCCACTTCTTCTTCAGCGTCATCATCACACTCCATAACTCTGAGACTTTCGGGGACTTTCCTTTTACGCTTAGCTACCTTTGTCAGATCATGGCGTGCCTCACTCTCAGGCAGCACTGGTGGTTCCCAATTTTCATCCATATCATCAGAAGCAAGGGGGCTTGAAGAAGAAGTAGACACCATCCTTGATCTTTTCCTTGCTGGTGATCTGGAAGACAATGAATCATCAGGAGGAGTGGCTTCCTCATGTGATACCTCGGCTTGAATGTCGATTTCCTGATGTGCCCCTACTTTGGGAGGAACAACTATTGTGGGCACTTGTGCCGCTCCATGCACCTCTGCTTGCGCCTCTCCTTGCGCCGCCTCTCCTTCCACATGTACTTGGGCTTGTACTTGCACATGTGGTTGTTGTTGCGGTTGTGGTTGTTGAACACTCGTCAGATGAGTTACAACAACCTGTGTTGATTGAGGGATGCTGCTACTTTCTTGCGATGAGCCAACATCACTGCTCGATGGTGATTGAACAACTATACTGGCTGCCTCTGCAGCACTCAAGGGCTTGGACCTAAGTTGGCGTGGTGGTGGTGGCACTGAGCCCAATGGAGCGGAGGTGCTGCTCCCAGCTTGGTCCCCAGCAGATCCCGCTGCTGCTGCAGGCGTACTTTTTTTTCCCCAAAAAATGCGGCGGTCGGCACACCAGTGTCCTTGGTAAGTGGCCCCACTTGCTTCTTCTGCTCCTTACTGGCAACTTTCTTGCTAGAGGAGCTACGGGCAACTTTTTTTGGGGCCATCTTCTTCAGATGTCAGAACAGCAGGCCGCAGTTGCACAAGTTGCAGAGTTGTCTGTGGCCACACGTGACGTTGTGCTGTACACACCGCAGGAGGACTTCTTCCTGGCACTGATGAGGAACGATGAGGCTGATGATTCGTCTTTCTGCACCTAAAAGCAAACGAAGCCAGAGGAACATCAGTTAAATAAATGTTGCGTATGTAGCGCTTGAATTAATAGTTTGAAAGTAAGCATTTTTATTATATCCACCCCCCAAAATGGAAAGACCAATAAAATGCACCAGTGACAGAGTACCCCTGGGCATAATGGATGAAAGCATGTCAGACTGGGTGCAGGCCTATGGCACAACAAAGCATACTGCCTGGCGTCAAAATGGCCCCTAGCCCCACCACATGGCCAGGCCCTGCCTGTACCAGCCCTCAAAATGGCCCCCACCCACATGGCCATGCCCCATCAACACCCCAAAAAATCGAAAAACACACAAAAATCACCACAATCCAATGCCATCCATGCCCTCCATGATGTTTACATTAAAGAGACACCACAGAAAGACTCAGTCCATGCACCACTGAGTACCCCTGGGCAAAAGGCCCCAACAACAGCCCAAAAATCGAAAAACACACAAAAATCACCACAATCCCATGCCATCCATGCCCTCAATGATGTTTACATTCAAGACACCCCACAGAAAGACTAGGCCCATGCACCTCTGAGTAACCCTGGGCATAATGGATGAAAGCAAGGCACATTGGATGCAGGCCTATGGCACAAAGCACACTGACTGGATTCAAAATGGCCCCTTGACCCCTGCCTGTACCAGTCCTCAAAATGCCCCCCACCCACATGGCCATGCCCCACCAACACCCCAAAAAATCAAAAAACACACAAAAATCACCACAATCCAATGCCATCCATGCCCTCCATGATGTTTACATTCAAGACACCCCACAGAAAGACTAGGCCCATGCACCACTGAGTACCCCTGGGCAAAAGGCCCCAACAACAGCCCAAAAATCGAAAAACACACAAAAATCACCACAATCCCATGCCATCCATGCCCTCAATGATGTTTACATTCAAGACACCCCACAGAAAGACTAGGCCCATGCACCTCTGAGTAACCCTGGGCATAATGGATGAAAGCAAGGCACATTGTATGCAGGCCTATGGCACAAAGCACACTGCCTGGATTCAAAATGGCCCCTTGACCCCTGCCTGTACCAGTCCTCAAAATGGCCCCCACCCACATGGCCATGCCCCACCAACACCCCAAAAAATCGAAAAACACACAAAAATCACCACAATCCAATGCCATTCATGCCCTCCATGATGTTTACATTCAAGACACCCCACAGAAAGACTAGGCCCATGCACCACTGAGTACCCCTGGGCAAAAGGCCCCAACAACAGCCCAAAATTCGAAAAACACACAAAATCACCACAATCCCATGCCATCCATGCCCTCAATGATGTTTACATTCAAGACACCCCACAGAAAGACTAGGCCCATGCACCTCTGAGTAACCCTGGGCATAATGGATGAAAGCAAGGCACATTGTATGCAGGCCTATGGCACAAAGCACACTGCCTGGATTCAAAATGGCCCCTTGACCCCTGCCTGTACCAGTCCTCAAAATGGCCCCCACCCACATGGCCATGCCCCACCAACACCCCAAAAAATCGAAAAACACACAAAAATCACCACAATCCAATGCCATCCATGCCCTCCATGATGTTTACATTCAAGACACCCCACAGAAAGACTAGGCCCATGCACCACTGAGTACCCCTGGGCAAAAGGCCCCAACAACAGCCCAAAATTCGAAAAACACACAAAATCACCACAATCCCATGCCATCCATGCCCTCAATGATGTTTACATTCAAGACACCCCACAGAAAGACTAGGCCCATGCACCTCTGAGTAATCCTGGGCATAATGGATGAAAGCAAGGCACATTGGATGCAGGCCTATGGCACAAAGCACACTTCCTGGATTCAAAATGGCCCCTTGACCCCTGCCTGTACCAGTCCTGAAAATGGCCCCCACCCACATGGCCATGCCCCACCAACACCCCAAAAAATCGAAAAACACACAAAAATCACCACAATCCACTGCCATCCATGCCCTCCATGATGTTTACATTCATGACACCCCACAGAAAGACTAGGGCCATGCACCACTGAGTACCCCTGGACAAAAGGTCCCAACAACAGCCAAAAAATCGAAAAACACACAAAAATCACCACAATCCCATGCCATCCATGCCCTCAATGATGTTTACATTCAAGACACCCCACAGAAAGACTAGGCCCATGCACCTCTGAGTAACCCTGGGCATAATGGATGAAAGCAAGGCACATTGGATGCAGGCCTATGGCACAAAGCACACGGCCTGGATTCAAAATGGCCCCTTGACTCTGCCTGTACCAGTCCTCAAAATGGCTCCCACCCACATGGCCATGCCCCACCAACACCCCAAAAAATCAAAAAACACACAAATCACCACAATCCAATGCCATCCATGCCCTCTATGATGTTTACATTCAAGACACCCCACAGAAAGACTAGGCCCATGCACCTATGAGTAACCCTGGGCATAATGGATGAAAGCAAGGCACATTGGATGCAGGCCTATGGCACAAAGCACACTGCCTGGATTCAAAATGGCCCCTAGACCCCCACCACATGGCTAGGCCCTGCCTGTACCAGTCCTCAAAATGACCCCCACCCACATAGCCATGCCCCAGCAACACCCCAAAAAATCAAAAAACACACAAAAATCACCACAATCCAATGCCATCCATGCCCTCCATGATGTTTACATTCAAGACACCCCACAGAAAGACTAGGCCCATGCACCACTGAGTACCCCTGGGCAAAAGGCCCCAACAACAGCCCAACAATCAAAAAACACACAAAAATCACCACAATCCCATGCCATCCATGCCCTCAATGATGTTTACATTAAAGAGACCCCGCAGAAAGACTCAGTCCATGCACCACTGAGTACCCCTGGGCAAAAGGCCCCAAGAACAGCAAAAAAATCGAAAAACACACAAAATCACCTCAATCCAATGCCATCCATGCCCTAAATGATGTTGAAATTCAACAAAACAGTTGCATCATGCACCCATAACTAACCCTGGTCCTACTGGATACTGTGGCTACCCGCAATATATTTTATTTAATGTTCTGAAAAAGTTCCAAAATTGTAGTTGCAGCAACTGTAATGCCCCAAACAAACAACATCAACTTACTTGTGAAATTTCTAATCCGAAAGTGATCCAAAGAAAGTCAAAAAGGCCGAAAATCCAAATATCCAGCAGCATCCACAAAAAGTAATCCTTCCAGGTCAAGATCCAAATCAAAGTGACCAGGACATGAACAAAGCACTGGGAGGAGCCTGCTGGACAGGAACAGGAAGTTGGAGACTGTGGGGCACTTACTTCCTCCCACCCCCCCCCCCCCAAAATGGACTCCTTGCAAAACAAAGTGCAGGCAAATGTCAACCTGAGGAGTTATTCTGATAAAATTCATCATTTTCAGAAGGTTTATGCTGCCTGCTGGTGGATTTCTTGTGCAGAATTGCAAATTTTGCAATTTCGCATACGCGAGATTGTCGCTGCCTGCCGCATCTACGTGTTCGCAAGTATTTACTCCCGCGATGCTTGATCATGGGCCTTTATGACGTACTCATGTTGACAAACTCTTGCTGTGCAAGGTGGCAAGCCGCGATGACGTAATAGCGGTCGACAAACTCCCGCGGGATCCCGCAGCAAGATCCAAAATGGCGCAGCACACGCAAACATGGAGAAAAACAACTCTTCAAACGCTGAATGACGGTAAGTGAACGCCGCGCGCCGCAATATTGTATTCGTCAAGCGCGACCCCAAGCAAAAAAATCCGCTTCGCGCGAATTTTCGAATTTTCTGCAAATCCGCAAGAGTTTGCGGATTGCGAATTTGCCGAAAATCCGCAAATTCCGCGAGCGGAACGGATTTTACACCCATGCTTAGTCTTGAGCGCTTACCTATAAACACCAGGCTTGCAAACATAAAATAACGGAGACCCTTCCAGAATGTATCGGTGCAAATAACCTGTTAGTAGCCACAGGGTTGGAACACCAAAACACAAGAGATAGCAATGAAAGAAAACCGCCACAAGCGGACTCGGAGAAAACGCGGTGTGCACACCATACAAGCAATAATGATCTCGCTTGTCACAAATGAATAATAAACCAAAACGAAGAAACATACAAGAAGCTAGCAGCTTCTTAACTCACGAAACGGACGAGTCGGAGACGCTGGAAAGTCACGAGAACGAAGACCCACCACTAACTCCTCGTACGAACACCACACCGTGACCCGGAACGAAGGATCGAATACTGGCTAATCGCAAAGCGTTTCCGGGGGCGTGAGGTGGGTCTAAATATCCTGATACGTATTATTGCGCATGCGCGATTCCCCGCGAATGCATCCTAAGGATGTCATCCTGTGTTTGCCAACCATCAGAAAGCACCAACCCCGTACTGCGGATCGGTTGCTGATTGTTCAACTTGGGATCTGCGGTGGAGCAGAAGGAGGCATGACATCTGTGTCTTAAACGATTTACTATGCTAAATGTTTTTTGGTAAAATGTATGGCTTTAACATTTTTTACTAGGATCACACTGAGTGTCTGTGTAAATTAAACAATTATATTTGCACCTTTTTCTATAATGTCACCTGTGTCTCCTCACAGTTTGCACCTCTTTGCTTATAGGGTACTCTTTTTTTTAGATTGTTTCTCATGCTTTCATTCAATGAGATTAACAAGCATATTGCGCTTCTTTATTCCTGCATTGTGTTTCATGTTTTTTTGTAAGGCTGGTAAAAAAATAATGGTGCATATTGGAAATGTATTTTGGAAATGACTCAGGTTTCTGCACTGTAATGTAGTGCTTATTTATATGGGCTGTGCTCTGTCTTTTAAATGATTTATTGTGGTACATCTTTTTAGGTAAAATGATTGTTTTTAACATTTTTAACTAGGATCACACTGAGTGTCTGTGTAAATTAAAGAATTATATTTGTATTTTTTTTATAATGTCTCCTCACAATTTGCATCTGTTTGCTTATAGGGTACTGTTTCTTTTTGCATTGTGTCTCATGTTTGTATGTAATTCTGTCAAAAAATGAATGGTGCATATTGGAAATGTATTTTGGAAATGAGTCAGGTTTCTGCATTGTAAAGTAGTGGTCATTTATATAGGCTGTGCTCTGTGTCTTAAACGATTTACTATGCTAAATGTTTTTTGGTAAAATGTATGGCTTTAACATTTTTGACTAGGATCACACTGAGTGTCTGTGTAAATTAAAGAATTATATTTGCACCTTTTTCTATAATGTCACCTGTGTCTCCTCACAGTTTGCATCTCTTTGCTTATAGGGTACTCTTTGCGTGTGTCATCTCCCTCTTTGTGTGTGTCATCTCACTCTCTACCTGCATCATCTCTCTCTTTGCGTGTGTCATCTCACTCTCCGACTGCACCATCTCTCTGCATGTGTCATGTCTCTCTTTGCCTGTGTCATCTCACTCTCTGTCTGCACCATCTCTCTCTTTGCGTGTCATCTCTCTCTTTGCGTGTGTCTTCTCACTCTCTGCCTGCACCATCTCTCTCTTTGCATGTGTCATCTCTCTCTTTGCATGTGACATCTCACTCTCTGCCTGCACCATGTCTGTCTTTGCGTGTGTCATCTCACTCTCTGCCTGCGCCATCTCACCCTCACAGTTTGCATCTGTTTGCTTATAGGGTACTGTTTCTTTATGCATTGTGTCTCATGTTTGTAAGTAATGCTGGCAAAAAACGAATGGTGCATATTGGAAATGTATTTTGGAAATGAGTCAGGTTTCTGCATTGTAATGTATTGGTCATTTATATGGGCTGTTCTCTTTGTCTTAAACGATTTACTATGCTAAATGTTTTTTGGTAAAATGTATGGCTTTAACATTTTTGACTAGGATCACACTGAGTGTCTGTGTAAATTAAACAATTATATTTGCACCTTTTTCTATAATGTCACCTGTGTCTCCTCACAGTTTGCATCTCTTTGCTTATAGGGTACTCTTTGCGTGTGTCATCTCTCTCTTTGCGTGTGTCATCTCACTCTCTACCTGCGTCATCTCTCTCTTTGCGTGTGTCATCTCACTCTCTGACTGCACCATCTCTCTCTTTGCGTGTGTCATGTCTCTCTTTGCGTGTGTCATCTCACTCTCTGTCTGCACCATCTCTCTCTTTACGTTTGTCATCTCTCTCTTTGAGTGTGTCTTCTCACTCTCTGCCTGCACCATCTCTCTCTTTACATGTTTCATCTCTCTCTTTGCGTGTGACATCTCACTCTCTGCCTGCACCATGTCTGTCTTTGTGTGGGTCATCTCTCTCTCTGCCTGCGTCATCTCACCCTCACAGTTTGCATCTGTTTGCTTATAGGGTACTGTTTCTTTATGCATTGTGTCTCATGTTGGTATGTAATGCTGGCAAAAAACGAATGGTGCATATTGGAAATGTATTTTGGAAATGAGTCAGGTTTCTGCATTGTAATGTAGTGGTCATTTATATGGGCTGTGCTCTGTGTCTTAAACGATTTACTATGCTAAATGTTTTTTGGTAAAATGTATGGCTTTAACTTTTTTGACTAGGATCACACTGAGTGTCTGTGTACATTAAACAATTATATTTGCACCTTTTTCTATAATGTCACCTGTGTCTCCTCACAGTTTGCATCTCTTTGCTTATAGGGTACTCTTTGCGTGTGGCATCTCTCTCTTTGCGTTTGTCATCTCACTCTCTACCTGCGTCATCTCTCTCTTTGCGTGTGTCATCTCACTCTCTGACTGCACCATCTCTCTCTTTGCGTGTGTCATGTCTCTCTTTGTGTGTGTCATCTCACTCTCTGTCTCCATCATGTCTCTCTCCACCAGCGTCATTTCTCTCTTTGCATGTGTTATCTCACTCTCTGCCTGCTGTATCTCATCCTATGCCTGCATCATGTCTGTCACCACCTGCGTCATCTCTCTGTTTGCATGTGTCATCTCAGTCTCTGCCTGCATCATCGCTCTCTTTGCGTGTGTCATTTCACTCTCTACCTGCGTCATCTCTCTCTTTGCGTGTGTCATCTCACTCTCTGTCTGCACCATCTCTCTATTTGCGTGTGTCATCTCTCTCTTTGCGTGTGTTATCTCACTCTCTGCCTGCACCATCTCTCTCTTTGCAAGTGTCATCTCTCTCTTTGCGTGAGACATCTCACTCTCTGCCTGGACCGTCTGTCTTTGCGTGTGTCATCTCACTCTCTGCCTGCGCCATCTCACCCTCTGCCTGCATCATGTTTCTCTCCACCAGCGTCATCTTTCTCTTTGCGTGTGTCATCTCACTCTCTGCCAGCGCTATCTCACCCTCTACCTGCATCATGTCTCTCACCACCTGCGTCATCTCTCTTTGTGTGTGTCATCTCACTCTCTGCCTGCATCATCTCTCTCTTTGCGTGTGTCATCTCAGTCTCTACCTGCGTCATCTCTTTCTTTGCCTGTGTCATCTCACTCTCTGCCTGTACCATCTTTCTCTTTGCGTGTGTCATCTCTCTCTTTGCGTGTGAGATAGCGCAGGCAGAGAGTGAGATGGCACACGCAATGAGAGAGATGACAGAGGTAGAGAGTGAGATGACACACGCAAAGAGAGAGATGATACAGGCAGAGAGTGAGATGACACACACAAAGAGAGAGATGACGCAGGTGGTGAGAGACGTGATGCAGGCAGAGGGTGAGATAGCGCAGGCAGAGAGTGAGATGACACACGCAAAGAGAGAGATGACGCTGGTGGAGACAGACATGATGCAGGCAGAGGGTGAGATGGCACAGGCAGAGAGTGAGATGACCCACGCAAAGAGAGAGATGACACACGTAAATAGAGAGATGGTGCAGGCAGAGAGTGAGATGACAACCGCAGACAGAGAGATGACGCAGGTAGAGAGTGAGATGACACACGCAAAAAGAGAGATGGTACAGGCAGAGAGTGAGATGATACACGCAAAGAGAGAGATGATGCTGGTGGAGAGAGACATGATGCAAGCAGAGGGTGAGATGGCGCAGGCAGAGAGTGAGATGACACACGCAAAGAGAGAGATGACGCAGGTGGAGAGAGACATGATGCAGGCAGAGAGTGAGATGGTGCAGGCAGAGAGTGAGATGACACACGCAAAGACAGACATGATGCAGGTGGAGGGAGACATGATGCAGGCAGAGGGTGAGATGGCACATGCAGAGAGTGAGATGTCACACGCAAAGAGATAGATGACACATGCAAAGAGAGAGATGGCGCAGGCAGAGAGTGAGATGACACATGCAAAGAGAGAGATGATGCAGGTGGAGGGAGACATGATGCAGGCAGAGGGTGAGATGGCACAGGCAGAGAGTGAGATGTCACACGCAAAGAGATAGATGACACATGCAAAGAGAGAGATGGCGCAGGCAGAGAGTGAGATGACAGACGCAAAGAGAGAGATGACAGACGCAAAGAGAGAGATGGTGCAGGCAGAGAGTAAGATGACACACGGAAAGAGAGAGATGACGCAGGCAGAGAGTGAGATGATATACGCAAAGAGAGAGATGGTGCAGGCAGAGAGTGAGGTGATGCACGCAAAGAGAGAGATGACGCTGGTGGAGAGAGACATGATGCAGGCAGAGGGTGAGATGGGGCAGGCAGAGAGTGAGATGACACACGGAAAGAGAGAGATGACGCAGGTGGAGAGAGACATGATGGAGGCAGAGGGTGAGATGGCGCAGGCAGAGAGTGAGATGACACACGCAAAGAGAGAGATGGTGCAGGCAGAGAGTGAGATGACAGACGCAAAGACAGAGATGACACATGCAAAGAGAGAGATGGTGCAGGCAGAGAGTGAGATGACATATGCAAAGAGAGAGATGACACACGCAAAGAGAGAGATGGTGCAGGCAGAGAGTGAGATGTCACACGCAAAGAGAGAGATGACACATGCAAAGAGAGAGATGGTGCAGGCAAAGAGTGAGATGACACACGCAAAGAGAGAGATGACACAGGTGGAGGGAAATATGATGCAGGCAGAGGGTGAGATGGCGCAGGCAGAGAGTGAGATGACACACGCAAAGACATACATGGTGCAGGCAGAGAGTGCGATGTCACGCGCAAAGAGAGAGATGACACATGCAAAGAGAGAGATGGTGCAGGCAGAGAGTGAGATGACACACGGAAAGAGAGAGATGACACACGCAAAGAGAGAGATGGTGCAGTCAGAGAGTGACATTAATGTTGAACCTGTTTTGCACTGCCATAAAGTGAGAAACAGCACTCACTGCATGATTTCCAACTCTGGTGAGACACAGTTGCTGTGCTATAAACTTACTTATGTTGTAAACTAGTGTTTATATCGTTTAGTTACTGTAATTGCTATATAGTATGTTAGTAGTGGTTTATAATATGTTATTTTTTCTGTACAACAGATTGTAATTAACAACAAAAAGAAGAAGAAAAATGCCTACTAAATCTCGTCAAAAAAGAAAATATAGGAAAACTTACTTTTTCAAGAAAACGCAATTACAAGATGTATGTAAAAAACAAAATACTGAGAAAAAGAAGAATGCTCCTGGTAAGGCAACAACGCATTTTATACAGAAATTAACTCAATGTAAAAAAAAGTCAAGATAATGCACAAAAGAAAAAAAATGTTTCTGCAACTAGAAAGAAAAAGCAAAATCCCAGCAAAAATGTAGAAAAAGTTTATGGAGATGATATTGTCTATATTAATAGACGTAAAAATCAGTTCATTGGCATTCGTAGGCGAATGTTTTATAACAGAATTGTTTTAAATGTATTAAAAAATGTTAAGAATTGTAAAAGGGAAACAGATTTATATAAGAAAAAGAAAAGTATAGAGAGGATAGTTGATCAGGCTTTTGAAATGAAAAAAAAATAATATATTTTAATAATCAATAGAATTCGTACACTAGACAAGGTAATCAATGTTTTGAAATCAAAAAGTAAGTGTAAAAGAGTAATTAATCGGACTAATTTTTGTGATTTTTTTATGGAGAATGGAAGCATAGTTAAAGTTGTGAGCCATTTTTAATGAAGAGAGTTATTTTCAGGATAATGATTTGGTGCATGCAGTTGACACCAGTGGTCGACGATATGAGGTGAAGGACGGTTGTCCGATTGAAAAAGAAAAAATTGTGCCTTGAAATGCAGAAGAGGTGTTAGCTGATGAAGTTTTAGGGAGACATTCTAAGGCGCCAGTGTACACTTGGAAGTGTAGTAGTATTTGTAGTGTGCGACAGGATTCAATTGATTTGTTTCGCAATTTCTTACATACATATACTGAGAAAAGTCTAAAACAATAAATAAAAATGTTGCAAGAGTTAGATCCTTGCAGAGTGAGAGAAAAAAGCTGGTTTGCATGGGCATTCACTGGCTTGTCTTTCTAGGAAAGTATGTCAGAGTGTTTTTCATCATTTTAGGATGTTAGCAGTACATCATACTAAAGTGAGGAAATTAGTGAGAAGGTTGTATTATGCAAAAAGTCCAGCACTTAAGCTAAAACAGTTAAATAGTGCTCTTTTGCATGGATCTGTATTAGATGTGAACAACATTTGTGAAGAAATTGAGTTTAGTTACTTTGGTGAAAAAGAGGGCAGTGCAGAAACTGATAGAGTAATAGAAGGTAATGTGGAAGAGAATGTACAGAATTTAAGTACAGAAAATGTTGACCATGAAATTACAAAGTTTAAGGTCATTTCAAGTGAAAGGCCAAATTTTTCTTGTGTGTATTGTCGACGAACTCATTATAAGAATCAGACTAGGTTAGTTGATTAAATGTAAAAAGTGAAAAGGAAAATAATAATGAGTGGAAGGATTTTGCAACTTATTTGTTGGTAGAGAATTGTTTTGATTTGGGTTCTGATCTGCGTATTTGTAAATATTGTTATAATAAATTAAATGAAAACAAAATGCCTGCTAGAGCTGTACATAATAATCTTGAGTTGGTAAACATTCCTTCTGAATTGATGGATTTAAATACTTATGAGTCTATTCTGATTCAATGTGTCCATCCATTTCAGGCTATTGTTCGCATGGAGCCTAAGACAGGAAAATTGCCTCCTTCTGATTTACTAAGAGGATTAAAGGGAAGAGTTGTATATTTGCTTCTAGATTTAAAGAAAAATATTGATACAATTGGTGTTGAAAAAGTGAAAGAGGAACCTCTGGTTATTCTAGTTAATGGCGTTCCTACAAAGAGTAAGAAAATCTGGCAAGAATTAGTGGATGTTAGGAAAGTCAACAAGGCAACGTTGTATTTGGTAAAAAACAATCAGTACTACAAAAATGAATATGTAGGGGAAGAGGAAACAACTGTAGTAGAGGACAGTGATTTCTCAGCTGGGTAAATTGAAAAAGTAGATGTGTCTAGAAGTGAAGAAATTTATGAACATTATAGTGTTCATCCTCTGCATTCCAAAGAAGTAATGGGGAATGCCATTGAGTTGTTCCAAATGAAAGAAGCAAAAGGAAGTCCCATTAGTGTATGGGAAGAAAGCTTGGAAGCTCGTTGTTTTCCTCAGTTATTTCCAACAGGTCAAGGTGGTCGATATGATGACCGATCTGTTCAAATTCCTGCATCTGAATACCGGACTTTAAGATTATATGCAGAAGATCCAAGGTTTCGCCAATGTATTCCATATTTGTTTCATCTTCTGTTTGAGAGTGACTTGTCTGGACTTTCTTATGCAGTGAACCATATACTGAAAAGTGGAGTTCATCTGCAAAATGTTTCGGCAAGGGACTTTATGGATAAAGTCCAACAGCAAGACACTATTTTGGAGTCTCAGCTAATTAATCTCATGGCATGTCAGCGTGGTACCAACGAGTATTGGTACCGTCGTCATGGGGAACTGAAATGTATGCTAAGAAACTTAGGAACTCCTACATGGTTCCTTACTCTTAGCTGTTCTGAGTATGCTTGGGAAGATTTACTTCAATTTCTTTGAGAGGCAAAAGCAAACATAGAAAATATAGAATACAAGACACCTGGAGAACTGTGCTCTTTGGATCCAGTTAATGTATGCAGGTATTTCAATCATAGATTTAAAGCTATGATGTCTTTTATCACAAACAAAAAAAATCCTCCTCTTGGAGAGGTTTTGGATTGGGAGAAAGGAGTATCAAGCAAGAGGTGCTCCTCACATACATATGCTGCTATGGATCAAATATGCTCCCAAATTTGGAACAGATTCGGATGACACAGTGATGAGTTTTATTGAACAGTATTCTACATGTGTTGTTCCGAAAAGTACAGAAGAAAACAATTTAAGACATCAAGTCTTACGGTTTCAAACCCATCGTTGTGGAAAATACTGTAGACGAAAGTTCAAATCCAAGGACAAGTTCTACACAAAATGTCGTTTTGGATTTCCACGACCAGTAATATCTAAAGGAAGAGTAAACAATTTGATGTCTTCTTTGCGACATACTGTGACAAGAAAATCACCAAAAAATACATACAACTTAAAAAGAAATGAAGAGTCAAAATACATAAATGACTATAACCCAGTCATTTTGTCCATGTGGAATGCTAACATGGATATTCAATATGTTGCTGACAACTCTATTGCTGTGGCTCGATATGTAACGTCTTACATAACAAAATCAGAAAAGACAGAACTAAAGGAAATGTGGGAAGAAATTTCTCATGAAAAGAGCCTAAGTAAGAAATTGTACAGTTACAGTCTGAAGATGTTGTCGCATCGAGAAATTGGAGCATACGAATGTTCAGATCGGTTATCATCAGCAAGTCTATATGCCAAATCTAGAACAATCATTTGGGTGAGTCTAGGTCTTGCTGCAACACGAAACCGAGTTTTGAAATCTGTACAAGAAATTGAGTATTTGGCAGAGAAAGAACCAAACAGTACAGATATTTTGAAGACAAGCATGTTGGATACATACTATCCAAATAGAAGTAGTCATCTTGAGAATGCATGTCTCTATGAAGTACTGCAAAGCTATACTTTTAAGAGGAATATTACAGAAGATATCAATAAAGGAGTATATGCTGTAATTGGATTTGAAGGATGTCTGGTGAAACAAAGAAAAGGACATTTGATGAATCATCGAAAATTGAGTTGCGAATCTCCTGACAAAAGGGAATTTTACTATTTAGCTCTTTTGCAACTCTTTAAGCCATGGCGTACGGAAGAGGAAGTACTTGGAGATTTTCTCAGTTATGAAGATTCTTTCAATGCAAGCAAAACACTATAGAATGTCCTGCTTTCACTAATTATCTGCAAATGATGAACGATGAAATACAGCAAGAAGCTACAATTGCAGCAGAGATTGCTAGAGACAGTTTTCAAGACAGTCAGAGTTCTGCTTCATTGAGTCAGGATCCACTCGGAGGACCAATTATCCAAAATGAAGCTGCCACTGCCATGGATGAGGTGGAAAGAGCAATGGAACAAGCTCAGGAGGATGTAGTAAACTTAGAAGAATTGGAAAAACAACTAAACGTTGAGCAGAAGCAAATATATGATGAAGTCATAGAACAGATTGAGCATGGTTTATGTCATGAGAAAAAAGAGTGCTCGTGTATGTCATTTAAACCTGTCCGACTGTACGTGAGTGGAGAAGCAGGAACTGGAAAAAGTTTTCTAATTAAAGGAATTGCAACTTATCTACAGAAAAGAACTGAGTCATCGCTCTCTTGTGTTGTTACCGCTCTAACTGGGTTGGCAGCACATAACATTAAAGGGATTACTTTACATCGTTTATTGATGCTGCCAGTAGAGCATGATAATAAATTACAATACCACAAGCTATCTGGAGAAGCTTGTTATGAAGTTTCCAGAGTCCTGAAGAAAATTAAACTTCTTATCATTGATGAGGTAAGCATGGCATCAAATGTAATGCTTGCTTTTGTGCATTTAAGAATGCAACAAATTCTTAAAACAGGGTATGATGCGTTATTTGGAGGCAAACACATCATTGTTTTTGGAGATCTACTGCAGCTAACTCCTGTGAAAGGACAACCAGTGTTTAAAATGCTTACGCATGAAGATACCAGAAAGTGCCTAGGGAGCATTGGAAATGTTAATATATGGTTATATTTTAAATATGCAGAACTGCTTCAAAATATGCGACAGGCAAAGGATGAATATTATAAAAATATTCTTCAAGATATAAGAATTGGAAAAGTAAGTGAACATGGCAAAGAAGCTTTACAGGCACGATTACGTTCAAATTTGTTTCCAAATGTAAATATTCTCCCAGAGAATATTTATAGGAAAATTGCTGAAAACAAATCTGTGATATGCTTGATGCCAACTCTGCAAGAATGTTCAATCTTCAACAACAAAATGTTAAAGTTAGAAAATCAAGAGATTGTAAAACTGGAAGCTATTGATAAGATAGAGCATGAAGGAGCTACCAGTATTTTGTCAGAAAAGTTGAAATCAAAATTGAATTCTTTAGAGAAGACAATATCTAAAACTGCTGGTTTTGAAAAGAGTCTATAGGCATGTTTAAATTGTCGTATAATTTTACGACGGAATTTAGATGTGGAAAGAGGTTTAGTAAATGGAGCAATGGGTCATGTTGTTGATTTTGTGAATTACCGAAATAGAGATGAAATTGAATTTTTGAAAATTAAATTTGATGGAATTGAAGAAGTACAACAATTGAGTTGTTGTTCTGCTCGATTTTTGCTTGTGAAAGATTTATATGTCCGCCGAAAACAGTTTCCTGTTTGTTTGGCATATGCGGTGACTATTCATAAATCTCAAGGTTTAAGTGTAGATAGTGCTTTGGTGAATATTGGAAGTTCTGTGTTCAAGGAGGGTATGGCATATGTTGCTTTATCTCGAATCAGAACTTTATCTGGATTATACTTGATTGATTTTGATGAGACAAAGATTAGTGCAGATCTAAATTGTGTAAAAGAATATAATAGGTTAAGAAGAGAATATGCTCCAAATTTACCTCAATATCCTTTATTTGAAAAGCGTGTGGTAGGCCGAAAAAGAAGAAATGACAAAAATTGTAGCGAGGTTGTAGCAAAAAGAAAAAAACTAGATGAACCAGTAATTGTAAGCAGAAAGGAAAAGGATTCTGTTGAAGATGTTGTTGGATTTCAGTTTGAAAACAGTTCTGGTGTCAACTGCTATGCTAATGTAGTGGTTAATGTAGTTTTTGTTTCTCCAAACTTTACAAGAGCAGATTGTAGAAAATCGGGATCAAAGATGTTGTTGTTTGTTGAATACTGTGTTTGAGAAATGTAGCAGTGATAAAACAAAAATAGAAAGTGTTTCTGATATTCTAAATGTTTTAGACATATGTTCTGGTCTAAATCAATGTTCACAGAATATTCAGCAAGATTGTCAGGAATTTCTAATGTATATGCTTGTTGTATTGCAAGATGAAGGTATAGATGTTGAAAATCTTTTTGGCCTTTCTTATAAATGGCAGCATGACTGCGACAATTGTTCCTTTTCAAGTAGTACTACAATAGACACTGAAATATTTATATATTTGACTTTACCAGACTCCAAATCAGTGTCTTTCAATAATCTCGTTAGAGAAGCAAATAGAACATGGTTTGTACCCAATGTAACTCTGCAATGTTATCAACATTATTTATACAAAGATATGGACAGTATGTAATTTTAATATTCCAACGATGTAGACCTGATTGAACTAAATTGACAACTTTAATTAAAAATGTTGTAGCTTCTAAATTATCAATTTCAGGAAGAACCTTTGTAACTGCAGCAATTATTTTCCATGATGGTCCTTCTACAACATCAGGACATTACACAGCTTATTTAAAACGTCAAAAAGGCTGGACTTATTGTAACGATACTCAATTGACTTTCAAACAACGTTTGCCTTTTGACGTACAAAATTCTTACCTAGTGTTCTTACAACCCAAATTTTAGGAAAAGTAATTGGCCTAGGAAGATTAGAGCAGTTAATAAAAGTTAGTCTGCTGTTCAAAATTACTTTGTGAGTGAGAGTGATCAAGATAATAAAAAACTTGTAGTTCTCATAGAGGCAGTGTAAGCGTATCACATAGTGAGTGATATCAGTATTATAGGAAATGTTGATCATGAGTGAGCCAGAGGTGGAAATATAACTATTGTTAGATGATCGAATAGATGTTGGAGCTTTTCATTCAGAAAGTCGGGTAAATGGAAGTTTAAAAGTACTATTAAGTAATTTTCAAAAAAAGGACTTTTCATATACTATTTGGCCTCGTGGAAAAGTAAGTGAATCAAAAATGAGTATTTCGGGTAAATGTTGTTAATTTATGTTTCTATATTACTTTACTTTGAGAGTATAATAATGACCTACTAATGTTTTATTAATTTGTGATTGTTGATATGTACGTAAGAAATTGTTGTTTGGAAGAAAACATTTAAGATATGTTTTTATCTAAGTTTTACATTATTTATAGAAACGTTGTATGGGTTTTTTAAACACAATCTTTCTGATTGTGTTTTTTTTTGTCCGCTGTCATAGGATGAGTAGTATTGAACTCACTGTTTTTCGTGAAATTCAGTGTATTCTGAGAACAGCAAAAATAAACCATATAACATGTTTTACAAGTTATTTTGTATTTTGTATTGTGAAATATATATTATACTCCCCTTGTCTCACGCTCACTCACCTTTATCCACCCTCTGTCACCCCTCTTTACTCACCCTCACTGCTCTTCTCTCCCCCTTCTTCGCCCCGTTCCCTTATTCCACTTCCCTCACTATCCCTCATTCCCCATTCCTTCACTCTCCTTCCCCTCTCTCCCCTCCACCACTTTCCAGCTCTCAGTCCCTCTGCTTCACTCCCCTTCCCCTTCTTTCCTTCCTTTGCTCCCTCAGTAATTCCCCTTCCCTCACTCACCTTACTCCACTTCACTCACTCCTTCTCTCACTCCCTCTGTCCTCTCACATCCTCACTCCCCTTCCCTCGCTCCCTCTCTCTTACCCTCACTCCCTCCATCCCCTCACTTTGTCACTCCCCCTTCCCTCACACTCACTCCCTTTAACTCACCAACACTCCCTAACTTACCTTTCGATGCTCCCTCACTCAGTCCCCTTCTCTCACTCTTTCCTTCACTCACTCTGTCTCCTCACTCCCTCACTCCCCTTGTCTCATGCTCACTTGCCTTTATCCACCCTCTATCACCACTCTTTCCTCAACCTCACTGCTCTTCTCTTAACCTCCCTCACCCCCGTTCCCTTACTCCGCTTCCCTCAATTATCCTCATTCCCCATATTCACTCCCCTTCCCCTTACTCCCCTCCCACACTCACCTTCTTTCAGTCCCCCTGCTTCACTTCCCTTCCCCTCTCTTCCCTTCCTTCGCTCTCTCACTCATTTTCCTTTCTTCTCTCACCGTACTCCACTTCACTCACTCCTTCTCTCACTCCCTTTGTCCTTTCACTTCCTCACTCCTCTTCCCTCACTCCCTTTGTCTTACCCTCACTCCCTCCATCCCCTCACTCTGTGACTCCCCCTTCACTCACCCTCACTCACCTTCCATCCCTCACTGTCATCAACTCACCCTCACTCACTCCCCTTCTGTCATTTGTTCCCTCAGTCACTTTCTCCCCTTCATTCAGTCATTTTATCCATTCATTTATGCAGTACACATTCATCAACAGAATGACACAATATATAAGGAATATAGCTCTTTTTGGAGAATTGGAGGTAGTTCTGATAAGAACTTTTTTTTTCTTTTTTAGTTTTTAAATTTTTTTAATACTTTTTCAGAACGATTTAAACAAATGTTTGTATTTTTTTCAGGACAAAAACAAAACCAGGGAATGCAAAACTGCTCAACAGGAGCAAAAAAAAGGGGGGAAATTAGGGCTGGGTGGAGCAGCGGTGGTCCTCCTTTTTGTGAACAATAAGTTCAATGCTTTGCTCCCCGTAGCAGAGCAGTTCGTCACACTGTTTGCAGACGATTTTCAAATCTCTGAAGACCGGCTGTATATTGGGGATTACATGTGCTGCTGCTCTTCCAGAAGGTGTTGCTGCTCCGGTGGAGGTGCTGCCGCCATCTTTTGGGGGATTGCGTGCCAGGTCCCTGGTGCTCTCCCTTGCGAAGGTATTAGGGTGCCTCCTCTCCACATGCCGGATCAAGGTGGCATTCCCGAAGCTGTATTTGCGGGTGGGATCCCCACATATCAGAGTTGTGTCACATATCCGGCAGGTCACTATAGCTGCATTACACTTTTTTCCCCCTCTGGGAAAGTGAAGAACTTCCAGATTAAATTCTCTTTTACTTTTCTCCGGGGGGGTCCTCAGGCAGGAATTCAAGATCAGAGTCTGAGGAGGCGTCCCTGGAAGCAGACATCTTTAAAAAAAAAAGAGGTATTATTAAGAACAATGGACAAGAGGTGTTCTCTCAGCAATTGCAAAGAGGTAGTGAGGGAAATGGGTGGGGACTTTCCATAGTTGTGAAAAAAACTGTTATTAACCAATCAAAAGTGTTGTTTTAAGGTCACATGGCTTGACGCGCGCTTACGCTGCGTGCTCCGGGGCACTTACGGGGGTGCTTACGCGACACGTACGTAGGCGCTTACGTAGGAGCTTCCAGGGGCGCTTACGTGGCGCGAATGAATGACGTTTTGCTCGATTTTCGGAAATGTGTTTAAATGTTAAAATACGGTTATTAAAAATCAAAAATACTACTTTTATGAGTATGCCACTGAATGTATTGTATTATTATTTACTTTAAATACATAAATATATTTTTTTTCGCTCGCTGGAATTGCGCTCACGCTACGTGTACGGGTGCGTTTACGGGTGCGCGCACCCTGAGTGCACCGGGGTTTAATTATTAAAAAAAACAGGAAAAATACATTCAAAAATTAATATTATATAAATATAGAATATTGGAATAATTAGAAAAAATGATAATAATTAATAGCTATAAAAATTAGCTGTTAAAAAAACTTAATAATTCACTTAAAAACTGTAGGTTTCAAACTCGTTATAGTTAGGAATTAGCATTTAAAAAACCTTTGAAATTCACTGAAAAAACCATAGGTTTGACACTCGTTATAGTTAGGAATTAGCATTTAAAAAACCTTTGAAATTCACTGAAAAAAACATAGGTTTCACACCAGTTATAGTTAGCTGAACATTTTACTCATTCAAAACCATTGAAATTCCCACGTTATAGTTAGTTGGACTCACTATAACTCACGCGCCCGCAATCCACTGCTGATGATGTCACATATTTCATCATTCATGACATGGTCAGTGACATCACTGATGATATCACTGATGACATCTCAAATGACATCACTGATGACATCTCAATTGACATCACTGAGCACATCACTGATGACATCATTCATGTGATAATACAATGCACCTCCTCACACTCTAATCTAACCTTTGATACACCCAGTGTTAAATACAGACTACCATTCTTGAAACCATTGACACACCAATACCAGTTACTACATACGCACTCACTGATTCTTAGGTCTACACACACATCCACTCATTCACCCATACAATCACTCATACATACAGTCACTCATCAATACAACACTATCATATGCACTCATACAACTATACAGACACTCACACACTGCCACTCATCCATGGAGTTACTCACACACCTTGTCAGTCATGCAAAGAATCAATCACACTCCCATTTCCTCATCTATACAGTTATACACACAACACCTTACTTATTCAAACATATACTAACACTCTCTTATACAATCACTGATACAAGTACACATTGATCCATACAGCCACTTGCACACTCACTGGCTCTCCTGTATAGTCATTTATATATGCCAACTCTCACATGTACTGTGTTTTACATATGTACTTACTTGGACATGTAGCACCGAGATATCCATTCACTCACCAACACACCCATGCACACAGTCAACCGCCCATACAGCTGTTTCCACATGCACTCTTGAACCCATACACCTAGTGAATCAACTGCTCACACATCTATGCACAGAGTCACACACCTCCCAGCCACCCACACACACACTCAGCCTCACATACAAAGGCTTGGGCAACCAATCAATAACCCATATAGCCACTCATGTAGCTACTGATCAACACATGTAGCAGCTCACACAACAACAGACATACTGATGCACACATTCAGACAGTTTAGTCACTAACCCATGCATTCAGTAAGACACATTTAATGACTCACTCATACAGTCAGTCACACACTAAATCCTTCATCCAGACACCTATACATCCACTCATTAAACTTTACAGAAACACACAGTCACTGGATGATGTCATCAGTGATGTCATTTGAGATGTCATCAGTGATGTCACTGACCATGTCATGAATGATGTAATATGTGACATCATCAGCAGTGGATTGCGGGCACGCGATTTATAGTGAGTCCAACTAACTATAACATTGGAATTTCAATGGTTTTGTATGAGTAAAATGTTCACTGGTGTGAAACCTATGTTTTTTTTCAGTGAATATATATATATATATACATATACACATATATATATATATATATATATATATATATATATATATATATATATATATATATATATATACACATATATATATATATATATTACCTACTGGCGGTCGCCAGTAGGTATATATAGTTAGGATTTTTTCTCTATGGGTTTTTTGAAAATTCTATGTCTAATAACTTTGGCGTTTGTGGACGGAATTGGCTGAAATTTTCAGGAAAATGGCACATTTTGTTTCTGAGCAGCCCCTGAAAATTGGGGGGGGTTTCGTCCAGGGGGGGTCGAGAAAAAAGGGGGGTCCCAAAACGTGTTTTTAACATTGAGTTTTCCATAGGGCGGTTGGCCTCACTTTTAGCCCGAACGGCTGAATGGATTTGCACGAAACTTGGCAAAATTGTAGGGACTGGTAGCCCGATGTGCCTTTTGTAGGTCTCAATATATGTGCTCCAGTGGATTTTGAGAAATTAACGTTTAAAAAAAGATATATATCTGTAACAGCGGACCGGGCAGCGTCCCAGGACGCGTACTTTTCGCGCAACGGAGCTTTGTGAAGCGAAGCTGATTGGTTCTCCGGCGTCTGTCAACATTCCAAACAGTCCGTAGCGGCCGCCATCTTGTCTCTCGGTAGGATCGAGAGACAAGAGGAGGCGAAAGCGAAGGGGCAAATGACCATAAGGGGGAATAGTAGATCCTCGCTGACCCCCTAGGTTTGATGTGGAGGTTTTAAAAGGGCCCCGCGGGGCAAAAAAAAATAATAATAATAATAATCGAACGGCTGAATGGATTTGCACGAAACTTGGTAAAATATTAGGGACTGGTAGCCCGATGTGCCTTTGCTAGGTCTCAATATATGTGCTCCAGTGGATTTTGAGAAATTAACGTTCAAAAAAAGATATATATCTGTAACAGCGCTCCGCTTCGCGTACTTTTCGCGTTACGGAGCTTTGCGAAGCTGATTGGTTCTCCGGCGTCTGTCAACATTCCAAACAGTCCGTAGCGGCCGCCATCTTGTCTCTCGGTAGGATTGAGAGACAAGAGGAGGCCAAAGCGAAGGGGGAAATGACCATAAGGGGGCATAGTAGATCCTTCCTGACCTCTTAGGTTTGATGTACCATTTTGCCAAGTTTGGTGTAATTCCGTTCAGCCATTCAGGCTGTAGACGTATGTAAATGTCCTATGGAAAATTGCATGGGGAAAACACATTTGAAAGTGTTGAAATTTAGAACCAATTAAAATGTTACTTTGGTTTTGTATTTGTGTGTGATGAAAGTTAATTGGTTATGTATATATGTCAAATGAGAGGAAACCACAGCCATTTTGTGATACTACTGTCTGAGGTACATTTGTGAGGAATTTTTGGTGGTGAATTTCTGGTGTTTGATTTACACAGTACTAACACTTCTGCTACTTTTAAAAAGGTGAGTTGTTAATTTGTAAGGGGAACTATGTTGTACACTTGAAGATAATTTGAAAAATGTTTTCTGTTATTTATTTGCAGTCCTTCTGTTATACTAAATACTTGATGAAGTTAGTTTTATATTATGTATTACTAAAAACGATAAATGAAAGTGATTATTTTTTTCTGCAATTTACAGCAAGCAATTTCAAAATAAAATGGCTCACAATGAAGAGACCGTGGCAATTTCTTTTGAATTGTCCACTACATTGATTGAAATTGAGAGCACCAATAATGAAATATTGTCACAAGGAGGACATGACTTGTATGATTCCATTAGATTGATTGAAATGGACAGCACCAAGAATGAAATATTGTCACAAGGAGATGACTTGAATGATTCCACTACATTGATTGAAATTGAGAGCACCAATAATGAAATATTGTCACAAGGAGGAGATGGCTTGTATGATTCCATTAGATTGATTGAAATGGACAGCACCAATAATGAAATATTGTCACAAGGAGGAGATGACTTGAATGATTCCACTACATTGATTGAAATTGAGAGCACCAATAATGAAATATTGTCACGAGGAGATGACTTGAATGATTCCACTACATTGATTGAAATGGACAGCACCAATAATGAAATATTGTCAGAAGGAGGAGATGACTTGAATGATTTTTTTGATCAATCTCTTGATGGCGAATTTATCGAGTGTTTGGAGACCATAGAGTTACAAGAATCATCATTGCAGACTTTTAATGAGGAGATTCCAGATGAGATGATTGAAGAGGAAATTACTGATGAGGACATGTTACTAGTTGTTTCAAATTTAGAAAATTCTGAAGAATAAATTTATATTTAGAAATCAAAAATTGTTTGAGACATTATTTATTTTTATTTTTAATTTATGAGGTTGTAGCGAAGTGATTGTAGTATAAAATGAGACTTATAGTATAGAGTGCAACATTTTTATGTTACATGGTAAGTTTACTCATATTTACTTCCCTTCTGCCACTATATTATCTCCAATGTGTATTTGACATGTCTTCTTCATCTCCGGCCTCCTTTCTCTCACTGTGTGTCTCCGATGCATCTTATCGCTGGTATTTTGTGTAATTACAGAAGAGAGTAAAATAAAATAGTTCGGAACGTGAAAAGGGGGCAAAGTAGAGTACTCCTCACCCCCTAGGCCTTTTTAGGCGGTCCCAAAAGGATCAGTTTCTGCTTTCCTGAGAGATTATGGTATGAGTTCCATATACCATAATAACTTGCATTACAACATGCAAGATATCTATCTCCTATTACCAACTTTTGGAGATATTCGCGCTAAGCGCGAATATCTCCAAAAAGTAACATCTGCCCTGAGCAGTTCTTAGCCATGTTATCCAATGGGAGGTGGATAACATGGCTAAGAGTATTAGCTCGGTAATGCATGAATATCGCTGAGTTTTTAGCGATATTCATGCATTGCGGCCGTTTATTATCGCATTTGCGATAAACCTTGATAATAGTAAGGTTTATCTTCGATAATTTCTGACGATGCTTAGTGGTAAAAAATTGGTTGGTAAGCATCGTTAGCGATAAATATCGCTTAACTTTGGTAATATGCCCCAACGTCTGTTAACGTTCGATTCGAAGGAAATGAGGAAGTGTTGAAAAACATTGTCTGCGCCATCTTGCCTTTTTTGAAATGCCACACTTTTGTCGTGCACGGCAGCCATTTTAGATGTCTTGACCAGACCCACTCTCTGCACGCTGTCGATTCGTAGCATGGCTCCTCACCCTCGTAAGCATCTCCCCCAGGCACTGGTCACCACCGCTCTCTGTCTTATGCATGGGCAATAAACCTTCCCCCATCTGCGCTGCTCTTCCCTGAGAATCACACTCTGTGCCCGCCCGACACCTCCCTTTCGCCCTATTCACTACCGCACCCTCTGACACTCCTCTTCCTCTGTGTCCGATTGTCCAGGCTATCAGCTAGCCCTGCAGATGTAGTTTATGGCCCCAGCTGTAAAGAATCACCCCTCTTCAAAGGAGTTATAGTAGATCAAGGCCCACACCCGATGAGATCCGTCACACCACACGTGTTCCTACTATCTGAAAACTATCCTGTATTGTGATTGGGGAGGGGACCGAGCCTGAAGCGGAAGATTCCAGGAATGACTCTTTGTACATCAAAGTTTTTACAATTATGTGTCACATAAAAAATATATAGCACTCCAACAAAGTAGTAGGAATATAAAACTTTAATAACATATAAATATATACAACAAAACAAAAACAGTAAAAACATTTAAACAACGAAGAGACCGTGGCAATTTCTTTTGAATTATCCAATAGATTTATTGAAATTGACAGCACCAATAATGAAATATTCTTGTCAGTAGCGGTCTGTTGTGCGAATAGTTCCAAGGCAGCAGAACGCGCTGAAATCTAGATGGCACGAAAGTGATGTCTAGCAAGTTGCCGCCCAGCAAATAACGGCGTGGGGCGCCGCGGGGGTGAGTGAGTCCAGTAGGCACCACAGCTATTCTTACCGGCATTGCAGAATTACTGCTGGGGACAATGCCTGTGCTGGAGCAGGGTCACAGCAGAAACAAAAAGGATTCTGTTGAAGATGTTGTTGGTTTTCAATTTGAAAACAGTTCTGGTGTCAACTGCTATGCTAATGTAGTGGTTAATGTTTTGTTTTCTCTAGAAAATGTAAAAGAGGGGGAGGCAGTCCAAAGTTCCGTTAAAAGGGCAAAGGAAAGGATCGGTGGTTTGAACTATCAGTCAAAAAGGGGAGGGGGTGCAACAATTTTTCCTACCGGGTCACACTGTGCTTTCACCGGAAGTGAGGTCTGCAGGATTCTAGTAATTCAAAGTGAGGCTGGCGCCGACGTCCCGCGGATACAGTTTCGTCACTCCACGGGTGATCATGGCAGTCATTCCCCATCGGGGGTCGGAGACTCCCGCGGCTCCTCTAGAATCTTCAAGGTCGTGGAGGACTACGGTGGTGGAGTCAACCAGTGACCGGGCCATTTCTTTATGCTGGGCCCGCTCTTGCCAGGTCGACCGCCATTTTGAGAGTTCGGTAGCTACTGGCGATCGCGGGGTCAAATGAGCGGACGGGCTCCACCCTGCCGGGCGAGACGTTGCAGCATGGCCACAGTGGAAGAACTCTTTTCCGGGCGCCTGGAGCGCTGAGGGTGCAGCTGGGAAGCCTCCACTGGGGAGGCGGGAGAGGCCTGTTCGCACCGTCTCTCCCTCCCAGTGCACCCCACGGCGTCTCGCTTGAGATTTGTTATGGCCGGACCAGGCGATGAGGACGAGGGGGGGGGGTCGGAGGCATGTGCAAGACATCCCCCCCCAGGGTTGTTGCAGCAATTATACAAGAAAGAAGAAGTGTCCCGTCCGTCTTCGGGCCGGGCTTCCGGTAGATGTCGGCCGGACGCCCCTGGCTCTGGCCCCATGAACGGGTTTCTTGGTTTATCGGCTGCAGCCGGATTCCGTCGGCCTCGGCCCCCCGACCGTTGGTGGCCGGACCGGAAGAGCATGTGGCGGGACTACCTGCAACTCTCAAGGGCCACCGCGGCCGGACTGGGAGAGAGAGGGGAGGGTCGAGGAGACATTCCCCCCCCCTGCAACTGTTCAGCGTTGTAAAGGCAATCCCCTGGCCGGGTCCCGTTGGTCTCGGCCTCTCCTCCGGCTACACCCTACGTTAGGATCTCCTGGCCGAGGCGTGGCAGCAGGACCTGCCTTATATGGGCTGCTCCCGGCTGGGCGTAGCCGGAACCCTGCCCCACCTTGGAAGTTTCCAGAGTGGGGGCGGATGTTCTACTGACTTGCATTTTCCCTAGTCTATCGATTTTTTTGGCGTGGCAGGCGGTGGGACAGCGAGGGGTGATTTGGTTTCTCTTACTGTTTTTCTGGTCTCTCACCACTGGCATATTTTAACGTTTTCTTGTTTCTAGGACATTAATAGGTTTTATCATTACGTTATGTTATCGTTTCTTTGTTCGTTGTTTAATAAAAGTTCATGTTCATCAGTGGCCTACTGATTTTCGTTTTCCTATTCTTTTCTTTCCAGGTTGTTTCATGCTAAAGTTTCTGTTAACAGGATACAGTGATCACTTCGTTATTATTGCATATGTCCTTTTCACTAGGGGTGCTCTCTGGTCGGGCCAGATGACGTATGTCTAGTAAATGGTCCGGGTGAAACAGGTGCATCAATCAGTGGGGAGTAGATAGGCATGACAGATTACAACGGGGGAGAAAGGTCCGCATTACGTACCCTTTCACTACTTGCAAAGATTTTCCTACGTTTATTTGCAAACAGGGAATACCTCCAAAAAGAACTAATTCCCAAACAGTCAATGTTCGGACAATCAATCAATCAATGAGGAATGAAATAGGTACGACGTGTTAAAGGCTTGCGTTACCTACCCTTCACTATCTGCAAAGGGAGATAGAATATTCCTATTCTTCCTCGTTTGCAGGTAGAGAAGATCGTTAAGAGAATTAACTTCGAACAATTCAATGCTCGATTGAAACAATCAACAAGGGGTACTGTGAACACAAATGAACGCCGCTTATATACATACGCATTGCTATTTTCAACAGGTTGTTCCTAATGTTTCTATTTTAGCGAGGTCAAAAGAGATCCCATTAGTGGCCTACTGATTTTGCTCGATTCCTTTTGTTTTTTTACACGATTTTTCGCTATCTGCAAAGACTAAACAGAGTATTGCGACTCTGTGCTTGTTTGTAAATAGAGAATGAACCAAAGAGAACAATCAATCAAATGGAGAGAGAAGCAGGCACGACGGATTACAAAGGGGGAAAGGGCTGCGTTAACTACCCTTCACTATCTGCAAAGAGAGAGTACTCCTAATAGAAATGAGGGGTGGGGGGCAGCAATCAAAGCAGATCAGTGTGCATAAACACGAAAAAAAAAATTCTTACCACGTACTTGACATTCGACAGCTTATGATATTTGCTATTAAAAAACCATTGAAATTCACTGAAAAAACCATAGGTTATAGACCATATATAGTTAGGAATTAGCATTTACAAAACCTTGAAAATTCACTGAAAAAACCATAGGTTATAGACCATATATAGTTAGGAATTAGCATTTAAAAAACCTTATTTTACTCACACAAAACCATTGAAATTCCATATATAGTTAGTTGCACTAACTATATATTGCGCACCCGCAATCCACTGCTGATGATGTCACATATTACATCATTCATGACATGGTCAGTGACATCACTGATGACATCACTGATGACATCTCAAATGACATCACTGATGACATCTCACTTGACATCAATGATCACATCACTGATGATATCATTCATGTGACAATACAATGCATCTCCTCACATTTTAATATAACCTCTGTTTCACCCAGTGTTAAAAACAGAGTATAATTTTGGAAACCATTGACACACCAATACTAGTTACTACATACGTACTCACTGATTCCTACGTCTACACACACATTCACTCATTCACCCATACAATCATTCATACATACAATCACTCATGTTTACAACACAATCATATGCACTCATACACCTATACAGACACTCACACTCTGCCACTCATCCATGGAGTTACTCACACACCTAGTCAGTCCTGTAAAGAATCAATCACACTTCCATTTTCTACTCTATACAGTTAAACATAGAGCACCTTACGTTTTCAACCATATACTAACACATACTTACTCTCTTATACAATCATTGATACAAGTACACATTGATCTGTACAGAGTCACACACCTCCCATCCAGCCACACACACACTCAGTCTCCCATGCAAATACTTGGGCAATCAATCAATAACCCATATAGTTACTCATATAGCTACTGATCAACACATGCAGCAGTTTACAGAACAACAGACATAATGATGCACAAATTAAGACAGTTTAGTCACTAACCCTTGCACTCAGTGAGACACATTTAATCACTCACTCATACATTCAGTCATGCACCTACTAAATCCTTCGTCCAGACACTTATACATCCACTCATTCTTCAATATGTAAGACATATTTTAACTTTACAGAAACATAGTCACTGGATGTTGTCATCAGTGATGTCATCAGTGATGTCATTTGAGATGTCATCAGTGATGTCATCAGTGATGTCACTGACCATGTCATGAATGATGTAATATGTGACATCATCAGCAGTGGATTGCGGGTGCGCAATATATAGTTAGTGCAACTAACTATATATGGAATTTCAATGGTTTTGTGTGAGTAAAATAAGGTTTTTTAAATGCTAATTCCTAACTATATATGGTCTATAACCTATGGTTTTTTCAGTGAATTTTCAAGGTTTTGTAAATGCTAATTCCTAACTATATATGGTCTATAACCTATGGTTTTTTCAGTGAATATATATATATATATATATATATATATATATACATACATATATATATCATTAATTCATTAATTTTAACTCATTTACAACTGTGAAGATTGAATTTTGAATTATGAGATAATGAATTTGCTCATGCGTGATTGCAAAAACAAATTGTTTTCTTATAGTATTTTATGTCCATTGCGTTAGGGCTTATTTCAATGGTGAATTGAGCACATTGGGTAAACTTGACAAAGGTTTCATAGCTGAAACGCATTGTTTTGTACAATAAACATTTATGCTATTCACTTGGTGTGCCACATTTATCTTTCTGAATTGCTGGAATTGTTCCTGGTGTTTTATAAATTAATGGTTGCTGTTAGTGTCACAGGCCAAGTTACGCCCTCTCAGCAGCTCCTTGGTTACGAAAATATATTATATAATGTATATATATTCTAATATATATATATATATATATATATATATATATATATATACAAACATCTATATAGATATGCCAGTAGATATATATGTTTCTGTAATTTGTAATAGTATTTTTTATTTTAAATAATATAATTCAAAGTAATTACTATATAAATATGAAGAAGTAAAAATAGCATTATTTAATTTTTATGCATATGAATGAATTGTATTACCTAACTAATATAAATTAATATACAGATATATGGATTTTGCGTTGTATACTTTTTTTAACTTATTTTATTTTAGGTTTCAAACTGTTTTCAATTTTGAGTCTTTCTGTGCAAGCTACTGTTAGATTTCTTTACACACATCATCTCTAAAATATTTTGCTTTACATTTGTTTGAGAAGAATTGTCGCCTTTCCTGGTTGTTAGCCTCATTACTTTTTCATCGCCTTTAATGAATATTGCTTTTATCCTGCCTCGGGTTATGTTGAATTTTTACCTCGTCTTTTTCCTTCTCGCCAATCTTTTGTGATTCCTTCCCCTTTTAAGCATCATGCTGGAATGGAGGCTGTGAGGTGACTCGATAACACACCCCTCTCAGGTTTCTGAGTGACAGGAAAGATCCTGAGTGAGATGTCCTTTGCAGCTGGTTAAATTAACTGGCTCCGCAGCAGGATATATTCATGCGTTTCATTGGCATGCTCCTGCAAGGTACACAAAAAGCTCGCGCCGGATGATAATGCTAATATGTCCCACTAGCAAAGGATCAGAAGCAAAGCCAACCTTTACGTCTTTCTTTTTGATTTCTAGTGAAGTTTTTTTGTTGATATGCATTAAATATTGAAGTATGCAAACCTATCTCGTTGCCTGAAATATTGATTTTGTTTTTTTTCCTAATTGCATTAGACTACATGCTAAAAAACAGAAAAACAGAGTTTGAAAATCGGGCGCTTCTGTTTTCAGAGCATCATGAGCTCAATTAATCATCAACTGCTTAGTTCCAATTTAAAGTCACCTTATAAATGAGGCAACAAAGTCACTGCGGAATACATTTTAATTTAATGAACATTTCTGATGGTTTAATAGAAACGTCAAACGTGATGATATAAACGAAATGCCAAAAAAACACCGTGGTCTGCTTATTTCCAGGGCTACTCTTGACACACCCTGTCTCACTTGTGGGTGAACCCATAAAAATGTATATTTCTCTGTGCAGACGTATACCTAGAGTAAGCACTAGTTCCCATATTTTCCGTATTCTAAAAAGCACCACATATACAAACTAGAAAGTATATGATACTTTCAATAATCTGCGTGAGACACATTCTCGCTTTCCATGTGAATAATTCCCTTTCACACCTTTTTCGATCTCCCAAACGTGCATTGAAAAAAATTGTTCGGCTTTGAATATTGCATACTCACAGAGACACTCAACATGTGTGCACAGATTGATAATGCACATGTGCAGAGGAACTGACAATCCTTCAGGATTCCGATGCAGGATACAGGCTAACGGGCTGACTGCGCCGTAAGCCACACCCGCCCCTTTCACCTCCGGATGTTGGATTCTCGCAGTAGTCAAGTCAAATATACTTTTATTTGATTCGTTAAAAATCATAAAAGGATGGAGAACCATTGTGAAACACAATACTTTAAGTGTACATTTTTAGAGCAGATTATTAAAAAAGACCAAAAGTCATAACCGCGGACGGTAGGCAACTTTTTAAATAACATTTTTGACAGGTATTTCAATGCAATTAAAGAATGTGTAACTACAGGTTATTTTTAGGCTACTTGAAGTGAGTCACTTATTTCCAGTTCTTTTTCCGTGATTTTCCAAAATGTTATGGCTCTACAAGACAGGGGAATCAACAACCCTCCACGACACCTGAAGACTGCTGCCATGCTTGTTCTTATTTGTTCCTTCCTTAGAGCCTCCAGAAGGACGGTTTTTCGAGTTTCTAATAAAAAAGGGCAAGTACATAAAAGATGTAATAGGGACTTGTCCCGTTGTTCACAAAGGTGGCATTCCTTGGATAGCACTGTGTGTTTCCATTTAGGGGTCAGATCCTTTGAGGGGAATTACCCTATTCGTAGCAGCGTCAGATGGTGCTTTTTTTGGTGTTTTCTGGTGGGAGAAGTGTTCAGTCAGGTACGGTTGCAGCTTCAGCTTCTGGTAGGCATGTATCACAGCCCAAGCGTGATTTTTTTTGCAAAGGTGGTTTTGTCTGTTAACCCGTTGGCTGCCGCCGTCGGCCATTGGCCGACGGCAGCACTACCTCGCTGGTGCTGCCGTCGGCCAATGGCCGACGCGACCGCGGCCGCACTGCCGCAAAAAAGCGGAAGCAGCCAACGGGTTAATAAAGAAATCCCCTTCATGGCATTATTCACAATGCTTTTCTCGCAGTAGCTGACGACAGATGTGGTATGCTGACTGAGAAGTCGTGCAGAGGAGTGGCCGTGGAAGACTCCTCGAGCGGAGACTGTTAGGCCTGGGAGAGCCTTGGGTGATTTCCGTGGGACGCCCTGTAGAACTCTGCAGTTCCACATTGAGAACAGAGTGCGAGCGCCTTGATGGTTCAACGCAGAGGTTCTTGAGGTATTTGCTTGTGGGGAAGCTGCTTTTTCTCCTTCCTGGCTCTCTCCACGCTCTTTCCTGGCCGAAGCTTTCAAAGATACAGCTGGAAGGACTGGGCAAGGCTGAACAAGCCATGTCTGCTTTTTTCTTTCTCTTTTTTTTCTTTCTTTCTACATCTGGATTAACATGGAGAAGTGTGGCTCAGGGGTTAGAGGCGGCAGACCCGGAAGCTGAGATCGGGCCTGGACCAGGGTTCAATTCCCCGCCTCGGCGGGTCTTGGGCTAAAAATTCCACGGACTCGATAATTCTCGCCCCGGTGCCTCCTCGACTCACGGGTTCACACTCTGCGACTCTGGGCAATAGCTTGCTTAATCTCCACAATGGCCCCTCGCGGCGGGATGCCTGACTTTCACCTTGTGGATACCCTGCTATCTCACAGGGGAATACCAGGAAGGGTTCCCTAAGCAAGCGCCGGGAAACCCACTGCGGGTAGCTGTGCGCTATATAAGCTCAACTAAATTTACATTTACATCTGCTGTAGAGGGGGCAGGGAGTGTTTTATCATCAGCCGATCTGCCTCCTGACTCTAGTAAGGATGGACATCTCTGTGATGGCAGTCGGCCTCCTTCACAATTCCCGGTACAAGCTTCGCCTCCTCCCGGGTGGAGCCTATCTGGACTCTCCATTCCCAAAGACGATGGGCTGGCTGTACCAGATAAGACTGAATCCTCTGTCCCATTTGCAGTGCAATCTGAATCTGGGTCGGAACTGATCCAGGAAAGCTCCTCTCAGGACAACAGATCTTTCACTCTGCAATGAGATGCCAAGAGTCTCCTCAACTTAATTCTGGAGGAGATCAGAGAGCTCAAACCCTCCCAATATGGAGAAATTGCTGCAATCCATGCCCGCCTCACTAAAATCGAAGAAAAGATTGCTCGGGTCTCGGCGTGAGTTCTTGAGGCGGAAACTAGTGAGGAAAATCAGAAAAATGGTCAGGCGATTTAGTCGATGTTTCTTAAGTAATTTTGCCCGGCGTTAAACGCCTCTAATACCATACGAAGTTTATCAAATAAAGAGGCAGGCGCTGGAGACAGGAAGACAGGAAACAAGTTTTATTCCGACGGAGCAGAACACATCAGATCGGACAACAAGGTATCGTCTCGAGGTGCTCTCTAACAGCCTCTCTGAGGCCTGGCCTTTTATACACTGGTTTACGACATGTGACAGCTCTTTATTACAATAAAGACATTGTGAAGTAATGAAAAAAAGACATCCCCGGTACCCCCCAGTTCCGGCTCATTCCAACACGTGGCTACAGTAGAGGTCCTCACCCCCCATACAATAGGAGGGGGCTATCACGCAGCTGAGTGTTCCGCCGATTCCTTTGGAATGTGTGCGCCTGATCGAATCTCAGGGGGTGGGGAGGTCATGATCAATAGTAGCTCCTTTGAAGAGGGGCGAGTGCATACAGTAGTGGGCAATAAACTGTATCCTCAGGCTAAGGGATGACCAGCGGTCCGTGCAGACAATCGGGCTCAGAGGAAGGGGTCATCAAAGGAGAGATATTCATGAAAGGAAGGATCGGTGTGGACAATCGAGCGTAGAGGAAGGGTTTATCAAAAGAGGGGTATTCATGGAAGGAAAGGAGGTGTTGGTCAGGCGCGGGGTGTGATTCCCAGAGACAGAGTCATGCGGAAGGGGAGGGTTCATGACTTGTGCATGTGAGAGCGGGGGCAGCCAGGGTGCATGGGGGATGCTTGCAGGGTCAGGGAAGTGCGCTGATGATCGATCGTGAACAGGGAGACCATGGTACCTAACATGGCTGTCGTGTATGTTCATACGTGAGTCTGAGGAATGGGCAAGATGGCGCCGATGATGTTCAGTTTACGAACTAAAATTCCACAGTCCTCCCTTTTAACATGTCTCGCCAGCTTGTCAATTCGGATCTATCCCCATAAGACCACGTATTTCTATCTCATAGAGGGGACTCATGTGCTCAGTTCTAAAGTCCAAAGTCTTAGGGCACATACAGTTAGAAATGAGTGAACACAAAGGTGGCAAACATTGAATACCTAAGCAACACCCACACAGTACCACGACTGGTATCAGTATAAATGTAAACAACCTCCATCCCCAGTCCTTCAAAGTGTCCCAAAACCAGCTTCCAAGCGACCATCCTTCTTGCTCCTGGTGAACCTCTGAGGATAGTCTGTGGAGGTGTTCGATTGCTTTGTAGACTGAAGGCGAGTTATCTGGCACGTAGGTGCAACAGCTGGAGCCGATGATGCGGCATGCTCCTCCACGGTCAGCCAGAACCACATCTAGAACAAGGCGGTTTTGAAGAGCCACCAGGCGGACTGCCTGAAGCTCAGCCGTGTTGTTAGCGAGGATGCCAGCCGTGATGTTAATGGTTGTTTCTACTGCCTGAGTCAGGTGTCGGATAGCGCGGCTATTTGCCATTGGGCCCCACAGAGGAACAAGTCCCTTCACCGCATCCAGGAACTGTGCTCCGGTGGAGTCGGCTTGTCCAATGTCTCCGGCGCGCTTTTGCCGGTGATGGTAGGCTGGGGCCACATACGTGGGGGGGAAGAATGAAGGCGATGTAGCACGTACCCCTCCAACCTTTCGGGAGCCAAGTGTAAGCTTTGATGCCATAAACAAAGTACATATTCGGAGAAGCAACAAAGGAGGGGGGATCAACTGAGACCAATGTTCTGGTGATGTGGCAGGAACTGTGACCCACCAGCTGTGTTTCCTGGCCTTCGAGGCACACGAGACCTGTGACATTGATGACAGACAGGGCCACAGTCAGAGTGGCAGCCGTTCGCTTCCGCAGGTAGGAGAAGGTGGGTCTAGCTGGATTGTGGAGCACTTGCATTTCAACTCGTTCTTTGGCAGGGATGTTCATATGGAAGGCGGAACCTGAGGTCACAGGACAAAAGGGGGCAGACGTCCTTCCTGTTTTGTTCAGCCAGAACCCATAGTAGAAGTGTGACACTGTTTGACCAGAAGCGGCGTTGTCCTTGTGGCTTTCCTGCAAGAGGATCAACCAGGCGAGGCAGGAGCCGTGAACTGAGAAAGGAGAAGGGATGAAGGGGATGGAGTGTCCAGTGGCATGCGGGAGCAACCCGCAGACCCAGCAGTTCGTGGCATTTGCAGCAAGGTTGTGCTGGTGCAATAGTTGCACGAAGGAATTGTTCCAGAACTCCTTATGCCTTTCTCGGAGCTGAGGCGAAAGGGAGATCAGGTGATGCTCTTTCATGGTGGTTGGCTGTGCAGTGTTCGGCAATATCTGATGAGCGGGTGTGCTTTCCTCCAAGATCCAGAAGGAAGTCATGAGGAGGAGGCAAAGGAGGAAGAGAATGAAGAAGGCGATTGTCTTTGATTTGTGCAAATTGTCAGCCTTTGGGTTCCTGTAGTGGGTATTTCCGGTTGCTTCCATCATCTTCTTATCTGGCGCTTCCATCATCTTCTTATCTGGCGCTTCCATCATCTTCAAGGTGCTCGGTAATGGGCAGAACCACAGACTTTGTTTAGCTTCTCTCCGGGTAACCCTTGGTTGTTTTAGGCCACCGTTCTGAGATTTTAACTTAGTCCGTGGTCTACTTAGCCGAAGCTCCCTCCTTTTTGACGCAGGAAATACCCTTCCCGGGATGGCACAGTGGGATCAGAGAATTTTGCAAGTTCAAGTGCCTCGGTATCAGGATAGCAGTTCAGTGATGGCCGGTCTTTGTTCAGGAGCTCTTCTTGGGTGTCGACGTTTTCTGTCGTGGCCAGGGTCGAGGAGACCTTCTTGCAGTGGTGTGCGTGCAGCCAGTGCCTTTTCCCCTCTACTCGAAGAGCCGTCCGAGTGGTGATCAGTACTTGCCAGGGGCCCGTCCACCGGGGTTCCAGACTCTTTGCCCGTTGAAAATTCCGGACTAAAACATAATCTCCCGGTTGGATATCGTGACCGGGACCCCTGGAAGCATCAGGGATGGCCTGCTGCACCTGTTGATGAATGACAGACAACGTTTTAGTTAATTTGTATAAATATTCTGACAGCAGGACGTCGGGGACGTCGTGAATGGAGGTCGGTTTGGGGGCAGTCCAGAGGTTCATTGGTCGCCCAAACACAACCTCGTAGGGGGTCAAGTGGTGCTTAGTGGGAGTGGAGCGCATCGATAGCAATGCCAGTGGGAGGGCATCTGGCCACTTAAGTCCTGTGGTGGCCACTATTTTTGACAGTTTCAGTTTCAGTGTAGCATTGTGTCGCTCAACTAGGCCAGCGGATTGGGGGTGGAAGACCGCATGAAACCTCTGCTTTACCCCCAGCCCCTTCAAGATTAGTTGGATAACTTCAGCTATGAAGTGGGGGCCATTGTCGCTCCATAAAATTCGACAAAGGCCGTAGCGAGGGAAAAACTCTTTCAGTAGTACTTTGGCAGTAGTCATGGCAGTGTTATCACGGGTTGGATAGGCTTCCACCCATTTGCTGAAGGCGCATACAATGACTAATACGTACTTCAAGCCTTGGCATCTCTCCAGCTGGATGTAATCCATCTGGAGGACCTCAAAGGGGTGGTCGGGGATCCCAAACCCTCCCCGGGGTACCACAGTTCCTTTCCCGGGGTTGTGTTGTAGGCAGATAAGGCACTGCTGGACCAGGCGTTTGGCTGAGTCGGGGATTTTGTTGTTGTGCCAGACTTTGGAAATGAGTTCAATCATGGGGGCAGAACCTATGTGTGCAGGGGAGTGTGCCATAGTCAGTATGGGAATCAAGTATGAGTCAGGCAGCAACCATTTGTTTGTGTCTTTTGTCCGCCAGCAGCCTTCATCGTCCTTTAGACCCACCCGTGCCCACTCAGTCAGTTCGTGAGGTGTGCTGGCCGACTGGATATCCCTAATCGTTTCCCTAGCGTCAGTCCATTTTTCTGCTTGTGACCTGGTCACATATATGCGTGTCGTCGTCCTATTCTCAGCTGTGGTTCGGGCAGTGATGTCGGCCAGTGCGTTTCCCTGTCCAACTAAGTCCGTCACCTTCTTGTGTGCCTGGCATTTGATCACTGCTAATCGTTTGGGGAGGAGAACTGCTTCAATCAGGGCGGAGACTAGATCTCCGTGAAGGATGGGCGTGCCGTGGGACGTCAGGAATCCCCTTTCCCTCCACAAGAGCCCAAAATGATGAACCACCCTGAAGGCATACTGGCTGTCCGTGTAAATGTTTGCCGTGGTTCCTGCTGCTATGATACATGCTCTTGTGAGGGCAATTAGCTCTGCCGCCTGTGCGGATCGTTGCGTGATGCGGGCTGTTTCAACTACTGTTCGGGCTGTCGTCACCGCATAGGCAGCTGAAGTGGTGCCGTCTGGGAGTTTGATACAAGAGCCGTCTACCCATAGTTCTCCATCAGGGTCTGTAAAAGCAATGTCTCGGAGGTCAATTCTACTCCTGGTCTGTTCGTCCGTGAGGGTCACACAGTCGTGTATAGGGGGCACATCGGGGTCATTTTCAGGCAAGGGCAACAGTGTAGCAGGATTCAAAGTTGTGCATCTCTTCAGAGTGATGTGGGGTGCAAGTAGAGTCAATTCGTACCCCGTCAGTCGTGCACTAGTCAGGTGTTGAGTCTTGGTCTGGTTCAAAAGGGTGTCAACTGCGTGGGGTACTAACACCGTGAGAGAGTTCGAAAGTACAATTCCCTCACTCTGACGGATAGAGACAGCAGCGGCGGCTACTGCTCGAAGGCAGGCAGGTAAAGCTCTGGCGACTGGGTCAAGAGTGGCAGAGAAGTAGGCACAAGGGCGTTGTTTGGAGCCGATGGGCTGAGTTAGAACAGACAATGCGCATCCCTCCCTTTCGTGAGTGAAGAGGGAGAAGGGCTTGGAGTAATCTGGTGTTCCTAGGACGGGTGCCGAGCAAAGGGCATCCCGCAACTCCTTAAAGGACGCTTGGCATTCGGGGGTCCAAGGGAGTGGGAAGGGAACATCCTTGGCCAACAGGGAAAGTAGGGGCTTTATAATGAGACTGAAATTTGGTAACCATTGTCGGCAAAAAGAGGTAAGGCCCACCAATGAACGGACTTGCTTCTGTGTTTTTGGGATGGGGGTGTCTAGGATGGTTTGGATTCGGTCGGGCGTAAGTTTCCTCCCTTCTTTGGACAGGAGATGGCCTAGGTATGTCACTTGAGGCTGGCAGAACTGCAGTTTCTTTTTGGAGCCTTTGTGGCCATTCTCCGCAAGAAAGTGCAAGAGTTGGATAGTGGCCGTGATTGCAAGTGGAGTGGTGTCGGCCGCCAAAAGGATATCATCGACATATTGGATCAACACCACTCCATCTGGTAGCTGGACGGCGTCCAGCTGTCTTTTGAGGGCCTGGCTGTAAATGCTGGGACTTTCAGTGTAGCCCTGGGGAGCTCTAAAAAATCGGTACGAACGGTTTTTTAAGGTGAAGCCGAAGAGATAACGGCTGTCTGGATGGATGGGGATAGAGAAAAATGCATTCTTGAGATCAATAACGGTGAAGGTGGTGGCAGTGGACGGGATGAGGGTCAGAATGGTGGTGATGTCTGAGACTACGGGGTACTGTGGCACCACCACTTTGTTGACTTCTCGCAGGTCGATGATGAAGCGGTACGCTTTCTCATCTCCCTCACCTTGCTTCTTAACAATGGGTAGGATAGGGCTGTTGCAGACATTACTAACCACTTCCTCTACCACTCCTGCATCTACCAGGGACTGAATAATCGCTACCAATGCCTTCTCGCCTTCGGGCGATATCCGGTACTGTGGGAGTTTCGGGAGTATTGCGTCTGGTCGAACAGTTATGTGCACAGGGTCGATCATCATTCGTCCTACATCCGAGTTGTTTCTGGCCCATAGGTACAGGGGTAGGGTGTCGAGCAATGATAGGTCAGCATCAGTTATAGAGTACATATGTCGTGCGGGGCGGGATCTGGACATGCTCAGGTTGTCGTACAGGATGACTCGGACTCCATCTGGGGAACACCTAATAGTAGCTCGGAAATGTTTTAGTAAATCAATACCCATAATGGCGTCAGGGGAGTTGGAGGAGAGCAGAAATGTTGTGTCAGTGGGGTTGTTTCCTAGGTCAAAGGAGATAGGTACAGACAGGGGATTAGTGGAGGGCGTTCCATCGAAACCTATCGATGTAATGTGTGAGCCAGACAAGGGTGCCCTTGGAATCAGTCGCTTTGATAATACACTACGTGTCGCTCCAGTGTCTTCCAAGAATGGAGACTTTGTACCCAGGACCTTAGCGGTGACGTAAGGACCTTGCTGGTCAACACAGAGCTCGACTGGATCCCTCCCTTGCCCCTGGCAGTCCTATGCAAAGTTGGGAGTGTTCTCACTGTCAGATAGTTGGTACTGGTTCTGTCGGGGACGGTCAAATGTGTTCGATCTTCCTGGTCTGTCGCTGTTGGTGTCGTTTGTGTACCCCCGCCCCTGCCCTCTAGTCCTGGGGTCATTCGTCATGTCCCTCGTTTCTTTATTTTTAATTAGTTCCAGAAGAACCGGACATTGAGACTTCCAATGCCCGAATCCTTTGCAAAATGCACACTGATTATCTTCTATGTCCCTACGTCCAGAGTAGGGAGTGGGTGTGCGGTCCTTTGGGGGTGGATTTCTAGGGGCGATTGATTGGTAGCTCCCCCTGTGTAGTTCTTTCCCGACTGCCACCCCTTGTATCTGGGCTATCATCACCCTTTCTTTCAAATCTTTCTTCTTTCTCTCGATTGCCCTATCATTCTCATTCTTTTGGTGTTCGTAGTACTGATCCATTTGGAGGATAGCGGCGGGTTTGGAGGCCCCCCAACTACTCTCGCTCGTTTGTAACTTTTGGGAAACCTCTCGTGACAGACCCTTTACGTAGTTTTGCACAAATAGGTGTTGTCCGGTTGCGGTGGTCATGTCTTGGCCACTGTAGTCGGAGAACAACGTTTCAAATCGGGAGAAGTATTCTGATACGTCTTCCTGGGGTTTCTGACGGCAAGCCGTGACTATTGACCAATCTACCTTTTTTTCTGGGATCAAGGTTTTTAGCTTCTGAACTATTTTGTCCGGAAGTTCCAGTATGTCTTTTATCGGTTTCCTTCCGGGCTCTCGTCGTCTATCTAGCTCACTGAGTTGATTCCAGGTATGTTCGAACAGATCTGTGTGATCGGCTTTCCGGATTTGCTTCCACACGTCAGCCGGCAGACATAACCCGAAAAACAAATCAATGTCTGCTAGAGTCATTATCGTTGAGCCCAAGGCTGTGCCTAATTCGGTGTAAAATGCTGTCGGGTTCTTCCTTAAATCAGGCAGGGTTTGCCTAAAGGTTAAAATATCTTGTCGATCCCATGGTTGGTAAACCCAATTGTACACAACCCTCCCTTTTGCATCTGCGTGGTTGATATCGTCGTTTGTTCCCTGACCTCTTGGGGGAACCCAGTAGGGGGCGGCTTCTCTGATAGGCATCATAGTGTTGGCTACTTCTAATGGGGACTCAGCCGTTTCAGGGACTGTGATCTTAACCTCTGGTTTCTGTTCCGTGAGGTGGCGGAAGACATCAAGCATTTGCATGAAGAGGTCCGTCACATCGCGCTCAGTCCCATCTCCAACATCGACCTTTCTATATAGAGCCGTCAGCTTAGCAGGACCCTTATTTTGATACCTATCCTCATATGCGTTCAGGGTGTGGTAGCTGAACCGTAAAATGAAATGCCGTCTGTGGCTACCGGCATGTGAATTGTGCATATCCATTGTATATTCTTCGCTCTCCTTCCGTTCTACCAGTGTCTTTGCTATCTTGTCAATCCCATCCCGCTCGTCTTTGCTCAACCTATTTGGTCTGGCTGTTGGCTGCTTGCTAGTCTCGAGTTCATCTGATGTTGTTACCAATGTGGCCGGTGCGAAGGCCGTAAGAGCCGGGGCACTAGCGCTAGGGTCACCCTCGCCCGCACTTAGAACTGGTAGGTGCTGTGCTAGAGGCTGGCAGGGGGCATAAGGAGGGGGCATGTAGATAATCGGAGGACCTAGCAGTAACTCGTCGTTTGCCCGTTGTTTAGAGGGCATCTCCGGGTAGAGCATAGAGGGGGTCCTAACAGGGCATTGGCCTGCCGGCCCTGATTCTTGCGTTTGTCTAACTTCCTCTCTCCTTCTTATTTCTTCATCTAGTTCCTTAGCGGCCAGGTGGGCTGCCTTTCGTAACTCTTTCCCTATTTTTGCTTCTTCTCTTTTCCTTCGTTGCTCTGCTTCTTTGCGCCACATGCCGATACTATAGAGCATGGTGGGCATTGCCTTATTTGTTCTAACAGCTGCTTCTAACGTTTTTATTTTATGATCATCAAAGGAACCTATCAGTGGCCACTGACTTTCGGGGTCCTTTTTTGTATATTTATGCCATAACTTACTATAAGCTATAGCGACTAGTCCTTGTTTAGTGAACATGTCCTTATTAGGGGTGCCTTCCAATGGAGCTGGATGGTCCATCTCTAATAAGCGGTCCGGGTTGTACCAACTACCAATCAGTGGGGAGAAGACAGGCATGACAGATTACAACGGGGGACAAAGGTCCGCACTACCTATCTTTCACTATTTGCAAAGACTAGACAGAATATTGCTATTCTACGTTATTTGCAAGCAGAGAACCTCAAAAGAACTATACTCCAAACAATCTATGTTCGGACAATCAATCAGTGGGGAGAAAAATAGGTACGGCAGATTACAATGGGGGACAAAAGTCAGCGTTACCTACCCTTCACTATCCGCAAAGGGAGATAGAATATTCCTATTCCTCCCCGTTTGCAGGCAGCGAATATCTCAAAGAGCGACAAAGCAAATACTAGTATTTCAATCAATCAAACAATTAGTCAATTCGCAATTTGTCGTGTGTCACGACCTTACCCGGACCGCATGGACAGTTTCTCGTCTTCCGCTTCCAGCGCCCGATCGTCCTCTACTCTCTGTTGCTACCGCGGCACTCCTGATGGTTCCCAGTCAGGACCGTAGATCACTCGGGAGAGGTCTGCTCGGAACCAGTGAAGTTCGGATGATCGGCTGTCAGACGAGGGTCTATCGGACAGGAGCTCTCCCGATCGTTGCAGTCGTTCACTCTGTCGTCGGGACCTCTCCCACTGGATCCACGTGTCGCTGATGGGCCCCACGCTTGGGACGCCAATTGAGGAAAATCAGAAAAATGGTCAGGCGATTTAGTCGATGTTTCTTAAGTAATTTTGCCCGGCGTTAAACGCCTCTAATACCATACGAAGTTTATCAAATAAAGAGGCAGGCGCTGGAGACAGGAAGACAGGAAACAAGTTTTATTCCGATGGAGCAGAACACATCAGATCGGACGACAAGGTATCGTCTCTAGGTGCTCTCTAACAGCCTCTCTGAGGCCTGGCCTTTTATACACTGGTTTACGACATGTGACCGCTCTTTATTACAATAAAGACATTGTGAAGTAATGAAAAAAAGACATCCCCGGTACCCCCCAGTTCCGGCTCATTCCAACACGTGGCTACAGTAGAGGTCCTCACCCCCCATACAATAGGAGGGGGCTATCACGCAGCTGAGTGTTCCGCCGATTCCTTTGGAATGTGTGCGCCTGATCGAATCTCAGGGGGTGGGGAGGTCATGATCAATAGTAGCTCCTTTGAAGAGGGGCGAGTGCATACAGTAGTGGGCAATAAACTGTATCCTCAGGCTAAGGGATGACCAGCGGTCCGTGCAGACAATCGGGCTCAGAGGAAGGGGTCATCAAAGGAGAGATATTCATGAAAGCAAGGATCGGTGTGGACAATCGAGCGTAGAGGAAGGGTTTATCAAAAGAGGGGTATTCATGGAAGGAAGGATCGGTGTGGACAATCGAGCGTAGAGGAAGGGTTTATCAAAAGAGGGGTATTCATGGAAGGAAAGGAGGTGTTGGTCAGGAGTGGGGTGTGATTCCCAGAGACAGAGTCATGCGGAAGGGGAGGGTTCATGACTTGTGCATGTGATAGCGGGGGCAGCCAGGGTGCATGGGGGATGCTTGCAGGGTCAGGGAAGTGCGCTGATGATCGATCGTGAACAGGGAGACCATGGTACCTAACATGGCTGTCGTGTATGTTCATACGTGAGTCTGAGGAATGGGCAAGATGGCGCAGATGATGTTCAGTTCACGAACTAAAATTCCACACTAGGATATCGGAATTGGAGGATCAAGTATCGATCATGAATGATTAAGTTGCAGCTTATCAGAGTCAAAAATCAGCAATGGAGTATAAACTGGAGGAATTGGAGAATCACTCCAAATGCTCCAATCTTTGTATCCTCGGTATTCCGGAAGGCCTCGAAGGGGCAGCAGACATTACAATGGGTTGACTCCTTCATTTAAAAAATGTCGTCCCGGAATACAATGGAGATTTGACTCTTATGCGAGCCCATCGGGTGCATGGGCATCTTCTTCCCAATGCCAAATTCCCGCAGACAATCCTTGTTAACTTTGGGGACTACAGGGTCAAGAAACACATTCTATCCAAGGCCATAAAGGAGCAACAGTTTACTTCGGAGGTACTTTGCCGTATTTTCCCTGACATGTTTGCCTCCATAGCCCAAAAGGCAGAAAGAGTTTGTTAAAATGTTGCACTTATTCAAAGAACAGGGGGCGCAGGCAATGATTGCACAATAGAGCAAACTAAAAGTACTCGTAAAAGGCAGTTTTTTTGTATTCTGCAATGTCCCCAAAGCACAGGAATTATTGCAACAAATTTCTTCGAACAAGTCCTGATTGCTTCAATCTGGGCCTGTAAAATTGCAGATTTCACTAGTTGCTTATTTATCTCTTTATCGGTCTCTCGTCTTTTATTAGTTTGGAGTTCTTTCCTCTCAGATGCCATGTGGGGCTGATATTGTTCTTTTTTCTTGCTTTTTTCTTTTCTTTTCACTGGGGGAGGGGGAGAGGGCAGGGGTAGGTAGGCTGGTAGCACCTGGCACAAAGTCATGGTGCGAGTTATGGGGAGTTGGGTAAGCCTGTCAGGTCTGAGCAGGGACAGTGGACTGCTCACAGCGGCTTCCAGGGGAGGGTGTTCACGGGGTGGAATGGGAAGCATGAGGAAAAAAGAAATCCATTTGTAAAATTTAGATTCATCCAATTACTATTCATAAATTCATATTCTGTCAGGGTAAGTGTGAAGTCAGTGAATGATGCCGCACTCTTTCAGCCCATCTTAGCCTACCTCGCAGTCCTGTAAGGAGCATATTGTGCAGTGTGCTAATGGATTAAAAGGACATTTTATAGGTGGTCTCTTTTAATGTTAACTGTCTTAACAATAAAGAGAAAATGTGGGCCATTGAATCATGGATTAAGACAGAAAATCTGTCTGTTATTCTAATTCAAGAGAAGATAGTAGACTTTCCTATGTTCAGGTCCTGGAGTGTATATCGGGGCATCTCCTCCTCCTCTGCATCACACTGCGGCAAGGTGATCTTCTTGGGTAAAAAACTTCAAGCCGAGGTGGTTCATTCTGTAAGTGATCAGAGTGGAAGGTGGTGTTGGGCGACATACAATCTGGGGAATAGACTTCTAACTTTTGCTAGCATTTACGCTCCAGTAGATGATAATCCTTTACCATATAAAGAGCTTTTTCAATCTCTAATTCAAATTCCTGGTGAAGTGATTATAGGGGGAGATTCACATTTTTTATGAACCCTAAAATTGATTCTCAGTCATTTCTAAAAAACAATTAAAACCGAAGACTCTTATAGTTATTAAAAATTATGAGTAGACTTTGGATATAATTGACCCATTAATGGCAGTATTCCCAACTAAGGGGCCTATTAGGATGGCGGACGGACCTGCGTCCGTCCGCCACCCCGAGGTGGAGGGACCATCCGCAGGGGCAGCGGCAGTCCCTCCGGTGCAATTAGGATGTGACCGCCACCCTGGCGGTCACATCCCTTATCTTTAACCTTGCGGCGGGTGCTGTTTGAAGCAGCACCCGCCGCAAGGTTGAAAATGCATGTTTTGCAGTTACATGCACAAAGCGGCAGGCACCCCCCATGTCCACCCCCACCCCCCCTTCACTCTGGGGGCCCCCAGATGCAAAGGACCACATGCTTTTCCACGGCGGAAAAACCGCCGCGGAAAAGCATGTTTGAACACGCATCCTAATATGGCTGGCGGTGTCTGATAGACACCGCCACCATATTAGAGCTTTTCCGCCACGGTCGGAAGGCGACCGCGGTGGAAAAGCGGCGGACGGTCTTCCCATCCGCTGATGACCCCCCAGCCATCCTAATGTGGCGGGGGGTCTTTTCTTGTGCCGCAGCGGTGAATCCGCATCCTCCGGGCCGTCTCTGTAAAACTGAAATCGTGCAAAGTCATGATACGGCACCTCCTCATACAGTCTGGGACTCTCTTAAGGCATATATTCATGGACTAGCCATTGGGAAAGATGCTGAAAACTCAAGAAAAGTGATGGAAATAAGCGAAACATAGAGCAGAAGGTGCAAAGGTGCTATAATATCTTTCTTAGTAGCCCCTCGATCCCAACCAATGGAAACTTGACCAGGCTAAACGGGATCTTAGTGAAGAGTATTATGTTAAATGCAAATCCACTCATAACCAGAGGCAAAAGGTATATGAAGAGAGTAATTAAACCCGGAGGTTCCTTGCATGGCAGGCCAGGGAGGAGGCAGCAAGCAACCAGATTAGTACATTGAGATGCCCTGCAACTGGTATCTGCTGTGAAGATCCAGAGGTCCATATAATGTCACAACACTACAGGAATATCTATGGCCAACAACAGTCTATTGATAATGCAACCCTTGACAACTTTCTCCCGAGACACGAAATTTCAGTACTCTCCGAGGTCGATAAATTTAGAATGATACATCCTTTCTCTAAAGAAGAACTTGGGGATGTTATAAAAAATCTCCCGAATGGCAAAGCCTGTGGCCCAGACGGTCTTCCGGATGAGTTTTTTAAAACCTTTTTGAGTGCCATTCTTGAATATTTTTTGTTGAATGCAAATTCAATTTTAGATGGCGGCCCAATACCACCTTCATTCCGAAAAGGGAATATAGTCCATTTTTTTAAAAAGGGAAAAGATTGTGAAGACCCTAAATCATATCACTGTATCACGCTTTTAAACTCTGATTATAAAATCATTACTAAACTTTTAGCCAACAGATTCAATGTAATAGCCTCGCACCTGATCCATTTCGATCTAAATGGTTTTATCGCAGGGAGACAGCTTAGGACCAATATGCATTATTTAGCTGAATCACTGGATTATTTAGAGACCCAGAAGATACCAGCGTTGGTCCTTTTGTTAGATGCCGAGAAGACATCGGACCTCGTGGTCTGGGAGACTTTATTTTGTATCCTTGCAAACTTTGAATACCTCATAAAATTACGGGGCTGATCCAGAGAATGTGCCTTAATGCAGAAGCCAACATTATTATTAATGCCTCTGAGGCAAGTCAAATTAGTGTCAAACAGAGACCAGGCAAGGTAGTTCACTGTCCCCCGTGTTATTTGCTTTTTTAATTCAGCCCTTGCTGATCGCCATCTGTGCAGATATTCGTCCCCCTCTACCAACTATGGGGAAACTTCAATTAAATGAGGACGATATCATGCTAATAATAAAAGGGGATAAGGAGGTCCAAGCAAAAGTTGGAGTTTTTTAGCAGTTTGAGGTGTTCGGCGGATATAAAATCAATAAAAAGAAAACAGAAATAATCCAGTGTGGATGCAAGCCCGATGTTTTACACTCTGATATCCTGCCCTGTCTAAATTCTAAACTAAAAAACTATCTGGGGCTTTATTTCTCATCACGAATCTCCGAACTGTATGGCTTAAATTTCGCCCCGCTTCTGCTGAAAGTACAAGACTTATTGCATCGATTAAATTTGCTTCCGCTAGCCATCATGGGCAGGGTCTCTCTGATTAAGATGTCCGTTCTCCTGATGTTTAATTTTTTATTCTCGGTGATTCCATGCATCTTAATGGCATCTTTCTTTGCTAAATTAGAGTCTATATTTACATCCTTTCTCTGGGATAAGAAACCCCTCGAATTGCACTTTGCTCTTTATATGAGAGCTGGAGAATGGCGGGTTAGCTCTGCCCGATCTTAGGGATTATTTTGCATACTTTGCACAATATATGTCAAGGTTTAAGCTGGAATCACAAACAGGACTATTTGTAAATAATTTTATGAAGTTAATTTGTAAAGAGAACCAGATACGCTGCCCGTTAAAAATCTCGAAATCCCCTAAACTAGTGGGCTATAAGTGTATGCAGTGGATATTTTACAAACGTCAGGCTTTTCATAGAAGATATTCAATTTACGTAATTAATTCCTTAACCCTGTTATCCAAACTCACTTCAGTATTTGGGATTAGAGATTTGACTGTAATCATTCAAAAATGGGTTACGGCCGGCTTATGGAAATTCTCTGATTTCTTAAGGAACGATAGGTGGCTGAATATTGCTGAAATGCACAATTTATTAGCAAATGATTTCCTTCTCTTCGGGCCATTAAACATTCTTATTAAGTTGTATCGGCATTACTTGAAGAAATCACAGTTAAGAAATCCAGGGAGTGGAAAAAAATGTGGGCTCTATTAAGGATATAAGGGCCATATGTATCAAGCAAATTAGTATTCGCAAAGGCCGAAATTCGCAGAATTTTGGCCTTTACGAATGCTAATATGCTAAATGGTATGTATGTAACATTTTTGCTGCAAAATAAGGAATCGCAAAATTTGCTATTCCTTATTTTGCGATTGCACTTAAGGAATCGCAAATTTTGCGATTCCTTAAATGCAATGTATCAATGAAAAAATAATTCAAAAATGCCCATAAGGATTCGCAAATTACCACCAACTTCTAGTTGGTGGTAAGTTGCGAATTCTTTTAAAAAAGCCATTTAAAAAAAAAACCAAAGGTGCCATGTGATGCTCATACAAGCCCTTAGGGCATGTATGTGCGCCATATGCCCCCACATGTCATTTTCAGGGGTGCAGTAGGGTGTTCTTGAGACACCCCTGCACCCTTGAAAATATTCCGAATTTGCGATTAGCAAATTGCTAATCGCAAATTTCCCCTTCATTCCTATGGGCCTCCTGGCATTAGGAATGTTAAGGAATCGCTAAAAAGAAGCGAATTTTTTACATACATACCATTTTGCGAATTCTAAATAGCGATTCCTTAAAAATCGCTATTTAGAATTCGCAAAATGGAACTATGATACATATGGCCCCAAATCTTGTGGAGAAAGCAATAAATAAATGGAAAAACATGAGGATTTGGAAGTTACAGCGAGTATGTGGTCCGTATTACATAAACTGAATTTTTACACGTTGAGGGGGGGCTAATTGCCAACGGATGCTATTCTTTAGCAAATGGCTTCTCTACAGAGCCCCACATTTTCTATCTAAGGTCTACCCCAGCCAATCTGGTCAGTGTTTTCGCTGTCTAAATAATCTGACAGCCAATTGGACACACATCATATCACAGTGCCCCTAATTCAGGGGTTCTGGAATGATAGTTTTTTGTCATTTGGAGGCTGAATGTCTGATCATAATAGATCCTAATATTAGGCTGGAAATCTTTGATTATGACCCTACGCTACATTTCCCGACAAGGAATTGGGGGGATCAGGATGTTTGAGAATGTCTGGGCGGCCTATTTTGATAAAATTTTCAAACAAGAGCTTATATTTTAGGAGGTACTCCTATCATGCTGGAATTTCATTCACTGCTGCATCTCTTGATATAATTGCACACCTTCTTGGACTTTCTTGCACTATAGACATCTATATCTTAGAATTGTATTGCACTATAGGCACTTTAGTTCCTATTGATAAGTACCGGAAGTTGTTTTTATATGATGAAATTTTATCTATGGTACACATGTTGATATCTCTGCATATTTTAATGTACCTAATGCATAATCAATATTTTGCCTTGTTTTAAAATAGGCATTGACGTTTTATTTGATCTTAAAATACTATCCGCAATATTACCTAAGGTTACATTTATAAGATTCACTTGCACATATATTTTATTGTATTTTGGGAACGTTAGCTATAATCTTCTCAATGTTGATATGACGCTGTATCCGGTCTCTAATGATCTTTCTAGTCCTAGGCCATCTTGATTTCAGTCTACCCATTCAACTTTTCTGTATTAGACTTTGTATGTGGCGTTGAACAGCTTTATTATTTGATATTTTTAATGAATCGTATGAATGAATTTATAAAACTTTCTTGATGAATTTCAATAAAAAAGAAAAAAAAACAAGAGAATGCACATATGCATAACTATCAACACAAATGCAAAGATATATTTTCAGTAAGCCATGTAGCTGCATGCAAAAACCAACAAAGTAAGCATCATCAGCAGAGAGCAGGATGATGTACATCAGGAGAGCTCTGGGCATTCCCCATATCAGAGAGTATAGTCATTGAAGTGAGCACTGTGTTTGCCGCCTAGGTGGAGCACACGGTCAGAGGGTAGCAAGTTTTACTGCGGCAAATGGTTATGTGCAGCAGGGAGCAGAGCTCATATACAAGAGGGCACACAGTGATGTAAATTCAGGGTCCCACCTCAATATGTGGTAGATGGGCACAGGAAGATGCCAGGGGGTTCTACGGTATGGTAATGCAATGTGAAGCGTGAACGGATCATTAAATTCATGTTTTTTCCTTGCATTATGAGTCAATATCAGCACTAGACAAAAATGACATTCAGCCGTGGCCCATGCAGGTAAGAGAGGTGGGGCGGTGGAACTGGGTTTTCCACAGCCGACGACCAGGGAAAATTAATTATTACCCCAACCCGGCCCCATCGCTCTTACCTGCACGGGCCGCTGCCGATTACATCACAAGTCTTTCTAATACATTTGATTGATTGTTCAGAAAAGACTGGGAGCTAAATGTGAGCTATAGCATTCTTCATATGGACAGATATTTACAGACACTCATGCCCACAAGCAACTTTCTCAGATACCACAAAGGGACAGGTATTTTGGCATGCACATGTAAAATACAGGGGCATGTGCCAGAGGCAGTATGTCTGGTGTAACACCTGCAGGTATTCCTGGATTTTTTGCAAACAACATTTGTTGTGCTAGAATTTTAAGCCTTTCTATATATAATTAGGGTTTTCTCATTTCATTGTTTGTTTTCTTACGAATTTCTGATGATGTTTTCTACAGTTTTAAAATATGTTAATTTCAAAATGCATTGCCTTTCAGTATTGACACATTCCAGGGTAGTCTAGAATAAGCAGATCAATCTGTGGAGGAAGATCACCAGATCCTTCAAGACCCAAAAAAGTGTTTAAAGACCACAAGCAAGTAAGACTCCATTACCATAACCCAGAAGAATTACGGCAAAAAAAATTACTGGCTTGACGTCGGGTGTTAAGACACACATTGTGTCCCACTGCAGAGCTGTGTTGCCCATTGCTTGAGGCCTTCACTCAACATGCAGAAACTCAACAGAAATCTTTAAAGCTTGGTGTGCGCCTACCCAGGGTAAACAAGAGGAATCATGCCCCTCTTTGCTTGGTGTTTCCAAGGGATCAGTATGAAGGCACTGTGAATGTCTATAGCTGGGAGGATGTGGGATATGATCTGCTGCACCAGAAAGGCGGAGGTCAGTCTGTGGAGCAGGGCATAAGCAGAGTTGCCAAGCCACCACCAAGGATCACAAGGAGAAGGGCATTCCTGATGCCACAATTCACAAATCTCTGGAACATTGTACATCCCCAGCCCTCAGGGAACACGTCATCTAGGGCAGCGAGTGACCTGCTGGCATGTGCAGGCTAGGAATGGCCTTACCATGAGGTGCTCGATGCTCGGATCTCCTCAACTCTTGCAACATTCACCATTACAAAATACGCTGCTCTCTCACCACAGCTGAACCTGAGAGGACTGAATCATAAGGAGGAAGGGACAGGACCAATTTACCAGACACACAAGCTCCAGTTCACCGACAGAAAGTGGTGGCAGTGTATTTGGTGGCATCTGGTCTCTGTCAGATGAGGGGCTCCCTCGCCTCCACAATGTGTATTACTGCTGACATCTTGGTAAAGTCCAGACGATGAATGTAGTCATGGGGACGGGGCATATGGCAGCTGAAAGAATCGGTATTTGTCTCACAAGCATAAGTATAAGTTGCAGAAATAGTTTTTTTGATTCACTGTAACACATTCTGATCAGTTAAAAGAAATGCCTTGCATCAGAGTGAATGTAAAATGAAGAACTACGGGGAATTTAATAAATACGTTATTTTAAATTTTCTGAATGAAGACTCTATATTCAGTTAATGATTCCTCATACGTTTATATAAACGGTGTGCAGAAAGATTATGTAATAACTTACTTTCCACCACTACTTCACTCATAAACTCTGTTGATCTTGTTGAAACAATCCTTTTAAGAAGCCATGCTCCATTCTAGGAGGGTGCGGCTGGCACCTTATCCAGATGCAATGCCAACACTTCCACTTCTCTCATCATTTAATCCATACTGCCTTCATTATGCACGTATTTATTCATTTTGTGTGCGTTTTACATGGTGTAAACCTGACCGAAGGTATTACAGCACTTTACAGAGTAAGCGCAAACAATAATAACATGAGGTATGTCACGAGTACATAGAGATACATATAGTAGTGCTAAGAATAAGCACACCAATAATAACATGAGGTACATAAAAATACATGGAGTAATTATAGGAGTATGATCACAGTGAACATAAATGTTCTGAGGTAGTTATGGAGTGAGGTTGCAGGGTCAGGGTGTAAAAGGGTAGGCAGATTTCAACCGATAACCTTTAAGTATTGCCCGGCGTTAGTCGCCTCTCATACCACTCGAAATTATCAAACAAAGAGGCGGGAGCTGGAGACTGGAAGGCAGGAAACAGAAGTTTATTCCGACGGAGCAGAACACATCAAATCAGACAACAGGGTATCTTCTCGAGGTGCTCTCTCCGCATCCCTGAGGCCTGGCCTCTTATACACAGGTTTATGGCTTTATTGTATGAAACACATTCTTGTCAATACTTTGAAGTACGGAAAGACATCCTCGGAATCCCTGCTTCAAGCCCGTTCCCACACACATTTACAGTAGAAGTCCCCACCCCGATCTCAGTAGGTGATGACTGTCGCGCAGCTGGATATTCCGCCAATTCCCGGAATGTGTGCGGTTGATCGGATCTCATGGGGTGGGGGCTTTGATCAGTCATAGATCCTTTGAAGAGGGACAGCTTCCTACTGTATGGGGCAATAAACTGTATCCGCAGGGCCAGGTGATGGCCTGGGATCGGGCCGGACAATCGGGCACAGAGGAAGGGGATTCATCAAAGGGTGTGATCATGAAAGGGACGGAGGGAGGTGTTAGCCGGTACGGGATGTGGCTCCGAGGCAGGGTCGCGCTGAAAGGGTGGTTTATGGCCCAAGCATGTGAGAGCAGGGGCTGTCAGTGCGCGGGGGATGCTGGCGAGGTCGGAGAGGGAGAGAGAGAGACGCGCTGGCTATCGGCAGTGGGCAGAGAGGCCATGGCATTCAAAATGGCTGCTACTTACGCGCACAAACGAGCCTGAAAAGGGACAAGATGGCGCCGATAATGTTTACGCCGCAATCTAGATTTTAACAGTCCTCCCTTTTCAACATATCTAGCCAGCTTGTCAATCTATGTCTATCCCCATCATATTACGGATTTCTACTTCATTCAAAGCTTTCATGCTTTCAGCCTCGAAGTCCAGAGTCTTAGGGCAGATACAGTTAGCAAAAAGTGAGCACAGGGGTGGCAAGCATTGAACACCCAGGCAGAATCCACATATTACGACAATCGGTATCAATACGATCATAAACAACCTCCACCCCCAGTCCTTTACAGCACTCCAGAACCAACTCCCTAGCGACCATTCTTCTTGTTCCTGATGAACTTCTGAGGAAAGTCTGTGGAGGTGTTCAATGGCTTTGTAGACCGAGTGCGAATTGTCTGGTATGTAGGTGCAGCAGCTGGACCCAATGATACGGCATGCTCCTCACGATCTGCTAGAACAACGTCTAGAACAAGACGGTTCTGAAGGACCACCAGGCGGACCGCCTGAAGCTCGGCTGTATTGTTTGTGAGGATGCCAGCTGTAATGTTCATCGTCGTTTCAACTGCCTGGGTCAAATGTCGGATGGCACGGCTGTTCGCCATCGGACCCCAGAGTGGAACAAGTCCCTTCATTGCGTCCAGGAACTGTGCTCCGGTGGAGTCGGCCTGCTCAATGTCTCTTGCTCGCTTTTGTCGGTGATGGTTTGCTGGGGCCACATAGGTTGGAGGAAGGATGAAGGCAATGTAGCAGGTACCTCCCCAGCCCTTTGGGAGCCATGTGTAGGCTTTTGTACCACAGACAAAGTACATGTTCGGAGAGGTGGCAAAAGAGGGTGGATCAGTTGAGTCCAAAGTTCTGGTGATGCGGCCAGCGCTGTGGCCCACCAACTGTGTCCCAAGGCCTTCGATGCATACAAGGCCCGAGATGTTGACGACAGATAGGGCCACAGTCAGGGTGGCAGCTGGTCGTTTTCGGAGGTAAGAGAAGGTGGGTCTGGCAGGGTTGTTGAACACCTGCATTTCAACCCGTTCTTTGGCAGGGATGTCCATGTGAATAGAGGCATTGGATGTCAGAGGGCAAAAGGGAGCAGCAGTTCTTCCTGTTTTGTTCAGCCAGACCCCATGATAAAAGTGCGACATGGTTTTGCTGGAAGTGGCATTATCCCTGTAACTCTCTTGCAAGAGGATCAGCCAAGCAAGGCAGGAACCATGAACAGAGAAAGGTGAAGGGATGAAGGGGATGGAATGTCCAGTGGCATGTGGTAACAACCCACAGATCCAGCAATTTGTGGCATTGGCGGCAAGGTTGTGTTGGTGTAGCAACTGCACGAAGGAGTTGTTCCAGAACTCCTTACGTCTTTCTCGGAGTTGAGGTGAAAGAGAGACCAGGTAGTGTTCTTTCATGGTGGTAAGCTGCGCAGTAGTTAGAAATGTCTTATGAGCTGGTGCGCTCTCTTCCACGATCCAGAGGGTAGTCATGTGGAGGATGCAAAAGAGAAGGGCGATAAAGAGGGCAATAGTCTTTGAGCTGTGTATTTTGTCAGTCTTTGGGTTTCTGTAGTGGGTCTTCGGATGTCCGGTTGCTTCCATCATCTTCGGGTCGGGTGCTTCCATCATCTTCGTATCGGGCGCTTCCATCATTTTCAAGGGGCTCGGTAGCGGGCAGAACCACAAACTACATTTGGCTTCTCTCCTGGCAGCCTTAGTAGTGTTAGGCCGCCGCTCTGAGAATTGTAACTTAATCAGTGGTCTACTTAGCCGAAGCTCCCTCCTTTTGTCGCAGGTTATACCCTTCTCTGGATGGCACAGTGGGATCGGGGAATTCTGCCAGTTCAAGTGTCTCTGTATCAGGGTAACAGCTCAGGGATGGTCGGTCTTTGTTCAGGAGCTCTTCTTGGGTGGCCACGTCTTCGGTCATCATCAGGGTTGAGGAGATTTTCTTACAATGGTGTGCGTTCAGCCAGTTCCGCTTCCCTTCCACTCGAAGAGCTGTTCGGGTGGTGATCAAGACTTGCCAGGGGCCCGTCCACCGAGGTTCCAGACTCTTTGTACGCTGGAAGTTTCGGATCAACACGTAGTCTCCGGGTTGGAGGTCCTGCCCGGGACCCCTGGAAGCATCGGGGATGGTCTGCAGCACCTGTTGATGGATAACAGACAGTGTTTTAGTCAGATTGTACAAATAGTCAGACATTAGGACGTCCGGGACGTCGTGAATGGATGTCGGTTTTGGTGCAGACCAAATGCTCCTAGGTCGGCCGAAAACGACCTCGTAAGGGGTCAAATGGTGTTTGGTGGGGGTGGAACGCATTGATAGCAATGCCAGTGGGAGAGCGTCCGGCCATTTCAGTCCTGTGGTAGCCACTATCTTAGCTAGTTTGAGCTTCAGTGTGGCATTATGTCGCTCAACTAGTCCAGCAGATTGGGGGTGGAATACTGCGTGAAATTTTGGTTTTACACCCAACCCCTTCAAGATGAGTTGGATAACTTCGGCTACGAAGTGGGGGCCATTGTCGCTTCACAAAATTCGACAAAGGCCGTAGCGAGGGAAGAATTCCTTCAGTAATACCTTTGCAGTAGCAATGGCAGTGTTGTCGCAAGTTGGATAGGCTTCCACCCACTTGCTAAATGTGCACACGACAACAAGTACATTCTTCAGACCTTGGTATCTTTCTAGTTGGATGTAGTCCATCTGTAGGACTTCAAATGGATGATTGGGGACCCCAAACCCCCCCCCCGGGGTACGACAGTTCCTTTACCAGGGTTGTGTTGCAGGCATATCAGACATTGTTGGACCAGACGTTTAGCTGAGTCTGTGATCTTGTCATTGTGCCAAACTTTGGAGACAAGTTCGGTCATAGGGGCAGATCCTATGTGTGTGGGGGAGTGTGCCATGGTCAGTATGGGGATCAGGTACGAGTTGGGTAACAACCATTTGTTCGTGTCTTTGTCCGCCAGCAGCCTTCATCGTCTTTCAGTCCCACCCGTGCCCATTCAGTCAGTTTGTGTGGTGAGCTGGCCATCTGGATGTCCCTAATAGTTTCCCTAGCGTCCTTCCATTTTTCTGTTTGTGACCTGGTCACATACATGCGTGTCGTTGTCCTATTCTCGGCTGTGGTCTGGGCGGTGATGTCGGCCAGTGCATTCCCCTGCCCAACGATGTCCGTCACCTTTTTGTGTGCCTGGCATTTGATTACAGCAAGTTGTTTGGGAAGGAGGACCGCTTCAGTCAGAGCGGAGACTAGATCTCCGTGTAGGATGGGTGTGCCGTGTGAGGTCAGGAATCCCCTCTCCTTCCACAAGAGTCCGAACTGATGAACCACCCCGAAGGCATACTGGCTGTCTGTGTAAATATTTGCTGTCGTCCCTGCTGCTAAGATACACGCTCGTGTGAGGGCAATCAGTTCCGCTGCCTGTGCAGATCGTTGTGTGATGCGGGCGGTCTCAACTACAGTTCGGGCTGTGGTAACTGCATAAGCAGCTGAGGCGGTGCCATCGGGGAGTTTGATACAAGAGCCATCCACCCATAGCTCTCCGTCAGGATCTGGAAAAGCAGTGTCTCGGAGGTCAACCCTACTTCTAGTCTGTTCGTCCGTGAGGGTCACACAGTCATGTATAGGGGACACATTGGGGTCGTTCTCAGGTAGGGGCAGCAAAGTGGCTGGATTCAGCGTGGTGCATCTTTTCAGTGTGATGTGGGGTGCAAGCAGAGTCAGTTCGTACCCAGTCAGTCGTGCACTAGTCAGATGCTGCGTCTTAGTCTGGTTTAGGAGGGTGTCAACCGCATGGGGCACTAACACCGTAAGGGAGTTCGAGAGCACTATCCCCTCACTTTGTCAGATAGAGATAGCAGCGGCAGCTACAGCTCGAAGGCAGGTAGGCAAAGCTCTGGCTACGGGGTCAAGAGTGGCAGAGAAGTAGGCACATGGGCGTTGCTTGGGGCCAATGGACTGAGTCAGGACAGACAAAGCGCACCCCTCCCTTTCGTGAGTGTAGAGGGAGAAGGGCTTTGTGTAATTGGGGGTTCCTAGGACTGGTGCAGAACAAAGGGCGTCTCATAGTTCTTTGAAGGAGGATTGGCATTCAGGGGTCCAAGGGAGCGGGAAGGGGACATCTTTAGCCAGCAGGGAAAGTAGTGGTTTCACAATGAGGCTGAAATTTGGCAACCACTGTCGACAGAAGGAGGTGAGGCCTACCAGGGAGCGGACTTGTTTCTGGGTTATTGGGACAGGGGTTTCTAGGATGGTCTGTATTCGATCCGGTGTAAGTTTCCTCCCGTCTTTGGACAAGAGATGGCCTAGGTAAGTGACCTGGGGTTGGCAGAATTGCAACTTCTTCTTGGAGACCTTGTGGCCATTTTCCATGAGGAAGTGCAGGAGTTGGATGGTGGCTGTGACTGCAAGTGGAGTGGTGTCGGCCGCTAAAAGGATATCATTGACGTACTGTATCAACACCACTCCATCCGGTAACTGGACTGCGTCCAGATGTCTCTTGGGGGCCTGGCTATAGATGCTGGGACTTTCAGTGTAGCCTTGGGGTGCTCTACAAATTCTATATGAGCGGGCTTTTAAGGTGAAGCCGAAAAGGTAGCGGCTGTCTGGGTGGATGGGGATGGAGAAGAATGCGTTCTTGAGGTCGATTACAGTGAAGATGGTGGCAGTGGAAGTAATCAGAGTCAGAATGGTGGTGATGTCTGAGACTACGGGGTACTGAGGTATAACTACTTTGTTGACCTCTCGTAGGTCGATGATGAAGCGGTACGCTTTCTCATCTCCCTCACCCTGCTTCTTTACAATGGGTAGGACAGGGTTGTTGCAGACATTGCTAACTACTTCCTCTACCACTCCTGCATCTATCAGGGACTGGATGATCTTTACCAATGCCTTCTCGCCCTTGGGTGATACCCGATATTGTGGAAGTTTTGGGAGCACTGCGTCCTGTCGAATAGTTATATGCACAGGGTCGATCATCATGCGTCCTACGTCCGAGTCAGTTTTGGCCCATAGGTACAGAGGTAGAATGTCGAGTAGGGACGAGTCAGCATCAGTGATGGAAAACATACGTCGTGTGGGACAAGGTCTGAGTAGAGTCGGGTTGTCGTACAGAATGACTCGAACTCCGTCTTGTGAACACCTAATAGTAGCTCGGAAATGTTTCAATAAGTCAAGTCCCATAATGGCATCGGGGGTGTTGGATGACAGCAAAAACTTTGTGTCAGTGGTGTTATTTTCTAAGTCAAAGGAGATCAGTGTGGACAAGGGATTAATGCAGGGCGTTCCATCAAAACCTATTGATGTTACATGTGAGCCAGACAAGGGTGCCCTTGGAATCAGTTGTTTAGATAACGCACTACATGTTGCGTCAGTGTCTACCAAAAATGGAGACTTCGTACCCAGGACCTTAGCGGTGACATAAGGACCTTGCTGGTCAACATGGAGCTTGACTGGATCCCTTCCTTGCCCTTGGCAGTCCTATGCGAAGTCGTGGGCGTCGTCGCAGTCAGACTGTTGGTACTGGTTCTGTCGGGGACGGTCAAACGTGTTCGGTCTGCCTGGCCTGTCGTTATTAGTGTCGTTCGTGTACCCTCATCCCTGTCCTATATTTCTTGGCCCACCCGCTACATCTCTTGTGTCCCTATTTTTGTTTGCTTCTTGCAGAACCGGGCACTGGGATTTCCAATGACCAAATCCTTTGCAAAACGCACACTGGTTCTCATCGATGTCTTTACGTCCAGCATAGGGTGCAGATGTACGGTCTCTAGGGGGTGGATTTCTAGGAGCATTCAATTGGTAACTTCCTTTGTACTGTTCCCTTCCTATTGTCACCCCTTGCAATTGTGCGATCATCACCCTTTATTTTAGGTCCTTTATCTTTTTGTCAGTCGCCCTATCGTTCTCATTCTTTTGATGCTCATAGTACTGGGCCATCTGGAGGATAGCGGCAGGTTTGGAGGCCGCCCAACTACTCTCGCTAGTCTGTAGTTTCTGCAAGACTTCCTGCGACAGACCCTTGACATAATTCTGGACAAACAGATGATGCCCGGTTGCAGTGGTCATGTCCTGGCCACTGTAATCGGAGAACACCGTCTCAAACCGGGAGAAGTATTCTGATACGTCTTCCTGGGGTTTTTGGTGGCAGGTCGTTACTATCGACCAGTCCACCTTCTTTTCTGGGATCAAGGTTTTCAATTTCTGGACGATCTTGTCTGGGAGGTTTAAAATGGATTTTAAAGGTTTCTGTCCGGGCTCTCGTTGCCTATCTATGCCATCGAGTTGTGACCAGGTATGTCCGAACAGCTCAAGGTGGTCGACTTTCCGGATTTGCTTCCACACATCAGCTGGCAGGCATAGACCAAAAAACAAATCGATGTCCGCTAGGGTCATAATCGTCGAGCCCAAGGCCGTGCCTAATTCAGTATAAAAGGCAGTGGGGTTCTTTCGTAAATCAGGCAAGGATTTTCGGAAAGTCAGGATGTCTTGCCGATCCCATGGTTGGTAGACCCAGTTATAAACTACTCTCCCTCTCGCATCTTGGTGGTTGATGTCATCATGCATTCCTTGTCCTCTTGGGGGAACCCAATAGGGAGCGGCCTCCTTTATAGGCATCATTGTGTCAGTTTTTTCTGTTTGGGGTTCGGTCGCTACAGGAGTCGTATCGTTAGTTTCTGGGCTCTGTTCAGTGAGGTGGCGGAAAACTTCAAGCATACGCGTGAAGAGGTCCGTCACATCACACGCGCCTTCATCCCCAATGTCCACTTTCCTATACAGAGTCGTTAGGCTCTCAGGACCTTTGTCTTGGTATCGATCCTCATAGGTATTGAGGGTGTGATAACAAAATCGCACAACAAAGTGTCGTCTGTGGCTATTGGCATATGAATTGTACATATCCGTTACGTATTCCTCACTCTCTTTTCGTTCCACCAGTGTCTTTACTATCTTATCGATCCCTGCTCGTTCATCTTTGCTTAATCGGTTCATTCTAGTAGAATCTTTCCTTCTAGCTTCTGGGTCATCTAGTGTTACTGTTTGAGCTGCGTTGAGTACAAGGGGTTCAGCCGGTGCGGAGACCGTGAGGACCGAGGTCCTGGCACTATTCTCACCTGTACTCGGGGGCTGCGGGTGTTGTATTAAGGGTTGGGAAGGGGCGTATGGAGGGGGCATGTAGATGATTGGGGGACCTAGTAATAAATCATCGTTCGCTCGTTGTTTCGAGGGTAACTCAGGGTAGAGCGTAGAGGGTGTTCTAACGGGACACTGGCCCGATGTTTCGGACTCTTGCTTCTGTTTGGCTTCCTCTCTCTCCTTTATCTCTTCCTCTAACTTTTTAGCAGCTAGGTGAGCTGCTTTTCGTAGCTCTTTCTCTAATCTAACTTCGTTTCTCTTTTTCCGTTGCTCTGCTTCTTTGCGCCACATGCCGAGACTATCAAGCATAGTGGGCATTGTCTTATTGTTACGAAGGGCTGTTTCCAGCACGTTTATTTTATCATCATCAAAGGATCCTATCAGCGGCCACTGACTTTCCTGATCCTTTCTGGTACATTTATGCCATAGTTTGCTATAAGCTACGGCGACTAGTCCATATTTAGTGAACATGTCCTTATTAGGGGTGCCTTCCAGTGGAGCTGGATGGTTCATCTCTAATAAGCGGTCCGGGCTGAACCAACTACCAATCAATGGGGAGAAGATAGGCATGACAGATTACAAAGGGGGACAAAGGTCCGCACTACCTATCCTTCGCTACTTGCAAAGACTAGACAGAATATTTCTATTCTACGTTATTTGCAAACAGAGAATATCTAAAAAAGAAAACTTAGAACAATCAATGTTTGGACAATCAATCAATCAGTGGGGAGAAAAATAAGCACGACAGATTACAAAGGGGGACAAAGGTCGGCGCTACCTATCTATGTTCATGATCTACAGTTACCTATGGTAGAAATAAAGGCTTCATCCTGGACCCCTCCCTCTCGATGACCAGACAAGTCAACGCCGTCTCCTCATTGTGCTTCAACACCCTGCGTATGCTTCGCAAGATCTTCCGCTGGATCCCTACTGAGACCAGGAAGACTGTCACCCAGGCACTCGTCACCAGCCGACTAAGGAAACGCCCTCTACGCCGGAACCACAGCCAAGCTACAGAAAAAACTCCAGTGCATCCAGAACGCCTCCGCCCGACTCATCCTGGATGTCCCCCGACGCAGCCACATCTCCAGCCACCTGAGGAACCTGCACTGGCTCCCCGTCGACAAGAGGATCACGTTCCGGCTCCTCACCCACGCACACAAGTCTCTCCACGACCTGGGCCCCAAGTACCTCAACGACCGCCTGACCTTCTACACGCCCACCCGCCAGCTACGGTGCACCAGCCCCGCCCTCGCAGCCGTACTACGCATCCGAAGAGCCACCGCCGGAGGAAGATCCTTCTCTTACCTGGCTGCCAAGACTTGGAACTCCCTCCCCATCCACCTTCGGCTGACCCAGGACCATCTCGCCTTCAGGAAACAACTCAAGACCTGGCTGTTCGAGCAGTAGCATACCCCTCCCCCCAAGCACCTTGAGACCCTCCCGGGTGAGTAGTGCGCTATACAAATGGCATGATTGATTGATTGATTGATTCTCATATACAGGATATTCACCTAAATTAAGAACATACAGTCTTCTTAACCGACTGTACTTTCTTACACAATTTGCATTAGAAATGATCTTTTTCTCATCAAAATCAATAAAATACAAACCAGATAATGTTCTTACTCAAGACAATGCAACATATGACATGCCTTCTTTAACCCTTTCAGTGCTGCGCACGTTCAGCGGACATCGCGTGCACTACCTCGGTAGTGCTGCGCACGTCAGCTGAACGTCGCGGCCCCGCCCGTGCAATACAACGTTCCGCACCAGCGCGGAACGTTCAGCGCAGCGGAGGGGTTAAACACTGTACTTCCAATATTTACCAAAGCACTGTCTACACTTGAACCTTGAGATTTATGAATAGTTATTTCATATGCTAAAGAAAGAGGAAACTGTTTTCTTTGAACATACAAGTCTTTTACAAGCAAACAATTAACAGCACAATGTCCAATCTGTTTTGCCTCTTCAATCAGATCAAATTTTAATCTTCAATAATTCAATTCCATCTCTGTTCTGATAATTAACAAAATCAACAACTTTTCCCATTGCTCCATTTACTAATCCTTTTTCTAGATCCAAATTATGCAGTTAAATTACCCAACAGTTTACAAATACATATAAAGTATTTTCTAAACCAGAAGTCTTAGATATAGACTTTTCCAAAGAATCCAATTTTGACTGTAATTTCTCTGAGAGAAGAATAGTAAATCCTTTGTGTTCCATTTCATCTATGGCGTCCATTTTCACTATTGGTTGTTTTTCCAATTTCAAATGTTTTTAATTTGCCTAATGCCAACACTGCAAGAGTGTTGGCATTAGGCAAATTAGAGACTTATGTTCTCCAATTGTTTTGTACATTATTTCAGGTGCTATGTTTTCATTTTCAAACATGTTCGATTAGTAGCCGACTTTGTAAAGCTTCTTTACCATATTTTGTCAAAACACCAATTCTTATATCTTGAAGAATATTTCCATATTATTCATCGCTTGCTTGTGGCATATTGTTAATAAGTTCTTTATATTCAAAATAAGACCAAATGTTAAAATGTTTAATACTTCCCAAAGATTTCCTGGTGTCTTCATGGACAATTGTTTTTAAAACTGGTTGTCCTTTCATAGTAGTAAATTGTAATAGATAACCGAATACAATTACATGTTTTCCTCCAAACAGAACATCATAATCTGTTTTTAAAATATGTTGCATTCTTAAATGCACAAAGACAAACATTAAGTTTGAGACCATGCTCACCTCATCAATGTTTAGAAGTTTTATTTTCGTGAGTACACGAAAAACTTCATAACAAGCTTCTCCACATTCACAAAGATCTGGGTTTGATGAGGAACATGGCGGCCGCCAGCTAAACGGCCGCGGCTCGGCTCCTGGGATGCAAGCGTAAACGAGCTCTAAGCCACCGGACTCAGCAGCGGCTTACCGCATTTTGTATGTAGCGTCGTGGAGGAGGTTCGGAAGGGGAGGGGATGACATTGGACATCGAGCAGCAGTACACCAGAAAAGCGGCGGACGACCCCCCGCGGATCATCCGAATCAGCCTCGGCGTTCTCAGCGGCTTCAGCGACATCAGCGGGAAGGTTTGGAGTACGAGGTGGGAGGAGGCGGCTGGTGCGTGGAGGAGGCGGGACCCAGCCTTCAGCTTCCCCGGCTTTCCCAGTGCACTCCGGGTGCCGTGGAGGGGAGGCCGGTTGGAGTGGAAGCGAGGTTCTTGGGATAGGAGGAGGCTGCAGCAGCAAGGGGGGTAAGAGCAGCGTTTTTAGCGCTGCCACTACAAGCATTTTGATTCTGCCTATGATATCGACCCCCCAACCAATAGCTACCACCGTAACTGCTTTCATAACTGTGAGAATTGCTGAGGAAGCGAGAGTTACCCCCGTGGAGGAGAAAAATCGGAGGTATACTTTGAAGTACAGCGTGGGGAGAGGCCCTTATGAGTCGATTGTACACGTAAAAGGAGGTGCTACTGCTTCGTTGCAGACAGGATGGATGGTGATGCTGCTAACCCCTTGGGGGCCAAAGAGAGGGGGGCGTACGATCAAATCAAAGTAGAAATAGTGGATGACACCGAGGGTCGGAAGGGAGGTTTTGCCCCGGCACACACTCAGGGCGAGAAGGTCAATAGGTATGCATTAAGGGCAAGGCTCACAAGAGACCCCCTAAAGGAAAGCTGTGGATATCCCATCCGTGTGTCCCCCCAATCTCTTCTGTAAAAGCCTGTAGTAAACAAGGAAGGGGGAAAGCGTGCAGCCTGGATAAAGACCTAGAGGATGTCAGAGTAAGAGCGTCGAAAAGGAAAGTTAAAGCTAAGAAAAGTGTTCCATTATACACCAAAGTTACCCCTTCGTTAAAAACCTACTATAAAGTAATGGCCACCAGCACTTCCCAGACCCCATCCAAAGCCTTAAAGCCTTTAAAAGCACAGACGCCCCCACCTGCACTGATTAGTACCCCCCAAAAGAGTGTCACAAAACAGGGAGCAGGGGAGGAGGAGCAAAAGAAACTCTCCCCAAGGAAGGGGGGGTGAACCGAAGAGAAACCTTGCTGGACCCCCCGCTGAAAACCAGGACGAGGCAATTAAAGTTGACATGATGGATGCGGGGGAGAAGTTGATGCGGAAGAAGAAGGGGGGGGCCGAGACTGTTGCAGTAAGCAATGTGACCGTTCATTCCGATGTAGTTCTATCACATAAGTACTCTGTGCTGATAAATCGTAATCCCGAAGAGGGGGTATTCCAGCAATCAAGAAACCAGCATTCCGGAAAACAAGTGCCACATCCCGAGTCTCAGAAAAATCTTGCAGGTATTAGTGTTAATAAGCCAGCCATTACCAACTCCGATGTGACCTCTTCAACTTTGGCAGATATCCTTCTGTCTATGTAGGAGGAAATTTCGAACAGGTTCACAGTCTCGCAAAACAATCAATCCGAGCTGGCTAGTCGTTTTTCAATCTCTGAAGCTAACCAGGCAGCAATCCAGGCCTCATGTGAGGTCTTGGCTAAGAGACTAGATGATGTTACGTTAAAGACTGAAGTATTGGAGCAGCAACTACCACTAATAAGGGAATCGTACATGCCACCGATGAGGTAGTGGCAAAGTTAAGTGCACAGAATCGAGAACTAAGAGAAGACGTTGAGAGGTTGGAGAATCACTCTCGACGGAATAACTTGAAAATACTTAACGTACCAGAAGCCATGGAAGGAGCTGATTTGAAGGGCTTTGTGATATCATTGATAAAGGGGACTGTTCTGCAGGGTGACGAGACAGTGGATCTAATGCGAGAAATCCAGAGGGTGCATCGAGATCCCTTTCGGAGAAACCCTAATAGGCAGAAACCTAGGAAAATGTTGGTAAATTTTTTAACGTACACTGTGAAGGAGCAGATTTTGTCATCAGCCTTGAAGGAAAAAACAATATCATATAACAGCTCTAACCCTTTTAATTTTCAAATAAGGTCCGACATCTCCCATGTGACAGCAACCAGACAGTGGGAGCTCGGGAGGAGGTTGGATGAGCTGAACGGTCTGGGGGTAAAGGCACAATTAAAGTTCCCTGCTCATTTGAGGGTGATGTGGAACAACCACATGCACCTGATAAAAACAGGAGAAGAAGCGGACAATCTAATTCTGAAGATTAGGAAAGAACAGGGATCAAAAGGTAGCGAATAGGTGGGGATTAGGTGTGTAGGATCCCCTGCTCCAGTTGCAACTCGCTGCTCGGCTGATAAATATATGTTAAAACGCCGCAATATTGAGATTGAGATCGTTAAATGATAGAGCATTCGCTGAATAATTTGGAAATAAAAACTGCATCCAGGTAATGGAGCCTAGCCAAATAGGCTTAGCCTACTGGAAGGGTGGGTTCCTCGGGGGGGGGGGCAGAGCACAGGGGGAGGTTGTCAGGGGAGGGGTTACGGGGGGAGCACTTGGGTGGGGAGCATAGGGATAAAAACCAAAAAAATACTCATCTTGCTAGAGTCAAGGAATTAAGCCTGTTAGGGAATTGGACTAATAATGGGCGATCATAGGTTAGGGAATAACCAGATCATTTTTACCACCTGAAATGTGAATGGGTTGCGGTGTCCTCGTAGGCAGAGACTTATCCTCAAAAATTTGGAGATGTCAAGCGCCCAGATCTGTCTACTACAGGAGACCCATTTGAGTTTTGATGAAAGTCGATCTGTTTTTTCTAAAACCAAATGGGTAAAAGAGTTTGAGGTATCCCAGCAGACAACGCACAATAGAGGAGTGGCCATACTAGTGAAACAGGGTGTCTCCGCAACAATTAGGGGGGTCCATACGGATACGTCTGGAAGGTGGATAGTTGTGAAAATGATGCTGAATAATATCGACATAGTATGTGCCTCCTTCTATGGACCAAATGTGGATGGCCCTTCCTATCTCTTGAAGTTGCAATCCATATTGATGTTAGAGACACCACCTTATATCCTGGGAGGGGATTTCAATGTACTATTGGACCCTATCAAAGATAGGAGTAATGCGAGTAAATATGTAGCGCACCAAAGATATGACGTGCTCTGCGGAATATGATGCATGATCTGGACTTGGAAGATGTATGGAGAGCTAAACAGGGTCCAGTCCAGGGGTATACCTTTTATAGTAAGAAGTCAAAACATGCCTCTCGGATTGACTACATTTCCATGGATAGACATTCAATTAAGGATATCAAGACAATAGAAGTGAAGCCCAGCCTCCTCTCAAACCATGCCCCCCTGCAGTTGGTATATGTGAATAGTGTCACACAGATGCAGTCCAGATGGACATTAAAGAGGGCTATTCTTTCCTGTCCAGAGACAATACAGTCTATTAGGGCCTTTACCACAGAATGTTTCTTATTAAATATGGGGTCTACAACCATAGACTATATTTGGGACGCCTATAAGGCCGGGCTAAGAGGGAAGCTCCATGTAATCAGTTGCACTAAGAACAGAATAGAGGCGGAGAACTAAAGAAAATAGAGAACAGAATAGGGCAGCTGGAGCAAGATAGGATTAATGTGTCCAGTAGGGAGCATGAAAGACTTCACCAGATTGAGCAGGAGCTAGAGGTGGCAAAACAATCATATAGAGGGTATCTAGATGCTAAATGTAAAGCGCAATGGGACTCAAGTAGGATGGACAATTTCGAGTACGGTGAAAAGGCAGGAGCTCTATTAGCATGGAAGTCTAGAACTGATAGGGCTAGGAATGACATCAAGGAATTAATAATAAACAACAATGGGGAAACATCAAGGAAAATAGAGGACATGCAAAGCTGCTTCCTCTCCCTATTCACTGATCTGTATAGAGAAGATGAAAATCTGCCCACTGTAGCCCTATGTACATGGCTAAGTAATAAGAATCTGTGAAAATTAACCGAGGAGGGAAGAGATAGCCTTGATGCTCCTATAACATAAGAAGAAATAGTAGCACAGATTAAAAAATTAAAAAATAAAAAAGCTGCTGGCACTGATGCACTACCTAGTGAGGTATATAAACACCTAATAAATGAGCTCTGTCCCTTTCTAGAAATTATCTTTAACTCTATTTATTCATCTACAGACAGGATCCCAAACTCTTGGAGGGAAGATATATTGTGCTGATTTTGAAGCCCGGGAAGGATCCCCAAAAATCAGGCTCATACAGACCAATCTCCCTGCTAAATGTAGATTATAAAATCTTTGTGGGTATTTTGGCAGGGAGATTGGCCAAATTAATACCTAAATTGATCCATGAGGACCAGAAGGGTTTCGTGACGGGTAGGCACATTGAAGACCAAACACACCTGCTGTTGGGGAATATAGACCTAGCGGTGGAAAAATCAGAACCCTTGGCCGTGGTAGCTTTGGACGTGGCCAAGGCATTCGATAAAGTCTGTTGGAAATATCTGTGGGAAGTCTTGGAAATAATGGGTTTCGGGCAAGTATTTATTCATACTCTAAAGAATTGCCATAAGGGTGCCTCTGCTAGGATCCTTCTAAATGGATCATTGACATCAGTATTTAATATCCAGCAGGGAACCAGACAGGGATGCCCCATTTCCCCGCTATTGTTCAACCTGTACATTGAACCCCTGGCCCAGGCAATTAGGCTTGATACTATCTTAACACCTTTCCAGTCTGGACAGTGTAGTTCTAAGTTAGCCTTATATGCAGACGATCTGATCCTCTTTACGAGAGACCCAGAAATATGGACATCCCCAGGATCGAGGAATTAACAGAGTTCGGGGCACTATCGGGCTACAAGGTAAATAGATCTAAGACCGAGGTTATGTGCTGGAACATAGATCACTGTGTGGTTACAGAGAGTTTGGAGTTTAGATACCTGGGGATTTATGTTGTGCGTGAACTAGATCGGATCCCTAAGATAAATTTAGATAGAACAACTAAAGAAATAGATTGTTTCTTCAATAGATGGAAGAACCTCCCCTTAACAATCTATGGGAGATTGAATTTGGTAAAAATGGTTTTTCTCCCAAAGCTTTCATATTTATTTTCAACTATTCCTCTATCATTTCCAAAGAAAGATATAAAAAAGATACAGGGCAAAATTGGGAGCTTTGTGTGGGGGGACTAAGGGGTCCGCTTGACCTGGAAGAAACTTAGAAGGAGGTTACTAAAAGGTGGGCTTGCCCTCCCTGATATCAGCCTCTATGCAGTGGCATTTCAGTTTAAGAGTCTACTTATGCTACTTGCTAGACCCGATGATTCACCCTGGGGCAAATTGTTGCAAGAAATGGTGAGAGTGGAAGGGGGAAATGATGAATTCATGTATAAATTTGGATCTCCAAGATTTTTCAAGAGAGTGCGACTAAAGATTTTAAAAACAGCCCTAGAGATTTGGTACAGGGTAAGGATAGGCAGTGGGATTGGGTTCTACTTGGAATCATCTTCAATTTGGGATTCGCCCGGTACTCCGGACTGTCTAAAAGACGCCCTGGCAATGCCTATTAGAAGAGCTGGAATTTTGAAATGGAAAGATTTAATGAATGAGGAAGGGATACACCCATGGGAGTATTTGAAGGTGAAGGTAGGGAATCATCTTTCAAGGTTTAAGTACCTTCAATTGGTGTCTTGGTACATAGCGGAACGGGGGGTGATGCGATGTAATGAGGTAGTAGAAAGACTTAGTCGATCGTCCATACCTATTGTAAAGGAAATTTCGGTATGGTACCAACAGCTGTTAAAGGGTGAAGACATGGAGATACCACCGGCTGAGGGGGTATGGAACAATTCTCCACTGGCAACACAGGCAGAGGGCATGTTTGAAACTTCCTTGAAGATCTTATATAAATATGTTAAGCCTGCCTGCCTGAAAAAGAACCACTTCTTTGTAACTAATAGGCTCTACTATACCCCATACAAAATAGGGAAATTTGCCCCTGTCCCTCCACCACAATGTCCGAGGTGCCATGAAGTGATGGCGGATGACATCCATATGTTTGTTGATTGTAAAGAGCTGGACAAATATTGGAAAGGGATAGGTCAGGTATTGTCGGGTCTTTTTAACAGTGTGATGAATGTAAACTCCTCTTTGATCATATTTGGGGATGATGGGGTGTTTTATCAGACAGTTACTTTGAAAGAGAGAGGGCTCCTTCTCTACTTGATCTTATTAGCAAGGAGGGAAATTAGTAGGAGGTGGAAGGATCGCCTCCCCCGAGCAGCGAGGACTGGCTAAATGCAACATTTAATATGGCCCGGTTGGAATATGAAAGGGCAGAGGAGAAGTCATCTAACACCTGGCACCCTCTAATGAGGTGGGGAAGGAACCTAAGATTGATCCGGACACTCCAATGATTACACCATGTCCCCGGTACTAAAGGGGAGGAGGTCTGGTGACCCAAGTTACAGTGTGGTCAGCCTGGTGGCCCACAGAGAGACAGTAAGGCTGTAAATGTTCCACAAAGACTTGACACGGTGAGATGAGGAGTAAAAAAAAAAAAACAAGCTTCTCCAGATAGCTTGTGATATTCCAATTTATTTTCATGTTCAACTGGTAGCATCAGTAATCGATGTAATATAATCCCTTTAATGTTGTGTGCTGCTAACCCAGTTGGAGCAGTTACAACACAAGATAAATGTGATTCAGTGGTTTTGTGTAGATAACTGGTCAAAACTTTAGTTAAGAAACTTTTTCCTGTTCCAGCTTGCCCACTGATGTACATTCAAATAGGTTTAAATGATGTGAATTGGCATTCTTTTTCATGCAATAACCCTGTATCTGTTGTGTCACTTGCTGACATATTTCTTTTTGTTCAATATTGAGTTTTTCTTCTAAGTTTCCCAACGCAATCATATCCTGTTGTGCTTGTTGCATTGCTGTTTCTACTTAATTCATGGCTATTGCTGCTTCATTTTCAACAATTGGTTGTCCTAGTGGATCTCGACTTGTGGAGCAGAACTTTGACTATCTTGAGGAATGTCTCTAGCTAGTTCACCTGCAATAGTAGTTTCTTGTTCAATATCTTTATTGAACATTTGCAGGTAACTTGGAAAATGGTGCATTGAATGCTATCTTTACATGCATTAAAAGAATCTTCATAGCACTCAAAATCTCCAAGTAATTCCATTTCACTACACCTAGGCTTGAAGAGTTGCAGAAGTGTTAAATAGAAAAATTATCTTTTATCTGAAGTTTCACAACTGAGTTTCCTGTGGTTAATAAGATTTCCTTTGCCATGTGTTACATCCACTACATCGAATTACTGCATTTTTGTCTTCATTTATATTTTCTGTAACATTTTTCTTAAAACTGTAATGTTGCAGTACTTCATAGATACATATGTTTTCCAGATGTGGACTCCTTTTGGGATATTACGTATCCAACATATTAGTTTTAACAATATCTGTATTTTCTCTTTCATTCAATGCTAAGCATTCAATTTATTGTAGAGATTTTAATACTTTCAATACTTGATTTCGGGTTGCATCAAGACGTAGACTTACCCAAATGATGGCTCTTGACTTTGAATATAAACTTAAATATAAACTTAAAGAGGTCAACCCATCCGAATATTTGCAGGCTCCAATCTCTTGATGAGAAATCATCTTCAAACTAAAGCTGTACAATTTGTTACTAAGAGTCTTTCAACTCAGTCTTTTCAGATTTTGTTATAAATGATGTAACATAGCAAGCAACAGCAATCGAATTATCTGCAACATACTGGATATCCATGTTTGCATTCCACATTGTCAAAATCACTGGATTGTAGTCATTAATATACTTAGAATCTTCAGTTCTTTTTATGTTGTAAGTATTCTTCTGAGATTTTTGAGTTATAGTATGCCTTACTGCTGACATGAAACTATTGACTGTTTTTTTTTTTAATTATTGGACATGGGAATCCAAATCGGCATTTTGTATAAAATGTTCCCTTTGACATGTATTTTCATCAACAATAGTCTCCACATTGACTTTGAAACCATAAAACCTGTTGTCTTAAGCTGTTTTATCCTCCTTTTTTTGGAATGGCATAGGTAACATACACATAGATTCATCAAAGTGCCATTCTGCGATTCTAAAATTGCGAAAAATAGCGAATCGCAATTTGAAAATCGCAGAATGGCATTCATGAAGAAAAGCGATAGAAAAATGCGAATCACAATCGGTCGCAATTACCGATTGCGATTTTGCCACAATCGCGTAAAATTCGCAGAATCGCCTGTTTCCCATGTTGAAATTGCGATCTCGCAATTAGCAAAATCGCATTTTGCGATCTCGCTAACTGCGAGATCGCAAAAACGGGAAGTCACATTTCGAGCCCATTGATGACATCACAACCAGGAAGTAGGCTTTTCCCTCCCACAAACAGATCACTGAGCCAGCCAGTGGAAGCAGCATTGTGAAGAGCTGAACTACAGTGATTTTGCAGCGCCCCAGCAGGACACATACCACCAACATGTCCCAGGAAGCAGCAGGGAGCAGTGGCCAAGGCAGGAAGAGAAAAATTAAGTTCTCAGAACAAGAACTTGAGCACCTCATAGAGGGGGTCTGCAATGACCATGTACGCCTCTTCGGCAAGGACTCCCGGAGGGTGCCAGAGGCAGACAAGCGCCGGATCTGGCTGCGCATCCGTGCGAAAGTGAATGCAGTCGAGGTGACCCAGCGGTCAATCGACGACTTAAAGAAGCGCTGGTACGACCTGAGAGGTCGGGCAAAGGAGCGCGTTGCGTAGAGGCTTGGGGAGCAAGTTGCCACCGGAGGAGGGGATCCAATTGCCACACCCAACACTCCATTGGAGGACCGTGTCTAGGACACCCTCACACCAGAAGCCTGCGTCGGTGGAACTCAGTTGGACTCGTCCCGACCCAGGAAACAATCACAAGGTAAGTGCCATGCGACTGCGACCCCCTCCCCTAACAATGGCCATGCCTCCTGTGCTAGCAATATGACATCCCCAGTAATGCAGGCCATGCACACCTGAAATGCCCCAATGCATTGTGGTAGTTGTAGTGTAATCATAATTCCCCAGATATCCCAACACAGCCATACCTGTCAAATCAAAGTCATTCCAAAAGCCAGTCAGGGAAAGCAAGCTTGCATGCATGTAGCAAAATCTCATGTGCAAGATACATATCATTAATCATGCACCCTTTCACATCACAGGTGCTGCCGACCAACCCAGCACTGACAGCGAGGCCCTGCATATCGAGGAGTTACCGGAGGACACTGAGGGTGAGGGCCAATCTGACCACCAACCAGGTCCATCCCAGCCACCTGCAGTGATTCCACCACCACCACCACCCCGTGTGGACAGGGCCACCCCTGCAGCCACAGGTGTCCAGCCACCGCCCCAACAGACACCCACGGCAGTTGTACAGGCCACACCACCAGCGGCTAGGAGGCAGACAAGGCGCACCGCCGGAGAAAGATCCCAGTCCAGCGGACTGAGGCGCCAGCAGCGTCAAGCCTCAACAGGCACGGGCAGGGCACTCCATCTACCTGATCCTGGCCTGGCCATTGAACGCCGCATGCTGGCGGTACACCAAACCCAGGCTCGTCACCTGGCAGCGATAAATCTTCAGCTGCAGAAGACTGCCAACAATGTCGGACAGATGACCGCAGCTGTCCATGAAAATAGTCAGCTGCTGGTAGCCCAGCAGAACATGACCCGCCACCGCCACCGCCACCGCCACCGCCAACTACTGGCCCGCCTGTTGGCCTACACCAGGTCAAACCACGTAGTAGGCAATGCTACCTCACAACCATCCCGCAGATCACTTGCCATGCAGGGGCAAATGGTACAGTGTTGCCTGGATGTGGCTAGGTCACTGGAACAGCTGACAGCAGCAGTGCTCAGCATGCAGCCCACTGCCCATGGTGAACCAGGGGGGCTGACGATGTCAGCGAGGTTGTGTCCACCAAAACAGCATGTCCTTGCCGGCGGTGCCCGAACGCCGCTGCAGCAGCAGGCCCACAGCAGGATCACGGGCCAACACCATCCCTCAGGACCCTGAGAGACGACGTCTGTACTTAGGCGCTAGTGAAATTCTGAACACTGTGTGTAGGGCCATGCTGGACACCTAAGCAAGCCCTCTACCCCTGCATGGGGAGGTATGAAGCAATACTGTCCTCATGTGACAACAAGGAAATCAAAGGCCACATTATTGTGCATTAACAATAAAAATGTATGGTCTCACTTAACTCCAACTCATGTCATTATTACATTTGTCATGCATGAGTGCAGTGTTGTGTGAGGGGAATGGATGCACTAGAAACAGTTAATGGTGATGTGGTTGCGGCGCCTGTGTCCTTCAGCAGGATTTTCCCAACGTGCATGACGCACAGGTGGAGGTGGGCGGTTGTCCCCTTCCGACTCACTGCCAGATATCTCCACTGGTATCCTGCGCTTGGTAGCAATGTTGTGGAGTATTGCACACACGGCCACGATGCGGCAGCAGACCTCAGGCGTGTATTTGATGGCCCCACCAGTCTTGTGAAGTATGCGGAAACGGCTCTTCAAAAGGCCAAATGTCCTCTCAATGCAATTTCTTGTACGTATGTGTGCAGCATTGTAACGCCGTTGCTGTGGTGTGGCAGGGTTGAGGTATGGGGTGAGGAGGTACTCACGGAGACCGTAGGTGCTGTCACTTGAAGGTAAGGAGCACAGGGTGAGTGCCTGTTCTGCGCAGATACATGATCACAGTGTACTATTTGGGGGCATGTGTACTTACCTAGTAGGTGTCCTTCGAAAAAATCTCCCCTGGCCAGTCGTGTGTGCATGCCGCTGTGCCGGAATATGAAGGAGTCATGTGTGCTCCCCGGATATTGTGCCACTATGTCCGTGATGATTGTCTTGGCGTTGCTCACCATCTGGATATTGAGGGAGTGGTATGACATGTATTCCGTTTGTGCTGGTGGGCAGATGTGGATGTGGGTACAGTCAATGCATCCTATTACATGTGGGAATTGCGCGATGTTGTAGAACTGTAGCTTGGTGTCATTCAAGTCCTGTTGGGTGGTCGGGAATGAGATGTAGTGGTGTAGCCGGCTCAGCATTGCCTCCAGGAAACTCTTTAGGCCACGGGACACGGTGGGCTGGGATATCCCCCCTGCAACAGCGACTATCCCCTGGAAGCTTCCGGAGGCCAGTAGGTGCAGGCTGCACAAGACCTGGACATGGGTGGGCACGTCATTGGTCCTCCTTGTTGTGTGCTGCATCAGGGGGCCTAGGTCCCTGATCAGCTTGATGATCATTGCCCCATTCAGGCGGTACTTAGAGTAAATTTGCTCATCAGTTTGGCCCAGAAGGGTGACCCGCTGGCGGAATATTCGCTCCTGGATCCTGCGTTTGTTCCCTGCTGCTCGCTGTAGCCTTCGCCGCCTGACCACCTTGTAGAGTCCTGGCATTGTGAGAGTCCTCATGCTCCAGCTGGGTATCCTTAAGTGTGTTTGGTCAGGCCTGCACCTGTTGGTAATTTGTTAAAGTTATTTTTTTTCCCTTAATGGTTACCACCTGGTTTGGGTTCTCCTTAAATTGCGCAGCGCTAATAGCGATTTTCGGGTTTTTCGCATTTTGCAATTTTTCTTGAATAGCGATAGCGATTATTTTGCGATTTTGCTAATCAATTCGCAGAATCCATAGTTTCTCGCTATTTCCGAATCGCTAATGGCCTTCTTCCTGATTCTGCAAATTACTTTGCGAAATCGCAATTTTTATTTTGCGATATCGCAATTTGTGAGTTTTCACTGTCATGAATTTCTTTTCTTCAATTTGCGATCGCAATTGCTGATTCGCAGCGATTGCGATCGCAATTTGGCTTCATGAATCTGGCTGATAGTCTTCTATGAAAGACAAAACAGTTTCATCAGAATCGGTTCTAAATTTAGGTGTATTCTTGATCCATAATACCATGTATATATGAGGGGCACCTCTGGCTTGGTACTCCTTTCTCCAAAAGAAATCAATAACGTCTGCAAAAGGTGGATTATTTTTATTGTAGATAAAATACATCATAGCTTGAAACCTATGATTAAAATATCTGCACACATTTACAGGATCCAAAGAACACAGTTCTCCAGCAGTCTTCAAATCAATGTTTTTTACATTTGAATTTGCTTGTCGTAGAAATTCGAGTAAATCGCCCTATGCGGAGCTAAGCGTAACTAACCACGTAGGGGTTCCTAGGTTTCTTAACATACATTTAAGTTCTCCGACGATGATACGAATACTCATTAGTACTACATTGGCATGCCATCAAATTAATTAACTGATATTCTAAATGATCATCTCTTTGTTGAACTTTGTCCAAAACTTCCTTTGCAGAAACATGTGTAAGATGAACTCCTGTTTTTAATATGTGGTTCACTGCATATGAAAGTCCAGACAAGTCACTTTCAAACAAAAAGTGGGGAAGAGTTGTGAAAAACAACGAGCTTCTAAACTTTTTTCCCATACACTCATCGGAGTTCCCTTCGCTCTCTTCAGTTGGAATAATTCAAAAGTGTTTCCTATAATGTCTTTTGAATGTAGTGGATGTATTCTCTAGTGTTCATAAATTTCTTCACTCCTGGAGTTGTCCACTTTTTCTATTTGGCTAGCTGAACTTTCTCTATCATCTTCTAAAGATATTTCTTGTTCTTCCACATATACATTTGTATAATAAATATTGTTATATAGAAGATATAATGTAGCCTTTTGAAGTATGGTCACATCTACTAACTCTTGCCATATTTTCCGACTCTTTGTTGGTGCACCATTAACTAGAATAACTACAGGTTCATTTTCCTCTCTCTCTATACCAACAGTTTCATTATTCTTCTTAATATCTAAAGGTAAATATACAACTCTTCATTTTGAACCTCTTTGTAAATCTGTTTTAGGTTTCATACGAACTTTAGCCTGAAACGGATGCATAGAGTGAATAAGAATGGACTCATATGTATTTAGATCTAACAGTTCCAGAGGAATATCTACCAACTCTAGGTTGTTATGTTCAGCTCTATCTGGCATTTTGTTCTTTTCTAATTTGTTGTAACAATATTTACATATATATTGATCACTACCCAACTCAAAAAGACCTTCCACCAACAAATAAGCACAAAATTGCTCCCACTTACCTTTTTTCATTTTCACATTTTAAATAAACATCAACATTCCTAGTTTGACTTCTATAGTGAATATGTCAAAAACAAATACAAGCAGTTTGGTTTTTCACAAGAAAGTACCTTTCAACTTTGTAATTTCTTCTACAAACTTTCACCTCTTCTTCAACACCTACACTCATCAAACACTCACTTTCTGTACACTCCTCTTGTGGACCAAAGAAACAAAAGTGTACATCATCGGCAACTTTTTTTACATCCAGTATTGAACCATGCAAAAGAGCTGTGTTTATTTCACTTAAAGATAATGCAGGACATTTTACGTAGTACAATTTTCTTAGTAACTTCCACATTTCTGAATGATGGACTGCTAACATTCTTAAATGATGAAAAGTACACACTTTTCTTGAAAGACAAGCTAGGGAATGACCCTGCAAGTTACTATATTTTCTCACTTTACAAGGATCTAGTCCGGGCAACATCTTAATCTTATGTTTAATACTTTTTTTTACCATAATCTCGTAAGAAATGAGGTTATACATCAACAGATTCTTGTCATATACTACAAACACTACTGCAATCCCACTTATACACTGGAGGTTGTGCATGTCTCCCTTGAACTTCTTCAGCTATTACTTCTTCCACATTTGTAGGAACCATCTTTTCTTTTTCAATTGAACAACCATTTTTGACCTCATAACAATGAACACGGGTATCAACTGCATGAACTAATGTATTTTGTTGAAAATAGCTTTCTTCATTAAAAAAAGGTTTAGGATTAGAAGTGTGCTTCCATTCTCCCAAAATTATTTTGCAAAATTTAGTTCTATTAACCAGTTGTTTTCTTTTACTTTTCTCCTTTATAAAGTGCATTGTTTAATTCAATGTTTTCATTCTATTCAATACTAATATAAACAATCTTCTTTTCAATTCAAAAGTCTTTTAGTCTACACTTTCAATCAATGGTTTTTTCTTGTAAAATGGTGATCCTCAGTTATATTTTTGCAATCTTGCAATACATTTTGTAGTACTATACTGTTATACATTCGCTTCCTAATGTATTTATATTCTTTCATCCTTCTTACAACATAGATTGTTTTATCCCATACACTAATTTTCCATTAATTTGTCGTTTGTTTTGTTTCATTCTGATTGGCTATACGTTTCTTTCGCTTTTTCCCATTTTGAAAATTCATTACATTCTTTAAAAGTCTTTTAACAAAGTCTTTAGTTCTCTTACAGAAGATTTTTTCTTCAACATCACATGTTGTACTTCATCTAATTTCTGCTTTTCTCTCTCCTTTAAATACTACTGTTTTTTTTGTTGTCTTCTTTTTTGCACTTTTCTTGTCATACTGTATCTTTTTTAATAATTATGGAGAATATCTGAAAAAAAGTGTAAAAACGTTCGAAAATGTATTTATATTTATTGAAATAATTATATTCAAATATTCCTATCTATAAATAAAGAAATACATTCAATTTAAAAGGTATAGACATATGAATATATGATTTTCAGAATATAGTGAGACTAACAGCTGACACATGTCATAGGTTTTTGCTATATATTTGCCTATGCCCAACACCCTGAGCATTACCAGAATGGTGAAGCAGCACCACAAAAGTGAGGTTTAAGCCATGTTAGGAGCTGGATTAGTTATTAAACTACTTTGTATGAGTCTTCACAAAAGCTCACTTGGGGTATGCACATAAATATAGGTGTGTGTCTGAATTGTAAATACTTTCTAAACCTCTCTTGCTTCTTTCTACACTCCTCTTGCTTCTTTCTGCACCGCTCTTCCCTCTTTATGCACCTCTCTTATTTCTTTCTGTATCCCTCTTGTCTCTTTTTACACCCCACTTCCCCTTACTACATCTCTGTTGATTCTTTATGCACTTCTCTTATTTCTTTCTGTACATCTCTTGCTACTTTCTGCCGCCCTCTTGCTTCTTTCTGCAAACCTCATGACTCATTCACATCCCTCTTCCTGCTTTCTGTACCCCTCTTACCTCTTTCTGCACCTGTTTCTTCTTTCTGTAGTTCTTTAGTTTATTTCTGCACCTCGTTTCTTTCTGTATCCCACTTACCTCTTTCTCTACCCCACTTTCCCCTTTATGTATCTCTTTTGCTTCTTTGTGCACTTCTCTTACTTCTCTCTTTACCCCTCTTGCCTCTTTTCTGCACTGCTCTTGCCTCTTTGAGCACCTCTGTTGCTTCTTTCTGCACTTCTTTTGTTTTCTGCACCACTCTTCCCTTTTTCTCCTCCACTGTTCATTCCGTCTGCACTTCATTTGTTTCTTTCTACACCTCTCTTGCTTCTTTCTGCACCCCTGTATCCCTTATGCCTCTTTCACGACCCTCTTCCCTCTTTCTACACCCTTCTTGCATCTCTTACACCTTTGTGCCTTCTTTCTGCACTTCTTCTGTTTCTTTTTGCACCTCTCGTTTATTTCTGTATCCCTCTTGTCTCTTTCTCTACCCCTCTTCCCCCTTTCTGCATCTCTATTGCTTCTTTATACACGTTGCTTGCTTCTTTTTACACCTCTCTTGCTTCTTTCTATACCCCTCATGCTTCTTTCTGCACCCCTCCTCCACCTTTCTGTATCTCTGTTTATTATTTTTGCACTCTCTTGCCTCTTACAGCACCTCTGTCCTTTCTTTTTGCAACCCTTAAGTCTCTTCCTGCACCTCCTTCCCTCTTTCTTCTCCCCACTTGCTTCTTTCTGCACATCTGTTGCTTCCTTCTAAACCTCTCAAGCTTTTTTTGCACCCCTCTAGACTTTTTCTGCACCCCTTGTGCCTCTTTCACTTCCCTCTTTACACTTTCTGCACCTGTTCCTTCTTTCAGCACACATTAAAACTAAAGAAGCTACACATCTCATTTCAAGTAGAGACCTAAAATCATGCTGTTTACTTTATGCAAATCTTTCACAGACAAATATAAAGCAGCAACCTATTGCATATGTATGCTGTAAGTGTATCCATCTTCCTAAAAGCATCCATGCATATGTTTGTACACCACATAAATGTAGGTGTCTATGAACATATATCTCTACTTACTCATAGTCTGATATGTGTTATCCATCTGAAAATGCTACATGTGTAAAACACAATAATACATCTATTTCTATCCTTCTTTTATATAGGGTGCACTACTATAAGGTACTGACATATGGATGCACAGTTTGAGGAAGATGGTGAGACAAACAGCAGAGACATGTCAAAGATTGCTGCTTTGCCCTTAGCTATCTTTAATACCTAACTAGTAGTGGAATAGTGAAGCAGTACCAGTGGAAAAGTGATGTTTAAGATAAGTTCGGTGACTAAGTACTGATTATGGTACTTTGTAAGAATCTGTGGAAAAGTTCACTTGAAGTATGCCACATAAATCTACGTGTCTGTTTGAAATGTAAAGTGCAATCTCTCAATTTTAAAACCTTTATAGTCTTCTAACTGAGGTATATCTCTACTTGCGTATCCATTTTGATACATATCATACATGTGAAGTTTATAGACAGGTATGCATCTATTTGTATATTACCTTTATATATGAATTTGCTAGAAAAAGGTACAGACATATGTATACAATATTTCAGGAATATAGTGAAACCTACAACTGATACATGGAATATATCTGCCTGAGTGATTGCATAACTCCATGGGTAGTGCTTGGCTAAATGTATGAGTGCAATGGTAGTCACTGATTGTATGAGTGCAAGGGTAGTCACTGGGTAATTGGAGGAGAGGATGGATAGTGACTGGCTAATTGCATGAGTGCAAAAACAACTGGTGGCTTGGTGAGCAAAATAACGATGGATTAAACCCCGATCTGTGACGGGGGTGAATGTTTTGCCATTGTGCAACATTCCGTCCATCATCTTGTGTGTTTTGCTGTTCACCCTATGTGGGAAGGGTATGCGCAGACGTGGGTCCCGTGCTCACTATGCCACTGGAGTCAAGCTATCCTGGCTGAAGACGGCTGATAGCCAGAAACCAGTCCTGGGATGCTTGATTCCGATCCAGGGAAGACATGGCTTGGCAGTTCGGTCTGGACTGTTCCCATGAGGCACAGGGTCAAGACTGATTTGCATATGGCCATGTCTGAACTGGGGTGGCTTGGTGAGCAAAATAACGATGGATTAAACCCAGATCTGTGACTGGGGGTGAATGTATTGCCATTGTGCAACATTCCGTCCATCATCTTGTGTGTTTTGCTGTGCACCCTATGTGGGAAGGGTATGCCCAGACGTGGGTCCCATGCTCACTACGCCACTGGAGTCAAGCTATCCTGGCTGAAGACGGCTGATAGCCAGAAACCGGTCCTGGGATGCTTGATTCCGGTCCAGGGAAGACATGGCTTGGCAGTTCCGTCTGGACTGTTCCCATGAGGCACAGGGTCAAGACTGATTTGCATATGGCCATGTCTGAACTGGGGTTGCTTGACGAGCAAAATAACAAAGGATTAAACCCAGATCTGTGACTGGGGGTGAATGTTTTGCCATTGTGTAACATTCCGTCCATCATCTTGTGTGTTTTGCTGTTCACCCTATGTGGGAAGGGTATGCCCAGATGTGGGTCCCGTGCTCACTACGCCACTGGAGTCAAGCTATCCTGGCTGAAGACAGGTGATAGCCAGAAACCGGTCCTGGGATGCTTGATTCCGGTCCAGGGAAGACATGGCTTGGCAGTTTGGTCTGGACTGTTCCCATGAGGCACAGGGTCAAGACTGATTTGCATATGGCCATGTCTGAAATGGAGTGGCTTGGTGAGCAAAAGAAGGAAGAATTAAACCCAGATCTGTGACTGAGGGTGAATGTTTGGCCATTGTGCAACATTCCGTCCATCATCTTGTGTGTTTTGCTGTTCACCCTATGTGGGAAGGGTATGCCCAGACGTGGGTCCCCTGCTCACTATGCCACTGGAGTCAAGCTATCCTGGCTGAAGACGGCTGATAGCCAGAAACCAGTCCTGGGATGCTTCATTCCGGTCCAGGGAAGACATGGCTTGGCAGTTCGGTCTGGACTGTTCCCATGAGGCACAGGGTCAAGACTGATTTGCATATGGCCATGTCTGAGCTGGGGTTGCTTGGTGAGCAAAATAACGATGGATTAAACCCAGATCTGTGACTGGGGGTGAATGTTTTGCCATTGTGCAACATTCCGTCCATCATCGTGTGTGTTTTGCTGTTCACCCTATGTGGGAAGGGTATGCCCATGTGTGGGTCCCGTGCTCACTACGCCACTGCAGTCAAGCTATCCTGGCTGAAGACGGCTGATAGCCAGAAACCGGTCCTGGGATGCTTGATTCCGGTCCAGGGAAGACATGGCTTGGCAGTTCGGTCTGGACTGTTCCCATGAGGCACAGGGTCAAGACTGATTTGCATATGGCCATGTCTGAACTGGGGTTGCTTGTTGAGCAAAATAACAATGGATTAAACCCAGATCTGTGACTGGGGGTGAATGTTTTGCCATTGTGCAACATTCTGTTTTGCCATTGTGCAACATTCCGTCCATCATCTTGTGTGTTTTGCTGTTCACCCTATGTGGGAAGGGTATGCCCAGATGTGGGTCCCGTGCTCACTACGCCACTGGAGTCAAGCATCTCCTGGCTGAAGACGGCTTATAGCCAGAAACCGGTCCTGGGATGCTTGATTCCGGTCCAGGGAAGACATGGCTTGGCAGTTTGGTCTGGACTGTTCCCACGAGGCACAGGGTCAGGACTGATTTGCATATGGCCATGTCTTAACTTGAGTGGCTTGGTGAGCAAAATAACGATGAATTAAACCCAGATCTGTGACTGGGGTGAATGTTTTGCCATTGTGCAACATTCCGTCCATCATCTTGTGTGAATTGCATGAGTGCACACATAGAGGTTGTGTGTATAAATAGCACCTGAAGGCATAGATGACTCATGGAGTAGTGCCTAGGTGAATAGATGAGTGCAACAGTAGGGCCTGGGTGATTCTACAACTGCAAGGGTAGTGCCTGCGTAATTACATGAGTATATAGGTAGAGCCTGTGTGATTGCATGACTGTAGGGATAGTGCATAAGTAGTGTCTAGGTGATTTTCTAAGTGTATGTGTACTGCCTGGGTAATTACATGAGTACAGAAATGATGCCTGGGTGATTAGAAGAGTGCAAGGGCAGTGCCTGGGTCAATATATAAGTGTATGGGTAATGGCTCAGTGATTGAAAGAGTGCTTGGGTAATGCCTAGGTGATTGCATGAGTGCAGAGGTAATGTGTGAGTGATTAGAGGAGTGCATGAGTAATGTCTGTGTGATTGTATAAGTGTAGAGAAATGTCTGGGTTTTTATATGTGTGTAGTGGTAGTGCCTGGGTGATTGGAGGAGTGCACAGGTAGTGCCCGGGTGATTTTATAAGTGAATGAGTACTGGTTGGGTGATTGGAAGAGTACAGGGATACTGCCGGAGTGATTTGAAGAGGGCAAAGTTAGTGCCTGGATGATCAAAGGACTGCTTTGGTAATACATGTCTGATTGCATGATTGCAGATATAATGCCTTGGTGTTTGCATAACTGCACAGGTAGTACCTAAGTGATTGCAGTAGTGCAGGGGTAGTGTCTGACTGATTGCATAAGAGCATGGGTACTGGCTAAGTGATTATAGGAGTGCATAGATACTGACAGGGTAATTGAAAGAGTGCAAGGGAAGTGCCTGGGTGATTGACACAGTGTATAGCTAATATATTGGTGATTGCATCAGTACAGGGTTAATGTCTGGGAGATTAAAGGTGTACATAGGTAACACCTGGCTGATTGCATGACTGCAGGTGTAATATCTGGAGGATTGCAGGAGTACATAAAAAGTCACTGGGTGATTTTATAAGTGCATGGGTTACTTTGAATCCAGTCTTCATCAGCCAGGCTAGCTTGAATCCAGTGGTGTAGTGAGCACGGAACCCACATGTGGGCATACCCTTCCCACTTAGGGCTACGTATGCAAAAGAAACAATTGATGAACGGAATGCTGGACAATGCAAACATTCACCCACAGTCACAAGGATCTGGGTTTAATCCATCATTCTTTTGCTCACCACACCACCCCAGTTTGGACCCAGCCATATGCAAATCAGTCTTGCCCCTGCTCCTTGTGGGAACAGTCCAGCACGAACTGCCAAGCCAGGTCCTCCCTGGACCGGTAACAAGCATCCTGGGACCGGTGTCTGGGTATCAGTCTTCATCAGCCAGGCTGGCTTGAATGCAGTGGTGTAGTGAGCACGGGACCCACATGTGGGCATACCCTTCCCACTTAGGGCGACGTATGCAAAAGAAACAATTGATGGATGGAATGCTGGACAATGCAAACATTCCCCCCAGTCACAAGGATCTAGATTTAATCCATCATTCTTTTGCTCACCACACTACCCCAGAATGGATCCAACCATATGCAAATCAGTCTTGACCCTGATCCTTGTGGGAACAGTCCAGCACGAACTGCCAAGACAGGTCCTCCCTGGACCGGTAACAAGCATCCTGGGACCGGTGTCTGGGTATCAGTCTTCATCAGCCAGGCTGGCTTAAATCCAGTGGTGTAGTGAGCACGGGACCCACATGTGGGCATACCCTTCCCACTTAGGGCGACGTATGCAAAAGAAACAATTGATGGATGGAATGCTGGACAATGCAAACATTCCCCCCAGTCACAAGGATCTAGATTTAATCCATCATTCTTTTGCTCACCACACTACCCCAGAATGGATCCAACCATATGCAAATCAGTCTTGACCCTGATCCTTGTGGGAACAGTCCAGCACGAACTGCAAAGCCAGGTCCTCCCTGGACCGGTAACAAGCATCCTGGGACCGGTGTCTGGGTATCAGTCTTCATCAGCCAGGCTGGCTTAAATCCAGTGGTGTAGTGAGCACGGGACCCACATGTGGGCATACCCTTCCCACTTAGGGCGACGTATGCAAAAGAAACAATTGATGGATGGAATGCTGGACAATGCAAACATTCCCCCCAGTCACAAGGATCTAGATTTAATCCATCATTCTTTTGCTCACCACACTACCCCAGAATGGATCCAACCATATGCAAATCAGTCTTGACCCTGATCCTTGTGGGAACAGTCCAGCACGAACTGCCAAGCCAGGTCCTCCCTGGACCGGTAACAAGCATCCTGGGACCAGTTTCTGGGCATCACCCTTCATCAGCCAAGCTAGCTTGAATCCAGTGGTGTAGTGAACACGGGACCAACGACTGGGCATACCCTTTCCACTTAGGGTGACATATGCAAAAGAAACAATTGAAGAATGGAATGCTGGATAATGTAAACATTCTCCCCCAGTCTCAAGGATCTGGGTTTAATCCATCATTCCTTTGCTCACCACACCACCCCAGTTTGGACCCAGCCATATGCAAATCAGTCTTGACCCTGCTCCTTGTCGGAACAGTCCAGCCCAAACTGCCAAGCCAGGTCCTCCCTGAACCGGAAACAAGCATACTGGGACCGGTTTCTGGGCATCACTGTTCATCAGCAAGCCTAGCTTGAATCCAGTGGAGTAGAAAAAACGGTACACATGTCTGGGCATACCCTTTCCACTTAGGGCGACATATGCAAAAGAAACAATTGATGGATAGAATGCTGGTCAATGCAAACATTCCCCCCAGTCACAAGGATCTGGGTTTAATCCATCATTCCTTTGCTCACCACACCACCCCAGTTTGTACCCAGCCATATGCAAATCAGTCTTGACCCTGCTCCTTGTGGGAACAGTCCAGCCCAAACTGCCAAGCCAGGTCCTCCCTGAACCGGAAACAAGCATCCTGGGACCGTTTTCTGGGCATCGCCCTTCATCAGCCAAGCTAGCTTGAATCCAGTGGTGTAGTGAACACGGGACAAACGCCTGGGCATACCCTTTCCACTTAGGGTGACATATGCAAAAGAAACAATTGAAGAATGGAATGCTGGATAATGTAGACATTCTCCCCCAGTCTCAAGGATCTGGGTTTAATCCATCATTCCTTTGCTCACCACACCACCCCAGTTTGTACCCAGCCATATGCAAATCAGTCTTGACCCTGCTCCTTGTGGGAACAGTCCAGCCCGATCTGCCATGCCAGGTCCTCCCTGGACCGGTAACAAGCATCCTGGGACCAGTTTCTGGTCATCACCCTTCATCAGCCAGGCTAGCTTGAATCCAGTGGTATAGTGAGCACGAGACCCACGTCTGGGCATACCCTTCCCACTTAGGGTGACATATGCAAAAGAAACAATTGATGGATGGAATGCTGGAGAATGCAAACATCCCCCCCCCAGTCACAAGGATCTGGTTTTAATTCATCATTGCCTTGCTCACCACACCACCCCAGTTTGGACCCAGGCATATGCAAATCAGTCTTGACCCTGTTACTTGTTGGAACAGTCCAGCCCGAACTGCCAAGATAGGTTCTCCCTGGACTGGAAACAAGCATCCTGGGACCGGTTTCTGGGCATCACCCTTCATCAGCCAGGCTAGCTTGAATCCAGTGGCATAGTGAGCATGGGACCCATGTCTGGACACACCCTTCCCATTTAGGGCGACATATGTAAAAGGAACAATTGAGGGCGACACATGCAAAAGAAACAATTGAGGGGCGACAGATGCAAAAGAAACAATTGAGTATTGGCTGAGCGATTACCTAAGTACAGGGGTAGTGCCTACATGATTGAAAGAGTGCAAGGGTAGTGCCTGGGTGATTGAAGCAGTGTATAACTAATGCATTGGTGATTTCATGAGTACAGGGGTAATGTCTGGGAGATTAAAGGAGTACATAGGTAATGCCTGGGTGATTGAATGACTGCAGTGGTAATACCTGGGGGCTTACTGGAGTATATAGGAAGTGACTGGGTGATTTTATAAGTGCATGGGTACTGCCTGGGCGATTTTAGAAGTACTGAGGTAGTTCCTGAGTGATTGGAGGAGTGCAAAGGTAAAACCTGGGAGATCTTATAAGCGCATGAGTACTGGCTGAGTGATTACATAAGTACAAGGGTATTGCCTGCGTGATTTTATAAGTGCGCATTGATAAGCCCACTAAAAGACGCTGGTATATCAACATGGGGAGATCTCTTTTTTGAAGGGGATATGTTCTCTTGGGAACACCTAGTGAGCAAGGTAGGCCCTAGTCTCTCTAGATTAAAATTCCTACAAATTTCAAGTTGGGCACAAGCACAAAAAACTGGGCCCCCTCGTCGCCAACAATCACCTTTAGGAGGAAGTAGCCAATTGGAATCTTCTCTACTTGACAAGCCACCAGCACCCAAGGAGGTCTCCTACTTCTATAACCTAATTTTAGAGGAGATTGATGGGGCATTCCATCTTCCAGACCAGCTGTGGGGCTCTTTATTGCCTACAATAAACTGGCAGGAACTATGGTTAACCTCTTGCAATGTTCTCTGGGATATTGTTAAACCTGCCTGGCTTTGTAGAAACCACCTTTTTACCCTTCACAGGGCTTATTACTCACCTCAGAGGTTGTCCAAATTTTCATCAGGCATACCAGTGGCTTGTCCCCGTTGTGGCCAAGTGGCAGCCTCTGATGCGCATATGTTTTATGATTGCCCACGCCTAACATCTTACTGGCAATCAATAAGCAATAGATTAACATCCTCAATAGGTTCTATCGTGAGTATAGATCTCCGCCTGGCAATTTTTGGAGTAGCGGACAAAAAGCGCAATGCTAACAACAACCTTTTGTTCTACTCAATGCTGGTGGCCCGACGTGAAATCTGCAGGCGGTGGAAAGAAGCTTCTCCCCCGACATTGCATGATTGGTGTTCCTCCATGCAACAAATATCTAAAATGGATCTCTCCAGGGCTGGAAAACCGGATAAAAGAGGTTTTTGGTCGAAACTTGACTGGTCTCAATGACTCGAGCTGTTTTTTTTTTTTTTCCCCCAGTTCCAATTATTACGAAGCCATGACACACTCTCTTCGCTTTATCACTGTTGTCCTTTTCTTAAGGCGAATTAGTGGTAACAGCAATGGTGGAATCTGGTTAATGGCAATCACCTGTCAAATGATGCACAGGGGCCAGAGATTAGTTGAGACAATGACACAGCTGTAGGGTCTCGATGGTTCCGCTTTACGACTGCACCCCAACCAGTTCTGCACTGAGACAGCATGTCTACTTCTCATATCTCTTTTTTCCCTGTCCACGGTACCGACGGGCTAGCCATGGTTGAGATGAGGAACAAAGAAAAAAAAAAAAAAAAGTGCCTATGTGATTACATGAGTGCAAGAGTTGTGCCTGGGTGATTGCAGCAGTGCATAGGTATTACCTGGATAGTACCTGGATGATTAAAAGACTGCATGGGTAGTGCTTGGGTATTTTTGTAACTGCATGAATGTTGGACCTAGCCAAATATAAAACAGCAGTCTATTACATGACTCAACTGTAACTCTCCATATTGTTAAAAACATGCATGCGGGGGCGTGGCCGGGCAAGATGGCCGAGCAGACGTAGCCTGCATCGGCTCCCAGTTCGCGCGCTGTTTGGCAGGGAATATTGGCGGCAGTTCCCGATTGAATCATCCCCACTGCATACCCATTGGTGACGGGAGATGTGAGGCATCGGCGGCAGGTGTCCAGGCAGCTCTTTGTGGTCCCGGGTGGTCCCTACGCGCTGGTTCTGGCTGCCGGAGGGGGACCCGAGAACAAGATGGTGGCTGATGAAAGGCAGTGAGCGGCGGCGACCAAATGCCGTTCTGCAGCAGCCGCGGCTATTTGGTGGACTGCTGGAGGCATCAGAGCAACGGGGACAGTGGCGATGAGCTCCGGAGCACGGGCGACAGCTGGAACCTTGGCGGGCAGTTAGCGGCGGCGAGCTCTCCCATGCCTGACCTCAAGATGGCAGCTGCGAGGCTCCGCGAGGTGCTGCGAGGCCCTGAGAGCTCGCTCCACGGGCCCCCGATCCTAAAGGTGGCTAAGTACATGTGCGGACAGTGCAGCTGGGTGGATCCGCCCCCTGGAACTCTGCCACTGTTGCTGTGACCTGCGAGTGAAGGGGAAGTAAGCGGTGGGGCCCCTCCTGGTATAGCTGGTGCCACGGGCAGCCTCCTGGGAAGCCACCTCGGCGGAAAGTCGGTCTCGGGGTTTTGGCTGCTGATTCCGGGGCGTTATTCCTTATTACAGCTCTGCATTGGAGGACTACTATCGCAGTTGGCCGTATGGGGTCTGCGACTGCAGGCTTCTTGATTGTACCATCTACCCACCACAGGGCGCGTAGCCCCTAACCCGAGCGCCCGCCTGGACGACCTGATCCCCAACGGATGGGGAGGTGGCTCATGCTGAATTCTGGAAGAGGTGCCGAAAACTAGAGTGAGATTCTGATCTATCGCCCCCTGTGACTACGACAAGTCCTGGAGGAGTGACGCTGCAGGGCTTCTGGGCCATGTGGGGCCCCCTCCTTATGCCACCGAAGAAGAACATGAACAAGGGGACCAGCAAGGTGTCGTATTTCTTTGCCACTGCTGACAAACGCGCGGCTCTCAGAGGGGACACAGACAAGGTGACCATGGCCCTCTCTAAAGCAGATCTAATGTCCATGCTCAAAGAATTTAAGACCGTGCTTAGCAATTAACTCTGTCAAGATATCAAGTTCTCCATAGATCAACTACGAGCAGATTTGTCAGAACGATTGTCATCTCTTCAACAAGATGTGGACTCGGTGGGCACTAGAGACCTGGACTTGGAGACGCAACACCAGGAGCACAGGCAACTCGCGGGGGAGTGTCGGGACGATATCCAAGCCCTTAAGGTACAACTGCAGCAAACGCAACTTAAGGCCGAAGACCTGGAAAATCGGGCACGAAGGGAGAACATACGGATCAGAGACCTGGAAGAAGGCGCAGAAGGGCCAGACATAGAAGCCTTTGTGGAAGGTCTGTTCGCGGACATCCTAAGCCCCCAGAAACTTAAGATAAAACAGGACAGAGTACACAGAGTGGGTCCCCCGCAGAATGGTGATCGGAGACGGCCCCGCGATGTGTTGGTGAAGTTCCACTCCTATAAGGTCAAAGAGGTGGTGCTGCAAGTGGCCAGAGCGAAGGATTCCGTCTCCTTTCAGTATTTTTCTTGTGCCATCTATCAAGATGTCGCCCCCTCCACGATGACACGCAGGCAGACGCTGCGGCCTATCACTACTAAGCTGAAGGCGGATGGTATCAGGTACCGCTGGACATACCCTTTTGGTCTTAGTTTTGAGTATCGCAACAAGCGGAGACACATCACCGAGTTGAAGGACGGACAGAGTCTTCTGGGCCTCTCATCAAATGAGGGGGGTCCCTCTCCCGAGGTGTCTGGAGACTCCTCCTAGGGTGCATCATCCACTTCGACTTGGGTGTCGAGCTTGAGAAAAGGAAGACGCTGGCCAAGACTAAGAAGGGCTTCCGCAGGCGTGAGTCTCTTGGGCCCCACGGAGGGGCTCTGCTTTGCCCTGAGCGATCGCACCTATGGTAAAGAGGATCCACAGGATCCGGGGCTTCGGCGAGGGTGAGACTGTATATGCCCCCTGTCTGCTGCAACGCCCCTCAGACTGGCTTTTTTTTTGGTTCCTATATGAAGGGGCAAGACCCTCTACTGAGACTCCAGGGCTGTTAGTGGCTATATGCACTCTTTGTTGGAGTCTTATGCTTTCTCTTTGCCTCTGTTTGGGGGGAAGGGATGACCTAGTCTTCAGGATGGTCGGAATACTTGAGATTATGGGATCAAGGTATGCTGCTCTGCACTATGGCTGAGCCCATCAGGGTGCGTGTGGGCTACTTTACTGCCATGATGATTCTTCCATGAGATCCCGCCGAGGTGGGGCGCGGACTGTGTCGCATGTTTTTTGTTAAACCAATAAACATATCTTTGAAAAAAAAAACATCCATGCATATGTCTACTTTTTTAAATCATCTTCATATCTAAATATACAAATAGATGTATACCTGAATCTTCACATGCATAGCAGACATGAGAATACATTTGCCAGTACAGACATACAGCAATCACAAGACCATGCAGACTTAAACTTAAAACTTGACAGAGTACACTTTACATTTACTCATACAATTTACTCTAACAAATAATATCTCTACAAAAATATCTCAAACCTCACTTTTTTGCGCTGCTGCCTTACCTTTCTACAAGTACTTATAATGTTACACCTAGCCAAATACAAACCAGTAACACTTCACATGTCTCTGATAGAAGTCTCACCATATTCCTGAAGCATACAGGCATATTTCTGTACCTTTTTCTAGCACCATCATATATAAAAGAAATATACTAATAGATGCATACGTGTTTTATACATCTAGCATCTTCCTTTTGATACATAACACATATTAGAATATATCTCCTAGTACAGACTTTCTTCTATCACAACACAATGCATACCTCAAAAATTCAAATTCCAATTTCAAGCAAACACCAAACATTATGCAGCATATTTCAACTGTACCTTTCTAGAGACTTATAAAAAGTACTGTAGCAGGGTTTCTGTTCTCCCACAGAACTGTGCACAGAGGATTGGAACCTCGGCGAATTAGGGTGACCCAAAACTCACCTCAGTACCCAACAAACCCCTTACCGAGCTAGCTACAGTGTCTCATTGGTCATAACAAACTCCCAATGTTTAGACAAACCAGAACATGAACTTATTATACCTCAGGTTACGTGGAACACATGAGCACTCTTTCGTTATACAATCATTTCAAACCAGAACGTGGAGTAAATGAGGACACGTGCACATTTGAAATATTTATTTACTAATGCCATTTTCTCAGACGCAGTATCTTAGATAATACAAGGAAACATATTATCAGAAGCAAAGTTATCAGCATAGTTACTAGTCCATAGAAAGCAAACGGTGACAGCATGTTAACATGCTGTAATGAATAAGGGTTAACAACACTTATTTCTCACCCTCCCTAACTCATAGCTAACAGCTAAGAAGGTCTCTTTGGGTTTTAACAGGGCGGGCCCATACCTCAAGATCCTAGAATGAAGAGATCACATCAGCATACACCAGCTCTCTCGGCATGCAAACAGCATCAAGTGTGTATGTGTGCTCCAAGCAAAGCAATATAAAACCCGCCTAAAGCCTAAAGTTTGCAGAAGCCGCACTTATGTTATGTCTATGAAGGTGCAGAGATCAGACATCATAACAATTCTGTATCGTGTTATTCCTGAAGCTTCAGCACTCTCTGTACAGACATAGTTTATTAAGCAAAGCTGATATCAGAGCAATAACATATTATTCTCATGTAAACCACAACGGGCTACTAGGTTGAAAGCTAAATCAACAATTAAGTGTCGTGTGCAGAAGCAGCAAAAGGAAAAATGGCGTTTAAACATTTAATAAGCCTATGCTAACTTAACAAATTATAAAGATAAACAGTAGCTATATGACAGTACCCTAATCACTAATACCTTATGTCAACATCTTTTAAACCACACTTTTGTGCTACTTCTTCACCATTCTACTACTACTCACAGTCTTGAGCATAACACATAAAAAACAACAACACCTCTTTGTTATACATCATACACCTTCAAATGTGTAAGACATATGGAAATAGATATACAAGTTGAGACATACTTCAGACACACCTTAAAACTTGACAGACTGCACTTTCACTTTGAAAGCGACACCTAAAATTATGCGGTATACTTCAAATGTACATTTCTACACACTAAAACAAACTACCATAATCACTAATCCATCTATCAATATACACATATTACTATACATAATCTATTTCAAACATCATTCAAGTACAATAAAACAAACTACAATACACATCGCTACATTTAATAATATATTTCAAATATCACAGTTCCTTGAATAGTTTTTAAAGTTTAAAAATAAAGCTAATACATAATACACCTCACAAATATGTATCTCACCTTCCAAATTGATTTGTAGAATATGAAATATCAGAAACTCATAAAAGATTTTCTTATGAACACAATCAATGTAATGCACCACTCTCAACAAGGTAAAACCAGTAATGGCAAACTGTCCCTCTCTTTCTCAACAGAAATAAATGTAAGTAACAAACCACATTGCTTCCTATATTATTTCAAATTATGAAACACATTTCTATTGGTTAGACATATTAACCCTTACCAACTGACTTCTAAAAGTGCCTAAACTGAATTTTCTAGAGTCACGACCCCACCGTGCACCATCGCGATGGATCTGCAAATCCACACTGGACTTCAAAAACTATATTACTACTAATATTAGCACTATATTTTAAGAACACACTACTTCTAAACACTATACTGACTTGGGAAATCTTACTTTAATAACATATTACTTATATATAAATTACAATTCCATAATTTAAAACCATAGTAAAGATTCAACCCTTGCTCCATACTGCTTAATCCCAGTTTCCAAAGTAACAGTTTTTGCAACATTCAACTGAACAGGCAGATCACAAGTTTACCATATTTTCAACTTCAGCACACAAGGTTACAAATGCAAACAGCAGGTGTGGTTGACTTTTGCAAAAAGTAACCGTATCCGATCTACTGTACCTTTCAAACATTTTTAAATAATCAATAAGAAACATGCTTGTTAAACAAAATAACATGCACCCTATTTGTGAGTGTACAATGTTCAGAAACAGCCAATCATTTATCTACTTTTCAAAAAAATTCAAAAACAGCATCTTGTCCACCATTTAGGCTACCTCTCATTCTACCAACTGACTACCTCAGCTACAAACATCTTTTCTAACTTCCAGACATCCCTTCAAGATGTTTAGAGTGTGGATTGTTGGACACAGCTATGTTTTCTGGTGCAAACGGTATGCTGAACGGAGAGGTATTGACAAAGACCTAGCTTTACAAAATGTAGACATTAAATAGATTGCACAGAGATGATTAAAGTGGAACCAACTGATGCCTTTGGTTAACACCTTTTTGCATCTCCTACCCCCTGACCTTATGATTGTGCACTGTGTTGGGAATGACCTAGGCACATTGACTGGGGTATGTCTGAAAATGCCAATGAAGGACACCTTTGCACAATTGATGTTGCATTTCCCTCAAACTGTCTTTGTATACTCTAATATATGCCAAAGACAGAAATGGAAGTGGTCAAATCAATTCTGTACACAGATTGAGAATGCTAGGAAGAATGCCAATAAAGCTGTTCTTGCTTACCTCAGAGACCATAGGATAGACTCCATCTATAACAACAATATACGATTTGATATGGAAGACATCTACAGAAGTGATGGAGTACACTTCACAGAACAAGGAAACAGAGTCTTCCTCGACAACCTAAAGCTCTGCATCTGCACTTACATGTAGCTACAACAAACTCATAATAAAAATAAGGACTCGTTTTAGAGCCACCCTATAACACAATAGTAAATCTATATGTTTTTAACACATGCATACTATTTTTACTTTCGCGCACCGTCGCGAATTTGCAAAAGCATGAATTCAATGTACTACAACACAATAGACTTCACAAGTTTAACTTTAAATGTTTAATGTTATATATTTTTAATAACTCTATCAATTGTAATCTTCTCATTAACTTCAACCACACTCCTTTTTTAAAACAACTTCACAAATGCAACACTACAATCTAAATTATATATCTAAATTATATACTACTAAATTATTTATTTACGGAGGAACTGCGAATCTGACGTGACGTCACACAGGGGCTGGGCTGAGAGCCACATTGGGGTCCCACTCCAAACTCAAAAGAAAAAAAAACCACCCCACTTCCAATATTCAAAAATCGCCCGGGGACCCCATCCCCCGGGACATTACCGCTTTCTTTAAAAAAAGAAAAAAATAAGGAAGAAGGGACGCAAGGCTCCCCTTTCCCCTGGCCGCGTTCAGGCCCGGGGAACCCATCCCCCGGGCATGCCATCAAATTATTTTCTTTTTAATTATGAAGAGGGGGACCACGTGGCACCCCTCCTGAGGCCATCATTAGCCCCAGGGACCCCATCTCCCGGGGCTTTGCCTTTGTTTTTAAAACTACAAAAATGTGTCCCTCCTTCCCTGGGCTACTTCTCGCCCCGGGTACCCTCAACATTGGGGACTGCGGGGGAGCCCCAAATGCCCCCGCGGTCCCAGCTGGCTCCCCACCTCCTCCGGAAGCCGGTATTGCTTTTGGACAAGGGGAGCTGCTAACATGCAGCTCCCCTACTCCCAAAAAATTTTTTAGAAAACACTTTTTTGGGCCCTGACACAGGGGTCTGGGTGTTCTACTCCGCCCCCTTTCCTTCTTTTAAAACATTTATTTCACTTTTTACTTGTAAATCGGTTACCGAGTCACAAAATGGCTGCCAACACATTCTGGTTTGGAGTGTTGGCAGCCAATCAGAATGAAGCTCGTGCTCAGAAGGAGTTTTGAATCCTTCTTGGCTCTCAGATATCAATATTTTTAATCTTTTTATTTCTCAGGAACTACTGAACGGATTTACACCATTCCAAAGATTTACCGCAGTACGCCCCAGCGCGAATCAGCATACAAACTATTGATGTGTTGGTACTATGTCCCCACTCGCCTCCATCGGATGTTCCAGAGCTCCTCCTCGACTTGCTGGCGGTGCCAGTGTGATGGAGGGGATTTCCTGCACATCTGGTGGGCTTGCCCTAGCCTCATGCTGTTTTGGAAGGAGGTCCTCAGCTACATTAAGGAGGTGGTGGGCTTCCCGGTCCACTCTACCCGTCCTTAGTGCTCTTGGGCATTAAACCTGTCACGTTGAAAACACGGAATGGAACTTGATCTTTCACTTGCTGGGGGCGGCGAGACAATCCATCTCTGCCCGCTGGAAAAAACCTCATCCTCTCCCCATCGCTGCTTGGTTCCTCCATCTGTGGAATTTCCTGCCCTTAGAAGTCCTCATGGCATGGCTTAACCACACAGACACACGATATGAGCGCATTTGGCAGCTGCTTATACGCCACCTTACCAAGACTGAACATTCTCGTCTAATGCCCCCTTCGGCTGCGAGCCCTGTAGCTTTTCGAGGACTCCCTGGAGCCCTTTTCTATGGGTTAGAAACCAGAATCCCCGGAATGCCCCCTATGGCCCTTCAATCAGGTCTCTCTGCCCCCAACTGTCTCGGCCCTCTCCCTGGGCCTTGTACCCCAAAGTGCATCCAACTTCGGCTCCCTCTTCTCTGGGAGACTGCTTCCTTTGCTTGCTTATCATTTTCCTTTCTGTTCCTCTATTCTTTCTGACTTCTTCTTCTTTCCTTCCTATGTTATCTGTTTTTGCTCTTCTTCAATATGGCAGAAGTTCTTTAATACTATTGCAATATGTGGTATCTTCTGTCCATGTGCTGAGGGTTTCATTATAGCTTGAACACTACCGATCAGGATCCTTCTGGATCCTCAACTCTTGTATTACCCAACTTTTCCCCTGGCTCTCTGGATTCTGGACTGGCTTTTGTAACTTTGTCCCCCCTATGCTTCTCCTAGGCCTAAGTCTTTCGCTCCTGCAGTGTATGACCTGGGAGGGTCCCACGTTCTCTATCGCACTTGTTTACCATACTTTGGTGGTTGGGGGGGTTATCCTGATTGGTCGCTTTTACACGGATTTCGTGCTGTATCACCCTAGCTTATGATGCCTAATTGCCGTTGTTCTTACTATGCCATATGTCTCTATATGCTTGCCTTCAATAAACAGATGATAAACAAAAAAAAAGGTAACTTTCTGAACCAAGATCTACTTTTTTGCAAAATTTAGTGTAATTCCGTTCAGCAGTTCGGGCTGTAGCCGTTTCTAAAGTTCCTATGGAAATTAACATGGGGAAACGCATTTTGGGACTCCCTTTTTTCTCGGTCCCCACTTGACGAATCAAGCCGAAACTTTCAAGACAGGAGCTGATCCGAGTGAACCATTGGTTTTGAAAATTTTGCGAAGATTCGTCAAACGCCATCAAAGATATTGGCAAAAAAAAAACGCTTTTTGAATAGAAATAACAACGTCCTAACTATAACTAACTACTGGTGACCACCAGTAGGTAATATATATATATATTTATTGGGAAAAAAATACAGATTACATATTAAAAAAATGTATCTATTCCATATATAACAAGAGATTTATGTGGGAGGGCCATGTCCAAGATGGCAGATGAGCGAGTTGCGTACCAGCGAGCTCCGCTCGTATCAACATTGCCACCATCCTGAACTCTGATTCCTGCTACCAACTAGGGGTGGGAGGAATTTGCATAGTCGCGCTACGCAAAGTTCCGCGAAACTGCAAAAAATCTCCACGTAGAATTTCGCGAGCTTGCAGAATTGCTTGTGCCGCCAGAAGAATTGTTGTCTCCAGTGACCATGTATATCTGTAACTTTGCCAACGCGCCGAAAGGTGCCTGGGTCCCTAGAGTGAGCTGTCTATCATAGTGGGTAAAGGGTGGGAAGACGTTGCATAATGCTAGTGTGTGTGGGGCGGGGCTTCTACGTGAGTTCACATACCTCTTGTTTATGAAAAGTCAGAGACCGAGCAGAGCAGCAGATGAGGGACAGAGAACATCCTGGTCACAGGAACTATATGGGGATTGCGCTCGAGAAAGTCATGGATGCACAGACCACCATCAAGCATCGCAGCTAATTTTTAACAGTAGATATGGGGAGAAAGCACACCTGCCCAGCCTCGACTGAGTGCACCTATTTATTTAGGCTGATTAATGGGTTACCGAATTTGAGCTTTAACTCGGGCACCTGCTTTATATCTGTATGTGCGTTCCTGTTAAGATTTAATTTTTGTGACAGGAGCATCGTGCCAGAATGAATCTGGCCCATTTGTTTATCCAAGAAGATGCCCCTGTTTTGTGAAGGGCCAGAAGAGTTGTCTCCAGTGACCATGTGTGTCTGTAACTTTGCCACCTCGCTGAAAGGCGCTGGGTCACCTGAGTGAGCTGTTCATCATAGTGGGTAAAGGGCAGGAAGACGTTGCATACCGCGAGTGTGTGTGGGGAGGGCTTCTATGCGAATTCACATGCCTCTTGTTTATAAAAGGTCAAAGACCGATCAGAGCAGCAGATGAGAAGAGAGAACCTCCTGGTCACAGGAACTTTACGGGGATTGCACTCAAAAAAGTCATGGATGCAAAGACTGCCATCAAGCATCACAGCTAATTTTTGACTGTAGATATAGGGAGAAAGCACACCTGCCCAGCCTCGACCGAGTGCACCTTTTTATTTGGGCTGATTAATGGGTTACCGAATTTGAGCTTCAACTAGGGCACCTGCTTTATATCTGTAAGTGCGTTCCTGTTCAAGTGTAATTTTTGTGACAGGAGCATCGTGCCAGAATGAATCTTGCCCAGCATTTATCCAAGCAGATGCCACCATTTTGTGGAGGGCCAGAAGAGTTGTTTCCATTGACCATGTGTGTCTGTAACTTTGCCACCACTCTGAAAGGCGCCGGGGTCCCTTGAGTGAGCTGTCCATCATAGTGGATAAAGGGCGGGAACACGTTGCATACCGCTAGTGTGTGTGGGGCGGGGCTTCTATGTGAGTTCACATACCTCTTGTTTATGAAAAGTCAGAGACCGATCAGAGCAGCAGATGAGGAACAGAGAACCTCCTGGTCACAGGAACTACATGGGGATTGCGCTCGAGAAAGTCATGGATGCAAAGACCACCATCAAGCATCGCAGCTTATTTTTAACAGTAGATATGGGGAGAAAGGCCAGCTGCCCAGCCTCGACCGAGTGCACCTTTTTATTTGGGCTGATTAATGGGTTACCGAATTTGAGCTTTAACTCGGGCACCTGCTTAATATCTGTAAGTGCGTTCCTGTTGTGGTTTAATTTTTGTGACAGGAGCATCGTGCGAGAATGAATCTGGCCCAGCATTTATCCAAGAAGATGCCCCTGTTTTGTGAAGGGCCAGAAGAGTTGTCTCCAGTGACCATGTGTGTCTGAAACTTTTCCACCTCGCTGATAGGCGCCAGGTCCCTTGAGTGAGCTGTTCATCATAGTGGGTAAAGGGCAGGAAGACGTTGCATACCGCGAGTGTGTTTGGGGCAGGGCTTCTATGCGAGTTCACATGCCTCTTGTTTATAAAAGGTCAAAGACCGATTAGAGCAGCAGATGAGGAGAGAGAACCTCCTGATCACAGGAACTTTACGGGGATTGCACTCGAGAAAGTCATGGATGCAAAGACCGCCATCAAGCATCACAGCTAGTTTTTGATGGTAGCTATGGGGAAAAAGCACACCTGCCCAGCCTCAACCAAGTACACCTTTTTATTTGGGCTGATTAATGCTTTACCGAATTTGAGCTTTAACTCGGGCACCTGCTATATATCTGTAAGTGCTTCCTGTTGAAGTTTAATTTTTGTGACAGGAGCATCATGCCAGAATGAATCCTGCCCAGCATTTATCCAAGAAGATGCGACCGTTTTGTGCAGGGCCAGAAGAGTTGTCTCCACGGACCATGTATGTCTATAACTTGCGACCGCGCAAAAAGGCGCGGGGTCCCTTGAGTGAGCTGCCCATCATAGTGGTTAAAGGGCAGGAAGACGTTGCATACCGCTATTGTGTGTGGGGCGGGGCATAACTGCGAGTTCACATGCCTCTTGTTTATAAAAGGTCAGAGACCGATCAGAGCAGCAGATGAGGAGAGAGTATCTCCTGGTCACAGGAACTACAAGAGGATTGCGCTTGAGAAAGTCATGGATGCAAAGACTGCCATCAAGCATCACAGCTAATTTTTGACTGTAGATATAGGGAGAAAGCACACCTGTCCAGCCTCGACCGAGTGCACCTTTTTATTTGGGCTGAGTAATGGGTTACCGAATTTGAGCTTTAACTAGGGCACCTGCTTTATATCTGTAAGTGCGTTCCTGTTTAGGTTTAATTTTTGTGACAGGAGCATCGTGCCAGAATGCATCTTGCCCAGCATTTATCCAAGAAGATGCCACCATTTTGTACAATAAATACTCCACCATGCCCACGAATTCTCCTACGCCGCGGATCATAGAATTTTCGGCAATTCCCGTTCCACGCGGAACACGGAATTGCCAACATTTTGCACATTCCGCGAGCGGAGCGGAATTTACAGCCCGCCCTTACTACCATGGCTGGGGGACCTCCAACGGGAAATGGCCAGCAGAAGAACTGACCCACGAGGAAGGCAGGAAGCGTGGGATGCTAGGGACCCTGCAGTCTTCAACCTCAATTGCTGCTGCATTCTTGCTGAGACAGTGGCAGGCACTCAGCTGAGACAGCAGCAGGATCCTGTTCAAGATAAGCAGCTGCGGGGGGGGGAGAAATTAGCTTAGATGTGCAGCACCAACCTCAAGGGCCAAATAGCGATGCACTGTGATTGAAGGCTCTGTTGCAGCCCCTTGAAATGATCGACTCCAGTGGCCTGCAGCCAAGAGTGAAAGATGACTCTCACAGCTGGAGGCCTAATCTGTAATACCCAATATCCCAGATTCTTCCCCCTGGCATTAACCACAGCACTATATGGTCCTGCTCACTTTCAATATCAGGACAATGCCCACATGCATCCTCTCTTTTCTAAAGGGGGATTATAGGGCCAGATGTAGGTAAATCATATTTACCGACTCTTAAATACCGAATTTTACCGATTCGGTATTTAAGAGTCGGTAAATATGAAGGGGGGAGATGTAGGTATTACAGATTCTGTAAATACCGAATCGTTAAGATTTGGTATTTACCGATTCTGTAATTAAAGATTCGGTATTTCCCATTGATTCCTATGGGCTTTGAAGCCTATAGGAATCAATGGGAAATACTGATTCTGTAATTACAGAATCGGTAAATACCGATTTTAGCAAGGGTGCAGGGGGTGTCACTTTGACACCCTCTAGCACCCCAAAGACGGGCATGTGAGCCATGTGGCACACAGACATGCCCTAAGGGCATGTCTGTCTATCACATGGCTAGGTGTGCATGCACACATGTGCATGCACACCTGGATTCGGTATTTTACCACACAATTGGATTGTGTGGTAAAATACCGAATCTGTAAGGCCTGTGGCACTCTCAGGAGTGCCACCTACATTTGGATATACCGAATCGGTAAAAAATACCGATTCGGTATTTTACAGAATCGGTAAATTTACCGAATAGGTAAATTTACCGATTCTGTAAAATATATGCCCCTACATCTGAAAACCCAAATACCGGTCGGTAACGGCCGAATTCGGCCGTTACCGACCGGTATTTTGGCTTCTACATCTGGCCCATAGATCCTTACCTTTACCCTGCCTAAGATTCCCTGATCTACAGGATATGGATGCCCTTTGTGAGATTTCACTTGCTGCTCAGTGAACAGTGGACAAACAGTAGCCTAGATGCCTCCGAAGCTTGCCCAGGGCATGGACACTGATCACCAGACCTCCTTGGGAGATATCTTGTTGCACCTCCTTTGCCTGCACCTTTAGGTGCTGCTCCTACCCCTAGGAAAAGTCATTACATACTAGACATCAGCAGAGGGCCATCTTTTCTCCTCCTGCACAGTGGCCTCACATCTGTGGTTTCACTGTAAAACAGGAACTGGCCTGGAATAATGGGAAAACACAAGGGCCATAAAGGAGGGGTCAACCTGAGGCTTTGGACACTGTAAGCAGGGATGACCCCTCTCCCCCAGATTCCCCCAACGCGGTCACCACAACACTCATGTAGAATACAAAAAAAGCAAAGCCATCCTGCAAGCAGTCCTAAACGTTAAACATACATTAGAACCTAAGATTGATGTGGTGGCTGCAAGATTGGGGTTGCTATAAGCAGACAACAAAAAGCTAGTGGACCATTTAACGACTAATGAATCCAGCTTTGTGACAATGCGGCCCACAGTTTAGGAGATGCAGGCCCACATCCAGACTCTTTGTGAGGAAATCAACCTGCTGAAAATCAGATGATGTGGAGGGGCACTCTTGGAGGAACAACGTGCAAATAGCGGGCCTACTTGTGCATGTGGAGGGAACCAGCATGGCCTTGTATCCCAAGGACTGGCTGGCCCACACGGTATTTGCTGGCAAGCATGCAACTTTCTTTCTATTGAGAGGGCACATAGGGTTCAGGCTGTCTACCTCCTCCAGGTGCCATCCAGGGCCGGTAGTGGCACGGCTGGTATACTATTGAAATAGAGACCACATTCTGCAAGTCTCCTGCAGCAAAGGGTCATGGAATCTGGAGTACTGTACCGTACATATCTTTCCTGATTGCACATCAGAGGTACATAGGCGCAGATGATCTTTTCTTAAGGTTATGTGCCAGTTATGCCTGATGAATTTTTGGCATTCATTAATGTATCAGGCTTAATTACAGGTGCAAGACGGTAAGACCACCAGATAATTTACCACTCCCTCGGAGGCCTGGAACTTGTTGGAGTCAAAATGGGTGATGAGAGAGTCTGACCGAGCTAGCACAGAGGCTGTATGGCAAACTGGAGGACGTGGTCGATGTTCTTTCAAAGGGTTCAGATCAAGATCCACCATGAAGCAAGCAGCTATGGAACATGCTACAGTGGTTGAAGCTTTGGAATTACAGCCCAGACCACAAGATTGAACACCTTGGGATGTACTCCCAACCCAGCACAGATTTGGAGGACGTCTGGTTTCACATCCATGACTTCGGTTGGCATCATAGGACAAATACCGTTCATGTGGAGACTACTCCTGAGGTAGGAGTGGGTGAGCATATAGAACAAAGGTATGTTGAATTGCTAGGGGACTGTGAGACTTGAAATGGGGAAGCAGGCTGTGATGATGATCGGTGGGGAGAAACAAGAGGGGATGCATAGACTTTCTTCAAGCAACTTGAGTGCCCGCCCTCCATTCCTGAATTGACCAGTTTCATGCACCCCATTTTACAGCCTTTGTCAGGGTTGGGGATTGTTTACTTTCATTTAATGAGCAAGAAGTCAACAAAGTGATGTCCATTTGCAGTGTCTTGTTGTTGGGGGGGTGCAGAGGGACAAGTGGGAGGGTCTGTAATGTTCCATCTATTGAATCATATGGCAGGAACTAGAGATGAAATGGCCTCCGATACAGGATCCTGACTTGGAAAACTAGAGGTATGGCTAATCATATGAAACATTACAGGGTTCTCTCTTACTTGAAACAGCATCATGTACACTTTGCATTCCCTGAGAAGACACTTAATAGTGGCTGAATTGGCACAAATGCTGGCAGGGAACTGCAATGGGGCTGTCTACTTGGGGGGTCTTACTGTGGGTGGTTGCTAGAGTTCCGTTCAGCCTTAAGGCCAATATGGTGGATCGAGAGGGAAGGTATGGGGTGGTGGAGAGTGAGTTGGAGGGTGGTCCCATTTCGCTAGTGGCTTTATATGAGCCCAACACCGGTATTGCCACATTACTTTCAACCCTAACCCCTGCTTTACTGATTAATGGTCAGGCACCATGCATTTTGAGAGGAGATTTTAATTGTGAGCCTGACATCCTGCGCGATCAACCGACCCCTCCCAGGTCAGATACGCAGGCCATGGAGGCAGCACAAGGCCTCCGACAGTGGACACAGGACATGAGGGTGACCGACCAATGGCACTCATTGTACCCGGAAAATACTCTGTCTACACCATACTACAATCGCTTCATACATGAATTGACCTATTTTATTGCAATTCAGATATGACAGATAAAGTGATAGATGTAGAATGTTGAGGACAGACTCTAGCTGATCCTTGTAAATCTAAGTTGCCCTGTAGCTGGGGCCACACACAACCACGAGTACCCACAAGAAGATTGTGACGGAAAGCTTTGCATGCTCCAGCATACCACACAGTGGTTGGGGAACAAATAGTAAGGTATTTTGAGGAGAATGAGGGTACACTAACAGACAACACTTGAGAATTGGATGCTTTTGAGATGGTACTCCATGGGCTCTGCATCAAAATTAATTATGGGGTTAAACAAATGCTGCATAAGAAGCTAGTAGACATACAATAAAAGACTAGGAAACTCAAATTACAGGCCCTCACACATGACCTGGGTGCACAGCAGAGTATCCACCACATGGAGTTTTGAACTCCATGTGGTGAACCCCGCAGACCAATCTGAGCCAATTGGAATATTGAGATTGGTTTATAAAACAACATGTGGAAGGGGACAAGGAAGGGTGATAGCTGGCCTGGCTTTTGCGTGCTGATTCACCACTCACAACGATCGGGGCAATATCTACCCAAGAAGGGGCTGAGATCAATGCAGTATTTCATTCTTACTACGCTAATCTATATGACTCTTCTCATATAGAGTTCTCCAACAGTGATTGTTTGGAATAGAGTACAGCTCCCTATCATTATTGTATTGCAACAGCAATCCATCAGATGGCAAGGGAAAATACATCAAGTGGAATTTTGTGCCACCTATGTAGTAGAACTGGCATCCAGATTACTGACAATAACTGAGACAGAATACCACAAAGGTAGTCTTCTGCCCTCAATGAGAGATGCACTAATTTGGGTATTCTCAAAACATGGTTGAGACCCCTTGGCAGTGGCACCTTATCACCTACTCTCTCTATTAAATCTAGATTATAAAATACTGGGAAAGGTGTTGACCAAAAGCCTACTGCCTTTAGTGCAAGTGCTGGTCCATCAGGACCCAAACAGTTTCATACCAGGCAGAAACATTTCTGGATCTCTGATGACTGATGTCATAGACTGGGGGAAACATAATAAGGTGGAACTTTGGGTCCCATCTTTCGAAATAGAGAAAGCGTACATTATGCTAGGTAGGGATTATCTAATGGAGATGAAACAAAGGATGGGGATGGGACTGGATTTCGACTATTGGTTCAATTATAATATACATCACCCATGGCAATGGTGCATACAGACAAGACAATATCAAAAGTATTGCGTGTATAGAGAGGGACCAGACAGGGGTGCCCTCTCTCCCCATTTATTTTTGCTCTTGTAATGGAACCTCTTGCTTCCTTATGATCACAAGGCCCAGAAAGGGGGGTATTGATAAACACAGAATGGCATATGGTGTCCCTTTATGCCGATGACACTTTGATTTACCTTAGTGTCTTGACAATCAGGAGCAGGAAGCTTGCTTTTTTTATGGAGATGTTATTAGATTTTGGGATGGTGTCTTGGTTAAAGGTCATTTTGGATACGTTTTGTCTCTTCCCACTAATCCAATTACTACAGGAGATCCTCCAAGATTGTCATGTACAAGGCCTGTGCATGGAATTCGCAACCATTAAATATTTGGCAGTTCATATTTTCCACAATGAACCGTATTTGGTTGATGGTAACTTGGGATGGGCATTGGGCATTGGCCTCCATCAGGCAATCCCTGCTATTTTGGAAGGCATTGTCATTGTCACCAATGGAGCAGGTGGCGATTGTCAAGATGCTGATTTTACCCTGCTTATTACACTTTTTAGCCGCATTAGTGGTAATACTGAGAAACCCTTCTTTAGGGAGACAAGTGCTGGTCACAACTCTAATTTGGGGGGGAGGGTTGCCGTCGAGTGGCACTCAGGAAATGATATGCTCCGCTGGAGAGGGGAGTATTGGACAACATATGCACTGAAATGAGCCCCCCCCCCCTTATATGATGCAGAACTACCATTGTGGTCCCTGCCAGAATCAGTGAGGCTGGTAATGTTGTATGACGTGCACCCATGGAGGGAAATGGAGATACGGTTATGGGGAGATCTCATGACCGATAAGGGCCTGAAAACATTTGTATACCTAAGTACTGAATATGGTTTAAGACTGGGGCAAAATGTGATGTTTATTGCAGTATGTAGAATAGCAGCCTTGAAGTGGGTATTTCGATAGGTGATGTCGATCACATTGCCCTGCCTACAGACATTTATTACACATGGTGCTACAAAGGTGAGCCATCACCAGCCTCTATGATGCACTACTACCGCAGGAGGGAGCAACGGTGGACACACTGAAAGAATAGTGGGAACTGCTAGCGGGCTGCAAGATCTCACCTGGAGATTGGGAATGAGTGCTACTGCCCCACAAGATCTGACACTGAGTTGGCCATTGGGGGAAATGTGTCTGCCTCCCCACAGGCATATGGATGTACCCTAAGTGGTAGAACTAGATAATGGCTAACCATATCCCCCTCTACTACACACACAATTTAGATTGAATATTAGACCTATTATGAACCATAGAGTTGCGGAGCTCAAATGACAAAATACAAAACTTGTTTTAGACTTACTGAGCTCAGATTGAATAGGAGTTAAATGTTAGTGATGGTTGTATTTTTTTTGTGCATTGTAGTACATTATTCAATTGCCAACTGCAGAATGTCATGTGGCGTGTGGATATCATTGATGCTTCATTTGTGTAATGCTATTGTAGTTACTTGTATGAATGGTTTGGGTTTTACGCTGTGGTGATCTTAAAACAAATAAAGAAATACCTCAAAAAAGTAGGAGATTTATGTTCATTTATCACATTTATCAGTATGTGATATTTTATATAGAACATATATGTGTAGATAAGTGTCTAGGATTGTGCTCCTACCAGGATAATATACAGATGTCATCAAAGTATATAAATATGATTAGATGGAGAAGTAAATATAAGTGTAACAACAATAATGTAACATATATATATATAAATATAGATAGATAGACTATGTATGCGCACAACATACATGGGTATGTCTGAGCATGTAGCTATTCCTACTTATATGCACAATGGATGCAAGTGTATAGCAATTAATTCCTTCTACTTCAATATTAAAAAGTATAAAGCTTATGTGTGTACGTTATATATATTTGTATACCCTGTTAAATGTGTGGATCTGTCCATATACATGTTAAGGAAAAGAACATTACCAGAAAAAAACACACACATACCTACATATATATATATATATTACTGAAAAAAACATAGGTTTCACACCAGTTATAGTTAGCTGAACATTTTACTCATACAAAACCATTGAAATTCCCACGTTATAGTTAGTTGGACTCACTATAACTTGCGCGCCCGCAATCCACTGCTGATGATGTCACATATTACATCATTCATGACATGGTCAGTGACATCCCTGATGACATCACTGATGACATCTCAAATGACATCACTGATGACATCTCAAATGACATCACTGATGTCAGATGGTTTCATTGATGAAGAGCCTCCTCAGCCGAAGGTAAAAGAACATTTTATTTGTTCTTTGAAATACCTGAAGGATTAAAAAAGGTGAATGCTCCCAAAGTTGAATGTAAAATCTGCAATACTGTACTTTCCCGAGGAGACCCCAGAAGGAAGTACAGTTTTGGAAATTCAACAATGATTCGCCACGTTCAACGCAGGCATCCTCAGAACTATGCCCGGGAGAGTGTCAGGGCTCTGGCACGAGATGCTCCAAGGGATGGTGCTTCTACTTCGACTGGATGAGCAACTGCATCAACGGTGAGGGGGTGACCAGAACAGCTGATTCCAAATATTCAGCCTGTTTTTGATGGCATCACAATCAAATGTAAAGATTGTGATGAACTACTTTGTTATGGTGAACAAAGTATTATGAACATTGTCCGAACCAGAGAAAATCACCGCTGCCGTCCCCACCCCTAATTTTGATTCTTTTTTTTTTGCTCCTGTTGAGCAGTTTGACATTCCCTGTTTTTGTTTTTCTTGAGAAAAAAACGAAAAAAGAAGAAAAAAAAAGTTCTTTTTAGAACTACCTCCAATTCTCAAAAAAGAGCTGTATTCATAAAAAAAAATCAAAAAGAGTAACTGAAGTGGAGTGCAGTGAGAGAGGAGAGGAAAATGAGTGAGAAAGCAAAGAAAGGGACGAGAGGGGAAGAGAAGGGAAGTAGGGGGACTGAAAAAAGGTGAGTGTGGGAGGTGAGTGAGGAGAAGGAGAGTGAACATGGGGAATGAGGATAAGTGAAGCAAATGTAGTAAAGGAACGGGGGTGTGGAAGGGTAAGAAAAGAGCAGTGATATTGAGAAAAGAGTGGAGATACAGACTGGATAAAGGCAAGTGAGTGTGAGACAAGGTGAGTAAGGGAGTGAAGAAATAAAGAAAGTGAAAGAAAAAGTGAGAGTAGAAGACTGAGTGAGGGAGGAAAGAAACATAAGTGAGGGAGTGTGGCTGTGTCATAGGGAGTGAGTGTGATAGAAGAGGAGTGACAGACTAAGGGGTCAGAGAGAATGAGGCTAACAGAGAGAGAAAGAGGGAAGGGGAGTGTAGAAGTAAGAGGACAGAGGGAGTAAGAGAAGGAGTTAGTGTAGTGGAGTAAGGAGAGTAAGGCAAGGGAAAACAGTGAAGGAGCAAAAGAAGGAAAAAGACAGGAAGGAAAGTAAAGGTTAAGGTCTGAAAGAAGGTGAGTGTGGGAGTATGGCTGAGTTATAGGGAGTAAGCGTGACAGAAGAGGAGTGAGAGACTAAAGGGACAGAGAGAATGAGGCTAACAGAGAGAGAATGAAGGAAGGGGGGTGTAGAAGTAAGAGGACAGGGGGAGTAAGAGAAGGAATTAGTGAAGTGGAGTAAGGAGAGTAAGGGAAGGGAAAACAGTGAAGGAGTAAAGGAAGGGAAGTGAGAGGAAGGAAAGTAAAGGAGAAGGTCTGAAAGAAGGTGAGTGTGGGAGTATGGCTCAGTTATAGGGAGTGAGCGTGATAGAAAAGGAGTGAGAGACTAAGAGGACGGAGAGAATGTGGGTAACAGAGAGAGTGAGAAAAGGGGAGTGAGTAAGTTAGAGGACAGAGGGATTGAGAGAAGGAGTTACTGAAATGGAGTAAGAGGAGTAAGGGAAGGGAAAAGAGTGAAGGAGCAAAGGATGGGAAGAGAGAGGAAGGGAAGTAAAGGAGAAGGTTTCAAAGAAGGTGAGTGTGGGAGTATGGCTGAGTTATAGGGAGTGAGCTTGACAGAAGAGGAGTGAGAGACTAAAGGGACGGAGTGAATGAGGCTAACAGAGAGAGAATGAGGGAAGGGGAGCGTAAAAGTAAGAGGACAGAGGGAGTAAGAGAAGGAATTAGTGAAGTGGAGTAAGGAGAGTAAGGGAAGGGAAAACAGTGAAGGAGTAAAGAAAGGGAAGTGAGAGGAAGGAAAGTAAAGGAGAAGGTCGGAAAGAAGGTGAGTGTGGAAGTATGGCTCAGTTATAGGGAGTGAGCGTGATAGAAAAGGAGTGAGAGACTAAGAGGACGGAGAGAATGTGGGTAACAGAGAGAGAGTGAGAAAAGAGGAGTGAGTAAGTTAGAGGACAGAGGGATTGAGAGAAGGAGTTACTGAAGTGGAGTAACGGGAGTAAGGGAAGGGAAAAGAGTGAAAGAGCGAAGGATCGGAAGAGAGAGGAAGAGAAGTAAAGGAGAAGATTTCAAAGAAGGTGAGTGTGGGAGTATGGCTGAGTTATAGGGAGTGAGTGTGACAGAAGACGAGTGAGAGACTAAAGAGACTGAGGGAATGAGGCTAACAGAGAGAGAATGAGGGAGAATGAGGGAAGGGGGGTGTAGAAGTAAGAGGACAGAGAGAGTAAGAGAAGGAATTAGTGAAGTGGAGTAAGGATATTAAAGGAAGGGAAAACAGTGAAGGAGTGAAGGAAGGGAAAAGAGAGGAAGGAAAGTAAAGGAGAAGGTCTGAAAGAAGGTGAGTGTGGGAGTATGGCTCAGTTAAAGGGAGTGAGCATGATAGAAGAGGAGTGAGAGACTAAGGGGTCAGAGAGAATGAGGCTAACAGAGAGAGAATGAGGGAAGGGGAGTGAGTAAGTTAGAGGACAGAGGGATTGACAGAAGGAGTTAGTGAAGTGGAGTAAGGACAGTAAGGGAACAGAAAAGAGTGAAGGAGTGAAAGAAGAGAAGAGAGAGAAAGGAAAGTGAAGGAGAAAGTCTGAAAGAAGTTGAGTGTGAGAGTATGGCTGAGTTATAGGGAGTGAGCATGACAGAAGAGGAGTGAGAGACTAAGGAGACAGAAAGAATGAGGCTAACAGAGAGAGAATGAGGGAAGGGGAGTGTAGAACTAAGAGGACAGAGGGAGTAAGAGAAGCAGTTAGTAAAGTGGAATAAGAAAGTAAGGGAAGAGAAAAGAGTGAAGGAGCAAAGGAAGGAAAGAGAGAGGAAGGAAAGTAAAGGAGAAGGTCTGAAAGAAGGTGAGTGTGGGAGTATGGCTGAGTTATAGGCAGTGAGCGTGACAGAAGAGGAGTGAGAGACTAAGGGGACGGAGAGAATGAGGCTAACAGAGAGAGAATGAGGGAAGGGGAGTGTAGAAGTAAGAGGACAGAGGGAGTAAGAGAAGGAATTAGTGAAGTGGAGTAAGGAGAGTAAGGGAAGGGAAAACAGTGAAGGAGTAAAGGGAGGGAAGTGAGAGGAAGGAAAGTAAAGGAGAAGGTCTGAAAGAAGGTGAGTGTGGGAGTATGGCTCAGTTATAGGGAGTGATCGTGATAGAAAAGGAGTGAGAGACTAAGGGGACGGAGAGAATGTGGGTAACAGAGAGAGAGTGAGAAAAGTGGAGTGAGTAAGTTAGAGGACAGAGGGATTGAGAGAATGAGTTACTGAAGTGGAGTAAGGGGAGTAAGGGAAGGGAAAAGAGTAAAGGAGCAAAGGATGGGAAGAGAGAGGAAAGGAAGTAAAGGAGAAGGTTTCAAAGAAGGTGAGTGTGGGAGTATGGCTGAGTATAGGCAGTGAGCGTGACAGAAGAGGAGTGAGAGACTAAAGGGACGGAGAGAATGAGGCTAACAGAGAGAGAATGAGGGAAGGGGAGTGTAGAAGTAAGAGGACAGAGGGAGCAAGAGAAGGAATTCGTGAAGTGGAGTAAGGAGAGTAAGGGAAGGGAAAACAGTGAAGGAGTAAAGGATGTGAAGAGAGAGGAAGGGAAGTAAAGGAGAAGGTTTCAAAGAAGGTAAGTTTGGAATTATGGCTGAGTTATAGGGAGTGAGCGTGACAGAAGAGGAGTGAGAGACTAAAGGGACGGAGAGAATGAGGCTAACAGAGACAGAATGAGGGAAGGGGAGTGTAGAAGTAAGAGGACAGAGGGAGTAAGAGAAGGAATTCGTGAAGTGGAGTAAGGAGAGTAAGGGAAGGGAAAACAGTGAAGGAGTAAAGGATGTGAAGAGAGAGGAAGGGAAGTAAAGGAGAAGGTTTCAAAGAAGGTAAGTGTGGGATTATGGCTGAGTTATAGGGAGTGAGCGTGACAGAAGAGGAGTGAGAGACTAAAGTGACGGAGAGAATGAGGCTAACAGAGAGAGAATAAGGGAAGGGGAGTGTAGAAGTAAGAGGACAGAGGGAGTAAGAGAAGGAATTAGTGAAGTGGAGTAAGGAGAGTAAGGGAAGGGAAAACAGTGAAGGAGTGAAGAAGGGAAGAGAGAGGAAGGAAAGTTAAGGAGAAAGTCTGAAAGAAGGTGAGTGTGGGAGTGTGGCTGAGTTATAGGGTGTGAGCGTGACAGAAGAGGAGTGAGAGACTAAGGGGACAGAGAGAATGAGGCTAACAGAAAGAGATTGGGGGAAGGTTAGTGTAGAACTAAGAGGACAGAGGGAGGAAGAGAAGGAGTTAGTGAAGTGGAGTAAGGAGAGTAAGGGAAGGGAAAAGAGTAAACCAATGAAGTAAGAGAAGAGAGAGGAAAGAAAGTAAAGGAGAAGGTCTGAAAGAAGGTGAGTGTAAGAGAGGAGTTTGGAAAAGGGGAGTAAACGTGGGAATTCAGAATAAGTGAGGCAAGCGCAATAAGGGAACAGAGGTTGGGGAGCATCAGAGAAGAGTAGTGAGGTTAAGGAAAAGAGTATAGGGAAAGTACATTTTGTACATCAAACTTACCTTATAAGTAATGTAAACTTAGTTTCATATTTTCATTTAAATTTATATCTGTGAAAGACAAAACAAAATAAGTTACAATATTTATAATATATATTTTACAATACAAGAGACAAAATAGGAGATTAACAAGGGTGAGGGAGGGTGAGTGAAGGGCAGGGAGGTTGATGAAAAAGGGAAAATAAAGAGAGGATAAAAGTAAGTGAGCTTGAGACAAATGAAGTGAAGGAGTGAGAATATAGAGGTAGTGAAGGAGAGAGTGGCAGAAAGGAACTGAGTAAGAGAGCAAAGAAAGGTAAGTAAGGAACTGTGGGTGAGTTTTAGGGAGTAAGCATGACGGAAGAGGAGTGAGACAGTGAGAGGATCCAGAGACTGAAGCTAAGAGATAGGGTGTGAGGGAAAGGGAGTGAGGATGTGAGAGGACAGAGGAAGTGAGAGAAGGAGTGAGTGAAGTGTAATAAGGTGAGTGAGAGAAGGGGAATTATTGAGGGAACAAAGAAAGGAAACAAGGGGAAGGGGAGTGAAGTAGAGTGACTGACAGCTGGAAAGTAGTGGATAGGAGAGAGGGAAAAGGCCGTGAAGGAGTGGTTAATGAGAATAAGTGAGGAACATGGAATAAGGGAAGGGAGGTGAGGGAGAGTGAAAAAAGGCCAGTGAGGGTGAGTTAAGAGGAGTGATAGAGGGTGGAAACAGGTAAGTGAGCATAAGAGAATGGGAAAATAATATATATTTAATAATAGAAAATACAAAATAATTTCAACAACATGTTATATGGTTTATTTTTGCTGTTCTCAGAATATATTAAATTTCACTTAAAACAGTGACTTCAATAGTACTCATCATATAACAGCGGGCAAAAAAAACACAACCAAAATGATTGTGTTTAAAAAACCCATGAAATCTTTTCTTAAATAATGAAACATTTTGAATAAACATATCTAAACTCACTTTTGATCCATCCACTTTTCCACGAGGCCAAATATTATATGGAAAGTTCTTTTCTTTGGAAATTAGTCCAGAGTATTCTTTATTTGTCATTTACCCGACTTCCTGAAAGAAAAGCTTCAACATCTTTTACATTATGAAACAAGAGTTTTATATCCACCTCTAGCTTACTTTTTATAAATAATTTCTATAATACTCACAGCACACACTATATGATATACATATACTATCTCTATGACAACTACATATTTTTTATTATCTTCATCACTCTCATTCAGAAAGTAATTTTGAACACCAAACTAAGTTATATTAACTGCTGCAAGCTTCATAGGCCAATTACCTATCCTAAAATTTTGGTTGTAAGAACACTAGGTAAGAATTTAGTAAGTCAGAAGGCAAACGTTGTTTGAAAGTCAATTGAGTATCATTACAGTGTTTCCAGCCTTTTTGACATTTTAAAATAAGCTGTGTAATGTCCTGATGTTGTTGAAGGACCATCATGGTAAATAATTGCTGCAGTTGTAAAGGTTCTTCCTGAAATTGATAATTGAGAAGCCACAACATTTTTAATTAATGTTGTCAATTTAGTTCCATCAGGTCTACATCGTTGGAACATTAAAATAACATACTGTCCATATCTTCGTAAAAATAAAGTTGATAGCATTGCAGATTTACATTGAGTACAGACCATGTTTTGATTTGCTTCTCTAACTAGATTATTAAAAGACACTGATTTGCAATCTGGTAAAGTCAAATATATAAATCTTTCAGTGTCTACTGTAGTACTACTTGAAAAGGAGCAATTGTCGCAGTCATGTTGCCATTTATAAGAAAGGCCAAAAAGATTTTCTACATCTACAACTTCATCTTGCAATACAACAAGCATATACATTAGAAATTCCTGACAATCTTGCTGAATATTCTGTGAAAATTGATTTAGACCAGAACATATGTCTAAAACCTTTCGAATTTCAGAAACACTTTGTATTTTTGTTCTATCACTGCTACATTTCTCTAATACAGAATTTAATAAACAACAAAATGTTTGATCACGATTTTCAGCAATCTGTTCTTGTACAGTTTGGAGAAAGAAAACAACATTAACCACTACATTAGCATAGCAATTGACACCAGAACTATTTTCAAACTGAAATCCAACAACATCTTTAACTGAATCCATTTAGTTTCTGCTTACAATTACTGGTTCATCTACCTTTTTTCTTTTTGCTACAACTTCACTACAATTTCACTACAATTTTTCTCATTTCTTCTTTTTCGGCCTACCACACGCTTTTCAAATAGAGGATATTGAGGTAAATTTGGAGTATACTCTCTTCTTAACCTATTATATTCGTATACACAATTTAGATCTGCATTAATCTTTGTCTCATCAAAATCAATCAAGTACAATCCTGATAAAGTTCTGACTCGAGATAAAGCAACATATGCCATACCCTCCTTGAACACAGAATTTCCAATATTCACCAAAGCACAATCAACACTTAAACCTTCAGATTTATGAATAGTTACTGCATATGCCAAAGAAACAGGAAACTGTTTTCTGCGGACATATAAATCTTTCACTAGCAAAAAACGGGCAGAACAACGACTGATTTGTTGTACTTCTTCAATACCATCAAATTTAATTTTTATAATTTCAATTCCATCTCTATTTCGGTAATTCACAAAATCCACAACATGACCCATTGCTCCATTTACTAAACCTCTTTCCACATGTAAATTACGTCGTAAAATTATACGACAATTTAAAGATGCATACAGAGTCTTTTCCATACCAGCAGTTTTAGATATTGTCTTCTCTAAAGAATCCAATTTTGATTTCAACTTTTCTGACAAAATAATAGTTGCTCCTTCATGTTCAATTTTATCAATAGCTTCCAGTTTCACAATCTCTTGATTTTCCAACTTTAACATTTTGTTGTTGAAGATTGAACATTCTTGCAGAGTTGGCATCAAGCATATGACAGATTTGTTTTCAGGAATTTTCTTAAAAATATTCTCTGGGAGAATGTTTTCATTTGGAAACAAATTTGAAATTAATCGTCCATGTAAAGCTTCTTTGCCATGCTCAGTTAGTTTTCCAATTCTTACATCTTGTAGAATATTTTTATAATCTTCATCCTTTGCCTATCGCATATTCTGAAGCAGTTCTGCATATTTAAAATATAACCAGATATTCACATTTCCAATGCTTCCTAAGCACTTCCTGGTATCTTCATGTGTAAGCATTTTAAACACTGGCTGTCTTTTCACTGGAGTTAGTTGCAGTAAATCTCCAAAAACAATGATGTGTTTGCCTCCAAATAACACATCATACTCTGTTTTAAGAATTTCTTGCATTCTTAAATGCACAAAAGCAAGCATTACATTTGATACCATGCTTACTTCATCAATGATAAGACGTTTCATTTTCTTTAGGACTCTTGAAACTTCACAACAAGCTTCTCCAGATAGCTTGTGGTATTGTAATTTGTTATCATGCTCCACTGGCAGCATCAATAAGCGATGTAAAGTAATCCCTTTAATGTTGTGTGCTGCCAACCCAGTGGAGCAGTAACAACACAAGAGAGCGATGACTCCGTTGTTTTCTGCAAATATGTTGCAATCGCTTTAATCAGGAAACTTTTCCCAGTTCCTGCTTCTCCACTCACATATAGTCGGACAGGTACAAATGATGTACATGAGCACTCTTTTTTCTTATGAGATAAACTATGCTCAATGTGTTCTGTGACTTCGTCATATATTTGTCTCTGCTCAACGTTTAGTTCTTTTTCCAAATCTTCTAAGTCAACTCCATCCTCCTGAGCTTGTTCCATGGCTCTTTCAACTTCATCCATGGCAGTAGCAGCTTCATTTTGTATAATTGGTCCTCCTAGTGGATCCTGACTCAATGAAGCAGAACTCTGACTATCTTGAGAACTGTCTCTAGCAATCTCTGCTGCAATTGTAGCTTCTTGCTGTATTTCCTCGTTCAACATTTGGAGATAATTTGAAAAAACAGGACATTCTATCGTATCCTTGGTTGCATTGAATGAATCTTCATAAGTAAGAAGATCTCCAAGTAGTTCCTCTTCTGTACGCCAAGGCTTAAAGAGTTGCAAAAGAGTTAAGTAATAAAATTCCCTTTTGTCTGGAGAATCACAACTCAATTTTTGATGATTAATCAAATGGCCTTTTCTTTGTTTCACTAGACAGCCTTCACAACCAATTACAGCATATACACATTTATTGATGTCTTCTGTGACGTTCTTTTTAAAAATATAGGTTTGCAGAACTTCATAGAGACAAACATTCTCAAGGTGAGTACTTCTATTTGGATAGTATGTATCCAACATGTTTGTCTTCAAAATATCTGTACTGTCTGGTTCTTTCTCCGCCAAATACTCAATTTCTTGTACAGATTACAAAACTCGGTTTCGTGTTGCAGCAAGACCTAGACTCACCCAAATGATGGTTCTAGATTTGGCATATAGACTTGCTGATGACAACCGATCAGAACATTCATATGCTCCAATTTCTCGATGCGACAACATCTTCAGACTGTAACTGTATAATTTCTTGCTCAGACTCTTTTCATGTGAAATTTCCTCCCACATTTCCTTCAGTTCCGTCTTTTCTGATTTTGTGATGTAAGACGTCACATATCGAGCCACAGCAATAGAGTTGTCAGCCACATATTAAATATCCATGTTAGCATTCCACATGGACAAAATGACTGGGTTGTAGTCATTTATGAATTTGGATTCCTCATTTCTTCTTAGGTTGTATGTATTTTTGGGAGATTTTCTTGTCACAGTATGTCGCAGAGAAGACATAAAATTGTTGACTCTTCCTTTCGATGTTACTGGACGTGGAAATGCAAAACGACATTTCGTGTAGAACTTGTCCTTGGATTTGTATTTTCGACGACAGTATTTCCCACAACGATGGCTTTGAAAGCATAAAACTTGATGTCTTAAATTGTTTTCTTCCGTACTTTTCGGAACAGCACATGTAGAATACTGCTCAATGAAACTCATCACTTTCTCATCTGAATCTGTTCTAAATGTTGGTGCATCTTTTATCCATAGCAGCATATGTATATGAGGAGCACCTCTTGCTTGATACTCCTTTCTCCAAAAGAAATCCAACACCTCTCCAAGCGGAGGATTTTTTTTGTTTGTAATAAAAGACATCATAGCTTCAAACCTATGATTGAAATACCTGCATACATTAACTGGATCCAAAGTGCACAGTTCTCCAGGTGTCTTGTATTCAATATTTTCAATGTTTTTATTTGCCTCTCGTAGAAATTCAAGTAAGACTTCCCAAGCATACTCAGCACAGCTAAGAGTGAGGAACCATGTAGGAGTTCCTAAGTTTCTTAGCATACATTTCAATTCCCCATGACGACGGTACCAACACTCGTTAGTACCACGCTGACATGCCATGAGATTAATTAGCTGAGATTCCAAAACACTGTCTTGCAGTTTCACTTTATCCATAAAATCCCTTGCCGAAACATTTTGTAGATGTGTTCCACTTTTCAGTATATGGTTTACTGCATAGGAAAGTCCAGACAAGTCACTCTCAAACAGTAGATGGAACAAATATGGAATGCATTGATGAAACCTTGGATCTTCTGCATATAATCTTGAAGTCCGGTATTCAGATGCAGGAATTTGAACAGGTCGGTCGTCATATCATCCACCTTCACCTGTTGGAAATAACTGTGGAAAACAACGAGCTTCCAAACTTTCTTCCCATACACTAATGGGACTTCCTTCGGCTTTTTTCATCTGAAACAAGTCAATAGCATTCCCCATTACTTCTTTGGAATGCAATGGATGAACACTATAATGTTCATAAATTTCTTCACTTCTAGAGACATCAACTTTTTCTATTTGCCCAGCAGAGACATCAGTGTCCTCTTCTACAGTTGTTTCTTCTTCTCCCACATACACATTTCTATAGTACTGATTATTTTTTACCAAATACAACGTTGCCTTCTTGACTTTCCTAACATCCATTAATTCTTGCCAGATGTTCTTACTTTTTGTCTTAACACCATTAACTAGAATAATCAGAGGTTCCTCTTCTACTTTTTCGGCACCAATTGTATCAATATTTTTCTTAAAATCTAGAGGCAAATAAACAACTCTTACCTTTAATCCTCTCTGTAAATCTGAAGGAGGCAATTTCCCTGTCGTAGGCTCTATGCGAACAATAGCATGAAAAGGATGTACACATTAAATCAGAATAGACTCATAGTTATTTAAATCCATCAATTCATCAGGAATGTCTACCAACTCCAGATTATTATGAACAGCTCTAGCAGGCATTCTGTTTTCATTTAATTTATTACAGCAATATTTACAAATACGTTGATCAAAGCCCAAATCAAAACAATTTTCAACCAACAAATAAGTTGCAAAATCCTTCCACTCATTATTATTTATCTTTTCGCTTTTTACATATAAATCAACTAATCTAGTCTGATGCTTATAATGAGTTCGTCGACAACAAACACAAGAAAAATTAGGCCTTTCACTTAAATTGACCTTAAACTTTGTAATTTCATTTTCAAATTTTTCTGTACTTAAAATCTCTACATTCTCTTCTACATTACCTTCTATTACTGTATCAATTTCTGCAATGACCTCTTTTTCACCAAAGTAACAAAACTCAATTTCATCACAAATGTTTTTGACATCTAATTCAGTTCCATGCAAAAGAGCACTGTTTAACTGTTTTAGTTTAAGTGCTGGACTTTTTGCATAATACAACCTTCTCACTAATTTCCTCACTTTATTATGATGCACTGCTAACATCCTAAAATGGTGAAAAACACTCTGACATACTTTTCTTGAAAGACAAGCCAGTGAATGCCCTTGCAAACCAGTTTTTTCTCTCACTCTACAAGGATCTAACTCTTGTAAAATTTTCATTTTTGTTTCACCATTTTCTTAGTATATGTCCGTAAGAAAGTGCGAAACAAATCAATTGATTCCTGTCGGACACTACAAATACTACTACAATTCCATGTATGCACTGGAGCCTTAGGACATCTCCCTAAAACTTCATCAGCTAACACCTCTTCTGTATTTCTAGGCACAATCTCTTCTTTTTCAACCGGACAACCGTCCTTCACCTCATATGCTCGACCACTGGTGTCAACTGCATGCACCAAATCATTATCCTGAAATAACTTTCTTCATTAAAAAATGTCTCATAACTTGAACTATGCTTCCATTCTCCAGAAAAAATATCACAGAAATTAGTTCGATTAATTACTCTCCTCCACTTACATTTTGATTTGAACACATTGATTACCTTATCAAGTGTACGAATTCTATTCATTACTAACTAAACAATTTATTTTTCACTTTAAATGCTTCATCCACAATCTTAACTATGTTTTTTTTTCTTGTAAAAAGCGGTCTTTTTTTATACCTCTTTACATTTTTTTTAATACATTTGATACTATTCTGTTGTAAAACATTCGTCTACGATTTTCTGTAAATTGGTTGCTCCTTCTTTTCTTATACAAAATATTTTCTCCTTGTACAGGTCTAAGATTTTTAGAAGGACATCCTGTCTTCTTTCTAATTACAGGTGTTTCATTCTTGTTTGCAAAAAAACGTTTTTTTTCTTGACATTTCAATAAGTTCCTGAGAAAATTTTTAGTTTGCTTACCAGGAACATTTTTCTTTTTCTCTGAAGATTTTATTTTGGTTGGTTCTTGATTTTCTTTTTCCTTAGACCTTAATTTTCTTTTATTAACTTTTTCACGTCTTGCTTTCGAAGGCATCTTTTTGTTTGTTTGTATAGATGATTCTAATCTGTGGTAAACAAAAAATAACATATTATAGACCACTACAAACATATTACATAGCAATTACAATAAGTAAACGATATAAACACTAGTATACAACAAAAGGCTGATTTACATTACATGTGCTTTGCTTTGTGTCAAAAACGATTTACTAATTAATGTTATGTCTTGCTTATATATAGGTGGCCTGTTTTTGGCCTGTAGATACAGTGAAATAATATGAGCAGAGACACACATACTGCTTGCAGAGACAGAGATGGTAGATTACATGTCATATCGTGGACATTTACCTAAGATCACACTGTGACTGAAGCGTGATTCACCCATCACTGTGATCTTAGGCAGAGTCACACATAATGTTGGCAGAGACAGACATGGTACATTATATCTAACATCCTACTAATCTGCCTAAGATCACACTGTGAGTGAAGCTTGATTCACCCATCAGTGTAACTTAAGCAGAGTCACACATACTGTTGGCAGAGACAGACATGGTACATTATATCTAACATTCTGATCATGTGCCTAAGATCACACAGTGACTGAAGCTTGATTCACCCATCACTGTGATCTTAGGCAGAGTCACACATACTGTTGGCAGAGACAGACATGGTACATTATATCTAACATTCTGATCATGTGCCTAAGATCACACTGTGACTGAAGCTTGATTCACCCATCAGTGTAATCTTAGGCAGAGTCACACATACTATTGGCAGAAACAGACATGGTACATTATATCTAACATTCTGATCATGTGCCTAAGATTACACTATGACTGAAGCTTGATTCACCCATCACTGTGATCTTAGGCAGAGTCACACATACTGTTGGCAGAGACAGACATGGTACATTATATCTAACATTCTGATCATGTGCCTAAAATCACACTGTGACTGAAGCTTAATTCACCCATCAGTGTAATCTTAGGCAGAGTCACACATACTGTTGGCAGAGACAGACATGGTACATTATATGTAACATTCTGATCATGTGCCTAAGATCACACTGCGACTGAAGCTTGATTTGCCCATCACTGTGATCTTAGGCAGAGTCACACATACTGTTGGCAGAGACAGACATGGTACATTATATGTAACATTCTGATCATGTGCCTAAGATCACACTGTGACTGAAGCTTGATTCACCCATCACTGTGATCTTAGGCAGAGTCACACATACTGTTGGCAGAGACAGACATGGTACATTATATGTAACATTCTGATCATGTGCCTAAAATCACACTGTGACTGAAGCTTGATTCACCCATCAGTGTAATCTTAGGCAGAGTCACATATACTGTTGGCAGACAGAGACAGACATGGTACATTATATGTAACATTCTGATCATGTGCCTAAGATCAAACTGTGACTGAAGCTTGATTCACCCATCACTGTGATCTTAGACAGAGTCACACATACATTGTGCAAGGGGCTTGTAAATATGCCAATGAAACCATTACACTATCTCTATACCAGCATTAATGTCAAACATTGCACAAGGGGCTTGTAAATATGCCAATGAAACCATTACACTATCTCTATACCAGCATTAATGTCAAACATTGCGCAAGGGGCTTGTAAATATGCCAATGAAACCATTACACTATCTCTATACCAGCATTAATGGCAAACATTGCGCAAGGGGCTTGTAAATATGCCAATGAAACCATTGCACTATCTCTATACCAGCATTAATGTCAAACATTGCGCAAGCGGCTTGTAAATATGCCAATGAAACCATTACACTATCTCTGCACCAGCATTAATGTCCAACATTGCACAAGGGGCTTGTAAATATGCCAATGAAACCATTAAACTATCTCTATACCAGCATTAAGGTCAAACATTGCGCAAGCGGCTTGTAAATATGCCAATGAAACCATTACACTATCTCTGTACCAGCATTAATGTCAAACATTGCACAAGCGGCTTGTAAATATGCCAATGAAACCATTACACTATCTCTGTACCAGCATTAATGTCAAACATTGCGCAAGCGGCTTGTAAATATGCCAATGAAACCATTACACTATCTCTATACCAGCATCAATGTCAAACATTGCGCAAGCGGCTTGTAAATATGCCAATGAAACCATTACACTATCTCTGCACCAGTATTAATGTCCAACATTGTACAAGGGGCTTGTAAATATGCCAATGAAACCATTACACTATCTCTATACCAGCATTAATGTCAAACATTGCGCAAGCGGCTAGTAAAAATGTCAATGAAACCATTACACTATCTCTGTACCAGCATTAATGTCAAACATTGCACAAGGGGCTTGTAAATATGCCAATGAAACCATTACACTATCTTTATACCAGCATTATTGTCAAACATTGCACAAGGGGATTGTAAATATGCTAATGAAACCATTACACTATCTCTGCACCAGCATTAATGTCCAACATTGTACAAGGGGCTTGTAAATATGCCAATGAAACCATTACACTATCTCTGTACCAGCATTAATGTCAAACATTGCACAAGGGGCTTCTAAATATGCCAATGAAACCATTACACTATCTCTATACCAGCATTAATGTCAAACATTGCGCAAGGGGCTTTAAAATATGCCAATGAATCCATTACACTATCTCTGTACCAGCATTAATGTCAAACATTGCACATGGGGCTTGTAAATATGCCTCTCTTTTTTGTATATTCTATCTCAATTTATGCCATTAGAAAAACCCTTTAAGCATCTCTCACGGCATTTCATATTCTTGTCTGGGCGCCAATTTTATTACTCTGCATGCATTTTCTGCTTGCACCCTTGTCAAACACCACGCAAGGGTCTTGTAAATATGCCCCTCTTTATCTTATATTCCATCTCAATTGATGCCATTACTGAAATGCTTTATGCATCTCCCACACCATTTCATATGGTTTTCTATCTGCTATTCCTATCCCTCTCCATACATTCACTGCTTCCACCCATGTTAAGGTTGCACAAGGCGCTTCTAAAAAAGGAGCGTATTTACAAGTCCAAGGAAACCATTACACTATCTCTATACCAGCATTAAATCCAAGCATAAAAAACAATTTAAAAAGAAGTCTACCTTATAAACTAAAAAATACAAACTGTAAGCACACACAGCTAACATTGTGGAAAAAGGTAAAAATATAATACCTTAATTCACACAGACACTCACTGTGATACTTGTCAAAAAATCTTTAAGCTCTCTATCTTTTTAAAAGAATCATTACTCACCTTTAAAAATGCTTTGGAAGATGTAAAACAGTGTCAGTCACAGTCAACAGATATTCTTAAGCAGAATCTCTGAATAATGCTTCTTTCACTGGAGCCTGAGAATAATGGCACAGATACTTTCACATTTCAGACCCATATTCTTGTACCTAACCAGTCAAAATTGTTCCCACACAAATTCAAAACCAAACTGCACATGTTAATTGGTTGTACATTTCAAGACTTTGAAACTCACATAACATTCACCCATCCCCCCAGTGCTCATTCACCCTGTAACCATGGTAACTTCCTCCTAACCCAGCACACAGTTCACAAGTTCATCATACTATGTTGCAAAAGAATCCATCAAGGGTGTTTGACCTCTCAATGTACTAGCTAATCAACTGCAATGTTTCTTTAAATTACTTTTTCACAACCATTGAAATGACTTTTTACAACAACAAAAAAGCATGCACCCTAATTTTCAGTGGAGATTTTTAAAAAAACACCAATCATTTCTGGTTTTTCAACTGCACTGATTCTCAACCACTTTTTTTCATAATCAAACTGCCATTTCATTTCCACAACTCATCTGACTAGAAGCACATCTACCGTCAAAATGCCAAAAGTCTGGTTTGTGGGTCATAGCTATGTCCACTGGAGTCAAAAATACGTAGCTAACAGAGGTATTTACAACCTTGATTTACCAAATGTGGACATTGTATGGATTGGACAGAGAGGATTGAGAAGTCACCAATTGATACCATTGGTAAAATTCTTTATGCATTTACCACACCCTGACCTTATAATTGTGTTACTGTGGTGGAAATGACCTGGGCACTTTGACTGGGGTAGGTCTGGAAATGCTTTTAAAGGACATCTTTGGGCAATTGATGTCACTTTTTCCAATAACTGCCTTGGTATTTTCTAATATATGCCAAAGGCAAAAATGGAACTGGTCCAACCAATTTTGTCCACAGATTGTTCAGTTCAGTTCAAGAAACTTTATTCGATTGAATTTACAATCATAAAAGTACATTTGTAGAAAAATATTTACAACGATTTATAAAAAAGTTTCCATGAAAGCAAAATTGACTAAGTAGTACAATAAACATTAGATCAATCTTTAAAAGAGTCGACTATACAATGGTACCCTAAATAACAATAGGAAAAAAGTTATATGCACAGAGACGGAAGAAAGATTTACTATGCAGAAGCTGCTAGCTGAGAACGAATTTTCATGCAAGACTGTAAAAAGCAAGCCACTGATTTGGCAACAAAAGGGAAGTCTAGACGCTGTAGTACCAAAAGAGCAGGTCTGCATCTTCTCAGTCCTATTTGTCTTAACAGTGGGACCAACCAACGTTTGCGTGGGGTCTCGTAAAAAGTACAAAATAAAGTTACATGCAAAGTAGACTGAGAGGAACAATTGTCGCAAGGACATTTACTCAATTCGCGGGACCAGTCAGAGGACTCAGGGAACGAGACAAGACGAAAAAATGAGTCGAAACGAAATCTAGTTAAAGCATACCTATCGTAATTTGACAAATAAAAAGACAGATAGGGTTGAATGCCATATGAGGATTGAATCATCACTAAGTGGGTGGTTGTCTGTTTGCCAATTTCAGAACACATGCATAGGTCTCCTAAATGAGACACACATAAATTCTTTAGGGTCTTTCTGGGTATGGCCATTAGTGAAACGGGATCGGTAAAAAACACTGATCTATTCAAATCATTCAAAAAGTTTAAAACATAAAATAGCCAGGGAATTTTTTTCCAGTAGGTCAGTGACAGGCAGTCTGTTATTAGCGACCGAGTGAGGAGACATTGCTCCTTAGTCCATATGCGGTGCCAGAGGAGGATCGGCTGGTACCTAATAGTGTCAGATAGATAGTCCCAGCCGAGCTCTATGTGGCTACCATAGTTGGAGGCGCTACGAGGGAGAGCTAAAACATATTTCAGGAAATCATTTTCGATTACTTGAAGCTCGGTAGTAGGAGTGTAGCCCCATACACCTGCTCCATAGGTCGCCACACTCACACATTTGGCTTGATAGATTTTCAGAATCACAGCCGGCGTGGGCTTGCCCATCTTTCTTGAAAAAGAGGTCAGCGCAGTTGTAGTGCGCTGAAACTGCAGTTTCTTACTGGAAATGGCAGGTTTCCAGGACATTTGGTCATCAATAAGGATTCCTAAATAAGGATAGTTCCTAGCACTTTCCAACCTAGTAGTCTCAATATAAAGGGGTTTGCATTTCTGGGTTTTCTTGCCAATATGCATAACAAAAGTCTTGGATTTGTTTACTTGCAGGCCAAGAGAAAGCATATATTGGCAATACTTGTCCAGTTGTAGCTGGAGCTGATTGGGTGTCCTCGCTAAAATGACAGTCGTCAGCATATAATAATGCAGGGATAGGACGGGTACCTATGCAAGGGAGGTCCTTGTTGCCTGCCAACATTGCTTGTTCCAATCCATTTGTGTAAATATTAAATAAAAATGGAGCAAGGACACACCCCTGCCTGACGCCTTTTGTAATGCTGAATGAGTCCGATAGCTCTCCATTGGTGCCATATCTCACACGTGCTTTGGCATCCGAGTAGAGCTCGCGGAGAAATTTCAGAATTGGAGGATCTACTCCCAAGTTACTCAGAATCTCCCACAGCTTGGAGTGGATTGCGCAGTCAAATGCGGAACTTAAGTCCACATAGACCAGGTAAAGGTTACCACCTTTGGCACGGACATATTTACCCATAAGTAGTGTTAGGTTAAGAGCCTGTTCCACAGTGCCCAATCCCACTTGGAACCCAAACTGGAGGGCGGTAATGATCTTATTCTCCTTTGCCCAGTCCTGGAGACGTTCCAGAATGAGTTTCCCAGCGACCTTGCCCAGCGAGTCCAAGAGGGAAATTGGTCTGTAGCAGGCTGGGTTATCGCGGTCTCCCTTTTTAAAGATAGGGAGAAGCACGGAGGTAGACCAAGAATCGATTAGGCCGACCTGAGAAGCTGCAGACATAACTTGCACGACTACTGGGGACCATAATTCTGGACTGTTCACAAAGATGTCAAGTGGGACTCCATCTGGACCGGGAGCTTTCCCGGTCTTTGAGGAAGTCAGTGCTGCGTTCACCTCACCTAAATTGAAGTGAAGGTCGATAGGATAGATATTGTCATTGATAGGAGCTACCTCCCCAAATCTTGTGACCTCGGTCGTTGGAATAGAGTCCCCGAAGATCTGAGAGTAATGGGTTACCCATTTTTCTGCGGGAACTGCCACATCTAGATGAGAAGGGGCAGTAGCGTCCGCTAAAAAAGGGGACTTGACTGTTCGCCAGAATAATGTACTGTCCTTGGACCTTGTACTCTCGTGAAGTTGGGCCCAGAGGTTGTTTTTTATTTCCCGTTTGCGGGCTTTTAGGGCCAGTTTATATTGCCTTCTTAGTAGGGCAATTAAGGCCGTATCCCTGTCTTGGCTATGAAGAGCTTGTTTTAATGCGCTAAGGGCTTTACGGCAATGGGAATCAAACCACCCCCGGGTTTCTTTATCATGCTTCTTATGTTGGCGGGTAAGCTCCTGCCGTATGATTTCTAGAATCTTAACGAAACTAGACAGGATCAACTGGGGGGATGAAGTCACCTCTAGACAGTTGTATATTAAAGGAAGGGATTGTTGGATAATCCTACCGGTGACCTCGTTGGGGTTGATCTTCGACCATTTTACTGTATAGCCGTTAGTATTACCCATCTCTAGGGATTGCTGAGTTAAAAGGCTAGGCTTAGAATGAGATAAAGGAGCAGTATTAAATATGATGGTGATACTGTTGGGGTAATGATCACTGGAGGGATCTGAACCAGTTATAAAGTTTTTTAGTCTATTGTCTAGAGTTTGCGAGCACAGGATATAGTCAATGGTAGACGACAATCCTCTTCCGTGAAAGGTTGACTTGAAATCGACGGCTGGACGCACTAATTCGTTCGCAAAATCAAGTTCTAGTGAGAATAGACAATTATTTAGAGCAGACCCTATACTGGAGTGTGCAAAGTGGGTGATAGGGAAATCATGCTCATCTTGGAGGCCACAAATACCTTTGTTGTAATTACTACATAGATAAACATTAAAATCACCGCCCCACACAATATAACATGGTAATTGCGAATTTTTGACTTTCTGATCGTGCAGAAATAAAGTAATTTCAGTCAGGGACTTTACACAGTCAGCAGGTGTTAAGTTATTATACATATTAATAAAATAATAAATTGAACTTTTATCGGGGACTAACTTGAGAACATGGAAAGTTGAGGACACTGGGTATACTTCAGTAATAGTAAATGGGATGTGGTTAGAGACATAAATAGCGAGACCACCCTTGGGTCTTCCATGTGCAGATGGACTAGCCGACATATGGAACGTTTTAAAGCCCTGGATGTGAATCGGTTCAGTAGCCGAGGTTTCCTGGAGGCAAACTATATTGTGCCTGATAACCAAGTCGGTCCAAGACTGTAGATGTATCTTGGATCTTAGGCCCGCTACGTTCCAATACATGACTGGGAAATCCCAAGTTGTCGGAGGAGTGAGAGTTGTAGACGATAGATTGACAGAAGGTGGTGGATCACAAGACTGAGGGGATAGGATAAGGGAAGAGGGGGTGATTTTTGCATCACTGGAGGTTAATGTAATATTTTGTTGCCTCATGAGTGTCTCCTTGAAAAGGGTAGAAACGGCAGTGCTGGGATCGTGGTCCCATGGAGTTGGCGATTGCGTGAATAAGTTTTGCAGGGAGGTGAAGGGCTCGGTGGGAGAGCCAGGCGGAGAGGACTGGGTGGGCCCTGCCAGCAAAGTTTTCCTAGGGGAGAAATTGAAGTGAATCTGAGTACTGATAGTGGCTTGGATGTCGACAAAGGGGACTGGTGGTCAGTCGACCATGTCCAAGCATTCGTATCTGTTGGATAGTGGAGGTCCTCTCCAGTTGGTAAAGTGACCAGAGGCAGAGTTGGGGAAACCGTAACCTGCCCAGTGACCTCGGTCTTGGTCTCTATTCCCATCCCACTTGCCCACTCTCGTCCAACTCCAGGGGGGACCAGCGTTATGTCGAAGTACCGGGGGGTAGAAATATGACAGATTAAGGGTAGCTATCCCTTCGGTGGAAGTGTGGTCTCCCCAGGAGCAAATATGCTCAACAGTATTAGGGTCGGCAAAGTTCACAATGACGCAGTCACCCTGAATGCTTTTGGGCTCAGTACCAAGCCATGGCACTCTGCGCACGGTGGTGACTCTGTTGTCCAGGAAAGGTGGTAAGGGTCTATTGTTGGACAACCAGTATATAACTTTGTTTTTTAATGACCAGATTGGTTCATTGTGGTTGGGGGGGAGTTCCGGGACACCTGTCATAATAACTACGTAAGGGGATGCCTCAGGCGGGAGATGAATGGGATGGCCCCTCCTCTTTCGATTTCTCGGGATGGTGTGAAATCCATCTGATTGATTGGGGAGGGTAGGGGCCGGGGTGGGGAGGGCAGGAGGAGGAAAAGATTTTTGTTGGTTAGACAGCTGATCCTTGGAGTTAGTCAGAGGTTGAGTTGATGAAAGATTAGGTGGTTTGAGAGGGGCTTGGGGCTTATTTACAGCTGGTGGTGGCTGTTTTTGAAAAGATTTCTGGGGGGCCTTTTGAATAGAGTTCGTGTTGGAGGAATTCGGTTTGGCCACGCCAGACTTAGTTGTTTTAATGTTGTTAGGAAGGGGCTTCCCTTGGGCTAAATTGGGATCTTTAATAGTACCCTTACTTGAATTCAGGGCTAAAGACAGTTGGGTTAGTTGGGATTGGACCTGAAACAGTGCTTTTTCTATAGGTTTTAAATATGTCTGAAATAGGTCACCAATTTTGCTAAGTAGTAAGCTATCATTACTGCAGGAATTGGTAGTTAGGTTACCATTATCAACCAAACTACCCTCGCTGTCATCGCTACTAGAGCTACTGGAACTAAGATTCAGGTTACCTGCGATAGGGTTCGTTGCAACTGCTATCGCGGGGAAGGGTAGTTGATGTGGAGTTACGGCAAGGTTAATGATTTGAGAGGGAAGATGTGAAGTGGAAGGGGTTATAGGGATAGTTGTGGGAGGGGAATTAGTAGTATATTGTAGATTGGTAGTTTTCCTTTTCTTTTTTTTGGGAATTGCACCTTCGCGTAAGCCCCTTTCTGTAACTGGGGATGGGGCAGCGTCAGTGTGACTAGCAAAAATGACTGGGGTTTTTTCAAGTGACAAGTGGGATGCAGATAAATCTAGAGTTGCTGAAAGGTCCACAGTACGAGGGACAGTATGCACCTCTGCATGCACTGACACTGGCGGCGGTAGCTCTACAGGGCGCAGAGGAGTTTTTGCGATAGCCAGCAAGCCCATGGAAGAGCGTCTCGCAATAGCCAGGTCCTGAGAGACTCGTCGTTCCAGTAGAATGATACCCTGCTCAATGGCAACGTTGGCTTTGGTTATGAATTGGTCTATCGGCCCAATGACCTCAGTAGCTGACTGGGCCTGTTTTTTAACAGTGTTTCTGGTGGTTCTAGGAGACATGATGTACGGTGGCTGGTGATGAAATACAAATAGTAAAAATGTTAAGAACAAATTGAAGAGGTTAATTGCTAATTTATGCAGAAACCGCTATATTGAAGGGGAGAAAAGGAGGCGAGAAATAAGGTGGCCCAGTTCAGTCTTGCCCTGGCTTGAACGGGCTTAAACGGGCCCGCCCTTGGCCCGGGCTTCGCCCCGGGCTTTGTCCCGCGCGCGTCCCGCGTTGCGGTAAAGACTATTCAATTAAAGGGGAGGGTCGTGCAGGGGGGCGTGGCCGCCGGGGGAAGAGGCACCAGCTGGAAGGTGAAAAGGCTGCTGGTCCTCGCAGTCCCCCGGTGAAGGCAGCTGTTGGCTTTGTGGTCAAGCGCTCGCTGGGAGCGTGTAGGCAGGCCGCCGATTGCGGAGAAGCTCCCACCAGCGGCGCGACCTCCCAAATAAATATTGAATTCAAAGAGCACCCTCCGTTAGACAGCGTGAATCCTTTCCTCGTAATGGCAGAAGTCAGAACCAAGTGAGCGGCACCCGCGGAGCGGGTGTCGCGAAAGGTAAATAGGCAGCAGGTGGGGGGCGCGGCCGCCGGGGGAAGAGGCACCAGCTGGAAGGTGAAAATGCTGCTGGTCCTCGCAGTCCCCCGGTGAAGGCAGCTGTTGGCTTTGTGGTCAAGCGCTCGCTGGGAGCGTGTAGGCAGGCCGCCGATTGCGGAGAAGCTCCCACCAGCGGCGCGACCTCCCAAATAAATATTGAATTCAAAGAGCACCCTCCGTTAGACAGCGTGAATCCTTTCCTCGTAATGGCAGAAGTCAGAACCAAGTGAGCGGCACCCGCGGAGCGGGTGTCGCGAAAGGTAAATAGGCAGCAGGTGGGGGGCGCGGCCGCCGGGGGAAGAGGCACCAGCTGGAAGGTGAAAAGGCTGCTGGTCCTCGCAGTCCCCCGGTGAAGGCAGCTGTTGGCTTTGTGGTCAAGCGCTCGCTGGGAGCGTGTAGGCAGGCCGCCGATTGCGGAGAAGCTCCCACCAGCGGCGCGACCTCCCAAATAAATATTGAATTCAAAGAGCACCCTCCGTTAGACAGCGTGAATCCTTTCCTCGTAATGGCAGAAGTCAGAACCAAGTGAGCGGCACCCGCGGAGCGGGTGTCGCGAAAGGTAAATAGGCAGCAGGTGGGGGGCGCGACCGCCGGGGGAAGAGGCACCAGCTGGAAGGTGAAAAGGCTGCTGGTCCTCGCAGTCCCCCGGTGAAGGCAGCTGTTGGCTTTGTGGTCAAGCGCTCGCTGGGAGCGTGTAGGCAGGCCGCCGATTGCGGAGAAGCTCCCACCAGCGGCGCGACCTCCCAAATATATATTGAATTCAAAGAGCACCCTCCGTTAGACAGCGTGAATCCTTTCCTCGTAATGGCAGAAGTCAGAACCAAGTGAGCGGCACCCGCGGAGCGGGTGTCGCGAAAGGTAAATAGGCAGCAGGTGGGGGGCGGGGCCGCCGGGGGAAGAGGCACCAGCTGGAAGGTGAAAAGGCTGCTGGTCCTCGCAGTCCCCCGGTGAAGGCAGCTGTTGGCTTTGTGGTCAAGCGCTCGCTGGGAGCGTGTAGGCAGGCCGCCGATTGCGGAGAAGCTCCCACCAGCGGCGCGACCTCCCAAATAAATATTGAATTCAAAGAGCACCCTCCGTTAGACAGCGTGAATCCTTTCCTCGTAATGGCAGAAGTCAGAACCAAGTGAGCGGCACCCGCGGAGCGGGTGTCGCGAAAGGTAAATAGGCAGCAGGTGGGGGGCGCGGCCACCGGGGGAAGAGGCACCAGCTGGAAGGTGAAAAGGCTGCTGGTCCTCGCAGTCCCCCGGTGAAGGCAGCTGTTGGCTTTGTGGTCAAGCGCTCGCTGGGAGCGTGTAGGCAGGCCGCCGATTGCGGAGAAGCTCCCACCAGCGGTGCGACCTCCCAAATAAATATTGAATTCAAAGAGCACCCTCCGTTAGACAGCGTGAATCCTTTCCTCGTAATGGCAGAAGTCAGAACCAAGTGAGCGGCCACAGATTGAGAAAGCAAGGAAACATGTGAATAAATCTGTTTCTGCTTTCCTCAGAGACTATGGTATGGGTTCCATTTATCACAACAACTTGCGTTACAACATGCAAGGCATGTATAGGAGAGATGGTGTGCATTTTACAGATGAGGGGAATAGAGTTTTCCTCTTGAATATAAGACTCTGCATTGGTACCTACTTGTAGGTACAAAAAACACCCACATAACACAACAGCTCTTTTCAGAGCTAACTTACCTCTAAACACTCTACATTATTTTTTTACTGTTTTTCCCCGTGGTGCGCTCAGGGTGCGCGTACCGGAGAGCGTACCTGGGAACGCACCCAGCGCTTACCCCGCGAAATAAAAAAAAAGTTTTTGGGCCCTGCAGGGTCCTTCTAAGCCTCCCTCAAAAAACCAATGGGGTCAGGGGGTGTCTACCCTGCCCCCTTTTAATCTTTTCCCCCTTTCTTTTTTACCTCAGCTGTCTCGATTTTCCCGAGACACAAGATGGCGGACTGTCCGGACTGTTAAGAATGTTGACAGACATCATACAGCCAATCAGCTTTCCGCTCGCGCACTCCCGTAGCATGCCGGGTGCGCTCCCCGGTACGTGTACCGGTGAGAGCTCGAAGCGCGCCTATTGATATATATGTTTTTTTGAAGTTGCCTTTCATAAAACCCACAGGAGCAATTTCAAAGAAATATAGAAAAGGCCCCACTACATACCAGTACCTATCATTTTGCCAACTTTGGTGTAATTCCATTCATCCGTTCAGGCTGTAGGCGTGTCTAAATGTCCTATGGAAAATTGCATGGGGAAAACACATTTGAAAGTATTGAAATTTAGAACCAATCAATATATTACTTTAGTTTTGAATTTGTGTATGATGAAGTTTGATTGGTTATGTATATATCTCAAATGAGAAAAAAACACGGCCATTTTGTAACACCCCAGTCTGAGGTACTTTTGAGAGAAAATTTGGGTGCTCAATTGCTGGACTTAGAATAACACACTACTAACTCTTCTATTTTCAAAAAGGTGAGTTGTTAATTTGTAAGGGGAACTATGTTGTACACTTTAAGATAATTTGGAAAATGTTTTCCATTAGTTATTTACAGTCCTTCTGTTATAATTATTGTTTAAGATTGGCTTCATCACATGCAGTGCTTTATATTTCTAGTTCCTGTCTGATACTATACACTGCCCAATTAATTTTGAAGAAGTAAATACTTGATTAAGCTACTTTTATGTTATGTATTACGAAAAACGATAATTGAAAGTGATTACTTTTTTCTGCAATTTACAGCAAGAAATTTGAAATTAAAATGGAGGACAGCAAGGAAATTTCTTTTGAAATTACAACAACACATGTTGAACATGAAAATGTCATGGATATTGAAAAAACCATTTCATCACAAACAGAAGATGACTTAAAAGATTTTTTGAATCAATCTCTAGATGAAGAATTAATTGAATGTTTGGATGAAATAGAATGCCAACAAACATCAATGAACAATTTTCATGAGGAGATTAAATATATGAATGAAGATGAAATACCAGATGAGGACATGCTACAAGTTCTATTAAATTATGAGAAATCTGAACAATAAATTATTAATTACAAATTCAAAATTAGTTGACATATTATTCATTTTTATTTCTAATTTATGAGGTAAAATCGAAGTGATTGTAGTATAATGAAATACTTATAGTATAGAGTGCACAATTTTTATGTTACACAGTAAGTTTACTCATATTTACTGCCCTTATCCCACTGTATTTTTACTAATGTATATTTAATATCTCTTCTTCATCTCCTGCATCCTTTCTCTCACTATCTGTCTCTGATACACCCTATCGCTGCCATTTTGTGTAGTTTCAGAAAAGAGTGAAATGTAATACTTCAAAACTTGAACAGAGAGCAGGGTAGAGTTATGTAATGTTATGTTATGTTATCGTAGGTTTTGTTAAGCGCTCAGCTACTCTAACAGAGTGTCCCGGCGCTGACAGATCAAACACAGCATAACTCTTCCAATGAGGGGCAAATTAGAGGCCGAAGAGCCACGTTTTGAGATCTTTCCTGAAAGATACCAAATTCTCGCTCTTTCTCAGAGCAAGAGGCAAATCATTCCAGGCACGTGACGCTAGATGTTGAAAAGAGCGGCCCCCGGTCCGTGCGGGCCTGATTACAGGGATCCTCGCCAATGACAAGGCAGCCGATCGTAAGGCTCTGGTTGGGTTGTGGAAGACAACTCTCTTCTGCAGATACAGAGCCCCAATGCCATGCAAGGCTTTAAACGCCATGGTAAGGGCCTTAAACTTGATGCGTTTCCTGATTGGAAGCCAGTGAAGGGACACCAGAAGGTCAGTGGCATGAGACCAGCACCCAAGGCCGCCGCGTTCTGCACCACCTGCAGCCTAGACAAAAGATATTCAGGCAGGCCGAGGTAGAGTACGTTCACGTAATCCAACCTCGATCCAATCAGGGCTTGCACCGTTGTTTTCCTATGGTCGATCGAGAGAAGAGGGAGGAATTTCCTCAACATTTTGAGTATTCCGAAGCACTGCCCCACCAGGCCAAGAATCTGAGGTTTCAGTGACAGGCAATCGTCCATCTTGATACCCAGGTTCTTGGCTACCTTGGAGTCAGAGGCCGGGGGAAACATTCCTGCAGGCCACCAGGTCTTCCAACCGGGATCAGGGGGACAGCCGAAGAAGAGGAGCTCGGACTTGTCAGAATTGCATTTCAACTGGTTAAGTTGAAACCAAGTGAATATTGCGCCCAAGCAGTTCTTAATGCTCTCGCCATCAAAGTCCATGTTCTTGTCACAGGTGAAGAGCAGCTGGGTATCGTCGGCGTACGATATAATCTGGGCGCCCAACGACTCTGCCAGTGCCGCGAGCGGGGCCATATAGATATTAAAAAGGGTGGGACTCAGAATTGACCCCTGAGGAACTCCCACCTCCAAAGGCGGCACAGCGTGAGTGCCCCTCACCCCAATTCTTTTTTAAAACTATTTTCTTTCACTGTTTTCCCCTTGGTGCGCTCAGGGTGCGCGTACCGGAGAGCGCACCTGGGAACGCACCCAGCGCTTACCGCGCGAAAATTTAAAAAACAAAAAAGTATTTTTGCCCTTCAGGGTCCTTCTAGGCCCCCCTCAGAAAACCTAGGGGGTCAGGGGGTGTCTACTCTGCCCCCTTTTAATTATTTCCCCCTTTCTTTTTCACCTCTTGTGCCTCGATTCTACCGAGACACAAGATGGCGGACTCTCCGGACTGTTTAGAATGTTGACAGACACCCGACAACCAATCAGCTTTCCGCTCGCGCACTCCCGGAGCTCGCCGGGTGCGCTCCCCGGTACGCGTACCGGTGAGCGCTCCGAGCGCGCCTATAGATATATATGTGTTTTTGAAGTTAATTTTCAAAAAAACCATTGGAGCAATTTCCACTAAATATAGCAAAGGCACATCTGCGTACCAGTCCCTACAATTTTGACAAGTTTGGCGTAATTCCATTCAGCGGTTCGGGCTGTAGACTTGTAAGACCGTCCTATGGAAATTAACATGGTGAAAACATTTTTTAGGACCCCCCTTTTTTCTCAGCCCCCACTTCACGAATCCCCCCGAAACTTCCAGGGAAGGAGCGGAGCAGAGCTGGCCAAAATTTTGGAAAATTACACAAATTCCTCAACCAGCCCCAGAGTTATTCCCAATAGAATGTTGCAGATTTCCTAATTTTTAAAACTTGGTTGCTACTCACTTCAGCTGCTGTCTTTAAAATTTCAGGGTGCTCCATCAAGCAGGGACCCAGAAAAAGGAGGGTCCCAAAACTTGTTTTCCACATGTTCATTTCCATAGGAACTTTAGACACAGGTACAGCCCGACTGCTGAACAGAATTACACCAAATTTGGCAGAACTGTAGGTGTTGGCCTAGAAGGTACCTTTTTGGTATATGGTGTAAATCTGTGCACTAGTTGCAGAGTTATTTAAAGACATTTCTAGTTGTATTTATAAGGAGGTGAAGAATCCGCAACCCCTCCCGATCTCGTGCTGAGAGCTGATTAGCTGCTAACACCTCAAACCAGGAAGTGTTGGCAGCCATCTTGTGACTCAGCTTTAAGGACTCACAGAACAAAATGTAAAAAAAAAAAAAAATGGGGGCAGGGTAGAAACTCCCTGACCTCCTAGGCCTCTTGGGGGATCCCCACAGGGACCCCGCTGGGTGCAAAAATGCATTTGTTTTGAAAACGTTTCAGCGTGATCAACGCTTTGTTAATTATTGGCCCCCGGGTGGGCCAGGTCACAGGGGCATTTTACACCCATATTAAGGCCTTGTATGCCTTCCCCCGCTGCTCCTGGGACCACCACGTCACCGGGGCTTATTTGTTTTTACACGGGGATCCTCTCAAACCCACCTAGCCCCAGGGACCGCCACCTCCCTGAGGCCTAATCTGAAAATATTGCCGGGGGCACATGGACCCACTGCAGCCCTGGGGGCCGTCACCTCCCCAGCGCTTTAATTACAAGTAATGCAGGGCCAATATGAACCATACTGCAGGCCCGGGGACCACCACCTCCCCAGGCCAAAATTAAGAAAGGAGTGGGGCTGTGTAGCCCCCCCCTCCTAGAGCCAAAGATGTTCAGGGGACCACCACACCCCTGGGCCGGCTCCTGCCATGTCCCGGGGTCCCCAACCCTGGGACATAGCTGTTTGCTATGGCTTGGCTGAAGCTTTACCACTCCTGCCAAGCAATAGCAAACTGTGCTCCAGTTCTAGCAAGCGAGAGCACAAAAATGGTCTTGCTTGCTGGAAGTGGAGCACAATTGTTTTGACAGAGAGAAAGCTGCATATTCAGCTCCCTCTCTGCCAAAGCAATGGTGGCTCCTGCATGAGGCGGGGAGCCACCAAAGACCGTGGTGGCCTTGAGACTCCTCCAGCGGTCCCCAACACAAGTAACTGGGTACCCTGGGTGGGTCCAGGACACCCACAAGAGGGTCTGGGCCCCGGGAAATAAGTTCACTGGGCCCAAAATCGGCAAGGGAGGGGGCCATCTGGCCCGTCCCCTTATCTATTAACTCAAATCAAAAAGGATGGTCCCTGGGGGATGGGGTGTCCAAGGCCGAAATTGGCTGGGAGGGGTTCCAATCGGCCCCTCTCCCTTTAATCTTAAAAATGTAATATTTAAAAAAGGCTTGGCCTCAGAGTATAGTGTCCCTGGGGCTGAAATCAGCCTGGGGACAGGGGCCACGAGGACCCCTCCGCCATTCAAAAAAGGCCTGGCCCCAGGTGATGGCGTCTCCGGGGTCTAAATCAGCCAAAGAGAGAAGGGAGGCCATGGGGCACCCCTTCCATAATCAAATCAAAAAAATGAATAAATGCTGAACCAGCAAGTCATCGAAGGCCCCACTCACTTTCTCACCCACTCTACAAATGTGCCTCCTGTTGCACTGCTAGTTAGGAGATGAAGTCCCCTTGGCTACAGAGGTCCTTGGGGCCTAACAAGCCATCCTGTTACCTCCTGTAAGTCCCACACAACGGAATTGCTGAGGGGTCTTCAGAGGCTCGACCCCCTTTCTCCATCACTCTGCAAACACATCTCCTGGTGCACTGCTGGTTGGGAGATGAAGTCCCCTTGGATGTTGAGGGTGCTTGGTGGCCAGCAAGCCCTCCTGTTAAAAACAAAGGTTACATGGACATTATAGTTAGGCTCAGATTCCACTTGTACAAAACCAGTGAAATTCAGCAGTTATAGTTACCTGAGTTTATGACCTCACATATTACATCACTCAGGACATGGTCAGTGACATCACTGATGACATCTCAAATTACATCACTGATGACATCATCAAGTGAGTGTAAGTGTTGTTAAGAGTTTATGGGTGTTAAACATATATACTAACCTACTACAGAAGGGAAATTAGTATACTAGGTGCAATACTACTGAGTGATACTACTTCTATCATACATTATGTGAGCGGCAGTGTGACTGTATGTATCATTGTGCATATGGATGTGTGAGGTGCTGTATGGGTGTATAAGTGTGTGTGTGGGTAGCTGTGTGAGTGAGAGATGGTGTGTGAGTAGTGCTATTGGTGAGTGAGTGAGTGGGAGTGTCAGTGGATGTATGAGTGAGTAAATGGAAGTATGAGTGGCTCTATGGGTTGGTAACTGGGTGGTTAGTGACTGTATGGGCGAGTGACTGGGTGTCTGAATGGCTGTATGAGTGAGTGACTGTGTGCACAAGTGGCTATATTGGTGAGTGAGTGGCTCTTTGAGTGGGTGTTTGAGTAAGTGAATTGGTGTGTGAGTGGCTCTATTGGAGAGTGGCTGTGTGATTCCAGCCAGGTATTGTACCCTCATCACCCTTCCACCCTATGCTCATGTCAACACTTGCACCTTGTCTTGCATGATATCACCAGGGCCTTCAACATCTTATTCCATCAGGCCCTGTCATCCATATTTGAGAATTACTTTAGATTCTTAAACACAGTACCTGGGTGGTTTAACCCTTATCTTTGAAATGCTCATAATTTCTTCCAGATAAACACCTCAAGATACAAAAAGTTACCAGTCACCTGCAGAGTGTCCCAATGATCCATCCTCTATCCAGTTATCTTCGCCCTCTATGTTGTACCTCTTAAAATCTAAATTGTGGTTAACAGCATCAAAATCCATTAATGTGCCTATGTCACGGTTCAACCTGAAAGTCTCTACAATCAACACTTAAGACTTGCCCTGTCATTATTATTTAAAACTGGAAACAGCCATCTTCCTGACATTTTTTCTTTCCTATAAGCAAATTCCCCTCTCTGGTGGTCAGCATAAAACTAAAAGCAATAACACTGATGTGTACAAGTTAATTACATTTAAAAAAAAAATCACAAAAACCAAGACTTCTCTGTCCTTGTAATGAGGGTCTCGAACAACATGCTCTCTCTTGTCAGCATAGCATCTTTCAGAAACAAACTTCAGACACACATTTAGGAGCTCCTGGTAGGCCACACGCTGTTAGGTCTAGCCCATTGACAACATCCATCCCCATATTCATAGGATGCACTAGATTCCATGGCCTCCCAGCTAGATTTGCTATATATAATTATCAATACAATACATATTAACAGTGGTAACAGTAGGAGAGGGGCTACCAGACCCAAATGGTATAGACGCATCAACAGAAATGCTAAATCTTTACTTTAATCACCCATACTAAAGCTCCCATTACCAGACAAATCTGTATTGACAGCACCCATAGACTGAGGATCTAGCTGGTGAAACTGGTGCCTCATACAAATTGTATGTCTTTAAAATCATGTATTAGGCAGTTTATGCAAATTTCCATTTAGGAACTGATCCTTAATATGCCTTGGGCATGTATAGGCAACATACTTCCTGTAGCTTAAGGTAGATTTATTGGAAATCCTTTTACTTGAGCATTGGTTTAAAGTGTGAAGAGTTTGTGGAATTGATTTTAATGTTCTCCAAGTGTCGTCTTACGGAAGTTTCTGACAAGATATAAAAACTGTCAACTATTTGTTCCTGAATAATAAATAAAGGTGATTGACTTGAGCGTACAAAAGAATACACAGGCCACAAAGCCCATAGTATTCGTCCTAACACTACCATGGAACTCATAACACGAAATCATATCTAGAGATCGTAGAGAGGGTAGTGCACCTAGGGCCCTGCAATTGTCTGACCTCCATCCTGTCGGGACTGGCTGACAGGGAGTGGGTGGTTTCACTATGCAAATTAGGATCTGACTGCTGTGGAGGCGATTGGAAACATTCCTCTTAGCATTGAGGCTTGTGCTGTTGCTAAGAGGCAAGTTCGTGAACATCCCTGCACCATGTTGCACGCACAATGTGGTGCCTGCCACATGGTGCAGGTATGTTTAAGGGGGCATCTATGGTGCCCACATGGGCCCATGGCAGAGGGCCTGGAGGGAACCAGAGCCTGCTAGGGGCCCCCAAAGTCACTTTCCGCCACCCTTTTCATGGTGGATTAACTGCTATGAAACAGCCGGCAGAAAGGGACATTGTAATCCCTATGGTGGTGCCTGAGCAGACACCGCCACCATCGTAGGGATTTCAGACCATCCGTCGGTTCGGCAGGCTACTTGATCCTGTCAGATGTGTGGCAGACCACCATTCGTCTGTCTTGGCAGTGGGGCAGTCTAGTCACTGAGGTGTCAGTACTTATTTATTAGGGTTCACATCAATTACAAAACCAAAACTTAAACCAAGCTGATAGATTTTTCATTGATGGGAATTCAATCAATTTACTGACCAGTTATCTTTATGTTCCTCATCTGAAAAACATTTTATAGCGAAAGAAATCTCTCGCTTTACACCCCAGAAAATGTAGAAGTCATCAGCACTGATAGTCCAAGAAAAAACTAAAGTGTTTGAAAGCATAACTTGGTGTGTGATCCCACTACCGTAAAGTTTTGTGAATACACAAGGTTATTATTTTTCAGGGGGTCTAATAGCGTCTCACTTCCCACCCATTCAGGGCACAAACATTACCCCCCCCCCCTCCTCGACCCCAAGTTTCAACTTATAACTAAGAAAATATGCCACACGTTAAACTTTTCCATAGTCATACCCTGGGTCTAAATGTATATCTATACAGATTATATTTTTTAGAATCTGGTTGTGCAATTTGCACCCTCAGACAACACTTTTAGTGTGTTTAACAGGGGTGTAGGTGTGGAAAGCGTTCTGAGAGTCAATTCATAGGACAATAAGGAGAAATGCACATAAAAGGTCAAAGGTGGTTGTACAAATTAGGTATTAAAAAGGCAAAACCGAATACACCTAAAATGCATTTAGTGCTTTGTGTTTCCAGTCATGTAGTCTCTAGCCCTCTCTGATAACAGTGCAGGCAGAGATTGAAGATGGAAGCATCTTCAATTAATTCATGTGTGTGGCCATACGTGATAACAACATGCATAAACAATATACATAAATGTCTGAAATGCAAAAACAGTGTGAGACTCCGTTTGAAAATAGTTCAGTAAATATGTTGTAACCATGTACATTGACTGTTCTATTATCACCTGAGGTCACATTGTCTGTGTGGAAAAAAAATAATGACGTTTGACTTGAAAATGTTTATTTTCTTGCCACTTGGTTGAGAGAGCATTGCAATGACAAATGTGCAATACAGGCACGTTTCAGACATTGGAAAGAAATAATAATGTAAAATAGCAATTAATTAAATAATTAACTGCCAGCAAAACGCGATAATTTTATGGACTTCTTGATATCTTAACTGAAGGCAAATTTACAATAGCAATATAACAAGTTACAATTCTAGAATAGTGCTGTCGCAATAATTCCGAGACATGTACACTTTCGTATGAATATATCATGCCTAGCTAATGAGATCGCTCATTTCATAACTTCAGTACCTTTTTTATTATTTCATAAAACTGGAAGTCCTTATCCATTTTATGAAAAACACCAAGCCTTTGTGAAATTCATTAAATAAGCATAAAAAATTCATTAAACAAGTGAATTGCATTCATGGCTGCTTTGATGCAAATGCCCTTTAAGCAATGTAAAACTCCATATTGATTTAACCTTTCATATTCTGATATTTCCATGTAGATATAAAAAAAAGTCTAATTTAAGGACTGAAATGAAGGTCAAATCCTTAGCCCTTTGGAAGAAGCATTTCAGTGGTCACTTTAAGAAGTTAAAAGATATCAGTAAACAACTGAGAGCTGGAATACAAACATATAAGTGTGATACTTTTCTCAAAGAGTATACACGATTGCAACCCAAACTGGATGTGTGTGCGATACAAAGCCTTCACATTTCAACTTAATGGTATATTCTGTCAAAGTAGATTTTTTAGATGTAGAGTCAAAATGAGTCATTAGAATAGCTCATTGAGTTAAGCAGTATCTGCTGACATCCTGGTATGATTTGCAGGTCACAACTTCCAATCTGAGCCTGATTGACTCAGAATTTCATCCTTCTAACAATAACAGAATGAATGCCAGTCTTTAATGGACAGTAATAATTGGGTAGAAAATTTTCAATGTGAACCTTTTTTAGAAAAGGGCTATGTTTGTAGCTGAGTATTGTTATCAAGCAATTCCACCAATTTTATTAATAACTATAGCATGAACATGTCACATGTGTGAATGTATAGTGTATTCATGTAAGTGTGAATGAAAGGGTTAGCGTGTTGAAGCTCATAACACAATATTTCTTGTCATAGTATTGAAAATCTCTCATATTGTATTATGTACTAAGGTTTTAAGATTAAGAAAATGTGAATTCAACGTAATCTCATCAAGAGATAATGTGGACTCATTGCTGCCATTTCAAATGGAAGAAGTTAAAAGGCAGACACTCTTTGCAATCAATTGACCATTCTCCCTAAATAGTTGACTGAAATATTGTGCTAAGAGGAAGTGTAATATGTATGAATACTGCGAAGAATCAAGCTTCACATTTAGCAAGTTTTTACCAAGACCACCGGTGGTTTTTACCAAGACCACCGAAAATCCAGAAAATACATTCCACTTAGGGCCCGATTACTAGTCTGGCGGTCTGAGGAGCACCAGACTCGTGGTGGCGTGGCAGACCCTACCACCGGCGGTCTGACCACTCATAACGAGTTGGCCGGTCGTACCGCCCTGGGACTGTGAGCCCTGGCAGGGCACTGCCGTTCACTGGCATTGGAGCAGCAGTCAGAGGCTGCACTATGCTTTGTGGGACTTCCGCTGTCCTCCCAAGCATATTATGAGCTTTCTCCACTACCGGGTTTACATGGCATTTCTTCCTCCTTGTAAACCTTGGAGGAGAGGAAACACAGGGGGCCCTACAGGGCCCCCTTGTGCCTCAACTTTATGTGGATGCACACAAGGGGGGCATAATATGTGCCCCCCTGTGTGCTTGCACATAGGTTCCTGCAATGCATGAACTTTCGAGTCCAGGCTGTGTAGGAACCTTGTAGTGCAGTCCCATTGTTTTGACTTTTTTAATGGCACAACCACTGCCATGGGACCACCACTCCGCCCACCTGCCAGACTACTTGAAAGTCGTAATCTGGCTAGCACGGTGACCTTCTGTAGAGTGGTGGCGCAGTGGTTTGTACCGCTGCGCCACCCCTCCACCAACAATCTATAATCAGGCCCTTAGTGTGTTTGTTACAGAATTAATATTTTCTAACAAGGGTGAGGGTCTTTAACAACTGATATAGCCCAAGACAGAAGGGCTATAATTCGATTATAAAACAAGGGATTCTCCAATCCCTGTATAAACGCCTGCATCTAATACCTTTATATTCAGCAACTTGTGACACACCAAGTCGCCGATAACAAAGAAAAATTGCAGAATTCAACGTTAATAACTTATTTCAGTCTCAGGTCACGCATGGAGCACCTGTTTAAAGCAACGGAAATAAAACATTGTTTTTCTTTCTTCTGCTCTATTTTTCTAGGTTACAAAGATGAGCAGAAGGAACATGTTTATTTGTTGCTCTCTTTAGAGAGATACCAATAGAGAATCTTTCTACATGTTTTTACAGATTCTGAGCTACTGCAGCTTTTTTTTTATTTTAAACTGACTTGTATTGAACTGATTCTGATATCTTTTTGCAACAAATATCAGGTTTACGATGCGTTTAATTTTGCACTAGATGTTCTATTTTTATTGTTTTTGTTTGCAAATATGCTCTCCCTTTCATATGAAAGAGCTACACATGATGTATTCAAGTGGTTTATGGACAAGGTGATGATGTGACTATGTATTATATGGGAAAAGTACACCCTGCTGGATATAATAAGGATATTGCAAGCCACCTCAGGGTTCGATAACCTTATAAAAGGAACTTGGCTTTCAGCCTCGTTTCTCTATATGGTGATGGAACTCCTTGATGACTTGCAATATCCTTAAAATGTATGGCGCTGGTTCTTTATCCCTTAGATAACGTCCCATCCACTGATGAAGAATGTTCCACATTAAAAAGGAGAAACATAAAAACAAACTTTGGAACATTGGAGCAGAATGTTTGTACCAGCCATTATTGGCCCTAGGTCACATCGTTACATTCAATAAAACTCTCAACATTCCAATGTTCTAAAAGAAAAGAATCACAATCTTTTCTCACATGGACAAGGCATCATCAAAGAAACTCAAACGCGAAAGAATTACATGGGCGCGTTTAATTTTACATCCCACAAAAAGGACGGATTTTGGTTTACTGACTACAGGTGGGGCATAATTACAGTATAATTGCTGAACACAGAGAACTACTTTTACAAACCATGTTTAATTGAAGTACTGTGGAAGATTACAAAAAAGTAATGATTTTGTAGAATACTCACGACTATGCTGTCCAATGTACGTATGTGTACAGATTTTTCTTTTAGACAGGTGTACGTCAGGAATTACTTCTTAATACAGGTACAAAACCAGGTGGGGTAATACTAGACCTGAATAACATTTCAGTCACACTGGCTTAATCCCATATAATTATGCCACATTTTAATGTAGGAGCGGGAGAACAATGTGTAAAACATGAAAGAAGGTGTCAGTTTGTAACAATGGTGTTTTTATTAGTTGTTTAGTGCAAAATGTATCCAAGAGTACAAAATGGATGAGAGGATGTATTTTATGATAAAATATAGTGCTAAGTGCCAATTTCATATGCTATGTAGTTTTGGGTAATTGTACGGTATTTCAGATAATTACACAAAAGCACCTTGAAAATAAACTAACCATGCAAATAGTCAAACCCGAAATTCAAGGGTACCCTGCGATTTTGTGTCACATGACTATTACAGGGCAATAATAACTGTCTTCTTGTGTTGTAACTTGCAGAGGAACCATACTGGACCTAAAAGCTTCAAATGCGTTCCATTTCGCAGGAGAAGGTATGGCAATCACTTAGCACAACATTAATCCCTTAAAATTACCTTGAAAATTGTTTGCCACCAATCAATTATTCAGTTTGGTGTAGTTAGGAGGATGATGAAAATATTACAAGCTAGAGGAAACACCTTGAACAGTTTCCTCTCACTTTTGAGTACTCAAGAAAAAAACATAATCTAACCCAATACAGTGTATACAAGAAAAAGATTAGATCTGCATAGTGGCTGTAGGTATTATAGAATGGGTCACCATAATCGCAATGGTTGGGGTAAAATCTGAAATCATACGCTTTCAGTTGTATGTCATCGCTTAAATGATAATGGTATGCAGCAACTGGGCACATGTCATGAAGAACACTGGGGGAGTTTATCAGATATACTACTAGGTGGGGCTTCTCTACATATAATAAATAATTGCTCATGTATGCTGTAAATTACTGCTATGAAAACATCAGGGGATAACACAGGCCACTGTATTTCCTGTAGGTCAGGGAGGGAACCAACTCATCAGTGGGGCCTATCAGTGAGATGTGGGAGACTCAGGTGCCTCCCTTCACATTTTACAGGGGGTATAATGATATTATGTTATACCAATGGCTGTCATGAACTAACACAACACATGATTATTATATGGAACTAGCAAATATATTACAAAAGTTTGTATTTTGTAGATCGACCTTTAGTGAACCTCTTGGCAAGCAACAGCTGGGATTAGACATACAGACGCAGATGTCAGTGCCCTATTCACAGGTACTCCTGGCAGTACATTACTCTGAAGTGGTACATTTAGTGGACCAAGTAAGGATGATCATCTTGCTCGACACCATTATCATTATTATTATTAAATGAAATGTATATGGCGCTCAGCTACCCGGAGGTTTCCCGGCACCCAGGATACATTGCAAACCGAAAAGAGAGCATTTACTGGTTAAATAGCCAGGTCTTAAGGCCTTTGCGGAAGATTTTGTGGCTTACTTCATGACGGAGTAAAGAGAGTAATGAATTCCACAGCATTGGGACCAGATACGAGAATGAGCGTCTGCCCATACGTGAAAGTTTAAATCTGGGAACTAAAGTTGGCTTGGGAAGAGGAAGGATGTAGATGGGTGAGAAGATATGTCTGGGCTAGGGCACATAGGTAATGAGGTGCTGTGCCTAGTTTAATCTTATGCATATAGCACAAGGCCTTAAATTTCGTCCGATGCTCAATCCTGAGCCAGTGGAGGTCCCGCAAAGGGCCTGTGATGGAGGATGTTTTAGGTACATGACGAAGTAGCCTGGCAGCAGAATTCTGTACCACCTGCAACTTACGTACTAACTCCTTATTCGCTTTTAGGCATAGGATGTTGCCATAATCCAGCCTTGACATGATTAGGGCCTGGATAACCATTCTTTGAGTGGATTCAGGCAGCATCCATAATATCTTGCGGAGCCATTTGAGAATAGTGAAGCAAATAGATGTGGTCTTAGCTACTTGCTGTTTCATAGTCAGCTGGTCATCAATCACTATGCCCAAATTGCATGCAGTCTGCACTGGTTTAGGAAGTTCACCTATTTCTGGTGGCCAATGGTGCGGGCCCCAGAGATCTTTATCTTTCCTCATGATCAAAACCTCCGTCTTTCCTCCATTTAGCTTTAACCAGTTAGTATGTATCCAGCTGGCGATTTTATGCAGCCCTACCGGCAGAGACGAAACGCTGGAGTTTTCATTGGCGGATAGTGAAAAGAGAAGCTGGGAGTCATCCGCATAAGAGAAGATTGACAACCCAGCCTCTTCCGCGATGGTGGCTCACGGGCTGATATAAAGACTAAATAACATAGGACTGAGAATCGAGCACTGTGGTACTCCATAAGGAGATGCATAGGTCTTGGAATATGCCGATGGGGAGAATACCTGAAAAGTCCTGTTGGTAAGAAAGTTTTTAATATAATCCAGAGCTGAGCCAACAGTTCCCAGGAGCTGGAGTGCTTTTAAAAAGGGACAGATGAGACACCGTGTCAAAGGCAGGACTGAGATCTAATAAGATGAGTGCCACCGTTTCCCCTTTATCCAGATGCTAGCGTATTGTTTCTGTAACTCCGAAAGAGAGGAGACGCTATGGAGTATCTGGCTCAAAAGCCAATTTGGGACCCGTCTAAGATGTTATTGGATTCCACAAACCGTGTAAGCTTTTGGTTCACGTGTTTTTCCAGGATCTTAGAAAAGACAGGTAGTAATGAAATCGGACAGAAGGGCTCAGCTGGATCCGCATTTGGTTTCTTCAAAAGAGGAAGAACCATTGCGTGTTCCCATTCTGCTGGTAAGATGGCTTCCCTCAGTGAGGCATTAAGTAGTTCCATGACAACCATTAATACGGAGGAATCTAGTTTTTGAAAAATATTAACTGGAAGAGGGTCATTAGGGGAGCCTGATTTAAGACTGTTTAAAATAGCATTAAAAGACAGAGGGTCTATGGGTTCCCATTTTGTTATTTCCATAGTAGAAGCCAAGTCAGGGGGCCCGACTGGGTTGTTACCGTCAAGAATGGGGGATGGATTCATTATGTGCTGTTACTTATTAACAGTTGCCGTCTCAAGTTCTGCATAGATCTTTTCTACTTTGTTTTATGAAGAACTTCGCCACAACTTCGCAGTGTGCTTCATCAAGTATCGGAGGTATAGGTTGACAGGTTGCTCCTGAGAGATCCCCAACTAATTAGAACAGGACTTTTGCATTATTATGTGCTGATGTGATAGTTTTGTTCACATATTCAGCATGTGCTGCTTTACATAGGGAATTATATTCTCTTTTAGCAGTTTTATAACAATGCTTGGATTCTAAGGCATAATCCTTCCTCCAACATCTTTCCAGAGCCTTACATTTTGTTTTTTCAGTTTTAAATTTTTCGGTGAACCATGGGGCAGGAGGGCGGTGATTATTTAGTTTCTTAAGTGAAGTAGGAAGACAGGTGTTCACAGATGCCATAATCCAAGTGTGGATGGGCGCTGCGTCTGCGATCAGGATGGAAGAAGAATCAGGAATATTGCTTACAAGATTTTGATTTAGGGATTCAATATCTAGGTTCTTCCAATTTCTATATCTGACTTTGGGTAAGAAGATGGCCGGGCTATTCAGCTGTGAAGTGAGAGGCATGTGTTTTAAAGCCTCCAGAGTCAGCTGTCTGCTGACATCAGTGCTCCGCCCCCCCGTCTCCGACCGAGAAGATGGAAGACCGCTGCTCCCTCCACAACAATCGGGCGAATCTGTGGTGGACCGGGGAGCAATCAGCAGAAGGAGGACAGGTAAGGAAGTGTGTAATTTAAGTTAAAAGGCCCAAGAAATAAGAAATTTAAAAAACGCCACAGCTAGCGCCAATGCTTCCGGCAGTCGTGACACTATCTTGTCTATGGCCTTACAGTGGGCTCAATTGAATTGTGAACATGCTTTGCAGATTTAAGGGATGCCTTTGACCTGGTGGAATGAGAAAGTATGACAATTCTATATACTCTTTTTCGGATACTAAAAGTGCACCCTAGTGAAAGTTAGACCAGAGTAAAGTTGGTAGCCTCTCTCAAAAGATCAGCATTATTATTGGGCCACAACAAGGTTGTGTGATGGCCCCAATTATTTTCGCCCTGTACAATGCTGACCTCCCAACAACACTTTTAGGTACTCACTCCTTTTCTCCAAATATTTGGGGTTCCCTCATATCATATATGCTTTATGTGGATGAACTGGTGGTTATGGATCATACACCTGTTACCCTACAAAGGAACCCAGTAGATTTTGAAAAGTACTGTAAGAAAAAAAGGTAAAAATCTATTTAGATAAAACCAAAATTATAATCTTTGGTAAGAAGAATCACCACTTTAAATGGTCTATTGGTCAATCCAGAATTGAGGTAGCCTCTGAATAAGGGTATTTAGAGATGATGCATACTATGCCACTTAGTTGGTAATCTTATAGAGACACCCTAAAGGCAAAAGCATTATCAACCATTTGATGTCTATGGAAATGTAAATTAGATTTTAGTGGGCCTTCCCCTCTATAGCAGCTCAAAACGCACTAGTTCCTCCTAACGTTCAATATGAAGTAGTGCTGGGATCAGATAAAACTTCAGATTTGGATAAGATAGAGGGAGGCTGTTTAAAAAAAACTAGTATGCCTCCTAAAATGTACAATGGTATTGGCTATTAGGATGGAGGCTGAGCTCCAATTGGATCACTGACAGAATATCGATCTACTAAATATCAAAACCCAAAAATATCAGAAATTAAATATTGATAACAAAAATATTGACTCTGTATACTTAACTATTAAAACCGCAAATATCAAGGACACAAATATTGTTGTTAGAAATATCAATTTTTACATATATCAAAAAACAAAAATATCGGAAACACAAATATTGTTTACTTTAAATAAACATATAATATATACCAAAGATATCAATTCATACTATACTGACTAATATTGTCACCAAAATACTTCAATTATCATTAATAAAAAGATACAAAACTTTCAAATAAAAAAATTACTTTAAATAAACCCAGAACTTATAATACACATATTTAAATGTAATAAAAATATAGGGGCAGATTTATGAAGGCCTTGCGCCGCCGGTGCGTCATTTTTAACATGGGAAAAAGTGGCGCACCGGCGGCGCAAGGCCTTCATAAATCTGCCCCATATTACTTTAACAAAATATTTACCATTCACCCCAAACATTTAGCATCAACTACAAACATTCAAACACCACCCTAAACACTACTAAATAAGTATATATATAAACTCAAGTCCAAGGAAGAAACTTTGCACTCTCTGGGGCATTTGGAAAGTTTTTATTACATAGCCAGCAACAAATGTGTTTCGGTGATCTGCCTTCTTCGGTGTTAGTGGACACACCGGAAGAGGCCATGTTTGAAAGGCATTTCTCTAGTGCATTGAAAACAAAAAGGCACTACACTCCTTCAAGAAGACTTCAATCATAAATTTAACAGATATCACTTTAACCCCAAATGAAGAAATGATTCTAGGATTGGGGTTAACTTACTGTCCACCAATGGATTTCAACTACGCAGATGCGAGAATGGACTCTTATCGCTTCATAAGAAAAGTAAAACTCAAAAAGTTTTTTCTCCAACAACCAAAAAGAAAGAAACCAACGGAAACACTGAGCAGCCCCTCATTGTTGGTAGCAGGAGAGCGTGACACATTTGAGGCGATATAGGACTTACAACAAGAAGATATGGTATCCAATGACTTGCCATTAACCACATCATGTGAGGACTGTGCTTTGAGTCAAACCCCATTCAAACCTAAATCAACCTTTTCACCGGTTTCAGTGCACGATAATTTGGAGGTATATCATGAACTTGTTACCAAAGAGTTAAAACAACTTTACATTGCCACAAATAACAAACGTAGGGTTGTAAACAAAAAGAATCAATGTTACCAAACTTTAATTAAAAAACTTGAAAACAAAAAGGATGTGATTGTCCGCCAGGCCGATAAAGGCGGGAACATTGTCTTATGGCCGAGACAAATGTATGTTGCTGAAGCTGAGAAGCAACTGCTAGACATCACTTGCTACAAGAAAAGTAACATTAATTTGGTAAAGGCAGCATGGCAAGAGCAAAATATGAAATTGATGGCCTGGAGAAGTGCCAAATTATTGTCTAATGACAAGTACAAGTTCATGAAAAATGATTATCCTGTGATACCATCATTTTATCTAATACCAAAAGTGCATAAAGACATTAATACTCCTATAAATAGCGCAACTGAGAACATTTCGCGCTATATAGACTTTTTCTTACAGGACTGGGTGAAAGGCTTAGATTCTTATGTTCAAGATACTTCTGATTTTATTAGAAAGTTGAACAATGTGGTTTGGCAGGACAACTGTTTGCTAATGACGTTAGATGTGTCGTCATTGTATACATCGATTAAGCATTCAGATGGACTAAAAGCGGTAGAATTTTTTCTAAACCAGAGACCTATGAATTTTTCGGCACATAACAAAATGTTGTTATCTATGATTGAACCATGCCTTGAACAGAATTTCTTTCTTTTCAATAACCAGCTATATCAGCAGGTCAGAGGGGTCGCAATGGGGGCCTGCTTCTCCCCGAGTCTGGCATGTTTGCACATGGGGCTCTGGGAGGAGCAGGTCCTCAGAGGGGCTTTGAATGAAACAATGCAGAAGCATGTTTTATTATATTTAAGGTACATAGATGACCTATTCTTGATATGGCAAGGTACATTGGGTGAAGCAACTGAGTTTGTGGAAGTAATAAATAATAATGGTCTCAATTTAAGGTTTACTTCACACATAGATGCCAAGTCGGTTGCATTTTTGGACACTGAGGTGTTTGTAATTGAAACAGGTATTGCTACAAGAATGCATAGGAAACCCACGGCAGGGAACTGTTCTACACGCATCTAGCCAACATCCGCAACATCTAATCAGCAGCATTCCCTTCGGGTAGATGCTGCGAATAAGGCGAATTTGCAGTTTAGAAGCAGACTGCAAATTGGCACAGGATGAGAGCAAAGAGAGTTTTTTGTCATGTGGTTACTCGGCAAAAACTGTTCAGCGAGCTATTGACCGAGCTAATTCCATCACCAGACAAGAGGCTTTAGCAGTTAAAATCAAAGCTAAGCCTATGGTATATGAACCAGAAGAGACAGTGATCAAGCCACGGGTTATCATTAAGTACAGCAGACAACACTGAGAAATTCGTAGGATATTCTACAAGAATTGGAATCTGGTAACAGGTGACCCGATCATCGGTAAATACATCCATGATAAACCAAACATTACTTTTAGAAAATCTGGTTCCATAGCAGATAAGTTGGTACACAATTTCCTTGAGAAACAAATCTCGGATACTTGGGGTGCCTTGGGAGGCGGATTTAAAAAGTGTGCAGTCTGTAAAGCTTGTAGGCACGGTTGCAACAAGACACAGTATGTTGTACCTTTCAAAAAAGAACCAGTGAAAATAAGAAAAAGAATGTCCTGCAAAACAGACTTTGCAGTATATGTGCTGCAGTGCCCTTGTGATCTCCGGTATGTGGGGAGTACTCGCCGCCCGGTGCATAAGCGGATACTGCAGCACATTAGGGCTATCGTGGGTAAAGACCAGACATACCCGGTAGCCCGCCATTTTGAGAGCGTGCACAAAAGTGATCCTGCTTCCCTAGTATACTATGCCATTGACTGCGTCCTTCCTCTCAAGAGAGGGGGAGATAGAAATGCCAAGCTTCGATTGTTAGAGACCAGATACATATTAGAATTAGATAGCAAGACTCCACAGGGTATGAATGCGAGTGAAGATCTCTATATTTGCCTCTAGTTCTATATGTATACAGTTTCTATGGACAGCCAGCTAAGTAATTGATATATGATGTATTAATCTCACCTAGATATACAGTTCTCTGATTATGTATTGGTATCGTTAGATGTGATAAGATCTCTAGGTGTGGGTTTCTAGGTGCTCATTAGGCTCGCAGTGGTAATACAAGGTCGAACTAAATCTGGTCCTTCTCCCAGCTTATAAACAGAATATTTTTTCATTTTAACACTATAATTTTGTCTTATATGAAAGGGAATTCGAACATTACTTTTGCACTACAATATTTGTTTGTACACAGAAGGGTTAAAGTTTTTTTGCGAGGGTACATAACTAAAGATAATAGATATATATGAATTAGATTTGTGACAATTTCAATTTAAATATACAACTATGCATTAGTAAAAGAAATGTAAGCCTATTAACAGGCTTAATGTGCAGTTATTGTTCCATATTAAATGTGAGAGGGCTTGGGTTTTTAAATAAGAACCACAGGCCATATCTTGACAAAGTATCACATATGCAGGTTCCAAAAGGAAGAAGTATAGTGCCAAATTAAAAAAGTTTTTCCTTTTTTTTTTCTCTTCAAAAAATGGATTATTAAATAATTTTGTTTCGTTCATATGCTTGGACACTGGTCTTGCATTGTACATAGTATGTATATAGTGGAAAATGAATTGAAATGTACAGATAGACATTCTGTTGTATTTTTGCTATACATATTTAATATTTTTGATAATAACATCATGTGTATATATATGGTATATATTTATTTGGGTACATTATCAAGTTTTATATGACCTGTATATATGTATAATCATGCGTAATTTGCACGGCATATGTATTGTCAAGATAATTTTGACTTTGATACAATAACTATATGGCACCATGCCATAAATTCAGCATCAATTGATTGCAAATGTATTATGCACAGTATTGAACTCTTAGGGGTTAAAAGAAGTGAGGCAGATCCATTGTGGCTCCTCCTAACCCTCTGGTGAAATTGTATAAGTACCCTCTTCGACTTTCGCAACGTTATCATGTGACCAAGCCTCATGTCGGAGGCGAAACGCGTCATGCGGACTTGCTGGGTTTTATTTATTTAAAATAAACCACTAATTGCACTAAGAAAATCTGGGTCTGTTCTGTTTGCCTTTTCCTTGTGAGCTGTCTGGAGGGAAATGGACAGGGATGGGACGGCGGTCTCATCAGGCGGAGTTCAAGAAATATATATATATATATATATATATATATATATATATATATATATATATATATATATATATATATATATATATATATTACCTACTGGCCATCGCCAGTAGGTAGTTCTAGTTAGGACCTATTATCGATAGGAAAAGCTTTTTTTCTTTTCCCAATAACTTTAGCACTGGTTGACGAATCATCGCAAAATTTTCAAAACATATGGCCCGCTCCGGTCAGCTCCTGTCTTGAAAGTTTCAGGGTTACTTGGAATGCGGGGGTGAGAAAAAAGGGGGTCCCAAAACTTGTTTTCTCCATGTTAATTCCCATAGGAAGCTTTAGACACAGCTACAGCCCAACTGATGAACGGAATTACACCAAATTGGCAAAAAGGTAGCCCTTGGTTCAGAAAGAACTATTTTTGTTAAATGGTGTAAATCCATTAAGTAGTTCCTGAGAAATTTAAAAAAAAAGAGGTAAAAAAATGCATTCTCCATAGCAAACTTTAGACACGGCTACAGCTCGAACTGCAGAACGGAATTACACCAAATTTGGCATGAAGGTAGCCGATGCCTCAGAAAGAACTCTTTTTCTGAAATGGTGTAAATCCGTTCAGTAGTTGTTGAGAAAATACAAAAAATAAAAGTTTTGATATATAGAGGCGCAGTGGATCCGCGCACCCTGCCGATCATGAACTGCATTCTAATTGGCTGTCAACACTCCAAACCAGGAAGTGTTGGCAGCCATCTTGTGCCTTGGTAAAAGAGGCACAAGAAAACAGAAAAACAAAGGTGTAAAACAAGAAAAGGGGACAGGGTTAAAACACCCTGACCCCCTTGGCCTGCTCAGCGGGTCCCACAAGGAACATAGGGGCCAAAAAAAGCTTTTTTGTTTTAAAACAGCATAATGCGCGTTGGGTGCGCAGATCCAAACAAAAACGTTGTAAAAAGCACCCGGATGGGCCAGGTCCCGGGGGCAGTGAAAAACATGTGTGGGGGGTCCCAATCCCCCCCACACTGCCCCGGGGACTGCCACCCTCGGGGCTTTGTATAAATATATCATCGTTGATGTCATTTGAGATGTCATCAGTGATGTCATGAGTGATGTCACTGACAATGTCATGAGTGATGTAATATGTGACGTCATCAGCAGTGCATTGCGGGCGCGCAAGTTATAGTTAGCTCAACTAACTATAACGGGGGAATTTCAATGGTTTTGTATGAGTGAAATGTCCAGCTAGCTATAACGTGTGAAACCTATGGTTTTTTCAGTGAATTTCTAAGGTTTTTTTAAATGCTAATTCCTAACTATAACTTGTCTGAAACCTATGGTTTTTTCAGTGAATTTCAAAGGTTTTGTAAATGATATTTTTTAAATGTATTAATTATTATATTTATTTCTTTTTATAGTAATTTGCAACATTTTTATAATAATTATTTAAGTTATTTTATTTTTTAAGTTACATTACACATTTTTAATATAAAATAATACAAAACAAAATTCAAATATATATATATATTTTTTCAATATATTAAAATTTAAATCTATATATTTTCTTTTTGTATTTTTTTTCAGTACTCGTACGCTACGCATACGGTGATCGCACCATCCTTTGTACGGGTAATCGTACTGTGCGCTCAACCGCGCATACATTACAAATACGTTTTCACGTTCCATGCCGCATCAACGCTTCCGCGTGACGTCATGTATGTTTGTACGCGCACTGTACGCAGACCGCGAAAGTTTCCTAATGTTTAAAGAGATATATCTATGTATTTATTGTAAATATTAAGGGAAGACATTATCTAGGATAATTATTAAAATAATATTTATCAACTTTTAGTAAGCGTATGTTACTTTTAAAAGCAATGACGCAAATGGCAGCGTACGTCGTCCATTCACGCACCATAAGCGCACCCTATGCATACACCATGTAACTTTAAAATAAGAGATTTGATTGGGTCATAACACTTCCAATTCCAGCTGTTGAAAGACCCCACCCATTTTGATCATTCTTCTTTAACTTTCTCAGAAGAACCATCTCTTGTCGGAAGCTCCTGTCATTTGACAAAACAATTTTAATATGGCTGCATTTCTGGAATCCACTTCAGAACATTCTTCAGAGGAGGAATTTATACCTGAGGAGTCACAGGGAAAAAGAAAAGAGGCAGTAATCTGGACATTTTTCACCTTTCCAGAAGGACAGAAAAAGGTAAATGCTGCAAAGGTCACCTGCAAAATCTGTGACACCACACTGTCAAGAGAAGATCCGAGCAAGAAGTACTCATTTGGGACAGCAAGCATGGTTCGCCATGTGAAAAACTACCATCCTCGCAATTATGCAAGAGCTTGCTCTGATAGGCTACGGGACAATCCATCACCTGCTGTTCCCAGCACTTCAAGCGCACCAACCACACAGCCATGGACTCCGCATTCAAATATCGAACCGGATTTTGCTGACTTAATCATCCATTGCAAATTATGCAATGAGATGCTCTGCTACGGGGAGCAGTCAATTAATTTAATTAAACCGCGCAAACTGGAGCACCGTTTCTCATGACGGTAATTTTTTTTTTGTTTATTTTTTCCTGTTGGACACTGTTTTGTTTCTGCACCAGTTGTAGTCTGTACGCATGCGCAGCCTAGTTTCCAAGACCACGCTTCTTTCTTTTTCTTCAAGTTACCCAAGCAAACCGCTCCTCGTTTTAGGTATTACATTGCCGCTTTCTTCTCCCGGGCCGTGTGCCTCATCTGCTGCTACACTTTTCTAATATATTAATATTCATATTCTATCTATATTTATTTGAAACGTATTACCGGGGGCACCAAACCTTGATTTCATACTCCGTCCTCCGCCATTTCAGTAGTTTTTCTCCGTTATTTTTATTATACCTGCCACTTTAATTTTTATTTTACCCCCCCGCCTACCTTCTCTGTGAGCCATAGATTTCCTACCACAGACACCAGGGTGTTTGTCCTTGGCCTCCGATCTTATCAGACTTGGTCACACAAATACCTAAAAACCAATTTGAAGCACGTAAGCCACCGCCATTACAACGCATGACCGTCACCACAAAGCCATTACCACGCTTATGCCTTAATCATGCGTGGTAAATGCATACTAGTCATAAAAGCATTCGTGGTAAAGCCATATGTGTGCTAATGGCTTCATGGTGACGGTCACGCGTGGTTATGACCGTGTTGTAATGGCTGTTTCCCCACCAGGACACTGCAGGAACCGGGTCGGAGCGTGGTTGACTCCAGGGCACCAGGTGGAGGGCCACGCAGCCTCCCTAACACAATATAGAAAGCTCCGGGGATCGTTGTTTCTGTGGTTTGAAGGGCGTCATTGAGGCCCACACACTTTTAATTTTGTAGGGGGGTGGCTTTGCACGCGAAAGTGGTGCAAGCGGTTTGTAAATCTGGTACACATTGTTTTGTTTTACTTTGATTTCCTTTCTGTCTTGTAGAGCATCCAGAGTAAATATAACTTATTGTACAGCCAGTACTTTTCAACCCTACTCTCAAACGTCTTACCATAGTACTTCAAATTATAAATATTGTTTCTATTGTGGACCGTCACCCCTCCAAAAAAAAGACGTATATAGTTTTTTTATTAACTTTCATTAAAACAACAATAACTGTAAACGTAACTTAAAGATAACTAGAAAAATAACTTTATTAAAACAATATTATAAACAAATTGTGATGTGGACCCCAAAAGACGTACGATAGGTAATCTGCAAAACAAAAAAGAAAATTAGAGTTTAAAATTATGTACATGTGACTAAATGAGGTGAAACATTACAAGTCAAGGTAACACTACGATTTTACGTGTGCAGTGTGCCTGGTGCATTTCACTTCTGTTATAGTCCCGCGTTCAAGTGGTGTCTATATGGAAGTGCCTACTGTGTTACTGACACAAAAGTGGCACAACGGGATTGTAAATAGGCCAATTTATTTCTAATGCATTAAATTGGAGGCATTATATATCTAGGCCGCTGTGCTTACCTCGTATAAACACTGCGGCCATCAGAGTTCACAACTTGAATTTAACTCTGCTTCTACACGTCAAAGTATATTCAATACGTTGCGGATAATTCCATTGCTGTTGCTTGATATGCCGTGATTGCTTCTGAAGGGTGTTTGGTGAAGCAAACAAAAGGAGATTTGATTAATCACTGTAAACTGAGTTGCGAAACTCCTGACAAAAGTGAATTTTAATGTGAGTTCTTAATATTCCGTACCTAGACTGTTGCACCCCATTGACTCGCACAGTCTGGAGTTGAGAGTTTTTCTTGAAAAGTCAGACGCAGATTTACAAGCTCCTTGCACCACTTTTCCCATGTTAAAAGTGGCACAAAAGTGGTGCAATAAGCTTGTAGATCTGTTCCTCAGACTGTTGTAACCTATCTGTTTTAACTGCTCTGAGGTAATTATACATTTCTACACAGTCAAGCTGCTGCACACTACCCACTCTCTCCTTTCCCAGATAATTTGTTGTTGTTTCGGAAACAAAATTTCCGAAACAAAAAATTCTTTGCTCACCTAGGCCCAGATGTAGGTAGCCAAATACCGGTCGGTAACGGCCGATTTCGGCCGTTACCGACCGGTATTTGGCTTTTGACATGTAGGGGGCAGGAAACAGGCCATTTCGGTAATTTTACCGATTCGGTAATTATACTGGTCGGTAAATTTACCGACCGGTATTTTTACAGAATCGGTAAAATTGAGATGTAGGTGGGACTCTTCTGAGTCCCACAAGCCCTACAAATTCTGTATTTTACCATCAAATTCAATTTGATGGTAAAATACCGATTCAGGTGTGCATGCACATGTGTGCATGCACACCTGTGCCATATGACAGGCAGACCTTCCCTTAGGGCAGGTATGCCTGCCACATGGCCCCCGAACCTTTTTTGGGGGTGCTAGAGGGTGTCAAAGTGACACCCCCTGCACCCTTGTCAAATTCGGTATTTACCGATTCGGTAAATACCGACCGGTATTGCCCCATTCATTCCTATGGGCTTCAAAGCCCATAGGAATGAATGGGGCAATACCGGTCGGTATTTACCGAATCGGTAAATACAGATTTTTACCGATTCGGTAAAAGGAACATCTGGATGTTCCTACATCTCCCCCTTCTTATTTACCGATTCTTATTTACCGAATCGGTAAAATTCGGTAAATAAGAATCGGTAAATTAGTCCTACCTACATCTGGCCCCTAGTGCCATAGGCATGATTAAAAGAGGGTGCTCTACGTCTCAAAACAGGCTTCGCAGTAGCCAACAGAGTTCACCACTTAAACTCAGATAAGGTTCTATATGGCACAGTGGACACAGCTGTGTCCATAACTGTAAAAAATAAAAAAACAATGTGAGAGATAGTAAAAAAGAGAGAGAAAAAATTAAACATTAAAACATGGAAGAGACACACACGATGGGAGGGGGGCTGAAGCACCGTTAGCCTAATGGGTATTGCGCGCCTGCTGCATACTACATATTCTCTCCTTTCACAGATAACTTGTCGTTGTATCGGAAACAAGCTTCTTTGCTCACCTTGAGCCATTGGCATCATTCAAAGAGGATGCATTACGTGTAGAAGCAGGCTTCTCAGTCGTTGTTACAGTGGCCACGCATCATCGCAGAATACACGAACGTAGAGCTTTGTAGGTTTCTTTTGCGGGGGTTTAGTCAATTTGTAAAACACAACCTGTAAAATAACAAGGTAGTTAACATTGTGTGTAATTTTTTTATGAAAGGAGAGAGGAAATAAGAGAGTGACTAAAAACAATATTCGCAGCTCACCTTTCTGTCACCGGTGTTTTTCATCACGTGCCGGACATAATGCTCTACATCTGAAAGATAGTAAAAGGAAGATGTTATGATTGGTAATTGTTACCATCTTAATGTGCAATTAGATAACATTGTGCTTTCATACACGTTCCTTCTCACATTTATACAAACTATTTGTATAGGTAATATTCCGGACGTTTCAGCGATTAAAAAAAGTTCCTGCTGTTGGGAAAAAAATGTATACATGTAAATTGATACCCTACATAGGAGTGCGTTCGTCTAAATCGCTGCGTCGCCTTTTTGTATCTAGTCTGCTACAACCCTTTGACTCCCTCCGATGCGTACCCAGGCCTCACTGCTCACCTTTACGTGGAGAAGACACATTCAGCATCATGTAGTCCCAATCTGCAACAAAGAAGTCTCATATATGGTGCCGAGTCTTGATATCTCTATGGCTAACAACATACTCGTGCTCCAATCATCATCATCGCAGGTTCTTCACCCGCTCAGTGCTTCAGGTACCACTAACTCAGTGCTCAGTGACCAAAGAGGCCACACATGTGGTGGTGGGCCCACTTGTTCAGTAGTTTGGGAACAACTCTAAAATGACGTACGACACGTGCGCTCCGTCTTTTTTATAGATAGGGTCACGTGTGTAGTGACGGATGCGCTGGAGGGTGTGGTGTGGGTGTACCAACCATGAGAGAGTGTGTGTGGGCCGATCTGACAACCAGACCTGGAACTAACAAATCACTACAATGGAAATCTGGGTCATGTAGTGTTGTTGTGTTTTCCTGGTAGCGTAAGCGGAGTGGGCTGAACTAACGTATTCAGTCTCGATTAATTTACTCCTCCCCTGGGGCTTTTAAATGTTGGGAGGGGGGGGCGCCCGGCTCCGAGACACTGCAGGAGCTGGTCTTCGGCGTGGCAATCTCCAGGGCCTTCGAGGGCTCTGGGCATAGGGTCAAGCAGTCTGCCACACACAATACACTAAAAAGAAGAGTAAGTGATGAGAGATGATTTCTGACGTGTTTAGGCTTGAGAGCCTGGATAATCATTAAATGGGGTCTGGCAGTGAAGTGCGTACTTGTTCAGGAAGAAGCCTTTTGGGGTTTTGCGAAAGCAAGTCATCTTTAATAATTCCCTCTCGCTGCGTGTACATGCAAAGATATCTCATTTACTGATATGTTAAAAAAAGAAAATGTCAACACCTCTTTTTGATTGGCTGTGAAGCATTGTAAGAAAACGTATTAGCGACCAATCCCTTTCCATGCGTAGATTTTGAAAAAAAATTGATTGGCTGTTGTGTACTTATGTCTACCTTCCTCATGCTAATTTTGATTGGCTTTCTTTTTTCTATGTGACGTTACGATACAGTCACCATGTATGTAGCCCATTTTGTGACGCACTTTATTTTACTATGCGTTTCAAAAACTAGTTGTGGTAGGGTGCTTTTAACTCAAACTGTGTACTCTGCTTACGAGTTTGTTGACTGTAAAAGTATTTACAAACATTATTCTATTTTCTATTCAATCATAATTGTGCTGACTTTTCTCCTTTAGCGTGCAGTATTATGTTCTTTTATAAGATGTATAACTTTCAAACCATCCTTGAAAGAAAAATGCTCATGTTTTCAAAATATTTTTATTGAGTCTTTTATATTCATCATATGGGTGAAATGCTAACATTATTTTACATTCATTAGTATCACGCGTTCGACCACATTTATTTTATTTTATCATAAGCACTCATTCCTTATGTTTACATTATATAAGTGTTGCCCCATCATCTTTTTATAAATGTTTGGGCTTCTTTTACTTTCAGATAAAGTAGAATAGAAGTGCTACAACAAACACTTCCTCACTACTTCATCTTTCTTTTTTATGTACATTTCATGTCATTAATACATTTAATAATCATGACATATTAAACCACAATCGTATTACTTTTTTCAAAAAAGTGCAGTGCTTCTGAAGATAATCCTAGTATTCTTCACGATTGAAATTTGCAAAAAGAACTACTTAATATAAATACTTTTAGCCCAATTTCACTCTAGAAGATGAAGAGTTTTGGTTTTAGTACATTTTTCAATCATAAAGAAATACTTGCATACTAAAAAAAAACTGTCGGTTGTAAGTCAATCAACTCCAGTTGAAGGATCATATAGTTTAATTTAAATTAAAATATACATAAACAATATGATCCCTCTCTGGAAATGAAAGATAGATTGAAGATTATGACTTTACCCTAATTAATACTTTGCACATACTAATTAATTAAATAACCTATATTTCCATTCATATAATTTACCTCTCTTCAATATTGTTTCCATCCTCCGTAAAAATTCATCCAACTCCTCTGGGAAGTACATACGGTTTTATGTATTTTTAAATATACATTAACAATATGTACTCTCTGAGGAAATGAAAGATAATGTGAAGATGTTTCCGCAGTTCCAAATCATTCCTTTGCTCATAGTTTCTTCGCCCGTATTGATTCTCTGAAACAAAACTAATCATCCCACGGGTGTGGTTTATATATTTTTGGTTACTTAACAGTCTATGGGATCAATTTATTGCCCCTCCCACTATTAAGTCACGTTTTTCAGTTGACACGTGTTCTCATTTCCACTGTTTTAGCGTGTCACGTGTTGATGTAAATGTGCCTCTTTCCATACTTGTTAACTTTCGTATAATTTCTAAAATGCTTTATTCTAATTCGTTTTTATTATTAAAGCATTTCTATAGGTTACTATTTTTTTAATAGGAGTATTAACATTCATTCTCTTTTTTTTTCGACTTATTATTCTCGTAACTTCCCTTTTTTTAAAACTTTTCTTTAATTCTCTTTATTACCGTATATTAATGTAATCATTCACTCAGTAAGCATGTACTCATGAAGTGAGGCAGGCTTTAGGGAATGCACTGATTCAAAGTGCTATGTATTATGCATTTTGTGGTGTAATAACCTTTACATTTATGCTTCAGGACTACAATTCCCCACTCACTATATATACCAGGGGTCTCCAACTACTAGCTCGGGAACTACTGGTAGCTCACTAGCACCCTAAAAGTAGACTTGCAGCCAAACCAAACCAATCTCAGAGATTCTGTGTATATTAAAGAAGGTCGTACTTCTCATTTCACTACCCTTAAGAGTTACAGACAGCGAAAGCAATGGCAGGGCCTGTTCATAACACTCAAATACAAACTGTGGTGGCATATGAATTAATCAATTAGGGATGTATAGACCTCACTGTTCACATGTGAGGATTTCCAAGCACTGGGGGAGTATGTGGGGGGGATTTGTGCAGCTTTCGTCATTCGAAAAGGCTGGTTTTATGGCTCTTCCTGAATGCTTTCAGTGTGGGGGTTCATCTGATGCTAAGGGGAAGTTCTTTCCAGGTCTTGGCCATGATGTGTGAGAAGGGTGTGCCTCTTGTCTGGTTATCACATTACAGAGGATTTCGGCCAAGGCCTGGTCGGAGGAGTGCCCCCCCCTCTGGGCAACCCATTAAAAATAAAAACATTCACCCCGGGATTCGCCCTCCCCGGGGGCTAATTAAAAATGAAGCGGGCTTCGGGATTTTTTCTTCTTTTTCACAGCATACGCGTACCTTACGCGTATACCGTGACTTTTAAAAAAAAATGTTTTTTGCCTAGGGGGTCCTTGTGGCTGAGCAGGCCTACTGAGTCAGGGTGTTTCTACCCTGCCCCCTTTGCGTGTTTTTCGCGTTTCTTTCGCTGCTTTCTTGTGCCTCGGTAGGGTTGCCAACACTTCCTGGTTTGGACAGTCCACAGCCAATGAGCATGCAGCTCGTGCTCGTAATGGTACGCACACTATCCTTGGACAGTACTCGTACGGTACTTCGTCTGTAGATATATCTATGATTTTACTTTTGATTTTCACAGAAACTACTGATCGGATTTACACCATTTAACAACATGTGTAATCTGCAAACCAAACTCTACCTTTTTGCCAAATTTGGTATAATTCCGTTCAGCAGTTCGGGCTGTAGCACGTCTTAAAGGTCCCTATGGAAAATTGCATGGAGAAAACATGTTTTGGGACCCCCTTTTTCTTCGGCCCCTGCTTCACAAATCACCCCGAAACTTTCAGGGAAGGAGCGGAGCGGAGCAGGCCATTTTCTTGGAGAATTTTGCGTGTATTCATCAACCGGCGTCAAGGTTATTCTAAATAGATTGTTGTGGATTTCCTATGGAAACTAGGTCCTATAGATAACTACCTACTGGTGACCGCCAGTAGGTAATATATATATATATATATATATATATATATATATATATATATATATATATATATGTACACACACACACATATATATATATACACAATTATAACCAAAAATATCAGACAATATATAATGCATGCTAAGTAAAACCTAAATTAGTGTTTACTATAGAAGTACTTACTGATAAAAAGGAAAGAAAATCAAACTATACTAAACAAGCAAAAAAAATAAAACTATAAACAACTTTAACCAATAAAATCACACAAACAATTAAGGGGCCGATTAGGATGGCGGACGGACTTGCGTCCGTCCGCCATCCCAGAGGTGGAGGGACCGTCCGCATGGGCTGCGGCGGTCCCTCCGTGCAAATTAGGATGTGACCGCCACCCTGGCGGTCACATCCTTGATATTTAACATTGCGGCGGGTGCTGCTTCAAGTGCATGTTTAACATTTACATGCACAAAGCGGCAGGCACCGCGCGGTGCCTGCCGCTTTGTGCATGTAAATACTGGGGGGTACCATAGGTACCCCCCATGTGCACCCCCCACCCGCCTACACCCTGGGGGCCCGCAACGGGCCCCCAAAATCAAAAGTACACATGCTTTTCCACGGCAGAAAAACCGCCGCGGAAAAGCATGTTTACAAATGCATCCTAATTTGGCTGGCGGTGTCTGATAGACACTGCCAGCCAAATGAGAGCTTTTCCGCCGTGGTTGTAATCCGACCGCGGCGGAAAAGCAGCGGACAGAAACCAAGACCCACCAGTCATCGTAATGCGGCGGTGGGTCTTTGGTGACTCCGCAGAGGATTTTCCGCCTCCTCCGGGCCGGAGGTGGCTTCCGCCGGCCCAGAGGAGGCGTAAAATCCTCCATCCTAATCGGCCCCTATATCCACAATATAAAAGGCACCCTAATTTAAACAACAAAAGATTTCAAAAATGACAAATGATACAAGGCGAGGAAATTCGTCTGGATTTTCTCAACAAACCAAAAGAAAAAAAATATACATCTGAACCAATACATAACCAAGTAAGTGATACTTATATTTAAATTAGAACGTAACTGTTAGGAAACTTAAAAATCTAAAAACAGCAAATAAATATTAGCGTATTCTCCAAGTTTTAACTTTTTACATGCACTTACTAACAGAAGAAATCTACAACTGGAAAACTGATAAACTGCCAGAAAATACCAACTATCACAAACCAGCAAAAAGATGTAAGAAAGTATACAAAGAAATAACAAATTGTAAGCTCACCCACATATCAACCAAAAATAAACCTAATGACCTCAAGTTCTACAAAGTATCAACAAGTACCATTTAAAAAGTATGTTACATTTTTTTTATTTAACAGAAAAGAAACCGCCTTTTCCACATTAAAACACCTCCAACAGAAATGCAAAGCAGTGTGAATCATCTCAATAAGAAATAAATGTAAGTACACAAAATAGCAATTGCATTTTTTTACATATTAATAACAAACTTGCAAAAGTTCGAACATTATATATTTATACTATTACACTACTTACAGACAAAATGACAGAGGCCACCAGATTTATCAATTAACATAAAGGAAAGCAGATACTAAATCACATGGGCTACACGTACAGCCAAGAAAGGGCATCATCAGAAACTGTAAGCTAGAAATCAACTAAATATTATTCTATTGCATGTCATGAGAGGGCAACTACAAAAGATAATGTAATTCATGTAAGAGAGCACAACCATACCCAAATGTGACATAAATAGAAGTAAGAGAAATATTACAAGATATCAGAGAGGCAAGCACTAGCTCCCAGGAATCCAAAAGCAAAATCCTGAAAGATATACTAGTTAGAGTACCGCAATACATAACAGAGAAACTATCATCCATCACCACTTCAAAATGTTTAATTGCACGAACTAAAGAAGGCCCCAGCAAAACCTCACCTACCCCTAAAATATATCAAGACATACCTGAACATTTAACAATTAAACATAATGAGGAAACTTTCCTTTTGAATGACAACATAAATAATGTGCAATACATTCTCATACTCTCTACAGCACACAACTTAATGAAACTTAGCCATTGTCAAACCTGGATGATGGATGGGACCGTCAAAATGTGTCCCAAACCATTCACTCAGATGTAAACCATACTTGGTGAATGTCAAAACAATATATGCCCTACTACCAAATAAACAAAGCAGCACTTACTACGAGCTCCTAAATCATAGAAAACATGATACAAAGAACTACAACCCCCAAAAGATAATCAAAGACTACGAGTAAGCCATAATTCAAAGCATTCTAAAAATATACCCCCACACATCCATGCAAGGCTGTTATTATAATTTCAAAGTATATAGACACCTCCAAATATCTGCATTAAATGCAGAATTACTCCACAAACAACCAATTTTCCTCTGAAATAAAACAAATGATACCATTAGCCTATCACCCTGTCACAGAGCTAGCCAACCACTGCAATTTCCTAATTGAAAGCCCTTTCTACAAACAAAATGAAGGCAAATCTAGTCCCCTAATGGACTATTTTGAGGACACTTTGGTTGGCAGTCTGTATCGCTCTTGACACAGACGCCAACCCAAATATCAAATACCATGGTGAAATGTCTATGACAGCACCTTGGCACATGAAGCCAAAACAAACAATACAGTGGGAGGACAGCACAATGCCTTCCAATTCACACTAGGCAGAACACAACCTACACTATTCAAATATAAAGAAGCATTACAGAAACAGCGAAACTACCAGCAACTACAAATGGAGAAATCTATTGGTCAAATTGACTCTAAACTTACAAACAAGTAAAAGATTGTACGACATGCTACAATTTAAAGTTAAACTCCTCAAAAATAACAAAGGAGTAGATTACATAGAAAGGAAATGATAGCCAAAAGCATATTATAAAATAAATGATAACCTACCAAAGTCCTCAAAAAGTAAGACAAACTTTAAACCAACATAACAAATCTATTTCTTTTTAAATAATAAATGTAATATTTTATTAGGTCAGTCAAACACATATTTAGAACCGCAAGGTTAATAAAGATTGATATAATAAAAATATTAATAAATTTTTTTTCTTAATTTAACTATCGCCAACCAACACAGATAAAATAAAACTCAATCCATCAAATAAAATAATTACAACACATAATCAAAGCAATTCAACCTAACAAATATATACTTTTGACATAAACAATATAATATCACATTTCCTACCCAAAATATATGAAAACATTAAACTAACTGTTTAGTAGCTGCAGATCTTTCTCTGTCTCCAAATTAGAGAAATTAGTAATCAACCAAAAATGAGTTAAATCAATCCAAATAACCCCCACTGCAAAAAATGCTAAAATAGAACGAATCCTTGAAAAAAAACCAGTTTCTAGGTTCCATTAAAACCAAAAAAAAGTGTTTTTAAAAAGAAACTCCCCAGGAACCCCCCCCCCCCCCCAAAAAAAAAAGCATAGCAAAACCATTGGTTTGTTATAAACCAAAATTGATTAGCTTTAAAAAAAAAAAGTAAACTCAAATGGTCACAAAACACGTTTCTAGACAGAACCCTGAAGAGTAATTTAAAAAAGCCCACCTGAAAAACACATTACATTCCAACAAATACAATTACATTACACTTATTCATAAAAATTTACCTAACATCACACAACTTTACATATCATTTTAATAGATCACTAAAACAATATAGAAAACCCAGCCAACTAGCCCTTAGAGCAGAGGTCTTCAAACTTTTTTAGGTTGAGCCCCCCCAGCTGAATTTATTTAGATGTCGGGCCCCCCCACCACTTGACAAAAAATTCTGGAACCTGGTATTCTACATAATCGACTGTCATCCGCATTTCCCAGTCCATATCTGGCTAATAATGTCACAGTAAGAGTGTTTAGAAAACTGTAGGTTTGCGAGTTGGTGTGGTGAAATGACAGAGGCTTACTACACAGTCCAAAACTACATTTTTCAATATAAAATGTGTGCAAATTGTTACGGGTTCTCCACTTAATTCTTGCAAAGCCTCCTCAAAGAAACTTCTGTGGTCAATAAAATGAGTACCATTAAAAGACCATACTCTCCACTGAGAAGCACTGTCCAATGGCATTAAAAAAAACAATTTCAACTCTGGCCATCCTAAGCAGCACTGGGTGTAAAATTTAAACTGCAGTCGGTGAGCAGTGAGCGAATTACGGCAGTGCTTCTGTATCCGATAACACATGAACGAAATAACCTGCAGAAAATCCTGGCACATTTTAAAAGCCCTTCTGGAAGGAGAATGCCATTTATATTCCCAAAAGATTCTAATTTCAACTTTTTCTCAATCCATCTGCAGAAAAGTGCAAATAAGCATATGCTGGGGAAAATGGGTTTCTCATACTTATGCTTTTTCTACCTAAGCGCGCTATGGTGAGCCCAGGCGGTTCATATGTTACTGTAAGTGACAAAAAGACCACTGTTAAACACTTTGCAAAACAATAAATACATAAATAACTTACTCACGTTCTTGTTTTCACTTATTCTCGTTCACTTGCACTCTTTTCCTCTTTCTCTCTCCCTCACACACACTCATCTTCTCTCATTCCCTTTCCCTCCATTTTGTTGCCCAATTTTACGCTTCTTCTTTCCCATTTCGGTTTCTATCTCTTCCTTTCTCTTTTCACTCCCTTCTATTCTACACTCACTTCCTATCTCCCTCTTCCTCCTACTACCACCTATTTTTTTCATACCTCCTAACCTCTCTCTTCCTCTGCACGCCTTCTTTTTCTCACCTTTCAGTATATGCCTCTCCTCACTTCTAAGGCCTCGTTCATCCCCTTCCCCTCCCATGTTTTCTCGTCCTCCATTCTGCTTCTCCCTCTTCCACTCTCCTTCCTCCTCTGCTTCTCCCTCTTCCTCTCATTCTCCTTCCTACACTTTCTTTCACTCTATGCCCCGTTCTAATCCCAGATCCTTTTATGTGTTTCATCTCCTGCCTCCTCCGGCTTGTCTTTAACTGTCCCAGTTCCCTCTGGGTGCCAGCAAAGCGTGGGTGTAAATGCCAGGCCGGGTATGATGCCCCTGCCCTTGCGTTCTCCGGACAGATCTGGATCCTTAATTGTACCCAAATTAATCTATACCGGAAAGGGTGCGGTTTCTACAAGGAGCCCGAAAATCTCTCTAAATTTTTTCATCCTACTGGTTATGCTGTTAGACAAGTATTGCAAGGACTCTGGAGAAGGGGACGCTATTTCCGTGGTGCCTTCACTACCTCTTCATTATTTTTTTTATGCTGCCATTAGCCGGTGAATAATTTCGCAGATATCACGAGCCAAGAACAGGTGCACCATTGGAATTAAAGGGCTTCTCTCGACCCCCCCCCAGGAGTTCAGCAGGCAGCAGGTCAGCACAGCAAAGCAGGAGTCCAGCAGTGTACATTCCAGCAGAGTGGCTGTCCTTCAGCAGCACCACAGTTCTTTTTCCTGGCATGTCCAAGAGTGACGGAAGACTTGGGGCTCGATTACAAATATTGGCAGAGCGTTGGCGCAGCGGCGCAAACCACCATGCCACCGCTCTGCTGACGGATTCTGCCGCCCACCCACCAGATTACTTTTCAGCAGTCTGGCAGGTGGGTGGCGTGGCGGTCCCATGGTGGTGCCTCTTTTAAAGGCTGTGATGCCTTTGAAAAATGCACTACACTGATACTGTACTACAAGGTTCCTGCACAGCATGGACTCGAAAGTCCATGCCATGTAGGAACCTATAGGAATGCACACAGGGGGGCATTTGTTATGCCCCCCTACCTATATCTACATGCAGTTGAGGCACAGGTGGGCCCTTTAGGACCCCCTTTGTTTCTTCTCTTCCAAGGTTTAAATAAAGGAAGAACCTTCATATAACCCTGGAAGAGAGGAAACTCATAAAATGCTTGGCAGGACTGAGGCGGTCCCAACAAGCATATTGTGGCATCTGACCGTCACTCCAATTCCAGGGAAAGGTGGTTCCCTGGCAGAGCTTGCGGTCCCAGGCCGGTCTGACAGGCCAACACCTAATGGGGCGGTCGGACCGTCGGTGTGACGGTGGCTGGTTCTGCCACCACCGCACCATCACCTTGGTTTCTAAGGTTCAGTATATATACCCAGTTGTGCCTTTGAAGTGAGGGATACACTTTTGGAAGTTTCCCTTTGGAGTCCCACGGCATCCTGCCTCCCCCCCCCCCTGGCTCCAGACAAACTATAGGAGGCCTGCAGCCTTTTGTGTGGAGGCAGAATACAACTTATTCAGGTATTAGCGGGGCTCTGCCCATCTCCTCCCTCTCATCCTGCCAGTAATGGCCCATGCAGGCCCACCTAAGATCCCTGTTATGTGTGGCTGTTGGACTTGGCCTTTTCCCCCCAAAATGATTCGCTTTTGACCCCCTTATCTAGATTGTCTCCCCCATGGGATTAAACCTGTATAGGCCATGAGTGGTGTGAGACCCCTTTTGAAAAATGTAATTACCTGACATAATGTGAGCACTTGTAAAATCCCCCATTTTAAAACTGCACCTGATTGAAATGTATTGTATTTAAAATGGATGCCATGGCCCTGGGTTTTGCCACTGGACTGACATAGGTCAGCGGACTAGATAATATTACCCAGCTACCCCTAGTTTTGGAGGGAAAGCCTGGCACCCAGGGTGCTCAACCCCTCCCCTTGAGCCAGTGTGAACCAGTTATCCCCAACATTCCGGAAGGTGCTGGCTCTGTGAGGGAGGAGGGTATAAATAGGGAGAAGTGTCACCAGAGAGTCAGTCAGCGCTGGGACAAGGAGGAGAGGGGACCTGCTGTGAGGTGCTACCGCCACATGGGCCTGTGAGCTGGGCCCTGCACCCCTATAAACCCCCCCCCGCTGCTGTCCCCATGGGCCCCTGACAAGGAAGGGCCCCTACCCAGGTCACTGATGCTGTTTGGACCGGGTACCCCGCCAGCACTGCGTGAAGAAGCACCCAGGAGGTGAGGAGTCTGCCCCTGAGGAGGACTGTGGGACTGTTCACCCCCCTCTGTGAGGTGTGCTGCCAGGTGCTGTGCTGCGTAAACGCTGGGAGTCCAAAGACTGTTACTGCCTGTGGAAGCGCTGGGCCCCTGGGACTGTTATGGCCCCCTAGTGGTGAGAAGCCGCCTGTCCAGCGCTGTGTGGTGAAGCGCTAAATTCCTGCCCCTCAGCGTGGTCAAAGGAAGATGCTGAGATTGTGGCCAGAGGGAGGTGCCGTGTGTTATGAGTAGCGCTGTTTTATGAGGAGACTGTGGCAGCTTGTAAATAGCGCCATTTTCGCTATTTCCTGAGGAGACTGTGGCAGCTTGTAAATAGCGCCATTTTCGCTATTTCCTGAGGAGACTGTGGTAACTTGTAAATAGCGCCGGTTGTGGAAGCGCGCTTTTGCCACTATCTCAAGGTGTAATTAACAGGGAGCCTACCCCTTTATTGTTGCCATCGTCGTGGCGCCGCCAAGGGACCCCCACCGCTGTGGACAGCGTCGCGGCGGCCCCCGGTGCCAGGAGAGGGCCGCCGAAGTGCAGGGAGTGCCGCGCTAGGCCCTGAGGCCGTCAGGTTTCCCCATCACATGACGGGGGCCCGGCCGCGTCATTGGCCCGCCCCCGCCGCGCACTGATTGGCCTGCGCGGCCGTGACCTTTGAAGGCCACGCAGGGATTGGCTATCGGCCGGGAAGGCCAGGAGAAGGGGAATCGAAGCCCCGGGTCCCCGTGAGGTAGGAGGGGGACCCGGGTGAAGCTCCGTTGCGGGGCCCCCGTGCCAAGGAGGGAGCCCCGAGAGAAGCGACCGGAGCGGGAGGCTACCCCGCCGGTCTGAGCCCCAAGCGAGGGGCCGGTGGAGGAGGCAGGGCCAGGGCACACTGTCGGTGCCGGCCCGCCAGCGCGAGAAGAGCGTCACAGAGCCCTGGGTCCCCGTGAGGAAGGGGGACCCAAGTGAAGTGCTGGTGCGGGGCCCCCGTGGTCAAGGGGGAGCCCCGAATTGGAGCGACCGGAGCGGGAGGCTACCCCGCCGGTCTGCGGCCCTGAGTGAGGGGCTGGTGAGAAAGGCGGGGCCGGGGTACATTGTCGGTGCCAGCCCCGCCCCCTCCCACGAAGCCGGCTGAAGGAGCAGAATGCCTGCAGGGCTCCCGCGCGGACGAGGGAACCCCGATTGCGCTGCAGGAGCCGTGTGACGTGGGAGGAAAGCCAGGCAGGCTTCCCCCACGTGTGCCCAGACACCTCGTGTATCCCCTGAGGCCCTCCTGAGGCCGTGTTGAAACCCCAGGCCCCTGTGAGGTAAGGAGGCCCGGGTGAGGCGAGTGTGGCCGTCCAGAGGCCGTTTTGGAACCCCTGGGCCCCCGTGAGGAAGAGGGGCCCCGGGTGACACCGCGGAAAGGGGGGGCCTCGAGGCACATTGTCGGTGCCTGGTTCCCCCCCTGCAGAGGAGACCCCAAAGGACCTACTGAGCCCGGTGAGTGGGGCCTACGCTTAACGGTGTGGGGGACAGAGAGGGCAACGGGGTACATTGCCGGTGCCCGCCCCGGGGACTGTGTTGCCTTATCAGGTGCCCAAATGAATGGGGGCACCTGCGACTTGGGCTCCATATTTATTGAACTGCCCTGACGTTCCTGCAACTAACTGCCCTTCTAGACAACTCAGGAGCAAGCCGGTTGTCCTTATTGCATATTCTGGGGTAGAGAGTTTTATTCTCCCTTAGTGCAAATATAGGTCCCTGCTGTACGGGTTGCCCTGAGGTCCCCCAATTACTAAGGAACCCTGGGGAAGGAAATGTCTAAGGGAGTCCAGAAGTAAGGAGGGTTGACTGCTGTGTACACCCTGATGTTGATACCCCTTAGTTGATGGTAAAGGGAGCCTAGTGGAGTCCTGACAGGTGTTCCTGATCTATGAGGAGGGCTACTACCTGATATCTATGCTGGGCGATGTATGTTCCGCCTAGGTTGTTCAATGGGTTGGCCTGATGTTATTCCAGGCCCTTGTTATGTACCAGATTGATGGGCCAGATAGGCTGATTTATTGCAGGTGTTCCTGCCCATGTTATGCCGTGATGCCCTAATGTTTTCTTCCCTAACAGGGGTGGTTTGGTGTTAATGTGCATGATGTATTTCTATGCTAATGTAGAATTTTGCAATTACAGCCTTCCCTGTAGGATGAGAGTCTGAGTTGGCCCCGCCAGATTGGCCCCAGATCTAATGACATTTTTATTCCATCCTTTTTCCCTTACAGCATGGACTTTGGACTCAACCCTTTCTATCCCATGTAAATAATCCCCCACTGAAGTACTTGGCTCTGGTGCCAGTTGGCGCCGTGTTAGGATGACACTGTTGATGCATTTTTGCCTTGCAGGTTGGAGATACTAAACTGCTTAATTTTCCAACTCAAACTGGTGTCCTGCCTCTTTTGTGGTGTGCCTGGTGTGTTGACTGAGGGTACTGCGTGAGTGCTTCACATGTCCTCGAAGTTTGGCCTGCCCACTTGATGCCATGCTACCCCCTTTGAGACTTGGGCAACCCCCATTTCCAACATTTGGTGGCAGAGCGGTGGGATAGGACTTGTGTTTGCGCAGTACCACAGCGGCCACAGGTTACACCACAAGTAGAGCCTTGTGGTGGGGATTATTGTTTGGAAGATTGTTTGCTAAATTGCTTCCTCCTGAAAGTGTTTGACAATTGTGTCCCCTTGGTCCACTGTGGGTGTGTCCCGGGTGTATCTCGCCACGATGGGGTTGATTTACCAGGAAGTGGAACTGATGGAGTACACCGAACAGGAGGTGATAGACTTCCTCCTGGAGAGAGGGATACCCCCAGTAGGAAACATCAGGAGAAATTTGTTTCTCTATGAGGCCCTCAAGAGGGGAGAGCGCTTAGAGATTAGTGGGGACTTGTCTGACTACCCCCCGAAGTTTTGAAGGGTCAGTGGGTTAGAGACCAGAAAGAGGGCTCCCCATCCAGAACCCTGGGAGGTAATTGCTCCGATGAGGAGGAGGAAGAGTCTAGTAGGGCAGAGACGCCAGTAGCTGTGGAGGACACCGAAGATAGGGAGTCTCGCACTGGGTCCAGTCCCGGGGGCACTGCCCCATCCCTTTCCCTGTCCCCAGAAGAATGGGTAGATAGGAGAGAAGTAAGGGAGCATCAGCTGGCGCTGGCAAAGCTCAGGCATGCCGAGGGCTTAGCGCAGCTGAGGGTAGAAGAGCAGCGACTAGAGACTGAAAAAGTCCTAGCGCTGGAGAGGATGGCAGAGGCGGAGAGGGCCTTCGCCAGGGAGAGATCAGCTCAGGTGGGTAGGTTGTCCCCTGAGAGTGGTTTTAGGAGTCTGGGTTCACCGAAGAGGGTGGGATCCAGTGGTGGCAGCGAGCGTAGGTCCAGTGCAAGGAGTCCCACTCCCGAAGCCCAAGAGACTGTGCCTGATTCCCCGGAAGAGGAGGACGGGTTAGTGTTTAGGGGCAGGGGAAAGCTGTTCCATCAGTCCTGGGGAGAGTTCGAGGAGGAGTGTTGGACTGTACTGGAGGATTGGGTGGTGAGGAGAGCAGTGGAGGATTGGGAAGGGCTGTGCCATGCCGTTATCCGGGAGCACATGCTGAGGAGTTGTTTCCCAAGACTGCGTCACCATCTGTTGCGGTGTGGGTTCTCAGACCCCAGGGAACTTGCACGGGAGGCAGACCTCTGGGTAAGTGCCAGAGCGTCTGGGAAGGCTGAGGGGAGTGATCCTGAAGGGAGTGAGACGGGGAGGTGTCCCGAGGTGCCCCAGCTGTGGTCACTGGGCCTGGAGTGTTCTTTAAGAGAACCCCAGGTTGGGAGACTAGGCTGTCCCGATGTGTCATCCAGAGGAAGGGATCCCCTCGTGTCAGGAGGACCCGGAGCATCAATAATTGGAGCTCCAGTGGTTCGGGGGTCTGACCAGTCACAGGGTTTAGATCCTGGACTGGGGTTCCAGGTTAAGGGGTTGCCTGACCTGGAGGGTGGGGTACCTGTAAATCAGGTCCCTACCAATTTGACTCCCAGGGGTACTACTCCCAGTGGGAGGGTGCGGAACTCTGGGAGGGGGTGCAGAGGGAGGAAGGTCTCTTCTCTGTCACCAGCTCAGCCACAGGGCGCAGATCCTGGGTTGGGTGGCCAGGGACAGGGGTTGCCTGCTCTGGTGGGAGGGATCTCTGTAACCAGAGTCCCCCCGGAAGTGACTCCCAGGGGTACTTCTCCGGAAAGGAGGGTGCGGAATTCTGGGAGGGGTTGCAGGGAGAGGGAGGACTCGCCCCTGTCACCAGTTCAGCCTGTGGGTTTCGACTCCAGGTTGGGGAGAGAGTTGTGTGAGGGTGTCCCCAGGCGTAGGAGATGGAGGAACCCTTGGAGGAGAAGTAGGGGGAGGAGAGCCTCGCCCCTAAGGGCTGGTCAGTCTGAGGGTGTAGACCCCAGATGGGTGGACCAGTGGCAATTTGGAGAGAGAAGAGTGGTCCAAGAGAATTACAAGCCTGAGGCTAGAGCCTCCCACTCTAGGAAGGAAAAACATCCCACTAGGGAACACCAGTGGGGTGGTTTTGTTGGTGAAGGGAGGGTTGCGAAAGAGAACCATTGGGTTCCAGAGTGGAGGAGAGACTGCAGGTGCTCCTGTAGTTGCAGGCCTGCGTCCACCTTTTTCCGCCCCAAGCAGGGAAGCCCATCAAGGCATTGATATGTCTACCCTGGCTTTTGGCTGGGGGGAGTTGTGTTGGACTTGGCCTTTTCCCCCCAAAATGTTTCGCTTTTGACCCCCTTATCTAGATTGTCTCCCCCATGGGATTAAACCTGTATAGGCCATGAGTGGTGTGAGACCCCTTTTGAAAAATGTAATTACCTGACATAATGTGAGCACTTGTAAAATCCCCCATTTTAAAACTGCACCTGATTGAAATGTATTGTATTTAAAATGGATGCCATGGCCCTGGGTTTTGCCACTGGACTGACATAGGTCAGCGGACTAGATAATATTACCCAGCTACCCCTAGTTTTGGAGGGAAAGCCTGGCACCCAGGGTGCTCAACCCCTCCCCTTGAGCCAGTGTGAACCAGTTATCCCCAACATTCCGGAAGGTGCTGGCTCTGTGAGGGAGGAGGGTATAAATAGGGAGAAGTGTCACCAGAGAGTCAGTCAGCGCTGGGACAAGGAGGAGAGGGGACCTGCTGTGAGGTGCTACCGCCACATGGGCCTGTGAGCTGGGCCCTGCACCCCTATAAACCCCCCCCGCTGCTGTCCCCATGGGCCCCTGACAAGGAAGGGCCCCTACCCAGGTCACTGATGCTGTTTGGACCGGGTACCCCGCCAGCACTGCGTGAAGAAGCGCCCAGGAGGTGAGGAGTCTGCCCCTGAGGAGGACTGTGGGACTGTTCACCCCCCTCTGTGAGGTGTGCTGCCAGGTGCTGTGCTGCGTAAACGCTGGGAGTCCAAAGACTGTTACTGCCTGTGGAAGCGCTGGGCCCCTGGGACTGTTATGGCCCCCTAGTGGTGAGAAGCCGCCTGTCCAGCGCTGTGTGGTGAAGCGCTAAATTCCTGCCCCTCAGCGTGGTCAAAGGAAGATGCTGAGAATGTGGCCAGAGGGAGGTGCCGTGTGTTATGAGTAGCGCTGTTTTATGAGGAGACTGTGGCAGCTTGTAAATAGCGCCATTTTCGCTATTTCCTGAGGAGACTGTGGCAGCTTGTAAATAGCGCCATTTTCGCTATTTCCTGAGGAGACTGTGGTAACTTGTAAATAGCGCCGGTTGTGGAAGCGCGCTTTTGCCACTATCTCAAGGCGTAATTAACAGGGAGCCTACCCCTTTATTGTTGCCATCGTCGTGGCGCCGCCAAGGGACCCCCACCGCTGTGGACAGCGTCGCGGCGGCCCCCGGTGCCAGGAGAGGGCCGCCGAAGTGCAGGGAGTGCCGCGCTAGGCCCTGAGGCCGTCAGGTTTCCCCATCACATGACGGGGGCCCGGCCGCGTCATTGGCCCGCCCCCGCCGCGCACTGATTGGCCTGCACGGCCGTGACCTTTGAAGGCCGCGCAGGGATTGGCTATCGGCCGGGAAGGCCAGGAGAAGGGGAATCGAAGCCCCGGGTCCCCGTGAGGTAGGAGGGGGACCCGGGTGAAGCTCCGTTGCGGGGCCCCCGTGCCAAGGAGGGAGCCCCGAGAGAAGCGACCGGAGCGGGAGGCTACCCCGCCGGTCTGAGCCCCACGCGAGGGGCCGGTGGAGGAGGCGGGGCCGGGGCACACTGTCGGTGCCGGCCCGCCAGCGCGAGAAGAGCGTCACAGAGCCCTGGGTCCCCGTGAGGAAGGGGGACCCAAGTGAAGTGCTGGTGCGGGGCCCCCGTGGTCAAGGGGGAGCCCCGAATTGGAGCGACCGGAGCGGGAGGCTACCCCGCCGGTCTGCGGCCCTGAGTGAGGGGCTGGTGAGAAAGGCGGGGCCGGGGTACATTGTCGGTGCCAGCCCCGCCCCCTCCCACGAAGCCGGCTGAAGGAGCAGAATGCCTGCAGGGCTCCCGCGCGGACGAGGGAACCCCGATTGCGCTGCAGGAGCCGTGTGACGTGGGAGGAAAGCCAGGCAGGCTTCCCCCACGTGTGCCCAGACACCTCGTGTATCCCCTGAGGCCCTCCTGAGGCCGTGTTGAAACCCCAGGCCCCTGTAAGGGAAGGAGGCCCGGGTGAGGCGAGTGCGGCCGTCCAGAGGCCGTTTTGGAACCCCTGGGCCCCCGTGAGGAAGAGGGGCCCCGGGTGACACCGCGGAAAGGGGGGGCCTCGAGGCACATTGTCGGTGCCTGGTTCCCCCCCTGCAGAGGAGACCCCAAAGGACCTACTGAGCCCGGTGAGTGGGGCCTACGCATAACGGTGTGGGGGACAGAGAGGGCAACGGGGTACATTGCCGGTGCCCGCCCCGGGGACTGTGTTGCCTTATCAGGTGCCCAAATGAATGGGGGCACCTGCGACTTGGGCTCCAGATTTATTGAACTGCCCTGACGTTCCTGCAACTAACTGCCCTTCTAGACAACTCAGGAGCAAGCCGGTTGTCCTTATTGCATATTCTGGGGTAGAGAGTTTTATTCTCCCTTAGTGCAAATATAGGTCCCTGCTGTACGGGTTGCCCTGAGGTCCCCCAATTACTAAGGAACCCTGGGGAAGGAAATGTCTAAGGGAGTCCAGAAGTAAGGAGGGTTGACTGCTGTGTACACCCTGATGTTGATACCCCTTAGTTGATGGTAAAGGGAGCCTAGTGGAGTCCTGACAGGTGTTCCTGATCTATGAGGAGGGCTCCTACCTGATATCTATGCTGGGCGATGTATGTTCCACCTAGGTTGGTCAATGGGTTGGCCTGATGTTATTCCAGGCCCTTGTTATGTACCAGATTGATGGGCCAGATAGGCTGATTTATTGCAGGTGTTCCTGCCCATGTTATGCCGTGATGCCCTAATGTTTTCTTCCCTAACAGGGGTGGTTTGGTGTTAATGTGCATGATGTATTTCTATGCTAATGTAGAATTTTGCAATTACAGCCTTCCCTGTAGGATGAGAGTCTGAGTTGGCCCCGCCAGATTGGCCCCAGATCTAATGACATTTTTATTCCATCCTTTTTCCCTTACAGCATGGACTTTGGACTCAACCCTTTCTATCCCATGTAAATAATCCCCCACTGAAGTACTTGGCTCTGGTGCCAGTTGGCGCCGTGTTAGGATGACACTGTTGATGCATTTTTGCCTTGCAGGTTGGAGATACTAAACTGCTTAATTTTCCAACTCAAACTGGTGTCCTGCCTCTTTTGTGGTGTGCCTGGTGTGTTGACTGAGGGTACTGCGTGAGTGCTTCACATGTCCTCGAAGTTTGGCCTGCCCGCTTGATGCCATGCTACCCCCTTTGAGACTTGGGCAACCCCCATTTCCAACAGTGGCTATCTAGGAGGAATTCACAAAGCTTAGCTGTCAAATACATCTAGTCGTGTGTCTAAGCTATAGGCACTAAATGGGTAAGGCAAGAAAATGCCATTTTTCGAAAAGTGACAATTTTCTAATTGTGATTTCAAAACTGACTATATTATAAGTTTGGATTTTAAATAAGGTTTTCAGACGCACCAAACATGAACTGGTTACCTTTTCCCATATGGAATTACACATAAAATGTAAAAAGGTAATTCCAATGTTATCCTATTGGAGAGATAGGCATTGCAGTAGTAAAAAAGAATTTAAGAGTGTTTCACTATCAGGTCTTGTTTAAAGTGTTCTTCAGACATGTGGCACAATCAGTGTTGTAGGCCCAATGGTAGCACTTAATTTACAGGCCCTGGGTACCTGTAGTAGCCTTTTACTAAGGACATACAAATACATTAAGTACGCCAATTGGATATCGGCCAATATTACAATGTTTAGAGAAGTGAGCACAAGCACTGTAGCACTGATTAGAAGTGATAAAGTGCACAGAGTCCTGAGGCCAGCAAAAAACAAGATAAAAAAATGGAGAGGGAAGGCAAAAAGCTGAGGGGGGAGACCACCCTAATGCTGACAGGTCTAACAAAAGGTGACTTATGAACATATAAAAAATATGCCTTTCCTACATTGCTATGGAATGGTTCCCTGTCAAGTGTTGCTGTAGTGCTTTTAATCCACAGCCAAGTTTGAGTGGTTTAAATGTACACTGGAGCCCAAATATAACATTTTATTGGCTCCAGGACATAGGCTCACTTTAGACACCATTTACCATTGACATGGTTAACTAGGCGAAATAGGAAATTCCATTATACACACGTGTTATAGGAGAAGCACAACACTTTGCTTCTGTTTAGCATAGTCCTCAAGTCAACAAAAATAGGGTCCAGAAAAAGGCGAAAATATGGGTGACTAGGCAGGAAAGGTGTATTTCTTGCACCAGGTTTTGCTTTGGTCATGAGAATGCCCTTTTCAGGTGAGGTACTTGATACTAAAACTGTGGATAATGCATGTGACATCAAAACTTTGGGGCTGATTATGATGGCGGACTGACCTGAGTCCCTCCGCCACCATAGAGTAGGAGGGACCGTCCGCAGGGGCTGCGGCTGTCCCTCTGTGCAGATTAGGATGTGACCGCCAGGGTGGCGGTCACATCCTCAATCTTTAACATTGCGGCGGGTGCAGCTTCAAGCTGCATCCGCCGCAATGTTAAAAATGCATGCACGGCATTTGCGTGCACAAAGCAGCAGGCACCGCGCGGTGCACCCCCCACTCCCCCTTCACCCAGAGGGTCCGCAACGGGCCCCCGAAGTGAAGCTCCATATGCTTTTCCATGGCGGAAAAGCCGCCGTGGAAAAGCATACTTTGTACTCCATCCTAATATGGATGGCGGTGTCTGAAAGACACCGCCAGCCATGTTAATGCTTTTCCGCCGCGGTCGGAAGGCGACCGCGGCGGAAAAGCGGGGACAAATTGTAAGACCCACCAGCCATCCTAATTTGGCGGTGGGTCTTTCAAGCCTCCGCGGCGGATTTCCCGCATCCTCTGGGCCGGCGGTGGCTTCCGCCGGCCCGGTGGATGCGGAAAATCCGCCATCGTAATAGGCACCTATATCTTTATGTTTAAGTCATTATTCTATGTTGATATTATTGGCCTATATGCATTTTTCATGCTAGAATTCAAAGCCAAGAACTTTAGTATAACAACACAAAATCTAACAAGGCCATACATTTTCATACAAAGCATTAACTATATTTACATCTTCCACTCAATTTCCCTCATCTAAGCCTTTAATGTGCCTATTGCTGGTTTTCTTTCTTTTCTCCCCAGACCTCCTTCTACTCTTTCCTTTCTTTCTGTCACTCTTTAGGGTGTTTTATAAAAAGGAATTACCTGGCTTCCAATTCACAATACTGTTTATTCATTCAGCAGATTTTAAATACAATATCTTCAGTTATTGTATCCTACTTTAACAATTGTACTCTATTTTAAAGGTAAAATAGAGTACAATTGTTAAAGTATGATACAATAACTGAAGATATTGTGTTTATAATCTGCTGAATAAATAAGTAGTATTGTGAATTGGAGGTCAGGTTATTCCTTTTTATAAAATTCTACTACGTCCTACCAGGCCCCCACAATGGACGTGACCCCTAAGGTTCAAAACTCTTTTAGGGTGGGCATTACCTAAGACCTTTTGTTTGTACTGCCATATTATATACTTACTTACAGGGGCTCTCAGTCAGACAACTGTCTTCATCCACTGGACTGTTGCTACATCATTCACAGTTTTCATCTGGTCATTACTGTATACAGCAGGGGGCAATGCGTCAGCACACTACAGCCACTGGTTAACTTCACTGTGAGTGACAGCATTCACCTCTTTCACAAACAGCACGTCCACACAAAGTAGTTCCTTTCAGTACCAGGACTACCATCGAGGCCATAAAAATATTTGAGCTTTTGGCCAATTTTATTTTTTTATATTGGTATAGTGCCGGCAGCTCCTCAGAAACACGTTCTACAAACACAATGACAGAAATAAACAGCCCAGCCAGTGTCAAAGCCAAAAGGCTGGAATTCAACACAACAAGTATTGGCTTTGCCAATGCTTGCTCTTCAGCCCTCCAGTTTCCCTATGTTTCCAATTGTTTTTATTGTATTCTTCCCTCTCACTCTTTCGCTATCTCTCACAGTCTTCCTGCCTCTCCCACCTACACACTGATTGTTTGTCTCAGTATACATGTCTTTTCACTATCAAATATTGCCTTTTGTGATTTTTCAGTATGTGCACGACGTGTCTTTCCTAAATGCTCTCACTCGTCTCAGCCAGAAAGCATGTGAAGAGTTAGGTCATAAAAATACTATGACAAAAAGACGCATGGAACGTAATTGTTTCATATTAAAAAATAATTTACATGACCCAAGGGCTGCTTCGAAATCACTGAGGAGATTTTAATTCCCTTAACTCCTAGTGAATCTCAATGCATGTTACTTTGGATATGAAATTAATAAAATTTGAATTAATGCTTGTCAATAAGCAGGAATCTCTGATGGTTTGGCACATTTTCACTCACTTGCAAAAGCTTTAATGGAAGCGCTTTTGTTCAGTTGGACAAAAAGGCAATTACATTCACAAATCAATTAGCCATCATTATTACAACCTCAAACGAATTAAATGCAGCAGCACTTTGAGTGTTTTTCCAGCGTGGTGATACAATTCGGAATGCCTCCAATGATGGACACCTCGGAATGAACAGGCACCAAACAGCACTTGGAGGCATTTAACTCCTCCATTATTAGATTTCACTGGTGGTCTCCCCTGGTAGTGCGGCCGAGCAATAAACCCTAAAGGAACCAGCGAGAACCATAAGTAGCGGCAGTCTGCGGAGACCCGCGTTTCACCGAAGGCGAGATTCAAAAAGGGAGCTTTGTAATAATTTAAGAAAGAAACTTGGTAGCTTTTCCGCGATTACTAATTTAACAGACAGAAATTCAGCCATGTTTTATTGATAATGTTAAACGAAAAATTTGCCTTTAGTACACATCCCTGCTTATGCCAAAAATAAGATGTGCAGGAGCGCATAATGTGTTGCCCTAGGCGGCAGGAATGTGTACGTGCAAGCAGACTTTGTAGAAGGCCGAGTCCGATACATTTAAAAAATAAAGTGGAATGCCAGAATAAGAGCGCGTGGCTTGGTGTAGTGGATAACCCGCGTTTACCTTTGGCCGAGGAGATATCACTCTCACAACATTAATATTCTATAACAAATTGATTTACTGCATCTGGCTTCATTAGAAGATTGAAATGGACAGACTTTTTTTTTTGAGAATACAGTTTGCACAAATATTAAGCACTCCAAACCGGTCATTTTACTTAGCAGCTGCTCTCTCCCCCTAAACAACACTCTACTAGTAGGTCCAACTATAAAACATGCTCAATTTAGTAAGACAATGGCTTGTCAGGGCAAGAAACTTGGCTTTTCAGGAAATCTGTTTGCCTATCTCATCTATCCAATGTCCAGAGTCCGAAGTGACAATTTGTAAAGGAAGACAGGCACAGCTGTGGCTGTAGCCACGCCCCAAAGACAACATTGATTTGCATCAGGTCAGTGGACTGCAATTTGCCCTTTGGCACATGGGGATTCATTTCCTTGTGTCCGATCTCTGAATTACTGAGTCTCTGTCCTACTCCTAAGAAATGGAATGTTTACTCATATAGATGTGGCCACTGTATTCCAAATACTAAGAACTTCCAAACGGTCTTTCCTTGACGAAGCATTACTGGTGTATAAATATATTTTTCTTTTATATAACGTTGGAAATAATTGCCATATGGACTACTTCTGTCACTTTTTCTGTGGTGCAGTTAGAGTCATTTTGACTTAATCTTTTCTAAACATTTTCACTATCAATCAATATTGGACTAAAGATTTGTAGGGACAGCCACTGTAATATTAGGGATTATCTTTGGCACTATGGACTGTATGTTAAATTCCTGTAAAATGTCTTCTCCCTGACTTTACTCTTTGCAAATCTAATACACGTCCTAGAATATGATTTATTGGTGGACACGAAAATTGTCCAAAAACAAAATGGCCATAGCGGTCATGCCATTAAAGTGTTAATCAGTAGCGGTTGGCAGTAGGTGTTTCTGTAGAGCGGTGACGTGGGCAGGGGGAGGGGCAGGGTGGGGGGTAGTAATGTATGGATTACGGAGTTTTACAGGTAAGTAAACATTTAAATAAATAAAACAAATTTTGTTGCGCGCACTGCATCACCAAATGTGATGCAGTGCGCGCAATGAAATTTGTTTTATTTATTTAAATGTTTACTTACCTGTAAAACTCCGTAATCCATACATTACTACCCCCCAACCTGCCCCTCCCCCTGCCCATGTCACCACTCTACAGAAACACCTACTGCCGACCGCTACTGGTGTTAATACAGTGCGGATGTGCCGTTAGAATAAGGCCGGTGTGAGGCTACATTAGTAAAAGTGATGCAAACTGTAAAACTGTCTTTGTCTTCCCAGCATGATTTTCCCATCTGAAATAATAAGTTAGAAAAATAGCTTGCAAGAGTTTGTCTGCTTTTTAGGTCTAGTTCTGTTACTGGTCTCGTGTAGGTACTAACTGCTTGTCTTTTTCGGTCTGTGATACGGTATTATCAGCAGCGTTCAGTGTAGGTAAGCAAGGTCGGGCGAGGCAGGGCTGGGGGATGTCGACAGATGAAGAATTAGGAATTATTTATTTAATTTTCCGTATTCCGACACATGTCGACTCCCCCTCCGAGCAATTGCGCTACATTAATACTTTATCTAAATGTATCGAGCATTTACAATATGATAGAGAGCGGATGGCAAATACATTGGATCTACCAAGCAAAGAGAGGCACTGCAAAGCCCCAGTGCAGTTACATGCAATGATCACTGAAATACAACACAGTCCAAGCAATGCAAGTACAAAGACACTCTGAAGTCTTGCACACTTACAAAGGAATTCACGCTAGCCTATTGTGACCCCAGACAGGCTAGGACCAGGGCAGGGAGGCAGGACATTTCTGACACCTCTGTAGGAGAAAAACTGCTGAAGCTTCTCCCTTTTCACAGGGTGTGCCATGTACAACAAGCATTAAAAATGCAAAAGGCCTTACCTTTTATTAAGTTAAAGCCATTTGCTTTGCTCTACAATACCATTAGCAAAGCAAATGGCTTTAACTTAATCAAAGAATCAAAGGCGAGACCTATTGCATTTTCAATAATTGTTTTAAATATCCCACTTGCCTGTTCTAAAATGTTGGTTTGTATGTACACAGTATCTTCATATTAAGTGATTTTCCTCAGATGTGGTACGACTGATTGGAAGGATATCCTTATCACTTAATTTTGCTGGTCACTTGTGAAATCAATCACATTTTCCCTTATTAAATTGTTGAAAAAACAGATATGCTTTCATCGGAGATACATTGTACGGAAATTGTGCATTTTGCTGAGACCACAAACTAGGAACAATTAAGTGTGACCTAATTAAAACTTGGTTTCACTATCTATTACTGGCCGAGTACAAGTGATACACCGATGTTACAAACATATGTTCATGCTTTCGAGACTTACGGATTCGTGTATGACTAGAAGTGCAGTGATCTATAGGGCGAACGTGAACTTTAGAAACCTCATTTTCTACAGCATCACAGTACCCATACTGTGTTCAATGCACTTCGACTGCTGCCCACATGTAAATTCCGTCAATATGATGGACATTTTGCGTCTGGAAATCAATTCAGTGTGGCGGCACCTATAGGTGTTCATGGACACTGAAACTTGCAAGTTTACAGATTATCGCCAAACAATTCCCTACCTGGAAATTGTTCACGAATGTATCTGGTCAACGGGAAGTAATTTAGGGTGGAAATAGGGAGGTGCTACTACCCCAAAAAGTGAGGGAGGTGTACGGCAAGGGGATTTCTATGAGAAGTATTTTTTTCTTGAAGAATTAGAAAAAAATACGAAAGCCATAATTCATTCTTCCCGCCATCATAATGAAGGGAAAAAAGTGTTTATTTTTATGTCTGATGCTACGGTGTACCCACGTTTATGAATCGGTTATACACAGAAGATGAGACGACTAACTGCGGCACTGTGGAGGACAAAAACTGCAGAGTAGGCGGAAATCATCATGAATTTAGGAGCAAAGAGGACTACATACTGCCAAGTACTTGCCATACAAGAGGCACTGTCAAACCATGTTTTTACTTACCTTTTAATTGTCGTGGCAGTACTTCCGGCCTATGGGCAACTAGAGAGAGCTATTCAAACTGTGCGCGAGTCCAGCAGCGCTCAAGGCGAAGGTGGCAACGCTTGAGGCAGGGCGCATGCTTAATGACGCTGGAAGCGCTTGTGGCTGCATGGATTCTTGAGGCTTGTGCGGAGGCAGTTGTTTCCTCATCGCGTCTACGCGCCTTCTACTGAGGCCATATTGCGGGAAGTCAATATAGTTTGTCAGCAATAGGCACGCTTTAGTCATGCCTGTCTGCTATGATTTATACAGCGACGGGAATGCTTCTCAAAGTGTTTAAATTAAATTGAATACTACGTACCCTTCAGCGATAGGCACATTTTACTCAAGCCTGTCAACTAATAATTATACAGTCACGCTTTTAGAAAGAACAAGCGCGTTCCTCGCACCAAAAAGGAGGCAGCAGGTGGGGGCCGAGAGGAGGGGCGAGTGCTGGATAAACAAGCACTCGCCATGATGCCGACTTTTCTCTTTTTGAGCCGTCCCACTTGGACGGCCTGGCCTGCTTTCCTTCTTAAGTAAAAGGTTTGTTATCTTTATGGGGCCATGTGTTTGGCCCCATAAAGATAAGAAACCTTTTACGGCAGAAGGAAGGCAGACGAGCCCTTCCAAGTGGGACGGCTCAAAAAGAGAAAAGAAGGCGTCACAAAGAGCTCTTTCCCAATGGCTGGCCACTGTTTAGCATAAACGGTGATGCCAGCCAATGGGAAAGAGGGGTGGGGCTTAAAGCCCGCTAGTGAAAGCTCCTGAAAAAACATAAAATCTCGCCAGCGAGACTGCGCATGTGCGCAGCCCACGCAGGCGAAACCTAAAAATGGGACCCTCAGAGCCTCTCGTCAGCACAGTCCTGGCCCTGTGGATACTACAGAAGAAGTACGTCCTCCTGCCCTGTTGTTGGAGGCCTGACCTGCTTGTTGAGAACTGCACTCTTCATGTCAGCTGACTGACCTCCTGCTCTGAGCTGCAGGGACACAACAACCTCCAGACACCTTTCTGCAACTGCCCAGCTGACCCACTGCAACTGGACCTGTCTGCACCTACAACTTGAACTGCCTGAGACCTGCTGGCCTCTGCAAGATTGAGTACCTGATCCCCAAGAGGTGCCTCCCCAGGCCCTGGTCCCTTGGCTGGCATCAGCACGCACTCCTCTGACTCAAAAAGGAGAAATCCTAAAGTTCTGGGCTTCTTGTGACAGTAAATGGGCCAGCTCGAACCAAGATCTTTTCACCTGTGCTGACCATAAATGCAAAGGTCCTGTAAGACCAACTCTTGATGTTATAGTGATCACCAGGGACAACTGGCAATGTGAGATCTTCACTTCGCGCTACAGCATCAACACCCGGCAGTGACCTCCAATGTGAATCTCCAGTAACGACCACCAGCTACTCCCAAAAGCATCTTCATGCTACAGCGATGGCTGTCCACACCACCCAGCCTGCTCTTCGCGCTAGACTGACTACCATCTGTGACAGTCTTCCTGCTCCAAGGGGCCTCATCCACTGCGAGCAGAACACTTCGTGCTAGACTTTGGAAGGTAACTCTTCTTCCTAAATTGGTGTTCGATGTTTTTTTATTGTGTGTTCACTTTATTACTGTTTAGGTGCAGCATCAATACTTTACACATTGTCTTCAGGTAAAGCCTGACTGATTTTGTACCAACGTACCAGAGGGTTAAGCATAGGTTAATTAAGTGCCTTTTGTGGGTCACCCTGACAAGGATTGTGGCTTTGCTTGAAAAGTGTTCACACCCGCCCCCAACCAACAACCCAATGTCTGACAAAGATTACTTTTTTTAAAGAAGTATTTACATCAAAGATTACAAAAGGACTAGTAAGTACAATTTCATTCAGATAACTCTATTGCTTTCAGGAGAATCAGACCTCCTTATTTACTTTGATTCAGAGTATGGCATATTCTAATGAATCCTTTTAGGAGCTCCCAAACCCCCAGAGTAAGTGGTATTTTGTATTCTAGTAGCATGATGCCATTAAAAAAGTGGCATTGTTTCCTATTATCACTAAAACAAGTATCTAAATTGTGGGCATCATATAATCCTGAATGACTTTATGCAGCACAGGAATAGACCTCATGGGCAAGTCATTCCAACAGTGGGTATACTGCTTGCTCCAGCTTCCACAATTGTTATATAGTCTGGACAAAAAAAGAATGCTAGTACTATTTGCAAAACAGACTGTACAAAGAAGGTATAATCCTTGTGCTGAGAGACAAAAAGCTAATTTACTCTTAGATAAATGTATTTGACAATTCGGAACAATGTGAATGTTTTGTGAATGTGAATGTTTTGGATCTCCGTCTTTTTTACATCAAACTGAGGTTACTGTGACAAATCTAAAAGGGAAATTCTGGAAGGAAACTATATTGAGTCAAAGGTAAAACTCTGGAGTAACTGTGGAGGGAGGGGGTGTGAGATACATTTTCCATGGAATGCAAAACATCTGGGCTTACTGGAAAATGGTATTTGCATATGTTTCATGAGTAATAGGATGGACTTTGCAAAATTATGTGGATATGATCTCCATGGTTTTGACAGTCAAGGATAATGTTTTTTTTTGTCTGACCTGGATTAGGGGGTGGGGTTACAGGGCAGAAAAGGACTAGTGGGAAAGAACAGTGGTGGTTCAGGTTGTTTTTGTCGGGTGTCCTAGGGCCCACTCTACTATAACTCGGCAAACCAGGCCAAGTGCGCCCCCTCCACATGTGACTGTAAGGATAGCTAGGTGAACAGGCAAAGGTTTCTTAGGGAGGTATTGTAGGGGTCAAAGATTCATATCACAAATAGAGAAACAACTGACACGATAACTCACTGTCTAGATTAGTGATTATAATTTTGAAAGAATAAAGTTATTTAATATCACAGCAAAAATTAATACTGAGATAATTAGATAATGGGTCCAATTACAAGCCAAGCACTAAACCCTCCATGGTACACCCCCCCCCCTCATGTCTAAGATGACCTCCTTCATATTTAGGCTGCAGGCAGGTTTAGGATCAATTGAAATTCAATTTAGCTGTCACTATATCGGTAAATTGTAGATCAGTTTGAATTAATTATAAGCCCAGAGAATTTTCATTGGCAGAGGTAACTTCCTATGAAAGGATAATCATTTGCATCTGCATCACAGTCTTTTGAGGCCAGGACTCATGTTACCTCTTCAGCAGAGACATGGCTTGGCGGATGCTGGATGGATTGTGCTTGTTGGATTTGCACCATCAGTGTCTTCTACAGTATCACTCTACCGCTGAGGCAGCCTAGGTCCTCATTTGGGTTGCTGAGAATAACAGCCCGGCTGATCAACGGGGCCTCACTTTTGTTACTTGTAGCCTCCTGATCAGTGGTGACAATGGTTCAACTGGTGAATGTGCTATATATGAGTAATAGCAATGCTGGTCCCTTGGGCATGTTGCAGAGGTGCTGGACAGCATGCTTTTATGTAACTTGCATTTCGTTTCAGTTTGCCACAGATGACCCTCTTTACTTAGAGGAGTACCAGTGAGGTTCTCACTTAGCAGCGAGCTTTTCCTGGGTGCACCTCATGCAGGGAACAGGGCTGTGCTTCTCCTCCTGGACAGACTCTCCTCTTGCAGGTCCCTGCACTCTGCTTCTCTCTCTGAGCAGGCATACTTCCTTCTGTGCACAAGCCAGTTTTGCAGCTTCTCCAGCAAGTCATGCTGAGTTTTTCCAGCAGATCGATGAGGTTGAGTATTCACATTGTCTTTTTCTCCTGCCATTATCGAGGCATCCGTGAGTAACACTATGTGGAGCAGACACTCTGGTCCATGAGGGTTCCTGTGTATGCGAATAGACGGATTCTAGTTATCACTTTTCATTGACAAACCGTGATGCCCATTGACGTCACCTGAAATTTCTGTGTAAAATCCCATTGCCAGTATTGCCAAGGTGAACACAAGAAGACTCTACATATGTGGGGTTTCTATTCTTTCCTGTGCATCTAGCCGCAGCAGCCCCCTGACTTGATAAGTTTTATCTACCAGATAGTACCCATCTACTACCAAGGCCCTCTGATCAGGTAACGCTTTTAGAACCCTGAAGAAGGTGCAAACTGAATACTGGGGTCATCACCGAAACACGCATCTGCGCAAGTTCTGTAGACGAATGCAAAAAGAACAATTGATGGACAGAATGCTGAACAATGTCATACATTCACCACAATACAGAGATCTTGGCCTAAATCCATTGTTTTTTTGCTCACCATGCCATGCATATCAGTCTTGACCCTGCCCTCAAGGGGAACAGTCCACTCGAACTGCCAGGCTAGGTCCTCCCTGGACTGGAAACAAGCATCCTAGGACCAGTTTCGGGTTTTTAGCCCTCATCAGCCAGGATAGGTTGACTCCAGTGGCATGGAGAGCACGGATCCCACGTCTGGGCATACCCGTCCCACTCAGGGTGACAAATGTAACAAGAACAATTGATGGACAGAATGCAGAATAATGTCATAAATTCACCTCAGTACAGAGATCTGGGCCTAAATCCATCGTTGTTTTGCTCACCATGCCATTCCAGTTTGGAACCAGCCAAATGCAAATCAGCCTTGACCCTGCGCCCAATGGGAAACCTGAAACCAGTCCTAGGATGCTTGTTTCCAGTCCAGGGAGGACCTGGCCTGGCAATTCGGGCTGGACTCTTCCCATTGGGTGCAGGGTCAATACTTATTTGTTTATGGCTGGGTCCAAACTGAAATGGCAGGGTGAGCAAAAAAACAATGGATTTAGGCCCAGATCTCTGTACTGGGGTGAATGTTTGACATTCTTCTGCATTCTGTCCATCAATTGTTCTTTTGCAAGTTCTGTAGACCATCATGATAGGTCCTTTGTACATAATCATTGTTTTGAAATATTCCAACAAGTCATTGGAGAGAGCACTAACTCAGGACATTGAGACAAAATTAAAATATAACTACCCTAATGGAGGTCATTATAATCTCTCGCCCTCCTGAAAATTGTACAGGTCCCTGTTCTCCAGACTTTTACATTTTTTTTGTTTTTATAATGTGTCCACTAGATGTTGTATGAGTGGTATATGTGGATGTTTTGACCAGAGTAGTTTTGACATTTTTTCTCTTGGTGTCTGTTTACTTTTTCTATTTAGTTACTTATAAGCATATATATATGTGACTATAGAGTAAAATTATTTTTGTATTTAATATTGACAATAAAAATGATAATATGTATTTAGTTTTTTTAATTTTTGTATCTTTGTCCAATATATGTGCATGTACCTCAGTTGCATCGATAGTTATTGTTTCTTGGTCTACCTAGGACTCCTAGTGAGCGTTATCAGGATGGTGGTAGATTCCGCCAACTAAATACAAATACAGGTAGGACATTTCTGTATTGTGTATTGTACTTCTCCTTCTGGGCAGACTCTCCTCTTGCAGGTCCCGGCACTCTGCTTCTCTCTCTGAGCAGGCATACTTTTTTCTGTGCACAAGCCAATCTTCCAGCTTCTCCAGCAAGTTATGTAGATTGTTTTTGATGTGCCCTTACCTGAGAGACTAGTTGTAATGCAAACATCAGCCATAGCCTCACAGCAGTTCTTTTCAATACTCTGTGGAACACTTCCTTCCATGGTCAAGAAGGACTTTGAATTGAAATAAGATGAGGTGATTTTGATCTTTTACCTTTATATTAATTTTCTAGCTAAGGGATGTGGATCCACTGTCTGAAGTCTTAGGATCAGTTTGAGGTGGTTCCCCTTTTGAATGTCCTAGACAGTAGTTCCAACCCAGCCTTTGTGCAAGGTGATGTCTCTCACAACAGATAGTATGATGCTGGTTCCAAGCAGGAATATTCAAAACATTGGCTCAATGAAGTGTGACGTCTCTGCCTTTGGCTATTATCGGTCTTCTTGATGTACCCGTCAAGAACAGGTGAAAGGGCCAGACCTGCCTGGAAACATGTTCGCCTTTAACAACAAGAGCTAATGACTCACCCTATCCACTCACTCTTGTTTCATACACCAAATCACAATTCTCTTGAAAATCTAATCAGAAATCCCTTACTAAAAAGTTCTAACAAAATTTCTCAGAGTAGCCCTGTCTCCACCCGCCCTCACTTCAGTGTCTGAGCCACTATCCTTTTGCCACAGGAATGCGAGCTATACACTTCCACTGTTGGGGGAGGCTGTATCCAGTCTTTATCTTCTGCCGTTCTAAACCAGAGGCCATCACCATCCAAAATGGATCTCACTCATCCCCACAAACATACTAGCACTGCACACATACTCTTGCTGTCATGTATGTGTCACATCCACACAATGGACACACGCACTCAACATGAACATGCGTATGGGATGTCAATGCAAGGGTCTGGGTATGACCTTAAAGTGAACAAAGTACCTCATTTGGAATGAAAGGCGCATTCTGCATGACACAGAAAAATGGTCTGTACAGTACTTAGTCACAAAGTTCAGTTGTTCCTACCGCTGCTTTCTGTCAACAACCCAGAATACAGAAAGTAGTCACATGCCGACTAAAGCGTGCAGGCTCGGTGTATCCTTCATGGTCAGAGAACCAGTCCTGAAGATTGGCATTATCATGGTCAGGCCTAGACCACAGCAGGCAAGTTAGATTAGCGTGCTTGCTGGGCATGTAAAAAGTCAAGTAACCAGTTTCGCATGGAGTTGGATCACACAGAGCAGGGATGCACGTTTGTTTACCGTGCAGGGGGCATTTCTGTTTCAATATTTATAATTAAGGCTCTCTGTTTTCCGTTTTTAAGGATTTGTACAGATAAATACAGACAGAAAACAATGTGTTTTCTGTCTGTATTTATTTTTAAAAGTGGATAAATACAGAAAATGGTGCTTTTTTTTAAGTGACTCTACGTGCTGTCTTTGATGAATTATAGGCCAGCAGCTGAACAGCATGGTTAATGAAAAAACAGGATGACATTTCTTTAAATAATACATTTATCGTATAATGCTAGTATTTACCAATGGATGTATTGTTATATAGTATTTGGGCGCTTCAATAGCTAAAACACGAGAGATATCAAAGTAAGATGTGCGCGTCGCTCAGTTAAATAGATATTGAAATGTACAGTTTTGCAACTTCCTGTATACGCAAAACACAAATAAATATGGATAAATACAGATAAAATAGCCAAAAAATAAACATGGATAAATACAGACCGAAATGGCCAAAAATAAACACCATAAAACCGGGAGCCCTACTTATAATTAAAATGATTGCAGGAACTGCACACTGTGATTATTTTGGACAGTCACCTAAATTAATAATAACGTATCCAGCCTTTCCACAGTGTTAAGCAAATGTAGCTCACAAATGAAGATCCAATGTTTGACTTTCATAAGGGTGGTGTATACACCTCAAGTCCAGTATTTCTGAATTCCACAGACGCTTACAAGGTTGCAGAGAAGAGTATGATTCCCTGCGAGTGAATGATAAAACTGTAATTTATTGCCCTACCACTAAATCTCTATTGCATTTATTAAATAGTGTGAGTTGTACTCCGGTGAATTGGGGAGAAACAATAGATTATCAGATGCAGCAGTGAAGTATGCAATTACGAGCGATAACGGGGAGGGGGGGTCTTTCAGATTCCAACTATTGAAAATTTAAACAATGTAAATTATAGTATCCGATCTTTACACTATCTTAAAAATTAAATTATGAAACAAATTATAAACGAACTTTTGAAAAAAGCATACATTAAAAATAGCATGCTTAAAAATCTGGATTCATTAAAATATTGGATTTCATAAAAAGTTGTTCATTAATGTTGCATGTTCATGTACAACACTACATTTAGACAGTGACTTTTTACATCAGCAGTTTATGTTTGGCTGATCTATGAGCTAAAGATAGTCCATGGCTGCTTGCATTAAAAACTGTGTTTGGGGAGCCATTATTACAAACAGATATTAGCCAGTTGGGTGGCATTACTCCATATATGTATATCATAAACCGGTATCTTCTGTACGTTCGTATGATGCTAATAACACCAAGCCACAAATGCTGACCACAGTGGCTTGTCGCTGCAGCCTGTGTTTGTTGAAAAGGTCTAATAACCAGGGGTGGCTCCTCCTCTAAGGTGGAGGAGCATCGCCCCACTGCCTTTCATCATGGCAACAAAAAAAAACGAAATTATAATAACGCAATGTTATCATTTTATTTTTCCGTGCTGAGGCAGTTTTGTGGGCTGGGGCTGGGCAGCACGGGGGGGGGGAGGAGTGGTGGCACCCTCCTAAGTGCACCTGAATGTTTGTCCGGCCCTCTAGGGCTGGCCAAACATTCATGCGCACTTTGCATGTTCTCCACGAAGACTGCGTTACAGCCTGGGTGGAGAACATGTCCAGGCTCCCATTCCCCATCTGAGCGCTGAACCACGGTGCTCAGAGCAGTCACAGTGCTGCATTGCAGTGTTGTGATTGGCTATGGGGAGCCTGGGTGTTTCCTGCTTCCTGTTCGAACAGAAGCCAGGAAGAGGATGGAAGACAGGCGGCAGAAGGCCAGTTGACTGGTTGGCAGGTAAGTGATCTTTTTTGCATTTATTTTTTAATCCCCTTTCCCACCTCCCTCCCCACTACTGCTTCGCTGGAGCAGCCATGACTGCTAATAACTACAGTCTACAACTGTTTGTGGATGCAATTAGGATTTAGTTCACTTGTTTGACAGTGTAAAAAATGTTTTAACATTTGAAAATATATGGAAAATACATTGGGCAGGTATTCTGCATGAATTTTGTATGCAAGGGCAAACCCAGTGTACTGCTTGCTTGCAGAAGTTCGACAAAGCCTATTTCATGCGGCATGCATAATTCTCATGAAAAACTACACTTATTTCACCTAGAGAAAAATTGCAATTTCACCCACCACTATAAAAGAGGACATCGCTGGTGCCACTGCACATGACATCACTTAAATGCTATTAGTCTAGTAATTAAAACAATTAAAACACTGTAACAAGAAATAAAACCCTGGAATTCCATCAGAGACATTTAAATAGCTGCCCCTGCTCCCAAGGAAGCAGAATAATGTTTAAAGCCTTCAACAGAGTACAGAAAACATCACCTTGTCATCTTTCCTACTCGCATTTTGGGACTGTGAAGAGTAAGGACAAACTAATTAACCTTGCATCATCAATGGGCGCAAGATACTATCAAGGAGGGACCTCCTAAAGTCTTCAGTTTCCTTTAAAATGATATTCTATTCAATGTCTGTCCACACATAGTCTTGGTAATGCCCAACATTATTTAGTTCACTGGCACAGTGTTTAATTTGTAAAAGAATGAGTACTGGTGCCCAAAGCTCTGCTAAGAAACCCGAGGCCGGGGCGATTAAATGTCGGGGCACCAAATCCAAGGACTAGTCTTGAATCCAAACTTCTCTTACCATTGCAGGTTCTTGCTTTCTATCTTTATGACTTTTTCCATCTGTGCCTTCCTTAGTCCTTCCGCTTTGTTTTACCCCTGTCTTGCTCCCAGTAAATGTCTGATGCAGAAAAATAAGTGCCGGTCCCCAAAAATGATGCTGGTTTCCCCTGCTGGCAACTACCAACTACAATTAAGCACTGACTGTGCATGCATTAAAAGTCGTTATTCCATGTACACATTTACAGACTGGCTTCTTAATATCTCGGAAAATAGCACAAACTGAACACCCAAAGTCAGCCAGGTGAGAATCTCTAAATATTAATCTGATATTGTCCATTATTATCTGCTGATATGAGCTCTTTCAACAAATTAGTCACGCGCTGGTTTCAAGGCCTTGGGTAAAGATGAGCAGATCTTCTGGAGGCATTTCTGGTTATGCTTTACATTGTAAGCCAATAAACATAGATTCTGCCTCTTCGATTACATACATTCGCGGTTTGCTTTTCAAAGCAAGAAGGTTAAGCGTACTTCGTTTAAAAAATGTTTAGTAGAACATTAGATTTACTGGCCAGATCACTCCGCGAAACAGAAAGCTGAGACAACACCGCTCTTACAAGTTTATTGCCATTCTCATGTCCTGTGTCATTATCAAAAGCTAATTAATCTCGCCAATAATGTCACATTTATTCTTGAAGGATGTAGAACAAATCTTATCTTGACACAAACAACCATCATGCAGAAGTCTCATTAAATGCAGACTATAAAGCAATATCACTTAATGACATACGTGAGTTCCTTGCCTTAGCTTTACAATATGAGAATGAAAACACTGAATTATTGGAGCCAATATGTTTTTATTAGAATCCTAACTGCAAATACAGACATGATTTCAAAGCTTCAATAAAAAAATGATAATGTCAAACAAAATTTCAAATCAAGCCTGCTGACATGCAAATGTGATGAGTATGGAATATTTCCACACGGTTGCCACCATGTCTAAATCCCATACATTTTGCAGTGCACGTTTCATTATGAAGGCATTGAGTTTTATGTACGGTGTTTCTTTCTTCTGGGTGACAGAATTTTCTCAGTCACGGATTTTTTTTATTATTCCAAATTCTACTATTCCAATAGACACTAGAACAGGCAAAGCCACCATGTCTAGCTTTAAAGTGTTAACTGTTGAATGTGAGATCGCTTATTAAGCACTGTCACGAGATTGCGCTTCTAATAGACACCTATGATCTAGACGCACTCTTCATGACTGAGACCTGGACTACACCGACCAGTGCGGTGGAATTGGGTACAGCCTGCCCCCCGGGTTTTAAAATAATACACAACCCTAGAGTAGGGGCTAGAGGAGGCGGCATTGGATTAATCTTCAGAGAGACACTCAACTTCTCTCAGCTTACCATCAAGGCCATTGATGGATGTGAGGTACTCGGCCTCTCCATCAAGGGTACAGGAGGTGTGTTATACACGGGACAGCTATGCTACAGACCCCCAGCGGGGACGATATCAGCTGTGGCTGAGCTTATAGATTTGATCTATGACTTGTCCCACACCCATACCAGGCTGATGGTGTTAGGGGATTTTAATCTTTGGCCTGACGGACCGACAAACTCCGCTTTCTTAGAGCTGGTCCAAGCCTGCCGCAATATTGAGCTTCCACAGCTAGTACTCTTGCAAACCCACTCTATCCTTGACCTGATTTTTGCTGATGCAGGTCAAGTGTCTTTGCGGGATGTTATATCTCAAGGTTGGACTGACCACTCTCTCGTCCTTTTCTCCCTTTCTTGTCCTGTTGTCAGGGTGGCTAGGGGTAATGTGGGTGGTGCCAGAATGGGTAGACAATGGTCTAGACTTCTTGCGCTGCCCGCACCCCCTAGTTTGCTACCGGAAGGCTTTGTATTGGGAGATACGGTGGACAGGAGCTATGAGACGCTTTGCCAACAAATCTCTGCCTCCCTGGACTCTTTGGCGCCGATGCGTAAAATCAGAGCCAGGACCAATCTGGCAATGCCATGGTATTCAGAGGAACTCCGGCAGCTCAAGCTTCAGTGTAGACAAGCTGAGCGTGCTTGGAGAAAACAGTATCTGGAACCATGCAGAGCCCGTTTTAAACAAGCGCTGGCGACCTATAAAGCCCAGATCAAGCTGGCTAAGGCCAGACACCTGGAAGAACTATTGCTGGCCGCGGCAAATAAGTCTCAGACCCTTTTTACGGTCGTAAAAGATCTGGCCCATCCAGCTTGTACAAAAAAACAATATACCTGCCTCCCAAGCTCTCTGCGACGCGTTGGCACAGGCCTTCGAGGATAAGATTGTCACCATCTTAAATAATCTTGCTTTGCCATCTGGTCAGACGGTGCATCATCCAAACTGTGCTAAGATGGTGGAGGAGGGCGCTAAGCTAGCGGAAATGAACATCTTGCCCTTACCATCGTATGAAGACTTTTGTGCATTGGCCGATGGCATATCTTCGGGCTCACCGTCTGACCCGCTTCCACCAAAATTCAGGAAGCTGTGCCAGGAGAACTTTTTCCACCTCTTTACTCCATCTGCTGCCAGTCCCTCAGCTCGGCGCGGGTCCCAGACAGCTGGAAAGTGGCGGTTGTCTCTCCATTACTCAAGAAGGAAAATTTGGACCCCGCTTGCCCAGCCAATTACAGACCCATCTCTCTGTTGCCGTTTCCTATTAAGATTCTTGAGAAATGGGCCACAAAACATCTCTCCAACTTTCTTGAGGCTAACAACTGCTTGGATGTGGCCCAGTTTGGCTTCAGACCAGCGCATGGGACTGAGGTGGCCCTGGTGACCGTTCTTGACGACCTGCGAACGCGGGCCGACCAGGGTCGGGCAGCCTTTTTAGTGCTGCTCGACATGTCGGCCGCGTTCGACACAGTCAGCCATACAATATTGATCAGGAGATTGGCGGAGGCGGGAGTATCTGGGCTGGCCCTTGAATGACTGATGTCCCACAAAACGCTCACCCACTCACAGCACCCCCAGTCCTCACATCCCTAACCGCACAGCCTCCAATCACAACCCAGCTAACATAGCTCAGCCCCAAAACGACACGCACCTCTCCGCTACCCCCAGCACCTTAATCACCCACCCACCTTCTGTAGCTACCCCACACTCCTTAATCACAGACATAGATCTCTCCCCCTCTACCCCCTGCACCTTAATCACCCACCGACCTATTGTAGCTGCCCCACACCTCTCAATCACAGACATAGACCTCTCCCCCATATACACCAACCGCACCCCATCACAGCTGAGAAACATCTCACAGCTCTCCCCTCCCCAATCCGCGGTAATCAGTCACCCTCCTGATCATACTTCCCATTTCATACCACCCGCTCATATCCCCCAAATTCCTCCATGCACTAGCGAAGATCACCCCCCTTTGCTCACTCCCGTTATCCCCACCCTCCTCACCCCCACCACACAACCTCTGCGAACGTCGCAGATGCTGCTGTAATCGATCACCCATCCAATCTCACTTCCCCACACCCCTCATGCATTGGTGATTATCATCCCCCATCACACATCCCCAATACCCCCACCCTCCTTACTCCCCACCCCACTCCTCACACAACTCGCGCAGAACCCACCTCCACCACCTTGAGCATACCTCCCGCGCCCCGCGACATGACCAACCCTCACCCCCTCTCCCCCCCACTCTCACTCCCCACTACCCCACCCCATCGGCCAGACTCACGGAACACACCACCTCCTTCAACCTAACCCCTTATCCTTTATCCCCTCCCATTCTTAGCCCTCACCCCCCTATTGTCACTCCTTCCTTCTCCAGTCTACATTTATTCCCCAACTCACCCACACCGCCTTCCACAAGCGCCATCACTCACGCTATCAACCGCCCCCTGTCCTCATCCCCGCCCCCTGTTCACAAACTCTCTCTTCCTCCGAACGCTACCCCACCTACTCGGACCGCAGAGCCCTGCTCCATCGCGCGCAAATCCCGTCACATTCGATCCAGTTCCCACCCCATTACCCGACTCAAACACTCACCCACTGCTCTCACTTCCAATTCCATCCCCAATCCAACACTGGACATGATCATCTCCACCCTCCTACAAGTCAAGGAAGAGCTCCACACCATCAAAGAACTTCTTCTCACACACCCCAGGCACCCACTACCCTACACTTCCCCGCCCAACAAGGACTCCATTCGCCCCTCAAACCGTTCCACCCTGCTCTCCCCGCGCTGGCCCTCTATCCCTGATCGCAAGGCCACTGGCCGTCCCCGTCGCACCCTAAACACCCTCTCGGGCCGAGACTTACACAATCTACTCTGCTCTTATGGCCCAGGTCCCACAAAACGCTCACCCACAACACACCTCCCCATACCCACGATTCTCACAAATCCCCTCAGGCCACCCACACTGAGCGACAGAAGTTCTGTCCCCTGTAATCTCAAAAATATCCCCCTCTCCTTAGAACATTCTCCCACCCTCCTCACCCCTAGACTAAAGTGTTTCCTGCTCAACTGCAGATCGGCCCGGAGACACTCCTCTGGCATCGCGGAGCTCATATTATCAAGGGGCATTGATCTAGCCATTCTGACTGAAACGTGGTTAACTGAAACATCCACACCTATAATGGACATACTAGTCCCCCCCAACTATCTCATTATTAGACTCAACAGGAATGGCAAGACGGGCGGGGGAATCGCATGCATCTACAGGAGCAACCTAGCTGTCACTGAAGGCCCCTCCCCCTCCCTCTCCTCCTGCGAACTCATCTGCCTTGATATTACTAGTGAGGGCAAACCTGTGTGCTCCCTTCATGTTATTTACCACCCACCCGGTGACAACTTCATCTTCTCCCAACAACTAATGGACACGATATCCACCAACGCCGGTCGACAGCTCAATCAAATTTACCTGGGAGACTTCAACCTCCACTGGAATGACCAGAAAGACACTGTGGTGAAGAGCCTTAAGACTTTCCTCGACGCGCTTGACCTTACCCAAATCTGCAACGGTCCGACACATGAAAAAGGCTCTATCATTGACCTTATCATCGCCAAAGAAGACTCTACCCAACTAGTCGCAATCGAACCATGCGACTGGTCAGACCACCACATCATCACCTTCTTCATCAACGAAAAGGTCAAACTTAACCCGGCGCAACCTGCCAAAACCAAGATTTGGAAGAGGGACCTGAAGAACCTTAACCCAAAGTCCTTGCCTGCCCACACAGGCAGTCTCCTTCTTCCCCCGACGGACGTCTCTGATGTGCATTCATTGACCAACCTCTACCTAGACTCCATGTCTACAATAATCAACGAAGCCGCATCCTTGCAATTGAAGAGAGTCTCCACCAAGAACTCGAACCCATGGTACGATGGCAGACTCAATGAAGACAGACGTGTGATGCGCTTAGCTGAGCGCGCGTGGAGATCTGACCCCTCAGCACTGAACCTTAGAACGCTTAAGAATAAGAGAAACGCTTACTTCAGAAAAATCAAACGCTCGAAATCAATATTCTTTAGCCAACAGCAGGATCAAGCTAAAAACCGACCAAAAAAACTGTTCGAGTTAGTCAAAACCCAAACCAAAACGCAACCTCCACAACCCAACAACTTAACAAAGGCTATCCCAAGTTGCGAAGACTTCTCTGCTTTCTTCAAGCAAAAGAACAACACTATAAGAAGCGATCTCATCAAGGATGTAAGTCGATTCGCCGGCTCCATATGCATAACTAACACTCATGCTAAAAACAACGCTTCATGGACGTCCTTCGACACCTATTCTGAAGAATCAATTCACAAGCTGCTGGTCACCTTGAAACCCGCCAATCATCACACAGACTCCCTACCTGTCAATGCTGTTAAAGTCCTCACCCCCCTGTTCCTCCCACTCTGGACTAAAATCATCAACTGTTCCCTGCAACAAGGGCTCATCCCAGACTCCCTCAAGATTGGGCAAGTCACGCCTATACTCAAGAAACCCACAGCTGACCCGGCCGACCTAAACAACTATCGTCCTATCACCAATATCACCACTCTAGCAAAACTGTTAGAAAAATGCGTACAACTCCAACTGACAAAACACATTGAGCAGTTTGACCTCCTCAACTCACACCAATCCGGATTCAGAGCAAAGCATAGCACGGAAACGGCCATGACACACATAATAGATGATGCCCTCCAAATCCTTGATCACAATGAGTCTTGCCTCCTCATCCTTCTTGACCTCTCTTCAGCATTTGATACGGTCAAACACGAGAATCTACTGGAGCTCCTAAATACCAGAATGGGCATATCCGGGACGGTTCTCAAATGGTTCACGTCCTTTCTGCACAACCGTTCTCAGAGGTTCAAGATCAACAACGCACTGTCCTCGCCTGTGCCAGTAACACTGGGCGTCCCGCAAGGTTCCTCCCTATCCCCCACATTGTTCAACCTCGTCATGGAACCACTCACCACCTTGCTTCAATCTTCTAAGGTACATTTCCATATGTACGCCGATGACACTCAGCTCTACCTCAAGCTTCAATCCCCTGAAGACATCAAACTGTTGAATGCCACACTAAGAAACACCCAAGCTTGGCTGGCCGACAATCACCTCAAACTAAATGCTCTGAAAACTGAGTTCCTTCTGATCTCTCCTCCTGCGAAAAAGGCCATCACCCAAACCTGGCTCAATCATCTAACCGCACTCAATGTCCAACCCACCATCGTGGACTCAGCGAAATCCCTTGGCATCACACTGGACTGCAATCTCGACATGCAGCATATTAGCATAGCAACTAAAGGAGCCAACTTCCAAATCAACACGCTGAGAAAACTCAAACCCTTCCTACCACCCAAGGACTTCCAAACTGTGGTACAAGCCTTAGTCATTCCTCGCATAGACTATGGAATTGTGGCTCTCAGCGGGCTCCCCCTGACAACAACGGCTCCCCTAAGAGCCTCCCTGAACGCGGCCGCGAGACTCATCACTGGCTCAAGAAAACACTCGCATATATCCTCTGACTTAAAAACCCTGAACTGGCTGCCTATTGAAGCCAGAATTCAGTTGAAAATTGCCTGTATGACACACTCGGCCGTACACCACAAGGCACCCAACTACCTCTCTCATAAGCTGACCATATCAGGAGGCTCAAGATCCAACAGAAGCACAAACACTCTCCTCCTGAAACCACGGAGATTCCGGAAGGAAAAAACATACAAACGCTCCTTCTCTGGAATGGCACCTAGGATCTGGAATGCACTTCCACCAGAAACCAGGCTTATCCCGTCCACTATACTCTTCAAGAAAGAGGTGAAGGCCATCCTTATGGCTAAATACACCTGAACACTATTGATACTGGAACAATGACAGTATTTGGCTCCCACATTATCGGCTGTCTGAATACTTATCTATGTCAGTCCATTTTTTGTCTGCTTCTGGATCTAATTCATTGCACGGATGCTATACTATTGATTTCCAACTTGTTTATTGGGTTGTACACTAGGACTGAGTGCCTCAATAACCTGCAACGCACCCACTACTGACTACTACTTTGCTTTCAACATTGTGTTTACTCACCCTCTGGGGTGCTATAATCTTATCCGTTTAGACATTGTACTGCTTCCATATTATTGTTTCTTGATTGTTATTACTCTGTATACTCTTGTATGATTGATACCCTATTTTTGCATCTCACTGTCTACGGAATCTCATATTGATTTAAGAGTCTTGTTTGTCCTACCTACTGTTTCTGTAAAGCGCTCTGATATCTGCAAAGATCTTGTTCGCGCTATATAAAACTTTAAAAATAAATAAAATAAATACCTCGATCATAGACACCAGCAAGTGGCCATCCCACCCTTTAAATCAAACATCAGAAGGGTTGGTCAGGGCGTACCTCAAGGGTCAGCCATTAGCCCCATTCTTTGTAATCTCTAACTCCGCCCCCTGATCATGTTGATCAAATCTTTTGGCATCACGGTCACCAATTACGCTGACGACACCCAGCTCATCTTTTCCCTTGAGGGTAAGGATGGGGTGTCCCAGGAGGCCTTTCATCGCTGTATGAACACCACGGCTGAATGGCTGGGTAATAACTCCCTGCAGTTCAACAGCGCAAAAACTGAGGTGCTGCATTGCTCCCTGGACCGCATCCCCAGACCACTTCCGCCAGATTTCTGGCCTTCTGATTTTCAGGGCGCTAGCTCGCCCGTAGAGTCGGTCCGTAATTTGGGGGTAGTGTTTAGCACTAACCTGCAGCTTGATGCATCAGTGAATCGAACAGTGGCCACTTGTATGGCGCTGCTCTGCTCGCTGCGCAAGATCTTGCCCCTGCTCCCGCCACAGGTAAGACCAGAGGTAGTGCGGAGCATAATCCTAAGTCGTATTGACTACTGCAACGCACTACTCCTGGGAGCTACAGCTAATTTAGTCGGAAAATTGCAGCGGGTGCAGAATTTTGCCGCCAAACTGGCCCTCTCATGCCGCCGCCTGGATTCCTCTACCAAGGCACTTAGGGACCTCCACTGGCTGCCAGTCTCCCAGAGGATTGATTTTAAAGCATTATGCCTGGTGTTTAGGGCCCTACATGGGCAGGGTCCGCCCCCTTTGCGGGACCTCTTTTCCTGGTACACCCCGCCTAGACTGCTACGTTCAGCCTTTTCTCATCTGGTGGTTGTACCTAAGATCTTGAGGTCCCGGACGGGTGGTCGGTCTTTTAGATTTGCGGCTGCAAGATTGTGGAACTCCCTTCCTTTAGGTTTGAGAGGCTTGGAAAATTTTAACTCTTTTAAAAAAACTTTGAAAACTCATCTGTTTCCCAGGGCAATGTAATCGTATCTGCTGTTGTAAAACATCATGTATGTGTAAGTGTCAGGACAGTCTAAGCGCCAGAATGCCCGTTGGGTGACAGAAATCGCGCTATACAAGAATACCTATACATACATACATTAACTCATTTAATCACGGGAATGCACACATGTACATTAAGCCGAATCTTTTGGCTTTATCAATGCTAGGTTAAATAATATCAAAAACAAAAATGATTGAGTTCTATATAGAATACATATAGCAGATAAAAATGGAGTGACAAACAGTAGAGTAATACGGTGTACTTTTCAGTGGTACAACAACCCCTCGTGCATTCCAAAGGAAGCATTTCAAAGAAGGGGGAATGATACATCAAACAGCCATTTGCAGTAGTTGAGGGAGGTATACTTGTCTGGGCATAAACAAACCCCACTGTGTATATTTTTAAAAACTGGCAGCAGATTTTGTAGACAACCAGTCTGCAAAGCCACATAAAAAAAAAACGAATACTGCAGAAATATGGTATGGCAGTTTGTTATGAATGGATTTCAAAATTGTTTAATAATGCAAATAGTTGGGGGCGCCCGAGAGCCAGCCTGCAAGAAGGCCTCAGTGTAGCGAAACTCCGCAGGCCAGGAAACCCAATCAGGTATTTATCCTCAAATATAGGGGGAATCCGACCTGCCTTCACTGACACTGCTGTCCCTGCTGGCCTGCAGACAAGGCCCGGATTGTGGTGGCATAGGCAGCAGGGCCTACCTTGGCGCGTGCCGGGCAAAGACCGGGCCAGGAGCAGCTCACCTTCACCCGTCATCATCTGGAAGAGGATGGACTGCCAGCCCTTTTCGATCTTGCTCCCGGGAATAAACTTTCAAAATCTGGTGAGGGATCATTCACATTTGTTGCTCTATATTGCTGTGAATAACAATTGGAAAAAGGAAAGTAGGGGATTTCAAGTCTTTGCCTCCAGCTAACTCAACCTCTATTGATAAGATGCTACAAACGATGCTACAAAGCAGCCATTAGAAAGACTGCACCCTTCAAAGCCCCAGGAATTGACAAATTCCCAGGAGACTTAATTCTAACTGGTATCAACATCTAGGCCCCATATTGTACAGTAATTTCTAATGACATTTTAAATGGAATGAGCATTCCCGAATCTTGGGCTGGGGTCAAAAACATTCCTATCTTTAAAAAGGGTTAACCTCTAGACTCTGCTAATTATAGGCCAATTAGCCAAATTGACACTACTCAAAAACTCTTTAGTAGGGTAATACTTACAAGGTTGCAGCAAAGGCTGGATGAAAAGGCAATCATGAGCCCCATACAAGCGGGCTTTTGGACAAATACATCTAAGATAGACCAACATTTTAGACTCCAGTTGATTTACTGGAGGACAGTTTTAATCAAGAAGGGCAGGCTCTATGTAGTATCAAAGCAGCATGTGATATGGTCCTAAGATACAAGTTGTGGCAGGTGATTTGAAGCATGGGAGTTTCCAAATATCTATGTAATATCATCGAGAGGCTCCATGAAAGAAATTTTGGCCAGGTATGTTGTAGGAAGTTGGGAGAGATGACTGCCAAATTCCTAGTGGACAAGGGCGTAAGACAGGGATGTATATTGACTCCCACTTTGTTTACATTGTATATAAATGATTTGGTTCTGCCAGTTGATAATGATCCCCTAAGTTGGCAAACATGAGAGTTTTGGCCCTCATGTTAAAAAAAAAAACTCTCCCTTTGGCAGAATCACCAATGGGCATACAAATAAACAAGGATGAGCTTAGCAGATTCTGTACAAAAATAGGCTTGGAAATTAATATCAATAAAACCAAACACATGGATTTTAATCCTTGCCGCTCAATGCAATCAAACCCTATTCTCGATGTCATCCCTCTAGAAAGGGTTCATCTTATTGATTATTTAGGAAGGACACTTGATGACAGTATGGATTGGAGTCACTAAACGAAAATAAAAATTAGGCCATCAGATAGGAGGGTCTATTTAAGTTACACAAAGGGTCCTTTAGCAAAGTTGTATCCCCAGTAATCCATATATATATATATATATATACCAGCCAAGCACTGTTGGTACCTCTTTATGGGTCAGAGATATGGGGACACAAAATGATAAAGAACTTGAGTTGGAGGAAAATCATTTTTTGAGGTCAATAATGAGTCTCCCAATAAGTACCCCATTGATTCTTCTAAGACTAGATACTGGGGTGAGACCAATTTCAGACCAAATAGAATTAAGACTCATATTGTTCTGGAGAAGGATCTGGGCTACCCCAGAGCTGTTCCTATAATTCAGTGATCTAGTGAAAATCCTTAATAACCCGTGTCCTGCTTTATTCCCTTGGATTAAACACATAAGAGAAAATCTCAAGGGGATGGGTCTCGTGGACCTCTGTAGTGTTCCAGGGAGTTCATGCTCATGTATAAGTGCACTGGATCTGAAAATTAAATACAGGTCTTATACAATGTCTAATCTTTTGGCCTCCAACACACATTGCACTTTATCCTGTTCCTTTTTCCAGCGCATATATTCTTTTTTAATAGAAGCATTTCATGATACTGTTGAAGCTAGTGTGGCCAAAAAGCTGTATGTACAATTCAGGTTTGGTATGTTGGCTCTGTGCTACAGCAAACCCAGATCGAAATGGCTCATTTTCATTTGCAGGAGCCTGGGCACTAGAAACTATGAGGCGGCCCTTAGGATTTTACAAACTAAACTAACCCAACCCCCCCCCCTCATCCCTGGTTTTTGCTGTTTCAAGATTTTTCATGAGTTCTTGGTTTTTAAGAAGGCGCAATATCCCTAAATAATAGGGGCTAGCTTAATAAGTGGTGAATTTCTTTTATATAGATTATACTTGTTTTTTAGCTAAAGAATGTTTTAACTTTTGATTGTTGGTATGCAAAATGATTTTTGTATCTGTTTTATGGTATCCAAAATAAAGAGTAATATGATGATGATGAACTGCGGCGCCTCAGGCCTGCTGTGTTTTTGTCTGGTTGGGGCTGTAGTGGAGTTGATATGCTGCTTCTCTTGGCCCCCACTCTGGCCCCCCTATGTGGTGGGGCTGTGGCTGGTCCGACATCCCTTTTGAGTGCCTTGGTCCAGTTTGTGCCCCTCAATCGAGGATATCTTGGGTGTGGTGGAGCCTGGTGGGAACTGGCACTGCACTTGACACTCCTTGCTCAGATATGGGAGCCTCCCGCTTGTGGCATTGGGTGACAACCCCTCCCAGACTGGACTAAGTGAACACTTGGAGCCTACAAAGGACAACTTTGTGCACAGAGTGAGATTGGGTCTGCCTTTGCCCTCCGGATGCTGCTTCCTAGTGTGTGGTGGCATATCGGTCATTACACGGTCTGCCTCTCTGGTGTAGGTGACTTTGGTGCATGTTCAACGATACTGACTCTGCCACGAACCCCCTGACCTGCAACATAGGGAAGAGTGACAATTAAAAAGGACAAATTGTTTTTTGTGTCTAGGCATCTCATGTGCACTGCAGAACTGGATCCTGGGGCCCATGGACAGGGCCTCAGAACTGTGATGAGGCCTCCACTGCACAAGACATCAAATCCATGTTCCTAGACCATAAACACAGCTTAAATGCCATTGACGAAAGGCTAGAGCTCCTCACAGATAGACTTGATCACCTAAAGGAAAAGGTGGACAGGCACAAGGAGCAAATAGGCCAGCTGGAGCACCACACGTCCAATGCTAAAGTTGTGCACTCAACTGCTGGGGAAAAGCTTCTTTGGATGGCAAAAGTTCTGTATGTTATCACAAGTAAGAATTGTGACCTCAAGGCACACTCCAGCCAGAATAACCTGCACATCCTTGATAGCTATGAATCAACAGTGATGAACAGAATGGAGACTTATGTTTAATCTATGCTCAGAGCTGTAATTGGGGACGATCTTTCTCCCATGTTATTGTTATAGCGGATGCATCAATCTTTGTGACCACACCCACTGTCAGGATCCTTAGGAGGATCCTCGCTAAAACAATAGCCAGTATATCATGTGGGAAAACTAATTAGAAACAGAAGCAAGTTACTGTGAGTAATGATTGGAGGACGAGCTGGCAGTGCTGGAAACTCAAGATGGCTGCCAGCGGGGGCGTGGCCAAGCATCGATGCAAGATGGCCGCCTAAGTCTTCGGCTCCGTCGAGACCGCATCCCCGGCACACATCCTGATAAGTGATCCTGCTCTCTGATTCTCAAACCAGATAGCTGAGGGTGAGCGGTGCCCACTTGTGTTTTCCGGAGCTCTGGTGCTGGTACGGGACCGGAGTTATGAGTCCTGTCTTTTAGGGCTTAGGTGAACCTCCAACGCCCGGGACTGGAGTGTCACTGCAGGCTGACGCTGTGCGAACTGGATACGGTCAACTTGGACCAGAAGTCGCCGGTCGGTGAAAAGTCCTGACATTCGCAGCCGCTGCGGTGTTCGGGTGTGGAGAGTCTTGACTGGGGGGCATATCGCAATGCACGTCCCTCCTGACCTGCCGCCGGGGTGCTTGGACTGCTGTGGTTCTGACGACACCCCTAGTGTAGCCCACTGGATTATTCAGCCTTGATTTGTCATAAGACTGCCACACTCCTCTAGCGGCCCGAGCATTGTGTATGGTAAGCACTTCTGGGGACAGATACATGCGCAAGTTCATTGTCTGGAGGCCGCAGGGGAGACGCACGGTCAGCAACAGCGGAGAGAACTGTGGCCCTCCCTGTCATTGCATAGACCTTTGGCGGCTGTGTGCCCTGCGGCTGGGGCCCTGATGGTGGCTTGAGGTAGAAGAAGTGCATCACTGGCATAAGACGCTTTGCCTGCCCTGAGTCCCGGCTGCACTGCCTGGTGTGGGGGTGTGCACCGGTGCAGAGAGACAGCGGTACACTGGCTCTGCACAGTTAAAATATGCCAGGGGCTGTCCTTGCCTCTATGCTTGTAGCCGGATAATATAATAAAAAACTGCACTGCAACAAATACCCTTCGGGATGCCCTCCCGTGGCTGCACTGACACTGCGATAAGTGAGAAGTCACTAGGGGGGACAGCACACACTGCCATTTGAGGATATTTTCACAGTTACCCAGGGGGCACCCCGCCAGCTATTTCAATTCAAATAATCTTTATTTCGATCATTAGAGATCATAAAAGATGTACAAATAAATGCCACATAAAAGCGTTAAAAAGGAGTTCAATGTTTTAGAATACAAAAGTTCATGATTATAATCAAGGTTAAAATAATACATTTTGGTATAAAAGCTGATGGTTCATGCAGTATTAGAATCCCTTATAATTCTTGCGCGTATTCTCCACATTGCCGTCAGAAATTTTGCCATTACAAACACAGTTGGAGGTGTTAAGTCTGTTTTAAGCACTCTGTAGGCTGGGGCATAAGTTCGGAAGCCCAAGTTCCTTAGATAAGGGACCAGCCAATAACTCCTGATTCTACTGTAGGCTCTGCAAAACAGTACCACATGCAGCTCACTTTCCAGTTTGTAATTGCATGCTGGGCAGTTACCCAAATCCAAATTACCGGCCCAGGATTTAGTAAAGTACCTCAAGGGGAGAGAGCCGTATCTCCATTGCAAGAAGATCTTTCTCACATACACTGGCGTCATAGCATCTAACACATACTCAGGGCTGTAGGAGTCTTTCGCTTTGATAAACGTATCTGTTAGGGAACCTTCCCGGATTGAGCTCAGAGTTCTCTGGGACATAAAGCTGTAAAACAGTTTAGAAAGTTCTTTCCTCGAGAGCCTTACGGACGTTGCTTGTGGGTTACTCCATAGCTCTGGGACTCCAAGGGTTGTGCACATGTCCCTGATGTACTTCAGCCATGGGATTTTAGCCACGTGAATTGACCTGAGAAGCTCCTGCAATTCTCTTCTATAATGGGCCAAATCCTGGCTACTCCACAAACGTCTCCAGTGGGTCAAAGGTTTGAGGCCCAGTTCCTCGGTGATTGGGCGTAATGCCAAGTCCATTCTCAAAGGGAGAAGAGGAGTACTCGGTGGGAGAGCCGCCAGTTGTCTAATAAAGTTGTTCTCTGCGACCTGTATTGTCTGTAGCGGTGTATGTCCCCATAACTCGGCCCCGTAGGTAATGCCTCCCCTAGCTTGGGCTTTATAGATATGTATGGCGGGGGCCAGTGGGCGAAGAGGAGATTTTTTAGCGATTCTTGTAATTGCACCCGCCCTCTGAATTAGTTTGGTGGTTGCCTTTGTTTTATGTGGCAGCCAAGATAAATTCTGATTAAGGGTTATCCCAAGGTACTCAATTACGTGGACTCTTTCTAGGGATGTGGACCCCAAGCGGGGATTTGGGCAGCTTTTGGGTTTATGATTGAGAATCATGAATTTAGTCTTGGAGGGGTTTATTTCCAGTCCCCTTTTATTGCAAAACTCCAAGAATCCATTCAGGACTCTCTGTAGCCCCATTGGTGTTTTTTGACAACATCAGGGTGTCATCCGCGAACATTATCGCTGGCACCCTGCTGCTGTTCAATTGCGGCGCATCGATATTAGGGATCCTGCACAGATGCTCTATCACCCCGTTCGTGAATAGACAGAACAGGGTCGGCGCCAACACGCAACCCTGCCTTACACCTCTTTGGACAGGGAACCTATCTGTCAGCCTACCGCCCTTGCCGTATCTTACTCGGGCGTAGTTGTCTGTGTGTAGCCTGATTATGATCTGGAGGATATCTCCAGGGACGCCCAGATCAGCCAGTACCGCCCACAATTTGGCCCTAGGGACCAAATCGAAGGCGGCACGGAGGTCCACGAAGACCGCATAGAGTGACCCTCCTTCTAGATGAACCGTCTTCCAGTACAGGATATTCAGTCTAAGTATTTGATCAACTGTTGAGACTCCCTTCCTAAATCCCGCCTGGAGGGGGCTTAAAATATCTGTCTCCTCCATCCAGCTTTGCAGCCTATCTAGGATTAGTCTGCCAAACAACTTCTGGGATACATCAATGAGGCTGATTGGGCGATAGTTGGCGGGGAGCAGGGGCGACCCCTTTTTGAATATCGGGACCACCTCCGCTCCCAGCCAAGTATCCGGTATTTTCATTCCTCCCAGCACTGCATTGAATAAAACCATCAAGTAGGGTGCCCAAATCCCAGGTTCCTGCCTGAAGAGGTCACTCGGCACCCCATCCAAGCCCGGCGCCTTTCCAGCGGAAAGCCCCGCTATTGCTGCCCTGATCTCTTTTATGGTAAAGGGAACAGAGGTATGTGTGGCAAGAGTAATAGGTGTTGTTATTTCTAAGTCCTCGATTTCGGGTGAATATAGCTGCTGGAAGTGGTTTTGCCAGACGTTTGCTGCAATGTTGGGTTCGATAGCCGAGGGAAGATCCCCACTCCCATGGTTTATTATTCTCCAGAATCTACGGGAGTCCCTTTTGGATAGCGACTCCGATAGATTCTCCCAGTACTGTACGTCCCACTCTATTTTGGCGTTAGCTATGAGTGAATTGTAAACACTCCTTTTGGAGCGAATCTCTTCCCTAGGGCCTCCTTCTTTTATAGTGGATAGGAGGTCTCGTTTTGCCAATCGACATGTGCTATTATACCAAGTATTCCTGGTTATTCCCTGGCTTCTTGGTCGCCTTGTGCTAAAAAGATCGACTTCGAGCTTCTTAGTTAGATGATTGTGTACTTGTGCTAAGTCCTCGCTGTTTTCTTGTATGGGGTCTAAATTCCATAGGTCAAATGCCTCCTCGAGGATAGGGATAATTCCAGCATAGAGAGAGGCTAGCTTAACTTCGCTAGAGGCAAGCTTTTCCCATCTTATACGCCTCCTGTTATTATCCAGCAGGTGTCCCCCTTTCAATTCCTGTTCGCTTGATGCAGTCACCCACGGGGAGGGGATGGCGTACTCTAACTCCAAGGCATTGTGGTCACTGTCATGCCTGGGTATTATTTTAAAATCCACTACCCTTTTCCATGTCTGAATTTGTACCATAAAATAATCTAATCTGGATTCTCTCCCTACTTTGTTAAATGTACATTTGCACGGGATGTCAGACCTAGTGCGGCCGTTACAGGCTCTCAAGCCATAGGTGAGATTTAATGTATTTATTTGGACGGCCAATGGTGTCCATGCTCTAGGAGGGGGCGCTTCTGTCTGGGGAACCTGCCAACTTGAATCCTCCTCTAGGGAGGGTCCGTCAAGTAGTCTAGGTAGTGGTTCAAAATGAGAATTGAAGTCCCCTCCTATTAGGTAAGAGATATCCCCAGGGATGGTGTCTAGAAGGAGCGACAGTGCCTCTATGGTTTTGGAAGTAGACGCTATTTGTACTGGCCTGGAATAGATATTTATGACTAGTAGTTTAAAAGGACCCGGCCATTCGAGAAGGACGGCCAGGATGTCCTCCGAGTCTACTGTATATCTTGACGCTTGGCATCCTAAATCGGAAGCCACCCAGGTTGCCAAGCCTCCAGATGGTCGGCCCTTCCCACCCCAGGTAGCTGGAATTGAGAATATCTGGAAGCCCCTGAAGGAAATCTCATCCCTTGTCCAAGTCTCTTGAAGGAGACAAACACTTTTTGGGAGTATTAATTCTAGCCATAAGTCCGAGTCTATTTTGTTGGCCAGGCCTGCCACATTCCAAGAGAGTAATTTTAAAGTTTGTGGGGCAATCTGCGTACCAGATTGGTTAGCCGTGTGACTTGTGAGGTCTAACCATAATGCACTATCTATATGCCCTTCAACCATGGGTAGTGCTTCCGGGGAAATTTCCCTATTATTTGTCTCATGGGATAGGTCTGGATTCCCAGTAGTGGGCCTCTCCTCCCTGTGGTTTGGGGAGTCATGGTTGCCTTGTTCCGCCCCTGGTGGTTGCTCATGTGCCCCTTCTACAGAGGCCAGCTGTCAGTCCACCATTTCAAGGCAGTCGTAACGGTTAGACAGCGATAGAAATGGTGGCTGGTAAAATCTTGGGGGCCATGACACCTCTCTATCATATCCATCCCTTCCCAATCCTCTTCTCTGTACAGATTCCCATCCCCTTCGGTTGTTATATATGATCTGATGCTCAGGGGGAATTCGCATTTGATTTAAGGGGAGTCTCCTCCTTCCCTGGCTACCCTCCCAATTTCCCTGTGAGTTCTGGTGGTATCCTCTTCTCTGGTCACTAGTTGTGTGATCATTTGCTGGGTAAAAGAACGAAAGAGGGACTGGATGAATGGAACTTCCTTCGTCCTCCAGAAAGGAACTACAGATGAATGAAACTGTTCCTGGTTCTTTAAAACTCACCAGTATGCAGTCACCGCTGATTGTTTTAGGTCTCTTGCCTACCCACGAGACTCTCCTGACCATGCGAATGTCGCTGGTCATACCTCTGGGAAGAGGTCTATGTATTGAGAGCCAATTGAGTACTTTGTTTTTTAATGACTCCCCTGTCTCGTTTGTATCTGATTTTAATTCGGGTACCCCAACTAGAGTGACAGTATATGGAGCTACCTCAGGTGGGAGGCTGACAGTGACTGTTCTAGGTGGTTTTACCGCTGGATTGGCCAGGTATGGTACATTTTGATTGTTAGTCAAGGGGAGTTTGGGGGGACTTTTATGTTGGGGATTGAACTGCGTGTTATCATTAGCTAAAGATGGTTGTTGTTGTGGGGTGGGAAGTTGCTTTTTGGGGCCGCCTTCAGAAGTCACTAACATAAACGGTTTAGCTATTGGGTTTGCTGGTTGTTTACTGAGTGCTTTAGTATTTTTAACGCCCGATGCAGTTGTTGCTGCCTCGCTAGTTTTTACAGGTTTAGGAAGATCCAAGTTGCTTTTGTATTTTGGATCGCTGTTGGAAACTGTGGGGCGGGGGGCCCCCGATTTCCAACAGTCCATAAACTGTGAGGCAGTTTTCTCAATTTTAATTAATCTTGCCTCCATTTTCATCAGGCGTGCTTCTAGGGGGCTTAAGATTGATTTGAGGAGATGACCTATATCTGCCAGTGTTATGTCCTCTTCTGCTGCCTCGGAATTGCGTTCAGTGGTGGAAGGTGGCAGATCAGTGAGGGTATCACTGGGGAGTTCCTGAGAGGGGTCAATCGATATGACAGGTGCAATTCTTTCCTGGATAATATGGTCTGAGCTAGATGTGTTGTGTGTTGACCCTGCCTTTTGCCTAGTTTTTTTCTTTTCCTTGTTGCACTGTTTCCCCATTTTCCTCTTTTGTATGGCACCCTCCCTTAAGCCCCTGTCTGCACTCAAAGTCCTTACTAAATTTGGGATGTCAGTTGTTAAGGGAAGTTCTTCCCTCGCTAGTGTGGGGCTTTGGGTGATTAGGTCAGTTTCCTCCCCCGTGTTTGCTGTATTTGGTGGTTGGGTGATTTGCGTCAATGGCAGTGAAAGAAGACTCATGTCCTCTAGGTCGCTTAATGTTCCCTCAGAGAGGTCTATACTAGTGGTTCGCTGTGCTCCACCGTGAGCACCGAGCTGTGAACTATCTATGATCCTCCTATCCTCAGGGGTTTTTGCCAGCGCTATAGCGCCCATCGATGACCTCCCGACCCACTCTATTTCCTGTGAAATTCGCCTTTCTAGAAGAGTGATGTCATCTATCAAGAGGGAACCTGCCTTCAGAAAATAGTTGTCGATTTTACCTTGATTAGGGGCAGTTGTTGTGGGGCCATTAGCTGCCAAACTGGCTTTACTCCGCATCTCCATTTTGCTCATAATGAGCAATGAGCAATATGGCTCAAGGACACCTGGGGAAAGGGTGGTGACTTAGTGAAATCAAAGGTGGATGCTTGGGGAAATCCTAGTATAGTGAAGTGGCACAGTCCAGTCTCTAACGTTCTCGAACGGCCTCAAACGGCCCGCTCTTTGCCCCGCGCTTTGTCCCGCGCGCGTCCCGCTGCGCGAGACGAGTTGACTGTTTATATCCTCCCGGGTGGGGGGCGGGGCCGCTGCGGGAAGAGGCTACAGGTGTAGAAACTGCCTCGCAGTCCCGCAGCGGTATGGGCGGTGAGGGCGGGTCCTGGAGTCAGCAGCAGCAGCTCTCGGAGGAGAGCCGCGTCCAAAGGGAAAAGTGTTTGATTCCAACGACGAGTAGGTCAATCAGGAGCAACAAGAGCGCCCAGCCAGGTCAGCCCCACGACTCCGCTTCTGAGTAGCACCCGCGCAGCGGGTGCTGTGAAAGTTTATGGAGCACCAGGTGGGGGGCGGGGCCGCTGCGGGAAAAGGCTACAGGTGTAGAAACTGCCTCGCAGTCCCGCAGTGGTATGGGCGGTGAGGGCGGGTCCTGGAGTCAGCAGCAGCAGCTCTCGGAGGAGAGCCGCGTCCAAAGGGAAAAGTGTTTGATTCCAACGACGAGTAGGTCAATCAGGAGCAACAAGAGCGCCCAGCCAGGTCAGCCCCACGACTCCGCTTCTGAGTAGCCAGCTATTTCTACAGCAAGCATCATCTGTCCTGGGGGGACTTAGCAGCAATAATCAGTGTACAACCCTTTCTTCCCCTCCCTTCTGGCTCCTCTCTCGTGGGATAGCGGCGGTTCGGGCACGACCAAAGAGCCTAGCTATTTGAAGACGCAATGGCAGGGAGAAACAAATTGGAGAAGGGCCCATCCCGGGGTCCTAGGACCACTAAACAGGTTCAGTCAAATAAGCTTGATTACTATACCCTTCCTAAGGGTTCGCCTGCAGACACGTGTAGCACACCTAAGGCAGTGGAAGACCTTGGGGGTGTCACCTCAGAGCTGATGCTTCAGGACATCCTGGCAGCCATCAACGGAGTCAAAGATTCCTTAGAACACAAAATGGATACTAACCCCATTGATGTGAATCTAATCCGAGCCGGCCTCACGAAAATGAATGAGAATAGTCAAAAACTTGGATATCAAGACAGCCAGTCTAACGGACGATGTCTCCCTACTTCAAAGAGAAGTGCAAGATCTTAAATCTTTCCGCAAGATGGCCGAGCGCAAACTGGACGATTGCGAAGGCCGTACGAGATGCAACAATGTCGGCATCCTTGGTGTATCGGAAAAAGCGGAGGGCCTAGCACCAAACTTATTTGTGGAATACCTCATACTTAATTACCTTAAGCCCAAAGGCTTGGGGAAATTCTTTACTGTTGAGAGGGCGCATAGAATTCCGGGTGGGCGGCCCAAACCTGGGGCACCTCTATGCCCGTTGACAGCACGTGTCCTTAACTTTCGGGACAGAGATGCAATCCTTCAGCATGCTCGGACCGTAGCCCCCCTCCGCTATGAAAATGCAGATGCCACATTTTGTCCGGAACTGGTTCAAAGACAATTCCGAACCTTCATGACCATCAAGAAGAGGCTCAGGGAGAGGGGACTTAAATACGCAAGTATGTTCCTGGCCCGACTCCGTGTGGAGGTGGAGGGACAAGCTTGGTTCTTTGACAATACTGCGGTGGCTTCTGACTGGCTCGATAGCCGAATAGACAATGGATTCAGAGACAGAGATGTTGATCCGTACTTGCAGGCTCGGGGTGAGACTCACGGGGTACTGTTAGCCTTCTTACAGTTTACTCAGGATGCGGGGTGCAAATGGCCCAATTGTCAGATTCAGATTACTATGTTGAGCCTCGCGCCTGGGGTGTTCAGTGGATACCTTTGTTAGAGAAATACTATTCAGAGAGTTGTTGTGGCGTTGGGGGGACGGAGCGATGATATCACCCCCTTCTTTTTCTGCTTTTAGTTAAATCATGGGAGGACAGGCACTCTGCAAGTTCGGACTGGGCAGTTCTACGCCTAGGGGCCAGGGTAGCAGGGTGGTGGGCATTGGGAATTGGGTGAGGGTGGGTAACCGGTGAAGGGGTAGATGTGAAGGGGGTTTATGTATGATTTGTGTTAGAGTTGTTACATCGGCAAATTCTGTAATTCGCATGACTGAGGCGATGGATGCCATTAACAGTTGCAATGCATACGCAGTGGGATAAGAGTGCTAAGATCCTGAGCTGGAATTTCAACGGGCTCGGGGACAAGGTTAAAAGCAGTATAGTTCGTCAATATATCAGGAAACAAACCCCAGACTTCGTTCTGCTTCAGGAGACGCATTTGATAGGTAGTTCATGTAAAGCTCTGTATAGGTTGGGATATAAGCTGGTGGCACACGCTGGGTTCACTACAAGCTCAAGAGGAGTGGGTAGAGTGCTCAAAAACACTTTCCCCTCAATGTGGATTGTACCTGGATGGATGACAGGGGCCGTTACGTAGGTTTCACTGGGTCCTGGGAGGGACAAACTATCACACTAGTTTCTGTCTATGTTCCGCCTGGCCTCCAAACTACCACATTACAGGACTTGCGTACCACTCTCTTCTCATTACCTGAAGGACTGTTATTGCTGGGAGGTGATTTTAATTCTGTGGGGTCGGGTACACTAGATCGCCACCCACCGCGTGAACTAGGGCCTTCGCACAGATGGATGCCAGACTTTCTGGAGACCATGGGATTGGTGGACAGCTGGCGCACCTACAACCCTGAGAGTATACAGCACACTTTCCACTCGGGGGCTCACGGCAGTCTATCCAGATTAGATTATATTTTGATCCCCAGCCCCCAAATCTCACTCATTCATGATATCAGACACCTGGTTAGGGGCATTTCTGATCACTCACCGCTATGGGTACATATACTCCTTGACAGACTAGGGTGGGTAGAGTAGTCCCCATTAATCCTTGGCATCTTCGCAACCCCAAAATTCGTCAAGAAATCACTAAGACAATAGACACTTATTTTTCTGAAAACTCAGGTACGGTAGACTCCTCCCGGACACTCTGGGAAGCATTCAAAACAGTGATTAGGGGGGAAGCTCTGTTTTTGATAGCAGGACAGAAGAAAGAACGACAAAAGGAAATAGCTAACGTAGAAGACGAGATCTATCATTCAGAGAAAGTGATAGAAACGACGATCACAACTGACTCAACTCACCTATTATGACTTAAACAGGAAGAATACAAGGCACTAATGACAGAAAGAGCTAGAACGGTGGGTAGAGAGAAACTCGGTAGGATTTAGGATCTCGGGGATAAAGCAGAGAAATGAATAGCCTGGCTTGATAAACGCGAATGGGCAAGCAGATTGGTCTCAGTCTTACAAGACGTTAATGTTTGCATGACTGATCCCCAAGAGATAGCGAACCGCTTTGCTAGACATTTCGACCTAGTATACACCGCTGTGGCATCCTGCACCGAGGAAGAATCTACTGAATTGTTACAGGACATCAAACTCCCCACTCTTTCCTTAGCGGATTAGCGCCTATTAGAAAGCCCTCTGACGGCAGATGAGATAGTGCAAGCGATCCAATCACTAAAACCGGGAAAAGCTCTTGGCCCCAATGGCATCCCAACCGAATTATATAAACTCAGTCCCGATAAACTGTTTCCTTATTTTAAAAGTATGTTTTAGGAAAGAGAAATAGGTGAGCTGCCAATTGATCAACGAATAGCCATTATAGTAACCATACACATGGAAGGCAAGCCCAAACTAGACAGCACTTCCTACAGGCCGATCTCCCTCCTCAATGCTGAGCCAAAGATCCTGGCCAAAGTCCTATCCAACCACCTACTTAACATAATTTTGGAACTGGTACACCCAGACCAATCTGGTTTTGTACCACACAGGAACACAGCATTAAACTTGTGTCGTGCCCACAGAGTTCTAGGCAGAGTTGACACGATCCTAGAGCCTGCTGTCCTTGTTTCCCTGGATGCCACCATGGCATTCGATACTATTGAATGGCCTTACCTCATAGCGGTCCTCCGAAAGCTGGGATTTGGCCAGGAATTTATTTGATGGGTTTGTCTTCTATATTCAAAACCAATCGCACAGGTCGTGGTAAATAACATAAAGTCGGACACCTTTGTCTTGAGCTAGGGCACCCGCCAAGGATGGCCTCTCTCTCCCCTCCTCTTTGATTTGGCACTGGAACCCTTGGCTGCATGGATCCGCCAAGATCCAGTTATTAGGGGTATGCGGTGGTCACCTGAATGAGAGCACCGCATTTTGCTCTATGCAGACGGCATTTTACTTTATTTAACAGAGCCCAAAAAGTCTTTAATTACAGTCCTGGACATATTAGCCGTGTTCGGTAGATATTCTGGTTTTAGGATTAACTGGGATAAATTCCACCTTTATGTCCTCCGGGGAGGTCCCCCTGGCCTGCCCTGCAACTGTCCAATTCAGATCAGTGCCACAGGTTTCAAGTACTAGGGATATTCCTCTCCCTAAACCCTACACTTCGATGTGAAAAAAATCTCCTCCCTCCGATGCTCCGCTTAAAGCTAGGCATTGCCAGTTGGAAGTCCCTTCCCCTCTCTCTTCTGGGCAAGGCATCTCTTTTTAAAATGATGTCCCTACCCCGTTTTCTATATGTTTTGCAGAATTCACTTGACCCAGCCCCCTCGAAATATTTTAAAGAAATTGAACACCTTCAGAGAGACGTACTATGGAGCGGATCGCCACGTATAGCCTTGGGTAAACTTTAAAATGGTACGATGGTGGCATCAGTCTGCCTGACATAAAGAAGTATTACTGGGCTGCGCACCTAGCAGCTATCAACCATAGCACATATGGAGACCTTAACAACCAAGGCTACAAGATGGATAAGTGGCTCCTCCCCGGAAAAAATGATAACAGATCTTTTTATTCGAGACCAAGCCGATCCAGACTAACATGGCCCACTGGACATGCTGCAAATAAATCCCTTAGATTGGAACGTAAATTGACACTACCTACCCCCTTATGGGACTCTGCACAACTTGGTAATCTGTGGACCTCGAAAGGGTTTGATATATGGGATGTGATTGGCATATCACAAATCAAGGATATGTGGGAGAAAGGAGGAGTGAAACCCTTTGCTGCCCCCCAGACTCAACACGAACTCGCTGATACTGAGAACTTTCGATACAATCAGGTTAGCCATGCACTGCATTCCCTCATCCCAAGAGGCATGTCCCTTCCCGATCATCCCCGTTAGAGGACAGAATACTGGATGGTCATGTCCCTCATAAGAGAATTTCATTAATTTACAATAAATTACTAAATCACATGGACAATCCTCTCTCAGCTTTGAGGCAGAGGTGGGTGGCAGATGGGATAGAAATGGATGATGAGGATTGGCAAGAGGCAATTTCTTCTCCTCGAGTGGTGGCCATTTCGACTCGACTTCGGCTAGTCCAGCTTAAAATCCTACACAGGGTATATATGACCGGCCCCCGGCTAGTACTGATGGGGAGGCCGACACAGGAGACTGTCACAGAAAATGTGGCCTAACCGGCACGTTTATGCACACTATGTGGGAATGCACACTAATCCAAAAGTATTGGAGGTAGGTACACGAAGTGATGAGGACTGTCCTCACTGTCGCTATTTACCCTGAAGCACGTAGATGCCTACTAAACGTATGGGAGCCGACCGATCTTAACACCTACCAAACACAATGGGCCACTTTGGTCTTCATGCTGGCAAAAAGAAACATTACACAGGCCTGGGGAGCAATAGCCCCTCCTACTCTGGAAAATTGGGAGAATAATATGGACTGGTGTATGTTCAGAGAAAAGACGGTGTTTACGGCCCAAGTCTGTCCCAAAAAGTGGGCCTGCATCTGATCGCAGTGGAACTCCTATCGTGGAGATATTTGCTTTCCCCACAGAGTATTGAACATGATGATTTGCTTCCTCCTTTAAAGGTCTTCACTGCATGTGATTTGCTGTAGTATTGCCTCGTATTGTCATACATGTATTTATACTGCACTGATTTTAAATGTCGATATGCAGATGTTTGTTTAATAAAAAGTTATATAAAAAAAAGATGTCTGCCAGCCCGATCTCACCTGAAGCAGTCTAGTCCTTTTGTAACCACAATGGAATGTGAAACTTGTGCTGTCATTCAACCGTGCACTTCACCTGAAGTAAATCCTGTGGTAGCAGCCTTTTCCAACACGCTAGCTAGTTAGGGTAGTGGCGTCTGGTATCATTTCGTTTCTTCGGATAGCCTTGGTAAGCGTTCTTCTGATAACTAATTACTGCAATTTGAGCAGGCGCAACCCTTTTTGGTACTGTCTCTCCTGTGAGACGGCCGACCGCGAGTTCTATTAAATTAGCGTCTCCTCAGACAGTCAATCGTCAGAAACCTCCATTCCAGTTGCGCATGAGTATAGTATCTCTTCTCACGCCTTCTGCACATCCTCATGGAAAGCGCCTTTCCCGTAGGTGTCATATTGAATAACTAGACAAACTCAAGATTTCCTAGGTATAATGAACACCAAGTTCCTGATTCAGTTGTAGTAATCCAATATTATATCAACTGAATTACAAATCTGATTCCAAAGTTAATTCATCTTCCCGCTAGAAGAAGTCACTCGAACAATCTGAGAATATGACCCAAATATTGTTATCTTACCTGAGTCCATCAACGATCCAGAGACAATTCGTCGTCGTTCCTGACACGCTAGTAGACTATAAGAAACAAAGAAAAGAAAATACAATTATTAATCTTGTTATAAGGAATGTACAAACAACTAAGCAAATTCTTCAATAGAAAGTTGAATTAATTGAAGAAGACATACATACATACATAAGAAATAGAAGAGGAGGCATAGCCATAGTAGTTTTGGGTAGGATTAAGATAATTAAGAAGTAATAATAATAATGTGCTTGCATGTAACCATATAATAGATTACATTGTTTCTTTCTCCCTGCAGTTATTCCACTATCACAGAAAGGGACTGAGAGTGAGAAAAGGTAGAAGTGAAGTGGAAGTAACCTTTCTGGAGAAGAAACAAGACTATCATGCTGTCTCTTCTTATCTCCCCTCCCCTTTCCCCCGGAGAATTCAGCTAACCCAAGCATAGAGTAAGGTGGAGGGGTTTCCAGAGGGGCATTGGGAACTGGCATCATTCTGCTCCCGAGCAAGTTTGTCCAAGTAAGTTCCTGACATCTGCCCCCTGGAGCTCCAGCAGATGTGATTATTGCAAGTCTATTGAAATACAGGGAAACTACATTGTGCCTGGCCAGGAGGTGCCAGCCCCCTCCTTACCAAGGCAACACTTTCTGGCTATTCCATGACTTTACATTGGCATTGCAGGCTGCGTGCTGTGAATTCCTACTGGTTAAATGTAAATTGCAGAAAGTTGGTGCCAGGTATTTATTGATCGACTTGGCCAAGCTTCAGGTCATCCATAATGAGAAATTCTATCATTTCACAGACCACAAAGCAGCAACTAAGTTTTTTTGTGGTCTGAACCCTCCTGCCGCCAAGTCTACCCTCTCCCCTGGAGGTATGATTTGTGGCCGCTTATGTCACAATTCCTATTCAGTACTTGATATTTACACTATTCATCCTTACCTATGGCTGTGGACTGATGGGGCAGTAGTCGCTGGCCCGGAACAGGTCAAATGCCGGGAGGCCCACCAACTGAGCAGTGAGGATCTGCTGGATTACAACAGACCATCCTCTGTGCCATGGGGAAAGCATTTAAGTCATTCCAAAATGTCACCTTACCCACCTTTCCAGGCCAGCCAGCAAATGTTTGGCTGGAGAGTAAGCTGGGACTTCCTGGGGGGTGATTACCTCCATCATTTTGGTCTTATTGTATGGGGGAAGGGGTGGCACAATTCTGCTTGATTGGGGAACTGAAGTTAGAGGGGTGGAGCTCTGATAAGTTGTTTGCTGCCTTTTGTACTGTACTTTTCTTTACTTTGTGAGCCGTGCAGGCACTCATTGCTATCAATACATGTGCTCTATGTGCGAACTACGTCATGTACAATAATACGCCCCCTGATCACTGGTGACTACTATTAAATGTTTGATCTGGAATGTATGGGGTTAAATGATCAGCACAAGATGCGGCTTGTGCTGGCATACATAAAAAGACACCAAATAGATATTTGCCTGCTACATGAACTGCACTTAAGTGAATCAAACCAGTCCAGTCTATGAGCAGGGTGAATTACTGAGTCACATATCACCCATTATTCCAACTATGCGCTGGGCATGGCTATACTTCTTCAAAAGGTGTTGCCATGGAGACCTGCCAGGTGTTGTGCGATGTGCAGGGCAGGCTTGTCATTTTAGCAGGCATGCTGCGGGGGCCCCCTCTGATCCTGATCTTTATATGTGCCCCAAATGTGTATGACGCTCTTTTTTGTGGAGGTCTGTAGACTGGTGGGGACCATGGGCCCAGGTGCAGTGCTGGGGGGGGTTTCAATGTGATTTTAGATGCACACGTAGATAGGTCCAGTAATACTCAACGCCTGCACTCAGGGCTGATGCACAGCTGCATACACTCATCAGACAATGAGCTCAGAGTCATTTGGCACTTCCAGCATTCAGTTAGCACAGAGGGTACATGCATAGCTTCAACTCATAGCACCTGGTCCAGAATAGACAACTGGCTGGTTACCAAAGATGGGGGAACCTGGACCACTAGTGTCATACACCTCCCCAGGATGCTGTCAGATCACGCCTCTGTCCTGTTGGAGATTGCCCAGTCAGAGATTGACTCACAGGCATTCTCCTGGAGTCTCCCCCCTAACGTGCTTAGAGACCAGGCTTTCAGGGCCGAGATTAGAACTGCGATAAAAGACTTCCCTTCTAACAGGGTGAGCCATGCACCCCAGACATGGACCTTTACTTGTACTGTACACAAGCACAGTTTACCCATTACTGGTTACATTCCATTTGATTTCAACCCCACACGGCACGGCTCCCGAACATGATCACATAGCTCCATGCCCTCTGCAGGTCATTTTGCATCTCCATCCAAGATGGCTCCAAACTCAGATTGATATTGTGGCAGCTTTGAGCGGAACCTCTTTGACTGTCAGAGCCACAAATTACGCTGTTTGTGGGCATGAGCTGAGGCATCTATGGAGCAGGCGCTGGGGCACGGGTAGCTTCTTCTATTTTTATTTTCTGAGCTATTTTCAGCCTGTTTTCCCCCACGTTGTATTCTCCTCAAATAGCTTTGGTGGCTTTTGCCATTTTGAATTTTGGCTGGACACGACTTTTCAACGCTGCTTCCCCGGTGCTGCCAGCGGTGAGGCTAATCAGGACGCCGCTGTGGTTCCACCTGGGAGGTGCTGCTTCCTGAAGAGGCACATAAGGTTTCAGCTGCTCTGCCAATGTGGCACCTGTCTCCTCACTGCTCTGGGACTCCTGACAAGCTCTGCCACTAGGAAAATGTGCCGGTTGTGCCTCTCTCCTGAAGATTATTTACTCAGACTTCACTCTTAACTTCCTTATGGTGTGTTTTCTTTAGGTGAACCTGAAGTTAAAACAGCTCAGATTAATGCTGCATTATTGTCCTCACTTGTTTGCTTAAGTCAATAGTTGCTGAGTATATGATTCTTACCTGCATCTCTATGCAAGACATTATCTTGTGACGCATGTTGAAGTGCCATTGGATCTGATTACTTGCGCCCAGTTGGAGTCATATGGCGACGAAACTTGTGAAGTACCTCATAGCTCAAGCTTTGTTCTTCATATCTGTTTCTTCCAGGGTCCATGGACTGAGCATGGCTGTTCATGTTTGGAATGCCTTCTTTAATAGTTCAGTGATACCTTCTAGTACAGGATGGGTACTATAAATTCTAGTGGATGGAAACTGACTTTGTTCTTTGCTGTCTGTACTAGCAGCGTCAGTCAGGTTACTTCAGTTGTGTTTGGGTGAGGATCGAAAATTTGACAGTGGTTTGCAAGACTTATAACCTGTTCATATTTTTTGAAAGCGTCAATATTTCAGTACATTCACATGTATGTAGCCATCTTCTTCTCTTGTCAGAAAATTCTCTCGACAAATATGTCCTCCTCTCTCAAGAAACCCAATCCTGTTGCCCCCCTAAACGTCATAAGAAGGAACCTAACTCGCCTACCAAGTACCCGCTATCCATAACTATGGAAGATCTTATGGAAGAGATAAAGTTGATTAAGCCTTTCTTCATTGAAACTAATGCCACCCTTCAAAAAAGCTAGATGAGAAATGGTCCAGCTTGGACTCAAGAATGTCGGCTGTGGAACAGAGGATCAGTGATGCTGAAGACGTGATACCTCAGGTTGCGACTAAGGGCAAGAGATTGAACTCCAAAAAACGCAAACAGAGGATCTAGAAAATAGTAATAGATGCAATAACCTTCGAATTTATGGTATTCCTGAGGGAGAGGAGGGGTCAGACATGCTTACCTTCCTCAAAATTCATATTCCTAAAATTGTCGGTCTTAAAGATGGCACCACTCTCAATTTACAGCACACTCATTGCATTGGCCCTAAAAAGGAGGTTCATCTTCTTCATCGTAAGTAAATCGGCCCAGATGGATAATTGTTTTATTTTTGAAGTATACTGAATTGTTAATGGTCCTTACAGTGGTAAAGTCAAGAAAACAGATGTGAGGGTCCGGTCAAAAGGTTTTCATCTCTCAAGATGTGGCCCGTGCCACTGCAACTCGTCACAAGGAATTTCTCTCTCATTGCCCAGCTCTACGATCCATTAATGCCAGATACAGCCTAGTTCATCCCTGCTTCTTGAAGGTTACTTATAAAGAGAGGTCCTACTATTTTGATTGTCCTGAAGACCTGAGACAGTTTATTTCTCGCCATAAAGGGGACGAGATGAGCTTTGGAGGGCCCTGAGCAACATTGGTGATCTGCCTTATGTTTTGTCTTCTGAGATTAATGCTTTCTATTTAATTGTTCTGAAGATATCTGTTTTCCTTGCCGTTGTCTTTATGGTCTGTTGTTGTCTTTTTCGATTACTATGGCTCGTTAGCCTTTACAGAGGATATTTCATTATGTGATTTTTCCTTGTTTTTCTCCGCAGATGTTTCTTTCCTGTGTTTACTTATTCCACAGATGCCTCCCTCTTCCTTGCTCTCTCATTCCATTCCCAATGTTCATGGTTACCCCTTACATCTGGTAAGTGTTGAGCATTTCATTGGTTATCATGTCAGTATGTTGTTCTCCTGTTTTAACGTTCATCGTTTTTCTTATTTTTCTTTGATATGAAGTTGGTCTTTCCCGATTTGTTATCATATATTAAGCTCCTTTTCTCTTATTTAGTTATTTTTCTACCTAGAGGTTTTGGTTGTTCTCGGATGTCTTTGCTGGTTTGGCTGTCTGTCTTCTTCTGTGGCTTCCCGCTTCCCCATGTTATTTTCTCTATTCTGGATTCTCATTCTGTCTTTTTAGACTGAAGTCTCTCGGCTTCTAGTCAACTGTTTGTTCCCTATATCTTACTTCTTCTGCTCTTTCCTTTGCTCCTCTTTCCTTTTCCTGCTCGTTTTCTTTTTCTCCCTCCCCTTCGTATTTTCTGAATTTGCTTCTCCTGTTTCTTCTATCATGCACTTTTCTCACTTTTTCTTTTTGTATTCTCGAATTGTTCAGTTTTCCTTTTTTCTCTCTATCTCTATCTCACTTTCTGATTACATATCTTCTTTTTGATTGTGTCTTCATTTTTGCTTACTCTGCTCTCCTTCTTTGTAATAATTATTTTTTATAATTTACATATTCATCGTCATGTTCATTTGCACATTTCTCAATGCATTTATTGTTTTGTTTTTGGCTGCCTTTATATTGACTGTATAACTGTGTTGAATTTTCTAATATTATTACTAGTATCAATGCCTTTTTTGCCTTGTAATGATTGGTAATGTTCGGATTATCTCATGTAATGTAAAGGGATTACGTAATCCAGTTGAAAAACAACGGGTACTTACCCATCTCTCTAAACTCCAATGTAAAATTGCTATGCTACAAGAAACACAACTTAATGAGAGTGATTTTAATTCCCTTAAAAAGCAATGGGTGGGTCATGTTTATAGTTCCCCATCCAAAGACAGAAAAAATGGTGTTGTAATACTCTTTCACAAATCATTATCCCTTACGATAGAAAAAGAAGAGCAGGATGAAGATGGTCGTTGGCTCCTTCTCCATACTATTATTAATGGATCCCAAGTTTCTTTACTTAACATCTATGGCCCCACAGGCATTGACTCACAATTTTGGCAATCCATGTCTCATACTCGCCATGCATGTACTAGCTCTAATCTCATAGTGGGTGGCGACTGTAATCAGGTCATGGATCCCTACACAGCTAGGAAATCCTCTTCTAGGTACATTCCTAGTAAAATGCAAAAAACCTTTGCTAGGACCATCCGTGCAAGGGGCCTAGTGGATGCCTGGAGAATATTCAACCCTGATAGCTTAGAATATACATTTTATTCTCCTACTCATAACTTTACCTCTAGAATCGATAAAAAAAATATAAGTCCGAACCTCCTTTCCAACCTCGTACATGCAGAGATTGTCTGCATTCTTATTCCCGGTCACGCTCCTGTTTTGATTAGTTTAGACCTTCCTTCTTTACCATCTAAATCTTGTTGTTTGCGTTTTAACAATTATCTTCTTAAAGATCCCGCCTTTATAAACCCCTTTAATGATTTTGATTTGGAATTCTTTCTCCTTAATGCTACTCCTGATATGCCCTTTCATACTGTATGGGATTCCTTCAAAGCAACAGCCAGAGGCTTCATTATAGATTATGTAGTTAGCAAAACGAAAAAACTATCGCAAATAATCCACTTCTCTGCTCTCTTCTATTAAAGAATTGGAACATGCATATTTTTCTTCTAAAAATATTGACACTCTCAAGACTCTGGTCCAAGCAAAACTTTACTTTAATAGGAAATACACAGAAGAGGCCTTGGGGACATTGCTAAAAATGAACTCTAAATGTTATGGTGGTCATAATCGAGCTGGTAAGCTGTTGGCGAACTACTTGAAGGTTAATTCTCAAAGATCTAGAGTAGTCAAGATTATTGATGATGATATTCCTCACCTTAAGGATGAAGAAATATTAACGTGTTTTACAGATTTCTATAACACCCTTTATACTCCTAAATCTTCCCTCTCTGATGCAACTCTGGACTCTCTTTTTTGACTCATTACCTCCCCGCTCTTCCACTCTTCCTGACTGTTCTATTTTGGAAAAAGATATATCTCTTTCAGAGATTAAATCTGCTGTGTCCATGTTACCGAAAGATAAGGCTCCAGGTCCTGATAGTCGAACTGCTGAGTTCTATTCTTTCTTTTCTCCTGTTCTTCTGCCCCATCTTTTATCTCTTTTTCAATATGTTATTCTTAATGGTGAGGCTCAAGGCTCTTTTCTTGAAGATATGATTTGTCTTATTCCCAAAAAAGATAAAGACCCGTCCCGATGTGCCAACTACCATCCTATATCTTCGATTAATCTTGATTGCAAGCTATTTGCCAAGGTATTAGCCCTTCGTATCAATCAGGTCCTTCCTGATTTAATTAGTTCAGAACAAACAGGGTTTGTTAAGGGAAGGACTATTTCTGATAATTCCAGAACTTTCTTCAATATTATTCATCTTGCATCTAAGAGCTCTTCCCCTGTAGCCACCATAACCCTAGGCACGGAAAAAGCTTTTGATCGCGTTCATTGGCTTTTCATGATGCACGCCCTTAATTGGCATGGTTTTGGTTCTTCTATTTTGTCCCTTATAAAATTGTGATATTCCTCTCCGACCACTTCAGTTTTTGTTAATGGATCTCGATCCTCCTTTTTCCCTTTACAAAGGGGTACTCGTCAGGGATGTCCTCTCTCCCCGTTACTTTTTCTCTTGAGTCCTTTCTTCACTCTTTACAACACTTCCCCACCTTCCGAGGCTTTACGCACAAATCTGTTGAAATTAAATGTACTGCTTATGCAGATGATATTATGTTATATGTTTCCGATCCTTCTACCTCTATGCCTGCTTTTACCGAACTTCTCTCTTCTTATGCGGCCTTGTCAGGCTATAAATTAAATTTTCCCAAATCTGAAGTGCTTCCTTTAAATAAATACTGTTGAAGGAGTATGTTTGAGGGTATCGGTTTTAAATGGAATACTAATAATATTACTTGCTTGAGGATTAAATATTCTTCTACCCTTACAAAAATGATTCAGTTTAATTTGGAAGAGGTTCTATCAAAAGTAAATAATATGGCAGATAGATAGTCTCCCCTTTTTTTGTCATGGTGGGGTAGATTAGACACCATTAAAATGATATTGCTTCCCGATATTAACTTTTATTTATCCATGTTACCAGTTAAACTACCATTGAAGTTTTTTAAAACCCTTAATGGAACTTTGAGTAAATTTCTTTGGAACGGTCAGAAGGCTCGTATTTCCTTGGCCCTTTTCTCTGCTCCTAAAGATCAGGGTGGTGTTCATTTTCCCAATTTTCGACAGTATCATTCCTATTTTCTAATTCACCAAATGTTACCATATCTATCTACTTTGGGGGGAAATTTCACCTCTGTATGGCACAGGTTGGAGGAATCTCTGATCTCTTCTTTCCCTTTTTCTCTCTTTCCAAGCTTTATCCATCCTCCTTGCTCTTTTAACTACCTGATTTCAAGATTCATGTCAACATTTCATCCTATTAAATGTAAATCTCATAGTCCTTTACAGATATTTTTGGATTCATCTCTTTGCATAACAAAAATATCAAATTGTCTAATCGCACTATTTTTGGGAAAACATGGGCTACCAAAAGGATTTTTCAAGCTAAGCAATTAATACAGGATTCTCGTTGTCTTTCCCTACAAGAGGTTCAGTCCGCATTTGATCTACTTGCATCCTCGTTACTTAGATACCAGCCTCTATGATTGCTCTTGACGGATCAGCTTTCTCTACTTTCTAGACCTTCTCTTCCCTCTCAAGATCCTCTGTTAGAACCTTTATCCACTTCCCCTTTTATTAGAGCCTCTCAAGTTTACAAATCCATTGTTCTTCTCCCAGTCACCCTAAAATTAAAGTTGAGCTCTTCTGGGAATCTGATTCACAACATACCCTTTCTGTTCATACTTGGAAGTCCATTTGGACATGCATACATCACACCTCTTGTAATTCTAGCACCACTCAGACCCTTTATTATTTTTATCATAGAATACTTTTAACTCCACTATCCCTTTCCATATATAGTTCACATTTATCCCCGAATTGTTGGGTATGTCCTACTGTTCCTGGCTCTTTTATGCATTTCTTTTTTTCTTTGCCCTAATATTGCCCGTTTTTGGACTAAGGTATGTGAGTCAATCTCCTGTATTTGCACTACTACATTTCCTTTTGTCATATACTCCATATTTTTGGGAAGCAACTCTGCAGACTGGTTTCATTCTCGCAAGGTGGGCATATTTGTGGACCTGTTAATTGCTATTGCCTTTCAGGTAATTACCTCTAACTGGAAGCATGCCTCTAAGGTTTCTGTCTCTGCCTAGTGGAACCTTCTTTGTTATCACCACAGACTAGACAGAGCTTCTTCCAAAACTTCTCAACAACTTATTCGTAAAGAAGCCCTCTGGTCTCCACTCACCAATTACTTATCTGCATCTGCACTACATAACCAAGATAGCTCCTTCGTTTATCAACCACAATGAGTACTTTTTTCTTTTCTTCTTCTATTTTCTTTTCTTTATATGTCACATAAACAGTTATTATTCTGTTTTTAGGAACCACTATGATTACAATAAAATTAATGTTCCAGTACAATACTAGATGAAGATACTACTATATCTTTAGTTTCTTTTCTCTTTTCCTTCTCTTTTCTTTTTTGTTTCCCCCTTCTCTGTTGTTTCTCTTTCTCCTTTTACTTTTTCTTTTCTCCCTTCCTCCTTCTCTAGACATTCCTTTCTTCTGAAAAAACTAAAAAATGAAAAATGCTATTTATTTCCCAGGTACACATTTTTATTGCTTTTCTTCTTTGGAATATCTTTAGATTCATGACAGATTTCTTGTGTCATTTATTCCACCAAATTATTTGTTACATTTGGTAATCTAATGCTACTCGTTTTATACGCATTGTTCTATATTATACCTATATTTCTAATTACTTCAATAAAGCTCTTTAAACTAAAAAAAAAGGAGTGTGTCAGGGTGGTTATGCATTCAGCCGATGGGGCACTGCTGCCAAATCTTCTGTAACTAGGTGGGAGGGTCATGAGCAAGGGACTTTGCAGAGTTGGGCAGAAAGGACATCTGCCAAAAATAAACATTAAGAATACATTGACTATAATGCCAATCTATATGCGGCAGATTGGATAACTGCCACTTTTTGTCAGTTAACCTGCTAAAGAAAGTCCAAGTTTCTCAGAGGGCAACCTTATTCTCTTGGCTGGGTACGTTTTGTCATGTAAAGTAAGATTATGTTAAATAAGTTAGACCGAAACATTTCAGCATGCCTGTGGGCACCTGCAGGGGGAAGGTGATGGGCATTTCCCTTGGTTTCTGTGTGCCAGGGTCTAGTGACGGTCTCAGTGTTTAGGTCATTTTTCCTTACTGTCTCAGTATAGGATTATACCCTTTTCCAATATGTCTCTAGGGCTTTTTCTAATAGTCTTCTTATTATTGTGTGGAAATCTCTCAGTATCTGGGAAATTATTGTACTGACCGTAACTGAGTATGCTCCCCGTCGTAGCTATGGTGCTTTTCCTGCCACATTGTAAGAAAACTGCACATTTCCGGCTAGGCGTTTCCGTAGCAGTCTATTTTCTGCTGTTGGTGTACTTCTAGAACTCTGGCGAGGAAGCTATAAAGGCAAAACCATGTTGCACCATCACCGGGCCCAGGACAGATTTTTGCCAGGCTCTTCTTAATATCCTAGAGCCCTACTTTGGATCTGCCAATCTGACTGTCCTGGGCGATTTAAATTTTCACCTAGACAATCTTGACTCTAAAGACTCCCTGGCCCTTCTGGACTCACTTTCCGCATGTGATCTTGTGCAATTGGTCAAACATCCCACTCATCAGGCGGGTCCTATATTGGATGCGGTATTCTCTAATGATGACAGGCTTACAATAGAGGTGCCCATGCCATTGGCCTGGTCCGACCATTTTGCCGTCCCCTTGGAGTTGCAGATTGCCCCGTCATCGGCAAAGATTGGGGCCCCCAGTAAATTTACATCTAGGAGGAACTTTAGAAACATTACGAGCGCCTCGTTGACTCCTCTTATGCAAAATTACAAAGCGGACCTCTCTGAAGATGTTAATCTTGCCGCCGCGGAACTATCCAAAGCCATCAGAGCAGCAGTCGACGTGTTGGCTCCCTTGTCCTCTTGCTACTCTGCGAGAAAAAGACCTTCGGCACCCTGGTTCTCGGAGCCTCTTAGGCTCATGAGACAGGGGTGCAGGAAGCAAGAAAGGGTGTGGCGGAAGAGCTGGATCATGAAGGAGAGGGACAAACACAAGAAACTCCTTAAGGAGTATAAGAGGGAGACTATCAGAGTGAAGCAAGAGTACTTTGCTAACCTGACAGTCGCTCTTTCCTCTCCCAGGGATCTTTTCAAAATAGTGGACACGCTCTGTACGTTACAGATGCCGGATCCTGTAGTAAGTTCCCAGGAATTCTGCGATAAAATCGCAGGATTCTTTCATTCAAAGATCGCGGACATCTACTTGGATCTTGATTCACAAAGATCCGCTATTTCTCTCCCGCCCGTCTCCTCTGCTCTGCCCTCGAGGGAGGTTCTACCCACCATTACAATGACTTTGCCTGAGTTTCCGCCCATATCGTATCAAGAGCTTGATCTGCTTCTAAATAAGATAAAGTCGGGGTCCCCACTTGACCCATGCCCCCTTAAAGTCCTGAAGGAGTGCAGAGATTGTCTTCTGCCCTCATTGTTGAATATTATGAATAGGGCTAGGAGAGAGGGCATTTTCCCATCTCAATGGAAGAGCGCGGTGGTCAAGCCTCTTTTAAAGAAGCCCACACTTGATCCCGAGGTGATTAAGAATTATCGCCCCATCTCTTTGCTTCCAGCACCGGCAAAGATGAATGAGACCTATCTCAATCAACATCTGGCAGCTTTTCTGGACTCCTCGGGTCTCCTGGATCAATCTCAGCATGGATTCAGGAGGTACCATAGTACCGAGTCGGCCCTTACGGTTGTTTTGAATAACATCCGTATGGAGGTAGACCAGGGACACACCACCATCCTGGTCCTTTTGGACCTGACAGCCGCCTTCGATACCCTGTCCCCTTCGGTTTTAACATCACGCCTGAGGAAGATAGGGGTGGAAGGGACAGCTCTGAGTCTGCTGGCCTCCTTCTTGGACCAGAGAGAGCAGAGGGTCAAGTTGGGAGAGTTCTTATCTCCATCCCTACCGGTGCAATGCGGGGTCCCACAGGGGTCGGCATTAAGTCCGACCCTGTTTAACATCTACGTGACCCCGCTTGCCTGACTTGTAAGATCTTTTGGGATGGAGGTAGTCTCCTATGCTGACGACACACAGATCTTGGTGTCCCTTTCCCATCTGGGGAACTTGTCGCCGTTCAGCTTTAGGAACTGCATGGAAGCAGTTTCCTTGTGGATGATTCATAATTCACTTAAGCTGAACGGCGAGAAGACTGAGATTCTGGTGTTCGGCCCTAACCAGAACATCTGGTCGCCTGATTGGTGGCCGCCCTCTCTGGGAGCCTGCCCTATGCCTACGGAGTCGGCGCGGAACCTGGGAGTGTTGATTGACCCTGCTCTCTCTATGACCTTGCAGGTAAATAGAACGGTTGCTACCTCCTGGGGTATTATTAAAATACTCCGAAAAATAAAACACTATCTGTCTCCTCAGGCGCGGAAGCAAGTGGTGGTAGCTCTTGTCGCTTCGCGACTTGATTACTGTAATGCTTTATACATTGGCATGAATAAGAGCTTGTTACAGCGTCTTCAGACTGCCCAATTTGTTCTGGACGCTCCTAGATTAGCGTCAGCAACAGCAGCCAGGAAGGCCTTACACTGGCTTCCCATTGAATCAAGGATTACATTCAAAACGCTTTGTCTTACTTATAGTGCCCTCTCTGGTAAGGGTGCTGGGGGTGTTAGGAAGCTGCTGCTACCATACGTATCGGGTAGAGACTTACGCTCCTCTTCAAAGAATTTGCTTGTGGTACCTCGTTTTCGCAGGAATAAGTGGGGTGGTAGGGCTTTTTCATCAATCGCCCCTAAGTTAAGGAATATTCTCCCTTGCGAAATCAAATCTAGGCCCTCCGCTCTGCTTTTTCGTAAAGCCCTGAAAACTTGGCTGTCCACTAGGGCGTACCCGTAGTTACTTTATATTTGCTTTTATGGTTTGTTGTTAGGCGCCTTGATGCCTTTGGGCTTAGCTGCGCATTATAAGATTCCTTTCATTTCATTCATTTCATTTCATTCACTATGCACACCCGTGTTTGAAAGAAGGTTTTGGAAAATGGGAATAAGGGGGCTGACTATTACATACAGCATCATTTGCGTAATAGAGTTGACTTGAGAGGAAAAAGGTATTGGAATTTGATGGAGAAACTTCCCTCCTTAACAACCCTAATTGATTTGCCCGTTAACCCTCAGATGTGAACTTGGTCCTACCTGGACTGCCAATAGTTAGGCTTGCAATATCAAGAAAGGTTTAAGTGATACACTAGCAAGGCTGTAGTGATGCAATAGCAAGGTTCTAGTGAAGCATTAACAAGGATCTAGTGATGCAATAACAAGGCTCTAGTGATGCAATAGCAAGGCTCTAGTGATGCAATAGCAGGGCTCTAGTGATGCAATAGCAAGGTTCTAGTGCTGCAATAGCAAGGTTCTAGTGACGCAATAGCAAGGCTCTAGTGATGATGCAATGGCAAAGATTAGTTATGCAATAACAAGGCTCTAGTGATGCAATAGCAAGGCTCTAGTGATGCAATAGCAAGGCTCTAGTGATGCAATAGAAAGGTTATAGTGATGCAATAGAAAGGCTCTAGTGATGCAATAGGAAGGTTCTAGTGATGCTTCTGTTGCATACCCCTGTGAGGGTTATAGTTCGACAACGGTTGCAGCTGTTTCGAAGGATCTATAGGCATGGTATAGGAGACCATATGCAGGCCTTTCCAGCTTCACTCCGGAATTTCTAAGAACAGCGCTAATAATGCTAGTAAAGAGCCAATCTTGAGCACTAGCCCCTCCCATACACAGTCACACAAATGATCTAGCAACTGTCCCGCTCGACAAAATTACTCTGTCTCTGTCCCAGACATTAAGGAAGAATTGTGTAATTAGATCTGGTAATAGGGCCCACATGTATGTGTTACACACCAGGAGTGATGCATCGTTTCTACTAGAGAAGCCCATGAAAGTAATTAAGTCCTCTGATGTTATTCGTTTCAAACGATTCAGTGTTCCCTGTGTTACACGTTCTTTGAACATTCAAGTCCAATTTGTCTGGTTTAAGTCACCTTAGTGCACAGATATCACAAATGCTGTCCACATTCATCTGAAAACTCAAAAAAGTCATACCTGTATACGTGGAATTAACGCTTTCATAAATTAAGAATAGGCCAAGGAAAATTGTAACTTATTCCAGCATTATTTCGGAAATCTCATGTTATGCTTTTATGTGAAATTCCTAAAATTGCACCATTATGCCATGCCGTGCAATTACTCTGGTGTCTGCAGCAAAATTGAAACGCAAGAGTGTGGGAACAACGCAAACAAGTAGAACGCAAACACATGTTGTTCGCATCTATTATGGTTTTTTTCACCCTATATTTTTTGTGCGAAATGCGTCCGCCTGTTAAATAGCTTGTTTGGAGGATGCATTTCATGCTAAAACACAGCGCTAAATAACTGATTTTCATTCCATGTCATTGTGCATCATTTTCCTGTACTTCATATTGTTGAAATAATATCAACCTCATTTGAATTACTAAGGTCCAAGATGAATGTGTTCAATTCACAGGACAATAACATTGCAACATGTGATTTGCAAACTTATTCCCTGCACAAAAATGGAGCAAATTATTTTATACTGTTTTTAATGCTAACATAATAAGCAACGTAGCAACCAAATTTGACTTAATTCCACATTGTTTTCTTCTAGGGAAATGTGGAACTAATTGCGTTTGCAGTATATTTGCTTATCATTTACAAATAATTGGAGTGAATGGATAGTGTCAAGCTTTAACTTTCATGTTGGACAAGAGGCACCAAATTTTCGTTTTTATTAAAAAAAAATAGTTAAAGAGCAAACAATGCGTCCTCCGTTTAATGCTTCTACAAACATTTTTGTGCAATATTTACTAGAGTAAATCCTATTCGTGCAAACCCTAATAATCATTAAATTTAGACCACGATGCTCTATAACGCAAAGATTTGGGCAAATCTCTCATTCCCAGAGGGTGGCACACAAATGTATTCCAGCAACATTCCCCCTACAAATTGTGAACGTTATAAGCTTGGGCAGAGCTCCTGTCGGGGCAAGAATCATCCAGTCAAGGGACAAAGATGGCCCCAGTCTGCAATTTAAGTTTTGGAACACCAAAGCTCTTGCATGGCAAGAAAACTGTGCAGCACTACAATTCGAGTGATAATTTAGGTGTAGAATGTGGGAATACGTTATTTGCATTTCCCTGCAGTGCCACACGAATGGCCTATGCAATGAAAGTGTGCTTTTTGACCCAAGTGACTGGAGGGCATTGAAGTAAAGTCACCAAAATATCAGGTTTTGTAAAATGTCATCACACGCATTCTGAACAGTGATGACATCACAGAAAAGTGACATGCCACAGTCCAGGAACTGATCAAATGACAGCACAATACATTACATCATGTAAGCTAATAAAAAAGAGCAAACGTAAACAATAACCGAAATAAAACCTTGTTCAAGCTGAATTTAAGCTCATTTCAGTCAGACTGCTATGATGCTATTTCAGGGATGCAGCCATCACATCCACACACCCAGGGACATGACACACAGTTATGCTGCCTGGCCCAATTGCAGCCTCAAATTGCAAGCCCAGCACAAATTCTAAAGCACAACATTAGCGGACTCACCTATTGGGCAGTAAACCAGCAATAGCATAGTCCAGGCAGTGCAGGCTTCCCTTCATGAACGAGCACAGCAGAGGAAACAACAATGCACGCTCCCCGCACAACATACCGACTACATGTTTCCCTTTAACCTGCCCAGTATTCCGCCAGCGTTTGGCTAGGTTCTGCTATAAAAATGCCGGGCACATACATACGTACAAACATACCACCCAAAGGGGATATAGAATGACCACCAGTCATGTAAACACATATGCCGGGGCCTAGGTTCCGCCCGACAATCAAAGGCAAATGATTGAATAGCAACTATTTGAATTAAACGTTTAATGTCAAATGAGAACCAATGGACATGCTGTGATACACAGATCAAGGGCAGCCATTGGCTAGTTTCAAGATAATAGTATTCAACATACATCATTGGTTGCCCTCCCTTTGACCCTTGCGCACTCAAAAGGAAGGAAAGCAAACATGGTGAGCCAGCTACCATGCAGGGGTGCCCACGCCTGTTGTTCTTCAGAAATGAAGCGGCTGAATTGCTTCACCTGTCACCCAGCTCTGGCTTGGCATCGGTTGAGAGTCTCGAAAGGTGGGCTATCCAAGGGATAATACAATGAGCCACCATTTATGTTTAAAGCGTATCATACGGTCTATGATATCAGAGATGACACCTTTCAGATATATTTATTTTCACAGTGTGACAGGAAGTGCGGTCTTAAAGGGTGGGGCCTTGGGAAGGCGTGGTGCCATGCACCCATTGTTTACAAATCAGGGCATGGGGTCATAGAGACAGGGTGGGGCTTCGTGCCAAGAATTTAATTACGGTTCCTTCATTACTTTCTTCAGTGTTGGTCAAGGCTACAGTGGATTCTTTAGCTCACTTATAGTGTAATGAAGGGTGTTGGGTAGAGCCCTGGGATGACTGCGGAGTACCACGCCTCCGCTTAGTCACAGGTGAACACTGCCCCGCCCCCAGCGATGGTGGACTGCCCTGACGGTTAGATTGTTCGGCGTCCTCGCGTTTTCGCGTTCTAACCGACTGTAAGACTGAAAGTGAAAAGACGGCCTGCAGAGCGAGCGGAACCAGGTGGAGCTTGTGAAAAGGAGATGTAACTAACTTGAGGAGCAGAAGGTTTTGGCCGCTCTCTGGACTGCTGCCTGGTGTTTAGCGGTTGGATCTTGATCCCTGACCGCGGAGTGCTGCAGAGCAAAGCAGAGCAGAAATTTGATTTCAGCAGAGGCCCCTGAGGGTAAATTTGACTGGAGCATTTTGACGGAGTCTGGGAGAGGTAGTTAGCGGCAAAGACTGGCATCTCCTGAAAACCCACTGCATTCTGGAAGACTGAGTTCAAGGTAGAGGTACTTCTAAATTGGGGAACATATTAAATACTCACCATCCTAAGGTCAAGACTCGGCGACTTCTAGCCAAGGAGGAGAGTGAGGCAAAAGAGGAAGCTCGCCTGGCTGGGTTGGAAAGCACCCCTCATGTACATTGCCTTGACTCTACATTTGAAAGTTCTGAGGAAGAGGACGGAAATTCCACTGCTGCAGTAACAGTTATACAACAGCCAGTCCAGCTAGGGGGAGTCCCTGCTAAGGTTGGAGTCACTACAAGTCCTCCATTACGCTTTCAAGAAGAAGGCGAACTGGATATGCAAAAGAGAGTGAGCGCCACGAAGGAGCGCAAACAATTTTCACTCTTCCTTAAAAAACGAATGCCGCAGGCTTCCTCTCCTAGTCTCAGTTTCTGCACACAGAACATCAAGGAGAATTCTAGAATCGCCGGAACTGCAGTTAGGATAGATGTACCAGAATTAGGGTCAAAGGTCCCAAGATCAGATTGTGCACAAGTACCTCCAAATGCTCCAAATGCTGACTCTACTATTAATATTGAAACGCCTGACCAGCTTAACTCTTTCCATCACGATGAAGAGACTGCTCTATTCGCTAACCAGAGCTGGATGTCTACAGCAAAATTATCAAACTCTGAAAATGTGCAAGTTTGTGATCAGGTTATAGATACTCCTAAGAGTTTAGGTATTGCACCAATACCCCTGGTTAGAACTTTGGTTCAGTCTATAGCCTCTCAAGAGGAGGAGTTGGGGCAAGGAATTCTATCTACAGCTGTAAATCCGGCCAGCCCCAATACCATCCTTGATTCTAACCTCAATTCTAACTTAATGGTTGAGTCAGGGGGGCATTTTCAAATTAGCATTAAAGACATGTTAAATCTGATCTTAAAGGAGGTCCGCGATTTGAAAAAAACTCAGAAAGCAGGACTGGCCTCCCTCAATCTACGTCTAGAGAAGATTGAAAGTACAATGGGAAGTCTCCCAGTTAAGCTTTAGGAGGCTGAAGAGAGGATATCAGCCTTAGAGGACCAACTATATTCTGTTATGCAGGAGGTTAAAGCAGCCGCCAAAAGCAAACATGCGTTGGAGAACAAAATGGAAGAGTAGGAGAACCACTCTCGAAGATCGAACCTTCGTATAGTAGGTGTTCCAGAGGGAGTGGAAGGGTCCCATACCCTGCAATGGGTGAACACTTTTATCAAGCAAAGAGTCATTCCCGAATTTCAAGGGGACCTTACGATCACGAGAGCTCACCGTTTCCCGGCACATCCATTCCCTAACTCATCACTTCCACATACTATATTGATACATTTTTCCGACTTCCGCATAAAAGAAACAATTTTAACGAAAGCGATTCAGCAGCGGCAATTTGTGGTAAACAAGACAACTAAGTGTCGAATTTTTTCAGACATGACCGACGCAGCGGCCCGTCGTAGGAAGGAGTTTGTCAAAATTCTTCACCTATTCAAGGCGAAGGGGGCACAAGCTTCAATCGCCCAGCAATCTAAGTTGAGAGTCCAGGTGAAGGGGAAATTCTTCATGTTTACTGATGTAGATGGAGCTCAGGAATTTCTAAAAGAGATCTCTCAGGTTCCGAAGGGCTAGAAAGGCTAAAAATAGATTCTGTATGATTTAGTTCTTCTGCTATGTCTTTTGCGGGGGTAGGGGTAATATAGATCTCCTGTAAAAATCTTAGGGTGGAAAGGAATGGAGTGCTGGCTTCTATTGTTATGAGGTCAGAATGGGGAGATTAAACAGCATGTTAGGTTTAATTATTAGGGTCTTATGTAAGGTATTATGGGGGAAAGGTAGCCCAGAGTGCTGGGGAGGTTGGGGCAGGATCACCAGGGTGTAATAACATGACACCTGAGTTGAATAGGGGGAGTGAGAAGTGGAGGGTGTGGTGGAGGGAGGCTGGTCCACTTTTCTGAGGGGGGCACAGTATAAAAAGGGGAAAAATTAAACCGGTTATTTCTCAAGTTTGTGTTGATCATTTGCATCTATTACTAAGCGACTCTAGGTAGATGGTGGGTGGGTTACGTTTATTGGTTTTGTTTTGCATATGGCTAACAGGTCAACGTTGAAAGTTGTTTCATTTAATGTTAATGGTCTGAATAATCAGAGAAAAATGCTTGCACTTGAAATGTGGTTAAAAACTGAAAGTCCGGGGGTGATTCTTTTGCAAGAAACCCACATTCCGATTACAAAACTCCCAGAATTTTCTATGTTTAAATCTTGGGCAGCCTATAGGGGATTTTTGTCGTCCTCCGGCTCTCATAGAGGGACTGCCATATTTTTAAACAAAAACGTACAAGCCGACTATGTTAATTCTGGTAAAGATCAACAGGGGCGGTGGTGTTGGGTTACATGTTCTTTTAGAACAAGATTCAGACCATTGACATTTGTTAGTTTGTATGCACCTTTGGAAGATAATTCTAAAGCATATGAGGAGTTGTGTCAATCGCTGACTCAGGTCCCTGGCGATATAATTGTGGTGGGGGATTTTAATATTTTGATGAACCCCCAATTAGATTCCTCTGTGCATGGGAAAAGACAGACAAAACCTAAGTCTATTAAGGTCTTGCAAAATTATGGAGTAATTTCAGATCTAGGTGACCCCTGGCGAGCAGCGCTTCCTTCAAAAAGTAAATTCACGTGCTGGTCAGGTCGGTTTTGCTCCTCATTTCGTATTGATTTTTTCTGGATTTCTCAGTGTCTAAATTTTTTCAGCAAAAATTATTTTATAATGGTTTTTCTGATCATGCAATGCTGGCACCGGAAATCAACTTGGGGGGAGGTATGAGACACCCCAAGCGTTGGATTTTAAATAAACAATACTTCAATGATGAGGATTGGGTGAAGTTTATGGGGTCGGAGAATAAAGAATTCTTAATTCAGAATATTCAGTCTGCCACAATAAATGTAGTCTGGGACTCACTCAAGGCTTTTGTTAGGGGGTTAATAATAGGAAAGGATGCAACAATTTCAAAAAATGCTAGGTTTGTTAAGAAAAAATTGGAAGATAAGACCCAGGTACTCCATGAGGCATTTTACATAATCCCTCTGCTCCTATTAAAGCCCAGCTTGATCAGGCCAAGTGTGAGCTGTGCTCTTTGTATTATACCCAAAGTTAAACTATTTTTCAACAGTATTGTCAGAAGACGTATGAGGAGAGCAATTTCACTGGCAGACTCTTGGCGTGGCAGGCCAGGGAGCAGACAGCTGCGAACCAAATTAAATCACTAATTTGCCCCTTGACTGCCGTGTGTACAGAGGACCCAGTGAAAATCGGGTACATAATGCTTAATCATTATGCGGCTATTTATGGTAAGCTTCAGACGGTGGATGACCATTTACTAGAAAAATGTCTTCATGATAAAACGCCACCAATACTTTCCGAAACAGAGAAATCATCTATGGTTAATCCCTTTTACTTGAAAGAGCTGGAGGAAGTTGTGAAGAGCCTACCTAGTGGGAAGGCTTGTGGCCCGGATGGGCTTCCTTCTGAATTTGATAAAGTTTTTTTGATTCATTTTCAGAATTTTTTCTTCAATTGATAAATTCTATGTTAGAAGGAGGGGTGGTACCTGAATCCTTTAGACAGGGGAATATAGTGAGTTTTGTGAAGAAGGATAAGAATAGGAGGGATCCCAATTCCTATCGCCCAAACACGCTACTTAACTCTGACTATAAAATCGTCACCAAACTTTTATCACTTAGGTTTAATAAGTATGCGGCAAATTTGATCCATTTGGATCAAAATGGGATTATCACTGGCAGACAATTAGCTACTAATACCCACTTTTTGACAGAGGCATTGGATTATTTCAATACACAGAAGATACCTGCCATAGTTTTACTATTGGATTCCGAGAAGGCTTTTGACCTCGTGGTTTGGGAGACACTGTTCACAATTTTGCAGCATTTTGGTATTCCATCGCAGATTATATTTTTAATCCGTAATCTGTATGCGGATGCCGTAGCCAATGTTGTTATCAATACGGCTGTGGCAGGGTTGTTAAAAATTAAACGAGGCACAAGGCAAGGGTGCCCTCTATCGCCAGTTCTGTTTGCCGTTTTCATCTAACCCTTGCCAATAGCCATTCGGAACTGTGCTGATATCTGCCCCCCAATTCCATCAATGCCAAAATTAAAACTGTATGCAGATGACATCATGCTCATAATTAAAACAACAATTGAGGTTCAAGCAAAAGTCTTCCAGTTGTTTGAAGACTTTGAGGCATTAGGTGGCTACCGTATAAATAAAGGGAAGACTGAAGTATTGCAATGTGGGAGGATAGCTTTAGATCTGCACCCTGACATTGATAATTCTGTAAATATCAGTCCAAAGAGATATCTGGGGGTATTTTTTTCTGAATCTTTCAACGATTTATATCAATTGAATTTTGTTCCTCTTATCAAGAAAGTTCAGGGTTTGTTCTCTCGGTGGAGCATGCTCCCCCTTTCTATTTTGGGACGAGTGGCCTTAATTAAAATGTCTGTCCTTCCGTTATTTAATTTTCTGTTCTCCTCAATACCATGCACTTTATTAGGTTCCTTTTTCACTCAGGTAGAGTCCCTGTTTACAGCATTCCTCTGGGCAAAGAAAACCCCTCAAATAGCACTCAGCACTTTATATGAGGATTTGGATCAGGGAGGGTTAGCCCTTCCAAGCCTTAGGGATTACTACGATGCTTATTTTGCACAATATTTATCTAGATTAAAACTTTCACCGCAACCTCACTTTTATTGTAATAATTTTATGAACCTAATCTGTAGAGACAGTCAAATCCACTCCCCCTAGTTGATTTTTAGATCCCCGAAATTGGTGCGTTATAAGTGCCTTCACTGTTTTTTATAAAAACAACAGGCTTTTTTCAAAAAGTACTCTATTCCTGCAATTAATTCAGCTACCCTGTTAGTAGGAATCCTGCCTTGGGCAGGGGTAAGACAGCCTTTATATTTTGCGTCAAAATGGGCAGTGGCTGGGTTTACCAAAGTTTTGGAATTTTTGAGAAATGGAAAATGGGTGACAGTAGGTGAAATGTCACAATTGATCTCAAATGATTTTATTTTGGTAAATTCACATAGCATTTTATATAAATATTTTGCAGAAATAGATGTTTCTTCTCTAATTGAACAGAGCCAGCTGGTTGATGAACTACTAGTTAGAGCATCAGATAAAAAAACAGGCACCTGGAAGAAATACCTAGCCTCTATCAAGGGAGTGGATCTTGAGCTAAAAGCTATAAAAAAATGGTTGCATCATGAGAATTTTGAGATGTCTTCCCATATCTGGTCAACCATTAATAAACTTAATTTTAACACATTGAGAGGGGCAAATTGGCGTAGGATGCTGTTTTTTAGCAAATGGTTATTGTATCGAACTCCTCATTCTCTTTTGAAAATGTATGCTAACCAGTCCTCTCAATGTTTTCGATGTATAAATCCTCCATTAGCCAATTGGTTGCATATTATGTTGGGCTGTCCAAAAGTTTATAAGTATTGGGTAGATCTATTCAGCTATTTAGAACAGGAAAGTAACATCCAATTGGCAGTGAACGATAAATTAATTTTATTTGGTTTTAATCCCGACCTTTCTTTTATGGACTCAATTACAGCATTTTTGTATATAGCAATGGCAGTAGCAAGGTCGCTGCTATTGCAAAAATGGCGCACAAATTTGATTCCCTCGGCCTTGGAGTGGGGTCATAAGATGAAATTAGTGAAGAAAAGTTAATGCATTTTTGCACTATAGATGGGAAGTACTAAGAAATTTAGCAAGATATGGGGTATGTACTTTGATTAAAACGGGGGGGGAGACTGTTTTTATGTTGTTTCTGTAGGTAGGGTTGTGGTTTCGAATTTTATGAACTTTTGATTGTGTAAATGTTCGTATTGATCCTTGCTGCGTGTATTATTAATGTATTATGAATTTGTCTAAATTGTCCTAGCGGAGATTCCTTTTATGGTGTAATGATGCAATATTTATATGTCTATGTTTTAAATTTCCGGCTTCAATAAAAAATTAAAAAAACAAAACTATAGTTTAATGAAAATGGTTTGTGCGTGCTGAACGAGTGTGGTTTCTATGGGCGAGCAGACACTTGTTAAGCATTTCTTAATGTTTTAGTATGTGCATTCCTAGCGTTTGCTTCAGGACAATAGTCACATTACCCATTACCCTCTCGGCTCTAGGGCGATAACAAAGCACCAGAAAGATAACAAGCTTTGTCAAAGCCAATCGATCCTGCCTTGGCAAGCTAGTGGAATGGTTATTTTTTTATTGCAAATACATGCTTCAAAAAATGAATCACCATTGCAAATATTTTTAGTAAGGCAATACTGGTGGTTCCAAGCAGGCAGGTGGAGTTAGAACAAGCTTAGAAACCTTTTTAGTTTAATGCATAACACATGAAAATTTGATTAGCATTGGAGCACCTGAAAATTAGTATTAGCTTTGAATCACCGTAACCAGAAAATATAGTTTAAATACATAAGGATGACTGAAAAGAAAAAAAAATGATAAAGAATGGAAGGAGAAGTGTATTGGCCTAGTAAAGTATTGTCCCATCATCCCTGGTACTGAAGGGCACTTCTTTTTAGAGAGATGTGCCCTTGTTATTATGTCCGATTCAGTCAGTTGGATTGCAAGAGATCCATTGGCTGATGGGGTCTGACTTGTTGCCCAATGCGGTTTGATATGGTGGGTAGAAGCAAAATGTGAATTTTGGTTGAATAAGCCAATGAATGAAGAGGGCTGACTGAAAGCATGCATGTGCATATCTCACAGTGGTAGTTGCCACTGCGTAGTTATACTTAGGTCAAGGGGCTCTTTAATTAATACCACACGTGTGTGTGTGTGTGAGTGTGTGTGTGTATAAAAATTCATTTTTTTTCTTTGTTACATTAAGGTGGTGAAACAAGCAAAGCTGTGTCAAGGCTGCACCTAAAAAGTGTGTAATTAAGACCTGGGCAGAAACGGAAGATCTATTAATTCCTAGTAAATGTTGTGAAGATTGCATTATGATTGTGGGGTTACTTCTGGGAAACTTTTGCTGGTGGTTAACTTGCTGTAGGTGGATTTAGAACATATGTACAGTACTGCAAGTTTTTAAATCAGATCTACGGTTCAGTCACACACCAGGGTTCCCTCAGTTTCAACTCAAGCACAGTTACAGTTTTGCCTCATGGTCATTTAATTTCAGTGTTCGTCAGATGCTGCAGGTGAAAGCGTTTCTACAAAGAAGTACTGCGGACAATGTTCATTTGGTTAGGACATATCACAATTAAGTAAAATTAGAGGTCATGCTTTGTAAGTAGCTTGCTATTTACTTGACCACATCATAACATATGTTATTAGTTGCTCAGGCACCTAATATTAATGATAAGCTGTCTCTTACGAGAAAGTTGACAGCATATTTTGGTTGCACCTGAGGCATCACAAATTGGTCACGCTACAGGTAAAATATGTGTGAATAATTACAGAATGTTAAGTCCTCAGGCCATAATCTTACAGGGGCCTCAGTGCCAGTGTTGGTTGGCACTTCACAAGAAAATGGCTCACTAGCCTTAAAATGATTTATACAAATACACCATAAAAATGATAACCTATTTAGTAAGCCTGCTGATTTCCACACTTAGAGGCTTGGACTTAACTGCCTCGGAAAACTTATGAATGCCCTGGTCAAACCCCATTTACGGCACGTTGTGAATCACCCCATATCTTTAAATGCACGATCAATACAATATTTCCCATAAAATGTTAGGTTTGAAATCCAATTTTAAGTGCATTAGAGTTTTTGTGCATGAATGAGTGAATGTCATAATAAATTGTCATCTGATTTGAAGGAATTATAGCTAAGATTAATTACTATCCTTATTTATGAGTCTATAAAACGCAGTGTGAATGTCCTGGCACATTTTGGGATACTAGTTTGAACTTTGAAGAAAGTTAAAAGCATTATAGGAAACAGGGTAGATTTATTATTGGAATGTTTTAACTGCAGTTTCACCAGGCACAGGTATGAGAATGGTCATGCCTGCAAAGGCAATTTGTCATGGTATTTTTCTTTAGAAAAGATTTACTTCCCATATTTTTATTGATTTTGCAAAATGTATTGCAGATTAAGGTTGCCTGTGTGTGACTTCACAAGTGGACCCAGCGTCCCTTGGGTAGTTTGAAGTTGAAGCAAGGTAATATACTGCACCCAGACCTCCAGCTGGCAGAAAGTGTAAAGTTGCATTTGAAAGTTGCACCTCAAGCAAAGAGCTAAGAAATTGTTCCAGTGGTAGAAAAGGTTTTCACACATTTCCACACAATTACACAGTGCTTTAACGTAAAACTTTAATAGCTTATTGTTAATTCTACTTGAGCCACCGTAGCTGTTATAATATTTATTTGCCCCAGGTTCGGGTAATAGGGCTACCCCTGTTTGATGTAACCATCTCAGGAATGGGCCGGTCGATTCTGGCGTTTTGTATTTATCTTCTATAGTGCTTTACCAATATGAATGTATGGCTACAACAATCAGCATGCACAGACAGAAATACTAGGAATGCTTAAAGGTATACATACCAGACATTTTGGACAGGAAAATGCCCTTTCAGCCTATGCTTCTAATCCCTATGAATGATTTTAGATGGATATGAATATATTAAGTATAATGGACTGTGTTTGTGAACCATAAAATTAAATTAAAACACTTGCATAGTGCGCTCCGCTCCAACCCACAAACAGTCTACATAGAGTAACGCAGTGGGTCAACTTCTTTCAACCATTGCTTTGTCTGAAGCGCCACTCAAATTTTGGAGCAACCCACAGGAAAGGCACTGAGGGCCTCATTTATAAAAAGTGACGCATCGCTGCGTGAAAACAGCGATGCGACACTTTTCACTGTGCCCTCCTTGCACCACCAATGATGCGTCATATTGACAGTATGACGCATCATTGCGCAAGGAGTTACAGATACGTCAGTATTTCTGACGTATCTGTATGGCGCAAAAGTGGCGCATTGCATTGCTGGAGTGTGTCACAAAAGTGACGCAACTCCAGCAATGTATCCTTTCACATGGGGCAAGCCCCATGTGAAAGGGCCTGAGTCAGTCTTATGCCTGCTGTGAGGCAGGCGTAAGAAATTGACGCATTTGTGTCCTAGAAGTGGCGCAGTGAAATCACATAGATTTCACTGTGTCACTTCTACGACCCTTTCTTGCGTCAATACGCCCCCTTGCATACATTATAGCTGCCACAGGCATAATGTGGCGCAGGGGTTTACAAAGTGACGCATCTACCTAGATGCGTCACTTTGTAAATATGGCGCAACAAAGCGCATTTTTTACGCCACTGGTGCGTCACAAAAAGTGACGCACCAGCGGCATAAAAGTGACGCATAGTCTCATAAATGAGGCCCTGAGTGTCTGCAGTTGCAGGCAGCGCGAGTGACTGCACATTACTGAATTACATTGAAGCCCACATGTGGAAGGACAAGTTCAGACAGTTGAAGTAGCTACTGTTCAGCCATCTCTAGCTGCGCTGCACATCGGCTTTCTTCAGTGCCGGGTCCTGCAGCGTGTAGTAAACATGAGGCTGGAGACTGAGCGCGGCCTTTGTTCACCGAGGTTGCTTCAAGCAGCAGGTATGTTTCTCAGTACCAGTGGGGCATCTCGGATGTTCCTTGGAACCAAGCACCATCCTGGCTACGCTTGCATTACTCCCTACATTGGCATAGTTGTGTAAAGGACCAATCAACTGTCTGGTGTCTTGTTAGGAGCCTTCCTTCCTCAGAACACACCTTGCTTCTCCGCATATCTTTGGCATGGCTCAAAGTTTACAGATTTTGTTAAGAAATGTATTCTTGAAATAAACTATAAATTGCTTGATGGATGGATTGAGGATGTCTTTAGTGTTTGGACGCGTGATGCCCATTCACAAAGAGTGCTTCCCAGCTCATGATGTTAATGACAGTGACGTTTCAGAGGTAGGGAGGGTTGGCCTGAAGGTATACAATGCCTGCTCTGTTGATGTGTGCTTTCCATCAAATTGATTCATCCTTTGTGCAATTGGCTGTTTCCTCTGGCTCCGACTCAGCTGAAGTCCGACCCGTGCAATCACATTACTCCTCTTTAACTTGCTCCACATTAGACTATACGTTTGTGAGCCTATCACTTTTCCCATGCATCCGTGGATTTAGAATGGGGGACAAAGGAGACAGTGATCACCGACCACAAGAAACACTGCTAAGAACAACTGCACCCTTTTCCATCCACAGAGAAGTGGCCATAGGCACTAGTTACACCTCAAACCTTAGGAGGGTCAAATGTGCGGTGTCAAAGGTGGCGTCCCTAGCTACAGCAGCAATAGTCCTCTTTCAGTCACAAACAACAAACACAAAGGGCCACTTAACCAACTGGGAACACTTTACTGCTACACTCCTGAATCTCTATGCCTTGCCATCCGAAAAACATGATTGCCAGGCATTCAGTAAGGGAAACAAGATCCCGAAAGCTCGAAGGGTCCAAATAAAAGTCCTCAAAAAATAGGTAAACAGTACTTTAGGATCCCTGAGAAGACAGCCAGGGGTCTCCAGTCTGCCTCCTCCTGCAACAACAAAAAAGCGCACTTAAAAAACTGAAATGGGCACTTAACAAAGAGCAAGTAGAATGATCTTGGGCAACACTCCTGCACGATATTAATCACAATGACAGTGCCCGCTTTTGGAAAATGGTGAACACCATAATTCACCCTCAACACGACGGCATCTCATCACACATTTCAGAAGTAAATGTGGGTAATATTTTTAACCAAGCATTTTAAGTATCAAATTGGGGGTGACCAAACAACTAATCTAAACAGCCTGTTATCAAGGGATCATCAAGGTGCAGCCCTAAAGGAGGCACCCAGGTTACCCACGCCTGCTACCAATCAGACACCTGAGCACGGGGCCTGTGCCTTGATGACACTCTGAATAAAGAAGCAGATTGCCAAAGGGAGAAGCGAAGAGGCACCGGGCCCGAACTGCGTTCCATCGACACTGTTCAAACAGAAGGCAGCTGATTGGGAAAGTCTCTTGCAACCCCTCTTCTCTGAAGTCACAATATTAAACAGAGTACAAGAGTCTTGGAAGGCCTCGATGATTGTACTGATCCATAAGAGTGGTGACAAGTCCTTGCCGGGCAATTACTGCCTAGGGGCACTGATCAACAATGAGGCAAAATACTTTGTGGGACCATACTATAGCACTCGACAGCCTGGGCAGACGCAAACAAGATAATGCCCTTAAATCAGACTGGTTTCTGCAAAACATCAAGCACAACAATGAATATCCTCGCAATTTCATTACTAATCGACGGAGCCAAACCTGCCGACTATCCATTACATTTATGCCTCAACAACTCCAGTGCCACCTTTGATAATGTTGAGAGGGGAAGATTGTGTGTGAAGCTGGCAAGCTGGGGAATCCCACAAAATGTCCTAAACATCTTGGCACTCCTCCACACAGACACCTGGGTCCAGGTGAAACTGGGCATGGGATCTCACCTCTCTAGAAGAGTGCTCACAACCAAAGGCCTGAAGCAGGGTTGCGTGCTCGTACCCACCCATTTCAACTTATTCATGCCGATCTCCCGCAAGCACTTAACACATGCAACTCACATGCAGCAAGGCTCTGAGGCAATACACTGACCAACCTTTTGTATGCCGATGACGTAGTCCTGCTCAGTCACACCTAGGTAGGTCTGCAACACCTTCTAGACAAACTGCAGAAGTATGCCATAGAGAACAATCTAAAAATGTACTTCAGGAAAACAAGGACCATGACAATCAGCAACAAAAGGAATCGGCAGAGGCAATGGCACCTGGGCAGAACACAAATAGAACCAATTGCCGACTATAAGTACCAAGGAGTCATCATTGACAAGGAAGGGCCGTTTGCACCCCAGAAAGAAGAAATCAGAAGGAAATGGGTGGTTATAGCAATAACAATGAAATATATTGCTTCAAAAGTGATGGGGCACACACTAAGCCTCCTCCTAAAAGTAGCACATTCCAAACTATTGCCCACGATAACCTATGGCAGTGAAGAATGCGGGCCGTGATGCCAAACTACTGGACAACACCCTAGTCAAAGCGTATGGAACTATGTTTGACCTCCCAAAATACACCTCACCAGCTTAAATAAGGCAGGAGTTGGGCTTATTAAAACAATCTCTGTCCAGACATGGTGCTTACATCACCTGCTAGAACAAGATCAGATCTTCAACTTCAAATACTTTAATTCAACTTTTATGGCTTGAACTCCAGTAGAGGGAGATCTCCCCTGCAAGAAGGTACTTGCATGAATCTCTGGAAACCGTTGTGCTCCCGACCTTTGGAATACACAGCTCCCTCACTCAACTTTAAAAAAACTGGTTTGGAAGTCCATAAAACAACTCTCACTGAGAGAGGACAAGGCCCACTTTTTCAGCCAGATCACATGCCTGGATGACCCTTAACACTTACAATAAGCTTGAACCTCAAAAATACTTTAACCAGGGCTTCCCAAAAACAATAAAAAATGAAATTCCTTAGGCATTGATTGGACCTCCTTCCATTCACTCAGAACCTGCCTTCTTGGCTGAGGGCGCCGACCCAAACTGCTTGCAGTCTGTGCAACACGGGAACAGGAGACATTCTGCACTGAATCTGTACCTGCAAGGAGCTACTGCAAGAAAAGGAGGCAGCTGTTAAAGGCACCCTTCAAGCAGAGAGGAATTCCCTCAAGGAGGCAAGCGGCACAGGCATGTTTCTATCCGGGGACACACAATTGAACTGCTGAGTGGCAAAATATCTCATGCTGTTCGAATAAAAAATGCCACAAACTCGTGACTATAGAAACGGTAAGGCTATCAGCTGAAGATGCTCGTGGAAGCTCACCACATTGTACGCACAAGCAAAGAACTTGGTACAAGGACCTCTTGCCTAGACCCTTACTTTTAAACAATACTGTCACATCTGCAACAGCATCAAAACAAGAACTGGCCTGATTGTCCCTACAGAACATCATGTCAGGGACGCAAACCTGGGAGACCTTCTACCTTTCTTCCCCCCTTTTTTGCTCTTCTTTCTCTGCTCCTACTCTCCTGAAGTGTGAGCACGTGGCAAATGTGCTGTTATCAGGCGGAAGACTCTGTTCCAGATTTAGATGTACATGTCCTTTCAAAACCACCTTGTTGTAATAATAAAATGCGCTACGATGTGCTATATCCCAGCAGCCCTATGCCTGCCAGGGTTTACTGTCAAAATATGAATTAACTGCCTTGCACCATACCGCAGGATTTAAGCTGACCGCAAAGAAACTATCTTATCATCTGACAAAGCTGCCATTTCTTCTTATTCCTGCAGCTCAAGGATGCACAAACTTTTACTTACTTGCCACCTGTTAGACCCTTTTACCAGATATGTATGTGTGGCACCGCACCACATGGTGTGTATTAATGGTTTTTAATGATTTGTACCAATGGTTTTACTGACTGTTTTAACTTATTGCAATGGTTTTTAGTACCTATGCAAAAAAAAAAGAAACTTGAACTCTTGGACCTTCAAATCCAACTCAAGTTGAGCCTGTGTGCAGCTTCTGCCTGCCACTAATGATGTAACATACTGTGCAAAGAATGAAAGACAAATTATTAATCTGCGAAGTAAAATTGCAATACAAGATAGCTATTTGGTGGCTGGCTTGCAGGGCTGGCTTTAGGGAGGTGTGACTGGTGTCAACACACCGGCACCTAGTTTGTGAGGTGCTGTGTCAAAAAATATCTTATAGGTCTAAAAGCACGTGCTGCAGGGTTACTGCACTGATATTGCCCATCTAAGCATCCTCAATCCCATCTTGTTGGAACAAGGTTTAGACATTTTTCGAGCTTCTGAGACATTTGGGATTGTTATCACAATATGGGTGTCAGCAGCTGTTCTTTGGGTAAGTATAATTAATGTGCTGCTTTGACAAGATTTGTTCCCCTCCTGACAAGTCAATACTGCACAGTTTCATCCTCTGATGTGTACATTTCACAGCAAAATTCTGGGTGTCAGGCACAGTGCTCAATTAATGTTTCTCCCGCACTTGAATCATGCTGAAGCACAAGTTACTACTTGTTTAACGATATATCTGTAAGAGACATTAGTTAGTGATAGATTCCTTACCTTAGAATATCCCCAGGCGATCCGGAAAGTTTTTCGTCATCAGTACACCTGCGCGTTGGTAGCTGACGTCGTGCGGCTCAGCGTCCGTCGCTGGTGTCGTAAGCGTCGAGATGACGGCACGGAGACTACTTAGGCGACACCCATCCGCACTGACGTCAGTTCTGTATACAACTTTCTGTGCCAGGAACCCAGAGCCATGCAAGAAACTGACCACTGGTGCCATGAAACTAGGGCCCTGAAAGGGATGACCTTAACCCTAGAAATCAGTTTGCAGAACAGGGAGGATGGGTGGGGCAGTAAGGAATCTATCACTAACTAATGTCTCTAACAGATATATCGTTACACAAATAGTAACTTGTGCATCTGAAAGAGGAAAATTAGTGATAGATTCCTAACCTTAGAATAGCGAAGCCCACGTAGCAGCCTGACAAATGTCCTGCAAGGGAACTCCGCGTCCTAAGGCAGTAGTGGCTGCCGTTGCCCTGGTAGAATGGGCACGCAGCCCCACAGGAGGCTCCTTCTTGGCCAACGTTTGTGCACGGCCCAACCTTCTTTGGCGCCCACGTAGCCAACCAAGAGTTGGTCATCCACCGGGAACTGTTGTGTGCGCTTCAGATAGAACAAGAGCTCCCGTTTTGGTTCCAGATGGTGGAGCATCTCTTCCTCTTTTGAAGGATGCGGAGGAGGAAAGAAGGTGGGCAAAGTGATGTTCTGCCCGATGTGGAAGGGCGTGACAACCTTGGGCAAGAAAGAAGGATGAGTCCTCAAAACCACCTTGTCCAGATGAACAGAAAGGAAAGGAGGTTTGAAAGAAAGAGCCTGGAGCTCACTCACTCTTCTGGCAGAGGTGATTGCTACCAGGAAAGCCATCTTGAGAGTGAGAAGACGCAAAGGACAGTTATGAAGGGGCTCGAAGGGAGCGCACATCAGATATGTCAAGGCAAGGTTGAAGTCCCATTGAGGCATTATGAACCACACGGGAGGAAATGTGTGCGTAATGCCTTTCAGGAAACGGTTAACAACCAGGGACTTAAAAAGAGAAGGCTGATCTGGAAGCCGTAGAAGGCGGAGATGGACGAAAGATAACCTTTGATAGTGCCCAGAGCAGAGCCCTGCTGGGCCAAGGATAGAAGGAAGAGAAGGACCTCAAAAAGAGGGGCAGAGAGGGGATCCACAGCCTTTGCTGTGCACCATGCCACAAATTTGTTCCACCTGCAGGCGTATACCGTCTCAGTGGAGGGACGCCTGGCTGCCAGAATGACATCACAGACTTCAGGAGGAAGATCGAAAGCTGTCAACTGTTGCCGCTCAATCTCCATGCATGGAGGTGGAGACTGGACAGGTTTGAGTGGAGGATCATCCCCTGCTGCTGCAACAGAAGATCCTCCCAAAGAGGCAGTCGGATCGGGGGATCAATCGCCATGCTGAGTAGCTCAGGATGCCAGTATCTTTGGACCCAATCCGGAGCTACAAGGATGACTTGGGCCCGGTCACACCGAATCTTCTTCAGCACTCTGCGCTGAAGTGGTATAGGAGGAAAGGCATACATTAGACTGCAACTCCACTCGCGATGAAAAGCATCGCTGAGCGAGTGCCGCCTTGGAAATTCCAATTCGCAGAACTGATGACATTGCACGTTCTCTTCAGTGGCAGATAGATCTAAACAAGGCTGTCCCCACTGCAGAAAGATACCTTGCGCCATGTCCGAGTTCAGACGCTATTTGTGATCCATCAAGCACCAGTGGCTGAGTTTGTCCACCCTGAGTTTCAGAGAACCTGCCATGTGTTGAATTTCCAAGGTAAAGCCTTGGTGTTCCAGCCATGTCCAGAGGTGCAGAGCCTCCCGACATAGGGTCCAGGACCCCACCCCGCCCTGTTTGTTGCAATCCCACATGGTGGTGGTGTTGTCTGTGAACACATGCACTACACTTCCCCGGACAGATGGAAGTAATGCCTTCAGTGCAAGTCAGATTGGCCGAAGCTCCAAAAGGTTGATATGGAGCCGGGACTCTGCCGGAGACCAGAGGCCTCTGATCTCTACCTCTCCCAAGAGGCCTCCCCATCCCAGGAGGGACGCATTCATCACCACTGTGTGCTCCAGATGGGGGTAGGGATCTGCCATTGACCCAATCGCTATTCGTGAGCCACCACTGCAATTGTCGTGCAGTGGCCTCCGAGATCTGGACATGATTGAACAGGTTGCCCTGATGCTGTGCCCACTGGAACGTCAGGTCCCACTGCAGAGCCCGCATATACCATCTGGCATGTTGCACTAACAGGATGCAGGAGGCCATCAGGCCCAGGAGCCAGAGGGTCCTACTGACTGAAACCAAGGATAGAGGCCGAAAGATCGGAATCGTAGCCTGAATATCCCGGATTCGCTTCTCGGGAGGATAAACCCGAAACTGCATCGAATCCAGAACCACTGCGATGAAGGGGAGCTTCTGAGAGGGACTCAGGTGCGACTTTGGCACGTTGATGGAGAACTCCAGCAAATGCAGGAGGTCGGCCGTAGTCTGAAGGTGGGTGACGATTGTCTGGGACGAGCCCGCAATCAACAGCCAGTCGTCAAGGTGGGGAAGACTGACACCCTTGACCTGCGCAGATGATCTGGGACCAATACCATCCCTGTGGTGAACACCCGAGGGGCACTGGTAAGGCCAAAGGGGAGAACAGCAAACTTAAAATGCTCTTGCCTACTGTGAACCGCAGGTAACGCGGGTGGGCCGGCATGATGGGGATGTAAAAATATGTGTCCTGCAAGTCCAATGCTACCATCCAGTCTCCAGGGTCGAGGGCAGCAAGACCAGAGCCAAAGTCAGCATCTTGAACTTCTCCTTCCAGAGGAATCGATTGAGGTTCCGCAGGCCCCCTTTGTCCTTCTTGGGGACCAGAAAGTAGTGGGAATAACAACCACGTCCTATTCTTGCCCAGTAACGCACTTGATGGCCCCCTTGGCCAGGAGGGCTGTGACTTCCTGCTGGAGAAGAGCAAATTGATCCCCTGACATGCGGTAAAACTTAGGTGGCATGGCAGGGGGAGCAGACTCGAAGGGGAGGGAGTAATCCCTTCGGACAATCTACAGCACCGATCTGTCTGAAGTGACAGAACGCCAGTGGGGGAGGTGATGTTGAATCCTGCCACCCACAGGCATGGGGTGCACCCCAAAGCTCAGACTAGGAAGGCTTTGAGGTGGATGCTGGGGAGGTGGAGGTGGACTGACCTGTCCGTTGGCCCCCTGTGCCACCACGGCGGCCTCCACACCCGTGGATGTGATGATTCTGCGCCGACTTCTGGCTGAACAAATGTGCAGGGGCACCCCTTCCGTTGCCACGAAAGGAAGAAAAGGTAAATGTTGATTGGCGTGTGGTGGAGAGGCCTAAGGACTTGGCTGTAGCCCGAGAGTCCTTGAAACGCTCCAGCGCATGGCCTGCCTTATCGCCAAACAGGTGAGTACCATCAAAAGGCATATCCATGAGGGAACTCTGGACATCCCCTGAAAACCCAGTGGACTAGAGCCAGGCATGGCGATGCAGGGCCACTGTTGTTGAGAGCGCTCTCCCTAAAGAGTCTGCGGTGTCCAAGCCACACCGAATGGCCAACTTTGCGGGATCCTTTCCCTCCACAACAGCCTAGGAAAGTACAGTCTGAACACAGCATGAGAGTAGCGGCCCACAAAGCATGCAGTGTTGACTGACCGCAGCCCCAAGTTGGCAGAGGAAAATAACCTCTTGCCAAACTGCTCCAGCTTTTTCGATTCCTTATCCGGCAGGCGGTAGGTAACGCACTTTGAGAAGTGGAAGCCTGAATGACCAGGCTCTCCGGAGTCGGATGATTTGTCAGAAAGGCAGGGTCACCCGGTGCCGGGCGATGACACCTGGCCACGTTCTTATCCACAGTAACCCCTGTGGCTGGCCTAGACCAGGTACCCATCAAAACATCCGTCAAGGCCTCATTAAACGGGAGCAGAGGTTCCATAGAACTTGCCGCCGGCTGAAGCACCTCAGTAAGGAGATTGGTCTTGGGAGCGACAGTAGGCAGATCAAGGTCAAGAGCCTCAGCTGCTTCACGGAGCACCATAGGCCACCTGCGTCTTACGAGTCCTCCACCCACTCATTTTCAGACTCGCACTGCCATGCAAGAGGGTCTTCCGACCTCTCCCAGTCATCCCCCTCCTCCACAGCCTGTGGTACAGGCCGGTAGAAGCGGCGGGGGAGGCACAGGGGAAAACTAATGCTGGTGCCAATCTGGCTCCATGTCCCAATTAGGGTCCCAAGCCGGACCAAGATTGCCCAGAAATTCGGAGGAACAAACAGAACCCATGGAGGTGCCGGGAACAGAGCCGCAGGGGGCGCTGGAGCCGCCGGCGGAGGACCCGGAGGCACCGGGGCTGGAGTCTCTGGCACAGGACCTTGCAATGCCAGAGCTGATGGCAGCACGCCCTCAAAAGGGACCGCGGGGCTCGAAGGCACGCCGCTAGAAGCCCTAGGCCTGAAAAGACGGTCCATGGTGGCAAGAAACTCTTGCACCTGGGCCGGAGTCGCTGATGGCCCCGGATAAGGTGGGTAGGCAGCGGGACACCTATGCTCCTAAGGAGCCGTGGGGGATATCCACCTGGTCCCCTCGTCTGCGTCCGGAGACCAATGGGAGGATGTCAGAGAGCGAAAACGCTTCTTCGACTTTTTCTTGTGACGCCGCTTACCCGAGGGTGAAGACTTCGACCCCGAGGAGCGATGGTGATGGCTCCGCGGTCGGTCCTTCGAGCGACCCCTGGACCTTCAAAGGCACGGAGACGACTGCCTGGCTTCCAGCAACTTTCGGGACTGCTCCCTCAAAGCCTTCGGAGCCATGGCCAGACAGTCGAAACATGACCAGGAGTAATGGTCGGGCTCCTGACAGTAGAGACATGGGGGTCGGCCACCGACATCGTATGGCGACAGGCCCGCAGGATTTAAACCCAGGCATCCTTAAGTGGCACCAGGAGTCAAAGACTCAAAGGAAATAAAGACAAAAGTCTCAAAAAAGTTAAACTGGGGTACGTGCTCTAACCGGATCTGCACTTGCTGGCGTGAAAAAAAAGAAAGAACTGACGTCAGCGCGCATGGGTGACAACTAAGTAGTCTCCGTGACTTTATCTTGGCGCTCACGATGCCAGCGACGGGCACGGGGCTGCACAATGCCACCTATCGACACGCAGGGGCACTGCTGATGAAAAACTTTGCAGAACCAGTCTGACGCCTGGGGATATTCTACGGTAAGGAATCTATCACTAAGGTGTCTCTTTCAGATAGTTGAGATTACCCGGAGCAGTATTAATCAGACAAAACAAATCGTACATTTTGGGCTTTTTCTTTTTTTCTTTTTTAAATAGAACATCTTAGGACTAAAGTAAATATATTGTAGGAAAGACTCAAAAATGACTTACCTGTTCCAATTTATTATTGCATGTGCTAAGAAGTAAATACTGAGTAAAGTCTTGAGCTTCTCCTGCACCCCTCAAATGTAATACATTTGAAACAGTCACAGCACCGAATTTGGCGCTCAGTTCTCAAAGTGAGCAAAGCAATGCATGCACCAGATGTCATCCCAAAATAAATAAGCTACACAAGTGTCAGATCTAACATGAGTCCAAGGGAAAGAAAAGTTAATTTTGTGAAGTGCCTTTTCATCCACCCCCGCCTCCCAAGGCACATAGACCAGTATTTGGTAACAGCTAAAAGGGAGACTGAACAGCAGGAAGACATTCAGCTGTGCTTGGCCAGTGACAGGTATTTCTAAATCGAAAAAGTAAAAGAAAATGTTTAGGCAAAGTTTGACCAAAGAGGTAGCACGCCTCCGGATTATAGACAAGTGGGATCCGATTTCTATCTGAGCCCATGTGACTCTCAACAAAATAAACATGTGCAAAGCAATGCCAAAGTCACACATGCACCGGGGTGTGCCTAGGGGGAGTCTTAAAGGCCTTCTTGGGTGTGTGCAGCAAATCATGAGCCTCAACTCCAAAGGGGTTGTGTGTTACAGGGTATGGTAGTATAGATGAGGCACAGCAAGCTTGCTTCCCCTCCCATTGTTACATTTCTTCAGACTTAAACTCGCATGAGCTACTAGCAGCCAACCCCGGTAACTAGCAACTCAACCACAGGCCTTAATGGTCCCCCAAACCCATGAATGGAAGGATATTAGAAACTGAGCTCTAACTGGAGTGCAGTGGGCCTCAGTGCCACTACACCTGCTGCACAATTGCCACCTGTGCCCCTGATTCTCATCATCATAATTACCTGGGCATCAAAGTAAAATTAAACCAGGGAGAGGTAGTAAACAGCTCACTGTCTGGGCGTACAGTCTAAATAAATCTACACTTGCAGCATTCAGTGAGTTAAACGTCACTCCTCAAAGCTGATGTTTCTCCCAGCAGGATTTGTTTGTTCATCCAAGAGACACTAAGAGCATTTATGAGGTGGGTACATGAAACCATGCAATGTGTGATGCATCCCAAACTAGAAACCAAGGACCCTACTAGGCAATTATAATATCCACATACAATACAACAGGGAATTACATTAAAAAGATGTTATTAAAAAAGAGCTAAAATAAAAGGCTAAATAATAATACAAGTGATAATGATCAATGAGAGACGGGTGTAAATAGTATAATTGACAGGCTTGAAAGGGTGCATATGTGGTGGGTGTTTATTACAGTGAGATGGTATGTATGTACCGGCCGTACATTCACCCCTGTGTATACGCCCTAATGTATTCACCTCCAAGCCTGTCATGACTCCTTTTTTAACAAAAAGAGGGAAAAAAACTGGTTTTGGTAAAAAAGATGGGTTTAAAGAAGTCTGGATATACTCTGATATACTTGAGTATTAGTCAGAATGATGTAGAATGGATAGTGTCCTTATGAAGCCACACACCCAAGGTGACTAAGCAAAAATAGAAATGTATCCCCAATTGAATAAATTTAATATATAAAAAGGTGTGAGTATCGTTAAAATTAAAGTAGGGCCCAATAATACTAATTGTGAATACAGTAATGAACAGTTAGTATTCTTTTATAACTTTAGTAGTATTTGTCAGAACGACAGTTCATGGTGGGGTCCAAAATGGATGCTGGAGAGGTTGGTGCCCTTTTATCTAATCTTAAAATATATGGCCTGAATCGGCCGACTGTTGCCACTTTATGGCACCCTCTAGGAAACCGGAAGTATTGACGTATTTACATCGATCGTACGTTAAGGGTCTACGCGTACGTAAACACAGGTGTTTCCAGTTCAGCACCATATTTAAAACAAGGGACGTGTGCGGTCTCCGGTTACATGAAAAATGATCGCATTCCGGAGGGACTGCACATGCGAGCAGAAATCAACAAGGTAAGCCCAGATGCGGTGGATAACGTATCAGATCGTTGTTCATGAAGGGGAGTATGGGTCTTATCTTGATGTTTGCTAGTAGTAACAATTCTAATAGAATTGGGTGAGCGAGTATAGTATTGGTTTACTCTACCCTGAAATGCAGTAGAAGCAGCTGAGTGAGGAGAGAAATGGGAGGTAGGCCCTAAATAAGTCGGGTTTACATTAGTGAAGGTGGTTATCTCCATAGCTCGAATATAGGACTCTTTCATTTTTATCCCGTTAAGCGATGTAAGGAGTGATATAAAGAGAAAATGGGAGACACATTTAAAAGATTTTGGGCTTCGCATTAGGAAAGATTATTATACTTACAGACAGTTATAAGAAGGACAGGGTCCGTTAGTGTACTTAAAATCCTGCGAAAACATCACGGTAGTGGTTAATCGATTGATCTGGTGGGATTTACCTTAGATTTCTATTAGGTCTAACTTGGGTAAAACATATAGATGGTCATATTGTTTATATCCACAGGTCCAGTAATAAGTGGAGAAAGATTGGGTCTCATATATCTGAAAAAATTAGTTTGTGGCCCTAATTCAACGCTGAAGTGCATCGAACTTAAAATTAACTCTGGTGAGTGCCCATGTTGAACAGAAAAATCTAAGAATTTTGAGAGTGGGGATATCAACTAACTACCCCTTATCTGTACAATAATTCCCATAGGATACTTGAAACAGATCAATTATAGGAGGGGTGACCGATTGGACCTCTATGATTTAAACACCTGAGGTGCAGGATTTTGCCCACCCGCTAGGTAGGTTGCCCTATGACCGAAGGGAAGCAACTACGGGAAAAGCGCTTATATCCTTTGAACAATTGGGTCCCATTTTGAAATTTGTCTTTTAACCAAAGAGATTGTATATATTTGCACTTGGACCCTTAAGGAGCCCCGCTTATAGAAACTGAAGAATATTAATTTCTGATTCATCCCTGGAATTTAAGAGGTGGGTGAGATGCCAATATTGGCACCATAAACGGGGTGAAAGAATGCTGGGGTTGTCATGAGTAGATATGTGTGGAAGAATGCGTATGGCTGTTTTAATTTGGACCCTATGGACAATTATATAGAGTAACAGTGTTTAGACACTTGTGTCAGTAATAGGACTACCAATAGTAAAATGTACTGCATTGAACTTGGCTAAACTTTTTAAGTTTCAATGTCGATATGTATTTTAAAGTGTTTTGAATAGTCTGATTGCAATGTACTGCATTTATGTTTGGATAACTCTCTAATCTGAATGTGGATATAGGTTGAGGCAACGTATTTGAATGCAGAGGGATTAGTTTGATAAGAATGATGATATGTATATTTATGTTTTTATGAGGTTTTCGTGATTTAACACAGGAGAGACTATTATGTTTTTGTCTTGAAGAAGGTGGTTAGCATCAAGAGAAACACCACTGGAACGTGTCAACGCCTTTGTGATTTTATATGTGGTTGCATTCAATGAACTTTTTTATGTCCAATAGAGGATAAGGTTTATGGACATTTGAACAGATAATAGAATGAATTCCATGTGGAGCAACCGAAACAAGATGTGATCAACAGTTTGCACTTTTATTTGTTTGTGTCTCTCATTATTATGTTTAAAACATTGTGTTTTTATGTATTGTGAAGTAGTGGATTATTCCATGATCTCTATGATATTTTAGCTCTTTTTAAATAAAATCTTTTTAATGTAATTCCCTGTAGTATTGTATGTGGCTATTATAATTGCCTAGTAGGGTCTTTGGTTTCTAATTGAGTGCGTATGGATTGTGTGTTGTGTTGAAAACAAGGGATTAGATTACATCAATAGGAGTTGTGAATTTTCCGGTTTTCCCAAGAGAATTCCGCATTTTTTGTTTACCAGTGGTACCCCCCTTCTCTTGTGCAGTGGGGCCGATCCCTTTTCTTCAAGCTATCAATCATTTGCGACTGGACCTATGGAAGGTGGCTGACCGAGTTACTACTACAGAGGGGGACCTGGACTCCTTACGGAATGAAGTCCAGCAATTACAGGTGACAGTGTCCACACTCAAGGATCACACCTCATGTTTTGAAGATAGGGCAGAAGATGCAGAGGGATGGTTGAGGAGGAACAACCTCTGTTTTGTGGGCTTCCCGGAAAAGGCGGAGGGTCAGGCGGTGGACCTATTTCTGGAGGAATGGATTGGCTCAGCCATTTCCTGCCTCAGGCTCTCTAAGATGTTCGCGGTGGAGAGGGCCCACCGCTCCCTCGGTCCTCCCCCGAAACCGGGGTTGCCACCTAGAGCTCTAATTGCTTGTCTGTTTAATTTTAGGGACCGGGACATGATCCTACAGTTTATTCGCACAAACGGTCCCCCTAGGTTTGAGAAACGAGATATCCACATTTAATGGAAGCGTAGGATGTTCGACTCATGCCAGGCGACAAACAGAATTATAAACTTATAACGTGGAATGTTAGGGGGCTCAATACCATGGTCATACGGATCCGGGTAGGAACGTATCTTAGAAGATACAAGATAAGCATTGCCCTTCTACAACAGATGCACCTCTGGGGAGACTGTCTGAAATATATCCAACATCTGTGGAGGGCCCAGTTTTTTGCGACTTCCTTTTCGGGGTACGCTAGAGGGGTGCTTATATGGGTGGCGCCAGGAGCCCCCTTTAAAGCTGTCAAATGTACTCCTGACCCAGACTGAAGATATGTGGTAGTGGAGGGGACACTTGAAGGGCGCCACATGTGGTTGGTCAACGTATATGCTCCGAACAATGATGATGGGGAATTTTTAGGTACGGTCCTGGGGCAGTTAGACCTGGCACCAGATGTAGAACGGATTATTGCAGGAGATTTCAATTGCGCCCTTGACAGAGAGCTTGATAGACACCCCTCGAAAGCGGAAGCTAGCCCAAAACACGAGAAGCTCTGCACCAGATGCTCCGCAACTATCATTTGCTGGATATATGGCGGCACCGCAATTCTGGTTGTCGAGTGTACTCGTGTCACACACCAGCAGCTAACACAAATAGCAGACTGAACAATTTCATTATACAGAAGGAGGCAGCCAATCGGATAGTAGAGACACAATACATGGCCCACTATCTGTCTGACCACTCACCCCTGCTGGTAGCATACACTCTAGGCCGACCAAGATCCAAGATACCGCTATGGAGACTTAAGTAAGTAAATTGGAATATGGCCAGCTCGAGGGCGCTTGAATGGGATGCGATGAAAGTGGTGTTGCGGGGGGGGTGTATGTCCACTAGGGTGGGGCTGAGAAGAGTGCTGGGGCGGGATTTACAATGCCAGGAGGAACGCTTAGCGGTCATAGAAACAGAGCTTCCCACAGACACAGAGGGGCCGCCAAATGGGCAGAACAGTGGGGACATATGGGATTCACTGGGCAAATACAATAGAACCATGAGTAGATGCTGATGGTACACGAGGGAGACAAGGCTGGACACCTAATGGTGCGCTTGTTTAGGATGGAGACACAGCCTCACCCGATACCGTCACTTAAAACCGAACAAGGACGAATGGTCCATACACAACACAAGATTAATAGGGCAATTACTGCACACTTACAAAAGATATATTCCAAGCCCCAGCTCCGTACTGCTCCCCAGGTTATGGAGGCCTACCTTGCCAAGGTGGACCTACCTTGCCTCGACCTGGAGAGTTAGGAGTCCCTGGGGACTCCTTTCAGAGGGGAGGAGGGGAGGGCGGCGATCTCTCACCTGAAAACAGCTAAATCCCCCGGGATGGATGGCCTGGCATCAGATCTATACAAACAATATGGGGGAGTCTTCACCCCTAAGCTCCTGGAAATCACTTTGGAGGTCAGGTAGGCTCGGCATATTGCCAAGCTCCATGCGAGAAGCATTGATTGTGATGATCCCCAAGCCGGGGAAGAGCCCCCTGCTCCCCAACTCATACAGGCCAATTTCTATGCTAAAAGTAGATCTTAAAATCATTAGTCAGATACTGGCAAGTAGGTTACTCCCATATCTCAGGCAGCTGGTGCATGATGACCAGTCAGGTTTTATATCAGGGAGGAATGTATTACGAAACATCCGCCGTCTTTCACACGTTATGCAATCACTGGGGGGCAGGGCCCAACAGAGTACCCTGCTATTCTTGGATATCGAACAAGCTTTCAACTGGATTAGATAGGAATATTTATGGCTGGTACTTCTAACAATGGGAATAGGTGAAGGGTTTGTGAATTGGGTGAGACTACTCTATACTCAGCCGGTGGCGAGGGTCGGTACGGGTCGATATGTTATGTTATGTTATGTTATACTGGGATTTTATATAGCGCACGGCTACTCAAAGAGTGTCCCGGCGCTTTGTTTTGCAAGCTATCTACAACACAACAAATAAAAACAGAAAGGAAACCGTCAGAGCTCAGAGAGAAAAACTAAGAGGTGAAAAGCCACGTTTTGAGCCCCTTCCTAAAGGCCAACAAGTTTGGAATACTGCGCAGGGCCATTGGCAGCTTATTCCACAATTGGGGCGCCAGTAGTCTAAAAGAACGGCCACCAATGCGTGCCCTCTTCACACGAGGCACTACCACAAGAAACAGAGATTCAGACCTCAGTGACCTGACTGGATGGTAGAAGGACAATCTTTTTTGAAGATATTTCGCACCGGAGGCGTGCAGGGCTTTGTGCGCCAGAGTCAGAATCTTAAAAATTATCCGTTTCTGGACAGGCAGCCAGTGCAGTGCCTCCAAGAGACCCGAGGCTCTAGCACGGCGAGATAGTCCAAAAATGGCCCGGGCTGCAGAATTCTGGACCACCTGTAACCGTTGAAGCAGATATTCCGGCAGGCCGAGATAGAGAGCGTTAGCATAATCAATTCTCGAGCCGACTATCGCCTGCACGGTGATCTTCCTGTGTTCCTGAGATAACAGAGGGAGGAACTTACGCAACATCCGGAGCAAACCAAAGCAGGTGCCCGTGAGACCGATTACCTGTGAGCGCAGAGTGAGGCCGTTATCAATCTTGATCCCAAGGTTTTTCGCCACCAGGGAAGAACTTGCTGGAGGGAACATGTTCTCAGGCCACCACACTTTCCAGTCCGGATCCGAGCTGCACCCAAAAAAGAGGACCTCAGATTTATCCGAGTTGCACTTGAGGCTATGATGTTGAAACCACTGAAAAACAGCCTCAAGGCAACCCTGGATCCTACCTCCATCGAAATCCGCACCTCTCTCACAGGTGAAGAGGAGCTGGGTGTCATCAGCGTAGGAAACGATCTGAGCCCCGAAAGACTCCGCCAGAGCCGCCAGAGGGGTCATGAAGATGTTAAATAGGGTAGGGCTCAGTACTGAGCCCTGGGGAACCCCGACACCCAGTGGCGACATCTCGGCGGAGCAGGCGGAGGCCCAGACCGTTTGTCGACGGCCTGCCAGGAATGATCGAAACCACTGGAGCACCGTCCCCCCGAGACCAATCTCAGAGAGTCTTGCAAGGAGGCCCTCATGGGGGACGGTGTCAAAGGCCGCCGACAGATCTAACAACACCAGCATCGCCCTGCCACCCGAGTCCAGCACCTCCTTGATTGCCTCCGACACTTCCAGGAGGGCAGTCTCGGTGCTAAGATTGGTGCGGAAACCCGATTGAGTGGGGTGCAGTAGACCATGGGACTCCAGATAGTCGGCCAACACCTTGTGCACATGCTTTTCAATGATCTTCGCGAAAGCAGGCAAGAGCGAAATAGGCCTGTAGTTTGCCAACACCTCCACATCCAGACCAGGTTTTTTGAGCAGCGGGATGATCATTGCCTGCTTCCAGGACTGGGGAACCACACCCTGTACAAGAGAACAATTCAACAGAGGGTTCACATATGGATTAATGATAGCTGCCATTTTTGCCAAAAACTTGGCAGGACAGGCGTCCCGGGGAGAACCTGATTTGAGACAAGCCATCAAATCAAGTGAAGCGGTCATAGAGAGAGGGGGAAAAGTTGACAGGGCCACACCAGCCCTAGGCAGGGTGGCAGCAGCATTCTCTACCCAGCAGGCCGCCTCAGGTCCCAGCACAGGGAAAGAGTCTTGGATCGATTGGATTTTAGAGGTGAAAAAATCCGCGATCGCTCTGACCCAAGGGGCAGGAAGGGGAGTCTGCGCCGAAGCACTGCGTGAGGTCGTAAACTCTCGCACAATAGCAAAAAGCTCCTTACAAGAATTGGAGGCAGCTTCGATTTTACTCGCGAAATAAACCTTCTTCGCAGAAAGGATATCACGCTGGTACAGTTTCACCAAGGACCTGTAAGCAAGCTTCGCTGACGGGTCGTATTTCGCGCGCCATGCTCTTTCCGCGACTTTACATTGTCGACGAGAAGCCGCCAGCGCTTCCGTAAACCATGGGGCGGATGCACCTTTATCAAGTTGGCGCGAAGGCCTCAGAGGGGCAAAATCATTTAACCTTTCTGCGAGCCAGGTCTGAAAGCGCCCCACATCCTCATCAAAATTCCCCATCGGGGCATAGGGATGGTCCGCGCATGACTGTGCCAATAGTTCCGGAGTGACCCGGTGAAAACCCCTAAATCCCTGGTAGGCTTGTCGAGGGGCACCGGGGGGCTTCTTGACTTCCCGAAGAAAGAATTTAACCAGCCTGTGGTCAGACCAAAGCACCTGAATGGGAGCAAGCATCTCTATAGGGGTCGTTGAGAATGTCAGGTCCAGGGTGTGTCCTTTCTCATGAGTCGGCCCAACGTAATAAGGCACCAGGCCCAGAGGGGCTGTCACATCCAGCATTTTAATAGCGTCGGCATCTGTTTCCACATCCATGTGGACGTTAAAGTCCCCGGCGACTATACAGTGCTCTGACGTAAGTAGCAACGATGAGGCTACCGACTGGAGCTCTTCAAAAAAGGAGCCCGTGGGCCCAGGGGGTCGATAAACCAAAAGTCCTTTCACGGATTGGTGTGGTCAAAGGACGATGGAAAAGGTGAGGGATTCACAATCCTTAATCGCATCAGAGGGAATGACGGTGCAAGTGGCACTTTTGTTTACTATCAATGCCACCCCACCTCCGCGCCCCTTCAGTCTATCCTGCCTGAAGATATTGTAATCAGGCGGGATAGCTGTGGCAATATCTGGGTTGGATGACTCGCCGAGCCATGTCTCGGTGAGCATCAGAAACAATGGTTTCTCAGACTCCAGCAGGTCAAAAATATCAAGTGCATGCCGACCGAGAGATCGCGTATTGAGCAGTAGGCAAGTATGATTAACACTAACTGCCTCCTTCTGCAGAGCGCCGACCAGATGTTTCTGAGGGCGCCAGCCACACTCCGGGCAGCACCTCTTGCCCCTGTGACGTGCGGGAAATACCGTACAACATGAGCCTGAGGTCTGTTGCCAGGAGCGAAGCTCCAGGCCCGAATAATGGAGCATAATGCACCGCTATACAAACACAGTGCACTCAGTAGGCCAGTCCTACCCGTCGCCTCGGAAGCCTCCAGAACGCTGACGGGCGCAGACGGGCAGGACTCTGGCACGACTCAGGCGCCGATCAGGCGCTACCGCTACGCGTCACCGCTGCGCGGTTCACGCGAGCATTAAGTAGGGCACAGCTGTAAATGAGACAAGCGCTAGAGCGCTCAATCCAATGGCACACTCGCCACCAGCCACCCCAAGATGGCCGCCGCGCGCCGAAAACGCTAGCCAGAAGCACACAGATCCGCTCAAAACGCGGTGGGGGGCACTATTATTGTGCAAGTGTGTGGGCGGTGTATCCAGATTTAAAACCAGGGCGAAATACAAAGAAAATGGAAAACAGAAAAAAAACGGTAAGTTTTAAAATTTAACAGCGCTGCAGCTTACATTACAGCAGCAGAGCGCGCATGCTGTTTCCTTGTCCAAGGACGAGCTACAAGAGGTGCTCTCCTTAAGTAGGGCACAGCTGTAAATGAGACAAGCGCTAGAGCGCTCAATCCAATGGCACACTCGCCACCAGCCACCCCAAGATGGCCGCCGCGCGCCGAAAACGCTAGCCAGAAGCACACAGATCCGCTCAAAACGCGGTGGGGGGCACTATTATTGTGCAAGTGTGTGGGCGGTGTATCCAGATTTAAAACCAGGGCGAAATACAAAGAAAATGGAAAACAGAAAAAAAACGGTAATATGTCTCAGATGCAATGCCAAGAGAAAGAGGGACGCAACAGGGGTGTCGGCTCTCCTCCTTGTTGTATGCCCTGGCAATGGAGCCCTTAGTGTGTCATCTCCATGGGGTTCTCCAGGGGTAGGGCATCCGAGTTGGGCCAGAGAACATATTGTATTGTTGTATGCTGATGATGCATTGGTGTACTTGGAGGAGCCGGCCCACCCGCTTCCGATATTGCTGGCGGCTTTAGATCAGTTTGCCAAGGCCTCCAGACTCTACATTAACAACACAAAAATACAATTATATATGGTTGGATCAGAGACTGAGAGGGGTGGAGTCCACCTCCCGGAAATGGGGCTCCCGTGGGTGCCAGATACGCTGCGCTATCTCTGGATCTGGATAAGCAGAGATAAGGACATCTTTTATCACCATAATATGGGGGAGGATACTCGGGGGTCTACAAGGCAGTATTGCCTTCTGGAACACACTTAAGCTCTCACTGATGGGGAAGATAGCCTTAATAAAAATGGTGGTTCTGCCTCAATGTCTCTTTACAATGCAGGGTTCCTTCTTTGAACTCCCGCATCAGGTATTCGACGCAATGCTTATACAATTGCTATGGAATGGGAAACACTGTTGATTGAATCAGCCTAAAAGTTATGAAACACACATGGGGTAAGGGGGGTTTGGAAATCCCCGACCTAGAGATGTATTATTTTGCATCACAATTACAGCACGCCATAGCCTGGTTAGATATCGACCCTTCCTGGGAAAGATCCCTGCTAGCAGACACATATGGAGATCAACAGTTGGGTGCGCTCCTCTGGCAAATGAGAGGGCGGCAGGAACAATGTCCCTCACTCTGTAGATTACTCGCTGCAATCTGGAACAGGGTGGTCAGGAGACTTATTCTGGAATGGCCGTTTGCTCCTGAGGCAGACTTCTGGCTTATGCCACCCTTCCAACTCATCGAGCGGGTCATGTCCACTGACAAAAGGAAGGCGGGGGCTGTCTCATGTTGTCGGACCTCTACCCGGAACAGAGTTTATTACATATCAGGAAGCAGTAGATACCTTTGAGTTGGGATTGGGGCAATTCTTGCAATATGCCAAAATAGCAGCAACAGCACGGCAACTATGGCCTAGGTTTCTGGATGACCCAAGACTATGATTGCCATGGCAGGAGGGAGGAAACTTGTCACCCACCTATACAGGGCACTAAGGAAGATAAAAATGTGGGCCTTTAAAAGTAGACGAGGAGTGGCAGGTGGTGAGTCCACAGGAGATTATGCCGCGAGATTGGGGAAAAATTCATGAATGTGTACGCAAGGTTACGGTGTACAATAGGTTTAAGAAGATATAATATAATCCAAGGTGCCCCAGATGTCAATATGCTCAGGCGGAATTTCGGCATATGGTATGGGCATGTACAACGATTCAGTCATACTGGATGGCGGTCCTAGCGGACCTAAGTAGAAAACCAGGGTGGACGATTGCCTTGGAGGTGCGTACATGTCTCCTTGGTTTGATTCCCCGAGACCCTAAACTCAATACAAGCAGGTGGTTCTTGGTTTTGGGGCTTGTAACAGCTGGGTGGCGCATAGCGATCCTCTGGCTATCTCAACTAGGGCCGCTGATAGAGAACTGGATAACATACATGAGGGAGTGGGCACTGGCTGAGGAGGGGCACATGCGTAGCACTAGGAGAGATGCTAAACTTCTGGAAGTATTGCTGGTGTGGGGGTTAATGATCCAGAAGGTAGAGGGATGTGCCCCAAATTCCACACAGGCATTGTAGGATGAGGATCATCACACGGGGTATGATCCCCACACACAGGAGGGGAGGCAAGAGGATAACCTCGGCTGATCTTATGATAGAAGGACCTCTAGGCGGTTGGGCCCGGTCGGGGGGCAGATTCGATCAAGACTTCTCCTTGAGTAGAAATTGAACTGGTCACTGTCAATGGTCGTTTATGGGATATAACTGTATATACACATGTATTGTACCTTTGAAGCCACAATAAAGAAATGTATTAAAACAAACTCTGCCTACCACTACAGGATCCCTCTTCTATTCACCCTTCTTACCCTAAAGTGTTTTTCCCCATTTCTGAGGGTATTTTTTCAGACCGATCCAGGAAACTATGGACCTCATGTATAACCTGTTTTATGGTCTGAAGCACTCATATTCAGGAAATCTGAGGATTTGTAACTGGTAAAACACTTTTTGGAATTATTCTAAACCCAATTAATGATTTGGAAAGATTTTTTGAATCATTAAATGAGTTTATGAAACTATAAATGTTATTTTTAGAAGGGTGTGTTTAAGGCACCCTTTACAAATACAGATTCTTTATGGCATGTATTAATGTTTGGTGACTGAAATCACGTTGCCACACTTTAATATTTTACCACCAACTCAATGGAGGTGGTAAGCCATTCACACATGGGTAGGGGTCCCCCAATATTGGGAATGTTGACAAAGACATCTTTTTAAGAGAAGGCAGTGATCCAATGGACTACTGCCTACTCCTAAAAAAGGTTTTTATAACTCTTCTTTTTGTTATAAACTATATCACGTCTTCCTTTAAGGAAAATGGGCTATATTTAAAAAAATGATTGCTTAATTCAAAAACATCATAGACATAGTGGTCTGCTTATTTTAATAAATTAATATGCTTGGGGCCTACTAGCTCAATGCTCATACCCTTGCCAGGTAGGTCTCTCCCCTACTGCACAGCTCTGCCTGTGTTCCTGCCCACCACTGCTGCTGGAAAGCTCACCCTCCACCTGCTCTCTCTGTGACCCGCTCTGCCTCTGTGCCCCGTTTTGCCTTCTGTGCCCCGTTCTGTCTCTGTGCCCAGCTTTTGCCTTCTGTGCCCTGATCAGTCATTCCCAAGTGTTGCCTTTGCATTGTGTACCCCCCGTGTGCCCCTGAATCTGTGACCTTGCTTTTGCCTTCTGTGCACTGATTCTTGCCAGGTCGCCCCCGGCAACCACGCCACTCCCAATTCCCGCAGCTGCTTCCCCTCCGGCCCCGCCCCCTCACTGACCAGTCGCTGCTGCCCCTGCCTCCCGCCCCCAGCTGCTCCTCCCTCCCACCTCCCCATATATGGCGGCAGCAGCGCTGCTGTGCAGTGGGCGCACCGCTGGCACGCCCAAGGCGTGCCTAAGCCATACCCATCTGTGCCTGAACCGCGCCCAGTGCCAGAACTCCTGGTCCTCACGCCCCCCACGCCCACCACGACAACCACCACCGCTACAATGCAAACACACTCCACGCACTCCACCCCGGACAGACGACCCACACCTGCTTCAAGGCTGCCCCGAAATGCACCCATGATGCTTTCACCTGCCGGAACCGCAACTACACCAGCCTTCGAGCCATCAAAGCACCCGCCAAGAAGGACCTCAACCACCTCAGATGCATCCTACTGAACACCCGCTCCGCACGCAAACAGGCTGTTGCGCTCTGGGGGACCTGCTCGACACACCATCACCGGACGTCGCCTTCCTGACAGAGACCTGGATGAACGACTCCTCTGCACCCGACATCGCCATAACCATCCCAGACGGCTATAAGATCACCCGCAGAGACCGCACCAATGGAGTAGGAGAAGGAATCGCCATTGTCCACAAGAACACCATCAGGGTCTCGACCATCACCGACGACACTCTCTGTACCGTCTAACACTTGCACATCCAGATCCACATGGACCCCTACACCACCCTTAGAGCCACCCTAGTCTACAGACCCCCCAGACCCTGACCCCAGTTCAGCGACTCCATCGCCAACTTTATCAGCATGCACGCCCTGACCTCCACCAACTACATCCTTCTCGAAGACCTGAATTTTCACCTGGAGAACAACAACGACAGCAACTCCACCACCCTAATCGACAACCTCGCCAACATCGGACTAAGACAGCTCGCCACAACGCCGACCCATTCCGCCGGCCACACGCTAGATCCCGTCTTCTCCTCAAGCTCCCACGTCTCCTTCAGCCACACCACCGAACTCCTCTGGACCGACCACCGCTGCATCTACTTCACCTTTCAGAAACCCACCACACACCACCACACCCAACAGATCCCACGCCACTGTTGGAATAAAGCCACCGAAGACCAACTGCAGGCAAACCTCACTCTCAGCGGGAGACAGCCATGACAACGCGGGCTTTACACCACGCTGCCATTACGACGCTGCCATTACAACGCAAGTCGTTACAACGACTTGCGCTGGATGGCGCTAGAGACTAAGGAATAGTAGGTTTACTATTCCAACACCTTCTCTACTGTTGCGTAGGCTGGAGTTGGAATAGTAAATCATACTATTCCAAAATCCAGTGCCTACAGCGCAAGTCGTTGTAACAACCGACCCCTCCAACACCGATGACGCTGCCTAGAACCTCGGACGATGGATAGACAACTGTGCCAACACCCTTGCCCCGCTGAAAAAACCCACCTACGGAGACACCAGCAAGAGAGCCAGCTGGTTCACCCCGGAACTCCTAGCTTCCAAGCGTACCTGCCAGAAAACAGAGAAAAAATGGCACAGCGAAAAGACACCGGACAGCCACGCAGCACACAAAGACGCCATCAGCAACCACCATCACCTCATCAGGTCCGCCAAGAGGATCTCCTTCAAAGACCGCCTTGACAACAACGCACACAACAGCAAGGAGCTCTTCAACATTGTGTAAGAACTCTCCAACCCCAGCTCCAACACCAATGACATCCCGCCATTGCAAGCCCTGTGCGACTCCCTCACCACCTTCTTCCACCGCAAGATCGCCAACATCCATAACAGCTTCAACACCGAAACAGTCCCAACAGACACCGACGCACCAGACTTGCCACCCACCATTGACCACGACCCCCTGACAGCATGGACAAAAGTGAACATCTATGACACCATCAAGACCATGAGCACAATCCACTTCGGCCCTTTGTCAGACCCTTTCCCGCACCACATCTTCAACAAAGCCAGCAGCTCCATCGCACCCCACCTGCACAACATCATCAATCTTTCCTTCGAGAATGCTACCTTCCCAGAAAACTGGAAGCATGCCAAAATCAATGCCCTACTCAAAAAACCCCAGGCAGACCAGAGGGACCTCAAGAACTTCAAGCCCATCTCCCTGCTCCCGTTCCCAGTCAAGGTCATCGAGAAGATCGTCGACAGACAGCTAACCTGATACCTCGAAGAAAATAGGTTCCTGAACCCATCCCAGTCTGGGTTCCGCAGCAACCACAGCACAGAGACTGCCCTCATCCCGGCCCCCGGCGACATCAGGACCCTGCAGGACAACGGCAAGAACGCAGCCATCATCCTGCTGGACCTCTCCGCCGTCTTCGACACGGTCTGCCACCGTACTCTACACGCACACCTCCATGATGCAGGGATCCAAGACAAGGCCCTGGAATGGACCACCTCCTCCCTCTCCGGCAGAACCCAGAGAGCCTGCCTCCCTATTCAGATCCAAAGCCTCCGAGATCATCCACGGCGTACCCCAGGGTTCTTCCCTCAGCCCGACAGTGTTCAAAATGTACGTGGCCCCGCTCACACGCATCGCCCAACAGCACAATCTCAACATAATCTCCTACACCGATGACACTCAACTGATCCTCTCCCTCACCTAGGACCCCCTCACTGCCAAACCAACCTCCATGAAGGAATGAATACCGTCGCTGACTGGATGAAGAGCAGCCGACTAAAGCTGAAAACGGACAAGATGGAGGTCCTCATCCTCGGCTCCAACCCATCAGCCTGGGACGACTCCTGGTGTTCAATGGCACTAGGGGCAGCCCCAACACCCACCGAACACGCACACAATCTGGGAGTCATCCTCGATTCAACGCTCTCCATGACCAAGCAAGTCAATGCCGTCACCTCCTCCCGCTTCAACACCCTCCGCATGCTCCGAAGAACAGTCACCCAGGCCCTCGTCAGCAGCAGACTCGACTATGGAAACGCCCTCTACGCGGGAGCCCCAGCCAAGCTCATCAAACAACTGCAACGCATTCAAAACGCCTCTGCATGCTTTATCCTCGAAGTACCACGCCACAGCCACATCACCCCCCACCTAAGAAGCCTGCACTGGCTCCCCATTGACAGGAGAATCTCCTTCAAACTCCTCATCCACGCACACAAGGCAAACCACAAGACTGGCTCAGCCTACCTCAACAGACGACTCCTCTTCTACGTCCCTAACCGCCAGCTCCGCTCTGCCAATGTCTCCCTTGCCATCGTCCCGCTCATCCGAAGAACAACCACCGGGGGGCAGATCCTTCTCCCACCTCGTCGCCAAGACCTGGAACACCCTCCCACTCAGCCTACGACAGACCCAAGACCTGCTGTCCTTCAAGAGGCTACTAAAGACCTGGCTGTTCGACCAGTAGCGGCACCCCCCCCTTTTTCTCCCAGCGCCTTGAGACCCTCATGGGTAATTAGTGCGCTCTACAAATTCTATGATTGTTTGATTGATTGATACTAAATGTTCTGTATGAACAGTGTTTTATATTATTATATACTTTTTTTTGCATTTTTCACCTGCACCACTCCTTGCCTCCCAAATCCCAATGGGTTTCTTATGGTAGTCCACTAGTACATCAGGAATTATATTTGTTTCATTTTAATTTTTTTGATAATTTTTTTTAAACATTTTCATTTAGTAATTCTTTACATTTTCTTGTTAAAGTTTTTTTACAAATGTTTTTAATTTTATCATTTTTTTACAAAAGTTGTAAAAAACCTTTTGCATTTTTTAAAATTTTCTTTTTCACATTTTCTTAACATCCATCAACTCCATGTCTGCCTTAGGTGCACAACAGCATTCATTTTATAAGACTTATTTCATTGTCACCTGCACCTCCCTGAGTGCCACATCCCAACATGAAGTGCATAAAGCAAACAGTAACATCTGTATGTTGATGCTCTTTCTTATCCGTCCTGAGTGTACATGAAAGTTTATGTTGGTGTGGTTTTATGAATGGATACACTGTATTGTTGTTAATTATTTATAACTTAAGTAACCACACTAAATGATATTGTTTGTACTACTAATTCAACTGCAATAATGCTGCGTTTTACTGATGTTCTTCTTGCTTGTTTTTAAGTGCACAAGATTAGAGACATTACCAACAGTACTGCCAGACAGATGTGTGATTACACAACACAGATGTCTCTTTAGGTTTTAAAGCTAAGTGCCACTGCCAACTGACAGCTTCAAGATGACCCCAAAGAAAGGTGCTACAATGAAAGTGGGCAGTGATATGAAGGAGCTTACCACCACTGGTTTGTCGCCCCAGACCTTTCTTGAGCAAAAACAAGTGCCTGCCACACCGGCCTCCTGGTATCAAGCTGGGAGCAGCACTCCTGCATCAGGAGCCCAATCCCATCCTAGGCCCAAGCCCATGTCTGGCACAGAAGCAGCCACTCTAATCACGGCAACACAAACGAGCAGTGAAGTTGAATTGGTGTTCTCTCTTTCGCAAAGTAATGCCCAATTGTTGCTGAAAACTCAGCTAAGTGGACAATAGCCAGCAATAGTAGTTCCCCCTGAGGGATATTGAGCTTCATGCTGAGGAAGTAGAAGCCCCTATTTCAGAACATCCATTGTCTTACAGATCTCCAGCAAGAAAAAGGAGTGGTACTCCACTGTCTTCTTCTCCAAGCCTCCCTTCTGATGATCAAGACTCCACTTGGATGCCGCCTCAGCCTGAGATACGCCAGGAGAGGCTAATGAAAAGAAAGGTCCCTGAAAAGCCTTAAAATTATGGATGGAAAAAAAGAGAATGACGATGACCCAATCATCATGGATGTTAGCTCAGCCTCAGTGGAGAATGACGGTACCCCTTCTCAATCTGCTCGGTGGAACGTGACACAGATACCATCACCAGCTTCCATATTTGCAAGGACCCAGCTGTGACCTACATCCACAGTCAATTCAGTATAAGAAGGCACTGCAGATAGGCAAACATCAAAACCCCCTTCTGCTGCCACTTCTTCCGACATTGGCAGTGGCACTAGTGTCAGAAAGTTGACCTCCCCAGTTTAGGACTTCTTTATGGTTAGCAATGAGGAGCCGAACATTGCCATGTGTTCTATTTGCAAAGCAAGTGTCAGTCGGGATAAGCTAGGTACAAACTATGGTACCGGAGTCCAAACAGCCCATTTGTGAAAACACCATGCAATGTGCTGGGAGGCACACCTTAGCCCAAAAACTGCAAGTGGTGTTGGTGAAGGTGGTGAGAGCAGGGAATCTGATCTGATCACAGTGGAAGGTGAACAAAAGGGTGACATTTTTGTTATGCAAATCAGTCCTGTCCCCAGCAGTGCAGGAGTATCGCCCACATCAGCAGCATCGCAATGACAAAAAAACTCAGAGTCAGGTTGAGACACCAAGGCAAGAGCATACAGTGACTGCCCCGCTGAGACGCCCATTAAACTTACCCCCTTATGTTCTCAAGAAGTGGTCTGCATCAGTGGCACTGGAAAAGAAGAAAATCCAGGCTACTATTTCTGGCAGGAAGGGCAGTACGAACACAACAATGTGACTACTTTATTAATATGTTCAGTGGTTTAGCGCTGTGGAATAAAACCATGTTGATTTAAAGGTACCAAAGAGGAGATAACTGAGGAGAGTCGATTGGCCAAGATTTTAGAATAGATTTTATTATCGCAATTTAATAAAAAAATTGGGCGATAGGATCCGACCAATTCCTGAGGTTTACTCTTTTTATAAAAGACCGCAAATGTAGCTTCTGACTAAGATTTAGGTGGTCAACCAGAATGTGCTGCCTGAAAAACCTTCAACATCTCGTCTTTAATTAAAGGAAAAAACAAACTATACACCTCCACGGGTATCCTATCCGGTCCCGCCGCCTTTCCTAAAGCTAAACTTTTTACGACCATTTCTAATTCTTTCATAGAAATCGGGGAGTCAAGTTGCTCTGCCAAAAGGGGATCTAATTGTGCCACTTCTTCACACACAAGTGCATTTGCACCCCATTCGAAACTCCCTGATGAGTATAAAGGGTAGAATAAAACTGCTGAAAAATAGAAAGTATCTGTTGAGGGTCAGAGTGTAGCACCCCATCCTGATCTTTAATTGCTTGAATAGTTCTAGCAGATCCCTTCATTCGGAGTTGCAAAGCCAAAGCTCTGCCAATAGTCTCACCAAATTCATGAAGTTGTTGTTTCGAGGTAAGATATTTCCTGGCATTTTCTTCACTCCAAAAACCCAAGACCCTTGCATGACATTTAGCCACTACATTCAGTAGCGCCGAGATATCCTGCTTACCTACCATGATCCCTGTAGTTAGAGCGCTTTCCGCCACTCTCAAAGCCTCATAATATCCAGCCAACTCCAGCTTTTCTTTTTTCTGCGGGTATAAAGTAAAAATAAGCACTTACCCCCGAAAACAGGCCTTAAAAGAGTCCCAAATAATATTGATGGGTGCTGACAAGCTATTATTGAAAAACAAATCCTTGATCCAATAACCCATGTGTTCCTTTAATTCATTATTTAAACAAAGTTTCCTATCAAATGAGAAAGAGTTACAGGGCCTCCTAGCCCTAGGTGCCATTCATTCTAAAACTACAGGGGCATGGGCAGAAGAGATCCTTGGAAATACATGAATAAATGCACCACTTAATAAAGAAGAAGATGCCAAAAAATAGTCCGGCCTTACTAATTTTTTATGTGGGTGTGAATAAAAAGTAAACCCCAAGTCATGTCCTTTTATTTTACCCCAAACATCCACTAAACCATGATCCCAGGTTAAATCATAAAGTGCTTTAAAAACGTTGGGTGTCCGTCCAACATATTTCTGAGGACCCTCCAGTAAGGCCTGATTTGTCAAATTGATATTGATATCCCCACATATTATCAAGGGGGATGGCCATATGGCTAGTTCTGTATTTAAATCATACAAAATCCCAGGATCATCCAAATTAGACCCATAAACAGTGCAAAGCGTAAAACAATAACCCTCAACCCCACACAATAGCCCACCGGCCAAACTTACCTGCCAACCTCCGCCCACAATTCACAGAACTACTAGTAGCTAAAATAGCTACCCCCCGAGTCGTACCCAGCTGACCCGAAGCAGATAATAATGAAAATCCCAAATCATTTAATAACCCTCGATTCGGCCAGGATATATGTGTCTCCTGTATGCAAAGTAAATCAGGCCGAATTTGTCGAATTTCCGCTGCCACTTTTTGTCGCTTTGCGTAATTATTAAGACCTGATACATTTAACATACACATTTTTATTCCTTTATGCAGCATTATTAATGTCATATGTTGATCCTCTCCCCACAAACACTACTAACATGAAAAAAAAAAAAAAACAAGGGAAAAAAAAAAAAACCTGCCATCTGACACCTGCTTTTTATAGCTACTTGGATATGAATCTTACAAACTGTACCCTTTCTTGCCGCTGTGAATTAACTTCCCTTTTTTACACCCCACCTAAGTGCAGCCCACACTCATTAGCCCCCTCACCCCTCCACCCTTTAACCTCCTCCCTCCACCCAGTTTCCACCCCCCCTTTAACAGGGCTTTAGGACTTATGGTCCTGTAGATGCGAGCTCACCCAAAACCCCCTGCCTTTGCTTGTGGGTCTCATACTACAGCCCTTACTTCAAATAGGCAAAGAAGAAAGAACTGGCGGCAGAGAAGCCCCTAACCCCAAAATCTCCAAACACAAAGTTCAGTATTAACTCAATAAATTTACTAAATAGAGCCCAGAAATTATTTCGCTGACCCAATATTAGTAAAAAAGCGTGTACGTTCTTTATATATCACTTTCATCTTAGCTGGAAACATTAGAAATGCCTGGGCCCCCTTAGATTGAAATTCCGGAATCATCTGCCGATACTGCCAATGTAACTCTACTGATTGTTTACATAAATCCGGGCGTACAAAAAAATCAAAATCACATCCACTTCTTTTCTTATCCGGCCGAGCCTTCAAGAATACCTCCTCACGGGCAAGAAAACTGTTGAAAGACACTAAGATAGCCCTAGGTTTTTGGTCTCGCTGATCAGGTCTCGGAGACCTAATAGTAAATGGGAAACGTAGCACCCGCCCAACCTCCCTGTCCCAGTCCCACTTCGTCACCTCAGGCAAGGCTTTTTTAAACAAATCAATAATAAACCTTCGAGGATCTGACCCCTCCTTCCCTTCCGGTTTCTGTAAAACCCTCAGGTTGTTTCTACGAGACCGATTTTTGATGTCCGCTATTTTCCAATTAATGTCTTCCTTAGTCGCCATATGCATATCAATGGCATTCTTATGTTGAGCTAGTTCATCCTCTAAACTGGAAATACGAGCCTCCGCTTCATTAAATCTTGATAAGAATTCAGCATGCAATTTTACCAAACGTCTAACCGAGTTCTGTAGCTTCCGACAAGAGTTCTGAGCTCTTTGACTCTCTTCTCGAGTCTCCTCCCGATGTTGCATAATCGATTGATAAATCAGAGCCAACAAGATTTCTTCCACCTCTGTCCCTGGATCAGCCGATCGATCCCCCTGCCCCAGAAAATTTTCAGAATTTCCAGAGGCCCCTCCTTCCCATTCAGATGGAGTTTCCTCATCGTTTGGGCGTTGCTTTCTCCTTGATCTTCCAGGTCCAGACTACTGTGCATACTTCCATCCCCCATACTCATATGAGTCGAGTATTGAAACGCAAGGTCCTCACAAGAGGACAACGACTATTCAGACAGGGAATAGAAATCCGCGGAGTCAGTTTCTGGGGCCAGTATCTGCTGTTCCTGGCCACCTCGATTATCCACCCCTGAGTTGGCATCAGAACTCAGCACCTCACCAGTTATGTTTACTTCAGGGAGTCCAGAGGCTGCATGAGCTACAACTAACGCCTTACCGCCTAAAGCACCGGCATCACTTGTCATTTCCTCCATCATTACTAATGTCTGAGAGTTTGCCATAGGATTAGCCAACGCATTTACAAGAACCCCCTCAGCTTCATCGCCAGGCTCACTTGCCACATCAGCCAAGGCGCCGGGAGTCATCACTGGATCCACAGTTTTACTCCCCCGTCGCAATCTTTCATTTTCTTTGTTTTTGGCTACCAAAAACAACTCCGGAAATTTTTTCCCCGTGATTAGTGCCGCTTTAGCTCTGGTTGCAGTTGCAACGGAACAAGAGTCCGCTAAACAGGCTGTATTTTCAACTTGTAATGTTCCTTGTAATGTTCCTCTCACCTGAGCGGGCCCTATTACACGATCCGCGGCGTCTGGAGCTTCCGCGGCTTCCACTGGCTCTCCTTCCTGTCCTCGATTCCTTCTGCGGTTTCCTTTCGGCGGCATCTCCTTTCGCTTTTTTTGCTGCATGCGGCCCGCTGCGGAGTCAGGAAACACTGAGCAGGTGAGCCGGTCCTCCAGTACCGCCCACCAAACTCGACTCCTCGGTAGCGACCACAATCTCGATGCTGAAAACAGCCGCAGCATCAGACTTGACTTCCAACAATATGCCCGGTATTGCAGGACCCACCGCACGCTGAACTACAACAAGGTTACCAGTAAGTTTAACACTAAAAAGCCGGAGCCCGTCGCTTTCTCCTTTGCTCCTTTACTCCATCACTCCAATATGCCCAGCAGGGTCCAGCAGGAGTGGCTTGCTCATGCGTCCATCGCGGACGCCATCTTGCCTCAGTGTGAGATTCATTTTCTTTAAAGTGTTAGCCTGTGGCCTTCACTAGTCCCACTAGGATCTTGAGATACCAAGAATGTATTGCAATGTCTCTTCTGGCCCATTGTGTGCCCAAACTGTATTGTCCCCATTGAGGGGAGTGATCAGAGATTCCCCTCACCTGATGTTGTACATCCCTGAAATTATGAAGATGAGAGGCCAATGATAGACTAAAATCAATATGCGAGAGGCTTCCATGGGCCCCTGAGAGAAATGTGTACTGTTGTGTGGTGGGGTTAAGGGCTCTCCAAACATCAACCAAACCAAAGGCAGGGTGGAAGTCCACCAACTGGGAGTGGGAGGTTGCCAATCATCGTTGGGGGAAGGCGGTCTCTGCTGTCACATAATGCCATATTAAAATCTCCTCCCGTCAGAAGCTTCCCAACAGGAGGTTCAAGCAGAAGGCCCCACCAAGTCAGAAAAGGTGACACCATGCATAGCTGGTGGGACATATACAGAGAGAATATTGACCGTCTCTCCTCCCATGTTCCTGAGAGGGCTGCATGTCTGCCAAATTTATCAGCCTAGAGTTTGTTGATGGCGAGGGGAAAATGTTTTTTAAAGGTGTATTCCTGTGCCCCTCGAACTACAAGTGAACCCAGTATGGACCACCATTTTGTATCCCCAAAATCCTGAGCCCTACAGGCATTACTCATGAGGTGTGTTTCCTGTAGCAGAATTGCATCGGGGGAGTGTCGCTTGATATTTTGGAGCACCACCCACATTTGATTTTGTCCCCCAAACCATTCATGTTCTAGGACAATAGCTGATTCTCAGGCACTGTCATTACAGTCATTATATCCTTCTACCACAGCGCAATGCTCCCCATTTTTCACATTGTTGGGTGCATCAAAAGTTCTGGGTCAGCTTTTACCACCCCTATTTAAAATTACCAGTTCCATCATGGTGGTGTGTAAAACCTGATGCCTACTAATCAGGCCAGATAAGATAAAGAAAAAAGATACTAAACTTCACACAGCCCAATCTCACCCACCCCCTTTGTATACCATTGTGAACCATATAAAAACTTCCATTAAGAAACCCTCCCTCCCACATCAAGCACCTAGAACTGCCCACTCCCCCAACTCTGCAGAATGCTTTCCACCCCAAACCTACATAGTGAACTCAGAAGACTGTGGCCCACCACACTTACCAACCCCATAAAGAGAAGAATACTGTTACCAATAGTCCATTGAGGATAGTAAGGCGGTCCAACAAGCCAGACAACTCCCAGCCAGACTCGTCTTTAATTTCAGAATAAAGGGAAACCTGCAACATCTCTAAGAGTGCACGGTCCCCTGTCCCAACACAAGGGCACCCAGAGGCACTACATGTGGATTATTTTATTGTATCTCTGGTGTTCATTGTATGCAACAGGGAGAATGCCCCCTCCTTACATCTTCGGGACCAGTACGAATGATCAAGTCTCTTGGCACCATGATGAGACCTTCTCTGCTTGGGCATCACACTCTGTCAGTCGTCTGCCAAACGCGTCTGATTGCCTTCTCTTTCCCCTCTGTCATGCTCTGAGACCAGAGCCCCCTCACAGTTCGCCAACCATTGAGACACTCCCAGGACCCCTAAGAAGTTGACAAGAACCATGCCTTACCCTCAGATTCAACTTGTAGCCTTGCTGAAAAGAGCATTGAGTACTTCACTCCGCTATCTCTCAAGGTTTCTTGACTGCAAGGAAACTATGTCTTTGCCTCTGAACCTTTAGTGTGTTATCAGGAAAGAAAGATACGGTTGCATTATCTAAAGTTACTGAAGGGACTATGTGGGATGTCTGGAGCACCACATCGCAGTCACGAAATTTAAAGATGTGGGCCAGGATGGATCGTGGCAGAGCACCCAGTCGAGGCCGTCCAGCTGAACTTGGTGGGCCTTTTCTACTAAAAAATATTTGGACAGACTGCGGGGCTGAAAATGTTTGAGGATACGATCTTCTACAAATAAGTCTGCCACCGGGCCCTCTGCCTATTCAGGGCCTCACAGAATGTGTTCATTATTTTGCCTGGACCGGCCTTTGAAATCTTCAAGCCTAGCTTATAGGATTTTATTTGTGGCATGCAGTTCACCAACCTGTACCTTAAGGACCTCTGTACCTTGGCAAAGAGTCACTGCTGAATCCTCCACCTCCTTCACTCTTGCCCCAGTGTTCCATAGGTCTGCTCGAATCAGTGAGACCACCGTCATAACTGAGTCTATGCACATCTCCAACCCATGTATGGCTGTCATTATGTCGTGGAGAGACAGGGTGGCACTCTTAGAGGTCAGCTGGGCAGGCAGAGGCTAAATGTTCCTGCAAGCCACCCTGAGCATCTGTCCCACTTGGGAGTATAAATTGACCCAGTTTAATTTGATGGGATCCACGCATATTCTTTCCACCTGTCATTTTGTAGGATGGGCTGCAATGGAGACAGGTGGGGGCAGAGTGGACACCCGGATACACGCTGCCGCTTGCCTGTTGGCGCTAACAGGCATCCCACGCAGCCTATTGGGTTTCTCACCATGTGCACCCCAACCCTTGTGCCTCCAAAGACACACACAGAGCCCCAACCAGTTGGCGTCGACCACATTTAGGAAGCAGAGTTCAGGTGATACAAGGCCCGATGTGACAGCGAGGGCCAACCCCCTCACTGCCTCTAAATCAGTATAGTGCTGCGGGGAACCACCCCGTCGCATAGGCCAGGTCTAGGACTCAGGCTGCAGTCAATAATTGTTCAACAAACTGTTCGATGTACCTCTGATGGCAGCACCCACAGATTATTTCAGGGCAGTTTTGTAGATATGGTGAAGGGCTTCTCACTCCTCCGATGCTCTGACGCAGTCTCATAGGGCACAGATCCACTCTGCACCAGTCGGAGATGTATGGGCCCACTGCCACATGTGCTGGAAATGCAGTGCCAGGCTGCCACCACACAGCCACCATCACTGTGCCTCCAGCGGCAGCAGGGGAGATCCCCGCATCAGGTCTCCCACCCACGCTACACTCAGCTGTGCTCAGATGCCCTCCCTTTTCCCAAGCTGGCTGACACTCACGGCTGCCACCCCTTGGGCGCTGCCATAAATGTTTCAATTGAGCCACCATTGAAGAGTGGATGGGGGAAAGGAGACCCTCCGTTCTCCAGGTGTAGGCAGTGCATGCCCAGGTCCAGTGACAACACCGATAGGCAGCGGGGGCCAGTGTCACTCATGCTCCTGACTGGCTAGTGCCCCCACGGTCTTCCTCGATCCAAAATTGAGGCCGGGGCTCTACCTTGCCACACAGGCCTCAGAGCCGTTTCATCACCATCTGGGGTCAGGGGTCAATATTAGGCTGTGTATTGGCATCCCTGATAGCCTGCAATCTCTGGCACAGCCTGATTGCGTCCAAGAGACAGATAATGTACCAGATATATGGGGATGAGGTGGCTGGGTCCCGGAGCTGCTCTAGGAATGATCCATCTTTCTCAATGGTCGGGCACGCCCCATGTGCCACAATTCTTGATCCACAGTACAAACAATCATTGTCCACTTTCATTCTATTTTCACACAGGGATGTTCCAAACTACAAGACATGGATTGCTGAGCAAGCCAGGGACTTAGAAAAAGAACAGCTGGGAATTAGAAACCCACTCCCAGGAAGAAGTTCCGGGGCACAGCATTTAACTTCCATAGAGCCTGAGGGCAGTGCTGTTGGCTCTCAGCAGACAAAACCAGCATCAAGAACGCCCCCAACAGGAGCATCTGCCCCAAAAATCTACATTTGATTGATTCTAAAGGTAAGGTTATAGTCCTGTGTAGAAGTGAAAGCAAAGAGATCAAGCAAGGTGGACCACCAATGACTATTGAGAGGCAGGGCCAGCCTATGTGGATGACCCAATAGAGGTCTATCTGGATCAAAATCCATTGGTGTATTGGTATTGGAATAGGTGCCAGTGCTCAGCAGGCTGGCAATAAAGTATATGGCTTGCACGGTATCCAGTGTGTCTGCTAAGCATGTGTTCAGTGCAGCTGGGGCAGTTGTCAATGAGAAGGAACACTTTCATGCCCCAAAAAGTGGAGAGATTAACCATGTTCATCATGAATCAGCAGTTTACAACAGATGGGTACATTGATTGCTCTACTCAGGTCTAAAGACAGGTGTCTGCCATGTATGAAGATATAGTACTCCTGGTCAGGCAAGTAAACAAATCAGGGGCTATCATTTCTTATCTTAGTTCGTTATGGCCATTACAACATAAAAGTAAAACCTTACGCATTCCTTACTGGGTTCAGTACAATAATCAGACATTTATGGAATGGTAAAGGCAGCAGATATATTTTAATATAATATGCTGTTCCTCACTACGGCAGTATCTCTGGCAAATCCTCTTGAGAGTCAGAGGAATGTGCGAGAAGATAGCTTTGCAGGGGACTCCATATATACGTAGGCCTTGAGACACGAGGCAGTGTTTCAGCATACAGGGTCAATTGATCTTGGCAGTATATTGAATCTGTCACGGTTTGCAAATTTGCGCCTACGGACTACATCTCCCAGAAGGCCCTGTAGAAGGGAGGAGCCTATGGCTTAAAGGCTTCTGCAGTGCAGGCGCGCGTTGTACGTGATTTGTTACACTGGAACTGTGTTTGCTCCTGTGTTTGGTGTTCCTGAGCTTTCCTGGTTAGCGTTCTCCGCTGAGACGCTGAATCTTTCCACTCGGAGTAGGCGGCTGCCTTTCTCTGAACCAGTACTGTACTTGATCGTGACCGTCTGCGGCTGCGGCGGTCATATTCTGATATTCCTGTCTGCGTTCTCGGCTGAGACGCGGAGACTGTGGAGGAGGCGGCTGCCTTCCTGGGTGCATTCCTGAAATTGCCAAGTTACCGTTCGCGGCTGCGGCGGTCGAGTCTGGAAACACTTGGCAGCGTTCTCGGCTGAGACGCGGAAACTTCCACTGGAGGGGGCGGCTGCCTCACTCGGTAAGGTGCTCGCTTCTACACCATCTGCGGCTGCGGCGGTTACAGTTACCGTTCTTCTGAGGCGGAGATTATTCCTGTCAAAGCTAGAGCCATCCGTTGCTGCGGCTGCAGCACTGTCCGAACTTTTGGCGTTTCATGCTACATGGATTCAACGCTAACCTAAGGATTGTACTACCGATCCAAGGAGGTTATAATGAATTGAGTCGCTGGTTCGGTAGCCAGATAAGTGACTTGGTTTTTCTTTGTGTTTTGTTCCTTGCTGGTAAATTCTGTGCAAACCTATAAACGCTGTTGCTGAACTTTTATGTTTAACGGTGAACCATTATTGACTTTCCGTTTGGAGTTCATTGGACCTTATCTGTTTTGGCCGGTTCTTTCTTTCCTTGGTTTGCATTTTTCCTTGAGGACTTTGGTGATTCCTCCTTTATTCTTCAACATTGCCGGTTGCTGGAGAGAGATATTTATATTTGTTTTTCTGGGGAAAAAGGACTGGTATGTATGTGGTATTACAGGGGATACATGAGTCTCTATAACGGTGTTCAAGGAATATAATTGTGTTTCATTCTTTCAGATTGATAGGTGTATGGTTAGAGACGTATCTACATACAATCCAGAGAAGGGTTGACATCCAGAAAGTTGACTGGGGTAGGTGTTCTACTAGTGAGAAATTAATGAGAGTAGTCAGAGATAATTGCTATAACCTTGTGCCTTGTTTTTTCTCGTTTCAGTGGTCCCTTCCGTTCCAGTCCCTTCCCTTACCTTTCCCTCGCTTGATTACCTAGAGGCTCTGTGTATGTTTATTCAGTCAGAGTTTCGGGAAATCAGGAGGTGGACCCCTTTGAGCATCGCCCTGATCCTGTGGAGGCCGATCGTGACAGAATCTGTCAGCCATTCCTTGAATTTGGGTGCCCTCACCCTACCCTACCTGCACGCAACCCTACGTTTAGCTAATAACAATGCTATTGCTAGATATTTGCGACATGACCTGGACATGAATTTAGTGTATCCTAACAACGCTATTAACGGTGTACGTTCTACAGTAATGGGCACCATCTGATCTAGTGCATCAAAAGCTTGAGCCCAATATTCACTCACTCGTGGGCACTCCCATGTCAATAGTAAGAAATCGGCACCCGGTCTCCCACATCTCTCACAGCAATCCGTATTTATCAATTTAAAGCAGAACAATTTGACAGGAGTATAATATAGACTTTGTAGGAATTTATAATGCGTGACCTTCAATCTACCACTAGCAGAGATTTGCTCTGTTTCCAGGCAACAGTACGTCCACTGATCATCCTATATTTCCTGCCCTAATTCCAAGCTCCACTTCGCACGGGAGGAGCTGGGAGGGGCCAGCCGTTGAGTGTGAATTGTATGGTAAAAGAGTGTGGCAACCAGATGCCCCGGCGATGCATTACAAAGCATTGTATGTAGGGGAGTGAGTGTAGGAGGCTCTTGGGGGAAATCTGTGATAATTGATTGTATGCCCTGGTGGTGTCAGATGTAAAGGAATATGTCCAATGAGGAGGGTTGCATTTCCCGGAAAAGGGACTCGGACGATCAAAATTCCCCATTTTGATAAAGGTCGCCATGTGGTAATGTGAGTGCGTTCACAGAGTCTGTGGAACCCTGTTTCTTGTAGCAATGTCATGCGAGGATGATATGTGAGCGGGAGTAACGGCGAGTATAGCAATGGGCATTGAAGAAGCTGTAGTATACGGTGCCAGGCATCTACTCTAAATGTGATTGTAGTAGGTGCATTGTCTCGTGTTTGGGGGGATGTGTGTAACATATCATTCAGTGGGATGGGATCCGCATGCCAATGTTTCGCTGCAAACTGTGGCATATACCTAGGAGGATGAATCCAGTAAAGAGCATAATGGGCCTGTGCGCACATATAATACAATTCAAAATATGGGATATCAAAGCCCCCCTGTGCATATGACTGTGTGAGTATTTGCCATTGTAAGCGTGGCTGCTTGCCTCCCCATATCAACCTTATCATTTCACATCGGAGTGTTTGAAAAAAGTGGCAACTAGGATAGTATGGTATATTTAAAAAAAGGTATAGTATTTAAGAAAGAACCACCATCTTGATCAGTGAAGCTCGTCCTGCCAGAGAAAGCAACAGCGATATCCATCTTGTGACACGGTCTGTAATGCAATCTATGGCTGTGCCATAATTAAGGCGCATTAGCTCCTCCCTATCCTTGGTTACCACAATCCCAAGGTATCTGGGATCAGAATCACACCATTCTAAGGGAAAGTCTAGGGGAAAGAGGGAAGTTGCTGTGTCAGGGGAAAAATGTGGGACTTTCCCCAATTGATTTGGATCCCAGAGAGTATTCCGAATATTATAAATTTGCGCAAGAGCGGAATTAAGTTATTCGCAGGGTCTCTCACATAGAGAGTAATATCATCCGCATATATTGATATGAGGATCTGCCGCAAATAGCATCTCATCGCCTTATCTTGGTGATGCTGCCTCAATTTAGATGCCAATAGTTCAATTGCAAGCGCAAAAAGTAAGGGTGAGAGTGGGCATCCCTGCCGCATACCCCTAGTTATGGGAAAGCATCAGATAGATATCCATTAATTAAGACTTTGGCCGTAGGCAACTGATGTAATAATTTTATCCAAGACAGAAATACAGGAGGAAATACAATACGTTGCAGCACCCCCAGCAAATAATCCCATTCGACTGAATCAAATGCCTTAGTGGCATCCAGAAACACTGCCGCCAGCGGTAGTTCAGGAGCGACGTTCTGTAGAATGGGAAACAGGGTACGTAGATTGTGTGTAGTTGCTCTGCCTGGAACAAATCCTGCCTGATCAGGGAGCACCAACTTCTCCATAAGGCGAGCCAAGCGATTCGCAAGTATTTTTGCAAGTATTTTTTTATCATAGTTAATGAGGGAGAGTGGCCTATGGGAATCGCAATGAATAGATGATTTGCCAGGCTTAAGGAGGGAAGTAATAAGAGCCTCTCTTATGGAAGGTGGTAGTAAACCAGTATCGAGTGACTCTTCATATACCTCCTTTAAAATCGGGGTCATCAGATCTACATAGGGTTTATAAAATTCAGCAGGTCCATCCAGGCCAGGTGCCTTCCCAGATTGCAGCTGCATGATCGCTTCTCGTATTTCATCAAGTTCAAATGGGGCACTGAGAAATTCCCTCTGTGTGTCGCCAAGCCATCCTATTGCCACATCCACAAGAAAGCTGTCTAATTCGAAAGAGTCTTTTCTCTGCGAAGTGTATTGTGCCGAATAGTGGGCGGTGATGATAGTAAGTATGTCGGTGGTGTAGTGCTGTGGTATCTCCCCTGGACCCAAAATTTCCAACACAGAGTTGGAGAAGCGAGGACGCCTTATGGTGTCAGCTAGGGCCTTACCTGGTCTCTCCCCTTCACCCTAATGTCGGGCTATCCAATATTTCCCTCTAAATTTCGTTTCACGATCGGCGGTTGAAGTATATTCCGATATCTTTTCCCTGATTGCATGCTGAATATCGCTACAGCCCCCCCCCTGGTTAGTTGTGCCTCTAGATTCTTAAGTTCTGCATCCAGGTTGTGGAGTATTCCTTGTATGTCTCGCAATACCCCATAGCTTTTAGAGATACAAAATCCCCAAATCTTAACCTTGAAGACTTCCCATATAATTTCTACAGTGTCAACAGAACCTCTGTTTCTCTGGAAAAAACTTATATTTCGTCCCTTAATTCACTGTGTTATACCGTGTCAAGGAGCGATAAGGGTTGTAGCCTCCAATTACTGCGTGGTTTGTCATGTCACGGTGGAGTGAGTGTGAGTTTCAACCGGGGAGGGAATAGAATAGATTCTGGGCAAATGTGTGACATTTTTGATTGAGGGACCCAGTCCTTGAGAAAGCAGCTAATAGTCAAGGTGTGCCCAGGAGTTGGAATGTGTCGTATCAATCAATCAATCATATCATTTGTAAAGCGCACTACTCACCCGTGCGGGTCTCAAGATGCTCGGGTGGGATATGTTGCCACTGCTCGAAAAGCCAGGTCTTGAGAAGTTTTCTGAAGGTCAGCAGGTCTTGGGTCTGCCGTAGGTGGATGGGGAGGGTGTTCCAGGTCTTAGTGGCGAGGTGGGAGAACGATCTGCTGTTGGAGGTCGCTCTTTGGAAGTGGAGGACTGTGGTTAGGGCAAGGTCGGCGGAGCGGAGCTGGCGGGTGGGGATGTAGAAGCTGAGTCGTCTGTTGAAGTACGTTGGTCCGGTGTTGTGGAGTGCCTTGTATGCGTGTGTGAGTAGCTTGAAGGTTATCCTCTTGTTGACCGGGAGCCAGTGCAGGTCTCTCAGGTGGGGTGTGATTTGGCTGCGGCGAGCGATGTCGAGGATCAGGCGTGTAGAGTTGTTCTGGATGCGTTGGAGCCATCTCAGGAGTTTGGCCGAGACTCCTGCTTAGAGGGCATTTCCATAGTCCAACCTGCTGCTGACAAGGGCCTGGGTGACCGTTCTTCTCGTTTCAGTGGGGATCCACTTGTAGATCCTGTGGAGCATGCGGAGGGTGTTGAAGCAGGAGGAGGAGACGGCATTGACCTGTTTATTCATGGAGAGGGTGTAGTCGAGGATGACCCCTAGGTTGCGTGTGTGGTCGGTGGGTGTTGGAGCAGTTCCCAGTGTGGTTGGCCACCAGGAGTCGTCCCAGGCCGAAGGGCTGGATCCGAGGATGAGGACCTCTGTCTTGTCCAAGTTCAGCTTCAATCGGCTGTTTCTCATCCATTCAGCGACGGCCTTCATTCCCTTGTGAAGGTTGGTTTTAGTGGTATGGGGGTCATTGGCGAGGGAAAGGATCAGCTGGGTGTCATCGGCGTAGGAGATGATGTTGAGGTTGTGCCGACGAGCGACGTGGGCGAGCGGTGCCATGTAGATGTTAAACAGAGTTGGGATGAGCCCTGGAATACGCTGCCGATGATATCGGTGGCTTCGGAGCAGAAGGGGGAAAGTGGACGCTCTGTGTTCTGCCAGAGAGGAAGGAGGTGGTCCAGTCCAGGGCCTTCTCTTGGATCCCGGCGCTGTGGAGGCGTGTTCGTAGTGTGTGGTGGCAGACCATGTCGAAGGCGGCTGACAGGTCCAGGAGGATGAGTGCCGCCGTTTCTCTGTTGTCCAGCAGGGACTTGATGTCATCGGTGGCGGCGATGAGGGCAGTCTCGGTGCTGTGGTTGCTGCGGAACCCGGACTGGGAAGGGTCCAAGATGTTGTTCTCCTCGAGGTAGCGGGTCATTTGATCGTTGACGGTCTTCTCGATGACCTTTGCCGGGAACGGGAGCAGGGAGATGGGCCGGAAGTTCTTGAGGTCCTTGGGGTTCGCCTTGGGTTTCTTGAGTAAGGCGTTGATCTCGGCGTGCTTCCAGCTCTCCGGGAAGGTTGCTGTCTCGAAGGAGGTGTTGATGACTTTCTGGAGATGGGGTGCAATGGATGTGCTGGCTTTGTTGAAGATGTGGTGTGAGCATGGGCCTGACGGAGATCCTGAGTGGATGGTGTTCATGATCTTGATGGGGTCACTGTCGTTGATGTTGGTTCAGGAGAGCAGGCGGTTGGTGCGGATGGTGGTTGTGGGGGCGGAGGTCTCAGTGGTTGTCGGGGCAATCGTGGTGTTGAAGCTGTCGTTGATGTCTGCGATCTTGTGGTGGAAGAAGGTGGCCAGCGAGTCGCACAGGTCTTGCTAGGGTGGGATGTGATTGATGTTGGAGCTGGGGTTGGGGAGTTCCTTCACGATGTTGCTGTTGTGCGTGTTGTTGTCTAGGCGGCTTTTTGAAGGAGGCCCTTTTGGCGGATCTGATGAGGTGATTGTGTCTGCGGGTGGCATTCTTGTGGGCTGCGTGGCTGTCCGTTGTTCATTCACAGAGCCAGATCTTCTCCAGCTTTCGACAGGTTTGCTTGGAGAACCGGAGGTCTTTAGTGAACCAGCTGGCTTTCTTGTTGGTGTGACTGTTGGAGGGTTTCTTGATCGGGGCGAGGGTGTTGGCGCAGTCATTGATCCACTGTCTGAGATTGCGAGCGGCGGTGTTGGGGTCAGTGGGGTCGGTGGGTGGGCTCTGGGCGAGTTAGCTGATCTTCGGTGACTTTGCTCCAGCTGCGGCGAGGCATCTGTTGGGTGCGGTGGTGCATGGTGGGTTTCGTGAAGGTGAAATGGATGCTGCGATGGTCGGTCCAGTGGAGTTTGGTGGTGTGGTTGAAGGAGACGTGGGGGCTTGCGGAGAAGATGGGGTCAAGCATGTGACCGGAGGAGTGGGTGGGTGTTGTGATGAGTTGTCTGAGTCAGAGGTTGGCTAAGTTGTCAATCAGGGTGGTGGAGTTGGTGTGTTTGTTGTTCTCGAGGTGGAAGTTCAGGTCCCCGAGGAGGATGTAGTCCGTGGAGGCAAGGGCGTGTGTGCTAATAAAGTCGGCGATGGAGTCGCTGAACTGTGGTAGGGGTCTGGGGGGTCTGTAGATGAGGGATTCTCTGAGGGTGGTGTTGGGGTCGGTGTGAATCTGGAAGCACAGGTGTTCGGCGGTGCTGAGGGTGTCGTCGGTGTTGGTCGATACTCTGAGAGTGTTCCTGTGGACAATGGTGATTCCTCCTCCTGCTCCGTTGGTGCGGTCCTTGCGGGTGATCTTGTAACCTTCCGGGATGGCTATATCAAAGTCGGGTGCCGAGGCGGGATTCAGCCAGGTCTCTGTCAGGAAGGCGACATCTGGGGAGGTTGAGTCGAGTAGGTACCAGAGTTCAACGGCGTGTTTGCGGGCGGAGCAGGTGTTGAGAGGAATGCATCTGAGGTGGTTGGGTTCCTGGTCGGCAGCATGGTGTGGCGGATGCTTGTGAAGCTGGTGTTCCGGCAGGTGAAAGCTCCATGGGTGCGCTTGGGGGCGGCCAGGAAGCAGGTGTGTGATCGTCTGGTGTTGAGTGTGTGGAGGGTTTTGGCATCGTAGCGGTGTCGGCGTCTTGGCGTTTGCGGGGTCCAGCGGTCTAATGCTACATTAAACCCCCCCCAAAAATTATATGAGTAGAGCCAATTTCCATAATCTTCCCCCATAGCAGTGTACAAAATCCGGGAGTGTCTACATTTGGGCCATAACAGCTCACTAGCATAACTGAGTCTGTGCCCAATCGACCCCAGGCAATGGCATATCTGCCATTTCGATCAAGTAGGGTATCACCCAGTGCGAAAGGGTACGCTTTTTAATAAGAATGGCTGTGGCCCTGCGTAAGAAAAGTATGATGAAAACAACTGATGATCTGCCCACTTGGTAGCAAAGGTAATGAGATGTAATGGATTAGTATACGTTTCTTGGAGGAGGGCTATGTGTATATGTCGCCTATCGAAGTACGCCAGTAACTGATGGCATTTTCGTGGGTCACCCAGTTCTCTCACATCCTAGGTGATAACATGCAAGCTCTGGAGCATCAACTGATCAGCCATTTGGGTCTACTGCATACAAGAAATAGTAATGTACCCTTTGCAGACGCCACGTCCTGTGTGTAGCATGTACTGAAACTTGATATTTTTGTCTGTCGTGATGTAACTTAGAAATGGCAGTGAACATTGAAATATCCCCTGCGCACCCCCTTCCCACTGAATTATCCCAATCATGCCAGACATAACAATCCCACCCCTCTCCCTTACCCATAAGAATTCAATAACCAAGTCGTACATAGCAGTGCAGACAAGAGTGATAGGGAAATACCCTTGTGGGGGAATCTCCTAGGGGCAGGCTCAGTTTCCCCACACTCATTTGGAGCCAGCTAGATGATATCAGCTGTCCCGGAGGGAACGAGGGTATTCAGTATACCAGCATACCAGCCTTGCAGTTCATAGGAAACGTAGGTCAACTGCTGGGAATGCACAAACCAGTTCCTTGAAGGCATCGTTTTATTGCATCATCATTAGCCTTTTAGGTAGAACATTCTTTTTCCACCTCTAAGCTTCATGGGTCATTCAGTAGTCGGTGAGGAAGCTCTGGAGGAGGTATCAGGCACTTTGGGATCATAGTTCTGCCATTTCAGATGATTCAGGAATTCCCCCACTTGCTGCGGTTTGGTGTAAAACCACTGCTTCCCTTGATGCGCAATTCTCAGTCGGGCTGGGTATTGAAGTGTGTAGTCCATTTGAGCTTTTCTCAACTTCTGTTTTACAGGTATGAATTTTCGCCTCTCTTCTTGTACAGTTGCTGTGAAGTCAGGATATATTGTAAATGAGTTCCCTTCATAGATGAGCTGTCGCTTGTCTCACGCTATTTTCAGGGCAACAACTCTATCCCTGTAATTCAAAAGCCGCGTGATGATGGATCTGGGCGCAACTCCTGGTGAAGGTTTGGGACCTAAAGACCAATGAGCCCGTTAAACTATGAAGTGTGTAGAGAGAGCATCAGCTCCGATTGACTCTAATAACATCTTCTCCACATTGTCTTCCATTTTGCCAGTGTTCGTACTTTCCGGAACGCCAATTATGCGCACATTATTGTGCCTGCTCCTCGCTTCAATATCTTCACTCTTGGCAGCAATGACTTTCAGTAATGTATCCATTTGTGCCACAATATCCTGTATATGAGAGGTCGCATATTCGGCATCTGAGATTCTGCGCTCTGTTTCTTTAATGCGTTCGTCATGGGTGTCTAACTTGTGTACTATGGCATCCTTGCCTGAGGTCATGGCGTTCACTTTATCAGCGACGGTGGTGAGATCCAGCTTGACTTCTTGCAGTAGTGCCTTCATGTCATCATTTGGAGACGGACCCTCCTGTACGGGTTGTTCCATACTCCTCTCGTCTTCCTCTTGTTGCAAACATGTATTTTTCTTAGCATCAAACATCAGCCGGGTCTGTTTCATGTCAGTATTCCCCATAGTTGTTATGTATCACCACCTGGAGCAGGAGTGGCAGAATTCACTAGTGGGTAATCTCCTTTGTTGAGTATCACCGGCCCGGGTATTTACTTCCACCCCTTAGCTTCACCCTTGCAGAGAGTAGTGCAGCAGTAATCTTGATATATCAATGAATCATAGTTCTGTGACCTTGAGAGCTGGGCGGTGTAATTTAAGTTTGTAGAGGTTTTCCTGTATAGCCCGCCGTTATACAAAACTGTGTCTTATTTGTACCCTCTGTGCACACTGCAGTATGACAACTTTCTAGAGTTTCCAGATCCGCCAACTGTTACATGTTTCTTTGGAAGGGTTGGGCGCAATGAAGTATTTTGAGGCCAGTTATAACCAATCAGTGCTCAACAGTGTCTCTATGTAATTGCTTCAGCAACAGTCTGCCTTATGTACATTTAAATCCTGATAGCAATAATCTCCTGGTTGGGCTATTGTAGTCACCCTGCTCTTTGAATCAAATCTGTGTAGGCTCGAGGTGTGCGCTCTTGTATCCTGTCATAGCGCTATTAGCAGCACTCCATTTACTCTTTAGCACGCCTCCTACTACCTCGCTATCCAAGCGCGTCACATTCAATATGATGGCTTGATGTTAAAGCGGCACTCGCCCAGTTTCTCGCTCGCAATGAAGGCAGTTGCTCCAACTATCTCCCGGGGTACTCTTTCACCTCCCCATTAGCGGGTAACAACAATCCCAAATCTTCTTTATCTAGTGTATAGCATATGACGTGCATTTTACCATGGAATCCATCTGCCATGGCACGCCAGGACGCCTGTGGCGGATTCGCCACCCGGGCAATGAGGGAGCGTAGCGTCTTTGGTCAATCTTCGAGCAGAGCGTGGGAATATGTGTTTCTTTGCTTACAATAAGGGCGATCACTGTATTATACCAGCGGGGGCTTACTCTCATCTCCTCATCCCCCCATCAGCAGGTGGTAGTTGCTGCGATCTCCTGGTGCGGCCTGCCCGCCTCGTGGTCAGCACAGCATTCCAGTAACTCGCTCAGCCTGGCGGCTGTTCCACACTTCAGCAGACCTTCTCTAGGTGCAGACAGTGTTCCTCACCAGCAGTTACGTATACCGCCGCAGCAGCGCAAAATTTACACCTCTGCCTCACCTGTCATGTATCTGCATACCACCTTGTCTTTTGTGCTTGGATATGAAGCAAGTCTGGATAAATAATCGGATTAAAATGCCGATCAGCAGGAGCCTCACATCAGTGTGACTATCTTGCCGGTGCGCCACCTAGCACCCCCCCTCATGCCCATTCTTTCTTTAATCCCCTAGCATGACTGTCACAGAATATTTAGTTTACAAGACTGGCCATTGTGTGCTTCATGAATCAAAAAGAATCAGCAATGTACCACTGTGCTTGAATTGGAGCAATGAACGATCTATGAGTGATTGTTGTTTGTAAGTTTTTAGAGGATTCATGTGGTGACAGACAGTGAGAGTGGGAGTTTAACTATAATTACTAAGCTTGAATCTGTGTGTGATGATTTACAATGTGGCCGACATAATGGGTGATCATTTTTTTCCTCAATGTGATTTTTTTTTCCTCTTTGACACTTAGCAAGTTTTGTTTGCCAGGTCACACTGGTTTGTTTTCCGGTTCACACACCTCAAAGACCTGACCAGACTGCTAACAAACACAAATCTAGTCTAAACAAAAACCAGCATTGCGCTACAGATTGATCTCTCTCATTTGAGTCGGGACTGAGGTTTGTATGGAGTTGGACATATTTGTTAATCTGAGTCAGGAGGAGGAAGGAAGGACTCAGGGTGTGACTACTTCGATAACTGCCAGAAGAAGAAAGTTATCAACATCATGGAGACCATAATCTCCAAGAGGCCTACTCAATACTTTGGACTGGCGGGAAGTGTGTTGATTACTTGATTTTGGAAATGCAATGCTGCTGAATGTGTGTGCTGGCTCGAATGTGAAACTATGTGGGGTGGGTGGGGGGCCTTTTGAAGGTAACTAGAGACAGCCCATCATATTATGCACACACTAGGCTAAATGTTATGACAATGATCATGACAGTTGCAAGTTGTATCAACTCAATACATGCAGTTACTTGTCTGTGATTGTTGGTTGTTGTAATTGCTCTTACTTAATTGATTGCAATCATTCATTGTATTACTGCTGTGCGAAGGACTATGCTCTTTATCTGCACGTGAGTCTTCTTGGTACACTCCTCAGTAAGCTTGCTTTCTATCCTTTTCCTTGATTCTATGATATCATTTCTGTTTTACAATCTGCAGGCTTTCTCTTCTCCTGCACAAAAGGCGAAAGCACCATAACACTCATGATTACCTTACCTGAACACGTCAGCCAGACAGGCACCCAAAATTGATGGACAATAAGAATGCAGATGCACCACCGAATGTGGTAATACAGTATAATTTTTCTTTTAATAATCATTGCTTGTTTGCTTCACTCCTACAGAGTTTGTATTCACTATTTTTCAAACGTAGGTGACCGCACATTTAGATATATAATACTATAATAACTCAGGTCTCTCTGTGGCTGACAGGCTGTTTGTAATGATTTAAAGAGGACTGTGTCATATTTGTTCCTTCGTTTCCTCCCACAAAGGATTGATGATGGTTGGCTGCTCATCGCCCAGATGAATATTGTCTTTGTGTAGTGTTTGTCTTTGTCACACCTTTCGCTAAATCTCCTACCCCATCCATTCATCAAACCCCTAACAATCTTCTCCCAGACTGTGTGATTTATTGAGATGTGACTTCATAATTTATAACATTAATTGATCACAAACTTGGTGGGGGCGGATATGGAGAAAGCGACATCAACTCAGGGCAGGATCTTCAGTTCTATTACCTAAACAATAGCCCACAATGGCCTTAATTTACCGACCCACCCATAAAAAGTGATCTATATTTTAGATTTAGAAGAACATAATTTGTCAGCATCATCATTCAGGCATTGTGCTGTGTAAACACTTAACCTTGTACATTCAAGACTTTTATTCCACTTCACGATTCTTGTATATCATAACTTTAGTTTTTATTAAAATACTAGCTCACCATTGCTCTGAATAATTTAGTATTGCTTGTTAAATTTTCACTGTCAGGTATACTTTGCTGTGTAGTAGTCTGGTCTCAATTGTTTGTAAAGCTATGATATATTAATATATAACCCACTAACTCAGTTTTTATTTCAATTTAGTTGCAAGTGATGAATAATCCTTCAGATTAATCCTACAGTTGGAGTTTACCTAGGTGGGTGTGGGACTTCAGTTCTGATTCCTTCACTGTTAGTGTGCTAGTCTGCTACTACCACCACCACCATGGCACATTAGGCAACCATGCAGGCCTAACATCATCTATTCAGGTAAGCAAACTATTGAGTGTTGTTGTACTTGTAGGCAAAGGCAGCCCGCCTTTAGTGGCCAATATAGTTGCGGATTGTGGAGATTAGGAGAGTAGTAGGTCAAGGGTACTGTATAACTAATTGTTATAAACCATCAGCTGATTTTAAAAGCATGGTCAGAGATCTGGTACAAATGATAGACTAACAAAGTTGATCACAAAATATATCCCTTGTTGGTACTATTCACTTACTTTAATTATCCAAGCTCACTAGGGTGTACTGGGTTGCCTATATTCAGATAAATATATTAAAGAAGGGTACTGTTTCCTTTTGGCTGCTCCTTCTTCCTTTTGTAAAAAGTACAGCAGCTTTTCGGATTCAGTATTAATGTGATTATTTATTTTAGTGTTATTAAAAATCACTAAACGCTGTTTTCTGTCACAAATGTTGGATGTTCCGGAGCACGAAACAATTGTCCACGCTTTCTTTGCTTTATGATTTATTTGGATAGCTCTCACAACTGAGGTCATCTTCTGCAACTACACTGGTCTTTTCAGTCCTCCCAAGTCTATGCAAAGAAAATGAAACAAGTGACTTTTCTAACAATTAAATATAAGGTGGTATCATCACAGGATCCTTCCCTTAGTAAAATATTTGAGGACATTCTTGGTGTGTGCCATAAAACTGACATTTATTTCAGATATTAAAAATATTCAAATAGATTTAGCTGGTCTTTCCGTGAAAGTTTCAGATAATGGAATAAAAATGTAAGATCCTAAATTTCGAATGTTCCAAATGGCTCCTACAGTTACTAAAGTTTGTCCTAAAATTAAATTGTATCCTGACCTGGAGAACCATAATAAGTAATACAATATTTTTATTGCACATTTTTAATTTGCAAGAGAAGTTAGAAATTGATTAACTTATTCGAGTCCCATCTCATAGTAAGGTAAATCAAACAAAAAAGCTATTTTCAAAAAAGTCCAACCTCACTATTAAGATATGATCAAGAAAGCAGACAGGAAGATTCCATCTTTAAAAGTAGAAGGACATAGGATCTAAATGTATCAAGATTTTTCAAAGAAACACACTATTCACAGAAACTTTCCACTTCTCTGAAGGAAACTTAAATATGGTTAATTTGATCCTTCCAGGGTTTGGAAGGATGGCGTTTAATAATCCTTCAGCGCCGGACGGGATAAAATTGGCTTTCTTGACCAACATCATCCTGTTTACATAGAAGACCAGGATTCTGAAGAGCTGAGAAATATTTAGAAACCGGTTTTACTTCACGGATTACTGTATTACACTTACTTAAGGGCAAGGAGCTGCTGTGTCATTATTCTATTTTAGTTTGTATCACTTAATTCCACTTCTCAGTTAATGCCTCTCTTACGTGTTAGTTTCATATACTGTTTGCCTCATATGTTGTATGCCTTCTTTGTTTTTTCTCTTGTGAGCTATCTAGCATTGCTGATTAGGATATTACTCCTTCCAATACAGTATGTCTTTGTGTAATCTACGTGTATTGAATATCAGGTTAAAATAGTTTTGTTAAATTTTAAGGGCTTAGATATCTAGTTAAAAGAAACAAATAAGTGACTCTTTTGACAAACACAAAGTTGATATATGCTTGATTCTGGAAACTCATATTGATGAGAACATCCTGTCCACTAAGGTTAAGTGATAGATTAGCAAGAGTCTTTCTCCTCCAGCTGCAGGTAGGGAGAATGGTAATGCGATTCCTTTATTGAAGAAAAATCAACTCAAAATCTTGAATAAACACTGTTATGCAAATAGTAGATTTGCTCATGTTACGATTATACTAGATGCATTTATTTTATACCTAGTTACATTATATTGTCCCACAGCAGAAGATCCAATATTGAAGGGACATCATGGAGATCATGAGGCTTGATAATGTTCCTCTCATAGTTGATGGGGGTGGCATTTAGTCGGATATGAAATACTCTTTTGGACAAACTTTCCACTGCTTAATTCAAACCTCCAAAATCCTTTCCTTCATGTTAATCCTTATAAACATAATTGTAAAACTAAATTCATTATGGGGACTTTATTATCCTACTCCCAAAGAATTTCAATTTTTTCTAATTCAGTTATTTCACATTCCATAATTGAATAATTTCTTATGCTCAATGAACGTATGTGATTTAATTTCCAATCCAAAGATTGAACAGATTGACATTTCTGAATGTGCCTCAATATCCCTATTGCTTTTATTCTGTTATTTCCTGATTTCTCAACCTAGGTGGATAATAAATGTTGAGACTAGTTTTAATGAGACTAATAAAGCTAAATTTGTGAACGCTACTTGAACAATATTTTTCTCTTAAATCACTTTTACTCATATGCCGGTTCTTTCTCAAAGTGATGAACATTGATTGATTAGCTACTCCTTCAAGCGTGGATGAAATAGATGCTTTGGTTTTATTTATTCAATCAGGAAACACAATGATCTTATGGTATTCAAGCTCAATTTTAGGATACCTTTTTTTCTCAACTAGCTCATTATCATTTATCACTGGTTAGAGAATTTGATCATAACATTTTAGCTGTGGAATATTTTTATGCTGCATTAATTGTAGTATTACTCAAAATAGAGAAGGATCAAACTATTGCACCTAAATATAAGCCAATTAATCTAAATAAACCTGGAATGTAAAGTCTACACAAAAATGTTGGCCGAAACATTATCTAAAATGTTATATTTAATTCAACCTAATCAGACTCATTTGCCCTATTCTGTCTTCTACATCTAATTCACACTCACCTTCAGACTTATTAGCTTTTGCCTTTTTCTGTTTAATATATTATATTCTTGTACTTTAGTTTACATTTTATTGTTTTGATCAAAATTATTTACATTCAGCCTTGTTCTGTTATGTTTAGAGAAATTTATAAAGCGCATGTACACCAACAGGTCTCTTGGTGCTTAAAGTAAGAGGTTTGTTAATAGAATAATTCCAATATTAACATTGTACCCCTGATTCGCTTAAGAATTTTAATATAATAATGTGCCAAAATAAAATCAAATATCTTGTAATACATTTTGCTAATATTGTTCATTTTATTATTAAATATAATAGCAAATATATTACCCATTAGATTAAAGAGAAAATCAAGAAATGGTTTTCACTTCATTTAGGTTTTCAGGGGACAACTAAAGCAGTAAATATGAGTATTGATCCACAGATAGTGTAGGTATTTTGATATTGGTTTTGTATTTTTCAATGCCATGCTAAAGAAATATTGGATACAATTATTTCTAATTGTATGTGGTTTAAAAAAGCAAGTAGAATACGTTATAAAAACCTATAAAACAACAAAGCTTATGCTGGTTTGGTATTGCCAAATGTTTTATGAATATCATAATGCCTTTATTATTAGCCATACTTTCAAGTAGTTCCAATCAAAGCAGAACTGAAGAAAATGTAACTAATGTTTTCTCATTGGCTATGATTTTCATCATCTTTAATAACAAAAGAAGGATTTAAACATTTCTGTTATTAAAGCTACTAAAAGATGTTCTTCTATTTAGGTTACTTCATCTGGGTAACATATATTCCAAAAAACCTTCATTATGGTTTATCAAAATATTAAATTAAAATTAAAAATTATTAACTGGTGGAAGACTTGAATTGACAAATGAATTTAAAATATAGCTGATATTTGTCAACAAGATATATTTTTATCATTTATAGAACTAAAAAAGAAGTTTGGATTGCCTTTTTTTGAAGATGGTAAATATGAAACTCTCTTTAATGCAATACTTAACGCATTTCCTAATGCTACACACGTTGTCGAAATTTGAGAAGTACGGCTATAATTAAAGTTTATTTAATAGAGAACGTCACATTGCATTTAAAGTACATTTATAGACTATCAAACAATTTTTGGAATGCTGAATTTCCTCTTCCATTTCATTTAAAGTCTGGCAGGAAATGTGGTTAATTAATGTTTCTGGTTGGCTACCTGGGTATCTCTATCAATCAAAATGTTGGTATTATTCAACTTCCTTTGGTCCCCCACCAACATTTATGAAGCTAAATCATCGGATGACTGTACTCTTTCCATTGCCATATTGTTACAGCCTCTTTAAGACACCTCTCATTTGGCTCTCTAATACACTGCAATTTTGGTTGGAAGCATGGGATGCAATTCTTAATAATCATATTTCTGATATTTTATGGTTTACTAATATTTGTAAATCATTCACCCTATCTCTTTTACCAATTGTGCACCAGAGTCTATTTGACATTCTGATTTTATTAACTAACAAATCTATTACATTTAAAGATATGCTAAATTATTATCCGTACATACATGGTGCTCTGGGATCACTTGTACTAGACTAGAAGATAACGTTAAATTTGTCAGGCACCCCGGGATATCACCAGCCATAAAATTGTTTTTAAAACAATGTGTGCAATATGATGATCAGCATTAGCTTAATAAAAAGACGTTCTTTTTTTAAGTTTGTTCATTAATATGAGCATTTTCCTATCAAAACTATTAATATATTTTATTCTCTAAAACATTGTATATACTTTTATCGATATTTCGCTAAGTTATTGTATGTAATATTTTTTGCATGTATTATTTTTAGGGAAAAAGTATGAATAATATATTTCAGCTTTACTTAAGACAAGATTTAAATAAACATACTTAATTCAGATGTCTGCAGTTTCTTAAGCTTCACTTCAACTAATGTTATTTATTGACAATTTAGACACAAGAGAAAATGTTTTAACTTAAGGGCACGTTTTTCACAAACATACATACTTTAGAGAATCTTAATCCTTTCACCAAAGACAGGAAATCGGGTAATGAAGGGAGAGGTTCTCAACATTTGTGAAAGACAAAATAATATGCATCCATTACCACACATTCTCATAAAGTGGTCCAGATCTACTGGCTTTGAAAGTATTTTTTATACAATTTTCTCTGAAGTTTAAGTCAGTGAAATCTATTGACAACAAAGTCCAGTAGTGAATGGCATTTCAAAGTGCATCAAAGCTCTGTGGTTGATAATAAATTGAAGGGTACCTCTCAGATTGTTAACAGAGATTTTATACCAAAAGTACAAATTGCAATCATGCTTACCAATAGTCTTAATGCAGCGACTGTCCTACAAAGTCACGGTGTTGCCAACTGTTACCGTGCCATTGTTTGTATTTCTGGCACTAATTGATTTTCATATTAAGTTATGTGTGTGTGTGTATTTCTTCTCTTCTGCCAAAATATCATGTTTACTGCCATCTTTCATCTCATGTGAAATAATGTTGATATTCCTATGATGACTCTGCAGCTAGAAATAAAGACTATACAGTCATAGGGAAGAGTATGTATTTGGAAAATGGTCATATCTTGGGCTGGGTAGTATTTACACATTCTGTCAATTAGAAATTCTGAAGCAATTGAGTAGTGCAAGAAACATTTTCTACACAGCTGACATATGGCTTCAAAGAGCATACTTCCTAACCAAAGCTGCAATAGCAAAATATTCAGAGTGACCTTCTTCAGGGTGAAGCCAGCATTACACTACTAGTCCTACAAGGATTCTTGGAAAGGTATCTGTCGATCCAAGGAGGTACTCAAACTTTAAAAGCCTTTGGATTATGGATCATACTGCCACACCCTGGAACACATGTGGGGTGTCTGGGGTCTGTACTTGGCCTAGTGGCATCTTCATTCTGCTAACGCAGCCAACTCCACCAAAAAGCATGAAGGAAATCTTACATAAATGGTAAATAAAATGAGTTTATTTCAAATTCATGCCAAGATCAGGAACTTGGCTCCAGATTTTACAACATAGTGTTTGGGGATTTTATTTCAGCTGGCCAAACGAAGACGGTGCCTTCCCTTAAACTGCTCTCAGCAGATGTTTTTCTAAATCAATCAACCCTAAAATACCTCCCGCCGAACAAATAAATAGAATTACTCCCAATCAGATCATAATGACTATAGAAACAGCTTTGTAATCCTTGGTTACAACACTCAAGCCCATCATTTACAAATTGAAGGGCATCTTTTTCTTACTGTGCTGGAGCTGCTAATTCTCCTATCCCTCACTGCCTTGCTTAGGAGGGCCTTCCAAATCCATGTATTACCACCATCTTGATGGGGGTCATTTTATTGAGAGTACTTCAGCAGATTCAGAGTGACCAATTTCAGAAAATCTGTAACATCATTCAGATACAATGTAATGGCAGCTGTTCACCATCATTGGTATTTTTGAAACACACAAAGCAGGGCTAATTTCCAAAGTACATAATGGTGATGTCTTGATGTGCACAAGCTTTCCTCCCTGTGCATGGGGGACATTGCTAATTTTTCTGGATGTGCACTTGAAGCTCCACTATACAAGAACGAGATCTTTCTGACACGATAACCTGTCAGCTCTGTTGCAGACTGTCTCACATATTTCATCTAGCCCAGGATGCCTCAAAATCACCGAAAATAGTCTGTTGCCCGACTTTTAGAGAATACACCAATTTTCCCACCCTTTAAAGGGCATATTTGCTTATTTCTTTGCTATCCACAATTGCTGAAAAATATAGAACGTCATGCTGCCTGGTTAACACTGACATATAAGCAACCTTTAAACTGATGCCACACTAGGAGGAAGATTGTGATTTCAGATTTGTTTTTCCCACTACCTGGGCATACATATAGTCCACATAGATAACAGTTGATACAACCTCAATAAAATATGTAATTTAAAATAATGTAATAATTTGTAGAATTCCCTATCAGTTTTTTGGCAACGCAGCATGTTAGAGCGGAAGCTTATTCAGGTGGTTTATTTTACTACTGGAACCATAAAGTAACCGTTTTATTATTCAGTTCTCAACTACACCCTCAGAGGTGATGGTTTTTAGATGGCTTATCTTCATCGTAGTGAGAAATCACGATGTACAGCTTTTGGCCAACCACTGAGAACCAATAATTGGCAGCCAACTCACAAACTAGAGATGTGGTTTAAATATATTACTCTCAGAACCATGCTATAAAAATAGAGGATTGCAACTGGAAGAACAAACCTTCTAAAGAAGTTCAGCCTGAAAAGAAACACACAAACCAATAGCTCTGTTGTGGCTACATGAAACCCGAGCAAAAGAACCTGATGGTCAAAAAATTATCTAGGACTTTATTTATCGTTCATTTTAGGAATCGGATGATAAGCACAGTTTCTGCAGACAGAACATTCAGAAAATAAAAGACTCGGGTAAATTTAGATATTTGGTTATTGTATTCAAAATCCAAAATCAATAGATATAAGTAACATTTTAAGAAGCTCTGTCATAAACCTAACTGTTTGAAATATAAAACTACACATCTAGTCAAAGTAAATCTATTTTTAAAAAAGAATCCACAAAGAGGATGGTTTAGAATGAATAATTCTAACCACAAAAAAAGGCATAATGATGGTTCACAAGGATTCTTTTTAGCAGGACTATAGGCTCATGTTAGAGTCAACTAGGGAAAAGTCAATGGGCATGGGTAAAGGGCAATAGAGCATAAATCAGGAAAATTCAAGTCTGGTCTCTTACCAGACAGCTCCATATTATCCAGCAGGTAGGTTCATGAGCATGGGTAAAAAAACAAGGGGCATGAAAGTGAAAGTCCAGCAGGCAGTCGACAATCGAGAAGAGGTGGAATGAAGAAGTTTTCCCTCCGCCTAGGAAAGTCACTTTTTATACTCCATATTGTTCATTGTGACATCAGTAGTAACCATAAAGAGGTCTGATCATCAAGTGACCATTCTTTTGTTTCCCAGGAACAAATTGATACTCAACCATACTTTTCTATGCTCATCATGAGACTGTCACTTCCGTCCTCACAGGTTAGTTGACAAAGAGCTTATTTACTTTGTTGCTTTCCACAGATATAGTCCAAAGGTCAGGTTCCCACCATTTATGCAGTAAAAAGTACTGAAAATGTTTCTTGTCACTTAAAGAATGTCCACTGAATAGAGAAAATGAAGCAACATTTGAGGAAATGTATCAGAAGTCCATCACACCAGGCTATAAAATAATCTAGCCTAAAGCGAAAAGACAACTTAATGTATTTTAAAATTAGCATTTCTTATTTAGTAAAAGAGATTCATCATTAAGTTCAAGCATAACGAAATAAATCAAACATATCATATATGCGCATTTTGTAGTGTTGCCAGTAATTGAGAGAAATGTTCAAATCCAACTATGGCCTATTAACAAAAAAATCAAAAGTAGCAAAATGTAAACAATTTCCATAAATTATTAAAATAAAATAGTTTCTTTGGTTATAAGACTTTCATAATGTGAGGCACTTATACTGAAAATTGCAGCCATATAGCACAATGCATGCATTAATTGGACCATTGTTGAGTTTGATATGACACTCTACAATGAAGTTAGCAGAAATGCTGAGTTTCATTATTAATTGTTCATGACGATTTTGATAAGATTATAAGATAATCACTTAATAAACATTTTATATTCACTTTTTGATTATTACCTACTGTTTCTACCTAGTCAAGCACCTTTTACCGGTGCTGGTAAATAAACTTTTCTCAGTTTCAGTGTCATTTTTCTATATGTGCAAGGCTCATGCTTGTATTTTCATTGTCAAGATTGGTTTCTGTGTCGTGTAAAACATGATCAGCTTTTACGCTGTATCAAGGTCCCTCTGATGGCGAAATAAACCGTCACAAAGTTCTACATCAAAACATCACCAATTTGTTTTGTTGTCTTAAGCCTTTTTCTTCAAGACTCTTCCAGAAATTGAATTTAGTCAAAATATTTACATTGTTTATCTACTAGTTAAAGATCGGATATTGTTCTTTTTACTCCTTGTATATTCTTTTTATATTTACAGAATATGATCGATAATATCATCAGCGCTATGCACGATAAGATCGCCATTGATGGTCTCAAGATTGAAATCACTAGTCTATTACCTACGTTACCAAACCAGTTGCTAACAGTTGGCAATCCCGTACCTATTATTTCCCTGCACCAACAGATTTTAATCCTTTCCGGTCTTCTTTGCTTCAGTCTGTAAACATTGCAGGACCTTTAACAACCGACAGACTCCTCCATCCTTTGCGAGAAGATGTCAAGGGCAAATAGATTTTGCATCACCATCATTTTTATTGAAATCATTTCAAGTTCTACAACAGAAAATACCCCAGCCGTACTGGTGGCTAATTTGTGAACTATAGTAAAATGTTTTCTAATTTTATGTGGGTTTAATGCTACTCCTATTGATGGCATTAAATCTCCAAAAATAGCACCTATTTCATTTTCACTCACACCTCTCTTCCTTCTTCTGTTCTGCTATTTTAATTCTCCTTCAATTTGTTTCACATGATACATTTTAGGAAAGACAATTCCCACTTTACAACTTCCATAAAATCCTTCCAGCAATTTATAAAAGGTATTCTTTCCGCAAATATAGTGCACTCCAGGAAAGATAGAATTAACTCCGTCTTCCCCAGTTTTCATAAACATCAAAGGTATGTTCACATTCACTAAAACCTTCAAATAGTATGTAAATATTTGATTTTTTTGTCAATCCAAAGTCTTCCTTTATGTTGCCAGTTTAAAGGTAATATAACCATTCCTTCTAGTATTTTATGTTCTACTTCTGGTAAATTCCAAAGAGTTAGTTTAGGAGATATAGTAGTTTTAACTGTCACATTCCCTCCTCTACTTTCTTCTAAATCTATACATTTCTTTTCATCGCTCTCTAATTTACATGTTTGTTATTTCTATGTGCATACGCCATCTCCAAAGATTGAAATGGTCTAAATTGATAGTCCATAGTTTCAGTGAGTGAAGCTTCAAGATGTGGATTTAAGTTTTTTAGTATTGGAAGTTCAGAAAAGATCAGATCTTGATTTAAATAATATTGTAAGCAATAAGTTCCATAAAGCAAGTCAGTCAATACTCTGCAAAAAATTCCATATGTTAATGGTAAACTATGAAAGGTATCACCTTTGGTAACTGATGCAGGCAATTGCATACATATGCAGCAATCACTAGCCTCCATTGTGCCAGTTTATTCTTTTAGTAACCTGGTATAGAAATTTAGTGAATGATCCGTTTTTGAGAAATAAAGATGTAAAGTGTTATCATGCAAAGCATTAAAATCAGTGCTATTAATCATGGCAGTTTTGAAAGACGTAAACTCAGGCTCTTCAATAGGTACATAATGTGGCAAATATAAAATAATAAGCAATTCAGCTAATATTAGGACAATAACAGAAAAGATTCCCGTAAATACACGTTTGCATCTAAGAGAGATTTCAGTGTTAGGCCTAATGACTTCTCATGATTCAGACCGTTTAACTAAAAGTATTTCAAAATAGCAGCAAATGGTTTGAGCAATTCAGCAGAATTCAGCACAAAAATCCCTAGGCACAGTTTAATGGTTTTGTTCAAAAGGAGAAATATGCAGATCAGCTTCGTTGATTAGCATATTTAGCATACATTGTGTCAGTCCTTCAAGTGGTACACCAAGATTTAAATTCAAATCCACAACAAAGTTTGTTTCAAGGAGGTTCAGGTGGACTCGTGTTGTTAAGGAATAAGGCAGCAAAATCCAGCTCTCATTCATTTGCAGCCAGTACTTGTGACTGGGTACTCTCACTCTTTTCGATCTCCTGACACCTGTTTGCTCTACATAACTTTCACCAGATCACTATGCGTTCACAATGCCCAAAACTTACACAAGCAGATATAATCACTTTCAAACATCCAGGCAATGCTGCAGCTACAGGATACTTTACGCCTACTTTCAGAAGAGTAATGGTATCAGTCTTGCAAGCTTCCTTAGTTTTTGACGCCACCAGCAGGTTGTCAATATACTGTACCAGCACTGAGTGATTTGGCATTACCAGAGACTTTTCTTAAGAATCTGATTGAAGCTAAAGGGGCTTTTCATATACCCTTGTGGGACTCTGCATCATGCTAAGACATATTGCCAAAACGGAAAGCAAAGAGGAACAGACTATCCTCAAGCAAAGGGATAGAAAAGAAAGCTTGACATAAATCAATAACTGAAAACCATTTGACCTCACATGCAATGTGACATACAGAATCTATGATAAAATTACTGGCTCTTGCCTTTCCGGGGGCCAGCCCTGGGTGCTATCTCAGGAAACTAGGGTAGCTAACTCCACTATTCTCACCAACTTTCCGGCTGTTTCCCTGGATGAGATAAAGGACCTTATTGGCCAAATTAAGAGTGGGTCACCGTTAGACCTTATCCCGGCTAGAACCCTGACATTGCTTGGAAAGGCACTCAGTCCTACGATCCAGTCTCTTCTCAACATCTCTCTGTCCGAGTGCCGGGTCCCACAAGAGTGGAAGACGGCAATGGTGAGACCCATCCGGAAGAACTCTTCCATTCCATGGTCACAGTTGTCCAACCTCAGGCCCATATCGCTCCTCCCATATCTGAGCAAATTAACAGAAAAACAAGTTAATATCCATCTGTCAAGATTTATCGAACGAACAGGAAGCCTGGACCATTCTCAGTCCGGCTTCAGGCCACGCCATTGAACCGGATCAGCTCTCTTGTCAGTGGTATATGACATTCGTATGTCACAGGACAAAAGGGCACTCAGTGATTCTGGTGCTATTGGATCTATCGGCAGCGTTCGATACTATATCTCATGACATCTTGCTCAGGCGGCTTACAGAGGTTGGGCTTGGGGGTTTGGCACTGGAATGGCTGAGGAGCTTCCTAACTGGCTGCACACAGTGTGTCACTATGGGCACATTTCAATCTACCCCCACAAAAATCACAAAGGGAATGCCACAGGGGTCTTGTTTAAGCTCTACTCTTTTCAACATCTATGTGGGAGCCCTGGCCAGTATCATGAGATCGTATGGATTTACCCCAGTGTCATACGCGGATGACACTCAGCACCTCTTCCCATTTATGTCATCAAGCGCCATAGTCCAACAGTCCTTTTCAGAAGGCGGTCTCTCAGTGGATGGCCCAGAACTTCCTACAGTGTAATGTAGGCAAAACGGAGGTCATGCTCTTCGGGGAAGCCACAATGCTGTGGGCCCCAGATTGGTGGCCCCCAGAGTTAGGCCCCGTCCCTAGCCCTAAACAGGTGGTAAAGAACTTGGGTGTGCGGCTGGACCGTGACCTATCTTTAAAAGACCACATAAATCAGACAGTTGGGTCCAGCTTTCATGTAATTGGGCTTCTACGTAAAGTGTTCCCTCTTCTTCCAGATACAACTAGGAAAACGCTGGTCCAGGCTTTGGTGCTGAGTCGTTTGGACTATTGCAATGGGCTGCTGATATCAGCAAATGATGGTGCACTGAGCAGGCTCTAGGTGGTGCAAAATACTGCTGCTAGGTTGGTCCTGAATGCCCCACCCAGATCTCCATCCCGCCCTCTGCTGGACAAACTACACTGGTTACCGATTCGCCAACGTATTAAGTTCAAGACCTGCTGTACAGTTCATAAGGGTATCCATGTCCTGGGTCCCTTATATTTAGCGAAGAAGTTTATCCTTTATTAACCAGCACGCATCCTACGCTCTAGTAATCAATCTCTGCTCCAAGTCCCTATTGTCAAAAAGGCTAGACAGGGCGGTAAAGCGCTATCCTACCTTGGACCTTGCCTCTGGAATAAACTTCCTGACTCTCTTAGGCTATGTATGGACCATATGATGTTCAGGAAACGGTTAAAAACCTTTCTGTTCCAGACTCGGTAACTACATTGATCCCAGCTCTTCCATCCGGTATACTCACTTGCGTTGGGCGCAGAGATACTCCTTCGGGAGTCGATTCTAGCGCGGTACAAACCCACAAATAAAATAAATCAGAAATAAGATCACAGCTGGATTCAGTACCACAAGACAACATTTGCATTCACCTTCTTCTAATTCTGCACAATACACTACTTGCCATTCATGCACAGAAAGTCACATCCAAGTTGATTTACTGGACTTGAATCACACAACACAAATCGATGTTGATCCTTAAAGGACCCTATTTTAATAGGAACTGTATTATAAATAAGATAGTCCTTAGAGACCGGATGATGAGTAGATATATTCATTAGATTTATTGATAAGATAATAACATCAATATCCATAGGAAGATGGTAAGTCCATATGACGCCCCACCAGGAGCAGCCTCTGTCCTGCTCAGCCTGCCACCAACTGACACTCCACAGCTCCCCAAGCACCAAACATTCCACGACCTCATCATACTACCAACATTCTAGACATCTTCAGGCACATCCATACTCACACTGGCTGAGCAGTAGATAAGGGAACCATAGAGAAGGGAAATGCAGTAGTAGATTATAACAAACTGCTTCAGAAATTGGTGTGGCAACTTTTTATTTGAAACTACTCCAACTTGTATACTTTCTCCGGAGAGGGGTAGGTTAGGTACCTCTGCTGTTTATACCGTAGAGCAGGTAGCTCCAGTGTCGACAAGGAATGAGCCATGATTCCTATTTACTTCTCCCTCTTCATATGACCAATTCTGGTCTACCTCTAAGGCTGCACCAAGCATGCATTCCTCCTCCTCCCTCAATCACCATAGGTTTGATGGATCCTGGTCAAAATTGTCTGTCTGAATCAAATACTGCTGTGATGCATTTTGGTTTAAGAAAGTTTCTATTCATCTGTTGACTCCGACTCATATTGTACTTTGGCACCTGAACATTCTGTTGAGACATTGGCGCTTGAGGTATCTACCTTGATTAGGATGTATTAGGATTCTGAACTCTCCATCTTTGCGTCTGTTGAGTCTAGACCATGCTATTCCCCTGAGACTGTTAATACCCTCCATTCTGTATCTGATTACCAGAATGATTTAAGTTATACCTACACCTGCGTTTCCAATGCCCATATTTTCTGCACATATGACATGGATTTGTTTTCTATAAACCTGACACATCAACAAACTCTTTAGAGTCTACTGGAATACCACAACATCTACCTTGTTACTAACATTTCTGCTGCTGGAAACCATTAGCATCCTTCATTACAGGAACCAAATTAAATTTTCCTTGTGCTGGAACTGTGTTGTCAAAACCCAAAGGATTCAGACCTCTTTGTACTGCTTTCATTTGGGCTATCCTTAGTTTCTCCTTTAATTTATTGTGCTTCATCTCTAATTTATCTATAGTACTTGGTGTAATGTAAAATCTCATCAATCTGTCTGTTCTGCCAACACAGTAAATGTTGTTGAATCATGGAAGAAATCTCAGGTCTCAAACCATTCACAAATCTGTAAACAAAATGTTACATATCTTTATCTGCCATATTTTCAATTCCACTGTACTGTCTAAAATCCTGTATCCATCTCTCAAAAAAAGATTTGAACTCAGTCTTTAAGCTCTTGGGTCTAGCAATTCTTAGCCAATCAATTTCTTTAGGAGAAATCTCGGTTTTCAGGAAAGTAATCACTTGTTGATATTTCTTCAATACCAATGGAGACGGGGCACCCATTCTAGGATCCCTCTCTGGTTCCGTTTCAGGAAATCTACAGAAATTTTACACTCGATCCACAAATCTCCAGGAACCACAATAGCAGCTCTAGTCCATGGCACATGCATGTGCCATCCACCAGGTACTTACCTCATAGAAAGCATCTGTACTTTTCCTTCATTGATTACAACTGAAGGTGTTTGCATCCTAACTCTGATTCCTTCTTTTTTGACCATGTACCTTCCCATTTCTCGATCAGTTTCATTAGTCCTTTAATCTGTAATTTAATTCCAGCTGGCCTTGTATTTGCAAAATCTTTGCCACCAAAGTCTAATCTGTATGACTTTTCCAAACCATTGCTCTCCAAACATCAATTTAACTTTTCTGAGCCAATTCAACCAGCTACTCATGTCGGTCTAGCTCGTATGGTAATAGCTTTACAGAGAAACAATAGGTTCTCCTCCTGCTAAGTATCTTATCAAGATGGATTAAGAGGTCCCAAAATCATTTATTCTAACTCTACTATTAGCTTGGCCACTTCTAATGTTTTCCCTTGTCTGGGACTGGAACAGTTTCAGAACTTTGATTAATAATTGGGGGATGAAACCCTCTGAGCCCATCATCTAATTGTTGAGGAGTAAATTCCGAAGTTTTCCTTCAAATATTATAATGTTCCAGAATGTTCCAAGTTGCATATTTAATGCAGATGTATCAGGAGCCAAAAGTCCCTTTGGCGCAGTCATTTCAGAAGTCAGCAGCATGGTATCTTATTTCATGAGGCTCACTTGTTCTTGGGCCATAAAAAGGTGATAACCTCTGAACCATTCTGCTTCTAGGATCAAAATGTGTCTGATCTAAAATAGAATCTGTACTCTTAGTACCTATAGTATTGCTTTGAGTCAGAACCATGGGCGTCTGATGCAAATATCTTGTTGTCAAATCTAATGGATTACCATGTGAAAAATATACTACTGCCGATATAGTCAAAGTATGGACAGTATAAACCTGTGACCCAGATTTATAAAGATGTACAACAGGATCTAAAGTAACAGGAATAGTTAAAGCATCTGGAGTATTCAATTCAAATAGGTTCAATGGAACTGGTATTCCCGTTCTTCCCCTTACTGGAGAAACCAGTGCAGCTTCTTTTGGTGCTTCAGGCAAAAACAGGGGCACTTGGAATCTCAGCTATATTTCTGTTCTCACTGAGTTTCATTGTTTGTTGGTGGATTCATCATATTTCATTAAAAATATCATCATCCACCTCACTACTTTCTCCTACTGCATCACTCTTTTCTGTCTCCATATATTTTATTTCCTCTGTGTGTCAAATCACCAGTGTATTGTGCTCAATGGTGTAGTACATGCTTTTCTGTAGTGAGTCTCAGAGATTCTTAATTGGAAACTCCTCCTCATCATCTTTAAATCATCTACATTGCCACCTATTGGTGTAGAGAGAACCTTTCTATCCTAGCATTCACCCTTCATAAACTGAAAATCACTCATGGAGCTTACCAACTGTCAAAACAGACTGTCTCAAAACTGCAATGCGAGTGAGATGGAAAAATTCTCCCTTCTCCAAAAATTACCAGATAATTAAGAGTAAATTTACAGTAATTCTACTAGAACAAATTATGCCAGATATGCCCACCCCTTCCGAAGACATGCTTTCAAGAGCTACTTAACTGGATGGGACAATGAGTGCTGCAGGCCCACTAGTAGCATTTCATTTACAGTCCCTGGGTATCTGTAATACCACCTTACTCAGTGGCAGCTCCTCCAAAATGGCGGAGCGGCATCCCCCATGACAGGGGCCTAAAAATTTGAAACATTAAAAGGAGTTTATTATCATTTTATTTTTCCTTTCCTGCTGCGTCTTGTGGGTGGGTCATCACGGGGGTCAGTCACAGGAGGAGGGGCGGCACTGCACTGAGTACGCATGATGGTTTGGCCAGCTGTCTAAGGACGGCCAAACTGTCATGCGCACTGACATCTCCTCAAACTGAGCTGCATTGCCAGGTGAGGAAAATAGCAGGTGTGTATTTCCAGTCCCCTTTGGAGTGGAAAACAAGCCTGTTCAGGCCATAAATCAGAGAAGCGCTGGGATTGACCACAGGGTTGTCTGGGCAGCAATCACCGAGAAGAACATAAGTTTGTTTTTTCTTTATTTTTGCATCTGTCCATTCCCCCCACCTCACACCACTCTGACATGAGAGCAGCCGCTACTGACTTTACTAGGTGCTTATAAGTAAATTAAATGTGCCAATTGTGTGTAAGCATATTTTACCATTTTAAAAGCAGAGTACAACCACTTTACCACTGCTAGCAGTGGTGAAGTGCGCAGATTCCTAAAGGCCAACATAAATGGGTTTAGAAAGCCGGAGGGGCAAAGGCAAAAATATTAGGAGTGACCCAGCAGAAAGAGCTGTGTCCACCAGCACCCCTCAAAGACATCTTACACTCTGCAGCATGGCTCATTCAGAGACTGAGAAAATATAATATCACCCCAACCTGATGGAACTCTACGGGGTCCCTTTGCAGGCCAGCACAGTCTTTAAAACCAACTGCATCATACCATCAGCCAGGCCACCGTCAGACTGTAGACTAAAAAGCTTTAAAAAAAAATTAAAAAGGACTGCAGGCATTTTACATCAATGTACCCAGGATCCAGCATGACATCCTCCTATCCATTATGACCACTGCAACGCTGCATCAGTTTAGGAAAGAGTTAAAGGTACACCTCTTTAGAGAACACTACATCACAAACCAATAATCATCCACAAATCACCTACCTCTCCTATCACGTACTGGTTAACCGTGTGCAGCTTTCCATGCCTTTTAATATTACATACATACATTCTCATCCTTCTGAACCTGGGCAGCCATCTCTCTTTTTGTTTTGGGATTAAAATTAAAAATTCGTCTTTTTTAGTAGAGGTCTATTTTAGTACTGTTCTAAATGCTCACATGCCCTTTTATGGTATGCTTTTGTGCTACTTTACAGCCATGATAATCAGTGCAATGTCATTCTGGGTTTTGCAGGGGTACACAAATATTTGAAAGTTTATAAAGGATAGATATGAAGAGCAAATAGTGCCAAAAAGTGTGAGTAGTGGAAGTAAGACTGGATGAAAAAGTGGGCAACAAATAAGTAAAAGATGTGAATGCTGCAGAGTGGCAGCCAAAAATGTAAGAAAAGCCAAGGTCATCTGTCTGAGAGAAAAGGTATTAAAGTCAGTGACCATTTAATTCATTTAATATGAAAGTATGGAGAAAGGATAATACAATATTAAAGGAAAAGCAGGAACAAAAATGTATAGGGATAAATATTTATGCAGAGTAGCCAATATACTGAAAAAGAAATTATGCAGTAAACCAGGGAAAACATATTCATGGTTTGGACGATTCATACAGTGGATTTGCCATTCTTAATCCCTTAACTTCTAGTGTCCCCACCCCCCTCCATTCACCTCCCTCGTGCTGATTCCTTGTTTGGTTATTTGGGGTAGCTCCAGCTTAGGGCTCCATAACTTTTTTCCACATAAGGCATCCATGCCAAATGTGTGTCCCTCTTTCCAAACATCCTAGGAATGCTAAATGTACCTAGGGTTTGTGCTTTCTCCTGGAGGGGATCGAGAAAATAAGCAAACTACAGCTAAATTTAGAGTTTTGGGGGAAAAATAGTGCTCAGCGTAAAAGCAAACGTTTTTTTTTTCCCCTCAAATTAGCATCAATGAATAGTTTGTCGGGTTAAAGTCACCATCTCCTCAGTTTTCAGGAACATAAAGAGCTTAATTAAAATAATAATAATAATGTTTTACCAGTTTTGGCATTTTTCAAAGAGGTAGCCCCTTTTTCCTATTATTTTGGCTCTCAACCTACTTTAAATTTCTGGTGAAAACCAATAGGGCACTCATGGGTAATCCTGGAATGCTGGGGTCATATGTGTAGATTCCTCAGGGTTTTCCTAAAGTAATGAACTTTTGAAATACAGAAATATTGAAAATGAGTAAACGTTTGTATCTGTAACGTTATGTCATGATGGCAGATTTTCAAAAGCAATATACCATTATGTCCGCTAGACCCTTCTGGTTGTGGGGATATATAAGGTTTGTTGGTTCTTTTAGAACCCTGGTACAAAGAGCCAAGAACTGAGCTGCACCGTACAATGGTTTTTCATTGTGAACCAAGTGTTGACCAACTCCAGTGGTGGAATATGTAAAGTAAAAAATGGGTATCAAGGAAACCTACATATTTCTGAATTGGGCACAAGATAATGAGTTTAGGAGCAGTAATTATTTGTACATCTCTAAATTTGTGTGCGCAGGTACTGCCAGTTGATTCAGAGAGTATTTTTCAAAATGTCTTCTTCCTTACACACTGGCTTCCATTTTTAAGGCATTAATGCAGAGAAATTTAAATTGGTAATAACAAATGTTCCACGAATCTATGCTTCCACAAGTCTCCGGTTAAATTGGTACCTCTCTAATGTGGGCAGGCCTACTGCTGGCAACAGGAAACGGCCTAAAACGCAATGTGCTCACATCACATTTTTCCACTCAAAACTGACCCTTTTTTTGCAAAGTGGGTAACTGTGGATTTTGAGCCCTAGCACAGCTAAAATATAGGGCAATCTAGCAAACCGAAACATTTATGAAAATGAGACACCTTTGGGAATACAGGGTGGGGTAACTTGCGTGGCTCACCAGTTTTTCCTTTTTTTACTCAGAATACCTTGGAAACCCAAAACTTTGATGAAAGAAAAAAAAACACAACAACATTTTCCTCACATTTCTGAAATGAAATGTTCTGGAATCTGCAAGGAGCCACAAACTACCCAAAACTCAACATGGACACATCACATTTCTCTAAGGAAAACTGACCCTTTTTTTGCAAAGTGGGTAGCTCTGGATTTTGGGGCCAGACTAGGCCGTCACCTAGAGAAACCTAGCAAACCTGTACATTTATTGAATACTATACAACTGGGGAAATCCAGAGAGGGGTGACTTGCGTGGGTGTCACTAGTTTTTTTAACCTAGAATCCCTTGCAAGCCTCAAACTTTGACTAACAAAAACAGATATTCCTCACATTTCTGTGATGGAAAGTTCTGGAATCTGTGGGCAGCCACAAACTTCCGTCCACCTGGAATTCCCACACGTTCCCCAATAAGAACAGTACCCCACTTGTTTTGGTGGGACAAAACACCACAACACAAAAGTCCATAAATGCTACATTGATAGATAAGCAATAGGATTAGCTGCTGTATTTGGGGCTGAGTTGTGGTGTCACCCACGAAACCTATGAACCACAGACATTTTTTAAAACAAGACAACCAGGGGATTCCAGGGTGGTGTGCCTTGCATAGATCCACAAGATTTTCCTACCCATATTGCCATGAAACCTCAAACATTTCCTGAAATCATTAATTTCCCTTACAATTCCATGATGGAAACTTCTGGAATCTGCAAGAATCCCCAAGATTCCTATCACTCAGCCTTACCCTACCTTTGTCAATAAAAACGCTGCCCCATTTGTGTGGCTGGGCTTACTGCATAAGACAGGAATGGATGAAACCAAGGTCAATAGGAGTCCCCTTGCGAGTGCTCCCACTGACCTTGGGTTGATTCGTTTGTGTTGTGGGCACTAGGTCCAGGCACACAAGTAGAGAAAATTGTGGCCCCAGAGAAGGTAGGTATCCATGCACAGCCATTTAAAAGTCCTCACACCGGTGCAACATCTAAACAGAGTTCTTAGTTAATCAAGATGAAGCAGGAATACATTTGGGAAAAATGATCAATTGAGAGAAAAGAAGTAACATTATATTGGTACGTAATGGACTATGATATGGAAGTAGTATACACCAATCACCATATGCAGAGTACTCACCAATTACCGCCAGTGTCAGAAATGGGGGTCTCTTATTGGCAATGGCTTGCACCCTGTCCAAGTAGGGACCCTTATTCTAGTCAGGGTAAGGGAGTTACACACCCAAGATAAACCCTGCTCACCCCCTTGGTAGCTTGGCACGAGCAGTCAGGCTTATCTCAGAGGCAATGCGTTAAGTAATTGTACATACACACATTAACACAGTGACAACAATACAAAATGACACCCTACCAGTTTAAAATACTAACCAATATGTATCTGAATAAAACAAGACCAAAACAACAAAAATCCAACATACATGTGTAATTATATCACTTTAAAAAGGTTCCAAATACTTAAGTTCATAGAAAACTATGGATGGTTCACTTTCATCACAAAGTACCTGGGATGCATCTAAATCAAAGAAGGAAAACAGGTGCAGGAAAGATGAGGTGCTGGAAAAGCACAACGATGCATTGCTTCCTTACTCCCAGGGGCGGTGATGTGTCAGTTCCTTACTGTCAGGAGAGGTAACACATTTACTGCAGCACAGGGAAGGAGATGCATCCATTCCTTACTGTCAGGGGAGGTAATGCATCAGTTTCTTACTGTGAGTGGAGGTGATGTGTGGATCTCTGGACATGCAGCCTTGGTTCCTTACTGCTGAGCAATGTCAAAGAACTTGGCGAACAGGTGCGATGCATCGACGGCGTAACAGGCCCTGCATCGATTTACCAGCCATGAAGCTGGTGATGCATCAATTTCTTCAGCCACAGCAGGGCCTGCATCAAAGTCAGAGTGAGTGCCTCGGGGGGGGGGGCGTGGCTTGGATGGCGAGGAGTAAGCACTCGTAGGTCCAGAGCTCCCGACCCCCAAGTCGAACAAGCGGCGAGCATAACGGCGGGAGAACCCGGTGTGAGGCAAACTGCGCAAAAGCAGGCGTATGAAGGCGGACTGCCCACTTAGATGAAACCGGCAGCACCCGAAGGGAAACAGAAGAGGAGGAAAACCGGAAAAGAATGAGCGAGCAGAAAAGAGCGAAGCAGCACAAGATGGCGGCGGAAGGCAAGCAAGCAGGCAAGCAGTAACAGGGCGATCGGAGAGATCGAAACAAGGCAGAAGGAGAAACACCGGAACACCGGAACCCTGCCAAGGAGCTGACGACCCAAGCAGTCCAGCAGGGGCAGTAAAAAGAATCGGGAGCAAGCGCTCGGGGACGCTGTGTAAAAAACGAAACCGAAACTGAAGCCAAGGGAGGCCATCTTGCCAAGCCACAATCACAACCAGACGGCGCCAGTCACACCGGTGGCTCAGGCGGTAGAACCCGCGGGCTGAAGCCAAGGCCACGAGGGGGGCCAACAACCCAACAGCCCACACACGCCGGAGCCCACTAACACGAAGCAGGTGAGCTGGCTAGAGGGCATAAGCGACGGCAGGCGGGGAGCGGGTAAAAGCTCCACCGGATCGAAACGGAGAAGCGCAGCCAGACAAACCCAGAGCAAGCCCAGAGCAAGCGCTGCAAGGGAGATACAGCCTTGGGGGAGTTAGCGGCAGCTTTAAGGCGCAGAAAGGAAGTACCACCTCAGCGGCCATTCTGAATTGGGCTCGGAACCATACGATGAAAACAAGTGGTGGCCATTTTGGGAGAGGCACCATAGCATCAAGCTACCCATCACAAGGCGGCCATTTTAAGCGGGAGCAAAACCCCTGAAGGGAGCAAACGAACGGGCCAAAGCCCGAGCAAGCCCAGAGCAGGCGCGCAAAGTAGATCTCGCCTTGGGGAGGCCAGCGGCAGTCTCAAAGCGCAGGAAGCAAGCACCATCGCCATTCTGAAGTGGGGGCAAACGAACCAGCTGAGCCCAGAGGGAAGCCCGGAGCAAACACCACAAAAGACCTCTCGCCTGGTGAGGCTAGCGGTGGCGTGTAGCTTGTAAGCGCAGAAGGCAAACACCATCGCAGAGGCAACGGAGATACAGCCTTGAGGGATCTAGCGGTAGCTTAAAGGCTAAACAAGCAGCGGCCATTTTGAGAGGGGCATCATAACAAGCTACCCATAACAAGGCGGCCATTTTGAAGTGGAAGCAACCCTGAAAGTAAGCAAACAAACAAAACCAGCCATAGCGGCACACAGATAAGCAGCAGGCAGGCGACGGAGATGAACTGCCGCCGCGACATCCCGAAGCAAGTACACGACCTGGTAATAGGAACAAGAGCCCGCTAACGAAACGGTGGCCATTCTGTAAGGGGCAAGCAAACAGTGGGAAGCTAGCTACGAGTAACAAATAACAAGTAACAGCAAACCAAGCCAACAGAACGAAACCAGCACACACTCCAAGCGCTAGCACTGGCCAATCACCTCAGGATGTGTACAATACCCAGAAGCTGATGAAAGTAGCGCGGTGTGCGCAGCGTGCAGACAGACAACTAGCCACAACAAAGAAGAGCCTACAGATCTACAGCCAAAGGGGAGCACTCCAAAGAACTGGCGGAGACAAAGACCAGAACAAGAACAGTCAGGGGACCAAGTCGGTTTCAAGAACCAAGCATACAAACACTGAATAACGCTAACACAAAGGTAAACGGGAGTCCCAAGAAGGACCCCAACAGGCAGCAAAAGGCAAGGAGGCTCCTATCGCACCAAACCAGGAGAGGGTTCGAAACAATGGCGGGCAAGGACGATAAAAAGATCGCCAACTACCCCAAAAAAAGTAGGAACGAATACCCAGAGTCCCCGGGCAAGCTCAAGAATGGCCAAAGCAATGAAGCAATCACACCTGACACACTCCTGAAGAAAATCACAGAGGGCAACGACCTTGCAAAAGCTACAAAAAAAATAGTGGACAACATCCAGATGGAGCTAATAGCCATAAGAGCAGCACAGAGCAGAGCTGATGGCAGAATAGATGAGGCTGAGAAAAGAGTCGGAGACCTGGAAGACCTCACAAGAATAACCCACAAGGATCTGGGCATTGTCATTAGGAAAACGAACACCCTGGAAAGGATCCAGGCGGAGTACGATGACAAGAGCAGAAAGGGGAACATAAGGCTACTGGGAGTGCCAGAAGGAGAGGAGGACACCCCAGGTTCGTGTGCGGCCATGCTGGAAAACCTCTTACCAAAAATCACGGGTCTGAGATTCGAAAGACGATTCGAAATAGAAAAAGCATACTGAATCCCGCAAAGGAAGCTCCAAAACAGCAACAGCCCGAGACCGATCATATGCAAACCACTGAGAGGCAACCAAACAGATGCAATCTTTGCATTTGCCAGGAAGGGCCAACCGCTGATCATGAACGGCCAAAAAATAACAATCACGCAGGACTACTCTAAACTCACAGTAGAAACCAGGAAGGGCTTCCTTGCCTTACGGAACAAAATGCGTAGAGACAATCTCACTTTCAGCTTCGCCGGGCCGGCCAGAATGAAAATAACTGACAGGAACAACACACACGTATTCGATGACCCCAATGAGCTGAAAAGATACTTGAGGGGGCCGGAACCAGAGAACATGGCGGCACAGAGCCCAGGAGCAAAAAGAAGGGCCTCATCAGACGCGGCGGATGGAGGAGAGGAAGAACGTATACATAAGCGACGAGAGAGCAGATGCTTATGCATAGACCCAGCAACACCGTCTTTTTTTGTTTTTCCTTTCAACTTTATCGACATACCTACCTCAACGTTAGAAAGATGTTAAACCCTAAGCACGGTCGCAGGAAGCGCAAGCACAAGGGGAGAATGCAACCCCAATCTACCTCAGTCTCCTCGGACTAGCACAAGCGTGACAACCTTACCTGACTGAACCAAACCCCCCCAAGTGAGGGGCAAGAAGAAGAAGAATATGGACATAACAACTACCTCAGGACGCAGCAGCACAACCATATCCTTTTATCACAGACGCTATCGAGTAAGGGGGGAAATACTATGCAAGGACAAGTGTGATAGGGGTCTTCTGTCCCTTCCCAGCAACTATGCAGACTTGGAGGGAGAGAAAGGGACTCTTGCTGTCACACGCTCACATTTCAAAAAGCGGGGGGAGGGGGAGGGAGGGGAGGAGGGAGGACGGAGGGGAGGAGGGATAAAGGGGAGTTGGTGAGCGAATACCACAGTACAGAAGCATGTTTTACTTTTTCTATAAATCTTTACTATCTCTACACTCCTACCTTTACTTACCTCAATTACCCACAGCCCAGGGGGCCATTGAGCCATTGAGCCATTGAGCTTCGTCGCTCACTTGGAGACGTCCCGTCTCCAAGGAGCGACGAAGCTCAATGGCGCCCACGGCAGGCCTAAGCAGGCCGTCTGACGAGCCACCCATAAGCAACGACACAAAGAAACCACCATGACCGCACCAACACAAGCCAAGATAGCCACAAACCTCAATGTAGTGTCCCTGAACATCAAAGGCCTAAACCATCCAGTCAAACGTAGGAAAACGCACGACTACCTGGCAAAACTGAAAGGGGACGTCTATGTACTACAAGAAACAAGACTCTCACAAGAAGAGGCTTCACAGCTGAAAGCGAGGTGGATAGGGGAGGTCTTCTGCTCTCCCACCAACCACAAGAAACGGGGAGTAGTCACAATAGTAAGCAAGAAAGCCAATATGACAGCTGGGGAAACACACACAGACGAGGAAGGCAGACTACTAATGACGAGTCTGAAAAGGGGAGACGAGACAATACATATAGCCAACATATACGGACCAAATTCGGATGACAAAGAATTCTGGGAGAGGGTCAGCACAAAACTATCAGGTATCCCACAAGAAGACCTCCTCGTGGCAGGAGATATGAACCAGGTCCTAGACCAAGCAACAGACAGACACCCCCACAGAGCAAGCCATGTCACCCACAACCCAAACATTCTGAAAGACTTCTGCACCAAGCTCCAACTTACGGACCCTTGGAGGCTGCAGCACCCGGATGCGCGCGAATACAGCTTCTACTCTCACCCACACAACTCCTACAGCAGGATTGACTACATCCTAATGTCCAAAACACTATCACATCTGATCGATCACACTGAAATAGCACCAATAACCATTTCGGACCACGCACACATCACACTCTCAATGAGCAGGAAGCACAATGACAAACCAACCAGCAGATGGAGACTAAACGGGGATATCCTGCAGAACCCAAGCAACATAAAGGAAATTGATGATGCCATAAAAGAATATCTAGAGGTCAACAATAATGGCGAAGTGGAGAAAAACTACATCTGGGATGCACTAAAAGCAACCATCAGGGGGAAGCTTATCAACATCAAGTCCAGAATGAACAAAGGCAGGAACAAGAAAATAAAGGAACTGGAAGAACAGATAGGCCTCTTGGAGAAAGGTCACTGTGCGAACCTTACAGACAAAAACACCTTAACAACCCTACCAAAGAAAAAATACGAGCTGAACAAGATCCTGAGTGACAGAGCAGGCACCTGGATAAATAAATACAAAGCCATAAACCTATGCTCAGCCAACAAAGCAGGGAAACAACTAGCATCGTACCTGAAAGCAAAGCAGAGGCAGCACGCAATCGCAGCCATAACGGACAAAACAAACAAATCACAAACATCGAACAATGGGATCCTAGAGGTCTTCAGACAATTCTACCAAGAACTATACAGTGCAGATGAGAAACTGAACGACGACGGAGGGAAAAGCCTGCTCAGCAGAATCAACCTACCAACGCTAACGACCGAACAAAGAGAGACACTCGAAGAGAACATAACAGATGCAGCAATGCAGCTATTAGGGTTTGGAGAAATTTCAGATATTGGCGCTCTACCTGTAGTATACGTTACACCTGTAGGAAGACAAATTCTAAAAGTGGTGCGTCTAGAGCGAACGGAATCACCCTAAAACCGTCCCAAGACAATCAAAGATTACCGTAGACAGTACACAGCAAAGCTCTCGCAACCACAAAACAGTGTAAAAGAAGACAATGTCACAGTAAGGTAACAGAAAGCAGCAGATCTCAGAGTTCGTGTTCTTTTTCAAACGAAAGGTTTAATTTGATCCAAAATCAGCCGACACGTGTTTCATCGCGTTGAAGTGGAGTCAACACGACTCTTCAGGGCTGGATACCCCAGGTTTGTAAGGGTAGATATGTAGAAACGTACGAAGAGGTTGGTGTATAAAACCTAAGAAGATATTGACGGATATATCAATATGTATGGAGTACAAAGAACCCTGGTAACGGGTTAGGCAGAAAAACGTTAACAATGATGTGGCGCTGTGTTGAGCAATGTTGCTCGTTATTTCCAAAAGAGACTAAACACGTGTAAGTGTTTAGCAATACCGGGAGGGGATTCGACTGGTCAAGTGCTTAGAAGTCGAGTTCCGAGTAAAAATCTCTTCAGCCGATATCCCTCCTCAGTTGGTTCCCGGTCGCCGTGTTCCCTGGACGGACAACACAGCGCCACATCATTGTTAACGTTTTTCTGCCTAACCCGTTACCAGGGTTCTTTGTACTCCATACATATTGATATATCCGTCAATATCTTCTTAGGTTTTATACACCAACCTCTTCGTACGTTTCTACATATCTACCCTTACAAACCTGGGGTATCCAGCCCTGAAGAGTCGTGTTGACTCCACTTCAACGCGATGAAACACGTGTCGGCTGATTTTGGATCAAATTAAACCTTTCGTTTGAAAAAGAACACGAACTCTGAGATCTGCTGCTTTCTGTTACCTTACTGTGACATTGTCTTCTTTTACACTGTTTTGTGGTTGCGAGAGCTTTGCTGTGTACTAACAGATGCAGCAGTCAACCAACTGAAAACGAACAAGGCACCGGGACCTGATGGGTACACCGCAGCCTTCTATAAAACATTCCTCGGCCAACTGAGACCAACCATGGCAGAAACATACACGCACGGTATCCGAAGCGGCAGAATGATGGAGTCAATGGCGGAGGCCAACATCATCGTAATCCCTAAAGAAGGGAAAGACCCGCAATTCCCACAAAGCTACAGACCCATATCACTCATCAATCTAGATTGCAAAATATACGCAAAATTACTGGCAAACAAACAGGGTCCTACCACTACTCTTCCACAATTCGCAGGTAGGCTACATCAAAAATAGGCTATCCCAAGACAACACACGACTGCTCTGCCACCTCATCAATCAAACAACACACAGTGCAGAACAGGCGGTGATGATAGCACTAGACGCTGAGAAAGCCTTTGATAGAGTATCCTGGCCCTTCCTGGACACATGCATGGAGAAATTTGGCCTGGGCACTAAATACAGAACAATGGTTATAGCCCTGTACAACAAACCAAGAGCCAGAGTCGTGGTGAATGGAGGTACATCAGAAGCCCTAACGTTAGAAAGGGGCACAAGGCAAGGCTGCCCCCTATCACCCGGACTGTTCCTGCTAGCACTCGAACCATTACTAGCCATGATAAGGGACAACAAAGACATAACCGGCGTCACAATCAAAAGCAAAACGGTGAAACTGGCAGCATACGCGGACGACATCCTCATCACCACCACAAAACCACAACATCAATCACCGCCTTAATGGACACCATAGGAGAATACGCAGCCGCCTCAGGGTACAAGCTCAACAAAGATAAATCTGAGTGCAAACCAATGAATGTACACACAACAAGAACTGTACTGGGCCAATCAGGGCTTGCCTGGCAAACAAAACCACTCAAGTATCAGGGACTACTGTTTGGGAGAGACCTAAGTGCCACCCTAGAGCACAATGAAGAAGCAACATTGAAGAAGATAAAAGAGAGACTAGACATATGGTCGCCCAAACACATCAGCTGGTGGGGTAGGGTCGAAACCATAAAGATGATGGTAACGCCGGTCGTAAACTACACACTCAGCATGCTACCCCTGGCCATGACAGAAAACTTCCACAAGAAGCTCGACAAATTATTTAAAAAATTCTTATGGAGGGACAAGAGACCGAGAATCAGCCTGCAGAAACTGAGACTAACGAAAAACCTGGGCGGGCTGAACATAATTAACTTCAAACACTTCCAAACAGCCTGCCTAGCCAAACAAGGCCTATTCTGGGTCACAAACACACAAAACTACGAATCAGAATGGCTGAAAGTAGAAAGGAACATTTTAGGTGGGCTAAACCCGATAGCACTGCTCACTGCAAACAAACACCCCCTCAGACTGAACCCTTTCATCAAACACACCAAAGAGGCCCTGGTAAAGGTAGACAAAGTTATGGAACAACGCATCGGGGGAGCTAAATGGGACTCAATTTGGTACAACTCAAGGATACTCTACCAGGGCAATGTACTGGACAACGAACTATGGATGAAGAGTGGAGTCACCACGCCAAACCAGCTAGAAACGAAAAACTCCCCACTCACCTTCCAGAATCTGCAACAGATCCACGGTCTCCCAGACATAGAACTATACACATTTCTAAAAATAAAGACGGCCACAACAAAGGCGAACCTAAGAAAGACACCACCAACGATCATCAAATACATGGACACCCTCAACACCACAGGCCATCACACAGCAAAAATATACAAACTACTATGCCCCCAAACATCCACGCTGAACAGGAAAGTGATGAACACATGGGAGGCACTAACAACGAGACACCTCAATGAAGAGGAAAAAGGCAAATTGTGGAAGTCAGCAACTAGCAACAAAGTCACGCCGCAACTGGCGCAAACGAAATTCTGGCTCCTTCACAGAGCCTACTGGACCCCGGCGAGGCTCCACAAAACAGGCATAAGAGACACTGGAACATGCTGGAACTGTGAAAGAGAGAATGGAAGCCTGGAACACCTCATTTTCGAATGCCAAAAAGTCAGGAACTCCTGGAAGAAAGTAAACAACTTTATCAACGACGTGACAGGCAAGGACATACCAATTACCTTCGTAGATCTAGCCACAGGGTTCATGACACACAGCCTAGGAAACAAAGAGGAAAGAGACCTAGTGGACATCCTACTGACAGCGGCAGTTAAAATCATATTAACAAACTGGAAAAACACTGCCAAAGCCACCTTCAAAAATTGGATAAACTGGGTCACCTTCTTCAGAGGCGCAGACAACATCACAGGAAATTTCTCGAAGGAGCACAACGCAAAAACTGACATGTGGGAGGCCCTTGACGCACATTTGGAACAAACCTGAGAACGCCCCCCTCCCCCTCACCTCTGTCTTCCTCTTTCTCTTCCCTAGGGGGGGCACTGCCGCACACGGAATGTCAAGCCGAGAAGATATCTCATCATGTACAGCGCACAACCTGGTGGCACGACTATGCCCAATCCCGAAGGTACCCCCCCCCCCTCTGCATACTCTGTACTGTTTGTATCTTCTGATATGTATATCTATATTTTAATTTACAAAAATTGAAATAAAAAAAAAAAAGAGTGAGTGCCTCGGACGACAGAGACACGGTGCTCAGGATTCGGCTGCAGTGATCTTTCAGCGCATGGCAGGTGCTGCATCGATTCTTTGGCCACTGTGACGAGTGGATTTTCGAGATTCTTTGCAGCAACAACCACCTCCAAGGGCCCAAAACTGGAAATGGCACAACTTGGCATGAAGAGTTCAGGGCATGCACAGAGCACATACAATAGCAAAAAATATACAACAATAGAACACAGAGCAATGAACATAAAAAAACACAGCAAAATGAAAATAGCTATTCAAAAAGAAAACTGTATAATTTGCAGATACAACACGAAATACCAACACACCACCACACAATAATACAGCAGGAGAAAAATTAACTGGCACATATTTGCACACTGTTGTGTTGTAGTACTAGCAGGTTATTGTTCTGTATTTTGTTGATGAATATGATATTTTGCTGCATGCTGTGCATGTGTTTGTCAGTTTCATTTTCATTTATGCCTTTTTGTCATGTGGGCATTTTTGTGTTGTGTTTTAGCATAGTTTTGTTGTGTGCTGTGGTGGTTTGCTGTTTTGTGCTATCTTATTGCATTTTGTGTGGTGGTATGCTTTTTTTAATTGTGTTTGGTGCTGCATTGTGTTGTGTTGTGACGTTTTCTTGTGTTTAAGTTATTTGTTTTGCACTCAATAGTTAGTTTAGAAATGTGAGCAAATGCTGCTAGCTTCCAGCCCCAAAAAAATGATCCTTTAAAGGAACCAATCAGTAATAACGTGTCAGAAATTTAGGATTACCGGTGCTCTTTTGTTATCGGTCTGAAATGCAGTTCTTCTATCAGCAAATGCGACTGAAAACATACTCCTTGAATGAAGAAAAAAAAGTGCATATCAGTCGGGTCAATCATTTTTACTAGATAAAAAAAAACGAGTCATTATTCTGACGGGTGAGATTATAACAGAGTAAAATGTTACGTTCAATCTCAACCAATTAAATTGTCAACCCCTATTAAAATGCTGTTATCAATTCAGTTTACAATTTTCTGTAACTTACATTGCATCCAACTGGGCATTTCGAACTTCTTATTTTCATCAGGATACAAAATCTATTAATTAACTTTTAATATTTTCTTTTTATGTTATAATGTCGTTGATGACATTATTCACAGAGATGTAAAAGATGGCAACCAGCTACTTTCCAGTAAACTTCGCTGTGCTTCTGTTTGTCAAAGCAATTAGTGTTCATTTTGGTTTTATTTGGTTAGATAGGCAGTGACTGATCAGTATAAATTATGTACAAAGCTGCTCTGCTGTACTTGCGCATTCATGCATTAAGTTCACAAATGTGTGCTCTCTCAGCAAAGAAAAACGAGCAGCAACCAAAGGCGGATCTTCGCCTGTACAGATATATGCGGAAAGTCCAAGTATAATTATATATTTGATTATTAAACACAGCGCTCTCTTATGAGTTCAAGCTTTCATATTTAGATTTGATTGAAGATCAGTCAGTTTCAGTCTGAATTCTGCTTTAACTTGCAGACTAATGTAAACCCACGCTGGCTTTCATTCCAAAAGCCCTTATAATACGGCATAGCTGTCTTTTTTCTACTTCCACAGATTTACAGCAAGCAAGAAATGATCTTACATTTAAATGTGAGAGGCTGTGCCTTTGCAGAATAGGACTTGGTGAGAGACTATGGGTCAAAACTTAATTTGTAAAAAAAAAAAAATAATAATAATAATAATTATAATAATAATAATAAACACGAATGCTTAGTTCTTGATAATAATGATAATAATAAAGTGCAGGTGCCCAATTTATTTTAGAAATCCGCCGCTCATTTCTCCCATCGGCACTAGTCACTTCTCCCACAAGAAAACCCCAATTTACACTTTAATTTTGCTTTCTAACTATAGGCTCTAAAAGGCTACACCTGATATATTTAATGTCTTTCATGCTTTAGTTTGGATGTATTTTAAAGGGGGGTTCATGTGAATAGGGGCTTTGCCCTTTGTTCCACTAGTCCAAATGCAAGATTAAATTTGCAAGCATGTTATTCGACAGTACAAATGAAGACTCTGTAAAAAACACATTCACTCGGAACAATTACATTTTGTGAAATCATAGTCCGCTACAATCAAACACATGTCAATGGTGGGAGCGGGGTTAAGTTGATGATGGGCTGAGCATTCTCTCACAAGAACAAATTTTAGAAAAACAAGTTTAAAGAATGAAGGTTGTTTTAGAGTGGGCACTGGTGTGAATACCTCTACTCACGAAGGAGCAAGTTATGTGCTTTTTTTAAATTCAGGAACCCACAGACAACCATGCAAAGGATGATTATTGTGGTAGACTGTTGACATGGTGTAAGGGGAGACAACAAGAGAGAGAAACAGACTCTGGATCATCTTGACTCTGCCTGTTATAACAGCTGGGCTCATCATGCACTGCATAGCCATTGATATACAAGAAACTTTTTTTTTTGTATTTCTTCATTTACATTTCTTTACACTTATCGGAATAAGACATATAATGTACGTTGTGATAATCTCTCCATACCCCACTCTCTGCTGTTAGTTAAAACTCTATCACTTCCCAGAGGTGAAACATAAAGGAAGCCTTTATAACAGATGTAAGGAATAACCAAAACTTTAATATCTATTATTATAGAGACTACTAATTTCAGTAAATTAGAAATCGCTGTTCTAACTGATGCTCAATGGAATAAGGTAATTATCTGTAACACAATACATACATATTAGGGCTGTTTTTCCTCCTAATTATATACATTCACTTCCTCGTCACTAGCAATACCTTAATACCATTAGCGTTCATTAGATATCAATATCTGCACAAGTTGAGGATCTCTCTAGGTCCTCTGGTGAAGTAATGTGCAATCTTGTTCACAATCCATGCAAAGGATAACTCCAGTATTAACGTGCGAAAAGGATAACCAATACTAGTGTGCAAATCTAAGCCTAAATCCTTGACTTCTAGAGTGAGACCAAAATATTTTTTTGTATCTTGAAAGACTGAGGAGTTCCAGTTCAGCAATTAAATATTCTGATTGCCTAGCAAGCAATGCTGTGAGACATAAGGTTCTTAACTCCACCAGTGCAAGCCATATACGAGTCTAATGGTTCACTAGTCCGTTGTTAGACCTGACATCCTTAGGGTGGTCTTCCCCCAAACATTTTGTCTGCTTACCTCCTTTTTAGGTTTTGCCTGGCGAAAAGATGCGCTCTGCGCATCTTTTTCGCGCAGGCGAAAACCTGATGAGAACTGTAGTGTGGCTTTGGGTCGGCCCTCGTCATTCATTGGCTGGCTCCATAAATGGAGCCTAGCCATTGGACGAGGGGCCTGTCCGTCAATGCCGGACCAGATTCGGGGGCGTTCCCGAGATTCTTTGGCTTTTGCCGACGTCACGCGACGTCAGCCGAAAGCCGGGAACGCCCCCGAATCTGGTCCGGCATTGCCGGCACTTCTGCGTCTCTCCACCTCCCTTTCCCGCCCCCTCCCGCTTGTTGCCTGATGATGGCGCTGCGTCTCTCCTCCCCCTTTCCCGCCCCCTCCCGCTTGTTTCCTGATGCCCGCCTTCCTTCTCCGGCCGTCGTGTGCACAGCCGTTTTGCCCGTGAAGGTCGAGCACGAGCAGGTCAGGCGCTAAGTCTTGGGGAGGGCCCCCCCCCCAGGAGGACGGAGTTGAAAGGTAGGAGGCTGGCTTGCAGGTTACGGAGATGGGGGCTGGGTAGTTGATGCCCCTTGGTGTCAGGGGGTTGAGGATCGGAGAGTGGCGTAACAAGATGGGAGGGGCTGGTTCTTGGTATTGGGGGCTCTGTTTTCGAAGGAAGGCACAGCCTTCATGCATCAAGCGTGCGAGTAGCAATAGCAAATGGAACGGTAAAGTCACATACGTACCAACGCATAAAAATACAGCCCCAAAGGTAACTCACATACAGGGATTTCACAGGCCATAAAATGGCCCATAAGCTACATCACTCTTTGAGCTCCTCGAGGCTGACAGAGCAAGTCGCAGTTCATTGATTTGCCTTAATTTACAGCGCGTAGAAATTTGCTGTGAAGCGCTATACATTGTGGCCACCTCGCGCAGTTTGCAGCACTTGTCCCTTAGCACGCAAGTAGGTTGCATTCAGAAAGAACAAATGCACCTGTATAAATAACTGGTTCGGTACTAGGCCCTTAGCGTTCTCGTCTAAATAGTTTAAAATTTAGCACAGGATAGACAGAGCGGTGGAGGAAAGAAGGGGGCATGTGGGGCCTCAGGACGGACATGTGGCAATGAAGAACGAACAGGATACAGGAGGCAGCGAACGGTACATGATGGGGGAGGCGGCAGGTGTGTAAGTGGCAAAGGAGCGAAAGTATAATAACGGCGGCAGAGGATGTGAGGATGGAGGGAGGCTGGGGGGTAGGGCTCTGGGCGGGCAGATACAAGGCTCTTGGCAGTGGGGATACGGTGGGGTCTGAGGGGCTAGTTCCGCGCGCAGGCGAGGACATTGCAGAGTTTTCAAGTATGGTGACAAAGGCATCGCGCCCAAGAGAGGGTCGGCTCGATGTCAGGTGGGCAGTTGCGCACGTCGGAATTGTGCAGGGTTACCATGGTGCTCGGGTAACAAGAATAACAGCAGAGGGGCGAGGCCGAGCACATGAGAGTAGGTGTGAAGGATGGGAGAAGTGGGCCTCGGGAAAGGTGCGCAGGGAAGGGTGCCGGGGAAAGGGTGCCTGCTTGTGAAGAGTTGGGGCGCGCAGGGGAGGTTCGGGAATGCGTGGTTCTGGTCGGGAGCAAGAGGGGGCACCAACGCAGGCAGCTAAGGAAGATACAGCGGAGGGGGTAGGGACAGGAAAGGGGGAGTCATCACAGGAAAGGAATTTGTAAGGCGAGGACAACAGGGAGGGCCGCTTATGGTACTAAGGGCGGGCGAATTAGTGGGGAGGCGGGGCGGAGCCGGCTCAACAAGGCATGGCAGTGAGCGGTAGATAAGGGTGGCGGGGGTTGGGGAGGGGGGGCAGGGGTGCAGGGAGCTCGAGAAGTGCCGGCAAGGAGTTCGGGAGCCATTGGGAGCCGGATCTGTCCGTCAAAGGCCGGACCAGATTCGGGGGCGTTCCCGACATTTTTTCCCTCTCCGCCTCTGCGATGTCGTCATCGCGGTGGTGGGCAGAGTTTTTTTTTTTTTTAAATTTGGTTGTTTTTCCCATTACGCGGCTGACCGCCGCTGGAGGAAGTCGAGGTGAGTGTTTGTTAATGAATGTGCATCTTCGTCCAGGTCCCGGTCCCGCTCCCCCCCTCCCCTCCACCCGCAGCTCCTTCCGTCCTGCTCTTCCCCCCCCCCCTCCGCCCGCAGTCCTTCTTCGTCCCGGTCCCGCTCCCCCCCCTCCCCTCCGCCCGCAGCTCCTTCCGTCCTGCTCTTCCCCCCTCCCTCCGCCCGCAGTCCTTCTTCGTCCCGGTCCCGCTCCATACACCCTGATTGGCAGACAGATGAACTGGGCTCACTGGCCCAAAAACTGGGCTACCCCTGCTGCACCATAATGACCATCATAATTTGTTTGCCTTGCCGCCAACTCGCCAGCTACCACCACTAGGGAGACTGAATGAGGCACTCGACTACTGTACTTACTGCCTGTCTTCTCCAGCTGGACGCTGAATACTAGTTTAAAAATAAGCACTGTCAAAGCCAACTGTTCTAATCTTTGGAACCTACTGGATTTGCCCCAATGCTTTTTGACGATTCTGAACAGCCTCGATATGGCAAAGCTTTTGCCAATGCTCTTTGTATCTGCCAAAAAAAGAGAGAAAAGAAGGTGCAATGCAACAACTAAGACGCTGCTGGTGCTAGCTTCATTCTGTCGGCATGTGCATGAGTCACAGTGCATGCATGTGGCTACAGAATGATAGAGGCAACATTTTGTTTGTGTGAATGATCTACTTTGACACTATAAGTGTGCAAATGCGCTTTTTGTGGAGGACCTGCAGCAATTTGCCTGGCTCTTCCAAAAATGTGAATTTAAAAAAAAAGTGCAGCAGGGAGTGGGTTGAGGTGAAGTATCAGGGTGTGACTAGGGAGCATAAGAGGGAGAGAGCGCAACATGAGCTGTAGGTGGAGAAGCACATGCGGGAGACAAGGGAAGGAGGGACAAATTCAAAACACACGGGTGACTGCAGCATCAACCATGGGGGCAGGGAGAGGTACATTTGCGTGCGGGAGCCAGCAGCAAAGAGGGTGAGAGCAAACAGAGAGTGGCGGCAGGTATTTGGCAGGGAGAGGGGAGGGAAAGACTACAGAGAGAGCTGGAAAACACATGCACTCTGATGGAGTGTTAAACCAAAAATAACAAGCATTTACAATGCAACGGTTTCGCCTTTGCAAAAGTTAGAGCTATTGGCATTGTAAATGACAAAATTTTTATTTATGTGTTGGTTTTGAAAACAGATAAATAAATGGCATTGTCATTTACATTGCCAATAGCTTAATATCTTGCAAACCCAAACCTACCCATTATCTACACACTCCCTCTCAGACTTCTTGCTGTGTACAACCCTTTTCACACTCCTCTTTTATCTGCAAAATCCCTCTCTCTCTCACTCCTACATCATCATCTCTCTCCCCAGTCGGTCACCTTTGAAGTCCTTTTTACACCTGTTGGTTACCTATGCGGTCGGTTCATCTCTAACAACAGTGTATAACTTGCACAGGGGGCTCGTAGTGTGTGGGGGGCTCTGTGTGGGGGGCTCTGTGTGGGTGGCTCTGTGTGGGTGTGTGGAGGGCTCTGTGTGGGTGTGTGAAGGGCTCTATGTGGGTGTGTGGGGGGCTCTGTGTGGGTGTGTGGGGGGCTCTGTGTGGGTGTGTGGAGGGCTCTGTGTGGGTGTGTGGGGGGACTCTGTGTGGGGGGGCTCTGTGTGGGTGTGTGGGGGGGGCTCTGTGTGGGTGTGTGGAGGGCTCTGTCTGGGTGTGTGGGGAGGCTCGCAGTGTGTGTGAGGGCTCTGTGTGGGGGGGGCTCTGTGGGTGTGGGTGTGTGTGGCATTTGCGAGAGATTAAGCTATTGGCATTGTAAATGACAATGCAATTTATTTATCGTTTTCAAAAAGAAAACATAAATAAAAAAATTGTCATTTACAATGCCAATAGCTCTAACTTTTCCAAAGGCAAAACCGTTGCATTGTAAATGCTTGTTTGCTGATTGTTTTTGTTGGCCTTAGGACTCTGAGCACTTTACGACTGCTGACCAGTGCTATTGTGCTTGTCCCCTAAACATGTTGACATTGGTGTTTACACATTTGGCATATTTAGTTTACTTGCAAGTCCCTTGTAAGTGGAATACGTATACCATATACCCAGGTTCAGTAACCAAAATGCTACTTGTGGGGCTGCAGCACTGATTGTGCCACAGAGACACGTAGCTTTTCACACCTGTCTCAGGCCTGCCATTGCAGGGCCTGTGTGAGCAGTTTACTGCCACTTCGACTTGGCATTTAAAACTACTTGCTGAGCCTCAAGCATCCCTTTTGTTACCCATATGTCACCCCCAAAGTAGACCCTAGGTACCCCATAGAGCAAAGTGCTGTGTAAGTAAAAGGTAGAAGATGTATTGTTAAGTCTTGCATGTCTTGGTAGTGACTTTTTTCTTGTTTTATCATAAAAATATAATCTATTTTTCTAATCTTGTGCAGAGTATTTGTGTGGTGTTTTCATTGTATTACTGGGTGTCTGTTGCACAAATGCTTTACACATTGCCTCTGCAGATACTTCTGACTGCTCTGTGCCAAGCTACCAGAGAGTGAGCATAGGTTATCTTTTAGTGTGTATCTAGTTTATCCTGACAAGAGTGGTGGTTCCTGCTTGGTCAATGTGCATACTTCTGACAATCAGTAACCCCATTTCGAACAGCTACATAGTCTGGGATGACCTCACTTGTGTGTTTCACTTAGTGCAAGTGTTGCAGCAACACAGCTTCTAACCAAGCAATGAATTATCTGCATTGTTCTATTGGTTTTTCTGAGCTGCTGCCACTCTGAACTGTACGATTGCTTCCACCATCTCATTGCTTTAGCTGGAGACGTGCTGATGGGGTGAGTTTTGTCAGTTGATAAAAAATAGATATTTATGTTTGAATCATTATGTGCTGGGTTGACCAGAAGCATAGCTTGTTTAATGCTGTTTCAGAATTCTGGATATGTCAGCTGTTCCTGATGAGGCAAGTCCTGCTTGTGTCAGTGGGTTTGCCCACCAAGAGCTTTTCAGGTAGTCACCAATGGTTTTCCATACAGCCAACTCTATGTGGAGGCTACCGAACATCACCACAAACTTGTCTTCTGTGTGTTTTCTGGGTCATTTCTACTGTATGGACTTTCTCAATGCAAACAGAGGAGCATCCATTGCTACTACTGTGATGTGCATGGGATTGAGGAACTCTGTTGACTGACTAACATCCATGTCATGCATCATCATGACAGCTGAAACTGCCTTCTCATAGAAGAGAGGCAGAAGCTGTAAAAGAGCATGCCCATGTCAGACTGTCTCCCTTTTCTAGCCTCTCCTTCTCAATCAGTTGGAGAGGATTCAGTTAACAGCTTTTCATGCTTCGTTGCTTCCACCATATCTCCCAGAACTACCTTTGTCGTGTTGATTTTTGACACCTCATCTGTAGCAGTAGCTTCTTTCAGAGCTACTGCTGGTAAAGTGGTGAAGCTGTCAGACAAAGATAAGTTCTTTCTCTAAGCCTCTGCAGGTAGAGTGATTGCTTCTCTCGTCTGTCCTGGGTTTGAGATTGGTGGTGTCTGAAAGATGCTGATCCCTTTGCCATGGAAAGAACCATTGGCAATAGTGTTTGAAGGGTTGTGATCAAGATTGTCTTTTGTACCAACTGTGAAAAGTTCAATTCAAAGCCAAGATGGCCACATGGCTCTTTCTTTCTGGGAAACAGCAGTTACTATCGGATTATCTGCCTGAAAGACGCGGTGGCAACTTCATACTAATTCCCAATAGGTGTAGTTATCAATTTTCTTGACGTGTAAGAGTGCGCACATTCAGCCCCATCTACAAAAGAAGTGTTTGTTCAAATGTCAAAGAATGGTGAGATAATAGCACAGATTGTGTTGTCTTCTTGCAGTTGAACACAATTGTTTGTGAAATAAAAGAGTTTCCTGGGATTTGTATGAGTCTTGGCTCTTGCTGCCAGACCAATTCAACAACATTGAAACAAGCATTTTCAATATTGTTGATACTGAATTGGTTTGACAGTTTGGTGTGAAGGTGGCATCGAAGTGAAATCCATCAGATCCCAATAGGTCTTCTCGAATGATATTGGCATCTGTTGCCAATATGGCTGCATCTCCTTCATAATCTGTAAAAGCATGTTTCAGCATTACTTCATGTATTGATCAAAAATAAGCACAAAATGCCTTTCATCAGTTTTCACTTGGCCCTGTGGAAAGTAGCCAAGAACCATTTTCTTGAAATGATCTTTGTTGACCTCCCTCTGAACTCCAAGTGCCAAAAGACGATCTGCATACCTTGAAGCAGAAATAATCTTGAGTTTTCTATGAAGTTTATCATTTCAATTAAAGCCCTTGCCTCTATCTCCTTTTCTTTGATCTGACCTCCATCAACGTTTTTTCTTTTTCTCAAGAGTGATCAATGACGATTCTGGAATATAGTGAGGCAATTCAGGTGGTACATGCCATCTATTGCTACAACACCTCCAGCAGCTATTCTCGCTACCGTAGCAGTATCCTGCAGGTCAATGGCCATGTGTCTGATATTCTCATCAGCGTCAAGCATCATGAACTCATGAAGGTCACCCTCACGTACTGTGCAGAAGATGCAGATCTTCTTTGTCTGTAACATGAGATCTCTTTGTCACTTTCCTTCTGCACTTTCAATGGATGGTCCTGCTTCTTCCAAGTCTCTATTTTTCTGAGCTCTTACCAACTTGCACTTGCTGGATTCTGTGACAGAATTTATGCCAACTAACTTAATGCTGGATTAAATCCTCAAAAGTTGTGGCTTCTTCGAACTAGAGTCTGACAGGGAGGCTCTTGAATATACAAAATTCACTGACTTTGTCCAAAAAGTTCTTATATGGCGGAGATTTATCTCCAGGTTCAACTGCATTCAAGGGACACTTCAGCCCTTGAGTAGCTCTTTGCTGACAAAGAATGCTGGCTTGCCAGTCCATGTCTTCATCCATAGAAGGTGAAACCTAAACATACAGACTGCAAAGGTAATATTCAGACTGCACAGGTAATGCTAATTTTCTAGTAAGCAACTGAAATTAAATATGAAGCAGAAGCAACAGTGACACATATATACACACATACTTGCATATCATATATAAATTTTGTTATTTTGTAATACGGCACTATCCAACAGCTGTGCGCTTGGTCGGTGACACTTTCATGTGGAATATATCTCATAACGTGTGATTCATTGTCTTGATCACATGGATTCTACCAAAAATCTAAAATGTAAGCAATACAGATCACATGAACAAAATATGGTACTTTTGTCCAGCCTAATAAATTATAGGTCTAACAGACTGTACTATCAGCATGGTGCATAGCTTAACTATTCACATTAAATACTTTTATATACATCAAAGCTGTAGACTGCATTACCAAAATGCCTTGCATAATTTCGGACACTATGATTGACAGAAGGGCCGTGCAGTAGCTGCCTGTGTTTGAACTAACATTTGTGTGGGTGAGTTTCTTAGAAATTAAAAAAACATTTAACTGTTCTTTCTCCAGTGTGTATCGTTACTGGTGTAGAAGGTACAATGTCATTGCTACTCCTGAACTTCCAATTTGCTTCCTCGGTAAAGAAACAGCACCAGTCAACCATGTTCACATGGTGTACACTGCAGAAGCCCCATTTGAGCAATTGTCCACCTAAATGAGAAACCACTTGAGAAGGTAGTTACAGGTGCATCTCCACACGCTATCACCACCTTTCTGTCCCAAAGTTACGAGTATTAAGCAAATGCACTGAGGGTAGGGAATTGGGTGAGGCACTTTATACTGACTATTGCAAAAGGTTTTGTTGGACTTTTACTGAAGAGATGATCAGTGGCACCAAAGGCTTGTGTGTAGAGCCTATATCAAATAAGCAGATAACTATCAACCATATGCATCTCCAAATTTCTGGGATACAAATACAACTAAAATGTCAGAACCAAAACCCTACGATGGCGGGAGCTTTTGAGTGACAGGGTTCATGTCGTTGATCTTCGCCGATTTATTGGGCTCAATTGGGGGCACAATTATATGCCATCCACTCGACTCATATTCCCTGGAGTTACCCGAGAGGACTATTGAGAGGCCCTATGATGATTTATTGGATTGCAGTTAGCAATCATTCCCTCCAAGCTCCGAACTTTCGCCTAACCACAAGATCATTTATGCCTGATTTGTCTTAGACAAAGTAATTTCACGCTCAAGCAACCTTTTGGTCCTGATGATGACCGCCCATTAATCCAGCGGTTGAAACGCCGTCGACGCCTCTGTGGCCCTAAATTCATAAAGGACGCATTATTTTGTTTTTGTTGTTCCTTTTTGTACATATAATGTTTTCTTGTTAGCCACTTGTTTGGTCTGTTAATTGTTTGCTCTTGTCTTTGCCAACGTTTTCCTTGAGTGGTACTGTTTTTAAGAAATGATAACTAATAAATTCTAACTGTTTTTTCAAAATTGTTTTTGTATATGTATAGGCTTCTCTTTCTCCTTCTTAATTAATTTTTCATTCAATGTATGTGATTTTTTATGGTTTCACCTGAATCAATTGTTAGATGCTATAGTAAAATAAAAGACACAAATTAAACCACTTGGCATGTATACACACTCTTTTCAATGGTGCATGCTTGATTTGCACAGGAATTAAGACAACTCAAAATAACATTGTAACAAAGGAATGACATTTATAACGTCCTTCTCCTATTGCTGTATTTACTTTTCAAGGTTTAGCAGAAGTGGGAAAGATTTCTAAGCAGACAGAAAATCAAGTCCTCTAGAAGAAAGACAACCACAATGTGTTCACTACATTTGTTAACACAATTCAGATGAACAGTTGACTATTGAGAGGTGGCGTTTGAGGCACACGAAAAAACGAGGTTAAAAAAAATATGAATGCTGCGTTAGCAAACTAAACATCAAAAGGAAACATCAAAAGGAATGCAGCAGATTTTAAAACTAATAAGCTTGTAGACTGGTAAGTAGGCACTAGCTTATAGACAGTAAGACATCTGTAAAGGGCAGGACTGCAGATGATAGCAAGACAATGTAATGTCGTCCAAAGCTTGTAGTCATCTAACTGACTGTAGGCTGAAGTTTGTCAGGACCTCTACCCAAGGGATGGAAAAAGCATCCAGTTCCTGTGTCTGTCAGTGGTGCCCACTGGCACAACATAACTACGACTATAGGTTCAACTCAACTGTTCAGGATCTGAAATGCAGGGAGTGTAAAAGAAAATATATGTAACCTTTAGATCAACCATATACAACCCTGCTGAATGCAAGGCCAAACACTCCCAGGCCTTGTGAGGGGAAATGCATCTAATCAATAAAAGTACAAGGACATTTTGGGCCTGATTCACTAAGGTAACTTTTGCATCTGTTTATTACTTTTAGCTAACTACTTTTTGAATAGTCATAAAATAAGTGTCCACATTTATTCCAAAGGTGTAACATGTCTGCACTAAATGGAAGGGCCTGGGGCTATTTACAAACTGCCAGGGCCATTCCCTTAACTTACTCCTATTTTTAAGTGACTTTACTACTTTTATCTATTCACAAAAGTCTTGTGGTCCACAATTTCCAATTTTCCAATGGGCTGGTTGTGAGAGGTTGATAAAACAGACTGAGAAGAAAAAGAAACTTTGTGTGTGAGAAAGCACCTCTTAATCGCAAATCATAACACACAGACACAGGATTCAGGTGTTGTTTTTGCCTGAAGGTTCAGCAGATGGACTTTGCGCACAGTGCAGAACTAGTCAGTGGGTGCAACACATAGGATATATTTGAATGCAGCTTCCTGCCTCTGGCCTAAATTGCGTGACCAATCCTTCAGCATTAAAAAGGCTTGCAGTTGTAGGAGACACTGCTGCTGGCTAGTGAGGGTGCCTCCACGGGAATACATGCATTACTGTGTCTCGATCTGTACAGTGATTAATTTGAAGACTTAGGTTTCAACTGACTGGGCAGAAAATGGATAAAACCCTTATAATTTTTGTCAATTTTCTAGCATGCTTGGGCAAAGTTCAGTTACTGCTGTGTTTGGTTCTTCATGACAGTAATGCTGTTTTCTGGAAAGGTCATCCTGGGCTGTACACCACAGCTACCGGCGGTCTTGATATAATCAAAATAGTCATTTGTCTTTTTCCATGGACAAAAGCCCATACAGTTCTCGGAAACGAGCAATGTTGGGGTGTTATCACAACACCATTCCTCAGACCAACAATGAAATAAACCGTTATGATAAGCCATTCATTTGTTAAGGATGGAAGGACCCTCAGGTTCAATTGCAGTGGATCACATTCAGGCATTAAACAGAAAAAGACTGCTCGTTTCTTGCTGAAGCTTTGTTTTTGTATACGTTGATTAAGTATGGGCTTTCATCAGGTTGGAATTCAACAGCATTGTTCAGTCGATTACACTTACTGCTTGACATCCCAATTCTCAAATACCATACTATTTACACTCCAACACATAGGTGCCAGAAGCATGTGTGCAGGTTGCTGGAGCTACCACATAAATAACCATTCTGGAGGTCACATGGCAAAAAGCAACAAATGTGCCTTTAAATTTTGGTTTTATCTTCTTACATTTGGTGTGTGTTCAAAGACAGAGGCCAAATGTCAGAATATGTATTCTGACAAATTGATGCTTATTGTTTTAACATGGAGATTGGTGTTTACTTTTCTCTCTTGGACTGCAAAGTTAAAGGATTTTGATAAGTGAACGATCTGACAATATTGTTCAGGTACAGGGAGAGAACAGAAAAGCTTTAGGATGTCAGCTTTTTCTAACACACAACATTTAAATACCTACAAATAAACTATACAAATTTCAAAATATATATGGGAACCGTGAAGTTTGATAGAAACAAAGATTTTAGTACACAGATTTTAGTAGGATCAAAACAAATCAACACACTTTATTTGATGAGGTGCAAACGATAAATATTTTATAAAACAAGATTTCCACGCATTATTTGTGCACTCAACAGTTTAACACATTTAGTGGTCATTTCAATTGACAATGTGTGGTCTGTAATTACAGTGTGCTACCACACCATGATTCAGTATTATATTGATAACAGTGTGCTTTAAAACTCATCACGCGCTACATACCACACCCTTATTACACTCCTGCTAAATGCGCATATCCCATTTGCAATACTTGTCTTTGTGGGCAGTTTGGATTTTTCACAATCGTATGACTTCAGTAATGTAACATTGATGGCAGCACACCCACTCTGAGAATTGTCCAGCTGCACTGCTCCAATGTGACCCTACACAGGACTTGTGCTGGTGATGTCTAGTGCAACAAACATTTGTGGTGCCCCCCCCCCATGACCTCCTTCTCCAGAGATTCTATCACTGCCACCCTCCAAAGGTGTCACTAATCTCTCCATAGCCCCTCTCTCATATGCTTTTCATTTGTTTTATAGCGCTACTAATAGAAGTGTAGGGTGCCAGAGGACTTTACATCACACAATCAATCAATCAATCAATCAAGAAATTTGTATAGCGCGCTACTCACCCAGAGGGTCTCAAGGCGCTTGGGGGAGGGGGGTCCGCTACTGCTCGAACAGCCAGGTCTTGAGTTGCTTCCTGAAGGAGAGGTGGTCTTGGGTACGACGGAGGTGGATGGGGAGGGAGTTCCAAGTCTTGGCTGCCAGGTAGGAGAAGGATCTTCCTCCCATGGTGGCTCTTTGGATGCGTGGAACCGCGGCGAGGGCGAGGTTGGTCGATCGCAGTTGGCGGGTGGGACTGTAGAAGGTCGGCGGTTGTTGAGGTACCTGGGGCCCAGGTCGTGGAGGGCCTTGTGTGCATGGGTGAGGAGACGGAACGTGAATCTCTTGCTGACGGGGAGCCAGTGCAGGTCTCTCAGGTGTCCGGAGATGTGGCTGTGTCAGGGGATGTCCAGGATGAGTCGTGCGGGGGCGTTCTGGATGCGTTGGAGTCTTTTCTGCAGTTTGGTTGTGGTTCCGGTGTAGAGGGTGTTTCCGTAGTCCAGTCGACTGGTGACGAGTGCTTGGGTGACCGTCTTCCTGGTTTCGGTGGGGATCCATCGGAAAATCTTTCGGAGCATGCGTAGGATGTTGAAACACGATGATGAGACGACGTTGACTTGTCTGGTCATCAAGAGGGAGGAGTCCAGGATGAAGCCCAGGTTGCGTGCATGGTCCGTTGTTTTGGGTGCGCTACCTAGGGCTGGGGGCCACCAGGAGTCGTCCCAGGCAGAGGGTGATGATCCAAGGATGAGGACTTCCGTCTTGTCTGAGTTCAGTTTCAGGCGGTTGTTTTTCATCCACTCGGCTACTTCTTTCATCCCTTCATGTAGGTTGGTTCTGGCGGTGGCAGGGTCGTTGGTGAGGGGGAGGATCAGCTGGGTGTCGTCGGCGTAGGAGATGATGTTGAGATTGTGTTGGCGTGCGATGGCTGCGAGGGGGCTCATGTAGACGTTGAAGAGGGTGGGGCTGAGTGATGATCCTTGTGGTACGCCGCAGATGACTTCGGTGGCCTTGGATCTGAACGGGGGGAGGCGGACTCTCTGGGTTCTTCCGGCGAGGAACGAGATGATCCACTCCAGTGCCTTCTCTTGGATTCCGATGTTGCTGAGGCGTTGTACTAGGGTGCGGTGGCAGACAGTATCGAACGCTGCGGAGAGGTCCAGGAGGATGAGGGCCGCTGTTTCCCTGTTGTCGAGCAGGGTTTGGATGTCGTCAGTGGCTGCGATGAGGGCGGTCTCGGTGCTGTGGTTGGCTCGGAAGCCGGACTGTGAGTGGTCGAGGGATCCGTTCGTCTCGAGGAAGGCAGCAAGCTGACTGTTGACGGTCTTCTCGATGACTTTGGCGGGAAACGGGAGGAGCGAGATGGGGCGGTAGTTATTGAGGTCGGTGGGGTCTGCTGAAGGTTTTTTCAAAAGGGCGCTGAGTTCAGCATGCTTCCAGCTTTCCGGGAAGGTGGCGGTGTTGAAGGAGCAGTTGATGATGTCCCGGAGTTGGGGTGCGATGACGGAGTCGGCCTTGTTGAAGACGTAGTGGGGGCATGGGTCGGTTGGCGATCCGGAGTGGATGGTGTTCATCGTGCGGATGGTGTCTTCGGTGTTGACAGGGGTCCAGGCGCGGAGGGTGGTGGTGGGGGGCGTTGGTTCTGTGGTTGGGTGCGTGGTCTGTTCACCGAAGCTGTTGTGTATGTCGGCGATCTTGCTGTGGAAGAACGAGGCGAGAGAGTCGCAGAGGTCTTGTGAGGGAGTGATGTCGTGGTTACCGGCGCTGGGGTTGGAGAGCTCTTTGACGATGCTGAAGAGTTCCTTGCTGTTGTGTGCGTTGTTGTCTAGTCGGTCCTTGAATGCTGACTTCTTGGTGGTGTGGATCAGCTGGTGGTGTTTGCGGGTGGCGTGCTTGAGGGCGGTCATGTTGTCTGTGGTCAGGTTTTTTCGCCAGGCTTTCTCGAGGGTACGGCAGTTCTTCTTGGAGTTCTTGAGGTCGTCGTTGAACCAGGAGGCTTTCTTGCTTCCGGGCCTGCTGGGATGGTTTTTCAGGGGTGCGAGGTCGTCAGCGCAGTTGGTGATCCACTGTGTGAGGTTGTTGGCTGCTTGGTTGTGGTCCGTTGATCTGGTGGGAGGGTTCTGGTTCAGTGATGTGGTGAGCTGGTCGGTGGTGATCTTGTTCCAGCTCCTGCGGGGAACCTGTTGTGGGCGGTGGTGAGTCGTGGTCTTTCTGAAGCTGAAGTGGACGCTGCTGTGGTCTGTCCAGTGTAGTCTGGTGGAGGGGCTGAAGGAGATGTACTTGCTGGAGGAGAAGATTGGGTCAAGCGTGTGTCCGGCGTAGTGGGTGGGGGTGTTCACCAGTTGCTTGGGTCCAAGGTTGGCGAGGTTGTCCAGCAGGGTAGTGGTGTTGTTGTCGTTGTTGTTCTCCAGGTGGAAGTTGAGGTCCCCTAGGAGAATGTAGTCAGCGGAGGGAAGGGCGTGTGGGCTGATGAAGTCTGCGATGTCTTCGCTGAATTGTGTGCGGGGTCCTGGGGGTCGGTAGTTGAGGGTGCCTCTGAGTGTGGTCTTGGGGTCGGTGTGTATTTGGAAGTGAAGGTGTTCGGCGGTTGTGAGGGTGTCGTCGGAGCTGGTCGTGATGTGGATGGTGTTCTTGTGGACGATGGCGATGCCTCCTCCTGTCTGGTTGACGCGGTCCCTTCGGGTGATCTTGTATCCGTCGAGGATGGCTATGGCGATGTCGGGCGCTGAGGAGGCGTTCATACAGGTTTCCGTGAGGAAGGCGACGTCCGGAGATGTGGTGTCGAGCAGGTTCCATAGTTCCACGGCGTGTCTGTGGACAGAGCGAGTGTTGAGCAGGATGCACTTCAGGTGGTTGTTGTTGGTGCTCGGCTTGGTGGGGGCAGGAGCAGTGCAGGTCCGGATGCAGGAGAACTTGCAGGATCGGCAGGTGAAGGGTCCGTGGGTGCGTCCTGGGGCGGTTCGGTGGCAGCCGGGGAGTCGGCCGGTGTTGAGTGCACTGAGGGTGGCGGCGTCATACGTCCGGCTGGTGGGATGGCATCTGCGGGGGCCAGGGGTCTGGCGCTGGGCGCGGTCCGGGCGTGGTCCAGGCGCAGACGGGCGTAGACGGGCTTGCCTTTGGCACGCCCGCTGCGCGTACGTGCGGACTCTGCCATAAATGGAGAATGGGGGGGCGGAGCGAGGGAGGAGCAGCAGGGAGGCGGGAGCGGGGTGGCGAGTGGGGAGGGGAGCGGTGATGCTGGAGGGAGCGGGGGTGGGGCCACGGGGGAGCAGAGCGAGGGAGGAGCAGCAGGGAGGCGGGAGCGGGGTGGCGAGTGGGGAGGGGAGCGGTGATGCTGGAGGGAGCAGGGGTGGGGCCGCGGGGAGCAGCGGCAGAAAACGGCGGTGGAGGCACAGAACGATCAGGGGCACAACGATGCAAACGATAACAAAACAAATACAGGTGCAATACTGAGGTCAGGGGGCAGAAACAATACTGGTGCAACACTGGGAGCGAGAGCAGGGGCACAGGGGAACAGGGGTACAACAGTTGACGATGAAAATGAACAATTACAGGCACAATTCAGGGTGCAGATACAAACTTGGCAGCGGCAGCAGCGGCAGCGGCGGCGGCAAGCGGGTCCCGGGCACACTCGGGGTGGGCCACGCGGCGGGAGTAGCGACCGGCTCTGACCAGGTCAGGTCAGGTCACAGCTCCCCGCCTCGCGGACACCACCTTTTGTGTTCAGTGGGAGGGAGGAGCAGCTGGGAGGCGGGAGCGGGGTGGCGAGTGGGGAGGGGAGCGGTGATGCTGGAGGGAGCGGGGTGGGGCCACGGGGTGCAGCGGCAGTAAACGGCGGTGGAGGCACAGAACGATCAGGGGCACAATGATGCAAACGATAACAAAACAAATACAAGCACAATACTGAGGTCAGGGGGCAGGGGGCAGAAACAATACTGGCGCAACACTGGGAGCGAGAGCAGGGGCACAGGGGAACAGGGGTACAACAGTTGACGATGAAAATGAACAATTACAGGCACAATTCAGAGGGCGATGTAAATGAACAATTACAGGCACAATTCAGGGGGCAGATACAAACTTGGCAGCAGCAGCGGCGGCGGCAAGCGGGTCTCGGGCACACTCGGGTGGCCATGCGGCGGGAGGAGCGACCGGCTCTGACCAGGTCAGGTCAGGTCACAGCTCCCCGCCTCGTGGACACCACCTTTTGTGTTCAGTGGGAGGGAGGAGCAGCTGGGAGGCGGGAGCGGGGTGGCGAGTGGGGAGGGGAGCGGTGATGCTGGAGGGAGCGGGGGTGGGGCAGCGGGGGAGCAGCGGCAGAAAACGGCGGTGGAGGCACAGAACGATCAGGGGCACAATGATGCAAACGATAACAAAACAAATACAGGCACAATACTGAGGTCAGGGGGCAGGGGGCAGAAACAATACTGGTGCAACACTGGGAGCGAGAGCAGGGGCACAGGGGAACAGGGGTACAACAGTTGATGATGAAAATGAACAATTACAGGCACAATTCAGGGGGCGATGTAAATGAACAATTACAGGCACAATTCAGGGGGCAGATACAAACTTGGCAGCGGCGGCGGCAAGCGGGTCCCGGGCACACTCGGGGTGGGACACGCGGCGGGAGGAGCGACCGGCTCTGACCAGGTCACACACATTTTACAGAGACACTGATCATAAGTGTTTAAATCAGTCTAAAGGAAATGTTACATAAAATTATGAGGATTGCAAGGTGTAAGAATCACCTTTCATCCCTACTAGTAGGCACGGTTTCATCTAGAGAAGCACAACCTCAGGATTTTAGACACAACACAGTGACTGGGGTTGGCTTTACTAAAAAGCATGTATTTCTACCTAAACAAACCTTTTTTAGCAACATTAGGATAATGAGAATCTAGGGAAAAACAAATGTTGTAACATATACCTTGCAGTTTGCATGCTGCCCTTTGATGACTGTTCATAGGTCACTTTGTTATATTGAGATTCTAACTTATGAACTGCAAGTAACAAACTCATCTCTATGACAAAAGCAGTAAACCATTGAGCTAACCACATTAAATACTTTCTGTAATTTGTATGGTACATGTTTTCTGCAGCAGGCATATTAACTTTCTGCGCTACTTTAGGAGTCAAAACTGCCACTAGTCAGAACTCTGATCTCTCTCCAGTAGGAACATTAATCTCCAAAGTTATCTTCACATTTGTAATGTTCTTTGAAAACTACTGGATAGCAAGGACGTCTGCAGCAGGTGTTATAATACCCATAAGTTATTTCTAAACACAGAACCTACCCGCAACCCCCTCCTACCCCCCACCCACACCCCCTGGGCTCAATGCCAGATGCAGCTGCACTGCCCTAAAGCCGGGCCTGACCCTGCTGATGTGACCTATGAATTTTCTCCTGTTCCCAGTGGCAGCACGACCAAGAAATTTGACACTTGAATTTGTGCAGGCATTTCACCTGAGTATGTTTGCCAGAAGAACAGTTTTTCCCCCCACCTCCACATCTATCCATCCTTAAATGTGTTGAAATGACTGTCAAGTTGCAATGAATGCTAAATGAAGGTCTTAGAGTAAATAAAACAGTATCTGTTCCACTCTGACAGAGAACACTTGCAACAGCAGACCCGGAACAGATCGAATGGATTCTGAAGTGAAAGCTACACTCTGCAGAGTGATCCAGAAGACTAGACATTGCATTCAGATGGGAATTTCCAACCACTAGTACATGAAAGTAAATTGGAAAAGAAACATATTAAATCTTCAAAATTCCTTTCACATAAATGATTTTGCAACTCAAATGTAACTAGAATGTTCTCTGTGTGTTTGGCCTAGTAGAATTCATTTGTGGTCAAATTTCAGCATTGTCAGTAGGCCCCATTATGAAAGCATACGGCGAGTCAATGGTTTATGCCACTTTCTCATGTACACTTTAATCAATCACAATATACAATTGAACATATCTATAGTCCGTGCTTCATCATTGGCCATTCCACTCTTATCGCTGGTTATCTTGATGTAGGACTTACTATCACTCAATGGACAAAGTTTTTTGCAGACGATCACAAGCAGGCTCTGACACTGCCCCATATTTGTTCTGATCCTAGGGTTCCTCAGAGTTCAAGATTGGCAATGCTGTTGTTTAATACCTTGATAAAGTTACATTTAGAGGGTATGATTCTGCATGTATGCATGTGGCACTCAGCTTGTCAGCCTATCGGACCCTTTTTCACTCACTTTGTAGCAGTCTACTAGCTTTAAGGAACATAACCCAGCAAGAACCAAACTCCTCGCTTTTTAGGAAATTTAATTAGAGGTCTACATTCTGGCATCAGGTAATGGGCCCATTACCAGTGCATGATATCTTCAATACATAACTTGGGCAATTACATGGACTTCAAATTGTTCATGGACACACAGGAATCCAGAAGAGTGAACGCCTGTTTTTTTCATTTGAAGCACTTTTGAAGAGTGCTTCCCTTCAGGTTACTCAGACATGAGTCCCTTGCTCACTGCTCCATCAGGATTCAAGCAAGCCGGGCCGACGAGGCTGGAATGCCAGAAACCGGTCCCCGGTAGCTTGTCTCCTTTCTGGTGAAGAATTGGCTTGGTAGTTTGGTCTGCCCTGTTCCCATGATGCACTGGGCCAGGGACAGACTAATTTGCATATAGCCAGGTTCTGAGCTGGGATGGGGCAGTGAGCTAAATAACGGTGATGGATCATGCCCTGATCTTTGGACTGGGTAAGAGTGGTCTGCTTAATTCAGACACTCTGTTCATCACCACCCCCTTTTCTGAATCGTTTTTGGCCACTATAGGTGTGGCAGGGTATACTCAGACATGAGTCCCTTGCTCACTGCTCCATCAGGATTCAAGCAAGCCGGGCCGACGAGGCTGGAATGCCAGAAACCGGTCCCCGGTAGCTTGTCTCCTTTCTGGTGAAGAATTGGCTTGGTAGTTTGGTCTGCCCTGTTCCCATGATACACTGGGCCAGGGACAGACTAATTTGCATATAGCCAGGTTCTGAGCTGGGATGGGGCAGTGAGCTAAATAACGGTGATGGATCAAGCCCTGATCTTTGGACTGGGTAAGAGTGGTCTGCTTAATTCAGACACTCTGTTCATCACCACCCCCTTTTCTGAATCGTTTTTGGCCACTATAGGTGTGGCAGGGTATACTCAGACATGAGTCCCTTGCTCACTGCTCCATCAGGATTCAAGCAAGCCGGGCCGACGAGGCTGGAATGCCAGAAACCGGTCCCCGGTAGCTTGTCTCCTTTCTGGTGAAGAATTGGCTTGGTAGTTTGGTCTGCCCTGTTCCCATGATGCACTGGGCCAGGGACAGACTAATTTGCTTATAGCCAGGTTCTGAGCTGGGATGGGGCAGTGAGCTAAATAACGGTGATGGATCAAGCCCTGATCTTTGGACTGGGTAAGAGTGGTCTGCTTAATTCAGACACTGTGTTCATCACCACCCCCTTTTCTGAATCGTTTTTGGCCACTATAGGTGTGGCAGGGTATACTCAGACATGAGTCCCTTGCTCACTGCTCCATCAGGATTCAAGCAAGCCGGGCCGACGAGGCTGGAATGCCAGAAACCGGTCCCCGGTAGCTTGTCTCCTTTCTGGTGAAGAATTGGCTTGGTAGTTTGGTCTGCCCTGTTCCCATGATGCACTGGGCCAGGGACAGACTAATTTGCATATAGCCAGGTTCTGAGCTGGGATGGGGCAGTGAGCTAAATAACGGTGATGGATCAAGCCCTGATCTTTGGACTGGGTAAGAGTGGTCTGCTTAATTCAGACACTCTGTTCATCACCACCCCCTTTTCTGAATCGTTTTTGGCCACTATAGGTGTGGCAGGGTATACTCAGACATGAGTCCCTTGCTCACTGCTCCATCAGGATTCAAGCAAGCCGGGCCGACGAGGCTGGAATGCCAGAAACCGGGGTCCGGTAGCTTGTCTCCTTTCTGGTGAAGAATTGGCTTGGTAGTTTGGTCTGCCCTGTTCCCATGATACACTGGGCCAGGGACAGACCAATTTGCATATAGCCAGGTTCGGAGCTGGGATGGGGCAGTGAGCTAAATAACGGTGATGGATCAAGCCCTGATCTTTGGACTGGGTAAGAGTGGTCTGCTTAATTCAGACACTCTGTTCATCACCACCCCCTTTTCTGAATCGTTTTTGGCCACTATAGGTGTGGCAGGGTATACTCAGACATGAGTCCCTTGCTCACTGCTCCCTCAGGATTCAAGCAAGCCGGGCCGACGAGGCTAGAATGCCAGAAACCGGTCCCCGGTAGCTTGTCTCCTTTCTGGTGAAGAATTGGCTTGCTAGATTGGTCTGCCCTGTTCCCATGATGCACTGGGCCAGGGACAGACTAATTTGCATATAGCCAGGTTCTGAGCTGGGATGGGGCAGTGAGCTAAATAACGGTGATGGATCAAGCCCTGATCTTTGGACTGGGTAAGAGTGGTCTGCTTAATTCAGACACTCTGTTCATCACCACCCCCTTTTCTGAATCGTTTTTGGCCACTATAGGTGTGGCAGGGTATACTCAGACATGAGTCCCTTGCTCACTGCTCCATCAGGATTCAAGCAAGCCGGGCCGACGAGGCTGGAATGCCAGAAACCGGTCCCCGGTAGCTTGTCTCCTTTCTGGTGAAGAATTGGCTTGGTAGTTTGGTCTGCCCTGTTCCCGTGATGCACTGGGCCAGGGACAGACTAATTTGCATATAGCCAGGTTCTGAGCTGGGATGGGGCAGTGAGCTAAATAACGGTGATGGATCAAGCCCTGATCTTTGGACTGGGTAAGAGTGGTCTGCTTAATTCAGACACTGTGTTCATCACCACCCCCTTTTCTGAATCGTTTTTGGCCACTATAGGTGTGGCAGGGTATACTCAGACATGAGTCCCTTGCTCACTGCTCCATCAGGATTCAAGCAAGCCGGGCCGACGAGGCTGGAATGCCAGAAACCGGTCCCCGGTAGCTTGTCTCCTTTCTGGTGAAGAATTGGCTTGGTAGCTTGGTCTGCCCTGTTCCCATGATGCACTGGGCCAGGGACAGACTAATTTGCATATAGCCAGGTTCTGAGCTGGGATGGGGCAGTGAGCTAAATAACGGTGATGGATCAAGCCCTGATCTTTGGACTGGGTAAGAGTGGTCTGCTTAATTCAGACACTCTGTTCATCACCACCCCCTTTTCTGAATCGTTTTTGGCCACTATAGGTGTGGCAGGGTATACTCAGACATGAGTCCCTTGCTCACTGCTCCATCAGGATTCAAGCAAGCCGGGCCGACGAGGCTGGAATGCCAGAAACCGGGGTCCGGTAGCTTGTCTCCTTTCTGGTGAAGAATTGGCTTGGTAGTTTGGTCTGCCCTGTTCCCATGATACACTGGGCCAGGGACAGACTAATTTGCATATAGCCAGGTTCTGAGCTGGGATGGGGCAGTGAGCTAAATAACGGTGATGGATCAAGGCCTGATCTTTGGACTGGGTAAGAGTGGTCTGCTTAATTCAGACACTCTGTTCATCACCACCCCCTTTTCTGAATCGTTTTTGGCCACTATAGGTGTGGCAGGGTATACTCAGACATGAGTCCCTTGCTCACTGCTCCATCAGGATTCAAGCAAGCCGGGCCGACGAGGCTAGAATGCCAGAAACCGGTCCCCGGTAGCTTGTCTCCTTTCTGGTGAAGAATTGGCTTGCTAGTTTGGTCTGCCCTGTTCCCATGATGCACTGGGCCAGGGACAGACTAATTTGCATATAGCCAGGTTCTGAGCTGGGATGGGGCAGTGAGCTAAATAACGGTGGTGGATCAAGCCCTGATCTTTGGACTGGGTAAGAGTGGTCTGCTTAATTCAGACACTCTGTTCATCACCACCCCCTTTTCTGAATCGTTTTTGGCCACTATAGGTGTGGCAGGGTATACTCAGACATGAGTCCCTTGCTCACTGCTCCATCAGGATTCAAGCAAGCCGGGCCGACGAGGCTGGAATGCCAGAAACCGGTCCCCGGTAGCTTGTCTCCTTTCTGGTGAAGAATTGGCTTGGTAGTTTGGTCTGCCCTGTTCCCATGATGCACTGGGCCAGGGACAGACTAATTTGCATATAGCCAGGTTCTGAGCTGGGATGGGGCAGTGAGCTAAATAACAGTGATGGATCAAGCCCTGATCTTTGGACTGGGTAAGAGTGGTCTCCCGAATTCAGACACTCTGTTCATCACCACCCCCTTTTCTGAATCGTTTTTGGCCACTATAGGTGTGGCAGGGTATACTCAGACATGAGTCCCTTGCTCACTGCTCCATCAGGATTCAAGCAAGCCGGGCCGACGAGGCTGGAATGCCAGAAACCGGTCCCCGGTAGCTTGTCTCCTTTCTGGTGAAGAATTGGCTTGGTAGTTTGGTCTGCCCTGTTCCCATGATGCACTGGGCCAGGGACAGACTAATTTGCATATAGCCAGGTTCTGAGCTGGGATGGGGCAGTGAGCTAAATAACGGTGATGGATCAAGCCCTGATCTTTGGACTGGGTAAGAGTGGTCTCCCGAATTCAGACACTCTGTTCATCACCACCCCCTTTTCTGAATCGTTTTTGGCCACTATAGGTGTGGCAGGGTATACTCAGACATGAGTCCCTTGCTCACTGCTCCATCAGGATTCAAGCAAGCCGGGCCGACGAGGCTGGAATGCCAGAAACCGGTCCCCGGTAGCTTGTCTCCTTTCTGGTGAAGAATTGTCTTGGTAGTTTGGTCTGCCCTGTTCCCATGATGCACTGGGCCAGGGACAGACTAATTTGCATATAGCCAGGTTCTGAGCTGGGATGGGGCAGTGAGCTAAATAACGGTGATGGATCAAGCCCTGATCTTTGGACTGGGTAAGAGTGGTCTGCTTAATTCAGACACTCTGTTCATCACCACCCCCTTTTCTGAATCGTTTTTGGCCACTATAGGTGTGGCAGGGTATACTCAGACATGAGTCCCTTGCTCACTGCTCCATCAGGATTCAAGCAAGCCGGGCCGACGAGGCTGGAATGCCAGAAACCGGTCCCCGGTAGCTTGTCTCCTTTCTGGTGAAGAATTGGCTTGGTAGTTTGGTCTGCCCTGTTCCCATGATGCACTGGGCCAGGGACAGACTAATTTGCATATAGCCAGGTTCTGAGCTGGGATGGGGCAGTGAGCTAAATAACGGTGATGGATCAAGCCCTGATCTTTGGACTGGGTAAGAGTGGTCTGCTTAATTCAGACACTCTGTTCATCACCACCCCCTTTTCTGAATCGTTTTTGGCCACTATAGGTGTGGCAGGGTATACTCAGACATGAGTCCCTTGCTCACTGCTCCATCAGGATTCAAGCAAGCCGGGCCAACGAGGCTGGAATGCCAGAAACCGGTCCCCGGTAGCTTGTATCCTTTCTGGTGAAGAATTGGCTTGGTAGTTTGGTCTGCCCTGTTCCCATGATGCACTGGGCCAGGGACAGACTAATTTGCATATAGCCAGGTTCTGAGCTGGGATGGGGCAGTGAGCTAAATAACGGTGATGGATCAAGCCCTGATCTTTGGACTGGGTAAGAGTGGTCTGCTTAATTCAGACACTCTGTTCATCACCACCCCCTTTTCTGAATCGTTTTTGGCCACTATAGGTGTGGCAGGGTATACTCAGACATGAGTCCCTTGCTCACTGCTCCATCAGGATTCAAGCAAGCCGGGCCGACGAGGCTGGAATGCCAGAAACCGGTCCCCGGTAGCTTGTCTCCTTTCTGGTGAAGAATTGGCTTGGTAGTTTGGTCTGCCCTGTTCCCATGATGCACTGGGCCAGGGACAGACTAATTTGCATATAGCCAGGTTCTGAGCTGGGATGGGGCAGTGAGCTAAATAACGGTGATGGATCAAGCCCTGATCTTTGGACTGGGTAAGAGTGGTCTGCTTAATTCAGACACTCTGTTCATCACCACCCCCTTTTCTGAATCCCTTCAGTAAATGCCATTAATAAGTGTCAATGATTAACAGTATCATTCAGGACTGTATTTGCTGTAATTAAATTTCCCCTCAGGCCCTGGAATAATATCTACTCCGTCTGCATATGGTGTAAAATGTTACCACCCATCGGATCGTAGATTCGTCAAGCACAAACATTACGCCCATATTAAAATGATTACGTCAGACTTTATGTTTACAGGCTCCCTTACCAGGGGCAGAACTAGACCCAAACTTTGGGAGGGGTTTACAGGTCAGCCAATGGAGGTAGGGCTAATACTTCAAGAGCTATCCTGCAAGCAAATACAAATAGAGCGATAAATTGTGCTTTTTGGACATTGGTCAAATCCTGTATGATTGCAACAAACCTGTTTCAGTGGATTTGACAATGTTTATAGGTTACTGACAGATCTTTAAAAAGGGGAGTTAGTGATTTGACAGATAAAAAGCAGCTTCAACAGATTTCAGTACAAAGTACTTTAGAACCAGTTTTCCCAAGTCATTTCAATATGAGGACCCTGTTTGCCAATATTACTACAATTCCTTCTGTAAAATGACAATGAGTTGACAGAATATTTTTAAGTTCATCTTCCGAATGATGCTACTGTCCGATTGTTCAACAAAGAGATGTTTTCAGTCTGCTCATCGGGTCCTTGCAACATGAGCTTGTTTGAGGCCAAACACATGTGCAGGTCTCAGATTATCAAACCTAGTGGGTTAATGCACCAGATGGTGGGATGTGTGACTGGCAAGTCCCAGGTTTGATTTATAATGCATCTGCTGCTCCTCGTGAAATTGAATAAGTGCATGACAAATCAGTTAGTCATATTACCACCTTTTAATTACTGTGCCGGAACGTGTGCTATTCTAAATCAAAATAAAATGTTTGTTGTTAGCACCCCACACTAAGCAGTTGTCACATGGGATGATAGAAATTCTATGCAGGTAGCCACCAGAATGGGCAAAAAGTTGTCTTGACCTAACTTTTCAACAAGCGGTGTTCTTGGAAGCACAAGGATCTAGTTAGTCCTTTATGCTCCAGAACACGTAGAATGTCCCGCAAAGAAAGGATGCCATTTAATACCCTACATTATAGTAACAAGAACCCTGCTATTAATTCTGTTCTGAAGCTCCTAGCACAAATTGTGAAATCCACTAAAATATAAATAAGGTTTTTGCAAATCCTGCAGGGACAGCGTGCATTACAAAATGCGTTACAAATTTCTCCAAAAGTCATTTGAGAAGAATGACCATAGACTCTATAATGGTTAGTCACAAATGTCTATATTAATTATTTCAACTGGGCCGTCTTGGGGAGAGAAAGGTACAACGTTGTATGGGGCATAAGAAAGACACTAGGCAGACATCATGGTTCCCCCTTTGTCATTGTAACACTGGAACAAGTAAGTAGTGTTTTCATTGTGCTAATATTTGGCATCAGAACCTATTATACACTATATCAGAATAATTCTACTTTTGACAGACCCATCCTAAGTTTGACAGCAGAATAAAGTGTTTTGCTGCCAAACTACACTAATTTGAAGACGCAGGACTCAATGATGCAATTTCAACACAACAGGAGTGGGTGTGTAGCATATCTGCACAGACACTATTCTGGTGAAAAACCACACAAGCCATACTATAAAGAAATTTCTAAATCTATCTTATAATGCACTCTGAGAACCTAATGATAGAGGTGTTGGCTTTAGATGGAAAAGGTAGGTCTCTGGTTAGACATCAATTATATGTTCAGGCTTCACATAATTTAGCTATTTCTCAGTATACCCACAATTCCGATGGTAGACACCTTTGCTATGACTCAGTTGAAAATGCTCTGTCACCAAAGGACAAGAGCCTCAATCCACTGTTTCTGCCCAATTTCACCTAATGTTTCCACCGGCCCAGTGTTTAGGGCCTAATGGCACCCATCAAATATTTTGAAAGCCCGCGCATGCAAATTGTGAGTTGCGGTGTTAATTACAAAGTGCAACAGATGCCTTAAGGTACCTTGGCACTGAACTGACTATCAGAAAAGATCAAGATAATCAATAGAAGAGACTAATTTTAAGAGCCTTCCTAAATATAGAATGGGCCACTATTTTGTGCATGCCAAGATGAAGAACTTTCTAAGCATAGGAACCATCAAAAAAAAAAAATAAGGGGAGGGATAGTAGGAGGAAAGTGCCACAACGAAGAGATAAGGGGACAGATTTACCAATTTCTCGTGCAGTGCTGTGCATAAGCTGCAAATGATGCACTGCACGAGGAGAGCACCAAATTTACAAAAATATGGTATGCTCTTTCCCTCTCCCTAGTACCGGCTCTTAAATCAGTTGCCGTGCACCATGGAGCCAACTTTGCCCTGAAGTGTAACTGTCTCCATAAGTCAAGCATAGGTTTTGTCCTGGAAGGATACCCTTCCAGTACAAAATACTAAGCTTTGACTAATTTTTTACATTTTCCCAATTTGCATGTGTGCTGGTCTGTACAGCACACATGCAAAGTTGGAAAACCCCCCAGAAAAAAAGCATTTATCCTTCATAGTGCCTGGCTGAAGGGTGCACTATTTTCTGACGCTGAACCTGGTCTATTTTATTTACTCAAGTGGGCTTAGCGTTAGAAACCTTGGATGGTTGCATGGTAATGCCCATGCACCACCCATGGTACGCCCCCTCAGCCCTGCTTCATATTACTTTCACGTTATTCCCAGCACTAAGCAAGATTATCACTAGAAAGAAAAGGGGGACAAGAAGAAGATTTTGCGCCAAATTGTGTCACTTTTGTGATGTAAACACAGATTAAATTGTTGTAAGTCCGCCCCTTAACCTTGGTAGTAAGCACATTAGCAGCATGGAGAATGTTTAATAATAGGCTATGTGGGAAAAGCAGAGTGACTTATAATCATGATAGAAGCACAAAGACAGATTTGAAGGCTAAGGCCACAATTTCAAATTATGTACTATTTGGGCTATAATGAGTAAGCCCTGGCGGTAACTATGCTCCACCAGCGTAGTTTATGTAGTTTTGCCTGCTGCGCGTTCCGTTGCGAACGCAGAGTTTAGGCAAAACTACGACTCCATGGCGGAGCGTAGTTGGCCGCCCCTCCACCCTCCCAAAGTAATTTTAAAGTCATTAAAAAGGCACTTATCTGCCGTGGTTACCTCTTCCTCACCATTGCTGCTCTCCTTCCTCCTCCTCGCCATCCTTCTTCACTGATAGCCCCTACATTGTACGTCTTGCTCATGTGCACGCACAAGACGTACACTGTAGGGGTAATCTAAGAAGAAGGACAGTGAGGACGAGGAAGGAGAGGGGCCTTGGCGAGGAGGAGGCAGCTATGGCAGGTAAGTGCCTTTTTCATTACTTTATAATTACTTTGGGAGGGAGAGAGCGCATAGCAGAGCGAAGTTCCACAGATCTGTTTTTCAACTCTGTGGAACTTTGCGTACAGGCACTACGCCTGCTCCACCCAGGGTTAATAATGAGTACACATTTAATTACCACTAACCCAGTGTGGGATACTCAATGGGTAACATGATTAAGTTCTCCTGAGTTCCGCAAATTACAATGAAGCCTAACAACTGGAATAAGCGCATATCACACTAATTTCTGTCTGCATGTTTTGCATTTATGACTTAACATTTTATCGTATTTCCCTAGCATTTTTCTGTAGAAATCTGTCAGGTGAAAATTGAAAAATGTGGTCACTGATGTACGATTCAGAATTCCGCCCTTTGTGCAAATATTCATTTTTGTCTGGGGAGTTTTTTGATGCTATGCATGAGGAGCAGAGGTATGCTCTTAAGTTTTGCTTCTATGCCTCTGCCTGAATTTGTAGATAAAACAAGTGAGAAATAGATTGAAGCGATCTTACATGCTGGGTTTATCAGCCGGTAAAATCTCATTTGTTGTTCCTGACACCAATAACTCTCAAAGAAGGAGCATTGGACACAAGAATTCCTCTCTGCACAGTTCTCAATTAGGGTCATGGACACCTTGCAAGTGGGCCGATTAGGCAAAGAGAGTGAGACACCATGAGGGTCCAGAAGCAATGAAAAAAATTAAAAGGACAAGCAAGCAATGGAAGAAAAATATAAAAAGCCTCCTCTACTTGTAGAAAGCTTTTCGATGGCCTCAGTAGTTGAAGTGAGAAGGATCCATTAAGAACACATTCATAATCTTTTTTTTTAAGTTCAAGAGAATTTTATTATAAGAAAGAAGAAAAGGGTGTCAATACATAATACACAATGTCAAAATCATGTCATTACAATACAATTGAACAATAATAAAGAATCATGCACAATTCGGACTTAGTAATCCAAGGAGCAGAGACAAAACCAAATATGTGGAACATGAACAACATTATAGTGAATAATGATTGGGAACAGTTAGGGCATTCAAGGGGGCTTAAGAACTTCTTGCTGAGCAGGTTGGATTTGAGAACTTCGTTTGGCACTGGTTTCAATATACATTGTTACAGGTGACCATAAATCTAAGCGTTTTGTTGCCAGTTGTTTAGGGAATACAAAAGAAGTGTCTAGCCAGTGATTATGGCATACCATGTACCACCAAGCCTTGAAAGAAATTGTTGTGAAGTCTTTCCAATTTGTGGTAATTTGCTAGAATGCAACTGCTATGAGCAAATCAATAATTCTAGTATTCAGTGTAACGGTATCCCAAATGGATGATAAGCTTCCCAGAAAAACATGAACAAAGGAGAAAGGAAACTTAGTTGCAAAAATTAGATTCATTTGCGTCCAGACTTGTTCCCATCAAATGTGGACACGTGTGCATGAAAGTAACATATGAAACAAGTCAGCGTCTGGAGCAGAGCATGTCCAAAAATTATCCGGAACTGTAGTGAACTTTTTACTTAAAACTTTCGGTGTGAACAAAAGTCGGTTATAAACAAAAAACAATGTTTGCGCTGTATTGGCTGCCCTTGAGGATTTGCGGAATTTGGTCCCGTGATTCATCCATAATGACGGTAACCATGAAGTTCCAAAATCGTGTTCCCAAGCTAACTCAATTTTCGATTTCTGTTTAACTGTGTTGATATCATATAGATGGCGATATAGAGTAGATGCTCTGGGAAAACTTTGTAAAAGAGTAGGAGTCTGTGAGGAAGTATCCAACCCTGTGGGGGGAATCTGGGAAGAGATAGTTGGGAGTAAGTATCCATTACTGCCTTCTTGAGGAGAGTATATTTATTGTTAAATGAATTAGGCAAAGGTATAATTGACTGAGCAATGTGAAAGGTAGGAAGTTTGATTGTGAAAACAATTGATGTATCCAGAAAAAGAAAAGGGGAACAAGAACAGACGCTCCACTGAAGTCCACAGAGGTTCATTATGTGTAGAATCAAGCAACCAATGAGAGGCTTGGTGCAAGAGGAAGGCCTTATGGTAAATAAAGAAATTGGGGAAAGTTGACTCCACTCTCTGTTTTAGGACTTAATAATCTTAATATGGACATTCAGGGTTTCTTGTGTTGCCATAAGAAGGAGGAGAGAATGAAGTTAATCTTCTTGAACTATGTATTGAATATAGGTACTGGTATATTAGAAATAGTATACATAATTATAGGTGATAACATCATTTTTATGGTATCTAAACGACCCCACCAAGATAGGTAGAGAGGGTGCCATTTAGAAGTTAATTCTGAATTTTTTTGTATACATTTATTCATACATGAGGAGACTGTGTCCGGGATGGAAGACGTAAAATATAGGCCTAAATATTTAATGTGTTGGGGACTCCAAGCGAAATCAGAAGAGCTAAAGTCCGATTTAAAAGTATATTTTGTTAAGGGCAGAATCTCACATTTGTCATTAGTCAGTTTATAACCAGAAATGAGAGAGTACGTACATACTTCTGCTAAGAAGGCAGGAATAGAGTCAACTGGTCTTGACATGAAGAGCAAAATATTGTCTGCATACGCTGCAAGTTTAATGTGAATATGTGGGGTTTGAAAGCCATGTAAGCGTGGATTTTGGTGCAATTTGGAGAGAAAAGGTTCCAATGCCAGATTGAATAAGAAAGGAGAAAGAGGACCACCTTGACAAACTCCTCTGCCCAAATCAAAAAAAGAGATCAAACCATTAGCGCAAACTGCTGCACATGGGTTGGAATAAAGTAGAGAAATCCGTGAAATAAATTTGGGGCCAAAACCAAACCATCTGAGGGCATAAAAAAAGTAAGTCCATTCCACTCTATCTAATGCTTTTTCAGCATCTAAGGCAATTGCCACAAGGGGATGTTTCAGATGTGTAGATTTAGATAAGACATTAAATAAAAGTTGCGTGTTATCTGTTATAAAGCGCCCCTTAACAAATCCAGATTGTTCTTTGTCCAGCAAATATGGTAGAAAGAAATCTAAACATATGGCCAATGCTTTGGAAAAGATTTTATAATCAATATTGACTAAAGATATAGGCCTATAATTTTTACAATGTGTGGGGTCTTTGCTTTCTTTGGGGATAAGGCAGATATGTGCTTCTGAGAAAGAGCCAGATGATCTGTCCAGGGAGCAAAAGTGGTTTATTAGAGAATGTAATTTAGGAATCAAGAGTTTGGAGAAGTGAGTGCAACACTCAACAGTAAAACCATCTGGGCCTGGTGCTTTGTCCTTTCTGAGACTGTGAAGAGCCTTCAAAAGTTCTTGCTGTGATATGTCTGACTCTAAAGGGGTCAGATCAGGAATATTGTGTTGGGATTTCTGAATGGTGGAGAAGAAGGAAGATGGGGATTGTTCCATGGGTTGCATTTCCGATGTGTATAGTAATTTATAAAAAAAGAGAAAATTTGTCTAAAATTTCAGTGTCCTTAAATTTTAAAACAGAGTTTCCATCCAGAATAGAATCAATGTTCAACTTATTCTGTCGGACTTTTACATAATTGGCTAGTATTTTCCCAGCTTTATTTTTCCCTCCATAGAATTTGGCGCTAGATTTTTGTAAGTATAATGAGGCATCATCTGTCGATTTTTTTTTTAATTGCAACTTTGCATTTATAAGCGCATTAAGAGATTCCTTTGAATGGGAGGTATAATAAGAATGCTCCAGTTTCTTAATGCTTTCTAATAATTTAGTAGTGTGACTACGCGCAATTTTTCATTTTTTGGCTACAAAGTTAATAACAAAATCTCTCGCTGAGACTTTAAAAGCATCCCAAATAATTGAAAATTCTAAAGACTCTGTATTATTTATCATGAAATATTCATCAGAAAAGGTAGTGAAGGAAGCAGTAAACTCTGGATTTAAAAGGAGAGCGTTATTGAACCCCCATCTTCGAGGACCAGTGAGTTTAGGCAGTATATCAAGACAAACTGAAACAGGTGCATGATCTGACAACAAAATGGGGCCAATTTCTGCATTAGTGAGAGATTGCGAGATATTGTGAGAAACAAAAATTTTATCAATTATTGACTGAGACTTATGTGTTGGAGAGTAAAATGAATATTCTCTAGTAGTAGGGTTGCATAATCACCACGCATCAATAAGTTTATGTTGAGCGATGGCGTGAGTAAACGCTTTGTGTGGTTTATTAGGGACAAAAGAGGATTTAGAATTTCTCTCCTTGAACGGATCAAAAAGTTGGTTACAGTCTCCTGCTAATATAAAATTGTCTTCTATACAATGGGAAATTTGCTTTGCAAATGTGGACCAGAATGTAGTATAGCCAGAGGTGGGAGCATAAACATTGAGAAGAGAAACAGGAACATTCTTTAGTAACAACTTAACATTCATCCACCTGCCCTCGGTGTCTGACTCTTGTGATAGAAATGTAATCGGAAGTGATTTACAACATAATATTATCACCCCATTGCATTTGACATCTCCTTGAGAGAAGAAAACATTTCCTACCCAACCCCTCCTTAATTTAGCGGATTCAGAATCCGTGAGGTGCGTTTCCTGCAAGAATACAATGTCAGCAATGAGTTTCGCCAGATGGGATAAAACTCTCTGCCTTTTGATGAGTGAATTTAAACCCCTAACATTCCATGTAATCAAGCTTAACACCATTTGTTATAAGTAAATGTTGAGCATAAAATATGAAACCTAAGTCCAAATCATTAAAATGACAGCAAAGAGAGTACATGAAGAAAGAAGGAAGATGAATATATCTTTGCATTACACAGTAGGAAAAGTTATCAGAAGTGAGCAATTGGATAGTAGAGTAAAAGTCAAACATGCATAGAAAAGGAGAAATGAGTGAATCAAATAGATGATAAAGAAGTACAGAGAGGTAAAGAGTGAAGTGAGTAATGACAAAGGAAGATATGCCCAAAATAAAGAACAATGAAGCAGAAATATGTGAGACACCAATACAAAAGGTGAGAAAAAGCTTTGGAACAGAACAAAAAAGTAAAGACAAAACAGATAACGTACCTACAAAAGGAAAACATAAATGCGAGGGTGGGTGAAACCACATGGAACAGACGAAACAACCAGCGAGGATCAAACCATGGAAGGAATACGCCATGTCGTGATCATAACTATGGGAGTGAGGAGAAAAGAAAAGATGAGCGAACACTTTAAACATGTGAAATATTCATTGAGACATGAAGAATGCAAATACTGAATAGCAGTGACCAGAACTTCAAAACCAGTAAATAATTATTACATATGGAAATGTGGTACAAACTGAGATTATGGAGAAGAGAAAAAAATGGCAGTCAATTGAAAATCAGAGGAGAGTCAAGTGATATGCGAGGAGGGGGTTCTTGAAGAGTCCATTAGAGTAACTTTATTCGAATTGATAAAACTTTGTAAACGTATTGTGTCATCATAAGACATTGTTTTTTTGTTGTATGTTACCTTGAAAAAGCATGGGTGGAACAGACCATACCTGGCTCCCATGGTACGGAGGTCAGGTCTCATATCTAGGAAGGCTTTGTGTCTGGCTGCCATAGCTTTAAATAGTTTTGCGCAAAAAATAATGTAGACCCAGACCAAGTTATCCGTTATATGGCTTTGGCAGCTGTCAACACTTTCAGTAAATCCGTTTACTACATAAAATAGAGAAAAACTCCTCTGGGTTTCTCGGAGGATGAAGAAGTGGTAGGAGCGCGTCCCAGCCTATGAGCACGCTGGATGTTTAGGGAAATGTCTTCTGGCAAGTTGAGAATCTTTGGAAGGAAGGATTTGAAGAAAGTAATAGGGTCCGTGCCTTCGACCCCTTCATTCAATCCATATATGTGTAAATTGTTCCTCCTATTACAATTTTCCAAGTCTTCGACCTCCTTCTGAAGTGTTGAGACCTGCGTATGCATGAAGGAAACATCCTTAGTGGTTTCTTTAAAAGCAGATACACTCTGCTCCACCACAGTGAGTCTAGAATCCATTTGTAGCCAGTTATCCGATAAAGCTTGTAGCTTGGAGTTAGTTTCTTCCATGAAGGGCCTGAGCGCTCCGATTTCCTGTAATAACATTTCCATTGAAACTGGAGAAGTTGGTTTAGGTGGTGAAGGAGGATCATGTTTTAGGCGCTTCACATTGGATTTTCCTGATGTAGTGCGTACAAGGTCCATTGTTGCGGTACTACTTTCCGTCATAGGAGATTCAATGCTTTCCAGTTTCGAAAATTCTGAAAAAAGTTTTGAATTTTTAATGAAGATACTTTTTGGTTGTGGGGCAGCAAAAAGAGACCCCTTTGTTCTGCCCATCAGAGTGTAAAATTAGCAAAAATAGAAATTCTGGGCGAAAATAGAAAATATGAAATAGGAATGTCAAGACATGAAGAGGTCGAGCAAGACCTATTGAATGAATCATCCAGAGAGGCATGATAAGTGGAGCTAAGGAGATTAGCCATATATAATGACCCAAACGAAGATTAGTAGTGAGATAAATCAAGGTTTGTTGCAAACTGCTTGCAAATAAAACACCTTAAGCTGGTATGTGACGTCTCCTTATTTAATGCAGGTTCATTAGGTGTAGCACATCAGCCTAGAATTGCACAAAAGTATGTGGGAGAAGCCATATATATAATAGGCATATAGAAAAAGAAAAAACACCTAAAAAAATTATGTTGCTCTTGTTTCTCCTCAGAGAGAATTATTGTGAAGATAAAAACCAGTTCCTAAGATGGCCGCCTCATCCACAAATTGAAGAAAGATCAGTAAAATATGTGTTGCAAAATGGACAAACTGCAGTTATTTAATAAGGCTGGCAATGGGCACTGAGGTTGTACTGAATAGTTGTAAGAGAAGTGCCATAAAAAGAATGAACATTTTTGCCGCTATAGGCTTGCTGAATTTGCTCTCAGCTGATTTTGCACACAAAATGGCGGTCTCGAGATCGCGGGTCCGCTTCCCAGCTTGTACCTTAAAATAGCATCATTTGCGGTGTCAGGAGCAGACGGAAAAAAACACAGCAGCTTCAGGCAAACTTCAGACAGAGGCTCCATGATGCATCTCCGCGCAAATGTTCGTAGTGGCGCGTTCTCACTTCCACGGAGCGAGTTACTCACAAGAGCCGCCATGCCCATTGGCGTCAAGCCACGCCCCTCCCACAATCTTTTTTTAATGTTTACAATTACATACGTTTTGGTCAAAAACACATTCCAGAAAGGATAATCCTGACCTTTAGGTTCTTCTGGTTGAAAAGAAAGGGAGGTGGTCTTCTGGTCTGTAAAGCCAAGGTAGAGTAACAAGACTTCTTGCCAGGGTGCCTGAAATAAATATAAAAGTGTTGAATCGGTTAATCAAGAAATCTAAAGGCTGCTTGGGAGACAGTATATAGATTTAATTGATGGACTCATTTGAGGCTTTAAGGAGAAAAAGGGTTATTCTTTTTGAACGGTTATGTAAGGGTGTTATCACTTGCATTCTGAATTGCTCCCTTTTAATGTAAACTCATTAAAATGATTGTGCTTTGTATAGTTTGATTGGGTATTGTTACAAATATATATTTTAACACACCTTTTTCTTAAACTCTAGGGGCCTCATGTCCAAATAGCCATTGACAAAAAGTGGTTGTTAATTGCGTACCAACTTTTTGTGAAAGGCAAATAATTCTGAGAACCGACCAATGTACTAATAGGTTGGTTAACAAATCATAGTTGTCACAATTTGTCCGAATGCATCGATATTCATGAAGAAGGGTGGTAGTTGTAACTTATTATGATTGAATGTCCTCACATTTGTAAGTGTTTTTTTTGTGTTAGCAGGGGTCTTCTGGCCACTGCCTGCTCCTCAATAACCTTTTTTTTTTTACATTTACCTTTGTTAAAGTGTTACCGTCCAACTCAGAAGTTAGAAACTTTCCAATGTTTTGCGACTGGAATGCAGTTGCAAATTATTAATACATACCATATAAAACCGCTATTTACAAGGGACACCCTAAACACACAGCTTCCAAATAGTGATTCATTTTGCCTCGCTAAACCCATTTAGTGACCTGGTAACCTGCTCCTAAAAATGTGTTTAGTTTATTTAAAAAGGCTATTTAGAGGTCATAAACCATGTGATTTTGAAAATCTCAGGCTTTAGGACCACAAAAGCTTGTAAAATAGACTGAAAAGTCTCTCTGCAATTTTTTCTGATACCTATCTTATACTGTATGCAATACAATTTTAAAATAATGGTTTCCATATTTACAGTGCTTTAATTTTCAGGCTGAGAACTTGTGGCACTATAAATACACTTTGTTGTTACATGGTGCACAGAGTGGGATTGAGTTGGGTAACTGGTTACACATATAGATATCTGCATTGATCACATTGACCAACTGAGCTTTCGTAACATAAAACAATGCCTTTCACACTGGATACTTTAATTTGCATTTATTTTTTCATTTAAGGTGTGTGTTTTATTTATTTAAATTAAGGTAAATGGCCACCAAAATAGTTGTCAAATATTTTGTTCTTTTTTGGGAAATATCTCTGGCTCGTTCAGGATCACAATTCTCCTACTTTTTTATGCACTTAAGCCCCTTGGTGACCTTTGCAATAGCTTGCAGCAGGCTGACTGAGGCCTCACCTATAGGGCAGCTCAGGACACATCAGTGGAAGAATTGTGTGAGTCCTGGAAGCTGCAGAAGCCCGACCTAAAGCACATGACTGGCAGGGTTGGGGTTAAAACAAATTTACCCCAATGGATGCTGCGTGCCTGTCCCTCACACTACTACCGTATCCTTACCTACTGGGCAAATATCCCACAGCAAGCATGCCCTTAGATCCAGGCTCCTATTCAATATCTCTAAATCGTCTTGACATTCTAGCATCCATTGTACAAATGCCAACAATGAAACATTCCTTACAGAAACCATGCATCAAATACATCCAAGTTTAAGTACTATGAACAACTCCTCTTTACCAAAACAAACTCATGGTCCTGTGGGTCACACTATGGACCAAGATCTATCATACTCATAGTATAAATTCCCCTGTATGTATGATAGTGTGTCAAATCAATTAAATGAAAACAGCAAGCGCTCAAAATGATGTGCAATATTACAGCATTCATGCAACAACATAAGACAATCAATGTAAACAGTTCATGGTGCAAAAAGGTGTTCGGTAAGAAAATCAGAAATATAAAAATAAATAATCATTATAGGTTTATTTATGATAATGATACATATGGGAGGTATTGCATATTTGTCACAGTCTAAGTCAAGTCTAAATGAGTAAATAAGGCATTGCTCTAAACATGAAGGAGGAAGAGAACCACTATATGTATACGTATTTTTTAAAATTGAAAAATACAATAAAAGTCAGAGAACCTTACCATATAAGATACCATGATTCCTTAAACCAGGGACACCAAGACATTGACAGAGATACCAGAAGACTTTGGTAATTATCCATATGTCGCCAGGTATATTGAGGAAAAGCACATATCAGTGACAGGAATTACAGGAGGTGTTGTACATGTAAGGATCCGAAAGCCATCGAAAATAGCTAGTTGGTGACCTATCAAACAGTGTGGCTCAAAGGAATTATCTGAAAACAGGACATAAAATCGATTCTAATAGGAGCAAAGTCTAAAGGCAGGTGTACTGCACTGGCCATACTACTCCATTAAATTTTCATAGTCCAGACCCCCCCAGTGAGGAAATCTTATTTGAACCTTTGGCATGTTTGATTTTTCCTCTTGTATATAGTTGATATAGGACTTCTTACTTCAATTCAAAAGTGGTTTGCCTTATGTTGCATCTTCTAATGATCTGGTTTGATAGTTTGAGTTGTGCATTGAGAATGTCAAGTTTCTCAGGTACATGAATGATGTACTTGTCCAGTCAGGTTTTTTTTCTTTGAATTCTGGGACTTGCATTTAATAGTGAGTCATGGACATGTTTCAGTGTCCGAATGTTGGGCTTTGCTGGCACATTGTGGAGTTGAGCACCTGTTTTATGTGCTTGCAGTGTGTAAAGTGAATTCACTTAACCTGATATTTCTTCACATTGGCGCTTTGGTTTGCAGATCGTACAGCTTGGAAACAGTGAGCAGGGTATGTCTCTTTTCATCCACTTGAGATTTAGTTCCTCCAGTGAACCACTTGGAACAGACAGGCTCATACAAACATACCTGAATGAATGCAATCCATAGGGACTTATATGTGTGTTATGAGAACAATCAAAATGCTTAGCAGTCCTTTAAATTCACCTTTGTTCTTAGGCCCAATACCTGTTGGTGGTATAGCACTGATGGAGCATGATTTTTGTGAAAAGATCTTGCTTGATCAAATCTGCTCATAAGTGTTTTATTAACAAAACAAATGGCTGACAGTGTGAACATTATTAACATGGGTACTTTGAAAGAATAATGTGAAAAATGTGCAAGAAAGATGATTAAAAGCTGCAATGACTACTGTACAGAAAACAAATAAAGACATGGGTTATTTAGAAAGACACATAGTATGAGAGAGAAACTTAATAATTTTGTTAAGTAATTTACAAGTAGAATTCTGAAATAATAAGAGAAACACTTATGGAAAAAATTTTGTGAATGTTTATTTTTTCCTCAAAGGAAACATTGATTATTAATAGTTTGCATTTAGATATATGATTACACAGGCCAAGATCACCAAGTTCCAAAAATACTTTAAACATTTCTGTTACACTAAAGTATATCCATACACATATGATAATTGCATAGCTCCACAGAAGCAGGATAGATCTTCTGACACCTCTGGAGACAACACCTCTATCTCCAGTGACTCAAGCATGGGCTCCTAAAAACAAAGAGAAAGAGGATGCACTCCACGATGATATCAACCTTGGGGCGCTCTACAACATCAAGGCCAGAACTGTGGAATACCAACCTTTGCACATCCACCACAAAATCCGTACTTTGGATGGCCTCCCCTATATCACCAAGTACCTCAAGCCTATTTTCCGCACAACCAAAGGCTGCCATTTTTACCGAAAGGCTGGAGATCAAGAGGCTGCAGAAGGAACCAGCAACAAGATCACTAGGCAGAAGTTGACAGACCAGTCAGTGCCAACACCAGGAACAAGATGAAGGAACCACAACCGTGACCAAGCAGACATCGCTAACAACGCAACACCCACAACCAGAATCCCTGGTTTTTAACCTATCTTCCATTCCACTGACACTGACTGAAGAAGGTGTATTGAATAAAGGTCTCTCTTTTGTCCCCACCATGCGAGTGGACAAAGTCAACCGCCACATGGAGTTAGCAGACTTCTTCCGCAAACTCAAATTAAAAGCCTTTTGAGACAAACAACCACCAACAGATACCACTACAAGCTTGAATGAAACGGGCCCGAGACTGAAATCAACATTCATTCCCCATCATCAAACATCCTGGTTGAAATATCTGCCTTTGAACAGGCAGTTCACAATGAGGTTGGGAACATGAAGCAACCGAATACATACATCAACCTCTCACAGAAAGAAAAGAAGGCGGTACGAAGACTACAAAAGAACTCTAATATAACTATAAAGCCTGCGGATAAAGGGGGTGGAATAGTGATCCAGAACAAACAGGATTATACCGCTGAAGGCCACAAATTACTCGGCGATGAACGCAACTATAGACGCCTGAGAGATGATCCAACAAACATATCACAGACTATCATCACCTCAATGGTAAAATCAGCAGAGAACAACCAACACATACCAAAACAGGAGGCAGACTACCCATGCACGAAAAACCCTAGAGTCCCCTACTTCTACCCAGTGCCAAAAATCCACAAAGAGAGAAGACCACCACCCGGATGACCCATCGTCTCTGGCATTAACTCTCTTCTAGAAGCTTTGTCTAGATATTGTGAATTCTTCCTAAACCCACTGATCCAGAAGGCTTCCACCTACATCAGAGACACGAAACACCTACTGTGCCTGATCAAGGACATAGGTTTTGACCTCACAACACAACTTCTCGTGGGTCTAGACATTGAAAGTCTATACACGAGCCTTCCCCAAGACGCCACTTTGAAAGTTCTCAGTGATATGCTAAAGGAGACTACCTGGGAATACTCTACTCCCAGAGAATTCATTCTGCAGTGCGCCACGCTTGCCCTGAAGGAGAACTATTTTGAATTTGAAGGGAGATTCTATCTCCAATCGAATGGCACTTCGATGGGCAGCGTCCTTGCCCTCACCGTGGCCGGATTATATGTATATCAATTCGAACAAATGCATATCATACCAGCCACCAACCCATACACTAATAGCATATGGTTTTGGCATTGAAATATCAACGACATTCTCATGATCCGGCACAGAATAATCGTTGACCACCTTCCTCACCTGGTTCAACGAGTGTGACCCATATCTACGATTCACCAGCACAGCCAATGCATGAAGCATAGCCTTTCTTGACCTCTACATGGAGGCAGAAGAGGGAACACTCAAAACCTCCACATAGTATAAACCTACAGCCAGAAACTCTCTGCTCCAATTCAAAAGCTTCCACCCATGCCCCCTCAGAGAGAACTTACTGTTTGGACAGTTTTTGCGCATTCAACGCAATTGCAGTTCAGTTACAGACTATCAAAGACAATCAGCAGACCTCACATTGAAACTCCAGTAACCTGGCTACCCAAACAAAATCATTAAGACCACCAAAAAACGCACCTGTAATCAGAATAGAGAAGCACTTCTGGAGGACAATGTACGGATTGACACACCTGCACCACTGACCTGTGTCACAACCTACAACGGAATGTCAAACCAGGTGGCGAAAATCATTAGAAAAAACTGGCGGATTTTCAATACAGGAACTAGAAACTGGGAACAACCATTGTTTGCATACAAGAAAGCAAGCAGCCTGAACGACCAACTGGTCTCCGGCAGTCCATAGACAACCGAAAAACCCACTGCTAACACAGTCCTAAACGCATGGGGTCTACCGAATGTGGCCAGCCATTACCCGTGTGGCAACTGCAGTGTCTGTCTGTGTCACCTGACACAGCCCAGCAAGACACTAAACCTAGAACCAGGCAAAACATGGCATCAACTCAAACATACAAACTGTAATTCGACCAACATATTATACCTCATCGAATGCCCATGTAAACTCCGTTACGTCGGCATGACAACCCGGAAAGTGAGGATGAGAATTGTAGAGTACCGCAGTACCATCCGGTGCAAAAAGACCAACAGTAAACTAATGGACCTCTACCTACAGGAAGGACACACCCCTAATGATATGTCCTGGGCAGTAATTGAACACATATCACATCAACAACAAAATGCTACTCGCTAAAGAACAGCGCTGGATATATCGCCTCTCGACTCACTCCCAAGGATTAAATGACAATATCCCTCGGAATAGTCTCAGTCACTGAATCCCATAACCTGCCATACATGTATTTGCACATACTTATCATGTGGGCTTATGACATAACCATACAGGTCATACACCAAACGTTGTATCTCACTGGGAATCATGATTACACCCTCGCTGGCACCTGAGAAATGACACTGCCCCACCCAACAGCTGAACCAGCCTCTGGTTCGCACAATATATTACAACATGGGACATACCATTTTTTACCTACTTTCCTGTGAATTATAAATCACACCCATGTCTGTGGCTTTCGAATGCTACAAATAGCTGCTCTGATACACTATCTGTTATCCTGCTCCCGGTCAAGACTTACACTTCCCAAACCTACTGGTCGGGAAACTATGGCTCTAATTGGTCCAATTTTAGTGATAACATCATCCTAAAAACCCAATGTTTACCCAATTGCCTTCTTTACATTATCGTAAAAAACTCTGATTATTATTCACTGTGAATACCTCTTCTATACATAGAATTGAAACACTGATGACACAACACAGTTGTGCAGTCTGTCGTCTGTTTTGACTCTTTTGTTTTACAGATGCTACTCGCGCTTTAGAGTTGCTATATGCACTAAACGAGGAACTTGCAACAGCTGTGGTGTCAGGATGATACATAAACGGCCACCGAAAGGCTTGCACACACCAACGGAGTTCCTGTTTGTTTGCATTAGGTTGAGACGTGAGTCCTGAGCAGTCACCAAGTAAGTGAGGCACGTGGGGATTTCTAGACGATTATCGTGGCCTTGTGACCCACCCCTATTACTCAATCCAGGCCACTTTCCACTACTCTGGGTGTGACTGGCACCAATGATCATGACAGGGTGACGCCTTACTGTCTTCTCTCAAATTTTCTTTAAATCACCATCAGAGTGCTACTCGTAATCTCGACCTCCTCCAGGGACTCATGGAGTTTGTCCCCTTGAACAAGAGAGTAAGCACGCCATCTATTAACATCTCGCTCAGCACCTTGGTCACAACAAGTGTACTACCAAGCTGCCTTTTTAACTTTTAGCACAGTAACGCATAATCGCTCATTTCGGCATTTTAAATCACAAGCAGACACGTACTGCCAAATACTTTCGTTTTTTTCCGATAAATCACTAAGGCACAATGCAATGAAATCACTGAAATAATTGTGCCTGCCCTGATTCTCATCTATGTGTGGGTGTCTTTCTGTTGTGTTGTCCTTTTCTTCACAGGTACAAACTTAAAGCAAAAACCCTCTTACAATTACTGCACCTTAGGGAGTGTATCACTTAGGAGCGTATAAACGATTTGTAAACCCCCTTCATAACTCACCTTCACACATAGGTCCTGATTAAAGCCAGAATTAACACGAAGCCTGGCTGAAACTGGTTGACCACACCGGATGTGGGAGCCCATGAATGTCTGACTAAATATCGACATTCACAATATCGACGTACAAAATTATCGGAGCAAAAATATCGAAATCAAAAATATCGGCTTCCCATACTTAACTAGATATATACACAAATATCGATTTTTTAATACCGATATACTAAAACATCGTTTACTTTTATATCGACTACATTAACATCGGAAAACAAAAATATCGCTATCTACACAAAATAATGACATTAACTATAATATCGACATCAAAAATATCGTGCACTTAAATATTGGATTATCAGCTATATCGACTTTTTATATGCTTCTGTTTGCATAATTAATTAACGTTTTATATGTTTTCACATCTAAATAAACACACAATACTTAAATTAATACTATAGACACACTATTAATCGGTCAAAAATATGCTATTGGTATAATTATATCACCTACACATATAAAAATATTCTATACTACTTTGTATAATTTTATAATATTTTTTTGAATTTTCACTTCTATTACAAAGTAATCACAACTTAAATTCAAATATACTAACTAACCAATCACAAACCTAATTTTTAAAATGAACCAATAGCAAAGTAATTACTACTGACACTCCTCTATATAAACAATTAAAATCTAAGCACAAACTACTTGCCAAAAGTCACTGAAGGAGATTCATCTCTATCCGATTTGCTGCACAACAACTAGAAGAACGAGACTATCAACCTACTATCACATCTTCTAAGTAAGTAAATAAAATAGAAACTGCATTATTTGCTACTACTACTTACTTACCTGCTAAATACCCAGTGCCCCTTTGCTATTCATACTACTTAACATGCTAAATAATTATATGAAACAATTTTTTGTAGATACAACGACTACTGAATATTCTACTCAAAATAACTGTGAACAAACCCTAGGAATACAGCTTCTAATAACTATGTAAGTAATTTCAAATTGTTTCATTATGTGCACATAAATCTAAACACACAGAAATAATGACTTTTGGCCCACATATTTCTTTTTTTCTGTAGATTCTACTACTGAAAACTGCACTACTAATGAACTAAGGACATCAGTACTATTTCTCCAATACATTTTACTAAGTAAGTATTATGCAACTGAAATAAATGTGCAAAAACAATACAAACATTTAGAACTGTTCTAATTATTTTCTATTATATATGTTTTATTTACAGAGCTAACACAACGAATAGATATACAGACATAATACAGAACTCCACATTCTGAATAATACAGATACTAATCACAAAGTAAGTATATTAAAGAACATAATTACCAGATAATCTATTAAAAAACATACCAACATGGTGATTATTCTAACACATATGTTCCTTTTTTATTTAAGATAACACTACAAACTACTCTCCAGAAGCAGAAGAAACAACTATACTGGCAAAGACCAACCTAAACAAATATGTAAGTATCTTCACAATGTGAATCATGAAGATACACTTTTGTAGTACAAATGAGCTCTAACATTGCAAATGTACTGAAACATTAATTAATAATATACTACTTTCATGTTTATCATAACAGCTACAACAACATCACAAACAATTATCCCCAACTAAAGAAGCAAGCAACTCGTAATTTTGCTGTAAATTCTAAAACACGTAAGTATAAACATTCCTACTTATCACTAACATAGATTTATCACATTTAATTTGACATTAACTATTATATATATATTTTATAGATATACAAAGTACAAAATGACCGAAGGAGCCAAATTTGTGACCAGCCAGAAAGGAAAACTATTACTATGCTACATGGGTTACACTTATACACAAGAAAAGCAATATGGCAGGAAAGTTAATTGGAAATGTTGTAAATATTATTCTAACAAGTGCTATGGCAGAGCAACAACTAGAGAAGCTACAGTACTGTATACTAGGGAACACAATCATCCACCTAATGTTACAGAAATAGAAGTTAGAACAGCTTTGGAAAATATAAAAGAAGCTAGTACAGGTTCCCAAAAGCAAACAAATGTCATTTTAAAAGAAGCCATTCCGAAAATCCCAAAAACTGCCACAACTCAAATGCCAAATATCCTCTCCTTAAAAAGAACTATAGCACGAACTAAAAAAGCTACTACTGCTACAACACCATCTCCCAGAACATATCAGGATATAAATTTAACTGCTAACCAAATAATAACTTTAAATAAACAACCATTTATAGTTTACGACAACGAAAACAATGACAAAAGGCTTATAATTTTTGGTACCAATATGAATTTAGTTAAACTGCAGCAAAGCCAATATTGGATGATGGATGGAACATTTAACATCTGTCCCAAACCATTTTTCCAATTATACACAATACATGGCCTGTACCACAACTGCAACATACCTTTGCTATATGCACTATTACCAAACAAAAATAATTCCACATATATGGAATTAATAAATATAATTAAACAAAAAACTAATGATTTTTCTCCTGAAAGTATCATTCTTGATTTTGAGCAAGCAATGCTCTCAACTATCCTAAAAATCCACCCCCATACCTGCATTCAAGGCTGCTATTATCATTTCAACCAGTGTTTATGGAGACACCTTCAAAAAACTACCCTAAGTGTCGAATATGCTACAAACTCATCTTTTGCTTTCCAAATTAAAAAACTCATTGCACTTGCTTATGTCCCTGAAACAGACGTAGCTGAACACTACAACATTGTTATAGACAGCCCCTTCTACAAACAAAATGAAGCTAAATTAAGTCAATTTCTCGACTACTTTGAAGACACCTGGGTAGGCACACTCCACAGATCTGGCCACAGACGAAATCCCAAATTCCTCATACCCTGGTGGAACGTTTACAGAAGTACCCTTAACGGAGAATCAAAAACTAACAATGCAGTGGAAGGTTGGCACAATGCATTTGTACAATCAACTGGCAGAACCAAACCTACTCTAGAACATTTCATTAAATGCCTACAGAAAGAACAGAGCTACCAGGAATTTAGAATGGACCAATCTGTAACTGAACTTGTCCCTAAAACATCAAAGCAAAATAAACAAATGCACAAGTACCTGGAAGAACAAGTTAAACTTTACCCTAGTACAAAAGGCATAGAATACCTAAACATCATTGCCAAAACACTACTCTAATTAATTCCCAAAAAGGTAAACAACACTAAAAGTATCACCTAAGTATGCAAAAATATGTAACGTGACCTTCTAAAGTATTTAATGTATGCAATATATAGAGATATTATTATAATATATGCACACATTAAAACAAAATAACAAGTAAAAAACAATTCCATAATAAAAATAACATTACCCACCCACACAAAATAAGAAAGCAAGGACTTACCAATCATGTTGTCAATCCAATAACGTCCTCCTCCCCCAAAGTAATCCAGGTAGTGCAAAATTAACCCCAAAAAAAATGTAAAAATACAACTGTTCCAAAAATAAGACATCCACGTTGTCCAGAGCCATCGAATAACCATAAAAAACCCGAAAAATGGGAAAAATAGAAAGAATCGCTCCAGCAAAACCGAAAAATATAAAGAAGTGTTTGTAAAGCAGTGTTGAATTAAACAAACAAACACTTCCTTTAAAAAAAAAACGGAACTTCCGATGTAGCGTACACCTATGACAAAAACATAGAAAACAGACATTCCGACCCACATTAATTAGCTAGTAATTAGGTACAAACATATTAAAATTGATGATTTCACTTGTAGATATACCGTAAAAGACTAAAATTCACTCTATATATAATGAGTTAACTAACTAACACTACGTGTATATACCATAAGTAATTATTTGTTTTCGAAATCTGAAACATAACTCCCTCACATTGAACAACACAAAATATAAGGTCACTAGTCTCAAAACATCATTAAAATACACATAAAACATATAAAATAAACCTTACCTGAAGCGACGTGAAGTGTCTCCCAACCGCGATCAACACTTCTTCCAAATAACCCAAAACGACCTAACCCGGTTACAAAATAAAGCACCCAAATGCAATAAAATAGTCCCAAGTATAAAATATAATATCTATACTTAACTAAATAGGCAAAAATAAACCTTAAGTTTCTATTATTGTAAAGAAATATTTACTTTAATCCTACAATGATTTGATTAACAAATATGTAAATGAATGTAATAAATACATATTATGAAAAGAATAATATTTATGTTAACAATGTCTAGACATATAAATACATTGTCACAAATTATAATAATAGAAAAATGTGTAAAAAATTTTTGTAAAAAAGTATGAAAATAATAATGCTTCTGTATAGTTGCTTATCATTGTGTTTATAAAATATGCTTATAAAACCAAATATAATAAAAAGATTTTTGTTATGAAATAACATTTTATTTGTGAAACATAAATAAAAATAATGTTTCTACAATCATATTGACCTATTTGTCTCATTATCTTACTATAATGTAACAATCTTATTAGAAAATTTGCACTGTATATTAAATTTGAGTATATGTTGGACTCTAATAATTTAATTATTACTATACCAAATCCAGCTTACATTAAATTAAAACTGACACTGAACCCAAAAAATACCCCTTTACCCAAAAACTGAAAACTGACCCTGGACCCTAAAAATACCCCTTTACCCAAAAACCCAAAACTGACCCTGAACCCTAAAAATACCCCTTTACCCAAAAACTCAAAACTGACCCAAAACCCAAAAAATACCCCTTTACCCAAAAACTGAAAACTGACCCTGAACCCAAAAAATACCCCTTTACCCAAAAACTGAAAACTGACCCTGAACCCTAAAAATACCCCTTTACCCAAAAACCCAAAACTGACCCTGAACCCTAAACATACCCCTTTATCCAAAAACCCAAAACTGACCCTGAACCCTAAAAATACCCCTTTACCCAAAAACTGAAAACTGACCCTGAACCCAAAAAATACCCCTTTACCCAAAAACTGAAAGCTGACCCTGAACCCTAAAAATACCCCTTTACCCAAAAACTGAAAACTGACCCTGAACCCAAAAAATACCCCTTTACCCAAAAACTGAAAACTGACCCTGAACCCTAAAAATACCCCTTTACCCAAAAACCAAAAACTGACCCTGAACTCTAAAAATACCCCTTTACCCAAAAACTGAAAACTGACCCTGAACCCAAAAAATACCCCTTTACCCAAAAACTGAAAACTGACCCTGAACCCAAAAAATACCCCTTTACCCAAAAACTGAAAACTGACCCTGAACCCAAAAAATACCCCTTTACCCAAAAACTGAAAACTGACCCTGAACCCAAAAAATACCCCTTTACCCAAAAACTGAAAACTGACCCTGAACCCTAAAAATACACCTTTAACCAAGAACTGAAAACTGACCCTGAACTCTAACAATACTCCTTTACCCAAAATAAACTATTATTATGTAATTTAAAATTAATGATTAATTAACAATAACAATAAATTAAATATATTAGCACATTAGCTGTAAATAATTAAAAATAATAATTAATATTATTTTTTCCAAATTAATTTACAAGTAAAAAAATTATATTCAACTAAATGAAGCTAATTAATATAATTAACTAATTAATATTAATTATTTACCAATTATTTATTAGCTAACATTATGTAAATAACTTATATTATTAACTAATTAATAATTATTAATTACCAATTAATTATTATTTAAAATTATGTAAAAAATTATATTAATTAATTAACTTATTAATATTAATTAATCAGCAATTAATTATTAATATTTAATTACTAATTATTTATTTTTTTAATTTATGTCCAAAAAAATATTAATGAATTAATTAACTAATTAATAATCATTAAATACCAATGACTTATTTTCTAAAAATATGTACGAAATTATATGAATTAATTAACTAATTATTAATTACCAATTAATTATTATATAAAATAATGTACATAATTTATATTAATTAATTAACTAATTAATATTAATTATTTACCAATTAATTAATTAAAAATATTTTTTAAAAACATATATTAATTGATTAATTATTTTAAAATTACTTCCCACCCTTATCCCCTATAAACCCAATAACCCACTCCTAAAAATTGATATCTATTCTTATTTTTTAATATTATTAATTTAAATGTTTTTTTAAAATTTATCTTTTTTTTAATATTTCTTATTATTTTATGTATTTTTACATACATTTTAATACACTCCACACCCTTATCCCCTATAAACCCAATTACCCGCTCCTAAAACTAGATATGTTTTAAAAAAATATATATTTTTAAATATATAGTAATTTTTTAATATAGACCTTTTTATCAAATTTTTATATACAATTATTATATTTTTTCCTATACTATTTATTTTTTCCATTACTACACGATATTTTGTATTGTCGATATTTCGTCATACGATATTATTATTTTCGATATTTATACTTACTTACCTATTACGATATTTTGGTATCCGATATTTTTGCTTCCCAATATTTTTTACCTTCGATATTTTTACTTCGATATTTTGTCTTTACGAGAATTTTTTTTCTCGATATTTTGTCTGTGTACTGGGAGCCCATAGGTCTCTCCAACCACATCCACTAGCCTTGCTTTTAAACACTGTCAAGGGCCTACAAATAAATCATCCTGTGGATCTTGGGACCCTTAGGACAGTTTTTGAACTTACACCCTTAACACCATCACTGCACACTTATTTAACACTATCCGCTCTGCTGTAAACAGACATTGCAGCACACAGAGGCACACTCTGTGCCTTGGGTGGGGCCCGATGATGAAGTATGCCACCAACTAGGTTGGTGGGTGAGGGCCTTCAAAAAAATTAATGTGCTTTTCTGACACACACTACATGAGCTTTACTAGTACAGCTAGCTCTTTTTGATTATCATCATCAATAAAGGATTGACATTGGATCATGAAGTACAAGGAAATGACAATCAGTCAATTATGCGTAAATTAGAAAAACTCAGATGAACTGCAAAATCCAAATGGTGGGAAATCTGATTTCTGGATAAATATCTCAAGGTTGGAAGAGTCCCTCATGGTTTGAGGATATTATTTGCCCTACCTTTTGAAAACTTGGATCTAGAGATGTTACAAGAATGGGTCAACAATAGCGCTGGGTCCTCAAACAACATGATGCGGATCCAAGTAAAGTATGCAAAACATGACAGAGAGAAGATCCTAGAAGAAATTAAAGATTGCAAAAAGAGTTAAACAACTTGATTAACCCTGAGGCGGTTGGGAAATTTGAAAAAGACCTAGAGATTAAATTAAATAAATATGAAAAAACAATCAAGGAAAGAAAGGCGACCACATTCACTAGGGATCGGATGATTATCATAGGGGCCAAATCTTTACCTTTGCAAGACGCTTTGATACTTTGCGCCATCAAAAACTCTCCAGCAATACAACTCCAGCTAACAAAAGTAAAGAGAAAAGGAGGATGGCAGACACAAGCTCTGATTTGAGCTCTGACATCGATACAGACCTTGAAGGCGCAAGAGCAATAAGTAATTCGAACAAAGCATCTACTGTAATTGAAGAGATGCGTTTTTTAGGTATAGATCGGACCATCAACGTCAGACAAAGACACCTCAGAAGGGGAAGAGACCAAGGATTCAAAGGAAACACAAAAGAAGACGGAGAAGGCATGGAGCTGCAGTTAGGTGCCAAAACGAAAGACAAGTAGGACAAATAACAGCATCTATCACTGTCATAAATCTATCCGATCTGGCCCTATCCGAACCCGAGACGAATACCCTATCTCTAGGCCAGTCCTACTGCAGACGAACAAACTTTAACTATGCCCAAACTCGAATAGATTTTTTTCAAATATGTGAGAAAATTAAAACTAAGAAAATATTTTAGTAACCAACCGAGTAGAAAATAGAGAGTTTGGAGTAAGAGACACAGAGCAATGTAGTAGTAGACGATCTGAACCTACTTAGGGACTTGGATGAATTGGAGAGGAATGATGAAGATCCTGGCATTGAAATATCGTGCAAGGACGCTGTGATTAGACTAGGTATAGACATCTATGGAACCACTATGACTGAATTCAAAAAGAAATCAAACTTTGTACCAACTCTCCCTAAGGATTCGATAGACCCATTTACGGATTGAGTAATTAAGGAGCTCAAGGAACTTTCCAAAGAATCCACTAAGAACTACAATAAAGACACTAAAGATAAGGAAAGGAACCATGCATGGATCATGGACAAAATAAGATCGAGGACTGATATTGTGATTAGACAATCTGACAAAGGGGGCAATTTGGTCCTATGGCCCCTGGTTAAATACAATGAAAAGGCGAGGCTAAAACTAAGAGACACTGAATGCTACCTACGAGTCCCACAAAGCAACCTGCTTGAGGTCAAAAACAAGTATCACAAAGAACTAGTGAGATGGAGGGCAATAAAGACTCATAACAGAGGGAGAGTACCAATATTTAAAAGTGAATAACCCAGTATAACCTATATTGTACTTAATACCAGAAGTCCATAAAGATATGCGATCCCCTTCTGGTAGGCCAATAATATCGGCCATTGGGAGCCTGTTCGAGAACTCATCTAGGTTTTTAGATCACTTCCTACAAGTCATAGTGAAAACCCTGCCGTCCTATATAAAAGACACCAGGGATTTTCTGAGAAAATTACACAATGTACAGTGGGAAGAAGGTGACCTCCTAATAACCTTAGATGTAGCCTTGCAATACACATGCATTGCACATAAAGATGGCCTATGGGCTCTTAAGCTTTTTCTGGGTACCAGACCTATTCATGTATACCAACACTCGGATATTTTTATCAAAATGACTGAACTGTGTTTGGGAAACAACTTCTTCCTGTTTGGGAATGATACGTACAGGCAACTCAGAGGTACAGCCATGGGCACCTGCTTTTCCACCAGCTTTTTGCGAATCTTCACATGGGCTGGTGGGTGGAGCAGGCGCTCAGGGTCATACATGAGACTGAGTGGAATGAGAAAATAAAGGTCTGGTGCGGATACATAGATGACTTTTTCATCATTTGGAGAGGTTCAGTGGAGAGAGCAAAAACGTTTTTGACGGCGCTCAAGAACAACACAACTAACCTGACCTTCACCAGTACTAACAGTGACTCATTTGTGCACTTTTTAGACTTGGAAATTTTTATCAAGGATGGCAGTTTGCAATCACGCACTTTTAGAAAACCTACTGCAGGAAACTCTATATTGCATTCAAGCAGTTTCCACCCTCAAAAGTTAAAATACAGTATACCCTATGCGGAACAGCTCTGCATGAAGTGAAATTGTAGTGAGACAAGCTCACTCAAGCAAGCACAAACTGACTTGACTGAAAGATTCAGGGAGAGGGGTACAGTCAGTAAGTTTTAAATCAAGCAGTAGAGAAAGTAGATGGTCTGTCCAGAGAAGATGTCTTATTCAAAACAAGAGAGAAGGAACAAACTGGAGATTCAAATCAGGAAATCAGAATGATAACTGGGTATAATGCCTATCACGCAAGGGTTATAGACTGCATGAATAGGCATTGGCACCCGGTTAAAGGGGTCCCATATTGGGTCACACGCAAATCTCTTGTTGCTTACAGAAGAGCCAAGTCGATAAGACAACAATTGGTAAACAGCAGCCCTGAGGTAATTGAAACTAGGAGCTGGCTGAAGGCTAATCCGGGTTTTAACAAGTGCCGCAAGTGTAAGGCTTGTAAGCATGGAATAAACAAGAAGGAGAAACAGCTGCCCCTAATTAACAAACCTTGGAAAATTCCACTTTTTTTTAACTATAAAAGTGATTTTGTAGTGTACGTGCTCCAATGCACTTGCTGATGGTATATGTGGGCAGTACAATTCATATGGCCCATGTCAGGATCCTTCAGCACCTCAGGACAGTGACAAATGAGGACCAATCTTACCCAGTTGCCTGACACATAAATGATGTCCATGCAGGCAAGGTTGGGGAGTTAACTTATTTTGTAGTGGACTCAGTTCCTAAAAAGAGACTAAGGGGGAATCGTGAACGAAAGATGAGGCAACTTGAGTCCTGATACATACTAATGGTTGACTGTAAGACACCTAGAGGTCTGAATTCTGATGAAGACTTGCATGTCCATCTTGAATGAAAGATGAAAGCGTAGAACGAACCGATACACATCCAGAAGAATGTGAAATTAAATTGTATTAGGATAGTCATGTCTGTACTCCATTTTTGATGGTTTTTAAAATATATATATATATATGCTATGGATAGACACTTTCCACATGATCAACTTAGTTTTAAGACCTTTCCCCGGAGTGGTGAACCTTTTTGATATAGAGTGTTCTAGGAATCTAATGTAGAGTTTTTGACCAATTTGATTGTATACATTGTGCTGCTAGTGAATATTACTGATGGATGAGTTTGTATCGTGACACTATCAACCGTCTCTACAGAAGCACCTGCACTTTATGCTACTTTAATAGTGCTTTCTTAATATTGTATCTGTATTTTATATAAATATGCACTGAGGTACGTGCACTTTACACATAACCGGAGGAATCCTTTCCCGATTACCAAAAGGGAACTTTTCAAGGAGGCTGATGCTGCTATCTTAAGACGATCTTTGAGTGATGCATTTGCACTTCATAACAGCAATATGCACTGATGCACCAGCACTTTTTGATAATTTTAACATTAGATAAAAGCACGTACAGGTATGGGAGATAATTAGTGGTCCAATGACTATATAGGGTGCAGTGACAACACTCACTAATGTATAGATGGCTCTGAACAAGACCTCGGTGTGGGCTATGGAACTTTGCAACCTTGCATATGAATATCATAGTGGTATATCCCAATGAGGGTATGAAAAGGTTGAGCCTCATCAGCAGACATTAACAAACAATCCAATTATCCTTTCTACAGACCTTTAAATCCGCTATCAGCGTTTTTACATTAATGATAATTAGCACTTGCACTTTGTACGATTAATCTGTAATATTAGCACTTGCACTTTAATGTTATAAGGCAGTGTTTCCCAAACTGTGGTCCGCGGACCCCCGGGGGTCCGTGACACATTCCCAGGGGGTCCGTAGGCAGCAGTTTTAAAAGCACAGAAAAGTTTCTTGTGTAATTAGCAGCTTTCCAGCAACAATAAAAGTGTCAAGATAATGCCAGTGATGAATGTACCTGCTGGAGAGCGAGGCGAGTTTTGTTCAGTGGCAGCTTTGACTTAACTAATGTAGCGCAGAGGGTTAATGTGCCTACTGCAAAGAACGTGTAACATGCATTTTAGAAAAGCAGTATTTTATGTGCATAGGTTCGTGGTTACTGCTTTTGTCACAGAGATTATTTTGTTACTGTGCACTTCATAAGTGGCAATCGTAATCTAGCAGAGGGGCCTATAAACTGTCATCAAAGAGCTGCTTGCAAACTGCATGGTACCAGTTAGTAACTTATGTTTTTCCCAGTTATTCATTATCCTGATGCTGCTAAAAATATTTATTTGGGCGGAAATGCATTTTTAATGTTACTAGCCACTGTGCTATGTTCTGAATCCTGAGTTTGTGCTTTACCAGACCAAGCACTATTTAAAAATGCCTACCAGTGTGAATGACATGTAATCCTTGTAGTCCCCTTTACCTTATGTAACATTTTATATACATACTGATTTACATGTATGATTCAATGTCTCTACATGTGTGTGATGTAAAGTGCTCTGACATCCTACAATGGTATGAGAGATGCTATAAAACAAATGGAATCCATGTGAAAGACGGGCTGTTCCTTCAATATAAAATACTAAGTGCCAGATGTACGATCCGTTTTTATATGCGCGAATGGGTTCGTGAACCCATTCGCGTATGCAAAAACCTATTGGGCCATGTACATAGCCTATTTCGCGAGTCGCAATTTGTTTGTGACTCGCTAAATAGGTTTTGCAACTTGCTATTTGGAAGGGCCATTCCCTTCCAAATAGCGAGTCTCAAAACCATGTACAAATGTTTTTCGGTTGCAAAACACTTGCCATTACCACCTACTTCAAGTAGATGATAATGCATTTGCAAATGGGAAGGGGTCCCCAGGGGACCCCTTCCCCTTTGCAAATGCATGCAAAATTATTTTTTAAGGGCAGGCAGAGGTCCCAGGGACCTCTGCGTGCCCTTAAAAAATTAAACTAAAACGTTTCATTTTCTATTTTTTTTAAATGCATGGTAAACGGGCTACATTTTAGGCCATTTGAGCCCAGCAGGCCTCCAGGCATTTCCAATGGGCTCGCAAATTGCGAGAGGCTCATTAATTTTTTATGAGCCCCGCAATGTGCGACCCCATTGGCAATCCCAAACAGTGTTAAACACACTGTTGTACATTTCATTTAGCGACTCGTAATTTGCCACTTGCATTGTGTCGCCAATTGTGAGGCGCTAAATGAAATGGTCGTACATCTGGCCCTAAAATCCTTAGTACTTTCAGTATTTGTTTTTTGTGAACACGTGTGGTTTTAATTACTGTTTTAATATTTGAAATTTAACTCATACAAATTGCTTGGGGGTCCCCGGCTTCCAGTGGTGACTCAATGGGGGTCCTCAGCAGTCAAAAGTTTGGGAACCACTGTTATAAGGTATACGTTTCACTTATTGATTCCTTAATGAAATATCCAGTACTTGCCGCCTTGGATCCTGTTCCTGATCTGAATTCAAATGACTGATTGGTGTTGTAAAATCGAGGCATATTTTCCTCCCCAAAAAATATACACACCAACCAATGCGCGCAAAAGCGAATTTAATAGAATTATGCACTCTAAGGGGCTTTAAGTAGATGTGTAGTAAAGAATATTCAAGCATACATGGGTCCCAACGTAGGGAGTTGCAAAAAAACTGGTAACTCTCTGATTTACACAAATGAGCAGGTAATTAAAACTTATAAACAAAAAAGAAAAAAAACAAGAAAATATGAGTGAAAGGATTTTTTTTAAATTGCAAAATTTTATACAAATATAAAAATTGTGAATTCAACAATTGTGAAACCCCTTTATTTGAATTACGAAAACGAAACCTATGTATCTTGAAGTATGTTGTTTATGTCTGTCACCATATGATCAGGAAAGTAGGTGTAAAAACAAAGAATGCATTGAGCTCGGTGTGTGAACAAGGCAGGGGATCCTGCCAAAATGCGTCAAACCCTGGAAATTAATTGAATAAAAGTTACTTGACAGCTTGGAACTGTGGTGTGGTTTATGGCTAGTAGATTTTGCATGCCGGTATTGGTATTGAATATATATATATGTATAACAGACCAGAACACGGTATAGTTTAAAAATAGAGGTACAATAAAATAAACCCAAAAATATGAAAAACAAAATTTCAAACATATTTTTAACAAATGGCCTTTTTTCCAAAGAGGCAAAATCATTGCACCTGTCCTTCAATGTTTCCTACAATGTTTCAACAAAAGTTAAGAGTTCAACAAGGGTCTTTACAAAATAAAACATCAAATCTATAAGCATAAAATCTAAATATTAATTTAAGGATTGTTGAGATATTATTGCTTCTTAAACATATAGTTAGTACAGACATATCATTAATCTACAATTATAAACCCCCCAGATATAATGTCTCAAACAGTCACTTACTACAAATCTCAAAAAGAAAGACTTATTAATTCATATGGGATGAACTTACAGACAAAAGTGTACAAGCACAGAAAATATATTAGAAATGTGCAAAGTATTATTCAGATGCATATTATGTAAGAGCTATGACTAAAAACAAAATTGTAAAGAATCAATGTAGACTGGCCCACTGTGTTTAGTCACTTGGTCACTTATGGCTAATGGCCTGGTGGCTGGACTCAATTAGTCTTGTTTATAAACCCCTCACACACCAACCTGGTTGGTGTCATGCTTCATCATCGGGGTCCAACCAGGCAGCCGAGTGCCGCCTTGTTGTGCTTCCACGCCTGACTACAGCGGAGCGGGTGTCGTGCAACAGTGTGATGTGGATGAAGGTGAATGTTAAAATATACCTCTGGGGATCCTTACCTACTAGTTTATTCTTGGCGGCCCAGGGTATTTTGATTAAAATATATGTGATGCAACTATTAATAGCCAGGTTTTTGCTATGACTTGCCTATGTGTTGGCGGTCTACATGTTCCAGTCCCATTAAGGATTGTGCGGGACTTTCGTCAGGACCAGAAGGTGAAGTGAGTGGCAAAAAGGTGTGCCACCGGTGATAGTCTCCTACACACGCGCTAAGGTGTGTGGAAAAGTGAAGGTAAAAAGGTGTCTGTATACTTACAGACACTAACTGCTTTGCGAGAAAAAATCCTGTGGGAGAAAGCAAAACATGACATACATTTTATGAGCATACTGCGATTGGCAAATGGTGAAGTGCCATGCGTCATGCATGCCAGTGCCTGGTGGCCAAGGTAAGTGCACATCAACACAAACATTTGTTTCTGGCATGCCAGTGTCGGGAGCGCTGACATTTCTTGGATTTTAGAAATGTCTATGAGCTCTGTGAGTCTGCTCTGGAGCGGGGTGGTGACTCAGTAATGATGTATATACAGGATGGTGAAACAACGGGGATTGCCCATAATATGGTGAGACAATACACACATGTAAAAGTTACGGGGATTGCTCATAGTATGGTGAGACAATACACACATTTAAAAGTTACGTTTTCTAATTGAAATGATTGTGCCTGCTCTGGTAAAGATGCTTCCCCCACAGCTGATCACCGGCTCCCATGAGCACCAGGCTACAAGTATACCTAACTCTTCTCTCCTAAAATCTCCACAGATTGATAACGAGAGCTCTTTCCCCCCACGCCCCGATTTTCTGGAACCGAATGTTATAGCGAAGTAACTATTGGTGCTCCCCATGTAATTCTTATATGTCTGTTTGTCTCACGTTGCATCTTTACCAGAGCGGGCACAATCGTTTCAATTAGAAAACGTAACTTTTAAATGTGTGTATTGTCTCACCACCCCGCTCCAGAGCAGACTCACAGAGCTCATAGACAGTTCTATAATCCAAGAAATGTCAGCGCTCCCTACACTGGCATGCCAGAAACAAATGTTTGTGTTGATGTGCATGCAGCGCTCATTCGAGCAATTACCACTTACCTTGGCCAACAGGCACTGGCATGCATGACGCATGGCACTTCACCATTTGCCAATCGCAGTATGCTCATAAAATGTATGTCATGTTTTGCTTTCTCCCACAGGATTTTTTCTCACAAAGCAGTCAGTGTCTGTAATTATACAGACACCCTTTTACCTTCACTTTTCCACACACCTTGGAGCGTGTGTAGGAGACTATCACCCGTGGCACACCTTTTTGCCACTCACTTCACCTTCTGGTCCTGACGAAAGTCCAGCACAATCCTTAATGGGACTGAAACATGTAGACCGCCAACACATAGGCAACTCATAGCAAAAGCGTGGCTATTAATAGTTGCATCACATATTTTAATCAAAATACCCTGGGCCGCCAAGAATAAACTAGTAGGTAAGGATCCCCAGAGGTATATTTTAACATTCACCTTCATCCACATCACACTGTTGCACGACACCCGCTCCGCTGAAGACAGGCGTGGAAGCACAACCAGGCGGCACTCGGCTGCCTGGTTGGACCCCGATGATGAAGCATGACACCAACCAGGTTGGTGTGTGAGGGGTTTATTAACAAGACTAATTGAGTCCAGCCACCAGGCCATTAGCCATAAGTGACCAAGTGACTAAACACAGTGGGCCAGTACACATTGATTCTTTACATTACATTTGGGGACAGGGCGCGCCCCTAAAAACCCTAGCTCTCCCTCGTGATTAGCCTTAAAAACAAAATTGTAGAGGGAGGAGCTACGCTAGCAACCAAGATGGCTGCATAAGCTCCCGGCTCCGCCGACCTCCGCCAGTTGCTCATAAATCCTGCTGATTATCCTGATTTCTCACTGGACTCCCGTGCAGCTGAGGTGTTCCTGACTCTAAAGGTGACATCCCGGAATTTCTAGCTGCTTTAATGACGAAGATACGCCGTGTTCCATTCTCGGCCTAACCCAGAGTTGAAGCCGGGGCCTCGATTTCTCACCCAGCCGGGTTGGAGTTGAATAACATCGGCCGCGGGACGTGGGTAGCGTCCGGTCTCCCGAATTGGAGTGTTTCTTGTCAGTTTTGGATGGTGGACTGGTGGCAGTTTTATCTCGCAGCTGCGGCAGCGTGACGCATCGGTTGCTGTGGTCGGGGATCCGCTGCCCGGAGGCCCCGTTGGGCTCCCGGGGTCGATGGGCTTGGTTCCTCGCTGGCGGCGACGGTGTTGAGATCGCGCTTTTGAGAGTGCCCATAGTTGTCGCCGGATTTGCCTGGGCCTGGTGCCCCGGAGTAGTCGACCTCCGGGGTTCAGAGACCTGCTCGGTCGCTTCGTGAGGGGCGATGGACCGGTTGGAATGTATACCGTCGCTGCATACGGTAATGGCCGCCATTGGGGAGCTCCATTCACAGGCCACCGCCATCATCCAGAGGATGGTCGTAACGGTTGATATCATCTGCTGGAGACCGGACTGCGACCCTTTGTTGGTTCTGGAACAAGCTGTTTTACCCGCGGAGCAAGAAGTGTCTGAGACGGAGGGCCCCGCGCTGAAGCCAGACTTGGTATTTTTTGTTGCCCCCCGAACGACTGCTAGCAAGCCCGGGATTATCGAATGTACATCCTGCCCTATGCTGATGCCGCCCCAGATGGACATGGATGATCTTATGTGTCGGAGCGAATTCTCCAGTGACTGTAGGATTGTTACCTCTCCCTTTTTCTCCTGGATGGTTCAAATACGCTCTAGAGACCTATCTTTGGTGGACAGCAAACATCGCTTGACTCTTAGACTTTGTGTACTATTATCCTGGCTTCAATCCTTCCGTACTGACTTTGAACTTTTCCAACATTTTGATACTCTCATTGGAATGGCGGATCGAGCAGATTGTCTTGCATGAAGAATCACAGCGGCCAGGGTTGACTTTGACTGGATGGGTTTGAACTATGACTTAATTTGATACGGGATTTGTAACCTATAATGGCGCGGGAGTTGGGTGGTTTTTACAAGCTCCCCCCCCCGTCTGATTTTAATTGTTGCATTGTATTATTCTGGATACGTGTAGGGGTGGTTTGCTACTGGTGGGGGGTAAGGGAGACCGGGGGTCTGTTTGATATTTCCTCCTCCACTTTCTCTTTTTCCTTCTTTTAGGTCTAGTTCCGGGGCGACAGGCACACTGCCAGTGGGGTTGGGCTGTAGACATTGCAGGGGTGCAGGGTGGGGGGATTGGGGAGGGGTTTGTTATTTTGCCTTGGTTTAGTTCTATGGCCTTTTTTTCTTTCCTTTCTTCTTTTACGAGAGATGGGTTGATTATCCTGTATCAATTTTCTTATGTATCGGGGTGTCTAATTTGGTCTTTATTATCCTGAAATATGGGTGGGTGAGCCCTGCTGGCTGCTACTTCGCTGGATTGTTGATCGTACTTTTCATCCTTAACGTACCTAACTAGGTTGAGTTGCATACTCCTGTGAATCGTATTTCCCGCATTGATTTGGTCGCTCACCTATCGCTATTTCGTATTTGATGTATGACACCCGATATATGTAAATTTCTCTTGTTTTCTTCAATAAAACCATTAAAAAAAAAAAATTGTACAAACTTTTAGAGCATAATCACACACCAAATGTTACAGAAATCGAAGTTAGAAATGTGTTACAAGACAGTAAGGAAGCCTGCGCTAATTCACATGAACCATTGGAACTTGGAACTTTCCAAAGATTCCTGATTATTACAAGGGAAACTACAAAGGAACTCCTGAGCTTCCCAGAAAAGCCACAACAAAAAACTCTAAAGAAACTCAAAGACATACATATACCTGAAAATATGACTATAGTACATAATGAGGAACCCTTCCTTATGCATAACAGCTCTAACAAAGACAGAAGAAGAATGTATGCAATAGAAAACCTGGTAAGATTAACACAAAACAACCTGTGCATTAAGGACTACACTTTTGCAGTTTTTTATGCAGTGAAGACTCGGCCAAAAGGAATTGGAATGCTTTACATGAGCATCATATTACATTACATAGGTTCAGATTCATGTTCTTTTAGGCATGAGGAGATAATGGGGCCTATTACGATGTTGGTCATAAGGCCTCCAACCTCAGGCCAGAGGCCTTATGACCGACATAGACTATTTCAATTCTGAACGGCTAATTTTGGTTCAGCTAGTTGGAACTGAAACCAGCCGGTCATTCCGCTGGCTTTTGATGGGCTCAAGGAGCCAGTCAGCCAGTCTGAACCGGCCCGTAATCCAAATGAATGATGGTTTACACCATCCAGATTAAGATGCAAGATTTCCAGCAGGGTTTCCATGCCGGCCTACCAGACATGGAAACCCTGTCGGAAAGTGTGTTTGGGGGCCCCTAGCAGTGCCCCCTTTCCTTTGCGGCCTCTGGTTGGTGACCGAGGAGGCAACTATGGTGCTCTCCTTTTAATCCCTGCACCCCATGGCAGCCACCATGAGGTGCCTGCCATGGGGTGCAGGGATTAACACCACCTCATATTTCCCTGTGGGAACATGTACTACGGCAGTTTACAGCTGTAAAACGCCCCCATAGGGAAATGTTGTAATGCAACCGCATCTGTGCAGTCGCATCATTATGAGGCGGACGGGACCATCGACCGGAGGTCAGTCGGTCCCGTTTCGAAGACCATGTCGGGCAGATGCAAGTTTGCCTGACATCGTAATAGGCCCCCAAGTGATCTGTCCAGAATCTAAGGATGCTGAACCGACACCACAAATTAAACCTAGTCCCAGTTACAAAGTCAGCAACTCTGCCCATTGGGCCACATCTCCTTTTAAACCATGCCCTCCACCATTCATGCAAATCTATACAATCCACAATGAATACAACAACACAGACATAAACTTTAGTGTACACACTTTTACTTAAAGTGCAAAACACCATGAACAACTAACTAAAAATCCAAAACGAATTACTATAACCAGTGATTATTTTTGGACTTTGAACAAGCAATAATTGCCTCCATATTAAAAATATACCCACATACAATTCTACAGGTTTGTTGCCATAATATTAACCTGAGTATAGAGAGACACTTCCAGGAACCTGTAATAAATGTGGAGTACTTAACAAATGCACAATTTGCCTATGAAATAAAGAAATGTATTGTTCTGGCATATGCTTCAGGAACAGAAGCAGCAAACCACTACAACCTCTTAATAGATTCACAGTAGGACCAAACACATGAAGACAAACTAAGTCACCTAATGGCCTATTTTAAAGTTACTTTGGTTGGCAGACTGCCCCATTCCAGTCACAGATGCCAACCTAAGTATCACATACCATGGTGTAAAGTATGTGTAACAGTACCATGCCAAAGCAAGTAAAAACAAATATTGTAGTTTGAGGGTAGCACAAATCCTCTGAAAAGCAGATTAGCTTGAAGCCACCCTACATTCTACCGATTTGGTACAATGCAACTAAAACCAAGAGTATTCAAACAGACCAAAGAAATTTATTAAATGCTATAATGCAAAGTGCAAACATTTACTAACAACAAGATCTATGATGTTTAGAATATATAGTAGGAACACTATTCTAAAATATCCAAATATTTCAACTAAAAGTAGAATACAACTGTAAATAATAAAAATAAACTAAAGTCATTTATGTATATCACTTGAAAAATGTTTACTAACCAGTCTTTTTTGTAGATTGTATTAAGAACAGTAAGTAAAACTTGCTAAATATTAATATATAAATTAAACTCAATACCACCTTTTAACACCACAACCCCTACAGTCAAAAGTGCAGGAAAATACATACATGCAGAACACATAACAAATCATGGCAATAAAAAACAACTTCAACAGCAATAAACATTTCTCACCAAAAATAAAATATATCTTACAATTTTGCTGACTACGTTTATGATCTCAATGTAATCCACCAAAAAATAAATCTGCAAAATAGAGAAAAGGAAAGCCAAAAAATTTAGTAATTCCAAGCGTAAAATAAACACACATCCACAGGTAAATTTAGTACTCCATTCAAACCAAATAGATGCAATTAGAGGGGCCCCACAGTCCAAACAGACAGTGCTCCAAGAAGAACTTATAAGTTGCAAACAACTCCCTTTGGAAGGCACTACAGATCCATTATTCCAAATTCAAACACCCAATCAAAAGACATTCATATTAATAGTCTCAAGTAAATTTAGAGGCTGCGAAAACAAATCAATTTTTTAAATACATTATATTTAATAATACAAATACAAACAAAAAAATATATCAATGAATCATACATATATAAAGATCATACAGAAGAAAATCCAAATAATCTAAAACAACATAAATACAGTGTTAAAAAGAGAACACAAACAAGACAATAACATTTGTCATTGATCCAGATTAATTTGTAAGAATCAATAGGAACAACGCATAGAGACCATTTCCTTAGCTTACGTGATCCTGTTCCCCAATTTAGTGCAACAATTGCACCAAACAATTGTATCAAACCACCCAAACTTCCTTGCAAACCACCCAGAACCCAAAAAACAAAAGAAAACACCTCAGGAAAACAAAAAAAAAGGAAATTTTAAATATAATTGGCTAACTTTTCTTATTTCCTGTAAATAAAATTACAAAATCAACACCCAAAAGATAGGAAAATCCTGGAATCCAATGAAAGACCTATCAATAAAACACCAAGAGCCTGATTACGAGTTTGGCAGATGGGTTACTCCATCACAAAAGTGACAGATATCCCCTCCACCGTACTACAAGTTTCATTATATTCGATTTGATGTAATGGAACTCGTAATATGGTGGACAGGATATCTGTCAAAGTTCTAGTCTTTGTCCTTTCCTTGGCAGAAGCAGCACCTGCAGGCCTAGCCTAACGAGCACATAGCAAAAGGGGCAGTACTCCTCCTCACGGCTCTCCTTCACTTCTCCTTGGCAAAGGTGCCTCTTGAGTCCGGAAGTGATCTAAAGTTCTGGGTTTTAAGATCCACTACTTATACCCCATTTTGTCTTTGTTCTTCTTGGTGCAAGGGTCTCTGAGCCCAGTCCTAACCAGTTCTGTCCTCACTGGTGCAGTATGACCACAGCCGGTGGAGACAGGCCCTAATCAGGTGCAAGGAAATATCCTCCAACTACTCTAAATGGATCCAATCCCCATTCAGCTCAGCTATGAGTCATCTAGGAAGGGCCAGGCATACCTCAAACCCTCCCTGCCCCACCCCACCCCCAGTAGCTGTCTACAGTGAATGCACATCCCAGCCCCTGTCACTCCAAAACCACACAGTCAATCCATAAACAGGCATAGGCACACAGAATGGTTAAACAAGAAAATGCCTACTTTCTAAAAGTTGTATTATCAAACACACAATTTAAAATCCATCTTTATTGAAAGAGTTGTCATTAAATTCTGAGCTCAGAGATCCTAAACTTTATTCCTCTATCTTGTCCCAAATGGATGTTCTACTTCTTATAAAGTATCTCCCATTCTATCCTTTGGGACAGATAGCCTTTCAATAGTGAAAAACTAAATTAGCAGTATTTCACTATCAGGACATGTCACACACACCAGTACATGTCCTACATTTCTCATACACTGCACCGTGCCAAAGGGGTTAACGTGGGCCTACCTTAGGGGTGTCTTACATGTGAGAAAATGGAAGGTTGGGGCCAGGCAAGTGGGTGCACTTGCCAGGTCGACATCGCAATTTAAAACTGCATGCAGACGCTGTAGTGGCAGGTCTGAGATAGCTTTTTAAGGGCTACTCATGTGGGTGGCACAATCAGTGCTGCAGGCCCACTTATGGTAAAAAAAGGGAGGGGTACAAAAGGGGGTGGTGATGGACGGAGCATCTGAACCAATCAAACACTCACACCCAGTCAAGAGATCTGGGTTTAATCCATCACCGTTCTTTAGCCCACTCTGCCACACTAGTTCAGACATGGCCATATGCAAATCAGTCTGACCCTGTGCCTCATGGGAACAGTCCAGCCCGAACTGCCAAGCCATGCCTTCCCTGGACCGGAAACAAGCTTCCGAGGAACGGTTTCTGGCATTTCAGCCGTCTTCAGCCCGGCTTGCTTGAATCCAGTGGCAAAGTGAGCAAGGGATTTGATTTGGTCAAACGCTCCGTCCATCATCCCCTTTTGTATCACTTTGTTCGCCCACTAGTAGCATTTGATTTATAGACCCTAGCACACTCAACGCACTTTACTAGGGACTTACCAGTAAATCAAAAATGCCATTTAATGGTAATATCAATTTACACAGAGAGCACTTGCACTTTGACACTGATCAGCAGTGGCAAAGTCCTCAAAACATCTAAGACAGCAAAAACAAAGTCCTGCACAACATCAAAAATACAGGTTGTAGAGGCAAAACGTCAGGGGAACCACACCAAACTATATCAAATCTAACACTTGGCAAATGTGTATGCATTTTATGTGCCTTTTGCTAACTGTATGTAAGGTGTTGCAACCTGCTCACCACTTTGAGAAACAGTTTCTGATATTATCATCATATTTAAACGTTTTCATTTTGAGTTCAGAACATAAATACGTTGGCTAGAATCCCAGTTACAGCATAAGCACTTGTGTGTCGCAAATTGGAAATGAATATCAGATACAAATGTGTAATGTCCAAACTAACCTGGTCTCAGTGTACTGTCTGGTAATGTCCCACTGGCATATTACTACATAGAGAAGAAAGGGGGGATAGATGAAGCAAAACCAAGAAACGTGGTTGTAAATAACGGACGAGAGTGGGAATAACAATTGATAAGTAAGAAAAGAGGGAAATTAAGAGCATTCACAAACAGGTGGAGAGAGATAAAAATGGTGGGGAGGGAAGATTGTAGAAGGGAGACATGAGAGCGATAGAGAGAGAGAGAGAGAGAGAGAGAGAGAGAGAGAGAGAGAGAGAGAGAGAGAGAGAGAGAGAGAAGTTGAGTTTGGAAATAATGGAAGAAGTCACATAGCGAATAGTGATGAAACCACTGTCATTTCAAAAGGAGGGGAGTAGCTTTTTGAGTTATTTAACATAAAGGTTGAACATGGATGCAATCAATTGTGATAAAGAACATTCGTTAAGGAATTTAGTAATGCATGGTTAACAGTTTATAAGCAACAGATAAAACTGATGTACTGTCTACACTTCATGTATAACATGCTAATGGTAAATATTTTATTGTTACCTATAGCTACACCTGAAGAAGGGGTTTGGCATGAAATGCATCGGGACTTTAATAAATACTGCCTGGAACGAACAATGCACTAGTCGTGTTTCAGTATGAGGCGCGGTTGGTCACTACAGTAACATAAGAAGCTTGGGAAATGGCATAAGCATGTCTGCGTGCGGATTGGACTAAACGCTTGAAAGTTAAAGCTTGAAATTTGAAAAGTGGAAAACACGGATTACTTGTAGAAAACTTTAATGAACTCACGTGAAAAATATAGCGCTTACAGCAGTGCGGCTGGGGTGGGTCTACATGTCGCCCCACACTTCAAATTGTGAGTTAGAACCCAAAGTGTCTATTCGGCTAGGCACTTACTCCAGCAGCGCACACATTTTCTAAGAGTAAATGAAAATACATTTGGATGAAACAGGAGTGCATCCGACTTCCTCACTGATCAGTATCATATATGTTGCCCATATAAGGATTGCAGCAACAGAAAGAAAATGGACAAAAGGACAAATTTTCTAAGGAACTGAATCATCCACATGCAAGATGTAACAACTTGGTTCGTTAAGCCAGTCGGTGTTGGTGAATAGGAAAACGGACATGAAATATGAGTCAATTACCTACTGCAAATCGGTACACTTTGTATCAAATATTGTTGAATTTGTCACATTAATACACGTAATGATAATCTCTCAATCCTATCGGGACAAATGTATTGCATCATGGGATATGTAGTAGCTCAACGTGAGGGGAGTTAGAATGCAGTGGTGTATTATGTAACGTAATTGAGGGGAGGAACAGGATGTGAAAGGGATTACAATGAACAGAAGTAAAGGTGTGCCGAAAGGCTTTTTGAAGATGTGAGACAGAGGAGGAGAACTTGGTTTCTAAACACCATGGCAGTTACAAATTATTTCCAGTGGGGGATTGAAAAATAGTATGAAGTGATGCTAAAATTTGCAAAAGTTAAAAATAAAAAATAATGAGTGAGTTTGAGCGAGAGAAGAAAGGGGTGGAGGATGAAGCAAAATCAAGAAACGTGGTAGTAAATAACAAACGTGAGTGGGAATAACGATTGATAAGTAAAGAAAACAGAGGGAAATTAAGAGCATTCGCAAACAGGTGGAGAGAGATAAAAATGGTGTTGAGGGAAGATTGTAGAAGGGAGACATGAGAAAGAGAAGATGAGTTTGGAAATAATGGAAGAAGCCACATAGCGAACAGTGGTGAAACTATTGTCACTTCAAAAGGGGGGGGGGAGAAGCTTTTTGAGTTATTTAACATAAAGGTTGAACATGGATGCAATCAATTGTGATACAGAATATTTGTTATGGAATTTAGCAATGCGTTGTTAACAGTTTACAAGCAACAGATAAAATTGATGTACTGTCTACACTTAAATGTATAACATGCTAATGGTAAATATTTTATTGTTACCTATAGTTATCCCTGAAGAAGGGCTTTGGTCTGAAATGCATCGGGTTTTTAAAAAATACTGCCTGGAATGAACAATGCACTAGTTATGTTTTAGTATGAGGCCCGGTTGGGCACTATAGTAACATAAGAAGCTTGGGAAATGGCAGAAGCATGTCTGAGTGTGGATTGGACTAAACGCTTGAAAGTTAAGGTTTAAAAATTGGTAAACAGATTACTTGTGGAAAACTTTAATGAACATGACGCGAAAAATATAGCGCATTACAGCAGTGCGGCTGGGGCTACATGTCTACATGCCCCACACTTCAAAATGTATATTATTATTCCCCACATCCGCATTTGATCACAGCTTTATAGTCGGTTTCGAACACTCTGCACTCAATTTGTTTCTTCTAACTGCACCTCATATTCCTGCTGATAAAATAAATGTTCTTGGTAATTCCCATATTGCTTCATGTAGTCAGGGTCAGACTATATCAAATACGAAACATGCAGTAAAAATATCCATTAGGTTGGTCATTCCCTCGCACTAGCACACACACAATCTCTCTCACACATTCTTGCTCTCTCTTGCCCACCTTCTTTGGCCATTAGGGTCATCAAGCCAACAAACTAGCTTACCTGCTTTGAAGTCTGTGACTAACACATGACAAACAGATGTTATTGATAGAGGGCTCTTGTATAGCGCGCGACACACCCGGGGGCATCTCAGCGCTTACTTAGAAGATAACAGGAGGCGGTGAGAATAGAAAGGCATGTGGAGGAAACAGATTAGAACAGAAAGGCCTTTAGTTGCTTCCTAAAGACCAGATAAGAGCTGGATTTGCGTAAGGCCTCTGGTAGCGAGTTCCAATACTTGGGGGCAACATATGAAAAAGATCTGCCTCCTGTCTGTGTAAAACAGATACGGGGGGTCTTTAAAAGGGCTAAGGAATTAGACCTAAGATTGCGGCCAGAGACCAGCTTACAAAGCTTATTTTGCAAATAACAGGGACCCATTCCCTTCATTGCTTTAAATGTAAGGCAGCAAATCTTGAAAAAAGATATTTTTTTCACTGGAAGCCAGTGAAGCTCTCTGAGCAGGGGAAGTGAGGGGGACCCAGGGGGGTGGTTTAATACCATCCTTGCTGCCGTATTTCGGATCACTTGAAGCTTAGCAAGTAGGGTCTCAGCTACTTCTGCCAATAGCACATTCCCGTAGTCAAGGTGACTCATAAGCATTGCCTGACCCACCGTTCTGCATGTTCTAGCGGCAGGTAGGGAAGTATCTTACATAGGACGCGAAGGCTATAATAACAAGAGCCTATAGTGTTTTTGATATGGTCCTTCATTGTAAGCCTTTGATCCAGTTGCAATCCCAGGCTTTTTACCGAGGAGGTAGGAATAGGGGCCTCTCCCAACTGAGATGGCCACCAGTCGACGGTCCAGATGTTAGAAACTTTGCCAAGGAGCATGAGCTCGGTTTTTCCAGGATTAAGTTAGAGGCAGCATTCTATTATCCACTTTGAGATGGAAAGTATTCCTGCTGAGAAACTACTGGATTAGAACCCATTGGGAATAGCAGCTGAGTATTGTCAGCATACAATATTATTTCAAACCCATATGGTTGAACAATCTTGTCCAGGGGAGCCATATACAGGTTAAAAAGCGGGGGGCTAAGACATGAGGCCTGAGGTACCCACTTGTCAAGCAAGAATTTTTGGGACATGAACAGACCCAGCGTTATGTTTTGCAATCTATCTGATAGAAAGTCAGTAAGCATTTCAAAGCTAGACCCCGAATACCACACTCATATAGTCTCTCCACTAGCAGTCACTGAGAAATGGTATTGAATGCTGTGGAGAGATCCAAGAGGATCAGTATCATTGATCCTCCTGCATCGAGAGTTTGTCTTATAGAGTCGGTGACAGCCAAAATGGCTGTCTCCGTGCTGAAGCCCGGGCGGAAGGCCGACTGTGAAGGGTTAAGGATCTTATTGGATTCTAAGTAAAAGCTGATTTGCTTATTTATTGCGGTTTCCAATATTTTACCAAGCAAGGGCAGCAGGGATATTGGTCTATAATTGCTGAGGACTTGAGGGTCAGCCGTCGGTTTCTTAAGGATAGGCCAGACATAGGCTTCTTTCCAAACAGCGGGAATTGAACCAGATAAGACTGAACAGTTAAAACATTTTTGTATTTCCGGAGCACACACAGGGGAAAGAAGGGCCACAATTTTAGGCGAACATATGTCACCTAGTGAGCCAGATTTAGCGGCAGACAGTAATCTGTTTATCTCCTCCAGTGGAATCATCTCAAACTGATTCAGAAGATAGGCAGGAGATATCACAGGATCGTCCGAATCCATAGTAAGTCTGATGTTTTTTGTGATCATAATAGAAAAATTAGCATAAATCAAAGATTTTTTCTTTAAAAAAATTCGCTATTGAGTCACACAGTTCCTGGGAATCCAGTGGCAACTGTTTACACACTTGGGGCGCCACAAAGTCCTTGACAATATTAAACAAAGATTTAGAGGAATTGCTAGATTGTTCTATTTGGTTCAGAATATAAGTATGTCCAGCAATTCTGATTTTTTGGTGGTAATGGGATAAAGTTGATTTATAACTTTGCTTATAGGCAGAGTTTTTTGTGCTTCTCCATCGTCTCTCTAATGCTTTATACGATGATTTATTGATTTTTTCAATCGCCTGAGTACCAGGGGGCAGAATGCCGCCAGGAGACTGGGCTCCTTTTGTACTGAGAAATGACAGCATCTAATGTCATTACCAAGGCTGAATTAAATCTGGCCAACAGATAAGATATATCCTGATCATTGTGTCCTTAGTCCTTATTATGAAGAGGGAATAACTCGTTAAAGGCTTCCAATGTGAGTTTATGCCAGGGCCTACGCCATTCTCTCTGTCAGCTTTGAATGGATCATGGGAGTTGAGCCGATTTAGGGTAAGAGAGTGAATAGAATCATACAATGATCTGTCCATTTGAGAGTGAGGGGGTAGAACTTTAACCACTCAATGTTTGTAAAAATAAGATCTAGAGTATGACCGGCATAATGGGTGGGAAAACAGCTACTCTGCCCTCTAACCTAGCTCATTGAATCAGAGCCTGCGGGTGTAAGTTTACATGGCATGTGCAATAAGCCACCAAGCTAGATCATTGGTATTGTAATATGTGACATGTAGACCACTGACAGAGCACAGTAGCAGCCTCTCCACCTCCGTAACCATCTGATTGAGATACGAGCCTGTAATCAGAAATTCTAATAGTATCCCGGTCACGAGCTCAATTTGCCTATGGATATACAGCTATATTTTAACCACTATTTTTAACAAAGACCCTCAAGTCTTGAATACATTTGAAGGACATGAAGAACATTAAGAAAATGTTTCTCTCTCCTACTGCCCCCCCTGACCTTCAGAAACATCTTGAGACCCCTCGTGACACCTGCACTCTAACCTGCACGTGCCATCATTTTTTGTTAGGGACACAGAAGTGATTTGGGGGGAATCCCAAGATGACAACCTCGAAATTTCAATGGCTAAGATAGTCCCTTCATGTCAGGGCACTCAACTTACAAACCCTAATTTTAATGAAGAATGTAGGGGACCTCTAAGCGAAGCACCACAATCACAGAGAACAAAAATACAGTGTGGGCACTTGATTGACATTTAGCAACAGAGGTTACCACTACTGCCCACATGGAACAGACCCAAGTCATCCACCAGGCAAGCACAGAGCTAAGGAGCACATGTCAAACCATCACAGTTCAGGTCTTAGTCTCATCAGTGAGGCAGGAATACAACAGGCAGCACGGGGAGACCACAAATCAGGGAGACAGGGTACACATCCTACAAACCACTGGCCTAACAAGCAGCCCAGGGGGAAGCCCCTGTGAGCAGCCCCCCATACCCTAAGAAGTAAAACAGATCTAATAACAGGTCAGAAAAACGCACCTTACATCCAGTAGTTGAAAATTCACCAGTGTCACCAGAGTTGTTGTAACCCAGTCACAATCCCAGCAGGGACTACACACTTAAAATCTGCAACAAAAACGTTTGGGGTGTCCTTGGCCAGAGGATTAGATCATCGCTCATGGGGAGCCACCCCTACCCAAGCCCTAGCACAAACAAAACTCAGGGGTGATCTGGTCATCCATCATTAGCAATAGATTCAGAAGAGCATCATGTGTATGCACTGCTAGCCGATCAAAGCCACAAGTCCAAGAAGCCAGGAAAAAAACAGGACCCAACACCCCACAGAAACAGAGACCTGGAAGAAGGAACGAAAAACAAACAAGAAAAAAACAGAGCCAAAGAGTAAGCAGGGACTCTTAGTCCATAGATGGAAAGCTAAGGGTGACACCTCTTAGAGGAGACATTAAAACAGGAGGATTGTGGGTAGAAACGGCACTGTGTAAGCAACTGTGGAGTGGGGAAAAGTTTAGCTTCGTTCTTGTTTCATATAGGCAGCAGTGTGTGTCTACAGAGGGAGGGAATTACCTCCTCGTCCTGTCTTCCTCGCCACAGTACTTACACATAAGCCTCCGGCTCCCACAGAAACTCCAAGCTTAACTTTCTCGCTCTAGTCTCCCTCTCCCTCCTCCAAGATGGCCCCCAGTGGCTCCAGCCAATCCCATAAAGGGACACAGAATACACCAGAACGACCTGTTCTTTTGTTTCTGCACTACTCCGAGTGCTGTCTTCCCGGTATACGGGTGAGTGGGGATAGGGTCTTGCTTGAGCAGCCCCTTATGTCCTTGGGTATCAAGTTTGGGGGAAGTAGTGTTTTTGTGTGTATGTTGGTGCATTTGTATTGGTTTATTTGTATTTTTCCCCCTTCTTCTGCTTCCACGCCTCATGTCCTGCTCTAGCGGACTTTCATGGTGTTTATTTGCGGCTGGAGTCGTTTTGAGGCTCGCTATGCGGGGTGCCTGGAGTCCTGTAGTGCCGGTTCTTTAAGTGTTATTTGGTCCCTTTGCCAGCTGCGCGTCCTGCTGAGCGGACGTAGCGCGACCGGGTGCGCTTGCTATGGGGGCCGGAGGCTTCCGGTCGTGTTTGCTTACCTGCTGCCGCATCTGTGGGGATTCGATGGCTGCGGTAGGCGCGCCTTCGGGTCTCCGTTGCTCCTGACTCATGCGACGGTCTGTGGCTGTCTTTTCGTGTGCGCGCGAGTCTTCCTGCATGTTTTATGATGTTTGGAGCCATGCAGGGGGTGGTTTGTACGGTTGCCTAGCAACCTCGGGACCTTTTTTTACCGGGCATGTTGTTCTAGTCATTGCCTGTATTCTTTACACTCGTTCACTCGTGTGTGGCTGTCATGGAGCATGGTTCTTCAGCATTTCCTGCTCCTGGTTCCTTAGATAAGGCTTCTGGTTCAGGGGTGACGATTCCTTCTATGGAATTATTGCAACAGATAATAAATTCTGCTGTGGCTGCTGCATTGAAGGGTCAGGTGCCTGGTCCTCCTGATAAAAAGGCGAGGGTTGATGGCGCTGCTGCTGCTGACTCTGACAATGAAGAGGACGTTGATGTCAGGGGTCGCTTTGTGCAGGGTGCCGACCTGAAGGAGGTGCTGGGTCACATTCGCGAGAACTTGTTGTTTCCTGCTTCTGTTATGCCTCTGGAAAAAGACTTGTTTTCACAGTATCAGCGTCCTGAGCCTGATTCTTTACATTGGTTAACAGTTTATAAGCAACAGATAAAACTGATGTACTGTCTACACTTCATGTATAACATGCTAATGGTAAATATTTTATTGTTACCTATAGCTACACCTGAAGAAGGGGTTTGGCATGAAATGCATCGGGACTTTAATAAATACTGCCTGGAACGAACAATGCACTAGTCGTGTTTCAGTATGAGGCGCGGTTGGTCACTACAGTAACATAAGAAGCTTGGGAAATGGCATAAGCATGTCTGCGTGCGGATTGGACTAAACGCTTGAAAGTTAAAGCTTGAAATTTGAAAAGTGGAAAACACGGATTACTTGTAGAAAACTTTAATGAACTCACGTGAAAAATATAGCGCTTACAGCAGTGCGGCTGGGGTGGGGCTACATGTCGCCCCACACTTCAAATTGTGAGTTAGAACCCAAAGTGTCTATTGGGCTAGGCACTTACTCCAGCAGCGCACACATTTTCTAAGAGTAAATGAAAATACATTTGGATGAAACAGGAGTGCATCCGACTTCCTCACTGATCAGTATCATATATGTTGCCCATATAAGGATTGCAGCAACAGAAAGAAAATGGACAAAAGGACAAATTTTCTAAGGAACTGAATCATCCACATGCAAGATGTAACAACTTGGTTCGTTAAGCCAGTCGGTGTTGGTGAATAGGAAAACGGACATGAAATATGAGTCAATTACCTACTGCAAATCGGTAAACTTTGTATCAAATATTGTTGAATTTGTCACATTAATACACGTAATGATAATATCTCAATCCTATCGGGACAAATTTATTGCATCATGGGATATGTAGTAGCTCAACGTGAGGGGAGTTAGAATGCAGTGGTGTATTATGTAACGTAATTGAGGGGAGGAACAGGATGTGAAAGGGATTACAATGAACAGAAGTAAAGGTGTGCCGAAAGGCTTTTTGAAGATGTGAGACAGAGGAGGAGAACTTGGTTTCTAAACACCATGGCAGTTACAAATTATTTCCAGTGGGGGATTGAAAAATAGTATGAAGTGATGCTAAAATTTGCAAAAGTTAAAAATAAAAAATAATGAGTGAGTTTGAGCGAGAGAAGAAAGGGGTGGAGGATGAAGCAAAATCAAGAAACGTGGTAGTAAATAACAAACGTGAGTGGGAATAACGATTGATAAGTAAAGAAAACAGAGGGAAATTAAGAGCATTCGCAAACAGGTGGAGAGAGATAAAAATGGTGTTGAGGGAAGATTGTAGAAGGGAGACATGAGAAAGAGAAGATGAGTTTGGAAATAATGGAAGAAGCCACATAGCGAACAGTGGTGAAACTATTGTCACTTCAAAAGGGGGGGGGAGAAGCTTTTTGAGTTATTTAACATAAAGGTTGAACATGGATGCAATCAATTGTGATACAGAATATTTGTTATGGAATTTAGCAATGCGTTGTTAACAGTTTACAAGCAACAGATAAAATTGATGTACTGTCTACACTTAAATGTATAACATGCTAATGGTAAATATTTTATTGTTACCTATAGTTATCCCTGAAGAAGGGCTTTGGTCTGAAATGCATCGGGTTTTTAAAAAATACTGCCTGGAATGAACAATGCACTAGTTATGTTTTAGTATGAGGCCCGGTTGGGCACTATAGTAACATAAGAAGCTTGGGAAATGGCAGAAGCATGTCTGAGTGTGGATTGGACTAAACGCTTGAAAGTTAAGGTTTAAAAATTGGTAAACAGATTACTTGTGGAAAACTTTAATGAACATGACGCGAAAAATATAGCGCATTACAGCAGTGCGGCTGGGGCTACATGTCTACATGCCCCACACTTCAAAATGTATATTATTATTCCCCACATCCGCATTTGATCACAGCTTTATAGTCGGTTTCGAACACTCTGCACTCAATTTGTTTCTTCTAACTGCACCTCATATTCCTGCTGATAAAATAAATGTTCTTGGTAATTCCCATATTGCTTCATGTAGTCAGGGTCAGACTATATCAAATACGAAACATGCAGTAAAAATATCCATTAGGTTGGTCATTCCCTCGCACTAGCACACACACAATCTCTCTCACACATTCTTGCTCTCTCTTGCCCACCTTCTTTGGCCATTAGGGTCATCAAGCCAACAAACTAGCTTACCTGCTTTGAAGTCTGTGACTAACACATGACAAACAGATGTTATTGATAGAGGGCTCTTGTATAGCGCGCGACACACCCGGGGGCATCTCAGCGCTTACTTAGAAGATAACAGGAGGCGGTGAGAATAGAAAGGCATGTGGAGGAAACAGATTAGAACAGAAAGGCCTTTAGTTGCTTCCTAAAGACCAGATAAGAGCTGGATTTGCGTAAGGCCTCTGGTAGCGAGTTCCAATACTTGGGGGCAACATATGAAAAAGATCTGCCTCCTGTCTGTGTAAAACAGATACGGGGGGTCTTTAAAAGGGCTAAGGAATTAGACCTAAGATTGCGGCCAGAGACCAGCTTACAAAGCTTATTTTGCAAATAACAGGGACCCATTCCCTTCATTGCTTTAAATGTAAGGCAGCAAATCTTGAAAAAAGATATTTTTTTCACTGGAAGCCAGTGAAGCTCTCTGAGCAGGGGAAGTGAGGGGGACCCAGGGGGGTGGTTTAATACCATCCTTGCTGCCGTATTTCGGATCACTTGAAGCTTAGCAAGTAGGGTCTCAGCTACTTCTGCCAATAGCACATTCCCGTAGTCAAGGTGACTCATAAGCATTGCCTGACCCACCGTTCTGCATGTTCTAGCGGCAGGTAGGGAAGTATCTTACATAGGACGCGAAGGCTATAATAACAAGAGCCTATAGTGTTTTTGATATGGTCCTTCATTGTAAGCCTTTGATCCAGTTGCAATCCCAGGCTTTTTACCGAGGAGGTAGGAATAGGGGCCTCTCCCAACTGAGATGGCCACCAGTCGACGGTCCAGATGTTATAAACTTTGCCAAGGAGCATGAGCTCGGTTTTTCCAGGATTAAGTTAGAGGCAGCATTCTATCATCCACTTTGAGATGGAAAGTATTCCTGCTGAGAAACTACTGGATTAGAACCCATTGGGAATAGCAGCTGAGTATTGTCAGCATACAATATTATTTCAAACCCATATGGTTGAACAATCTTGTCCAGGGGAGCCATATACAGGTTAAAAAGCGGGGGGCTAAGACATGAGGCCTGAGGTACCCACTTGTCAAGCAAGAATTTTTGGGACATGAACAGACCCAGCGTTATGTTTTGCAATCTATCTGATAGAAAGTCAGTAAGCATTTCAAAGCTAGACCCCGAATACCACACTCATATAGTCTCTCCACTAGCAGTCACTGAGAAATGGTATTGAATGCTGTGGAGAGATCCAAGAGGATCAGTATCATTGATCCTCCTGCATCGAGAGTTTGTCTTATAGAGTCGGTGACAGCCAAAATGGCTGTCTCCGTGCTGAAGCCCGGGCGGAAGGCCGACTGTGAAGGGTTAAGGATCTTATTGGATTCTAAGTAAAAGCTGATTTGCTTATTTATTGCGGTTTCCAATATTTTACCAAGCAAGGGCAGCAGGGATATTGGTCTATAATTGCTGAGGACTTGAGGGTCAGCCGTCGGTTTCTTAAGGATAGGCCAGACATAGGCTTCTTTCCAAACAGCGGGAATTGAACCAGATAAGACTGAACAGTTAAAACATTTTTGTATTTCCGGAGCACACACAGGGGAAAGAAGGGCCACAATTTTAGGCGAACATATGTCACCTAGTGAGCCAGATTTAGCGGCAGACAGTAATCTGTTTATCTCCTCCAGCGGAATCATCTCAAACTGATTCAGAAGATAGGCAGGAGATATCACAGGATCGTCCAAATCCATAGTAAGTCTGATGTTTTTTGTGATCATAATAGGAAAATTAGCATAAATCAAAGATTTTTTCTTTAAAAAAATTCGCTATTGAGTCACACAGTTCCTGGGAATCCAGTGGCAACTGTTTACACACTTGGGGCGCCACAAAGTCCTTGACAATATTAAACAAAGATTTAGAGGAATTGCTAGATTGTTCTATTTGGTTCAGAATATAAGTATGTCCAGCAATTCTGATTTTTTGGTGGTAATGGGATAAAGTTGATTTATAACTTTGCTTATAGGCAGAGTTTTTTGTGCTTCTCCATCGTCTCTCTAATGCTTTATACGATGATTTATTGATTTTTTCAATCGCCTGAGTACCAGGGGGCAGAATGCCGCCAGGAGACTGGGCTCCTTTTGTACTGAGAAATGACAGCATCTAATGTCATTACCAAGGCTGAATTAAATCTGGCCAACAGATAAGATATATCCTGATCATTGTGTCCTTAGTCCTTATTATGAAGAGGGAATAACTCGTTAAAGGCTTCCAATGTGAGTTTATGCCAGGGCCTACGCCATTCTCTCTGTCAGCTTTGAATGGATCATGGGAGTTGAGCCGATTTAGGGTAAGAGAGTGAATAGAATCATACAATGATCTGTCCATTTGAGAGTGAGGGGGTAGAACTTTAACCACTCAATGTTTGTAAAAATAAGATCTAGAGTATGACCGGCATAATGGGTGGGAAAACAGCTACTCTGCCCTCTAACCTAGCTCATTGAATCAGAGCCTGCGGGTGTAAGTTTACATGGCATGTGCAATAAGCCACCAAGCTAGATCATTGGTATTGTAATATGTGACATGTAGACCACTGACAGAGCACAGTAGCAGCCTCTCCACCTCCGTAACCATCTGATTGAGATACGAGCCTGTAATCAGAAATTCTAATAGTATCCCGGTCACGAGCTCAATTTGCCTATGGATATACAGCTATATTTTAACCACTATTTTTAACAAAGACCCTCAAGTCTTGAATACATTTGAAGGACATGAAGAACATTAAGAAAATGTTTCTCTCTCCTACTGCCCCCCCTGACCTTCAGAAACATCTTGAGACCCCTCGTGACACCTGCACTCTAACCTGCACGTGCCATCATTTTTTGTTAGGGACACAGAAGTGATTTGGGGGGAATCCCAAGATGACAACCTCGAAATTTCAATGGCTAAGATAGTCCCTTCATGTCAGGGCACTCAACTTACAAACCCTAATTTTAATGAAGAATGTAGGGGACCTCTAAGCGAAGCACCACAATCACAGAGAACAAAAATACAGTGTGGGCACTTGATTGACATTTAGCAACAGAGGTTACCACTACTGCCCACATGGAACAGACCCAAGTCATCCACCAGGCAAGCACAGAGCTAAGGAGCACATGTCAAACCATCACAGTTCAGGTCTTAGTCTCATCAGTGAGGCAGGAATACAACAGGCAGCACGGGGAGACCACAAATCAGGGAGACAGGGTACACATCCTACAAACCACTGGCCTAACAAGCAGCCCAGGGGGAAGCCCCTGTGAGCAGCCCCCCATACCCTAAGAAGTAAAACAGATCTAAGAACAGGTCAGAAAAACGCACCTTACATCCAGTAGTTGAAAATTCACCAGTGTCACCAGAGTTGTTGTAACCCAGTCACAATCCCAGCAGGGACTACACACTTAAAATCTGCAACAAAAACGTTTGGGGTGTCCTTGGCCAGAGGATTAGATCATCGCTCATGGGGAGCCACCCCTACCCAAGCCCTAGCACAAACAAAACTCAGGGGTGATCTGGTCATCCATCATTAGCAATAGATTCAGAAGAGCATCATGTGTATGCACTGCTAGCCGATCAAAGCCACAAGTCCAAGAAGCCAGGAAAAAAACAGGACCCAACACCCCACAGAAACAGAGACCTGGAAGAAGGAACGAAAAACAAACAAGAAAAAAACAGAGCCAAAGAGTAAGCAGGGACTCTTAGTCCATAGATGGAAAGCTAAGGGTGACACCTCTTAGAGGAGACATTAAAACAGGAGGATTGTGGGTAGAAACGGCACTGTGTAAGCAACTGTGGAGTGGGGAAAAGTTTAGCTTCGTTCTTGTTTCATATAGGCAGCAGTGTGTGTCTACAGAGGGAGGGAATTACCTCCTCGTCCTGTCTTCCTCGCCACAGTACTTACACATAAGCCTCCGGCTCCCACAGAAACTCCAAGCTTAACTTTCTCGCTCTAGTCTCCCTCTCCCTCCTCCAAGATGGCCCCCAGTGGCTCCAGCCAATCCCATAAAGGGACACAGAATACACCAGAACGACCTGTTCTTTTGTTTCTGCACTACTCCGAGTGCTGTCTTCCCGGTATACGGGTGAGTGGGGATAGGGTCTTGCTTGAGCAGCCCCTTATGTCCTTGGGTATCAAGTTTGGGGGAAGTAGTGTTTTTGTGTGTATGTTGGTGCATTTGTATTGGTTTATTTGTATTTTTCCCCCTTCTTCTGCTTCCACGCCTCATGTCCTGCTCTAGCGGACTTTCATGGTGTTTATTTGCGGCTGGAGTCGTTTGAGGCTCGCTATGCGGGGTGCCTGGAGTCCTGTAGTGCCGGTTCTTTAAGTGTTATTTGGTCCCTTTGCCAGCTGCGCGTCCTGCTGAGCGGACGTAGCGCGACCGGGTGCGCTTGCTATGGGGGCCGGAGGCTTCCGGTCGTGTTTGCTTACCTGCTGCCGCATCTGTGGGGATTCGATGGCTGCGGTAGGCGCGCCTTCGGGTCTCCGTTGCTCCTGACTCATGCGACGGTCTGTGGCTGTCTTTTCGTGTGCGCGCGAGTCTTCCTGCATGTTTTATGATGTTTGGAGCCATGCAGGGGGTGGTTTGTACGGTTGCCTAGCAACCTCGGGACCTTTTTTTACCGGGCATGTTGTTCTAGTCATTGCCTGTATTCTTTACACTCGTTCACTCGTGTGTGGCTGTCATGGAGCATGGTTCTTCAGCATTTCCTGCTCCTGGTTCCTTAGATAAGGCTTCAGGTTCAGGGGTGACGATTCCTTCTATGGAATTATTGCAACAGATAATAAATTCTGCTGTGGCTGCTGCATTGAAGGGTCAGGTGCCTGGTCCTCCTGATAAAAAGGCGAGGGTTGATGGCGCTGCTGCTGCTGACTCTGACAATGAAGAGGACGTTGATGTCAGGGGTCGCTTTGTGCAGGGTGCCGACCTGAAGGAGGTGCTGGGTCACATTCGCGAGAACTTGTTGTTTCCTGCTTCTGTTATGCCTCTGGAAAAAGACTTGTTTTCACAGTATCAGCGTCCTGAGCCTGATTCTTTACATTGGTTAACAGTTTATAAGCAACAGATAAAACTGATGTACTGTCTACACTTCATGTATAACATGCTAATGGTAAATATTTTATTGTTACCTATAGCTACACCTGAAGAAGGGGTTTGGCATGAAATGCATCGGGACTTTAATAAATACTGCCTGGAACGAACAATGCACTAGTCGTGTTTCAGTATGAGGCGCGGTTGGTCACTACAGTAACATAAGAAGCTTGGGAAATGCATAAGCATGTCTGCGTGCGGATTGGACTAAACGCTTGAAAGTTAAAGCTTGAAATTTGAAAAGTGGAAAACACGGATTACTTGTAGAAAACTTTAATGAACTCACGTGAAAAATATAGCGCTTACAGCAGTGCGGCTGGGGTGGGGCTACATGTCGCCCCACACTTCAAATTGTGAGTTAGAACCCAAAGTGTCTATTGGGCTAGGCACTTACTCCAGCAGCGCACACATTTTCTAAGAGTAAATGAAAATACATTTGGATGAAACAGGAGTGCATCCGACTTCCTCACTGATCAGTATCATATATGTTGCCCATATAAGGATTGCAGCAACAGAAAGAAAATGGACAAAAGGACAAATTTTCTAAGGAACTGAATCATCCACATGCAAGATGTAACAACTTGGTTCGTTAAGCCAGTCGGTGTTGGTGAATAGGAAAACGGACATGAAATATGAGTCAATTACCTACTGCAAATCGGTAAACTTTGTATCAAATATTGTTGAATTTGTCACATTAATACACGTAATGATAATCTCTCAATCCTATCGGGACAAATTTATTGCATCATGGGATATGTAGTAGCTCAACGTGAGGGGAGTTAGAATGCAGTGGTGTATTATGTAACGTAATTGAGGGGAGGAACAGGATGTGAAAGGGATTACAATGAACAGAAGTAAAGGTGTGCCGAAAGGCTTTTTGAAGATGTGAGACAGAGGAGGAGAACTTGGTTTCTAAACACCATGGCAGTTACAAATTATTTCCAGTGGGGGATTGAAAAATAGTATGAAGTGATGCTAAAATTTGCAAAAGTTAAAAATAAAAAATAATGAGTGAGTTTGAGCGAGAGAAGAAAGGGGTGGAGGATGAAGCAAAATCAAGAAACGTGGTAGTAAATAACAAACGTGAGTGGGAATAACGATTGATAAGTAAAGAAAACAGAGGGAAATTAAGAGCATTCGCAAACAGGTGGAGAGAGATAAAAATGGTGTTGAGGGAAGATTGTAGAAGGGAGACATGAGAAAGAGAAGATGAGTTTGGAAATAATGGAAGAAGCCACATAGCGAACAGTGGTGAAACTATTGTCACTTCAAAAGGGGGGGGGAGAAGCTTTTTGAGTTATTTAACATAAAGGTTGAACATGGATGCAATCAATTGTGATACAGAATATTTGTTATGGAATTTAGCAATGCGTTGTTAACAGTTTACAAGCAACAGATAAAATTGATGTACTGTCTACACTTAAATGTATAACATGCTAATGGTAAATATTTTATTGTTACCTATAGTTATCCCTGAAGAAGGGCTTTGGTCTGAAATGCATCGGGTTTTTAAAAAATACTGCCTGGAATGAACAATGCACTAGTTATGTTTTAGTATGAGGCCCGGTTGGGCACTATAGTAACATAAGAAGCTTGGGAAATGGCAGAAGCATGTCTGAGTGTGGATTGGACTAAACGCTTGAAAGTTAAGGTTTAAAAATTGGTAAACAGATTACTTGTGGAAAACTTTAATGAACATGACGCGAAAAATATAGCGCATTACAGCAGTGCGGCTGGGGCTACATGTCTACATGCCCCACACTTCAAAATGTATATTATTATTCCCCACATCCGCATTTGATCACAGCTTTATAGTCGGTTTCGAACACTCTGCACTCAATTTGTTTCTTCTAACTGCACCTCATATTCCTGCTGATAAAATAAATGTTCTTGGTAATTCCCATATTGCTTCATGTAGTCAGGGTCAGACTATATCAAATACGAAACATGCAGTAAAAATATCCATTAGGTTGGTCATTCCCTCGCACTAGCACACACACAATCTCTCTCACACATTCTTGCTCTCTCTTGCCCACCTTCTTTGGCCATTAGGGTCATCAAGCCAACAAACTAGCTTACCTGCTTTGAAGTCTGTGACTAACACATGACAAACAGATGTTATTGATAGAGGGCTCTTGTATAGCGCGCGACACACCCGGGGGCATCTCAGCGCTTACTTAGAAGATAACAGGAGGCGGTGAGATAGAAAGGCATGTGGAGGAAACAGATTAGAACAGAAAGGCCTTTAGTTGCTTCCTAAAGACCAGATAAGAGCTGGATTTGCGTAAGGCCTCTGGTAGCGAGTTCCAATACTTGGGGGCAACATATGAAAAAGATCTGCCTCCTGTCTGTGTAAAACAGATACGGGGGGTCTTTAAAAGGGCTAAGGAATTAGACCTAAGATTGCGGCCAGAGACCAGCTTACAAAGCTTATTTTGCAAATAACAGGGACCCATTCCCTTCATTGCTTTAAATGTAAGGCAGCAAATCTTGAAAAAAGATATTTTTTTCACTGGAAGCCAGTGAAGCTCTCTGAGCAGGGGAAGTGAGGGGGACCCAGGGGGGTGGTTTAATACCATCCTTGCTGCCGTATTTCGGATCACTTGAAGCTTAGCAAGTAGGGTCTCAGCTACTTCTGCCAATAGCACATTCCCGTAGTCAAGGTGACTCATAAGCATTGCCTGACCCACCGTTCTGCATGTTCTAGCGGCAGGTAGGGAAGTATCTTACATAGGACGCGAAGGCTATAATAACAAGAGCCTATAGTGTTTTTGATATGGTCCTTCATTGTAAGCCTTTGATCCAGTTGCAATCCCAGGCTTTTTACCGAGGAGGTAGGAATAGGGGCCTCTCCCAACTGAGATGGCCACCAGTCGACGGTCCAGATGTTAGAAACTTTGCCAAGGAGCATGAGCTCGGTTTTTCCAGGATTAAGTTAGAGGCAGCATTCTATCATCCACTTTGAGATGGAAAGTATTCCTGCTGAGAAACTACTGGATTAGAACCCATTGGGAATAGCAGCTGAGTATTGTCAGCATACAATATTATTTCAAACCCATATGGTTGAACAATCTTGTCCAGGGGAGCCATATACAGGTTAAAAAGCGGGGGGCTAAGACATGAGGCCTGAGGTACCCACTTGTCAAGCAAGAATTTTTGGGACATGAACAGACCCAGCGTTATGTTTTGCAATCTATCTGATAGAAAGTCAGTAAGCATTTCAAAGCTCGACCCCGAATACCACACTCATATAGTCTCTCCACTAGCAGTCACTGAGAAATGGTATTGAATGCTGTGGAGAGATCCAAGAGGATCAGTATCATTGATCCTCCTGCATCGAGAGTTTGTCTTATAGAGTCGGTGACAGCCAAAATGGCTGTCTCCGTGCTGAAGCCCGGGCGGAAGGCCGACTGTGAAGGGTTAAGGATCTTATTGGATTCTAAGTAAAAGCTGATTTGCTTATTTATTGCGGTTTCCAATATTTTACCAAGCAAGGGCAGCAGGGATATTGGTATATAATTGCTGAGGACTTGAGGGTCAGCCGTCGGTTTCTTAAGGATAGGCCAGACATAGGCTTCTTTCCAAACAGCGGGAATTGAACCAGATAAGACTGAACAGTTAAAACATTTTTGTATTTCCGGAGCACACACAGGGGAAAGAAGGGCCACAATTTTAGGCGAACATATGTCACCTAGTGAGCCAGATTTAGCGGCAGACAGTAATCTGTTTATCTCCTCCAGCGGAATCATCTCAAACTGATTCAGAAGATAGGCAGGAGATATCACAGGATCGTCCGAATCCATAGTAAGTCTGATGTTTTTTGTGATCATAATAGGAAAATTAGCATAAATCAAAGATTTTTTCTTTAAAAAAATTCGCTATTGAGTCACACAGTTCCTGGGAATCCAGTGGCAACTGTTTACACACTTGGGGCGCCACAAAGTCCTTGACAATATTAAACAAAGATTTAGAGGAATTGCTAGATTGTTCTATTTGGTTCAGAATATAAGTATGTCCAGCAATTCTGATTTTTTGGTGGTAATGGGATAAAGTTGATTTATAACTTTGCTTATAGGCAGAGTTTTTTGTGCTTCTCCATCGTCTCTCTAATGCTTTATACGATGATTTATTGATTTTTTCAATCGCCTGAGTACCAGGGGGCAGAATGCCGCCAGGAGACTGGGCTCCTTTTGTACTGAGAAATGACAGCATCTAATGTCATTACCAAGGCTGAATTAAATCTGGCCAACAGATAAGATATATCCTGATCATTGTGTCCTTAGTCCTTATTATGAAGAGGGAATAACTCGTTAAAGGCTTCCAATGTGAGTTTATGCCAGGGCCTACGCCATTCTCTCTGTCAGCTTTGAATGGATCATGGGAGTTGAGCCGATTTAGGGTAAGAGAGTGAATAGAATCATACAATGATCTGTCCATTTGAGAGTGAGGGGGTAGAACTTTAACCACTCAATGTTTGTAAAAATAAGATCTAGAGTATGACCGGCATAATGGGTGGGAAAACAGCTACTCTGCCCTCTAACCTAGCTCATTGAATCAGAGCCTGCGGGTGTAAGTTTACATGGCATGTGCAATAAGCCACCAAGCTAGATCATTGGTATTGTAATATGTGACATGTAGACCACTGACAGAGCACAGTAGCAGCCTCTCCACCTCCGTAACCATCTGATTGAGATACGAGCCTGTAATCAGAAATTCTAATAGTATCCCGGTCACGAGCTCAATTTGCCTATGGATATACAGCTATATTTTAACCACTATTTTTAACAAAGACCCTCAAGTCTTGAATACATTTGAAGGACATAAAGAACATTAAGAAAATGTTTCTCTCTCCTACTGCCACCCCTGACCTTCAGAAACATCTTGAGACCCCTCGTGACACCTGCACTCTAACCTGCACGTGCCATCATTTTTTGTTAGGGACACAGAAGTGATTTGGGGGGAATCCCAAGATGACAACCTCGAAATTTCAATGGCTAAGATAGTCCCTTCATGTCAGGGCACTCAACTTACAAACCCTCATTTTAATGAAGAATGTAGGGGACCTCTAAGCGAAGCACCACAATCACAGAGAACAAAAATACAGTGTGGGCACTTGATTGACATTTAGCAACAGAGGTTACCACTACTGCCCACATGGAACAGACCCAAGTCATCCACCAGGCAAGCACAGAGCTAAGGAGCACATGTCAAACCATCACAGTTCAGGTCTTAGTCTCATCAGTGAGGCAGGAATACAACAGGCAGCACGGGGAGACCACAAATCAGGGAGACAGGGTACACATCCTACAAACCACTGGCCTAACAAGCAGCCCAGGGGGAAGCCCCTGTGAGCAGCCCCCCATACCCTAAGAAGTAAAACAGATCTAAGAACAGGTCAGAAAAACGCACCTTACATCCAGTAGTTGAAAATTCACCAGTGTCACCAGAGTTGTTGTAACCCAGTCACAATCCCAGCAGGGACTACACACTTAAAATCTGCAACAAAAACGTTTGGGGTGTCCTTGGCCAGAGGATTAGATCATCGCTCATGGGGAGCCACCCCTACCCAAGCCCTAGCACAAACAAAACTCAGGGGTGATCTGGTCATCCATCATTAGCAATAGATTCAGAAGAGCATCATGTGTATGCACTGCTAGCCGATCAAAGCCACAAGTCCAAGAAGCCAGGAAAAAAACAGGACCCAACACCCCACAGAAACAGAGACCTGGAAGAAGGAACGAAAAACAAACAAGAAAAAAACAGAGCCAAAGAGTAAGCAGGGACTCTTAGTCCATAGATGGAAAGCTAAGGGTGACACCTCTTAGAGGAGACATTAAAACAGGAGGATTGTGGGTAGAAACGGCACTGTGTAAGCAACTGTGGAGTGGGAAAAGTTTAGCTTCGTTCTTGTTTCATATAGGCAGCAGTGTGTGTCTACAGAGGGAGGGAATTACCTCCTCGTCCTGTCTTCCTCGCCACAGTACTTACACATAAGCCTCCGGCTCCCACAGAAACTCCAAGCTTAACTTTCTCGCTCTAGTCTCCCTCTCCCTCCTCCAAGATGGCCCCCAGTGGCTCCAGCCAATCCCATAAAGGGACACAGAATACACCAGAACGACCTGTTCTTTTGTTTCTGCACTACTCCGAGTGCTGTCTTCCCGGTATACGGGTGAGTGGGGATAGGGTCTTGCTTGAGCAGCCCCTTATGTCCTTGGGTATCAAGTTTGGGGGAAGTAGTGTTTTTGTGTGTATGTTGGTGCATTTGTATTGGTTTATTTGTATTTTTCCCCCTTCTTCTGCTTCCACGCCTCATGTCCTGCTCTAGCGGACTTTCATGGTGTTTATTTGCGGCTGGAGTCGTTTTGAGGCTCGCTATGCGGGGTGCCTGGAGTCCTGTAGTGCCGGTTCTTTAAGTGTTATTTGGTCCCTTTGCCAGCTGCGCGTCCTGCTGAGCGGACGTAGCGCGACCGGGTGCGCTTGCTATGGGGGCCGGAGGCTTCCGGTCGTGTTTGCTTACCTGCTGCCGCATCTGTGGGGATTCGATGGCTGCGGTAGGCGCGCCTTCGGGTCTCCGTTGCTCCTGACTCATGCGACGGTCTGTGGCTGTCTTTTCGTGTACGCGCGAGTCTTCCTGCATGTTTTATGATGTTTGGAGCCATGCAGGGGGTGGTTTGTACGGTTGCCTAGCAACCTCGGGACCTTTTTTTACCGGGCATGTTGTTCTAGTCATTGCCTGTATTCTTTACACTCGTTCACTCGTGTGTGGCTGTCATGGAGCATGGTTCTTCAGCATTTCCTGCTCCTGGTTCCTTAGATAAGGCTTCTGGTTCAGGGGTGACGATTCCTTCTATGGAATTATTGCAACAGATAATAAATTCTGCTGTGGCTGCTGCATTGAAGGGTCAGGTGCCTGGTCCTCCTGATAAAAAGGCGAGGGTTGATGGCGCTGCTGCTGCTGACTCTGACAATGAAGAGGACGTTGATGTCAGGGGTCGCTTTGTGCAGGGTGCCGACCTGAAGGAGGTGCTGGGTCACATTCGCGAGAACTTGTTGTTTCCTGCTTCTGTTATGCCTCTGGAAAAAGACTTGTTTTCACAGTATCAGCGTCCTGAGCCTGATTCTTTACCTATTCATTCTTCTGTTTTGAAGGTCTTGGATAATGAATGAAAGGATGTGGATAAGGGTTCCTTTCCGCGTTTTTTGAGTAAACGGTACCTGCTGCAGGATTTTGCTGTAAAGTACCCTTCCTCTGTGAAGTTTGATTCCTTAATGACCAGCATGTCTTCTCATGGGACTGTTGTTTCGGAAGATTCTTCTCCTGCTGACCCGGTTGACCGTAAAGTGGATAGTGCGGTGAAGCGCACTTTTGCGGTTGCAAATTTTTCTATCAGGGCTGCTGCCTATTCATCTTATACGATCCAATCTTTGCTTAAAGATTTTCAATCTGTGGCTGAATTGTTGGATCAGGGGGAGGATGTTTCTTCTACTCTGGCGATGATGGAGTAGCAGGTACGCCTACTTTCGGATGTTTCCTTTGATTCATTGGGGGCGGCGGCTTCAGCGGCTGGGTCTTCTGTCGCTGCGAGATGTCAGTTGTGGCTTCGCTCCTGGAAGGCTGTTGCTGCGCAGAAAAGTCTCTTGATGAAGGTCCCTTTTTCAGGTGTTAAGCTGTTTGGTCCACCTTTGGATGACATGGTGAAGAAGACGGCGGAAGACCGTAAGCTCCTTGCTCCTGAGCGTACTGGTCGCTTCCAGGCCTTTGGTAACCAGAGGGCTTTTGGTCATTCTCGTAGGGGCCGTGCTGGTCAGCCCTTTCGTGGGAGGGGGCGTGGCCGGGGTGCTCATTCCTTTGACAAATCCCGGTACTCCGGTGCTTCTCCCTCCTCCACTCCCGCTTCCAAATCCTGACTGGATCGCTCCTGGTGTAGGTCCAGTTGGGGGTCACCTCACTTGCTTCATGGACCCTTGGCGACGGACTGTGTCAGATCGATGGGTACTTCAGGTTGTGTCCGAGGGCGTGCATCTTGGATTTCCCCAGACTGTTTCAGATCCACTCCATGTCCCAGGGACGCTGTCAGGCGGGTGGCACTTTTGGACGGTGTCGAGTCCCTTGTTCTGAAGAAGGCCATGATTCCCGTACCCACAGATCAATTGGGGTTGGGTGTTTATTCCATAATCTTCCTGGTGACAAAATGCACAGGGGATCTCGGACCTGTGATGGATTTGAAGTGGGTCAATACGTTCATTCCTCATCTGAAGTTCAAAATGGTTTCCCTCCAGGGGATCCTTCCTCTGATATCTTGAGGGGATTTTCTGGCTTCCATCGACTTGAGTGATGCGTATCTGCATGTGCCGGTCCACCCGGATTCTCAGAGATTTCTCAGTTTCTGCTTCCTGGGTCGTCACTATCAGTTCCAGGTATTATCTTTTGGCCTCTGCTCTTCGCCCAGGATTTTTACTAAGGTTCTGGCTCCTGTTATTGAACATTTGCATGGGGAGGGCATTTGTATTTTTCCTTATCTGGACGACATTTTGATTTCTGCTTCTTCTCTTTCGAAGGCGGAGTCACATGTGCGGAGAGTGTGCCATGTCCTGGAGCATCACGGATTCCTGTTGGATGTTCCGATGTCCTCCCTAGTTCCTGCGCAGGAATTGACTTTCATTGGTGCTCTGTTCAAGACTCAGTTGGGGATGGTGTTCCTGCCCCCTGCTCGTATTCTGTCCCTGATGTCTTCTGTGCGTTCCCTGTTGTTGGGCCCTTCTCATCCTGTGAGCCTATGGTTGAGGGTTCAGGGGCTGATGTCGGCTTCGTTATTGACGGTGCCATGGGCTCGCCTCCACATGTATCCAGTGGTGTCCCACATTTTATTGCATTGGGACCCCTGTTCCCTCGATATGAGTGTTTTGATCCCTGTGTCCGGGGAGGTTCGAGTGGTCCTGGATTGGTGGTTGGACGAGGGTCATCTGTCCAGGGGTCGCCCATTTCTGATTGTTCCCACCCAGGTTCTCATTACAGATGCCAGCCTCCTGGGGTGGGGTCCTACTCTAGGGGATTCGACGGCTCAGGGTTTTTGGCCTCAGTCTGTGTTGTCTTGTTCTTCCAATTACAAGGAACTCAAAGCCGTCCTTTGGGGTCTGTTGGCCTTTTCGTATCTTCTTCAGGGTCACCATGTGCAGGTCCGGACGAACAATCAGGTGGTGATGTCCTATATAAACCATCAGGGGGGATGCAGGGTTCGTTCACTCAGTTGCCTTGGCCGTCGAATTTGTTGTTGGGCGGAGGTGAACCTGGAGTCCCTGTCGGCTATTTTCCTGCCGGGTCGGGAGCACTCTGTGGCGGATTGCCTGAGCCGTGTGTTTCCATCGGTGGGGTCTTTGTCCCTGTCACCCTTAATGTTCAGGACGTTGCGGAGGATGTTTGGGTCTCCGATTGTGGACCTCTTTGCTTTCCGGACCAGTGCCAAAATCCGCTGCTTTTGCATGATTATGCCTTGCCAGGAGGCTTGGAAGGTGGACGCCCAGTGTTCCTTCGGCAGAAGGAACTGTTGTATGCCTTTCCTCCTATTCCCCTGATTCCGGCGGTCTTGCAGAAGATCAAGAGGGTGGGGTCCTTTGTCCTTCTGATTGCTCCGGGGTGGTGCCGTCGACCTTGGTATCCCCTGTTGTTGGAATTGGCTGTGTCTCCAGGCTGGACATTGCCGTTCGTGCCTTACCCTCTGTTGGGTCCTCTTCTGCCTCTACCTGTGTTCCGGTCCCTGGGTCTGCGGGCCTGGCTCTTGAGAGGGAGTCGCTGATGTGTGAAGGTTGTTCTTTGGCTATTGCTGGCGTCATTCAGCTATCTAGGAGGCCTTCTACTCTTAAATCCTACGCTAAGCATTGGGATAACTTTGCTTCTTGGTGTGTGAGTCACAGGCTGTCGTTAGATTCTTTGGACCCGGCTCGCATTCTGGGTTTTTGAATGATGGTTTTCTTTTGGGCTTAGCCATTTCCAATCTCAGGGCACAATGGGCCGCCATACGGGCATTTCATGTCCTGCCTTTGGTTCAGATTTCTCCTTTGGTGGCTCGACTCTTTAAGTCGCTTTCTTTGCAACGTCCCCGTCCTATCATGTGTTCTCCTCCTTGGGACCTTCCTTTGGTTTTACGTTCCTTGAAGTGGGCTCCTTTCGAGCCTTTGGAGTCGGTGGACTTAAAGTTTTTGACACTCAAAGTGGTGTTTCTGGTGGCTATTGCGTCTGCCAGGCGTATTGGGGAATTGGGTGCGTTCCTGCGGTCTGCTCCATTTTTGGTTATTTTGCAGATCGTGTGGTGTTGCGCCCTCATCCTATGTTTGTTCCTAAGGTGAATTCTTATTTTCACCGGTCTGCGGAGGTGGTTCTTCCGGTTCTTTGCCCTGATCCTTCCTCAGCTGAGGATTGCCTTCTACACCTCTTGGATGTGCGTTGTGCCTTAGTGATTTATTTGTCCCGCACTTCTTCCTTTTGTAAAGTGGACAATTTATTTGTCAATTTTGGTTTGTCCCATCAGGGCCTGAAACCCTCCCTCTCCACTGTCAGTCGTTGGATTAAGGAGGCCATTATGTTGGCATATAGTTCTGTTTCTGAGGTTCCCTCTCTTCCTGTTCAGGGTCGGTCCACCAGGTCTATTTCTGTGTCGTGGGCCGCTTTCATGGGGGTGTCCATGGAGGATGTTTGCCGGGCTGCCACTTGGTCGTCCCCTCATACTTTCATGTCCCATTATCGACTTCAGATTGGGGGTAGGGGTTCAGTTTCCTTTGCCTCTTCTGTACTGTCTGCTGGACTTCCTTGAGGTTTTTCCTTTGTTGGTATGCCTCTTGTGATTAAACTATGTCACTGCAGTTTGTTGTGGCCTGTTTTCCTTGCATGAAGCTGATTTGCTTTGGTATCGGCTCATGTGTAATTACTGTGGCGAGGAAGACAGGACGAGGAGGTAATGCCCCGGTTACTTACCGGTAATCTTCATTACTCCGAGTGCTTGTCTTCCTCGCCACAGTATAGTTTCCCTTCCCTCCCGGCCCTGGTGGTGGCTTCAAGTCTGCGGCTTGGTTTTTCAGGTCGTTCTGGTGTATTCTGTGTCCCTTTATGGGATTGGCTGGAGCCACTGGGGGCCATCTTGGAGGAGGGAGAGGGAGACTAGAGCGAGAAAGTTAAGCTCGGAGTTTCTCTGGGAGCCAGAGGCTTATGTGTAAGTACTGTGGCGAGGAAGACAAGGACTCGGAGTAATGAAGATTACCGGTAAGTAACCGGGGCATTACTCATCACTGAAGGATTGGAACAAGGGAGAGAAGAGAAAGTGCAAAATTATAAGGACACAATGAGATCTGTGCTCAATTTGTATCCCTTCGGGGACTTTCATTTGCATAACAAATTAAACTCTCACCAATAACTCATACCTCTGTACTATGATTTGCTTCTTAAATGGCTTTGAAGGAGCAGACAGCACAACGTTTCAGTTTTGTATTGTTTATATAGCAGCATTGGTTTGCATTCTAGGTGCTAAAGCCTGTGCTTTGATTGGAAATATAGAAGTGCAGGTACTGACTGCCGGGGCCGTCACTAGGCATGGGCGGTGTAGGCAGCTGCCCAGGGCCTCGCACTCAGCCCACCAGCATGGGGTCCCGCACCAGTGCAACACAACACTAAACCTCTTGTGTCCCTGCTGATCCAACTGAAAGAAAGGTGTCTCCTTGCAATTAGGGTGCATGGGAGCACCCCCTCTCCCCATCCGTGGGACTCTCACGGATGGTGTTGGGCGGCCTAGGGGAAGGGGGCACTTCCTCTTGTCCCATTTGCAAGGAGACACATTTTGCAGGTTTGTTTTCTCCTGCCCGGCTGCCCACTCAGAGACGGTGGGTCGCCCATTGTCCACCATTTTAGCGCCCCCACCGTTTTAACTTTTAGCCCACATGCAATTCTCACACCTTCTGCTTGATAAGAGCTTTAAAAGAGGTGTTTGTTGGAGGCTGAGATGAGGAGCTATGGCCCAAGAGGAGTCTACACGAAGCAGCTTCCGGAGCCCTGAATGTGTCATTTAAGTAAATTAGAGGGGCCACCCACATTCCATTTTTGCCAGGCCCCAAAAATCCTAGAATCGGTCCTGCTCACTGTATAGAGCACTGTTAGCTCATGAGACGTGCCATTGCTCTCCCATTAAATGTATTGCAGGAGTACTGAGAAGTGCAAGTACACTGCCTCTCAAATTAAACAAGTACAGGTAAAGCACTGGGCTTTATTTCGCAAAATAATTGTTTACAGACGTTAGTTACATTGAACCTAGACAGCAACTCCCAGAATGCATTAGGCTGCTAAATGGATACACAGTACAGGCGCACCGGTCCTTTCTTACACGGGCCTACTCTGCTGCTATTAACAATTTCGTACTCGCTCAAACTCAGTCACTCGACCTCGTAAACTAAAATGGAGAGTTGACATTGCGGATCTCGAGTTCGTGACCTTCACCGACACTAAGGGTAAGCATCGGTGGAGTAATGAACTCACTGAGCCACCATGTCGCCTTTACAAACGCTGCCGAGTTCTGCAAACAGCTGGATCTGTTAAACACGTCGGTCCTAATGGAAGGGAGTGCCCTCTCCCACCACACAAACACGCCAGTCCTGAACTCTAGAGGGGATTCCACATATATCATAATGAAACCACGTAGAGCTACTTAATTGAAGCAATCTGTGACGTTTTAAGGGGACACCTTCTAATTAGTTGTTTATCAGGTTTATATCTAATGATGCAAAATGTCCTGTGCTGGGTTAACTTCATGCCTCTAGTCAAAATATTATCGAAGGCGAGTGAGTAAAGAAATAAAAAGGACATGGGGTGTGGAAGTTGAAAAAACTGCAAAAATTAGGTAAATACAAAAAAATAATAGAAAAGGAGTGTCAAGTGTGGCCTAGGTGAAGGGGAAAATAATCAAGAAATAAACTCTTGGAGTTTCGCTTACAAAATAGGAGAGTAAAACATAAGGGTGAAGAACAGTTCGACGAGTTATATAAGAAATAAAAGGATGATGGGGAATAAAAAACAAATGTAAGTGCGAGAAAAGTTGTAAAATATATCATGTCAAATATACTGCCATAAATGTGCCTCAGAATTCCAGAAAACTTGTCCCAGTGTGGGGTTTAAGAAAAAGTCAAATTTAGGATGTGCTCCTACGCAGGTTTAAAGGGGGGTTGGGTGGGGGGCAGTTATACCAATTGTGTCGGATTCATGCATGATGTGCTGTTCCACTGCAGGTTTTTCTTTGAATTCTGGGATTTGTAGTATTTTAAGTCATTATAAAACAGGACTACAAGTCCCAGAATTCAAGGGAAAAGAAAGAACCTGCACATCACACATGGTCCTGAAAAACTTGGCCTCTATTGAAAGGGCTCTGCAGGCAGAAGGCCCCCAATGCTTCGCACTCCACCCCTCAGCCTACTAAATAACTGTTAGATAAGGGGGGCCCCGGGCACCCCCTTTGCATGCTACGGGGGAGCCCATCCTTTACGTTACACCACGAGCGGGTCGATTAGGCTAATGAGTATTCGAAAATGAAGGTGGTCCTCGTCACGTTCCACATGGGCCCATCATTTAGCGTTACAGCACTAGCTCTAGACGAGGCCTGACTGTACAGAGGAAAGGTCCCCTCGCTTGCTTCCACTGCGCCCTCACCTGCCCAGTAGGTAGTGGGAACCCCTGGCCCGACAGAAACTGCGTCGTTGCGTTTCTTGAAATCCATATATTGCGCTCTATGATCGGATAATCTGCGCTGCTGCGGCTCTCTCGCGTAGCTCACTAGCGCCACTCTAAGCCCACCCGCCCAACTCCAGCCATGCTGCGTGAACCGCTCCCACCCCCTGCACCAGCTCCCCGCTGCCAGTGAAGAGTAGTGCATAGCAGAGCGCAGCTTTAGCGATACCCTGAGGCCAGCTGTGCGCAGCCCGTCTTAACAAAACATGGCACCGATGCACCTGACGCAGGCACGACGGCCATTTTAGACTTCCCCTGGCTATGAAAGACAAGCACGAGTGCTCGCGTGGGTCATTGATGAGTCTTCGGGGCGCTTTCAATTGTAAAGTTCCCGTGCCGCGTTTTTGTCATTTCTGCCATTTTATAGTTATGTATTTATAGAAAAAAAAAATGAACGTAACACTTGAAGTTCGAGGTGCAAATAAAAGCAAGATAAAACTGGGTGAACTGCTCTCACCTAATTGTAATATGTGGCGTCGCTTATTTCAATTAGCGTTGCCCAAAGAATATACGTAGAAAACTTTTAAATGGCACACAAGGTGCATACACCCTTGTGAGGTGGCCTTGTCCTGGGAAAGAAAAACGTTAAGTTGATTTTCACACACATAAGAATGTCTTGATAAGGGGTTACCGAACCCTTAGCCAGAGTGGGACGAACTTGCCTCCCAGCATTAACTCCAGCTTCCGTGGAAAAAAACAACCCAGTTATTAACGGGAGAACGCTACTCTGCCCTCATCGATTTTTTTCGCACTAATTGGGAAAGGAATCCAACGCTTCTGCGAGTAAAGATTTCCAAATCTCCCTTTTCCGCAGCTTCTCACCTCAAAGGCAAGCGTGCGGGGTGTAAGTTGCTGGTTAAACAAGGGCATTGCCAGTTGTTAATTGATGCAATTACGCAGCCCTGGTAATGGGCAGGCCGGTCCCCAGGCAGCCATCAATCACCCTCCCATTGACCTGTCAGAATCTCCAGCCAGTTCTACAGGGACCGCTTCTGGGTCTAATGGAGAAAAATGGATAGCCCATCATCATTAATTACTGGGTACCAACCCCTCCGGCCGGGTGGGGCTTAGGAACACCCAGCTGGCTCTGTTTGGTTATTAGCCTGCTGTCTTTTTCTGTGGCTGAGGTTAACACAACGCGCCTCCTGGGTGAGAGGAGGCGGGGCGCCGGGATCATCACGCGCCTTGGGAAATGTTGTTTTCATTTCTCGAGGCCTCGGGGACATGAGGCTGTACGACTGTTGGCCATTTACAAAAGGGGCACATGCTTTATATGTACAAAAGGTCTGTTTATTTCTTCAGCCCTATCGCTTTCTGTCTGAATTCCCTTTCTGTGTACCGGATTTATCAACATACACCCGTGCCTGTCCCGTGCTAATAAAAGGTGCGACGCTTTTATTCGAAGCCAGTGGCATCGCACCTCCCTCTCTATTCAGAATCTGAAGCAGAATGATGCGAGCCTAGTGTTCTTTGTAGAAAAAATGAAAGTTAAGCGGCATCACGCTGTGATATGTAAAAACAGAATAGCAGAAATAGCTGATTAGATGAAGTGTGCAAATTCCCTGCTTGACACTAAAACCACCATTTCTACCCGCTCTCCAATCTAGGTGTTTTTTTTGGCAGGTACAGTGTGTGATTTTAGTTCAAGTGCCGGCATCCTCGCAATCCACTGCTCTCCTAATTAGTTGTCAATGGCACAAAAATGCTAAAGACAAGAGGTGTGGCATGTTCACCTCTGGCTGTGGCCAACGGCACACCAGGCATTCACTGGGACACAGCTGTAAAGTAACATGCCCAGTGCAGACACACGACCATCATGGAATTGCAGAGATGACAGGTGCTCTGTAAAATAAAAACATCCCTCAATCACCCACGCGAACATATTAAAAGGAATGGATTTGCGAAGCAATTCACGCTGCCTGCCTCCTCGCTGAAGAACAACGGAGGTTTTTTTTGATTGCCTGCTACGTTTAATGGACTGAGTCGTGTCTGAACCCCCCCCCCCCCCCCCCTTCTCCTTTATTCTCAAATATAATTTGCTGGGTTTAAAAAAAAGAGAGAGCAAGCAGGAAGCCTTGCAGGTCCCTTGCCTTTGACGTGCATCAGAGCACAACATTAAAACAACATGAAACAAGTGTTGGGCGCATCTCAGAATATTAGATGTGGAATATGATTGGCAAAGACATTATTATATCCAGGCTGCCCTGTCGGTTCGGGATTAGTATGACGTCACTTTGATACTCTTCCACGGGGCGAAGGCAAAAAGAAGTACACAGGCTGCAAATAATACAACAAGCCGGCTCCCTGCCCTGCCAGCCGTGCGGGTTGGGTTGGTGGTGTTACCCCTCTCTTGCCTATGCCAAAGTCTCTGTTTTAAGTGTTTTACCGTTGTCAAGGCACAGGGAGGGGGATCTTGGCTTCCAGCTCCGAGCCGCGTGCCCGAGCCGGCTGCTTAAGTGCAGTCATCTATAATTGAGCAAAAAAAAAAGGGCCATATGCGGAATTGTGTGTGTGAAGGTGCGTCTGGAGCAGGTTAGCCTTTCATCGATCGGGGAGAAATATTGCCTTATGGTGGAAAAAAGAAGAAAAGACTGAGGTGCAGTGATGTCCTTCTCACAGTTTGGCTACCCTTACAGCAGCACTTCCCAGGTAAGCTCGCGCATCCGTCGCCTGCTGACAGCTGCTGTGCCTGCCCTAGGTGCGTGGTGCTGCTGACTCTATCATGCTTTGGGTGTGCGTGTGATCACAGCGCCTTCCTGTGCTGGTACCCCCGGTGCCCTGAACCTGCTGCCATCACCCCACGGCCGCCACGGACCCGGCACTGAGCTCCCCCGTTAAACCTCTGTTTGCGGGGTCAGCAGCTGAGTGGGCACTGCCGTGTTTAACTCTTTATTGCCAGCTGCCTGTGAATGTTTCCCTTCGTCCAAGTTTCTGAACTGCCCGGCAAATGTTTCGATCTCACAGTCTCGCGCTGCGTTTCCTTTGAGCCTTGCGTTGTATTTTGCAGATTCTGTCCATTTTAAAGTGAATTAACCCGGACAGCTGGCGCTCACACTGTCGCGATGCATAATTCAGCGCTCGGTAGGTTTAGCAATGAGAGATTCTGCAGCGGGGCGCCTCGGTAGGAAAGATTTCCCTCACAGGAGTTGGAGCAAGGGGTCCTCGGGGGCTTCAAGGCGCAGGGACCTTTAGTGGCTGTGATAGCTGGGTCAAGGTTTGCAGATGAGGTGGGCTTTTTATGCACTCCCATAATAAAAACAGTTCTGCCGCCACTGCTGTTTCTCTTCTAACAAAACCGGAGTGTGATAATTCTTGCATCTCTTGGCAAGCAGGTGCAACCGGGAGCCGGGGACAACACCATCCATTATAAGCCCAAACTTAAAAAAATATAATAAATGCATGTTTCAATTTATTGAGTCTCAAAAAAGTTTGGGAACTTTAGTAGAGACGTCTTTGTTTCACAGTAGTGTGTTTGCACCCATGTCTGTTTTATTATGACGTACACCGCAGAAGCCATCGCTAACATTTTTTTTATTAATTATAGTTTTTTGTAGCTACCAACCCCAGCACAAGCTGCTGTGAGTCTGCTTCCAGGTCGCCTCCGGACGGCTCCTCGGGGTCCAGCCCGGCTGCCACGCTCTGCTGCTCGCCCTATGAGAACCGGCTGCTGGCCGGCGCCAGGACGGAGCTCAGCGCCGCCCTGGGCAGGTACAGCGCCCCGTACACGACAGCCGCCAGCCAGGGATATGCCAACTACCTGCCCTATGGCTCCGAGGCGCCCACGCTGTACACGGCGCTGGTGAGTACTGCTTGCGCCTTCAGACCATGTGCGGGCTGAAAAGGGCGGGTTATATGAACGCACATACAGGGCAGTGGAAGTGAACTTACTCAGGAGCGGAACGTGTTTAACCGTTGGACACTAGGAAGTTGCATATTTATGTAATTATAAATCTTATTATACAAGATTTTTTAGACGTATATCTATTTGTACGCGCAGGCCCTTGAGTAGTGCTGAACACTAGTGGTACTTTGGGCAACAAATAACCCACAGGAACACACTTTGCTACACTCAATGAAAAGTTGCTCTGTCCCGATTCCGCACACTGTAAGAAGCGGGCTGGAGCAGGCTGTGTGTAGAACTGCGTCAGGGCGCTGCTTTTTTTCCTGAAAGTGTCAGCGCGGATCTTAACTGCCCTCAGCTTCTCTTGCAGACCCCGCAGTATGAGGTGAAAGACGGCTCCGGTTCCCTACACCCAGGCATTACCCAGTCTGCTGCCTACTACTCCTACGACCACACCCTCGGCCACTACCAGTATGACAGGTGAGTCCTCCCGCGCCCTTTGACCCCTCAGCTCTCACAATGCGAGAGCGAGTTCAGCAGCTGACACCTACTGTCCACCACAGGCCCAATGAACACGTTGTTACTTTCTCGAGGTGGCCTGCGGTCTGGTAATGTGCCCCTGAATGCAATTAGCAGGCGCAGGGCTATGAACAGTATAGCAGGTGCAGTGGCACCGGTCCCAGGAGTTTATCGGGGCGCGATAATCAAATTAAAGTTCTATTTTAGGAATCAGTAAAGGGGGGGGGGGTGTTGGGGTGTCGTTGTCACTGTCATTGCCTCGGGGAAACTTGTTATGCCTAACTGGTATGATAACAACATACCAATGTATTCAGTTGTGTTATTCGAAAGGCAGCTACTTGGTATGAACGGCCGATAACTACAGAAACCACATTTGACAGGAAGATAGTGTGCTATAACTCTGTACAACCCGCACTCTGCATTTAAATAACTTACTTCAAAGTAAAGGTACGAGGTTATTCTTCCGAAAACCCAAAACACCATCTCCTATACCTCATAAATGCATGTGTTTCTGCATTTGTCAGATGCATACACCAAACTAATATAACTGATCATTTAATTTACGCATTACTGTTACGTGTGCACTTAGTGGATGGTAAATTGCTCCTATGTGAACGGGATTGTTTAATATCTGTGCGCTTAATTTATTCGAGTGTAGTTAACTGATATATGTGCATTTTGGGGTGGGTGCACTTAACTGACGTGTACACTTGTTTTTATACTTTACTACATGAGTGCAATTAGTCAATATGCGTGCATTTAAACTACATGTGTTGGCTAAAATAGTATGTGTGCGCCTTTTTATGTTGTCTTTTTTTTAATTAATGAAAGGTCATGCGTATAATTTTGATATGCACTTCTTGTGGGGCTCCCCTTGCTAGTGGACACCCCTTCAGTGGCAGGTGGTCTCATGATTCGTGCACGTCATGTCTTTGGTAGGTACGGGGCGATGGATTTCAGCAGTTCTGCTAGACGTAAGAACGCCACGCGGGAGACCACCAGCACCCTGAAGACCTGGCTCTACGAGCACCGAAAGAACCCCTACCCCACCAAGGGCGAGAAGATCATGCTGGCCATCATCACCAAGATGACCCTCACCCAGGTCTCCACCTGGTTCGCCAACGCCCGGCGGCGGCTCAAGAAGGAGAACAAGATGACCTGGGCCCCGAAGAATAAAGCGGGGGATGAGAGGAAAGAGGGCCAGGGGGACGAGGAGGACTACTGCTCTGAAAGTAAAGACACGGGTAAGATAAACGGGGGACCGAGGGGCTGCTCAGTGCCACTTTTACACCGCAGAGTCCCGGCGTGCACCAATCCGCACAGCCGAGGAGGTATAACATCCGGTATTGGGAGTGAACTTTTACCGGTTGCACGCGGCCATGGCGGCGTCAGGCCGGTTCACACCTTTCATGCCGAAAAGGCCCAGCCATCTCCCTGGGGGGCTCCTTCGGAATGATGGAAGTGCTCAGAGCCTGAAGCTTCAACTAAAGGCAGGCCCGGGGCATCCTAGTAGGCTTTCTTTCCCACGCCATGCTAGTAAATACTGGTTTATTTGTAATTGTATTTTATATAGGCGTACTGCCCCTGACGAAGTGTTGAAGCTCTTTATGCCGGGCTGCACGCTGCTCCGAAACACAAGATTTGCAATTTGTTCAGTGTTGTTTAATATTGGTGGCTGGAATTAGTCTTTGGCGCTCAAACAAAGCATTCCATGAATTCAAGGCAGTTTCTTTGTAGTAGATTAAAGTAACAGAAGATGTGTGTGATCATTAGTGGAGAAAGGGGGGCATGTGAGTCCATGCAGATATTTGTTGGGGTTTATAGCAAGAGGAGATTGGGCAGTGTTAGGATACAAGGTTATCGCTTTCCAAAAGGCAGAGGTTGTGATATTCAAAATGGGTTGTTGACAATTTGCATTAATATATTAATAGCTATTAATGCAGACACACATGATTTAGAGATGTGGTGCTCAGAAAGGAGGCATGCAGAGGATGGCCAGTAAGGTGATGATAATTTAAAAGGAAAATACAATAATAGAGATTAAGGGTGATTTAGAGAAGATTGTGCTTGGAGAGAAGAGGCATGCAGAGGACGGAAAGGAAGGAGAAAGTGATCTGAAAAAAAGGAGGTGAGACCATGAGAAGTTCTAAAGAAAGATCCGTTTTTATTCCTGATTTGAATTATTCATTTGTTTTAACGTTATAAAATTTTATTAGTACGTGTCACTGGAATATTCCCCATATAAATTCAGGGGGGCCCAATACATTGACCTGAAATGGCCCCTCTTTGTTTATACAGAGTCTGAACCCAAGGGAAAACCTCACTGTGTCCATCCCCAAGGGGTTGACACTATGATGTGTATGAGGAGCAAGAAACCCCTTAATCCCTGACTTGAATGTACAGCACAGAATCTGCATATCTGATCCGTACAGAATCATGCTCCCTGCCAGAGTTCTTTCTAACTGTGTCAGTGAAGCTGCTTATATTCTACAGCGAAACAGTGCCTTTTTGTGTATATGTGCTTGTGTTTTTGTGTGTCTGATTGTGACTCTTTGCGTGTCAGATCACATGTGTTTATGCATATTAATCTGTGTGTACTTGTGTTTTTACACTCTGCATTGTGTCCATATTTGTTCGTCAGTATTTGAATATGTGTTTGTCAGTTTGGGTGCCTAATTGATTGTGTGTGTGTGTATGTGTGTGTGTGTGAATGTGGATGAGTATTTAAGTGGAATTGTTTTGTAGGGGGAGATGCGAGAGTTAATCTGGTGGACGATGTTTGGTTAAATTCCCATTCCAGTACTGGCGGTGGGTAGACAAGGATATAGCTTAAATACACAAAACACTGGTGAATCCAATTCTCCAGTCCCCGTCTGCTTGAAAGGGCAACTTTTTGTACTGATTTAAATCCAAGTCCTGTGGATTACAAACTTCTGAAAGAACAAAAGACACCAACCCACCACGGTGGCTGGAAATCACAGATCTAAAAACTAGCACTCTCAAAAGAGATCTCTGTATAAATGCCTTATTTGACCCTGTTTATATTGCTGTGTTGTTTTTCTGCAGATTTCAAAGTCTGCAAAGACGAAAAGGAGCTGAGACTAAGCGACCTGGAGGACTTTGATGACGGAGAGTCAGGGAAAATCGAAAACGGTCTGAAGATTACACAGCAAGGCACAACTTCAAGCATGAACGCAGAGGAAGGGCAGCCTGAGAAATGTGACTGCAGCATGACACCTCCTTGCAGTTTCCAGGGAGTGGCTTGCAGCAAAATCACCCCAGCATCACCAAGAGGAGACTTTTTGGAGGGCCTGCTGGCCAAGCCATCTTCTTTAGCAGATACCTCGGCTCCAATGCAACTCTTTGATACCACAGAGAAGCCCCGCATCTGGTCATTGGCTCACACGGCTGGGGCTAACGTCATAGTGAGCGCCCCCAACCATGAACCCAAGGCAGTGAGCCCCGACTGCCTGCACGGAAGGGCAAAACCCCCAGTTTCTGAACAGTGCAGCGACGTCAGGCCCCATCCTAGTGGGAAGACCCAAGTCAGCCATGAAGGCCTAGTAGATGACCTGCCTCAGTCAGCCAAGATTTTCAGAACAACTTCTTTCAACGTGCAGTCTTTGCAGCTAAGCTGTGCCCCCTACCCTGTACTGGGAGAGACCTGTCAGTATTCCTCCGCAGCAGAAGGGAGCTGGACCTCCATGTTTCTGTGCAAGCTCATGGGAGAGAACAACTGTTGACTACTTCTGTTGCACGAAGGCCTCCTCCAGATAAAGCTATTTATTCCTTTGTGTAGATTTATCCTCCCTGTCCATGCACAGGCATAGCTCTCTTCCTTTGCAACCCATTATCTATAGATGTTGTGCCAACAACTCTGATCTTTGAAATATCTGCTAGGCCCAAGCAATGCCACTGAATCTCTCAAAGCCCGGTGGGACTAGTCTGAGCAATGCGAACAAGTAACGCCGTGGAGCATAACTAGTGAAAATCAGGTTGTTGAAATGTGTCTATATATGGAAAATATTTTTCTTAGAGACACAATCAATGCATTTTGTGGATTGCAAACACAATCATCCATTAGTGTTGCCTGCATGCAGGCGGAATGGAATTACATTGTGACTTTGGGGTCATGGAGCCTAGTGAAACTGTGTTTTGTTTAGAGGAGAGTGACTAAAAACGGGTTTTAAGTCTGCGCTAAAGCAATGTCATAGGCAGACTCTTTTTATTGGCTACTCATTAACCTGCCTAATCTCAATATGAACTTTTTTCCTTGAAATATGTGTAATTGGAAAGTTTTTTTAGATGATTGTGCTTTTGAAATGTTGTGATTCTTATCATATTTCTGTTGTCCATAGCAAAAACTGTTTCCCTACTTGTGCCCTGGAACAACATATATGTACTGTGTACACAGACAAACAAACAGCTTCCCAACTGTCAGCAGTCAGGCAGCACTAGTGCCCTGCTCCAGTAAAAGGCGGTAAACTGGGAACTTCCTGGTGTCCTTTTATCACTAGAATGGTGTTTCCAATCTTGAGAAATGTAGCAGCCTGCCATAATATGAAATAAATTAATATTTAATCCTAAATGCTTTTGTATTTATCATTCATGTTTTACTTCTAAGCTGGTTGGCATTCGTACGGAGCGATGCATCAATAATGGTTTCTTGGAGAACTCCATAAACATCCCACAGATGAATGTATGATTTTTAATTTGTTTGCCAAAGGTCTTTCTTTTATTGTTTCATCCTACTTTCTAAAATCTAGTTCCTGATTTCTCTGCTGGTCAGCATTTTGCTCTGCTCTTCTTACAGTTGTGTTCTCTGCTAGGACTGAAATCCTCAAAATGGAGGCGCTCATATTTAGGGCTCCCAGTTTTATGGTATTTAAAAAAAAATATTCTATTTGTATTTGTCCATATTTATTTTTGGGATATCTTATTGGTATATATCCATATTTATGTTGTGTTTTGAGAATCAATGGAGTCATAAAATGGTATATTTCCACTTTTATTTAACTCTTAGACGTGCATTCATATGTGGATGCCTGTCATGTTTGAGCTAGTTAAGCAGCAACATATAACAAAACACTAAACTCATAGGTACATAATTGCGTCATACTACAAATATATGTTCACATATGCCTTTATGTAAGGAAATCTCATCCTGTTTTTTTAACTCCCCGTGCTGTCTCTCTGCTTAGCTTTTGCCTGGAGTTCATGAAAGACCGCATGGAGATTCTCTCACAAGAACCACAATTTTCAGTATTTTGACACTTTTAAAAATAAAAATAGACATTAAACACATTTATTCGGTCTGTATTTACCTGTAAAAATCAGTAAAAATGGAAAACTGTGAGCCTTACTCATACTATAGGCAGTACTTTTCAAGGTGTCCTCCACTAGGCACCACGTCAAACACCGAACCTGTGCAGTGCTGTCCAGCACCTTATCTAGGATCTACCCTGCATACCACCTGTACCACAGCTGTCTGTTATGAGCACAGCCCCAAGGCCAAGAATAGAAGGCACGAAGACGAGGCTGAAATCCCTTCACCCTAAAAGATCCACATACCCATTACCTGTGTGGTTGTATGCAAACCAATTCCACAAGACTTGTCTTCTTTAAGTGCCATAAATTTACGTTAGTTCAAATTAAGACTAATTCACTTTGTTTACGTATTTTAGCTTTTACTTCTCTTCCCGAGTATAATTTTATGCACTGTGTGAAGGGCAACAACCTCGCCCAGATATCTATTATTATGATAATCGTCATAATCATTAGTATTAATGATATTAGCTAAGTATTATAGAAAAAGTTCAAGAAATGACACGGGGTGTCAATATTTACATTACTGTATATTTCAGATGTGATTATTTTACAATCATACAGAATTCAACCAATTGATTATTCTGATTACTTTAAATATTTGAATTGTTGTTAATAGACCGAGGAGGCTAGAGAGTGAACTCGATTTCAGACTGGGGGGGGATAAGTATTCAAACTCGAGTAATGCAAAGAAGAATTTCAAATCAAGGTTGAGACCTGTGGAGTGCACCTCGAAAACACACTAAAATGCTACCTCTGTGGTCTATGCTACTTTATCCGCAGTTTGTGTTTCTTTTAGCATTCTTTGTAGAATAATGAGATTGCATCAGCCAATTAGAGGGCTTAGAATGTGGCCACTGACTACTGTAATGTGTCTGAATTTCATGTCCAGATAAATTGTGGAGTAGGTCATGAACCCGATGGTGACAGTACTTTGTGATCGTTTGGTGTTTTTGAATTTGAATACGAGCTTTATAGCTCAGATGCTGTTGGGATCTGGCAGCTGTCAATTGCCCCCTCCCCTCAGCATGCAGCCTTTCCTTTTGCCACTTTCACAGATCAGTTATTAAAAATTTGCTAACACCCTGAACTTGAGATAGCAACACTTAATTATTTGTTTTATAATTAAATTTGTGATGCTGAAGGAAAAGGTTCTCCAATTTCCTAGCATTGTTTTTTTATATTTGATAAAGGTGTTATCCCTGATGTAATCCATGCAGAGGAACCCCCTTTCAATCTCAAGAATGTTAAATGCCACATCCTTGGCATCCTTTATTTTGCACGTAGCAAAATAAAGGATGAAATAGACGCAAGATAAGTAGAGCAATCACTGCAGAGAGTCTGTCTGCAGTGGCTCAGTCTCTGGTAATTACTAATTTAATTATTCATTTGTGTTGTTCTCCACTGCCAGGTTGCCAATAGCTACATCTCACCACTACTTGTTAGTTGTTCATTCTTAATAAGAGACGCAAAACCGGTGACTGGTAATCCCTGTCAGTTTCCCGTATTATTCGGATCCATGTTGGGTACAGAGGCTGATTGGTGGGGTCTCGTCCACTCCTGATTGGGAATGAGGTCAATGATGGTCTCTGGAGTGATTACCCACGGTCAAGTACCTTTTTAAACAAAGAGTTCTTCTTGTAAATGTTCTAGCTCTGCAAACCCCTTACTTGGAAGGTGTTGAATTTCCTGATTTGCTTGTCCTGTGCTTTGAATGTATTGTGTCGTTCTTTGTTGGTATTTGGTGCTTTCCATACCACTCATGGAGCCTCGGGTATTTTCTGGGTGGTCTGTGGCATATAGTGCTTCTTACCCCTGGCAAGGACGTGAAGCTCCCAAATGTATATTGGATTCCAGGGTGCCTCTTAGAGTGTGTGGTTGCAGGGGTCTTGTTTGTGCTTACACTATTACTGAATATGTTGCATAAAGTGTGTGAACTGCGAACAAAGCAGTAGAAGCAAAGTGCATCTAATATCACTGTGCATACACATGAGACTTAGTAGAGTGGGTGAAAACCGGCTCCATGGTACATGCAGGTACTTATTCATTTTAGAATGGAGAAATGTAGGACCTGTCTTTAAATATATCTGGTGGGTCCACTAATAGAGCCAACTTAGTAGCATCAAAAGACCCAGCTCATTGGAGGCAATGTTAAAGTACCAAGGATATAATATAGGTAATCTACCAAGAAGTGATAGAGTATTTCACTGGTGATACACTTTATTGGTTTGCCCCCATGATTCTTCAACACGTAGGAAATGGAAGAAAAGACAGTTTCCAATGGTTGTAATGACATTTTTTTTATATTGATGTATGACGGTGTTGGGTTGTTTCAGTTGTTGTTTTATGTAACCAGTAGCACCTTTCTGCTTTGATTTACAGATCATTCGTCCTAAAATGTCCATGTCACAAGCAGAACAAAAAAAAACATTTGGTCACTGGCTGTCTAGAATTTACCTCACATGAGACTTAGTGGCAAACGTGAAAGCCTTCCTGGATTATTCCTGGGGTGATTCATGTTTAGTAGATGTGTGTGAGTGTTTTGTGCAAATGTATGTGGGGGTAAGTGCATCCACGTGTCTATCTGCCGGTTTGTGCCTGATTATACGTGTGTTTGTAAGTTAGATGTGTGCACCTATAACAATGTGTGTTTGCATTCCAGCCAACATGATTATGTTTGTGTGTATGATAATGCACATAATCCTGGCAATACATTTTCACCTTTGTTAAACAGGTCCAGGAATAAGGCATTATGGAATGAGTGAAACTATCAGTAATAATAATATAATATGCAAGTTTGTAAAGCGCCTGGTTACACTAGGCTAGCGTGTCCCCGCGCTGCGGTATCGTCCACCAAGAGGCAGGCTGCCAACGCCCTCCCCCCACCATTCAGACCCTGCCGCCCGAAGCTATTCAGTGAGGCATGGGGAGGATTTTAAGTGGGGAATGGGGAGGATTTTAAGTGGGGAAAAGTGAAATTTGGAAAAAGAAAAAATTCTAACAGTCTTCTTTCAGCATCTGTTAATGAAAAATTGTATTTGCGAGAGGGGTCTGTGCTTGAAAAAAAGTGGCATGATTTAATGTCTACAACACCACAGAAAGACAACTGTCACAAAGACATGTCTTGATAGGCGCACCTTTAACCTGCCATGTAGCCGTGTTTTTATATCCCATGCTGCTAAAATGAGCTACATAAGATAAATGTGCTCCTTTTAGAATGGTGTGCATGAATATATTCTAAAAAATACCTACCTTTTATACAAGAATATCTTCTAAAAAAATACCTACCTAGAAAAAAGCTGTATTGAAAACCAACAGCATTTTGTGGATCTGTTACTCCAACAATTCACAGAATGTAGGCCAACTTTGTTCCTCTCCCACAAGATGTTCTAATAACACTTGAAACCTCGAGCACTAAAATGCATTAGTTGGATTCGATCCTGCATACATTAGATAAAATCAAAAGTTGAGTCTCCCTCAGTGTTTACAATAAGCATTGCTTCTCCTTTCATATGCTGATGAGCGTGGGGAGGGTGGTGCATCCTCATTTAGGATACAGTCTGTTGTTAATTGAATCTGCGAGAGTCCCTGATCAGAAAATTCTAAATAGAAAAGGGGTATTCCATTAATAATTACTATTACTAATTAACACTGAGATACACTGGCTTTCGTTTTGTTTTTTTTAAAACGCCATGTTTTAAATCATTTTCAGTTTCAATTTCATGCAGATGTCTGTTCTATCAGCTCCGGTGCCTGATCTTCCATTCTGCTGGGGTCAGTTTGATGTTGCCAAAGCTGGCCTAAAAGACTAGGTTCAGCCGAGTCTAAAGTAAGCTGACAGTTCATGTGCAAAACACTGGAATCAACTTGGCCTGAGAAGAGATGTATTCCATTAAGATGCTACACAATGGTGCATTTTGCTGCAGGGTGTCACCCGTAGCCATCCAGAGGGCTACAAGATTAGACCAAAGTGGGAATAAAAAGCTTTGGTCTTACTTGCATGCCAACATTCTGTGACTAACAAGAGATAGGGCTTTTCAGGTTTCAAAAGTACTAGAGAAGCAGAAACACTAACTTAAAGAAGAGACGTAATAAAAACTAGCCTGCTGATGAGGCACATTGGTAGCTATGAGTTTGAAGGAAGCTGAGTGGACTCCTAAAACAGGTAGGAGAGATAACATTCTGTACTCGTCTCCTATATCACTCAGAAAGACTTGAGAACAGCATCCTCTCCTGATTGGCCCAGTTATGAGGGACATTTAACACATAGACTGGTTACCTCGTGCCAAGGATGTAGTCTGAAAAGCAAAATACCCCCAACTTTGAACCATAGAGCACTGTATGGGTGAGTGAAAACCAGCTCTTTCTGGCTAGATTCTTCACAACTGCTCCCAATAATAAAGTTTCCTTCCTTATTTCTTCACTTTTTTCCCTTTCATGTAGCTTTCTTTCTTTCTCTTCTTTTTTCAATCCTTCAAACGGCCTTTCCATACTGTTTTCTTTCCTACATTCTGCATTCTTCTTTCCTTCTGTCTTCACCACTCTCATTCCATCTGCCTCTCAGTTCATTTTTTCTTTGCAACTGTGGTCATTTCTCATAATCTCTTTAACCTTGTTTTGGTTCCTTGCCACCGATTGACCATCAACGCAAATCAGTGCTATGTTGTCTTTATTTCAGTATTATTCATTAGGACCTATCTTTGTCTGGTTACCTTCAGGTCCCAGATCAAAAGTAAATAGGGCCATAAAAAACAATTTAATCTATCTACCAGCACTCCCGCTGAAGCTGATTTAGTGAGGGCTTCACTAGGCCCTTGTTTTGAGCCATCCATACACCTCCCTTGTGAACATTTACTTCTCCCAACTCCAGTTTCTGGTATTACATGTGGCAGCCTGCTGGGCAAAGAAAAAGAAGGCAAATGCCCTTTTTAAGCTTTGTACAGATTAATTCCCAAATCTTTCTCCAAATGCTCCATGGGCACAATCAGAAGTGGGGCCCAGGTGTGGCAGAAATTGGCAGTCACAATGCCCTCACTGCCTTTCTATCTCATTTGCTCACACAGAAGTTTCTAGTTCCATTTTCCAGAGATGTTTCTTAAGTAAACCACCGTCTCCCTGCTCTGAGCATTGTTTTTGCATTGTTTTTACGGTGCACGAGGGACAGTGAATTGCTAAAGCCTGCCGAGTCCTTGTGAAAAGCCCTAAGAGTGGCCTCTAAAATTAGTAGGTGGTAGGGATGCTGAAAAACTGTTGCGGCCGGCATAAATCGCTTGTTGGGGTGCGGGAGGTCATGTGGGGAGGCGGGGTTACATTTAATAATTAAAAAAAACGTACCTGTCTGCCCGCCGGGTCCCGCGTTTTCTTTAACAGTTCCGGCTCTGGTTCCTGCTCTCCTGCCTCCAGCAGGAACAGGAAGCCGGCAGCCTCCCTCCCCTCCTGTAAGCCAATCACAATGCTGCAATGGCAGCGTTGTGATTGATGGGGACGCCGTCCAGCCAGGCGCCTATGGGGAGGCCATTTTCTCCATGTAGGCTGCATTGCAGCCTGCATGGAGAAAAAGCAGAGTGTGCATGTCTGGCTACCAAGCCAGTCATGCTCACTCAGGAGTGGGCACACCATTCCTCCTCTGCCCAGCCCTGCTCATAGAGCAGCCTCACCCACCTGCCCACCTGCAACCAAACACTTCTGCTTTTTCGCAGTGCGAGAAGCACAAACATAATATGGTAGTTTTATCAATATATGTTTCTGCTTCTCGCACTGCTAGAAAGCAGTGGGGTGCCGCTCCTCCGCCCTAGTGGAGGAGCCACCCCTGGCCTACATTGAGAAAATGGCCTCCCCATAGGTGCCTGGCTGGATGCCGTCCCCACCAATCACAACGCTGCCATTGCAGGGTTGTGAATGGCTCAGGGGAGAGAGGCTGCCTGCTTCCTGTTCCTGCTGGAGGCAGGAGAGGAGAGCAGGAGCTGGAACTGTAAAACAAACGCAGGACCTGGCCGGCAGACTGGTAACTTTTTTAAATTAAATTTACACCCACCCCAGTGCCCGGGCAACCCCCCCCCCCAGATTACTGCCGGCCGTGACTGATGTACACTGCATTGCAGCTTGCATGGAGAAAGGGCAGAATGCGCATGACAGAGGGCCGACCAAACCAGTCATGCCCACTCAAGAGTGGGCACACCACTCCTCCCCTGCCCAGCCCTGCTCGTTGAGCAGCCCTGCCCATCCACCCGCCGATCAACAATCAAACACTTCTGCTTTCTCGCAGTGCGAGAATCAGAAACATAAAATTGTAGTTTTACCATTTTATGTTTCTGCTTCTCGCACTGTGGGAAAGCAGTGGGCCAATGTTCCTCCGTCCTAGTGGAGGAGCCGCCCATGCTGAAAAAGTGGGAACATTGATGTATTTGGCAAGAATTGCCTGTTAGCTGATGTAGAGGCCTTGGCAAAAACACTCACGCCATTCCTGCAGAGGGCTCTCTTCTGAACATGGACAATGTGTCAGATACTACTTATTTTATAAGATAAGAGAACGGTGCCTGCAAGGTGCATCCACATACACAGCAGGATCAGCAGATAATGTTGCAGATGCTAAGAAGGTTCATTTACTATTCTATCTCCAGTCCACCAATATTTGTGGAAAATACCCCCTTCCCTTCCCCAATATTGTCCAGGAATCTTAGCTACTATTCTAACCCCAGCCCATGAACATTTGGAGCAAAGTTAAAAACCCTCTATATCTTTATGAATAAGTTAGGCATATTGTAAATTAGCATTGCCAGCAGACTTCGCCTTGAGAACACAATTGAAAGGCAAAAAACTTGGCATACCATTCAATGCTGTTCTCCAGTATAAGAGTCTAACCTAGTAATAACATATGTAGGCATCCTGAGGCAGGTGCATGCATGAAACGTGGGAGCACACCTACTGCACACATGCACAGAAGGGGACAGCCATCTTCCGTCTACCCATGATGCATCGCGCCGATCCACCCAACATCTGTATTGTGTTTTCCACCATATCAATGCCTGTTATTCATCATGGCCTGCAGAGTTTTCAACAACTGTGGTCCTATAAAGGCTCTGCTATGAAATAACGTTTTCAGTCCATGTTATTAATATGTCAGCATTGTGCTTGCTTCTCTTGTACTTTACAACCACCTTTTCCTTTGATAAAGTATATCTCAATCGTTTCCTGCATCCAGGCGAATTTTCCTGAGAAAGGCATCTCTCTTGTTCTTGTACACACATCTTGATGCTTTTATTGATGTTTTGCACTCTCTCTCCGCTAATATCTCCCGTTTTGTGGCAAGACTCTGCTGAAAAAAAATCTCCTTTATGTGTGCATTTGCATTTTGGAAGGCATGATGCACGACCCGGGTGCTCCTGTGTGTGCATATTACACTTTACAACAAAGTGCGTATGCCTATTTGACCATTGATTTAATTACGTGAAACGCTTTTGGCAATGATCGCTTCTTTTGTCTGAACGTCAAACACGTCACGATAAATCTGGAGGCGGCAACATTTGTGTACACCAGGCCCAGCTGTCTCTCACTCACTCACATCCACCCTTGAAGCCTGCCAGCTCTAGCCTGCACTCTGCATCTAACAGGCACCCGCTGGCCTGGAGTGGCGAGCTGTGGCCCAGTTACTGGGTCACCATAATTCGATGAAAAGAGCAACGTTGTCCCCAATTAGGCGAAAAAGAAAGAAAACAACAGCACTGCATTATTTCACTTTAATTAAAATTGTCGGCAAACGCATTCTGTTCAGACTCGGGAACCAAACGTTAATGAGGCAACAATGAGTTATTGTTCACGTATTTTTTTGCTGAATCAAAGCACTATTTTAAATGAATGTGGCAATTACAAATGGATCTATACTATGGGCTGGTGAAGGCATCCAGGCCTTTCTGGAGTTACAAGCAGGAAACTGTAGCTGGCGTCGTCCTTTTAGAAAGGGTCATAAGGTTAACTAACCTATCTATACCTAAGGCCTCTGGAATTATGAGGCAGGGGAGCACTAAATTGTGTGCAGAGTTGCCTATATTTAGCAAGAAAGGGCAAATTACGCAGCACAATGCTGCACATATTTTTTTATAGTACTAATTATTTTATTATTTTTTAAGTATGGTAATAATGTCTGGACAAAGATTTCACCTCATTATGACCAGTTTAACAGCCAAATACAGAAATAATTACCCAAAAGCCCAGGACTTACTCTATGCCTCCCACTGTTGGGCGACTAACTTGTTGCCACATTTTTAGTAACATTTTTCCCGTTTGAGCTAGAATCATTTTTTATTGTTAAAATCTGCAAATTATGCAGCACATGATTACGTGGCAAATCCATAAATATTCGCAAAAGCTGCAGCTGCAGAATTGCATTCATCCAGTGTCCCTGACTATATGGAATCCCACACATCCTCCTGAAGTCCAGTGCTTGTGAAATGTGAGTGGGAGTGGGATTAGAGCTCTGCAGATGTCCACCAGACTGTCACGTGGCCTGCACTGCCTTGGCACTACCTGCCTTTCAGAGGCACTAACTTGTAGGGGAAATCTACCGATTCCCCACCAGGCCATTCTGCCTACCATCCACCCCCAAGTTCAGCGCGGTCAGCTTTCACTGTGTATCATCTGTGGTTTCAACAGCCAGATCAATTCTGCTTCAATAAATCAGCCCCCTCCGAGAAATCGATGTGAAATATCGAGCTGTTCACGTTTAGCAAAGGCTAAAAACACAGTGCGGATCCCTTGTTCTACTGATTTTGTGACCGAAGATGCTTTAACCATCGAGCATTTTTTTTTTTTTTGCAGAATAGGTTCCCAAGGGCTGAGCAGTAGATATACCATTTAAAAAAACAGCCATCTTGGACCATGAATAATTCAGGTTCAATTAATTGAGGGCTGGGAAGTGGTGCTTGAAATGTGACTTTGTTTGTGGTCGTGTCCTTTTAAATACTAGGCCTCAAAAGCTTGCACCTGTTTGTCTATTTTGAGTTTGATGAACCATGTATTTTTTCCTTCCCTTGGGGCCCAGTGTAGACCAACAGCATATTCAAGTGAGTTATCTCTCTCTAAGAATCTGAAAAGGGATCAACACTTAAGCAACTGCTAACCTTCCAGAACAGGGAACAACAGTAACCAACAGGGGCGTAGGATCAATGGGTGCAGCAGGTGCAGTGGCACCTGGACCCAGAAGTCCGAAGGGCCCACTGAACCCTGGTTAATGCTGTATTTTACGGTTCAAGCAGCGACCAAGGGTGGGGCATGTACTTCCTTGCAGTTGAGCCCATGACACACTGGCTACGCCACTGGTATCCAACTAGAACACACGGGTGGCTGTGCTGCTTGGGACCTTTAGTTGAAATCCGGTTTCATTTTAAAGTATATTTGGGTGGTCTTTTCACCAAAGAATGAGGTCACTACGCCCTAAACGTCTCCATGTCTTCTGGAATACCATGCTCTGGTGCTCAGCTTCCCTTAAATAATTAATTGGTTGCAGGTGCGTTAGTCCAATTGTAGCACACTCTAAAGACTACGCCTCCCAGAATGCACAAGGTAGTTCATGGAGCACTGGAAACCGACTATCCCATAACATGGACTCAGTCGGTGATATTATCAATAGGATGGTTTTCATTCATGTTTTGTGTTGACGCCAAGACACGCGTTGCCGCGCGCCACTTGGAACTCCATTCACACTAGCGCCATCTTTTAATGCCCCAGCTCATTGAAGTACGCTGCGCTCGTGCTCGGCTTCTATGAGGAAGACCTAACATGACTACCGTGAACTTTTGCCATCTGTCATAGAGAATCCACGCAATGTTGTAGTAAAAATTTATTTTTTATCTTTTCAACATGACATGATTTTTTTTTGTATAAATTAAAGTTTAAGCTAGACTCTGTTCTTGAAAGTTAAACTAAAACAACACTCGTAAACGTACTTCTTAGTGATACATGAGCCTGCACATAGGCTGGTTACGAGCTGGTGCATTCAGACAAACAAGAACAGGGGCAGAAGGGGGGCTTGGGGGAGAGAGCTGACCGAAGGGAGGTCTCCTCCCCCGGGCTGTTTGGGAGGGTCACGAGGGGTTTTCTGTCATGACGTAGGTATCAGAAAGTTCGGGATTTGGGCTGGCCTAGTAGGACTGGCCAGCCCAATTATAAATTTCCCTGACCCCGCCTCCTAGCCACCATTTTAGGTTTGGTGACCTGGTGGCTAGGAGGGCTGTAGCGTTTTTTGTATGAGATTACTTGTAGAGTGTTAGGGTAGCTTTATTTAGGTTTCTTGTGGCTGTTTTTGGATCGCTTACATGGCGGATTATTGCATGATAGAAGCGATGAGGCTCTGTATCAAGCGGGTCGCACGGAACGGATGGTGGGAGGGGGGCCGGCGCGCCCCCAGCGCCAGGCCTCCGCTGGCGTGTCTGTGGCGGTGATGGCGTTTTCATCGCCGAAGGAGAGAGGCTCTGTGCAGGTACGTTAAAGAGACCGGCCCCTCATTTTCAGGCGTGTTGTGGTGTTGGGGGCGGAGGGAGCGCCAGCGGTATCTGGCGCTAATTCTACAGGTGCGCATGAGGCGCGCCCGGTCCCTGCTGCTTCAGCGCGAGTGGCGCTTCAGGTGGGGGAAAGCTCCGGGGGTGTCTGCTGTGGGGAGGGAGGCGGGAGGCGCGGTGTCAAGCGCGCTGATTGTGCAGGCGGGCGGGGCTTCCAGTGTACACACCTTAGGCTCGGCAGCACCAGCTGCTGCGAAGGTGACCGACATGAGGGGGGCGGAGAGCGAGTGGGAAGCGCTCCGCCCCTGACCCGGTTATGGAGAGTTTTCAGAGCCTGCGAGATGACGGGCAGTGCGCGGTGTGAGGAGAGGCTCCCTTCAGTTAGAATCTCGGGAGTCATGACAGCCGTGAGGGAGCTGGTGGGGCAGACATTAACCCCTTCAAGACCTATTGTATTAGAGACACATGGTTATTGGGCAATGAGGAGGGGGCATTGTTTACACCTTCAGAGCATTTTGTGCCAGGGATGCCTATTGCTGAACAGAAGGCTACAGGCAGGCTTTTTCAGGGGGTTTAGAGGGTTTTGAGGGTTTGGAACAGCAAGGGGGTCCAGTGTTGTGTGGTGCCAATACAGTTAGGGTTATGAATAAGATGGAGGATAATTTAGGATGCCCCTTTTGTTTCCACGCCTGGCTCATCTGTGGGGGTGGCATTGTCAGTGGGGGGGGGGGGTTCCAGGGGAGAGGGGGAATGGACCCAAAAGGACGAAGGGGGTTTCAGTTTCTGGCGCTGATTTTGGTTTTTTGAATGCGGATGTTCTTTGGTTAGGTTGCAAGGGAAGGTTATGGGTGATAATATGCAAGGGAGGAGGTCCGCGTCAGGAGTTGTAGTCAGGGACCCTAGTACACCAGTCCAAACTTTTCCTTTTCAGGTCAGGGTTAGGCGCGGCGGTCCAGACTTGGCAGGGCGCGGTCCAGTCCATTTTCGCCAAGGCGAAGCGAGGAGATTGCCTAGCGCGGCCATCTCTGTTCCACCGAGGGAACCCGCCGCGGCCAGCACACGAGGGTCCGGCGTGACCCCGCTGGCCCCAACGAGTAGCAGGTATAGGTGTCCTACCTTGCCAGCGGCTATGGAGCCGCAGAGTCAACGCAAGGGGAGGTACAGGCGGGTACAGTCTGCTCCCCCTCCTGGATTTTCCTCAAAAACTTTACAATGTAATAGTGTTGATATCGGGTTAGGTGAGACCCGTGGTGATGTGTTGCCTTCTGGTTGATTCCGGAACCCGCCGCGGCCAGCACACGAGGGTCCGGCGTGACCCCGCTGGCCCCATCGAGTAGCAGGTATAGGTGTCCTACCTTACCGGCGGCTATGGAGCCGCAGAGTCAGCGCCAGGGGAGGTACGGGCGTGTACAGTCTGCTCCCCCTCATGGAATGTCTACACAAAATCTAAAATGTAATATGGCTGATGTTGGGTTTGGTAAGACCCGTGGTGTGACGTTTCCTGATGAACCTGAGTCAGTGGTTCTGGATTACGTTGATGATAGTCCCGAAGAGGGAGAGTTGAGGGACGTGGAAAGGGGGGTGCCCTCTCATGTTGTTGAAAGTGTTTTTCAGGCTCCAGTGGTGCAAAAGCGAGTCAAGGAGAGACGAGAACGCGGCCCGTCTGTCAGGGCGCCTCCAAGACGTGACACAGTGTTTTCGGCATCACGGGCGGAGCCGGGAAGAGTGGTCTCTTTGTTGCCAGGTGAGCAGATTGTTACACAGGCCAAACCAAGTATGGTGTCTGTGGGCACAGGTGGAGATGAGACTGTTGGGGTGGGTGAGGGGCGGTTGGTAAAGGGACGTTATGTGAAAGACACCGCGGTGGGCACTGATGAAGTGCTGGACACTGCAGGGAAGAAGGGAAAAAAAAAAAAATAAATAAATAAATGGACAGTGGTACTGGTACAGAGGCCTCAGGTATGGCAAAGGAGCCATTGGCCAGCAGAGAATGGAAAATCAAAAAATTGCCCTATATGGGAGTCACAAAGCCTTTGGGGGCACATTTGATGTTGAGTACAAAGGACAGAATTTGGAAGGGTGAATATGTGGAAATACTTAAGTTACTACACAGAGAAGTACGGTCCAAAGAAGGGTCCAAAGGGGAAGAATTTGAGTTGGCTAAACGACCTAGAGTTCCCCTACCCATTGAGAATTGGACAGCTGCCTTCCTAATATATGCAAGTGTATATTGTGAGAAATTCCCGGAGCGCAGCGTGTCCCTTTTTAAATACATGGATGTAATTCGCAAGGCGCAGCTTACTGGGGGGGGGGGTTTGCTTGGTCTCAATATGATGAGGAGTTCAGGGCTAGAATGGCTTGGGATCCGGAGGTTAGGTGGGGGGAACTGGACACTGATTTCTGGCAACATACTATGGGGTCGGCTTCGGGCGGTAAGACGTTTTTTACTGCAAGTGGTCTCCCCATAATATACCGGCCCTTTCAGGGCAAGCCCACCAGGGGAGGGGTGGGAAGTAGCTCAACCACACAGCCTGCAGTCGGCACATGCTGGGAGTTTAATAAAGGTTTCTGTACTAGGGAATATTGTGAATTCAGGCACGAGTGCTCAGGTTGTGGTAAGCGACACCCCTTGTCTAAATGCTGGGAGAACAAACCAGCGGGGGATCATCAGGGGTTTCAGTCAGGTGCAGGGGGTTCGGGGACGTCCCAACATTCTACAGGAGGAAGGGGATTCAGAGGTAATCGGGGTTCTGGGCCAAGGGCTCGTACACCGGTTAGGTTGGAAAAGCTGCGCCTTGCACTCCATGACTATGATAATGCTGCTGGGAAACAAACATTGTTGGATGGTTTTGAATTTGGTTTCAAGTTAGGTTACACAGGTCCTAGACAGAGACGATGGTTTGCTAATCTAAAATCTGCATCTGAGCATGGCACAGTAGTACAAGACAAGTTGAATAAGGAAGTTCACGAAGGGAGGATGGCTGGCCCTTTTCATGATTGGCCGACCCTTAATTTAATAGTATCACATATTGGAGTGGTCCCGAAGAAAGATCCGGGACAATTCAGACTTATACCACACTTATCATGGCCGGAAGGGTCGTCGGTCAATGATTTTATTGATCCAGATGCTGTGTCAGTCTCTTATTCATCAGTTGACGTGGCCATGTCACTTGTTGTGACCGCGGGCGCAGCTGCTGAGATGGCCAAGTGTGATATAAAGTCTGCTTTCCGGCTGCTGCCTGTCCATCCGGAAGACTGGTGTCTTCTGGGTATACAATTTTCAGGAAAGTGATATGTGGACAAGGCTTTGCCGATGGGTTGCTCTATATCTTGTCCTCTCTTCGAGTGCTTCAGTATTTTTCTACAATGGTACTTTACTCAGCAGTCTGGTCACTCACTGGTAACGCACTACCTGGATGACTTTTTCTTTGTCGGGTCCCCGGGCTCCGCGGAGTGCCAGTCTGCTCTGGACACTTTCCAAGGGCTCATGGAGGATCTGGGAGTTCCTTTGGCTCCCGAGAAAACTATGGGTCCTGACACAGTTTTGTCCTTTTTGGGGATTGACCTTGATTCGGTGGCAATGCGGGCTCGCTTGCCTGAGGACAAGAAAGTGAAGATGCTGGATTTGCTGGACAATATGTTAGCAAATCGGAAAGTGTTGGTGAAAGATGTTCAGGTGTTACTAGGCCATCTCAACTTTGCTTGTAGGGTCGTGAGAACAGGAAGGACTTTTTGTCGTAGATTAGGCAGGGCTCTTGCTGGTCAACATTTGCCTCACCATAGGGTTCGATTGTCTGCTGGAGTCAAGGAGGATTTGAGAATGTGGAGATTTTTTCTTTCTTCCTTTAATGGTGTTCCTTTGCTCAGGGACGTTGACTTTCAATGGGATGTGCAAATGTTTTCAGATGCTGCTGGCAGTGATGGTTTTGGTCTGTACTGGAATGGGAGATGGTGTGCGGAACGTTGGCCGGATGAGTGGTCGTAGGCAACGTCGGGTCTTACAACTGGTGGTAGGTTCTTTGTCTGTGTCTACGCGTTCTGCTTATTCTCTGGCCTGGAGGGAATTTCTGGAGTCTGGCGCCTGTAGGCGTGAGGAGGTTTGGCGTCGTTTAGAGGATGTAGTGAATTTCATTTTGGACCTCATGGACAAAGGGTTTACTAAGGTGACTATTGCCGGTAAATTAGCGGGGATAGCATTTATGGACAAGTTGTTATGGGGTTATCTTCCGTCGGCAGGGGAGATTGGCAGGAGAATGCTCGAGGGTTGGGCCAGAGAACAGGGGCACACCAGTAGACTTAGGGCTCCTTTATCTTGGCAGATCCTGGCTCGATTATTAACTGTTCTCCCTGAGGTTTGTTCAGATGACTTTGGTCATGCTTATTTTCCATGTTCATGGCCTTCATGTTTTTTGGAGCTTTTAGGGTTTCGGAGTTGTTGGGTTCGTAATGCAAGTGTGGCCTATGTTGGCGGGATGTTTTCTGTTCTGATGAGGGGGTGCACATCTGGTTCGCCAGCTCTAAAACTGATCAGACTAAGAAGGGAAAGGGTGTGTGGTTGCAAGTGCGTGCTCTCAGGATTACTTGCCCTTTGCTGCTGGCGCGGCGCTGGCGTTCTTTGTGCGGGGGTGGTGATGATGCACTCGTCTTTCACTATATTGATGGCACCCTGGTTACTGCATACCAATTACGCATGGTTCTGCGCAAAGCTTTTGAACACCTGGGTTTAGATGGGAGCTTATATGGGACACATTCCTTCCGGATTGGGGCTGCAACTGAAGCTTTTCACAGAGGTTGGACTCAAAGGGATATCATGAGGCTGGGGCGCTGGTCTTCAAGCTGCTTTCAGCGCTACGTGAGAAGTCAGGCGGAGGAGGCGCATGCGTCATCTTCCTTCCCATGAGCTCTAACTCTGTTTTCTTTTATAGGTTCTGTTGCTGGGCCTCGTTCTCCGGTGGTGACGGTCTGGATAGTTGGACATTCCTTCGTGAAGTGGGGCCGAGTCCAGGCAGCACAGAGTTATTTTGGAGAACTTCTAGGTTTTAACGCTAGTATGTTCAATGGGGTTTGGAAGGGGAAAGGTGGGATGCTCCGGAGAGAGTTAATCCCTTGTCTTAACAACAATATGGTGGGTGGGCTGTGTCCTGATATTCTGGTCATCCATCTGGGGGAAAATGATCTTTGCGCTACCAAAGGTGTGGTGTTACTCTGAGCTAATAAGAAGGATTTGGGCCTTATCAAAGAGCTTTGGGCTGGGTGCCATGTCTATTGGACTGAATTGATACCGCGTAGGATCTGGAGAGGAGCGGTCAACCCCAAGGCGGTTGACAGGGCTCGGATGAAAGTAAATTCAGAGGTTTCGCGCTGCTGCCGTGGTCTTGGTTTTAGTAGGATTTCCCATAGGGAAATTAAGTTTGAGACTGTGGAATTCTTTAGGGATGATGGTGTTCACCTGTCAAGAGTGGGTATGGATCTATACTTGTTGGAATTACGTGAGGTTTTGGCGCGTTCGCTAGCGATGCACCGGTAAGGTTGGTTCGGTTTCTGTTTTTCGTTTTCCGGTGGGGGGGGGGCAGAAAGGGAGGTGGTGTAGTTTCTCTCCCCCTCCTACCTTTCTGGGTGGCGGGGTTTTTTGGTTGCCCCGGTGCTGTTTATGGTAGATTGTTTGATGAGTATTGGATTGATTCTTTGATTGACAGGTTCAGGGGAAGTTGGTCATTGTTTGACCGTTCAGGTTTTGGGGGGTATTGGCAGGAGTGAAGGGTCAGGCAGGGTTTATGGTTAAAGAGGGCCTGGCTTTCAATATGTGATTGGGGTTTTGATGAATAAGGGGTTAATTGATGACGTAATGATTGAATTAATGACGTAATGTTTATTGATGATGTTATGTTTATAATGTTGTTGTAATGTTGTAATGCTGAATTGTGGGTGGGGGAGGGGTCAAAGAATTTTAGGGGAGGGGGTGGGGGGCGGGGTTTGTAGTTAATTATTTATTTAGTGAGAGATAGTTTTGTAAGGCGTTGCCAAGGTTTTATAATTGTAATGTGCACCTGTTTCCTAATAAAGCGGCCTTTTTCACACACAAAAACAATTCTGGTCTACGTTTCTCTCACCCCTCGCCCTCCCTCCCAAGGGGGGCTTGGGGGAGAGAGCTGACCGAAGGGAGGTCTCCTCCCCCGGGCTGTTTGGGAGGGTCACGAGGGGTTTTCTGTCATGACGTAGGTATCAGAAAGTTCGGGATTTGGGCTGGCCTAGTAGGACTGGCCAGCCCAATTATAAATTTCCCTGACCCCGCCTCCTAGCCACCATTTTAGGTTTGGTGACCTGGTGGCTAGGAGGGCTGTAGCGTTTTTTGTCCCTCCCTCCCGCCCATTTATTAATATTATCTTTCATTTCCTGGGTTTTTTCCTTTCCCGAATTTTTGTCCGTTAGAATTTTTTCTCTCCTTTATGACTACGCCCTAAACGTCTCCATGTCTTCTGGAATACCATGCTCTGGTGCTCAGCTTCCCTTAAATAATTAATTGGTTGCAGGTGCGTTAGTCCAATTGTAGCACACTCTAAAGACTACGCCTCCCAGAATGCACAAGGTAGTTCATGGAGCACTGGAAACCGACTATCCCATAACATGGACTCAGTCGGTGATATTATCAATAGGATGGTTTTCATTCATGTTTTGTGTTGACGCCAAGACACGCGTTGCCGCGCGCCACTTGGAACTCCATTCACACTAGCGCCATCTTTTAATGCCCCAGCTCATTGAAGTACGCTGCGCTCGTGCTCGGCTTCTATGAGGAAGACCTAACATGACTACCGTGAACTTTTGCCATCTGTCATAGAGAATCCACGCAATGTTGTAGTAAAAATTTATTTTTTATCTTTTCAACATGACATGATTTTTTTTTGTATAAATTAAAGTTTAAGCTAGACTCTGTTCTTGAAAGTTAAACTAAAACAACACTCGTAAACGTACTTCTTAGTGATACATGAGCCTGCACATAGGCTGGTTACGAGCTGGTGCATTCAGACAAACAAGAACAGGGGCAGAACATGGACTGTTCCGGCCGATTCCATTCTGGGAGGCAGGCAGTTGGCTGGAAGCATCCGCGGTGATGTTCCACTTTCTTGCTGCCGCTTAGGAAGCAGGAACAGCACAGTCTGCTGTACTGACCTGCAGCTTAGGGACGGGAAATTAAGCTGCCAAAAGATAAACATTATTTCAAGTCGGATTTGAAGGATTAGCGCTTGTAATAAAGAGTATTAGGCCCATTCCGTGGCTTCTTGCAAGTAGTAGCTCGCGCCCCTCCCTTCTGTTGTCTTTATCATCGGCCGTCTTGCCTTTGTTTTTAACTCTCTCTCTCCCTTCCGCCTTTCTCTGTCACTCTCACTCTCTCATCACCCATTAATTCTCTTTCTACCTCTCTCCACCTCTTCACGCACTCTTCTTTTTACACCTAGCCGCCTTTGACCATCTCCGCTCACCTTCCATGCAGCCTTTCGCCATGCTTCTCGCCCACCGAACTTCAACCTCCTTTATCGTTCTTACATTCTCTTCGCCCCATTCTCTTTCTCAGCTTCTCTTTCACCTGCCTTCCATCTCTTCTCTCTCCTCCCTCTCTCTCCGAGCTCTGCATCTCTCCAGCGCTTTTGTTTCTCCCATTCTCCCATTCCCTCTTTACCGCATTGCTCCATTCACTCGCTTCCCTTCTCTCCTCTCCCCCTCTGTCCCCTTCTCTCCTCTATAACCGGCCGTCCCTCTCACCCTCATTCTGTTTCCATCTCTCTCCCTTGACCTCTCTTTCACCTTCCCCACTGCTACAAACCCTACTCTTTTCGTCTATTTTACATCCACCTCCTGCAATGGACTGTCATGCAGAGGTATGTGGCACAGAAGACAGCCGCCATACATTTTCAAAAAAAATATTTGCACAAGAACTCAGCGTAACATATTTGCCTCGAACAAGTAGTTTTGGCATTTTCAAATAAAAAAATCCAGTTCTTGGAAATAATTTACACATCAGATTAAAAGGAGTGGATAGGAGGGAAATGTCTATGCGTGCTGAGAATAAAAATGTTAGTCTTCCGAGTTAAACATTTATAGGAAACCTAAGGCTGCCAAAATAGCAAACTCTTGAGCGTACATATAGCTCGGTGGGTAAAGCACACTCCAAATGGAACTCTTCATTAAAGACTCAAACTTTGCAATATTCAGGTGTGATTCACAAATGAAACTTTGCATGTTTAGATCAACTCATGGGTAGGGCGACCTAAATCTAGGTTCAAATCTCTTCTTATTTCTCTTCACCGATTCTGTGGGAAAATTCACACTTGGAGGTAAACCTAAGAATATTCAGCCTTTCAGATGAGCTGTAGGAGTCCCACGACTGAATGTATGAGTTTAATGTTACTTAACACCTCTTTGTGGCGATCTTCCCCACTTGGGTAGAAATATCCCTATGGGTAAATATCTCCTAAAATTAACTTTATGTTGCTTTGTAAATGAATGTAAATATATTAGTTTGTAAGTATTATTTAATACATTTAGTATACGTTAGGTTTTAATTATTGTGATAATATTCAGCTTTGTTTAAACTAAGTTAAAAATGTAATGTACTTTATTTCAAATTTGGTTGAATTATTACACCAAAAAAAGTAAAATTTGCTGTTAATTATACTTATTTCATTATTTTCTATTGGTAGTACCAGTGGTTGTCCATGTGTGGTGCTGGATTTACAACACGCTGGGGTGGAGTCCATTCGAACCTATTTTGTCATTAGTAGGGCTGACATAGAATAAGTAGTGTATTTTGAGAATTGCAGTTGTCTTACTCTTACAGGGATATGTGTTTTAGAAAAACATGTCCCTCCCTAACCCCCTCCCTGTATATCAATATAATCTCTCATGTATTAACACTTATTCCACATTTTCCCACCACCCCCCTTACCTCCTATATTTACTGCTAAACATAAACTTATGTGTGCCGAGATCCACACCATGGTGGGAGAACACATAGGACAGGTGGAGATGAAGATTTCGAGCCATAGGTTTGTAAACTTTATTGTACTATTGTTCTACTACTTCAAATACTCCAAAAATTCCTTCTGTGAACTGGGCCATTGACCTGTTATAGGATAAGTCCACCCAACACTTGGTGAACCCGGAAGTGTCCTGTTTCATGTAGTTGGTTCTGCTCCCCTTGTGACAGCCCCAGGTGTACGTCCAGGAGGCCATCCAATGGTAATGGTACAGCGTTCCACACAGCTGGAAGCTGTACACCCACCACTAGGTGAACCCGGAAGCATTCTGCATCATATAGGTCATGCTTCTGCCCCCCCCCCCCCCCCAAGTGACAGCCCCAGGTGTACTTCCACGTGACCATCCAGTGGAAAGGGTACAGCGTTCCACACAGCTGGACGCTGTACACCCACCACTTTGTCTACCCGGAAGTGTTCTGCTTCATATAGGTCATGGTTCTGCTCTACTAGTGATAGCCCCCAGGTATAAGCCCCTGTGGCCACCAGTGGAAATGCGACAGCCTTCCACACAGCAGGATGCTTTACACCCACTCAGAGCCCACCACCAGCGCACACAGATACCACCACAGACCTCCCTCCAGTCCACAGACCCTTCGACATCTGCTCCCCACTTCAGCCATGTTTGTATTAAAAACGACGAAATATGATTTTCTTCCCTCCAGGAAGATGATTATTTTCTGAAGACAATGATTAAAACACACTTAAGCAGGTTGTTGAGAATTGTTTAAGGCGCGCACTGAACGGGGAGGACCCGCTGAGAGTCTTAAGAGAGTGCTTGCTCCTCCACCTCGCCTGGCATTAAAGGTCAACCGACCGCCCGCCAGATTATCCACCCAGCTCAGAACCCCCCGCAATCTGTCAGACGGCCAAGATATGGATCGCAAATCTCCCAAAATATAATCTTTCTGAATCATATTCCGAATACTGTTTTGATTAAAAAATCAGAGCCGGGATTGATGCGGCACTAATATGAGAAGAAATGAGTTCAGAGCGCCTTAATATTTAATATAGATCAGAAGAAATAAACAGCATGCGACCTGATGCAAAATAGCAAGGTCTGAGTGGAGTATCAACACAACAGGAAAGATATAGGAATACATATTTTGAGGGTCAGCTTCGTTAGAGATAACCGCTTTGATTGAGTACTTTCCTTATGAGTTCCGTACAACGTGCATTGCATGTGAATGTTCACCATCAAACGTGCATATTAAAGGTAAATGCAAATAGAGCAATGGCTCATAGAGTTAAACTCCCGCTGCTGCCATCACAGCCAAACCTTTTTGACATGCAAACTGGGCCAACTCAGCCGTTCGTCCTTCCGAGGTCAATTAACCGACCAACATCCTATTTACAGCTCACGCAAAAACGGTGGAACCAAGCCTCATAGAAAAACAGTTATTAATTTTCGAAAGCGTGGCCAATCAATAACGAAATAGCATTTGCAATAGGGAAATCTGTACATAAAGCATCTCTAATACACACACTCGATGGATGCCCTCTTTAGTATTGGATAATACACAGACGCGGCTTTCGCCAGTTGCAGTATGGATTTTTCCATGAATTAGTATTTTTTGTTCTTCTCATGCGTAGTACAAATTACTGCATCCGATCACAAGCGCCTAATTATGAACGCTGCACTTTCTAGACAGTTTCTTGCGGATATTTAGTGCTGCGTCGTGAAGCACACGGCTGCCGCACTGGGGAATTGTGGTGATTTACGCTGGGACCTGGAAATGAAATCACCTTCCTCCTTGTGAAAAAAGCCGACGTTCCGTTTCCGGCCTTAAATATGAAACGGATGAAAATAACTTCGGAGACTCAAGTTTTGAATCTGTGTATTGTGCGGGCGCTTATATTTTAAGTGTGACGTGCCTGGTCCTTTTTCAACGTACAGAGGTGATTTATGCCCGGCTAGATGCGCACAATTTGCTATCGTTTCTCCGAAATGTTTTTCGCCGTCACTTGCCTCGGGTGACGAGTGAAGCCGGGCACCGTGCCCGGAACAGGAATGCTGACACGCACGAAGTGCACTCTGTGCTGCATCCTACAAAGGTCCTTAAATAGTCCAATAAGAAAAAAGCCGCAAGGTTAAAAGTTGTCATGTTTTGGTTCTTAAACGAATCACATCTTAGAACAAAATATGGCCAGAAAAAGTTTAGCAATTCCGTCAAAGTCGAAGAAAATTACGAGTCTTACCTGCACGGCCGCTGTATGAACGAGTTTGTAAAAATATTGCTGAATTATTATACTCTGTTACAGTGATAATCTGGTCTGTGCGTTCGTAATGCCACGGTTACAGTTAGCTAAATCACTGTGCATGCGAGGCATCACACCATAGGAATGGGAATGGCCGCACACTTCCGGTGTCGCTAAGTAATCACTTATCTAACAGTGTGACTGCCCATGACTTACCAAGCAGAATACACCAGGGAGATCATACGAGAGGCATTTAACGTGCACTACTCAACTATGTTGCTCCCTTTCCAGCCAGCAGCAGAAATAATCAGCTGCATATGCTTTAATTGGGGGGGGGGGGGGGTGCACGGAGATACAGGTGGTTTGAAACACCCTACTCTCCACTTCTGCCGGCTCTATTTCTTTGTACAACAATGATTTTAGTATTGCTATGCCGACGACGGTTAACCTACCTGCATGCCCACAGCAGTATAATACCTGTAGGCACTTCGCGTTTAAGACACGTCACGTGGTCTTTTTGTGGTTAACCTTGGATTGGCAGTACGGTGAGATTTGTGGCATTTCATTATGAAATCCCCCCCCCCCGCCCCCCACCCCAGAACTGACGGGTGCCAGCCTCAGGGATATGTTTGGTGAGCAGCACAGCTGCAGCATGTGTTATGTCACAGGTCAGAAATCAGGGCCAGGGGTTGGATCGCCAAGTAAAAGTCGGTGTCAAGATAGGAGAGGCGAGGAACATCCCTCGAACATTCTCACAAGGGATGCCCTAATCTTATCTACCGACGTCAAGTGAAGAGGAAGTGTTCCGGATGTCACGGCGCCCTCCAGAACCCCGAGATTAGATAGGGGCGGTTCACACGTTTGTAGCCGGCCCACTTCTGTCAGGGGGAAAGGGGTCAGCGCCGTGTGTATTGTTTTTCAATTAGCATGAACGCACACACTCCGTTCTGCCGGTGATAATTCCCGGGCCAGGCCTGACAGGGCCCGATAGAGCGGACGGGCGCTGATGGACGCATCCCACGCCTGGGCAGGACGTTCGAACAACAAGCCTTGTATGCAAATGCGGACGAGTTCACATGTTGACGAGGCCCCGACATGCACACTTCATTACGTTTATTCAAAGAGCGCGATGGAATATGTGCCGTGGCTTTGTTTGAGATCATGTATTGGCCCCCGTTGGAATGCCAGGGCACGCCGATGTCTCCCCGAGACCCGCTAATGAATGATGTCGAAGATAATTATCAGTCCCATGGTAGGAGGCACTGCAGGCAGAAGGGTGGCTTTGTGTACGGCAGTCCAAAGTCTCGGGACACCTCGAGGGCTTCCGGTGCCCTCTGCTTGACCCATTCTGCACTAGTTCTGCTGAAGCTTGCCCTCCCTTGCCATCCCTTGCCATCCCACTGATGCTTAACCGCAGCATGGCCTAGTTAAATGCATGGGGATGCGATCCCGAATACTTTTGCTTCTGTAGAATATAAAGTCAACAGAGTCTGAAAAGCAAACCACAGGAGTTTCCACAATCCTAGAAATAGGACTACAATGTTGAATACAACAAGAGGCTCGTGAGAATTTAATTGACAGCGCTTAGCAACCAACATAGAAAGCACAAGCAAGACAACGAAGTACCTAGGGCGATTAAATGTAACTTTTCCATACAACATCACCCGTGTTAGTCTAAATTACTTGCTGCTTGGGATCAAACAAACAATGGTGGCTAGGGGACCCATTTGCTGCAAAACCACGTGTTGCTGGCAGAGTGAAGTAATAAAGAAAAATCACAGTTGCCCCCCTCAAGAAAGGGTTCACCACCAATTAGAAACACAAATAATTTAACATAAATCACATTCTGAGAGGCAACCAGATCAACTTGGAGTGAAATAATGGCAAAATTGCCAAGCATAAACAGATGAAGAGAGACGTTATCTTTGAATATTTGATCCTTTATTTCATATTCTTTGGAGATTTAGAATCCAGCCAACGTGTTTTTCCCATATCTGGGCTTCTTCAGGGCATCCAAGAAGACAAGCTCCTCGATTTCGCGGTTATTCCAAGTGCGATATGTTTTTAATGAACCAGAAGCTATATGGCTTGATTTTTTCCGCACAGATAAAACTCAAAATCGCGGACGTTGAAAATCTTCAGTGAAGAGCTGTGCGATTAGGGTTCTCCGTGCACGTATGTAATTTAAAAAAGCGGTAATCATCATTGCCAGGGTAAACCATGTCCGGATCCGACGTCAAAGCAACCTGTGTCTCGATTGGGCAGCGTTGCCAGGTGATGCTGATTACAGCTTTTCAAAATTACATACGTGCACGGAGAACCCTAATCGCACCACTCTTCACTGAAGATTTTCAACGTCCATGGATTTGGATTTTACCCGTGCGGAGGACATCAAGCCATATAGCTTCTGGTTCATTAAACAGATATCGCACTGGGAATAACCACGAAATCGAGGAGCTTGTCTTCTTGGATTCCCTGAAGAAGCCCAAATACTGGCGAAACACGTTGGCTGTATTCTAATTCTCCAGCGAATATGGAATAAAGGATCAAATATTCAAAGATAATCTCTCGCTTCATCTGTTTATGCTCTGCAATTTTGCCGTTATTTCACTTCAAGTTGATCTGGTTACCTCTCAGATCTTTGTGATTTATACTTTCTGCTTTGAGCTGCTATCTAACTGCACTAGAACACATGAAAACCGGTCTCCCTTTGTGCTTAGTGGACCCTCTCCGAAATCCCAGCCATGTACTCCATTTATTTGTTTATTAGTCACATGCTCAACTTCAGGTCACTGACTTTGCATTTAGTTCTTAAAGCATTGTGTTTTATCTCTGGGGTGGAGGCAAAACTATGGAATGATTGCTTATTTTTATTTGCTCCGCAGTCTACCCTGTGAAAATGCCTTCTTCCGCTTTTTGAGGTGCAGAAGCACTTAAAGTCCCTGGAAAAGGGGCAGCTCCTCTGGTATGGTGGAGGAGGTCACCCCGCTGCTTTTAAGCAGTGCACTGCAAAGTAAAGGAAAAATAAAGTAATAATAACTTTGAGTTAAAATCCTTTTATTTTTCCTGCTGCTTTGCGGGCAGGCGGGTGGGCGGGGCTGCTCTGCTTTTTGTGCAGGGAAGGGAGAAGTGGTTTGCACACTCCTAAGTGTGCAATGAATGTTTGGTCGGCCTCTTGGGCCACCCAAACCAGTCATGCACACTTTACCTGTTCTCCATGCAGGCTGCAATACAGCCTGCTTGAAGAACAAGCCCAGCCCCCCATTCCTTGGTTGAGCGTCGAGCCAGGACGCTCAAAACCAATCACACCATTGCATTGCAGCGTTGTGATTGGTCAGTGAGAGTCTGGTTGCTTACCAATCACAACACTGCATTGCAGAGTTGTGATTGGTCAGGGAAGCCTTGTCTGTGCTTTCTGTGCCTCAGTCTGATGAGGTGAGCAGGAGCAGAGATACAGGACCGTTGCAGCAAGGTAAGTATTTCTTTTATTATTATTTTTTTACCATTCCCCCAACACCCTTGCGAAGCCCCCCCTGCCTGTCCGCACCCGCCCCACCATCCACGTACCATGCTGAGTGCTACTGCCCTGGAAGTCCCAATTCAGCTTTGGCTACCATGACTGCAATATAAAATGCAACTGTGACTCTCAGTATAAAAGGTTAATGCCTCATTTTCTTCTCAAACTGGTGAAAATGGCTCCTGTTGTTAAGAAACAGGCACAATTTGATGTGGCTGTTGGAGGGAGCATTTTTTAGGGGGCACGGGGATACTTGGGCTCTTCACCGAATGATCGAGGGAGTGATTTAGGGGCAAAAGGGGCACCTTAATTTGAGGTGGGGTGCACGGGAACGCTCATTCTAAAATGAAGGAAACAGATGTGTGAGTCATGGAAACTAAGCCAAAAGGTTCAACAGATGTATTTAGAAGGTGCAACTTCAAGAATAAGGCATTTAAAATACAAAATATAAAATATAATGACCTCGCATTCCCAGAGATCAGACTCAGACTCAGTTCAGAAGGCACTTTTAAATGGAAGCATTGAAACAATTGAAGAAAGAGACGCTTTAGCTAATGCAATGTAATATAACATGTGCAGATTAAAAACCCCGAGGACACATCAATAAATGCAACATAAATAACATGATTTAAACCTAGGAAAATGTTCTCAGAATGCAAAACACATTTGATCTAAAATGCTGAGAATACTCACGTTTGAACCTAAAAGAAATCAGCCTTGCAAGTGTAATATAGGCATTAAATTCTCAATAAGAAAACACCAATTTGGAGACAAAATAGCATACATAGCATATACAGCAACTATATTGGCAAGTTAAATTGTATCTTAAAACAAAAAACAAGAGCTCATGGGAAGTACCCACACCAGCCTGCCATCTACTAACAGACGGGGGTGGGGTAGTCCGACGAGAACTGTGTGGGCTCCCCTTTTATACTCTCTAAGCATCTACAGTAACGTCATCTCATGCCACTTCTACCTACATCACTTATAGCATGGTTTGCACATTTATCGCACGTAGACTAGGTGAAAGGTTATATTCACAGGCCAAGCGCTCGTCGTAAATTGCACAGGGCAAGCAGAAATATATACATATAGGGATATATGTCCTGGTTATTCATCACTCCAGCTTGACGTGGCTGTGGTGGGAAACTTCCCTTATTCTCATTTACAGACCCGGGATGTGACGAGCCATATTTCATCACAAAAGTTAGACATTGAACTCTGCGCCAGTGACCTTGTCACACGGGTAGGGTGGGGGCTTTTTCGTTTGGAGCCGGAGGCCTCGCTGAGAGAGGCTGGCTGTGATTCTTGGTCAGACAAACTCAGAGCCTGCTGTTCAGTAAAGATGGGTGCAGAAGTTTGGTCAACTTAACAAAAGGCCTACAAATTAGCCTGGCAGGGCCTACGTAGGGGCTCATACTTCAGGTGTGGGCAGAATGGGCCTGGGGTACCCCATGATAAAAAATAGACCCTCCGTCATGGTTGAAGGATATGTAAACATTTAACCAACAAAAACATCAGAATGTTTTTAAAGATGCCCCAAAGTTACCAGAAAGCTTATGGACTCTAGAATAAGTTGACAGATTTTCGAAGCTTACCTTCTTAACTGTCCTGAAAATGTTATACATGTATGCCAGTCGAGACAAACCTAGTAGCAAATTACTATATTTTTGCCCCACTTAATGTACCCCATTTTAGCATTACGACCTACAACTTATTGGCACAAAACGTGACACATCAATACAAAACTGAAAATGTAAATGTTTGCATAACGTAATTCTGAATTGTCAAAAGGTATTAAAATTATTAGAAAACAAACACGTTTTTTGACCATCCCCTTTAAATTTGTCCGGGTGTCCTTTTTAGATCTACATGAAACCTGTACATGTCTGCTGAATTTTGCTTGGTTTTGGTAAAGTTATTAAGAAATGCACACGCGTTTGCCCCTTTCATCTTATCCACCTTGACAGATCTGCCCAAAGCTCAATACATCAAGATTAAGGTAAATATGATAAGAGTCTGCCGCATTTTGAGCTGTTCTGTGAAATGCCACCAAAGATTTTTTGACTTTGCTACCCCATGTCAGATCTCATTCAAACATGAGATCACTTCGTGGGAGCCGAACTGCAATAACCTCCAGAAGCCCAATATTGTATGAACCCCAAATTCTCCCATAGGCAGTTCACCTCCGAGAATTTTCTCATTGATCTAGCAGTAAGAGACCACCCTCCCCATCAATGACTCAAATTTAGTGAGTATAATTATATTTAGAGACTAGGGCCACTTTAGAACTCAGTTCTAGATCAAAATCAAGTTTTAAAAGGTTTAATCAAGAATTGTTAATAAAACATTACAGAGAAAGCAGAATTTTGTCATGAAGACTAGAAATACAGAATCATAAATCATAACAGAACCTGAGTTAATTAGTAAAATTCCCTCTAGATTCTAATACCAATCTCATAAAGAGCACTGACAACATCCTAAGTGAGGAAAGTTTTTTTTAGAATAGTCAAGTAGAATCTCAGGAGGCAAAATGGAAGTTGCACCCAATCCCTCAAAACCAGGGGTTTTTATATACAATCTATGCATATTAATTAATAAAACGTCAAATTCAGTATGACACAATCATAGTAATGTCACATTGGCATATCATAAACTATTTCGTAGCTCCAAAAGGTTCTTAACACTAACCCACTTGTTAAGGTAAGAGACATTTTCGGCTTGCTTCTTCCGCAATTGTACACCAGAGATGTACAACCCAATATGAAACATTTCTTTAACAATAGCCCATGTAATCATGTTCTTCTGCACACCTGCATCAGAACGTCCAGTGAAAATCCTTCATAATGATACATCAGACACACAATGGAAAGTTTCATTTACAATACATGCTTGCTGATACTAAAATCTATTTGTGTCACTGCACTCTGTGTTCCGCAGAAACAGTGGGGAGAGAACACTCTCAGCCGGTAGCTGATTGGGAGGGGAAAATGAGCGGAAGTAAGATGAGCAGTTTACCAGAAACTGTACCCATTATAATTAAATGGTGTCTCAGATTAAAATGTGGCATAACTATACTACATAATTTATCACACTTCGAAATAGGAAAATCATAGTATTTTAAGTACAAAATTATTAATTCACCGGTTACATTCTTATGCATCATTAAAAGTTCTAATTCACACAAATAATTTTTCACCCAAAATTCCACACCAGAAAAATGTTTAACAACCTGCACTGGGCTTCAATTTTTTACAGCCTGCAAAATATCATGCAAATCCATCAAACTTCACCAAATGTATTGACAAATACATACTTGGAAGCAAATTTACTAATATTTCACGCAGCGCAGCTACCAAAGTTGCTGCACTGTTTTGTACAGGAAAGAAAAAACAGGAGAATGGCAAATATTATATGATGAGCTGCTGCTATGTTTCCAAATTTTGGAGTACAATTAGGCTGCCTTGTGCCACACAAAAAAACCTTTTGCATCATTCTGCAAAGGTGCATGGGTGAATGTCTAGCACAGGTTTTATGCTAGAAGGGTACCATTTAGTACAAAATATTATGCATAGACAAAATGTAAACATTTTCCACTTTGCATTTGAGTTGTACAGTATAGAACACATGAAAAGTTTGAAGTTTGGAGAAAAAAAACTTTTGTCCAGCTTTGTGCCTGTCTCAAGGAGGCACTCTTCTCTGCCATAAATCTTTTTATACCAATATCAGTATCTAGGGCTTTGTATAAAAAACATTGATGGTTGCAAGTACCAACCATGGGATGCACCCATGATGCGGAGTAAGGCAAAGTAGTGCATAGCACCACTTTGTCTTACATTTAGGCAACTTTCCAACACATATAGTTTTGAGAAACGCTTTGCACCAGTTTTGTCAATTTTTTGTTGACTTTACACCAGCACAAAACATTGATAAATCTGGTCCTTTATCTGTTGTCAAGGTTATTTATGTGTCCTGTAAGGCTACTGGCATCAGTAACAATTTTAAACAACAAAAGACTTGTTTTTAACAGGTGTTCACCAACCTTAAGGGCAGAACTTGATTTTCCATGGTATTTGTAATTCCAGACATTTGGCCCTTGTTAATTTTTTTTTGTGATGAATCAAATTATTTGTACTACTACATCTACAGCTCCACCTATAATGGTTTCCAGTTCCATTTGGAAGCATGCTACTTCTATTATGACTACGCATTACTTGTGATGTCTATTATCTAATAAAATATGCAAAAACAGGAATATGTTGAGTGGGAAAGTGCCTTGGGCACATATTAGCTGGCCTTTTAAAGCCAAAATGGGTGGCTGGCCGCATTGCCACCATTGACACAGGAGAAGGACGCTCATCTCATGATTGATATCCTGGTTCCATTCGCTGACTATTCAACTAGATTATTTAACCTCTCTTACAGCGAACTGACGAGCGGCATGGACCTGTATCTGGATGCAGTGACATTAGCGTGGATGGAGACAGTTGAAAGGGAGATGCTAAGTTCCCCACTTGGTAGCGTGGCTTGTCGCCCGATGAACGCGGAGGCGTTCGGCTGAAGCTCCGGGGCGCGACTCGGAGGTCCCGCGCTTCCAGACTGCCTCAAACGGAAATACGAGAAGAGGAGGACATCTGAAGGTCTGGCGAGCAACTTGAGACCCTTCTTGCTCACGGAAACAGGGCAGAGACAAGGTTTTGTCATTTTGCAATCTCCGTTATGTGAGACCTGTTATCGCAGTCACGACCGCCATTTTGAATTTGCATATTTACCGGTGCTCCGCTCCTCTGTGGTGTCTTTTGCTTAAAAATGACTCAAGCCTCATTCATGTACATATGCTGCTAATTGAGCCTTGTTTCATATTGCCCCAAGCTCTGCAAGTGACATTACATGCTTAAAACTCTTCACAGTTTTATATTAATTGGTGAACTCTGTCAGCGGCCATTTTGTAAGTCCTCTGACACTCTACTTAAATAACACAATTTGCAAGTACATTTCTTTCCACATCACGATATTTCAACTTCCATTTGGGCTAATGTCTATTCTTTTTATATCCAGGAGAATTGCTTTTTCATAGTGGAATTCCATCATCATAAGGCACCTGTTGAATGTATAATGTTGAACAGGTTTGCCCATATCTGTGTTCAGATTCATCTACGGCTCTTGCCTACTCATTTGCAGCTCCTGGTCTTATTAACCCTTAGTTTGATGTCTGAGGCAGTAATATGATCGATGGGCAGATTAAAAGGTGCTTTATCTAAACAACAAAAGCCCAAACAAACTTTTGTCAAAAATTCAAGAGTTTTCACTAATTTATCCAGGCTGGAAGATTCTCTCTGCTCCTTGCTCCAATCTTCTGCAACTGATATGGATCTCTCCAATGCACAACCGGGCAAATCTGTCACTAATCATCTAAAACAGAATCCGCCGTCTCCTCCTAAATTGACCTCACCCGTCTCCATGGAGTTATTGTTGGAGGAAATTAGGGCCCTCCGGCCCTTTATGGAGGAAACTAATGCCAAGCTACAAATTCTTACAGATAATTGGTCCTTACTTGTGACAAGAGTCTCTGCGGTAGAAATGAGCGTATCCTCCTTTAGCAATACAACTACGAATGTCTTGCAGCTTCAATCACAGGTCTCTGTGCTTCAACGTCAACTTGAGGACCTTGATAATCGCAATAGGAGGAATACTCTACGTATCTACGGCCTGGCGGAAGGAATTGAGGGGTCGGATCCTCTCACCTTTTTTAAATCTTTCCTTCCCAAATTGCTACGCATGGCAGAAGACACATCTCTCAATATACAAAGAGCTCATAGACTGGGCAGACCTTCTTCCAGCTCCTCATCTTCATCTTTGCTGAGGCCTTGAGGAGTTATTCTATACTTTCTGGAGTACACAGATTTATTAAAGATTTTATCAGCAGTCAGATCCTCTCAACGAATCACTTGGTCTGGTTCTACCCTATTTTTCACACAGGATTATGCCAAAGCCACCGCCAATAGGCGCAAGGTGTTTCTTGACATGAGTCCAGTTCTGAGGTCGATGGGAGCACATTACGACCTCTTTCATCCTTGCCTCTTCAAGGTTACTTACAACAACAGAACAACATCATATGACGATCCTGTGCGATTACAGAGCTTCATCAACTCCGGTGGCCTGAGTGCTATGGATTCCGCAGGATCTTCTTCGAATATTACATGACTCTTAATGCCTGTCGCAGCTGCAAATTACTCTATTCTTTGGTTGCATGATTGCTTAATTTCTCATGTTTCTTAGTGTTGATCTGTTATTTATTCGCACCATCAGTGTGTTTCATAGTTTTTGTTCCTTCTTTTGAGTGACATTTGGTACTCAATTATCCTTGGTTGTTTCGTTGTTTAAGCTTGCAGTTTTAACTTGTTCGTCCGTTGGATGCGTTTTCATGGTTTAATGAGTTCACATTGTGTTCATATTTGTTGTCTAAATTTTTGTTGTCCTTCGTCTTCACAGATCATTCACCTTCATGGGGTGGTTTCCCCCTGGTCCCCCGTCCAATAACCCCGGATGCCCCGTTTGTTCCATATGGTTCCATCCCTCCCCTCGTATTGTCTCCCTGATTCTTCTGTGTGTAGGTATGTTATCCTTATACTTCTTTTTTTTGTTTGTTCTCATTTCTCTCTTCTTATCTTTCTTCCTATCTAAATTCTAATGACTACTTTACTCATGGGTGTTGTCACCATTTTTCTCCCTTGCCTCTCATGCCACCTTTCTCTACGTGCTGTTCCGTACTTCTTTCTTCTACTTGCCTGGTTTTCTATTTACGGTACAGTTGTTTCTAACCTGCTCTTTTGGCCTTTGCTCCTAGACTTGTACACCTCTCTTCTTGAACTATTTATCTTCTTCCTTTTTACTTCTTCTCATTTTCTTTATTTTTGCTATAATGCCTTGGACTCTTGTTTTGCACTGTTTGATCATCTCGTGTTTAAAAACCTATGTCACTGAAACTAGTAACATGGAACGTTAGGGGATTAAACTCTCCCATTAAAAGGCAAAGAGTTTTGTTTCACCTGGCTAAGTTAGAAGCCAATATTGCATTTCTGCAAGAAACGCATCTCTCAGATGTTGAATCCTTGAAATTAAACAAAGGGTGGGTGGGTGAAGACTACTATTCTCCAGGTGATGGTAAACGTAATGGTGTCATGATATTTTGCCGAAAATCCCTTTTGTTCACATTTGTATCCCAAGAATCAGATGATGATGGTAGATGGTTGAATGTTAAACTGTCAGTTCAGTTCATAAGCTTTATTTGATTATTCAATAAACAATCATAAAAGCACACAGAATATTAAAACAACACGTTAAGATTAAAAAGGGAAGGATTACAGTATAATACAAGATATAAAACAGTTCGGTGGGAAAGAATACAATAAACATAGCAGCTATTAATACACAAAATTACGTTATAATGAACAAAGGTCCTTAGCTTATTTGAGAATCAAAAAAAAACAATACTGTATAGAAACACAATGGAAAGCTATACGTTATAAAGTTTCCAAACCCAGCCGGGAAAGGAGTTTATTTATCAAGAAACAATGTTCAATCCTACAATACAAACGTAATAACAAGACACAAGCCTGTGCCGTACAAAAAAGAGGGAAAGGAAAAATAGGATAAAGGTGAAAGCGGTGTCTATCAGGCAAAGGAAGAGAGCAAGGACAGGGCACTGTAAATAGGTAAAAGATCAATAACAGTGTCGCCTGGAGTGGAGTATACACAATCTTATTTGACAATATTGTAAATGTAAACCCACTCATGGGTGTCGACGTTTCGATCCCTATTGCTCAACTAGATACATGGGATCATCATCAGGACTTTTGTAATGAACAAAACATGCCTGATTGTGAGAAAGCCTCAGTAAATCTATGCATGAAGCCTCACATGGGAGGTGTACTTCACTTCAAGGTTTATGGCCGAAGAGATCGTGCACGTAGTAAAATGTCGTGGAGGTCTTTTTTGGGGGTCCAGACGAATTGTTCGTTAAAGAATTACTGGTACAATTCGTAGTTCGTTTCCAACTGCATACGATGGCAGCGCTTACTTAGCTCATCAGGGGAGCGGGGTAAAGATTTTGCAACTGGACTTGCAACCGGCATTGACCGAGAAGCCACGGGAGAGACGAGTCTTCACCTTGACTTTCGTCTGAACGCCACATTGTTGGCAACCCCCGTGTATGGCCACTGCTGCCTACACGTAAAATCTTTACCCCGCTCCCCTGATGAGCTAAGTAAGCGCTGCCATCGTATGCAGTTGGAAACGAACTACGAATTGTACCAGTAATTCTTTAACGAACAATTCGTCTGGACCCCCAAAAAAGACCTCCACGACATTTTACTACGTGCACGATCTCTTCGGCCATAAACCTTGAAGTGAAGTACACCTCCCATGTGAGGCTTCATGCATAGATTTACTGAGGCTTTCTCACAATCAGGCATGTTTTGTTCATTACAAAAGTCCTGATGATGATCCCATGTATCTAGTTGAGCAATAGGGATCGAAACGTCGACACCCATGAGTGGGTTTACATTTACAATATTGTCAAATAAGATTGTGTATACTCCACTCCAGGCGACACTGTTATTGATCTTTTACCTATTTACAGTGCCCTGTCCTTGCTCTCTTCCTTTGCCTGATAGACACCGCTTTCACCTTTATCCTATTTTTCCTTTCCCTCTTTTTTGTACGGCACAGGCTTGTGTCTTGTTATTACGTTTGTATTGTAGGATTGAACATTGTTTCTTGATAAATAAACTCCTTTCCCGGCTGGGTTTGGAAACTTTATAACGTATAGCTTTCCATTGTGTTTCTATACAGTATTGTTTTTTTTGATTCTCAAATAAGCTAAGGACCTTTGTTCATTATAACGCTGTTATACCCATGGTACTTAGCTATCCGTTGGGTCCCCCTTGTGTCTTAAAAAAAATTAATACACAAAAGGCATAATTAGAAATCCAGGCTTTTTCGGTGGGACATTGATTTTAGAATAAAGGTCGCCGTAAAAAAACAGACATCCAAGGAATCAAATGCAAATAGAAGACTCATAGCAGTTTTAACTGTAAACACAGAGTATTTCTTAAAAAGAGGTTTAAGATAAAAAATACGAAGTTGCAAATACAAGGGGCAAAATAGCATAAAGTGCAGCGTGCTCTGTTTAGTGGCTCCATCACATGGGCAAGGGGTTGACGTATGTTTTTTCATCAGGGGGAATGCCACCAGGTAATGAACAATGCCTAATCTCAACCTTGTGAGGACAAACTGATGGGACTGTTTGGTAATTACTTTTAAATACTTAGGCATGCCATGACCATCCACATTATTAGAATTATAAAATACATGAGTGGTGAGGTGGCTACAATGATCTTTACGCATATTAGAATTGGCCCCCAAAAAGACGTTTTTGACCTCCTGTTTAGATAAGTTAATTGCACATTCAGGGTCACTGAAAACATCCAGATCAAACATTTCTTTATAAGAAGTTAAAACATATTTTAACCAAGGGATCTGACGGGCTTTGTCCAGGCGAAGACAATCTTGGATTATTCGCCTAGTGAAACCCGTTTCGTCCTTGGCCCAAATTGACCTTCAGACCATAAGGGGTCTCAATCCTGTTAGGTCGGTCAGGAATTCCAGCCTCATTGTGAATCAGTTCGGTGGATGCCGACGGTAGGAGACATTGAAGGAGGAGACATTGAAGTCTCTTTAGGAATGTATTAGGAATGTATTTTCAACTACTTGCAAATCTCCTTGTTTACAATGTGCCCACACTCCCGAACCATAAAGAGCAACTGAAGCACATCTGTGCCGGTAGACATTTAGCATATCAGAGATGAGATGGCTGCCTAGTTTGGAAGCAAATCGGAAAACTCCTGAGGACCCCTTGCCCATCTTGGCCTTGATGTTAAGTAGCTCTGGGGCCCACGACCCACTGTTGCTAAAAGTTATTCCTAAATAGCAGAATTTGTCCACCACCTCAATTCTATGTTCCTTAAACTGGAATGGTTTAAGCTGTTTCACCTTTTTCCCACAAACCAAGATAAAAGTTTTAGAATTATTGATTTTTAATTTCCTCCCCTTTATAAAATCATAAAAACAATTCATTAATCTTTGCAGACCAATTGGAGTTCTCGAGAGTAGAACCGTATTGTCTGCATAAAGCAGTACCGGAATAGCTTGGCCTTCAACTTGGGGAGCATCTGCTTGGACCTTCTTCAAATCAGATTCCATAGCATTTATAAAAAGGGAGAAAAGTAACGGGGCTAAAACACAGCCTTGCCTGATGCCAGATTTAACCTTGATCCTCTTTGTGCATTCCCCCGACAAGCCAAAGCGAATCTGGGCTGACAACTTATTGTAAAGTCTGGCCAAAAAATAGATAATTGCTGCCGGGGCTCCCATGTCAAGTAACGTGGACCACAAAAGGGTGTGATCCACCAGATCAAAGGCACTAGAAAGGTCTGCAAAGCAGAGAAATAGAGAGCCCTGTTTAGCTTTGGTGTATTTCCCAATGATTAAATCTAGATTAATACACTGCTCAATAGTGCCGAGACCCTTGCGGAAACCATATTGGGAGTCCGCAAGGATATTATTGGCTTCAGCCCATTCCTCCAGACGAGTTAGTAAGACTTTACTCATAATTTTCAGCGAAGAATCCAGAAGGGAGATAGGGCGGTAGTTCTTGGCCTCTCCTCTATCTCCCTTCTTGAAAATCGGCAAAATTATGGAATCACTCCATGTGGAAGGTGTACTATCTTTGACGGAGGCATTAAAAACCAAGGTCAGGAGTGGGCTCCATAGCGCTAAATCAGTTTTATACAAATCGACCGGAACACCGTCCGGTCCTGGAGCCTTCCCCCCCTTACTGTTGCGGATGGCGGTATCAACTTCGAGTAGTGCAATCTCCAGGGGTAGCTTAGATCCTATAGTGTCAGCACTTAAACTAACATGGTCCTCCCCGGCCGGGTCAAAAATTCCGGTAAAATATTGAACCCATTTGTCCTCACTGACCTGAGCTGTTAAAACTGGGAATTCCTCCTTTTGGAGGAATGGGCTGTTAACAGTACTCCAGAATAACTTGCGGTCTCGCAGCTCCGCTGCTTTAGTCAGGTTGTCCCACGCTTGTTCCCTGCAAGGGATAATTTCATCAACAATCCTACGCTCATATGAAGGCATAGGCCCCCAGATAGAAGTCGACATAGTGATTGCATTATGATCACTGAGGCCAAAATCAGCAATGCTAGGAACAGCACAAAATGGGGCAATATGTACAGAAATCAGCAAGTGATCAATAACAGAGGCAGAATTCCTCCCTACAAAAGTTGGTACAATATTACCATCTCTATCCTCAGCAGGTTGAAGGATTAACAAATCAAAGTTAAGCAAAAGGGTGTTAAGGCAATCACCATAAGATGTATGGATAAAATGTGCCCGGTCCTCCCCATTAGCCCCGTCAAAACCACATACATTTGTAAATGAATAGGGACAAGTGCGAATATTAAAATCCCCTCCCCAAACGATGTCATAGGGATTATGAATATCCCTACACATTTTCTTAATGGCTGTCTCAAGGTCATTTACAACACAAGTGCTCGTGGGGGTCAAACATATTATTATAGTGGTTAATTAACAGAGTATCACGGCCCCCTCTTTGTTCCAACCATAGTATTTGCGAATGAAATCCTACGGTGGAATGGGATTTCACACATACTGGGAAATTAACAGACAAAAGAATTACAAGCCCACCTTTAGCCCTACCCATAGTGGACTCTTGCGCTAGACAGTTGTAGGACACATAGCCATCAAAGTGGATATCTGTTGTCGACCACGTCTCTTGTAAACTGAGGATGTCATACTTGGAAATAATTTCCCTCTAACCAAGAGACGACACCTTCTGTCGCCATCCGGCAATATTCCAGCTTATAATTTTAAAACCAGGGACACAGGGAGCTGACTGAGTGAACACAGAATCACTTGGGAGTACTGGGGTTAAAAATTAATCCTCAAGAATAACAGGGGGGACCAATGGGGGGAGGATGTCCACATTATCTACATCCTGAGGTTGCTCTAATGGGTTAATGATAGAAGTGAGAGATATCTCCGTAGGGCTTACAACCACTGGCAGGCACTCTATAATGGTATTTCCGTTAGGCTCAGCCACTTCGACCATTAATCCCTTACTGAGGTGGGGGATGGAAAATCGTGTCGTTGATAGTGACTCGATGGCTGGAAGTAGTCAGTCAACTCCATCCAAACAACTGAACCGATTATAATCACAAAAGGGAGCATTCCGGAGCAAGGGGGCCGGTCTTACATCATGTCTTCTTTGCCTACCCCTCCGCTCAACCCTGGTCCAGTCATCCCTTCCTCTACCATAATTCGTAGAATCAGGTGGAAAGAAGAAGGACAGGGGAAGGGTCTGGATGGTGGAGTCAAAAGATCTATTAAAACCTGCACAAATATGCGAAACGGTTCTAGGGTCTCTGAAATTAACCGTAATACAATCCCCATTTATGGTCTTAACAGTTTTACCCAGCCAGGGCACCCTTTTTACCATGATGATTTCGTTATGGAGGTGGGCCGGCAAGGGTCTATTCCAATTGAGCCATCTGACAACCTTACTTTTTAGGGCGTGAAAAGTTTCAACTTCCCGACTTCCAGAGAGGGGGCACCCGCTAAAACTACCATAAAGGGATTGGCTTCCGGAGGAAGGTCAGGCAAATGTGGTCTAGGGGCTCTATGCTCTTTAACTGGAGAGCCTGCTTGACCGTCATTAGTTAACCCATGGATTTTAACATCACTAAGTGGGGGCACAGGTAATTGCTGAGAGGAGGCATTATTAACCTGGTTAGGGCCCTGGGAGCCTAGGGATGTGGAGGTACGCTTTTGGGCTTCATTAACTAATTGGGCGGTAGCCCCCCCTGATAGGGTCCCGATTTAGTGATGGCAGTTGGAGTGGTAGTCGGGATACAGGGCTTGTTGGAGTTTGCAATTATGATGGCTGTGGCTTTCTCTAGGTTCGACAGTCTAAGTTCAATTCGCTCCAGTTTAGCTTCCAGAGGAAATAAGATCGATTTAAATAAGGCACCCATACTTTCAATTGATACATCGTTGCTAGGCAAGTTAAGGGGGGGAGGTTGAATTAAGGCGATTGGAGGGGGATTGGTGACATGCTGTAACTTAGCTCATTTTGCCTTGCTTCCTTCTTTCTTGGTATAAGCCCTCTTTCTTTTTGGGATAGCTCCCTCTTTAACCCCCTGTGACTGGGTGATATTAACGATAACATCATGATCAGAAGAGTTAGGTACATGATTATCAAGGATTAAATTAATTTCGGGAAGTATCTCATTGAAAAAAATGTCCAAGTCCTGTGTAACGGATTCATCTGCTTCGGGGATAGTAGCTTGGCCAGCCACACAGGGGGCAACAGTAACAGGATCGAGAAGCCTTTCAGGCGTTTTCGCATTGGCAATTGTCCCCAGGGAGGATCTCTTAATAGCCGATAGTTCTTGGGACAGGCGTTTTTCCAATAATTTCGGTGTCAATGATAGAGTTAGCTCTAATGAGGAATTTTTCCATACCTCCGACTGTAGACCCTCCAACTGACAACGTCTTGCTCCTAGTTTCGCGTCCAGCCATGTAGAACCAATTTTACAGACAATATGTTTACAAAAGGCCAGTTGCAAGAGAGGGGCCCGGTCCGGTCAGGACCGGTCACAAACGGGCACAAACGGGGCCGCCCTTGGCCCGGGCTTCGCCCCGGGCTGCGTCCCGCGCGCGTCCCGTGATGCGCGTTGGGAGTACAATTAAATACAGAGGAAAGGAAGGCGGAGCTCGCCCGGGAAGAGGCACCAGCTGTAGGTGGAATAGAGAATGCTGGTCCTCGCAGTCTTGGGCGCCCGCTCTGGCTCCTCGCAATCACGAACTCACGGTGTATGGAAAGCCTCTCGGTGTCCAGTCCAGTGTCAGGCAGCACAACAGAGTTTACTGTGTCCCCGGGCAGGCAAACAGTTCAATAATCCAGCTACTGCTGCGAGCGGCACCCATGTTAAACTGTCATTGAAAGGGTGTTCCAGTTTCTCTTTTTAATGTTTATGCCCCCACTTGTGGTGAACCTACCTTTTGGCCTAATTTAGCTATGCAAATATCTCATAGCATGGAAGATAATTTCATCTTAGCTGGAGCCTGTAATCAGTCTTTTGATCCATTTTTTGACAGGAATTCCAAGATCTCCTTTGTTCCTGACAAACCCCGATAAATCTTTTGTTCACACGGTTACTCAGCACAATGATGCTTGGCGTGTTTGTAACCCGACCACTAGAGAATATACTTTTTATTTCCCCTCACATCACACTCAATCAAGAATTGACTACATATTTGTTTCCCATACCATTTCGCAAACTCTCACATATGCAGAGATTGGCCCCATTTTATTATCAGATCATGCACCTGTTCCAATTGGTTTGGACATCTTACCCAAGGCTACAGGTCCTAGAAGGTGGCGTTTTAATAATGCTCTCCTTTTAGACCCAAAATTCACTTCCTCCTTCATCACCTTTTTTGATGAGTTCTTTGAGATAAATCAGACTTATTCTATGCCTGTCTCCACTGTATGGGATGCTTTTAAAGCTTCAGCGAGAGATTTTATTATTGCATTTGTTGCAAAGAAACGGAATAGTGCCCGTAAATTCACTAAAGATCTCCTTCAGACTGGAACACTCTTATTATACTTCACACTCGAAAGATTGTTTGACAGCCCTCATTAGTGCCAAAATGCACTTTAATAAAAAATCTACTGAAGATGTTTCATTGTACTTGTTAAAATCTAGCACAAAATTTTATGGAGGAAAAAGCAAAGCGGGGAAAATAGTGGCCAATTATTTAAAAGTCAGACATAACAAATGAAACATTGAATCAATTTATGATGACCAATCTAATTTAAAATTTAAGGACATAGAAATTTTGGAGGAATTCTCCCTTTTTTATAAATCATTATACAACTCTGAAACGCAACCCACTGATCATTCTTTGTCACAATTTTTCTCTAACATCCAAAAATCTCAACAAATCATCCCCGACTTATCCTCCCTTGAGTCAGACGTATCTCAACAAAAATTATTCAAGGATCTTCAGCACCTTAAAAAAGATAAAGCGCCAGGACCTGATGGCTTTCCTGTTGAGTTTTATCTCCACTTCTCTAAATATTTAATGCCCAAACTTCATTCCCTAATAAATTCTTTAACTTATTAGGTAGTTCCTCAGGCTCCTTCTCGGAAGCACACATTCGCCTTATCACCAGGGATGGTAAAGATTCTAAATACTGTAAATATTATAGGCCTATTTCCTTGGTTAATATTGATTATAACATTTTCTCTAAAGCCTTAGCCATACGATTAGACTCCTACTTACCGGATCTATTGGGTAAAGAACAATCTGGATTCACTATGCCCTCAAGTGGTTTGGTTTTGGTCCAAAATTTATTTCCTTGATTTCCCTTCGCTATTCTAATCCTCGCGCAGCAGTAAGCGCTAATGGTTTAATTTCTCCCTTCTTTGATTTTGGCAGAGGAGTTCGTCAAGGCTGCCCTCTTTCCGCCTTCCTCTTTAATTTGGCTTTGGAACCTTTCCTCTCTAAATTATGTCAAAATCCCAATTTATTTGGTTTTCAGGCATCTAATTCCCACATTAAACACGCAGTTTATGCAGATTATATATTGCTCTTTATTTCATAACGGAATGACTCAATCCCGGTCTTTTTGACAGAAGTGCAAGCATATTCTAATATTTCAGGTTATAAACTGAATAACGATAAATGCAAGATTTTGCCCTTAAATAAGTTTACCATTAAAGCTGATTTCAGTGCTTCTAACTCTAAATGGAAACCTTATCACATCAAATATCTAGGATTGTACATTACTCCTATAATTTCAGATAGGGTAGCTCTCTGCTTGAACAAATGTACTAAAAAATGCTGGATTTATCCACTAATTGGCATCCCTTATACCTATCCTGGTGGGGTCGCTTGCATAAAATAAAGATGATGTTATCACCCATAATCATGCACACCATTTCTAACATTCCAGTCCACATTCCTGCTAAATTTTTAAAGAAGATTTACTCTATTCCTTCTTCTTTCCTATGGAATAATAAGAAGCCTCTAATGTCTTTACTTAAATTAATCCAACCTAAAACAGAAGGTGGAGTCAACTTTCCTGATTTTCAGGCATATCAGAAAGCATTCCTCTTACGTCAGGCCTCCTTTCGGTAGTTGGATTCTACAGAGGAATGTCCTCTTTGGACTGCAATGAGCGTCTATTCATATATCCCTTTTACTTTTCTGAATATCTCTCCTTTTCACGCAAACCGCAGACCTTATCCACTCTCATACTCAAAATGACCTCTAAACTTCTGGAACCTGCCTGTCTCCCTACTCATAATGCTATAGATTCCTTCCTTAATTCAACAATCTGGCATAACAAAAACCTACTCATTCGTAATAAACCATTTTATTGGAAGTCTTGGAGGAAAAAAGGATTAATTTGCCTGCCTCTTCTATTCATAAATATAATTTACTTAAAATAGCTGTGACGAACACCTGTAACCAAGTCTCTGCTGCATCGGTCATTTCCACCAACCCAAGCTCCACCTCACATTTTTGCATATTGTTAAAGACTCTACCAAAAGCCTCCATGATATACAGCTACCTACAAGGCAAAGACATTCTTAGGCAGAAATTCAAGGTACAGGAGACCTGGGAAGGAAATTTTATGACTTCCTGGCCAGTGTCCTTATGGAATAAGATATGGACTAAGATCCGTAAATCATCCAGAGTTGCCAACAGAACACAAACGTTTTTTGTTTATAACAGACTTTTATGAACACCCAATGCTTTAAACAAATGACTTATAACCGTACCTGATGGCTGTTGGATGCGCTCTTCCTCAAATGTGACTTGTTCCACATGATTTTTTCCTGTCCAATTTTACATAACTTCTAGAAACAGGTTTGGGCTCAAATTAACTTAATTTATGGAACTAAGTTTTCTTACTCTTTTACCAACATTTTCTTAGGAAGTCTATTATCTAGCTGGGAGAACGTTACGTCTAATGTTAAAATTATTTATTTGTTAATGGCGGTTGCATTCCAACAGATTACTTCAAATTGGAAAGATTTTACAAAAATTTCTTATAAGGCATGGTGGTATACTGTCTGCCATAATCACAGATTAAACACAGCTTTTGTATATCCCTTACATATGGCAACAAAGCGCTTGGACTTATGGGCACCCATTACAATAAACCTTGATATGAATGCCAAGCGATATTCCCAGCTGCAACCATCTCGACAAGAGGTCCAGAAACCCCCTTGACACCCTTTAATGTTTCTTGATTTTTTTGATATTTTAATGATTCTTTTAATCTACTTAGATCGTTTTATTCCTTTTATCTTTTATTTATGAGTCCATCTTCAATAACTGTATTGTAGTTATTTCAATTGTAACAAAATGAGTTTAATATTGTGTATTGTATGTTGACACCTTTATTCTTGTAAATAAAATGTTTCTGAACTTAAAAAAAGTTCCCCACTTATTGAAGAATACATTAAAATAGCGACTATAGATTTAAAAGTTGGCAAGATGCCTGGCAACGATGGTCTGACAAGCAAGTTTTATAAAGAGCACACAGATTTGCTTGCCCCATACTTGTTGGAACTGTATAAAGTGGCTGTGCTAAGGAATGAGCGGCCCCCAATGGTATGAGACGCAATAGTGCTAGTGGTGCTGGAACCAGGGAAGCCTGCGCACAAGTGTGGATCATACAGACCATTGTCACTTATAAACTTGGATAACAAGATACTGGCTGCAATACAGGCAGCTCGGCTGTTGCCACTGATGCATGGACTGGTTCTACCAGACCAGTCCAGCTTTTTGCTGGAACGCTCAACAGTAGAAACACAGCACATCAGCTTAATCTGGAGCTGAGAGTAGTGGTGGTGAGTTTCGATACGGTCAAAGCATTCAAATCAGTAGATTGGGTGTTTATGTTGGCAATGCTCCGCCAGAATGGGATTGGGAAATGTGATGATGTGCTGGATTTCTCCTTTGTGTGTGTGCCCTACGGTACGTGTATATATTAATAGACAAGTGTCACATCCCATAGCTATCCAGCATGGAGCATGGCAGGGATGTCCTTTGTTACCACTGATTTTCACATAAGCGATTAAACCACTGGTGTGTGCACTACATGAAACCCATGGCCATAGGTGTATATGGTTTGGCACGCTGCCTACTGATTTCACTGTACACAGGTGATGTTCTCCTGATAGTTAAGGACCCAGAGATCAGTTTACAAACAATAATAGCAGAGGTCATGTGATTTGGGGAGTGGTTTGGCATGGCAATCAATTAAGCAAAATCTACCATGATGCTGTAAACAGCTAACACCACACAACCAATATTACAATGGCAAGAAACTCCAATCAGTTATCTGTCGAAAACTATGGAACTACATTCAATAAAATTGTGACCAATGTTGAAAAGTGTCTAAAATTGCTACTGTCCATGGCAGGTTGAATCTCAATAATGAAAATGGTGTCTCCAATTTGAGATATGATATATCTTCATCATTGGTAAGGAGTGAACGATCAAAAGACCATGTATTCGACGGTTTCTTAGAACGGAGACATAATTCCAGTTTAATCGCCGAATGGTCGGAAAGATGAGAGGGAAGGTAGTCTATTGTGTTAACAGAATCAGCCAGTCTTTGAGTTATTAGAATAAAGTCTATCCTTGACTTATGATGATATTTGAGATTTCGAAAAGAAACCCCTTGTTGTTGGCCCGACCTTTGTCGCCAGATATCAATAAAACCATATTGCCTCATAGCATCCAATAGGAAGGATCTAGTCTTAGACAAGACCACAGATCTATTATTGGGAGACTTGTCCAGAACAGGGTCCAACACGATATTAAAATCGCCGGCCAATATTATAGGTCCTGAGACATTTAGTAACTGCGAGAAGACAGTTTCCAAACTAGATGGATCGTCTTGGTTCGGACCATAATAACCGACGATGGTGGCTGAGAACCCAGTCATGAGAATTGAGGCCATGGCCCATCTACCAGCAGAATCAACAGCTTGCCAGGTCAGCTTGGCTTTAGCTTTTTTCTTAAAAATAATCGCAACCCCTCTAGTGTGAGATGTCTGAATAGTGGTTACGACAAAGTCAATCCATCTGTTCTTTTTAGTCAATGTGATCATTTCGCTATGTGTTAGATGGGTTTCCTGCAACACAATGACCTGCATATCCAAATCTCTCAAATATTGTAAGATTCTATTAGCTCGAGGGTTGGTGCGCAGGCCATTGACGTTCCAGGAAAAAAGACCAATGCTACTCATCTCACTTCCAAAATTCCAAAGCGAGTAAAAATACTATACCTTACAAGAATATTTGAGTTCACCATCATATCTTCCTTACAACAATTGTAAATAATATACAAATTACCATTCCTAAGAATGCTGATTAGGGTATTGAGGACTTTTTTATATTTTGGCCACCCCTTAGCACTCACCGACCCATGGTGAGTGCCCCTCCCCCCGTGAAGAACCCTTGCATTATCTAACCGGAACAATGTCCAGTAGATAGTGCCCCATCGGTTGACCTCCTGCAGGAAAAATCAACCGCCTAGTTTAAAGTGAGTCCGAAAAAAGTGAAAAAAAATTACAAAGAAGAAGAAAGAGAATAGCTAAGACTATAGTCATATGATCTAGTGCATTGGAGTGGAAGGGGAAACTCAAATATCACATCTAATTTTCTCAGATCAAAAAAGTAGGGAATAAATAGATGGTCTCTTTTGATATTTAAAAAGGATCTATTATTCCTTAGAAGTGCCCTTACCCAGATCCATTAATAGCTCATCAGCTGCTTGTACAGACCGGATGTTAAACATCTTGTTACTATGCATTACCCTAAGAGCTGCCGGAAACATGAGCTGAGCCGTTGCACCCAGTTTCCTAAATGCATCTAGGCGCCTCCCAAATTCCTATTGCTTTTCAAGAGTCACCCTAGAAAGGTCCGATCTAATCAGAAAGGTGAAACCCTTCCCAGCCATGGATTTTTGTTTCAAGGCCAAATTTAAGATACGCTCTTTTAAGGTATAAGTGTGAAAATTTACCAGAATTTTACGAGGCTTAGGCCTCTGAGGATTCAATTTAAAGGGATCCCTGTGAATCCTTTGAATGTCAGCCGACAAGTCTGCTATGGTATGATCCAAGTTCAGTGATTCCTTCAATAAGGAGACGATATATTGTTTAATATCTGACCCCTCAGATCCTTCAGGAACATTCAAAATATGAATGTTCCCCCGCCTTGCGTTATTTTCAAGAGTCTCCATCCTCTCGCTGAGAGCCAAATCTTCCTTTGTAAGTTTTTGAATATCCACTTTCGCTTGGTCTAAATGGATTGAGTGGACACCAACCATTTCCTCTAAAACTCCAGTCCTTATTGTTAGTCCATCAATTTTACTATCTAATGTTTGACAGTAGTTTCTGAACTCTGCTTGATTAGCAGATGATTCCGCAAATCCCTTCCTTATCTCCAGGATAAGAGCAGAGAACATCTCTAAAACAGAGGCTGCCGTCATCGGAGAAGAAGAAGAGGGCGGCAATAATGAGTTGGAATCAGGTATGGCAGGAGCTGAAGAGGTTTCCATATCTACACCCCCAGATGCACCTCCTAGCCCAAAAAAGTTTGACTCGCCAGCCTCCATGGTCGATTCTGTGGTTAGGATTGAGGGTGAATTCTGCTCTGTCGCTGATGGAAGTTTTAGCAGAGATTGCGTGGACTGCACAGACAACATGGGTTGTACAGACTGTTGCTCTCCTAAAACCGTGACTGACGCATCATCCACGTCCAGCGGCGAGGTTTCTGCTAGTACTGATGGTTGGCAAGGGGAGGAGCTGGCCTCTGGGATCGATGCCATACCTGATGCCATACCTGAATCTTCAAACTCTTCGGAGAGATGCAAGATCTGGGGAACAGCTTTGAAGTAGGAGCGAAGTGAAGGAGTAATTCTTGAGCTTGTAGGAATCACTGCCTTAGAAACAGTAACCTTTGTCTTAACTTTTTGCCGTAGTATTTTTTTACTTAAGTTCTGTATTCAAAAAAGAGGATTTTTTCTTATATGGATTATTGGGCCCTTCCCCTTTTCCAATCTCTGTGGTTCCCTCCGGGCCTCCGTTTTTCTTTTTTCGCCCGTGCCCCCGGCCTTTTTTGGTCCCCCCTCTGGGGGTAATGGGTGAGGTAATAGAAGACTTGGAAATATCGGGAGTATTTATTGTAGGGGAAGCCGGCAGGCCGTCCTCAACACAGGCAGTGTAAAGTAAGGAGGCAGGTTTAGCCACTACTTGAGATAAATCTGTAAAAGTCCCATCCCCAGTTTCATGTAGCAAAGACCCCTCCACCGCGACACGGGGGGCGGGCTGTTGTAATTGACACTACTGGTCTTTAGAAGCTTCTATGGAGCCAGAGGTAACAGTTATATGCACAGCATGTGCTACATTCACTGGCCCCCGAAACGAGACTAAATTGCTTAACTTTTTCCCTCTCCTTAACTCCAGCGCGGCTAAACAGATCCTCGGGTTGGATCTGGGGGAGTCCGGGGGGTGTTTTGCAAAGAATGAGGAGGGTCCACAAAAGTCAGGCTCTAAACGTTTCTGCGAGTTTATTATAAACAGATTTTCGCTACCCCCGCCCCCGCAGGCAGCCTGAACCACTCTGTCCCCCACACTGCCCCCAAAAAACCACTTGCCAGTCCCTGTAACGAGGATTCCACCGCTGCAGCTGCAGCCTCTGTCCAGGAGCTCTGGTCGGCGTCCTCCGTTGTCGTCCTCGGGACCGCTCTCACTCGGGCTGAGGAACCATGGGGGTAGAGAGAGGACTCCGCTCACACCGTGCAGTGAGGTGGTGTATCGCATCCCGCGTCCGCGTCCGATGCAGGAAAAGAAAAAGATCACGGGAAGGCAAAATAAAGGTAAAATATACCGTTCTCCAAGTATATTATTTAAGGTCTTATACTCTTCTTTCTTCTTATTCAATTTCAATCAATAAATGAGCAAATTTGCTTGGCGGAGACATTCCCTACGGGAGGACGTACCGGAGCACTGCGGCAAGCTAACTAGCTGCCGCCATGTTCTTCCCCCTACATTTATCGATCCTGAAGATATATCATATCTCAAATTGGGGACACAGAACTTCTTTCTATCAAACAATGGTTCAGCTTCACACAGAACTTTCTGGGACTCTTATAAGGCTACCTTAAGAGGGCTTATAACTGCTAAAGTTGCTAAAGTTGCCTATCGCAGGAAAAGTTACAATGAAAACATTTCCTCCATTGAAGCAGAAATGGCCCGTGTCCAACACGATATTGATATCAACAGCGCAGCCTCGGGGTCTATGTTAGACCCTCTTCTAGATCAACTGCTGATTTTAAGAGGAAACCTTGCAACAACTTTAAACTTGAGAGTTCAACAAAGATGGGAATCCAGTAAGCTGGCTCATTTTGAATACAGTGAAGGTGCTGGTAGATTACTGGCTTGGAAGACCAAAGTAAATCAGGTCCGGAACAACATAGCTTCCATAAAAGTAGGAGATAACATCTACTCCTCAGATGATGAAATTAGGACAGCTTTTAGGGAATTCTTCCAAGAGATATATCAGGAAGACAAGGTTATTACATCTGAAGCCATTAAGAGCTGGTTGAATAACATTACTTTACCCTCTTTTTCACTGGAGCAATCACAATATCTCGATAAGCCCATTACAGAAGAAGAGGTGAGATCAGCCATTAGGAAGGGTAAGAAAGGAAAGGCTTCCGGACTGGATGGGCTGCCATCTGAATTATATAAAATCCTGGAATCAGAAATTGTTCCCTTCCTCACGATTTTGTTCAACCAAATCCTTGTAGAAGGAGTATCCCCTCCGACATCATGGGATAATGCCTCGATCACCCTTATTTTAAAAGCTGGTAAACCTAAAGAGACCTGTGGCTCTTATAGGCCAATTTCCATTTTGAATGTGGATTATAAAATCTTTACCACAGTTTTATCAACTAGACTGGCCTCTATCGCCCCTTCAGTCCTTCATTCGGATCAAAAGGGGTTTTTGAAAGGGAGACAACTCTACGAACTAACTTATGATCTGATTGGAGCCATAGTTATGGCAACAACAAATAATCTACCATTGGCCGCCCTTACGCTAGATGCAACCAAGGCTTTCAACAGGGTTAATTGGGGATACCTGTCGGAGGCCTTGACTAAGTTTGGTGTGGGGGAAAGGTTCCGCAAGGTGATAGGCCTCTTGTACAGTAATCCACCTGCCTGTCTCCTCGTTAATGGTGACCTGTCGTGCCCTTTTTCCATCTCTAGGGGAACCCGGCAGGGGTGCCCGCTCTCTCCCTTGCTCTTTGATTTTTACATTGAGCCCTTTGCGCAACATCTAAGGGAGGAGGCCGCCATTAAACCTTTTTGCTATCAAGGTTGGACGAGAAAGGTAGCATTATACGCCGATGACGTGCTTATATTAACATCAGAGGTCACCACTGCTTTTCCGGCAATCTTGAAACTAGCTAACGCATTTGGACACATTTCGGGCTGTGAGATTAATGCAGCAAAGACGGAGATGCTTATATGGAATGATGAGAATGCTGTAACCGAGTTGCAAGTAGGCAATTCTCTGCGTTATCTAGGCTTGACGATAGTTAAGGATATTAATAAACTCGTTCAAGTAAATCTATCTTCAGTTCTTAAAGAGTGCCGTAAGCTTCTCCAATCATGGTCACATTTGCCCCTCTCATTACTTGGTAGAGTTAATCTTATAAAAATGTCCATTCTTCCTAAAATTTCTTTTTTATTTAACACCATTCTTTTATATTTTGATCATACTATCCAACATCACATCTTTTATTTGGAATAACCATCTTCCACGTATTGCTTGGAAAAAATTAAGACGGCGGCGCGATAAGGGTGGTTTAGCGGCACCAGATCTAAAAATGTATGCATGGGCCTTTCAATTTTCCCATTCTCGAATGCTGCTGAAGGTTCCTTTAGGTTCTGGGGTAGGCCTTATGTATGCGGCTATGCTGGATGGGGAAAAAATTAATCGCTCTGGTTTTCTTTTTAAGTTTGGTAATCCTAAATTCTTTAAAAAAATTAAACTGAAGATTTTACTAGGTCTGGCAAAAACTTGGGCTGAAGTCACGAAATCTATAAAACTAAATTATTTTTGTGAAAAAACACCGTTGTGGGGGCTGCCTGAAAATCCTACTTGATGGATACTTTAGCTATCCCTCTCAGACAGGCAGGTCTTGAAGTCTGGGGAGACCTCTTCTTCGAGGGGGACCTTTTTTTCATGGGAACACTTGCAAGCTAAGGTTGGCCCCAATCTTTCAAGATTTAAATACCTACAGATTCATGGCTGGACTGTGGCCTATAAAACCTCTACCGCTAATAGGAACAAATTTAAACTTGGAGGGCACAGCCAATTTGTTTCTGACAGTAGTCTGTGAGCCAGTAAAAAAAGAAGTATCTAAATGGTATAACTTTATTCTGGAGGAGTCGGATGGAGACTTTATTCTACCAGAGTCAACATGGGGCTCCGTTGTGATGGATCAAAACTTACAAAATCTTTGGATAACTTCTTTTGAACTTTTGTGGAAGATTGTTAAACCATCCTGGCTTCGCAGAAACCATATCTTTACCCTCCATAGGGCATATTATTCCCCTCTTAGGTTATCTAAGTTTGTAGGAGGAGAGCTAGTGTCTTGTGCTAGATGTGGCTTGACTGCTGCATCAGACACACATATGTTTTTTGAATGCCCACTATTAATTACATACTGGGAGGACATCAGAAACTTCCTTACAGAATCACTGGGTAGCCCGGTTACCATAGATCTGCCTTTAGTGATATTTGGGGTATCAGAAGGTCTACAAAATCCAGCTAAGTTTCTAGTATTCTATGCTATACTGCTTGCAAGAAGGGAGATATGCAGAAAATGGAAAGACTCTTCACCCCCTACATTTAGGGATTGGCAATCTTCAGTCTTGCAGACCTCCCGCATGGATTTGGCTAGATCTGGCAGTCATAGCAAAAGGGCGTTTTGGTATCTACTTTCTTGGCTTCATTGATTCATCCGGGGTTTTTTTTTTTTTTTTTTTCCCGGGTCCTATGATTGATCTCCTATGGTACTTAAATATTTTGTACCAATGGAACAGCCGCTAACCGGTTCATGCCCGACCCCACTTGGCTGCTAAATTACCCCAAGATTTGCCGCAGACCGGTAAATCATTGACTTTGTGCCTACCTGGAATGCGGATGACAGCTGAGGGAAAAATGGTCCCCAGAAGACTCGTGTCCCTCCCAGTTTACGAAATAAACTGACACACCTGTTTTTTTGTAAATTCCTTGTGGTACTTTGTCTATATGGTGGTTATGAGGACAAAAAAAAAAGAAATAATGAAAATGGTGGTATTGCCGCAACTATTATATCTATTTCAGAACACTCCTATACCTGTCAATAAGACCATCTTTCAGCAGCTTAGGTCTTTAATTATAAAACTGGCAAGGGGAAGACAACAAACCTAATTAGGTTGGAATGTACCACATAGGGCCTTTAACCAAGGAGGGTTTGTAGTTCCAAATTTTGAAACATACTTATTGATTGCACAGACCCAGTTCCCCTCATATTGGTTTCATGATCACTATAACGTTCCACATAAAGGTTTGGCGAGAGCCCTGGTAAGCCCTGAACATCTCAGTACAGTAATAATAAAGCCCGCAAAAGGCCTAGAAATGAAATACATAAAGTTAATTGTACAGAGTGGGCAAATAACAATATATATTCCCCACATGTGCCTTTGGTCAGGAACCTTCAGTTTGAGATTACATTTGAACCACTGTCCACTAAACGATTTGCAGCAAAGGGAATATGTAAATGGGAAATCTTTATAAGAACAATGCTTTCTTTACTCTAGAAGCGTTCATATACCAATTGCCTGATTGCCTGAAAGAAACAGGAATATCCACAGGATCCCCAAAGTTGGAGTCTGCTCTCTTCTGTGGCAGCAGGCCCTGAACCCGGGAGATTGCTCACACCAATGTACAATGCTGTAATGGGGGACCCGTAGCCTGTCTATGCCATGGCGAGGTTGCACTGGGCCCGAGAATTAGCATCTGGTAACTTATATGCAATGGTCTTCTTATTGCTTCATGCACACCAAAGAAATATCCATGAATGGGGGCACAGATTAATTCATTAAAATGTTTACACAGGCTATACTATAAGTCTGTATCACAGGCAAAGTTCACCGTGAGTGGGGATGCCCCGTGGTTAAGGTGTAAGGCCCCAGATGCAGATTTGTTTGCATCTGGCATTGGAGTGACCCCCAATCAGGGATTATTGACATCAGGTGTTTGGAGCACTAAATTCAATGATAGGTCTGTTGCTGTCCGCAGACCCACTGATGGCGCTGCTGGGCTATGTTAAAACTGTACCCAAGAGTGTGAGAAAATTTGAGGGATTGCCACTATTGATGGGCAAATGAAGAGCAGCCATGCACTGGGTTAGAAGCAGGGTGCCCAAAACAGTAAACTGGATCACAGACATGGTCACATATCATTCACATGCGGAGGTTCATGATGAATTACTCCCTAAAACATCACACCCGAAGGACATATGGGACCCCTGAGATTGCACTTGGTAGAGGCTATATCTTGTCTGATAGTGACCCATTAAGCACTAGTGAACTGGTGGTACAGTAAAAATGAATACACAGCATGCAGGGCATGACACATATCTGAGATATTAACTCTGTCATTGTGTGAGGAGGTAAAGTGTAAATAGGTATCTAAGTCTATCTTATTACGATATGTCAATTATGCATCCTGAGTACGACATATTGAATAGTTCTGTACTGCTGACATTAAATAACAGCATTGCAATAAATAAAGATTTACAAAAAGAAATAAAATGAATGCAGTAATTATTTATATATATATATATATATATATATATATATATATATATATATATATATATATATATATATATATAGATAGATAGATAGATAGATAGATAGATAGATAGATAGATAGATAGATAGATAGATAGATAGGTAGATATGAAACTCGTGTTCCCCAAACGATCCTGGGAAGAAGAGCCAACCACTCTTGAGTTGTGCTGCAGCTAGCCGTTAATTTTGATGCAAACAATAGCAGATAACACGTTTTGACTCACAAGAGTCTTGGTCACAATATTCATGTTCATTGGAAAAAACAAAGATTACAGAGAAGTTATAGTTAGGCTCAGGTTTCACTCGTACAAAACCAGTGAAATTCTCCAGCTATAGTTAACCGAGATAACTATATCTCAAGCCCCCACAATGCACTGCTTATGACCTCACATATTACATCACTCATGACATGGTCAGTGACACTACTGATGACATCTCAAATTACATCACTGATGATATCATCCAGGGACTGAGAGTGTTTAAAAAAAGTGAATGAGTGTTAAATATATATACCAAGTTGTATTGCTGAATCAATGGGTGTATGGGTGCCTTATTGGATGTTTCAGTTGCTGCATGAATGACTGTATAAGTGAGTTATTAGGTGTCTAAGTGAATGCATGGGTGAGTGACTAGGTTGTCTGAATGTCTGTATCAGTCTGTCAGTTGGTGTCTGAGTTGCTGTATGGGCTGGTGAGTGGGTACATGAATGGCTGTATGGGTGTTTCATTGGTTGTCTGAGTACCTGCATGGGTGTATGAATGTCTGTGTGGGTGGGTGAGGGGGTATGGGACTGCCTGTATGAATGAGTGAGTGGGTGAGTCAGTGGCTGTATGGGTTAGTATATGCGTCTATGATGATCTGTGTGGGTGACTGAGCCTGTATATGGCTGTGTTAGTGAGTGAATGGATGTGTCAGGGGTATATGGGTGAGTAACTGCATATGTGAAAGGCAGTGTAGGTGATTGTTGGAATATATGAGTGACTGTATATGTGAGTGAGTGATTGTGAGACTGGCTGTATGGGTGACTGTGTGCTTGTATCAGTGACAGTATTGGTGAGTGAGTATGAGTTAGTATCTGTATGAATAAAGGAGTGGGTGTGTATATAACTGTATAGGTGATTAAGTGGCTGTGTGAATGGCTCTATAGTTGAGCGAGTAGGTGTGTAAGTAGCTCTATGGATGACTGACATTGTGTGAGTGGCTGTGTGGGTATCTGAGTTGATATATCAGTGGCTGTATTATTCAGTGAGATGATGTATGAGTGGCTATATGGTTGACTGAGTAGATGTGTGTGTTGAACTCTAAATACTGGTATGGGTGTGCCAAGGGTTTTGAGAATGGTAGTGTGGAAGTTTGAGTGGGTGAATTAATGGTTATACTGGGGTATGAGTGGGTGTGTCAGAGATTCTGTGGATCATGTCATCAGTAATGTATTTTCAGATGTCATCAGTGATGTCACTGACCATGTCCTGAGTGATGTAAAATGTGAGGTCATAAGCAGTTCATTGCAGAAGCGTGAGTTATAGTTAGCTCATCTAACAATAACTGCTGATTTCACTGGTTTTGCAGGAGTGAAACCTGAGCTTAACTATAACATCACTGTAACCTTTGTTTTTTCAGTGAATTTCTAAGGTTTTTTAAATTCAATTTACTAACTATAATGTCTCTGTAACATTTGTTTTTTTCAGTGAATTTCTAAGGGTTTTTAATTGCTAATTTCTAACTATAATGTCCCTGTAACCTTTGATTTTTTTCAGTGAATTCTAAGGTTTTTCAAATCCTATTTTAACTATAACGTCCATGCAACCTATGATTTTTATATTGGATATGTACAGTTTTTTAATTGTATTTTCTTTCTGTAATGGCTCTATAGAGAGTATTTGTATAACCTTGTATTTTCTTCAATGAATTAATAAGCATAGTTTTTTCCTTTAATTTTTTTATATTCTTGACCATGTTGCGATACCCGTGGTGACGTCGCAAAAGGCACAAGTTTTTGAGGAAGTCTTAAACATATATATAGACAGATTTTACTCAATAGCAGACACTTGTTGTTTAGCAATGTAGGTTTTACATTTCAGTTTATGTGATGGTTTTGTAAGAAAAACGCTTCAATATGGTGTTTTCTTTTTTTGCAGTGACTCTGTAGACTGCGTCGTCGTCAGTAGTCGTAAAGTGGACATGTTTTTAGAAAAACACGGGAACACATACTTAAACATATTTTAATTAATATTTGACACAAGTTGTTTATTGATATACTCTTTAGACCTAACTTTTGTATGAATTTTTCAATTTAAAGGTTTTTACTTGGTGTTTTGCGTGATTGCGATGATGCCAGAAGTCGTGATGACATATTTATACATATTAAATTGTATGATCCACATTTGGGGTTTAATATCAGTCGATTTACACTTATGTTTGAGTACTTATTTTCAAATAAAATATTATTCTGTTCAATGTTTGGTCTTCACGAGGAATCCGATCATCACAAAGATCATGTGACTGGGAAAGAAAGGAATATGATTGGATAATATACTTTTCAACTATAAGATTGAGAAAACAATCAATACACTTTTCTGGTTCATTTTCTAGGAGTACTTCTGTGTGAGGATGTGTCTGCAATTTTCTGCTGTGATTTTCACAACTTTGTCCTACAAATGGCAACTCAGCCACCAGAACAATTATAGGTGTCCAGCAGCAGCAGGATGCCAGAAAGTGCAGGAAGTACATTCTGATGAGTTTCAAGATGAGGGGCCTCCACAGAAAAAAAGCAGCATCCCATGGGAATTCTTCATGATACCTTCTGGAGAATCCAAAACTGTGACTAAAATTGTACAATGCACAATTTGTGATAAGAAGTTGTCGAGAGGCACAAGTAAAAAAATACTCTTGTGGAACAACTTCAATGCTCTACAACCTGAAAATTTCCACAACAACCAATTAAAAGCTGCAAAGAGACAACGAGAGGCTGAACAACTATCTACCTCTTTAGAAAGCGCATCAACAATTGGACAAAGAGTGCCTTCAGAATTATAACAACAGTCTGAAGATATCACTCCAGATTTTTGCCAGATGGCAACTTATTGTATGGACTGTGGCATTGTGGTCGGTGCTGGTGAGCAAAGTATGACAGCTTTCCGCAACACTTGCAAGACTCACAAATCTTGATTTTCTCTTTGGGTCCTTGCAGTATTCTCATGTTTTTGAGTGCGTATTCAAGTGTTTCCACTGCCAGGTGCAGTTAATATTTTCTTCAAGAAAGTAAAAAATATGTGAAGTTAAAAAATTATAAAAAACCTCAAAACCTCAAAAAAACCCTATCATTTTTACAGTTTTAAAAAAACTGAATGAATGAGTGTATAAGTATGCCTATAATGATGGCAATAGTGAATGACTAGTGTATTGATAATTGCATACGTACAGCACTGGTGTATGAATGTTAGAATAAATGCATAAGTAATGCATGGAATATTGAATGAGTGTATGAGTGGGAGATGGCTTTTAGCATGAGTGCATGAGTGGTGGAAGGATGATTTAATGAGTGCATGTGTGGTGAATAGGTGATTGAAGGAGGGCATGAGTGCTGCATGTATGTTGGAATGAGTGGATGAGTGGGGTATGGAAGAATTAATGAATGCATGAGTGGGTACATGAATAATGGAATGAGCGCATGAGTGGTGCATGGACGATTAAATGAGTGCATGAGTGGTACATGGGTGACTGAAGGTGTACATAAGCAGTACATGCATGATTGAATGATTACATGAGTGGTGCATATTTTATTGAATGTCTGCATAATCACACATGAATAATTGAATGAGTGCAATAGTGAGTGCCAGAGTGGTTGGATAACTGGATGCTGAGTGCTTGGGTGATTGGATGAGTGCATGTGTACCACCTGGGTGATTGGATGAGTGCATGTGTAGTGCCAGGGTGATTGGATGGGTGCATGGGTAGTGTATATGTGATTGGATGAGTGCATGTGTAGTGCCTGTGTGATTGAATTAGTACATGGTTAATGCATGTGTGATTCGATGAGTGTATGTGTTGTTCCGGGGTGAACCAACGAATGCATGAGCAGTGCCTAGGTGATTGGAAGAGTGCATGGGTAGTGCCTTGGTAATTGGTTGAGTGCTCGGGTACTGTGTAATTGATTGTATGAATGCAAGTGCAGTGCCTGGATGATTGCATGAGTGCAAGTGCAGTGTCTGGATCATTGGATGAGTCTAAGTGCAGTGCCTGGGTGAATGGATAAGTGCAAGTGTAGTGCCTGAGTTAATGGATGAGTCCAAATGTAGTGCCTGAGTGAATGGATGAGTGCAAGTACAGTGCCTGGTGAATGGATGAGGGCATGTGCAGTGCCTTGGTGAATATATGAGTGCAACTATAGTGCATGGGTGATTGGATGAGTGCATGGGTAGTGACAGGGTGATTGGATGAGTGCATGAGTAGTGTCTGGGTATTTGCATGAGTGCATGGGTTGTGCCAGGATGATTGGATGAGTGCCTCGGTATTTCCTGACTGACTTAATGAGTGCAAGTGTTATGCCTGGGTGAATTGATGACTGCAACTGCAGTGCCTTGGTGAATTGTTGAGTGCATGGGAAGTGTCTGTGTGATTGTATGAGTGCAAGTGTAGTGCCTGGATCATTGTATGACTGATTGGGTAGTGCCTGAGTGAATGGATGAGTGCATGGGTAGTGCCTGGGTGAATGGATACATACAAGTGTAGTGCCTGGGTGAATGAATGAGTGTTAGTAAATGTAAATGTAAATGTATACTTGTAAAGCGCACTGTTACTCCATCTCGGAGTGTCCTGGCGCTGTATACCGCTGGGGAACCCGTCCTGGCTTTCCCTGTGAGATGGTCCCTTCTGGGCACCCCCAAGGTGAAGCCAGGCATCCCCAGCGCTGATGGGGCCGTTGTGGAGATTAAGCAAGCTATTGCCCAGAGTTGCAGAGTGGGACCCATAGTTAGCTTAGGCACCTAAGCGAGAATTATCGAGTCCGCGGACATTGACCCAAGACCCTGCCACGACGGGAATTGAACCCTGGTCCCGGGCCGACCTCTGCTTCAGGGTCTGCTGCTTCTAACCAGTGAGCCACACTTCTCCACACTTAGTGTAGTGCCTGGGTGAATGAAGGAGTACAAGTGAAGTGCCTGGGTGAACGCATCAGTGCAAGTATAGTGCCTGGGTGAATGAATGATTGCTTGTGCAGCACCTGGGTGAATGAATGAGTACAAGTGTAGTGCCTGGGAGACTCCATGACTGAATGGGTAGTGCCTGAGTGAAAGGATGACTCCATGGCTACTGCCTCAGTGATTGGATGACTGCAAGTGTAGTGCATTGGTGAATGAATGAGTGCAAGTGCAGTGCCTGGATGAGTGCAAGTGTATGTAGTGTGTGTAGTAGTGCTTATATAGCGCACGTATCACCCCCGCTGTGGAACCCTTCCTGGCCTTTCCCTGTGAAGTGCCCATTCCTGGGCACCCCCAAGGTGAAGCCAGGCATCCTAGCACTGTTGGGGCCGTTGTGGAGATTAAGCAAGCTATTACCCAGAGTTGCAGAGTGGGACCCATGCTTAGAATAGGCACCGAGGCGAGAATAATCAGGTCCAGGGAGATTGAGCCCAAGACCCGCCGAGGCGGGAATTGAACCCTGGTCCGGGCCAGACCTCTGCATCAGGGTCTGCCGCTCTAACCATTGAGCCACACTTCTCCACTCAAGTGTGGTGCTTGGGTGAATGCATGAGTGCAAGTGTAGTGCCTGGGTGATTATATGAGTGCAAGTGCAGTGCCTGGGTGACTGTATGAGTTCAAGTACAGTGCCTGGACAATTGGATGAGTGCAACTGCAGTGCCTGAGTGAATGGATGACCCCATGTATACTGCATTGGTGATTGGATGACTGCAAGTGTAGTGCATTGGTGAATGAATGAGTGCAAGTGCAGTGAGTGGGTGAGTGGATGAGTGCAAGTGCAGTGCTTAGGTGAATGGGTGAATGCATGAGTGCATGGGTAGTGTCTGGGTGATTGTATGAGTGCAAGTTAAGTGCCTTGATGATTTGATGAGAGCAAGTGCAGTGCCTTGGTGAATGATGATTCAATGGGTATCAATTGGGTGATTGGATAACTGCAAGTGTAGGGCCTGGGTAAATTGATGAGTACAAGTGCATTGCCAAAATGAGTGAATGTGTGCAAGTGTAGTGCCTGGGTGAATGCATGAGTGCAACTGTACAAAATGAGTGAATGTGTGCAAGTGTAGTGCCTGGGTGAATGCATGAGTGCAACTGTAGTGCCTCGGTGATTGGATGAGTGCATGGGTAGTGCCTGAGTGATTTGATGAGTACATGGGTAGCATATGGTTGTGTGGATGAGTGCATGGGTAGTGCCTGGGTGAATAGATGAGTGCATGGGAAGTGCGTGGGTGATTGGATAAGTGCATAAGTAGTGTGTGGGTGACTGACTGCCTATACGATTACTATCTGGGTCATTGTATGAGTGCAAGTGAAGTTTCTGGATGATGATGAGTATATGAGTAGTGACTCATTGAATCCATCACCAGATTAGTCGTTTGACACACATAATATATCCCATTTCCAATCACTGCGAACAAAATATACACAGAGCAAAATGTATTAGGGTTTCATTTTGAATATTAGGCAACCAAAACAACACACAGTATTTTGTCTCCAAAACTTGAGTTCAACACAGTCAAATGTTTCACTTTTTAAAATATTTTTATTACTGTTTTCAGCTTTAATACTTCCTTACTTTCAACATTGGTCTGTATGAAGCATCATCCTCAAACAGTGGGGAAAAAACAATCAATGGATTGTAAAAAAACAAAACAAATGTACACAGTAGATCATTACAAATATGTCATACTGTGCATTTCACTCACTACAAGTTTGTTGGCACTGGCTTGCTGGCAGGTTACTACCTTAATAAAAACAACTATATATTAAAACTGTTTCTCATATTTTTATATCTGGTACAAAATGTCGAACAATTATGAAGCAGTCTTCATTTTCAGATATCCTTTTGTAAACATCATCCCTGTTAGGCCAAATGATGTCTAAAATGTTCTTGGTTCATGTATGAAAAACATAACACACAGTACTACGTACAAGTTGCTGTAGCAGAAACAAAAGGGGCAATTTTTTTAGTGGTGAAGAGAATTCTTAGATGCAACTTAAGGCTGCTGGTATTATAATACCTTCATTTAGTTTTTATCTCTACCAACAGAATGTAGTCCTGTAATGTTTTATAAATTCCTTTCCCACAGTCTCTGAATGTGTCTGTAACAGGCTGGATACATTGCCTCCTGGGTGTACTAGTGAATATTGGGTTATTTAAGTTTGGTAGAAACTGCCTTTATCACCAGAAGATGCATATCAGTTATGCCTGTCCGTGTGAGTGAATCTTTGGGGGAACATCCTTTACGACGCAACTATTACCCCGCACTACCGTTACAACGCAGGGATTACAACGAAAGTCGTTACAACAACTTTGCTGGAGGGCGCTGTTGGATAGGGAATAGTTTAATTTTCTATCCAACACCTTCCCTACTATCCACGGGGACTGGAGTTGGAATAGAAAATTTAACTATTCCACAATCCAGCGCCCCCCAACGCAAGTCGTTGTAATGACTTGCGTTGTAATCCCCGTGTTGAAATGGCATGCGGGGTAAAAGCATGCGTTGTACTGACATACAACCGAATCTTTGCATGCTTCTTTAACTACCTCCCTAGGTCTTTCAGTGTCTGTCTGCTTTTCTACTGAGGGATCTCGAATATCTGGGTGTAGGCTGGGGTATAATTGGGAACATAAGTTTCTATGAGTGCGTATAGCTCACTGAAACTTCAAAGTGCATATTTTACTTTTTAAGTGAATATCTCTCTGCGCTATGGCCTAGCTACATCCTACCTTAGTGTTCACTTTTATTTTGTATAAGAACAGTTTACGCCTTGTGCAGCACTTTGAGAGATAAGAGAGCTCTACCAGTAAAACTACATACCTAACCTGAAGTATACCCAGCCTGAGAAATAATGTAAGCACTACTTGTCTGCATGATAAATTTGAAAGTGTCACTTGTTTAGCACATATGTGAATGTGTGTTTTAGTTCCTATCTGGGGCTGTGATACATATGTATGTAAATGTATTCCTAAATCTCTGCCTCTCTTTATGTGATATGTGGTTGTCTAAATGTGTCTGCAATGGCCTGCCTGGATTGCCTCCTGGATGTACTAGTAAATATTGGGTTATTTAAGTGTGTGAGAAACTGCTTTATTACAAGAAGATACATATCAGTTGTGCCTGTCTGTGTAAGAGAATCTTTGTGTGCTTCCCTAACTAACTCACTAGGTCTTTCAGTCTCTGCCTGTTTTTTTACTTAGGTAGCTCAGATTAAAGTCTGGGTGTAGGTTGGATACATAATTAGGCACATATATTTATATGAGTGCACATAACTCACTGAAACAACCAAGTGCATCTTTTACTTTTTAAGCGAATAGCTCCCTGAGCTATGCCTACCTACATCCTACCTCAGCGTTCATTTAAATTTGGGACAAGAACAGTTTACACATTGTCTAGCAGTTTTAAGTGATAAGACACCTCTACCAGTAATACTACATGCCCAAGCTCAAGTATACCAGGTATGAGACATAATGCAAGCACTACTTGTCTGCATGGTAAACTTGAAAGTGTCATTTATTTAGCAAATATCTGAATAAGTGTTTCGTTTCCTATCTGGGGCTTTGATTCCATATGTAAGTACATTTATTACTAAATTTCTGCCTCTCTTTATGAGATATATGGTTCTCTAAATGTGTCTAAATGTGTCTGTAAGAGCCTGCATACATTGCCTCCTGAGTGTACTAGTGAATATTGGGTTATTTAAGTTTGTGAGAAACTGCCTTTATTACACCAAAATATATATCAGTTGTGCAGGTATGTGTGACTGAATCTTACAATGCTTCTCTAACTATCTCACTAGGTGTTTCAGTTTCTGTCTCCTTTTTTACTTACATATCTCAGATTTACGTCAGGGTGTAGGCTGGATGTATAATTGGGCACATAGGTTTCTATGAGTGCATATAGCTCACTGAAACATCAAACTGCATATTTTACTTTTTAAGCGAATAGCTCCCTGCGCTAAGACCTACCTCACTGTTCATTTATATATAGGTTAAAAAAAATGTATACCTTGTGCAGCAGTTATAGGTGAAAAGACTGCCCTACCAATAAACCTCTATGCACAGATCAATTTAGATTTATAATTCATAAACAGCTATGGTGCATAATTCCCACTTTCTAAACAGAGTTTTCTATTCATCTTTTAAAATAGACCAAATTAGACTACAACTCCCAGAATACAAATAAACAGATTAGTTATAAGCAGCATATCATATATACACATGTAAAACTTTGACTTGACATACAACAAGATTAAATATTGGTTTAACCATTAGTGTGCAGTTATTTCTCCTACCACTTCCAGAAGACAGTATACTAATACAAGTGAAACATTGACCTGCATGGAAACACATTCTAAACTTGACAGACACTTGATCTGCACCTGATACAAACTATACCTAAGTTTCCTATTAATAGATACATAAAAACACTTATAATTTGATTTATATATCATCCTTTCTTTTATTAAATAATTATATATTTCAAAATCTTTTATCACAATATGACATAATTATATACCTTATTAATACTTTTTTTGACTTTCAAAAAAATTTATTTAGCATACCAGAAGATTGAGTTCATTGGTAAAATCACTTTTTTTCCTCTTATTAGGTAGTTGCAATTTTCTCAGTGTTTGTAAAAACTTAGCACAAGAAAGACACACCACTTTCATACCAAGCAAACCATAAATGGTAACCTTCTGAACTTTGGATTGCCTGATACTGCCAAATCCAGCAAATAAAAACATTGTTTTCATATTTCAGTCTTGTACCTGCATTTCTGAATGGTTACTGTTTATTAACCCCTTTACTACTGTTTGTGGAGGTAGCCCAAAATGCATGCCTTTGTGTCAATAATCACGATGGAAATCGTGATGATTGCGATGAATTTGCAGAAAGAACAGGAGTTAGAAAACCGACTTCCCTTAATACTTTGATATTTCTATCACTATGCTACACTTTCTTGGAACATCCACACTAGGTAATGTTACCTACCTTATAAAACAATTAACCTGAACCTCTCCAATTTATAAAAATGAATACCCGTTTCTTTTACACCCTCCCCCAATACACCCTCTTCAGATTCTCCATCGACACCCACTAGAACCAGTAGGTCACAAGTTCACAACACATTCCAGAAAGACCATACAAGTTACAAAATTAACTACAGCAGGTGTGGTTTACTGCATATCCAACTCTATATTACATTTTATCTATTTACCAGAGCCAATGAAACATCTATTTACTAATCATTTCCAAATGCAACCTACTTTTATTCACCTTCATATTCCCTTCATCCAATCAAATTGTGAGTATTTTTAAAGGAACAGCCCACATGCATGTTCACTGTCTTTCATAGTGAAAACAGTGATATTCAGCTGCAGACCTGTCCTGTGTGGTACTCCTTCTTACTACAGAATGCTAGAGTGTGGCTTGTGGGCCATAGCTATGTCTATTGGGCTAAGTTGGCTGCAAAAAACAAAGGTATTGACAGAGACTTGGGTTTGCCAAATGTGGAGATTAGTTCATTTGGCCAAATAGGGTTAAAGGTTCATCAGCTGCTGGCTTTTTTTAAAACCATTGTGGATTTCCAAACTCCTTCCTCATGATTCTGCACTGTGGTAGCAATGACCTAGGCACATTGACTAGGGTAGGGCTGGAAATCCTAATGAAGTATACCTTTGCAGAACTGATGTGGCTTTTCCCTCACACTATCTTGATGTACTCTAATATATGCCAAAAACAGAAATGGAAGTGGTCAAATCAATTCTGCCCGCAGATTGACAAAGCCAGTAATATTGCTAATAAGACAGTTTCCTCTTTGTCCAGAGACTATAACTTGGGCTCTATCTACAACAAAAATCTGCGCTTTGACAAGCGTGGACTATATAGGGGTGATGGAGTTCACTTAACAGACAAAGGGAACAGGGTGTTTCTAGGCAACCTGAAACTTTGCATACAGTCTTATATGTAGCTGTCTTATACACACTCTCAACACAAAAGCTCTTGTCAGAGCCACCCAATAGCCCAAAATGTTTTTCATTTTCTTGCTAAATGATTTTTAAAACATTTGCGGCGACGTTGCAATGATCGAGATCGCGTCACAAAATCGCAAAACAAATGCATGCATTTAACAACCATCACCACATTAAAAAATTATAACTTAAAAAAATGAATTCTAACTATTACAATACACACATTATTAACTTATAGAACATGTTTGTACACATATATTTGTAGTAACCTAAAATAATAACTGTGTTTGCGCCCTACTTCCTGTTTTCACGATGATGCAGAGAGTCTCAATGCCTTCGGTAACCGTGGCGATCACATCTTTTTTAAGAGGTGTAAAACACATATATGCACACATTTGACAGTATTTTAGGTACTAGGGGTTTATTACTGCACTGTTTAACGTCATGTTTTTGGAGGGAGTTTGTATAAAAACAATCATTTAAACAGATATTCCATTTTCGCAGTGATGCCGGGCATTGCAATGATATTGATAGCCGCAATCTCAGCGACTACGTTGCGACATGACAAAAGAAATGCAGACATTCAATAGCTACCACCACATTCAAAACTTATAACTGCAAAATGGATTATAATCAACAGACTAAACACGTTATTATCTAAATGACTGTATCATAGCATGTACAACAACTTAATATCTCTATAACACAATATATAACTTTTTCAGTGTAATCTATAACTGAATGCATCACTGTATCAGTATGTCTCTCATTCACTGTATTATAAGTATTTCAGTGAATCAGTAAGATGGTGCGTCAGTCTATCAATGTTTCTGTAATGAACTGTGTGACTTCCTCAGTGTATCACTATTTGAGTGAGTCTGTAAGTGGGTGTATCAGTGTCGCACTGGGTCTATAATTGCTTGCATAAGTCGCTCACTCAATATGTGAGTAGATGCAGGAGTGCCTTTGTGCAATTGCAAGTAAGTATGTAATTATCTGACTGGATCTGTGAGTGAATACATAACTATCTAAGTGGGTGTCTGAGTGGGTGAGTGAGTGGGTGCAGGAGTGTTTGAGTGGGTCTGTGAGTGAGAGTATAACTCTTTCAATGGGTCTATCCCTGGCAGCATGAATGTCTGAGTGGTTCTGTCAGTGGGTGTGTGGGTCTCTGAGTGTGACTGTGAGTGGGTAAATGAGTCTCTGAGTGTATAACTGATTGGGCGCATAAGACTCTGAGTGGGTCTATGAGTGGGTTTGCAAGTGACTGTTTGGGAGTGTGACTGTCTGAGTGGATCTGTGAGTGGGTTTAAGAGTGTCTCAATGGGTCTGTGAGTGACAGCATAAGTCTCTGAGTGGGTGAGTGAATGGATGCATGCATGAGTGGGTCTGTTACAGGGAAGGTCAATGTCTGGGTGGGTCTGTGAGTAGATGCATGAGCCTTGAGACAGGGTGTGAGTGGGTGCAAGCATATCTGAGTGAGTTTGTGAGTGGGTTTGCCAGTTTTTGAGTGTATGAGTGAGTGACTGAGTCCATACCTCTTTGAGAGGGTCAGTGACTGTGTGTGAGAGTGACTGTATGAGTATGTGGGTGGGTGTATGAGTGTCTGAGTGGGTCTGTGAGAACATACATGAGTGTATGAGTGGGTCCGTAGGTGGGCATGTGAGTCTCTGAGTGGGTCTGTACATGATCACATGAGTACACGAGTGTATGAATGGGTCTGTATTTGGTTGTGTGAGTCTCTGAGTGGGCCTATACATGGGCGAGTGACTCTCCGAGTGGGTCTCTAAGAAGGTGCAAGAGCCTCTGAGTTGGTGTGGATACAGACTGAATCACTCCCTGATTGAGTCTGTAAGAGGCTGCATGAGTATCCGAATGTATATGTGACAGGGTGCATGAGTATCTGAGTGGGTATGTGACTGAATGTATAAGTATGTGAGTAGGTATGTGAATGGGTGTATAAGTGTCTGAGTGAGTGTGAGTGCATAAAGAGTGTGTGATAGTGATTGGCAAGTGTGTACAAATATATATTTTTTATATTTTTCATCAATATTCACGATGACGTCACTATATTCACAATGTTCCTGCAATGGTATATGGGGGGGCATGCTGTTTATTGCAGCGTCATCGCAAATATCACACATGATTAAAAAATTAATTTTGAACACATAATTTGTGTCACGAATACTCCCATTTCTCAAACATGGGGTCAGAGTACCTCCAAACTGACCCCTTATGTTAGCTTTCACAGAAATGTTCAACCCCGGGAACCGTTCCCGATCAATAAAATGGTTGGCGCAACTTCTGTTCAGGTTGCGTCCAACCAATTAGAGCATTTTCATTGGTGGGTGCATTCGCGATTAATTGTGAAATCGTCACAAAATATCTGCGGCCAGAGATATCACTATCATTTTCAACTTAAATTTCTCAAAAACTACTGAACGGATTTGCACCAAATAACAAAAAGCACAATCTGCGTAACATCTTCCTATCTGCCAAATTCGGTGTAATTCCGTCCAGAGGTTCGGGCTGTAGGTTCGACAACGCGTTCCTATGGAAATTAACATTACAAACACACCCTTATTTTGCACCCCTATTTCTCGATGCCCACTGCACGAATCACCCTCAAACTTTCCATGACACACAGAATATACTTTAGTTATAGCTGAGACCTACTTTCCATAAGAAATGCATTTTTTGTTTTGCCAATAACTTTGGCGCCGCTTGACAAATCTACACTAAATTTCCAAAACCTGTGCTACAGTCAATTAGCTGGTGGGTGGAAAGTTTGGGGGTGATCCGTCAACCGGGGGCTGAGAAAAAGGGGGTCCCAAAACATATTTTCCCCATGTATTTTCCCATAGATATTTTGAACAAGGTTGCTGCCCGAACCGCTGGACAGAATTACAGCAAATTTGTCCGAAAGCTAGATGTTGGTCAAAAAAGAGTGCTTTTTGTGATTTGGTGTAAATTCATTCAGTTGTTTCAGAGATATTTAAGTTTTAAAATATAAATATCTAGGGACACAGATCCTTGCAGCAGACTTGCAGATCCTACTGAAATTTGATTGGACGTGTTGGCAGCTATCTTGGGAATTGGCTTGAAGCAGAGTCCCACAACAAATGTTTAAAAAAAAGAATAGGGAGCATGGTAGGAATACCTTGATCCCCAGATATGGTTGTGAGATCCCACAAGGACCCCGTTGGGAATTTAATTTTGCTGTGAATTCGTGGTTGGACCCATGGCAAAACGGAAAAAAAGACACGCCGTCTCCCGCATGTCTTTTTCATGAAGCCTGGGGCAAACAATAAAATGATGCAGAGGGCCCACACAGCCTCCTTGCAGCCCCAATGAATGCCACCTCCCAGGGGCTATTTCTAAAATTAGTGTGGTTAGGTCTGTTCGGCCTCCCCCACAGCCCTAGGGATCACCATCTCCTCTCTTGGCTAATGCCAATGAAATGGGGATCTCTTGGCCCCCACCTGTCCCGGGGGCCACCGTCGTGCCAGGGCTGTTTCATTTTGACACAGGGTTCTCATGGAACCGCCGGGCCCTGTGGACCACTACCTCCCCAAGGCCATAATGATTTTTTCTAAATGGGAGAGGGCTACGCGGCTTGCCTCCTGGAGCCATGCGTGGCCCTGGAGACTGCCACCACCAGGGTCAGCTCCTGCTATATCCCGGGGTGCCCAACCCAGGACATAGATGTTTGAGGTGGCTTGGCATGAGTTTATTGCTCCCACCAAGCCATAGCAAACTGTGATTGCTTTCAAAATGCTCTTGCTTGCTGAAAGTGAGCATAAAATTGCTTTTAGAGAGAGGCATCTCCCTCTTCCCGAATCAATAAAAAAATTAAATTAAAAAACGTCAAGTCCCTGGAGGCCCCACCTCCTTTTACCAACACTCTGCCAAAATACCTCCTGGCACACAACTGGTTGGGGGATGATGTACCCTTGGCTGCAGAGAGTCCTTGGGGACCAACAAGCCCTCCTGTTACCTCCAGTAAGTCCAAACAGTGGGATTGCTAAGAGGTCCTCAGAGGACAGGCCCCCTTCTTCACCACTCTGCAAAAATGCCTCCTGGTGCACTGCTGGCTGGCGAATGAAGTCCCCTTGGATGCTGAGGTTCCTTGGGGGCCAATAAGGTCTCCTGTTACCTCCAGTGAGTCCAACACAACCTGAGAGGACTTTGGAGGCCACGCCCCCTTTCCCTACCACTCTGCAAATGCACCTCCTTTCATACTGCTGGTTGGGGGATGAAGGCCCCTTGGCTCCAAAGGGTCTTTGGGGTCCAACAAGCCCTCCCATTACAACCAGTTTGCCCAGACAGCGGGATTGCTGAGAGGTTGGCGGAGGCCATGTCCCCTTTCTCCACCACTCTGCAAACATGCCTCCTGGTGCACCATTGGTTGGGTATGAAGCCTCCTTGGCTGCTGAGGGTCTGTGTGGGCTAACAATCCCTTCGGTTACCTCCAGTAAGTCCAACATAACTTGATCGCTGAGAGGACTTCAGAGGCCACATCCCCTTTCTCCACCACTCTGCAGATGCGCCACCAGGTGCACTACTGGTTGAGGGATGAAGTCTCCTTGGCTGCTGAAGGTCCATGGTGGCCAACAAGTCCTCCTGTTGCCTCCAGTAAATCCCACACAGCAGGATTACTGAAAGGTCTTCAGAGGCCATGCCCCCTTTCTCCACCACTCTGCAAACACACCTCCTGGCGCACTAATGGTTGGGGGATAAAGTCCTCTTGTAAGCTGAGGGTCTTTAGGGACCAAGAAGCCCTCCTGTTACTTCTAGTAAGTGCGACTCAGAGGGATTTGTGAGAGCTGATAAAACCCCCCCTCTCTATACCATTCTACAAACATAACTACTAGTTAAACAAACATGGAAATTTACTTAAAAAACAGAGGTCACAGGGACTTTATAGTCAGTAAATAGAATTTTTTTTAACTTAGAAATTCACTGAAAAAACAAAGGTTACAGTGATGTTTTATTTAGGCTGACATTTGACTCATACAAAACCATAGAAATCCAACAGTTTTTTTTCCCAGAGTTTTATATAGCGCAAACTAGACCCGAACCGAATCGGGTATAAGAGCGCTTTACATAGCACCAGTTACGTTACATGAGGACACACATTCATTTTAGGCACGGGGAGATTAAGTGATTTGCCGAGAATCACAGGAGGTTTTGGCGTCGTTACCGAGACTCGAACCCAGATCCCCAGGTCTGAGGTTGAGCGCCCTAGCCGTAAGGCCAACTCCTAGTGCAACAGTTATAATTAGCTGACCTAACTATAACTTATGCCCCACAATACACTGCTTATGACATCACACATTACATCACTCATGACATGGTCAGTAACATCACTCATGAAATTACTCATGGCATCTCAAATAACATCACCAATGACATTATCCACACTCACACACCTACTCACTTATTCATAGAGCCGCTCACATATCAACTCACCAGTACAGCCACTAACACAATCACTAACTAACCTATACAGCCACTTATGTACCTACTCACTGACCAATACAGCCACTCACACATCAAGTAATACAGATATACAGACACTTACACACCCACTCATACACCCATACAGCCATTCTCATACTCGATCTGTCACCTATACAAATATATTCACATACCTATGTACTCACCATACAATCACTCAAACATTCTCTGGTGCATACTGGAGGTGCCTGGTGGGCTAGTTGGCCCCCAGGGACCCTCAGGATTGAGAAGGAATTATTTTTCTAACTTAAAAAGCGCCACAGGGAGTGTTTGCAGACATATCGCCTCAGGCCACGCCCCCTTCCTTCACCACTGTGCAAACGCGCCCCGTGGTGCGTTTTAAGTTGGGGGATTAACTCTCTTTCAATACTGAGGGTCCCTGAGGGCCAACTAGCCCAACAAGTATCTCCAGTATGCGCCAGGGAGCTGCGTTGCAGACAGGTGTTCAGAGGCCATGCCCCTTTTTACACCTCTCTGGAACGCAGCTCTGTGGCGCTTACTGGAGGTACCTAGTAGGCTAGTTTGACCCTAGGGATCCTTAGGATTCAAGGGGACTTAATTTCTGAACTTAGAATGGCCACAGGGCGTGTTTACACAGTGGGGAAGGGAGGGGACGGGGCCTGAGGTGATGTGTGCAAACATGCCCTGTGGCATGTTTTAAGCTGGGGAAATAATTCCCATTCAATCCTGAGGGCCCCTGGGGGCCAACTAGCCCACCAGGTGCTTCCAGTAAGCGCCACTGCGCTGCGTTGCAGAGAGGTGGTCCAGCCGTGCCCCTTTATACACCCCTCTGCAACGCAGCTCTGTGGCGCTAATTGGGGATACCTGGTGGGCTAGTTGGACCCAAGGGACACTCAGGATTCAAGGGGACTTTATCTCCACAAATAAAACGCCCACCAGGCATGTTTGCAAACATGTCACCTCAGGCCCCCCTCCCTTCAGCAGTGTGAATATACGCCCTGTGGTGCGTTTTAAGAAGCAATTTTAACCCCCCTGCCCTATTATGTTCTAGGGTGTTTTCACTGTATTCTAAGTGTCTTTCAGCATAGCATTGGCTCTAGGACTGGTTAGTCAGAGTCAGTTACCACCAGTACTCATCTGAAAAAGTTGGGGGTACAGGATGATTTTGCAAAAAGGCCTCTTTCTGCTCCTCTGTTTGTTCTTTCTGCACGTCTTCCTTCTTCTTGCACTTTTCTTCGTCTTAGAGGACTTCTGCCTGTTGCTTCTTTCTGCATTTCCTATTCTTCTTTCTGTGCGTTTTTTCTTCTTCCTTCACATGACCTACCTCTGTAGGCATAGTTAGAAACTAGCATTTAAAAAACCTTTGAAATACACTTAAAAAAACATAGGTTTCAGTCACGTTATAGTTAGAAATTAGCATTTAAAAAACCTTTCAAATTCACTGAAAAAAACATAGGTTTCAGGCACGTTATAGTTAGAAATTAGCATTTAAAAAACATTGAAATTCACTTTAAAAATACCATAGGTTTCAAGGGCATTATAGTTAGTTGGACATTTCACTCGTACAACACCATAGAAATTCCCCCCCTATAGTTAGTTCAGGTAACTATAACTCGCGTGCCCGCAATGCACTGCAGATGACGTCACATATTACATCACTCATGAAATGGTCAGTGACATCACTCATGACATCACGGATGACATCTCAAATGACATCATCCTTGTGATAGAGTGTCAGACCTTGTCCAACCTTTGATACACACAATCAAAAATACAAACAAACATTTTCAAAATAATGGACATTCCAATTCCACTTACAAAACACCTATTTAGTAATTCCAAGATCTACACACACACATCCACTCAGTCACCAACAGTCCTATACAGTCACTCATACATGTACTCACTCATCATATGTACTCACTCATCATATCCTGTTACACACCGACACTCATCCATAGAGTTACTCACACACATAGTCACACATGCAAACAAAGTATCAAACATCCATTTACTTGCATATACAGTTATACACACACCACCACACTTACTTCTTCAGAAACGTACACATACTTCCTATCTTAAGCAATCACTTATAGAAACACATACTAATTTATACCAGAACTCTTCCAATCTCTCACTCTCACATATACTCACTTATATACACCAATATTCACATATACTAGTTTAAAACATATATAGTTACACATAAAGACACTATTGAGACAGTCATTCACTCACTAACACACCCATACACACACTCATCCACCCATACAGTCCTGCACACATGCTGTTTTCAAGCATACAAACAGTGAGTCACTCATTCATGCATCTATGCACTAAGTAATACCCCCCACCGAACCATACAGACACTCAGACACTCATACTGATACTCAGAAAACCAACTAATAACCAATAAAGACACTCATGTAGCTACTCACCAACCCATGCAGCCACTTACACACAAAGTGAGAGACTGGTACAGATAATTACATATTTAAACATTATTCATTAACCCGTGTATTCACTAAAATACGCTTAATCAGTCAGTTATACAATCAATTTTACAGAAAAAATCATCCATTTAGTCACTTATATACCTATTTATTCTTCCATCGACCTTGAGAGATACATATATAAAACGTATTCAATTTTCAGAAAAACACATATTCACTGGCTGATGTCATCAGTGATGTCATCAGTGATGTTATTTGAGATGTCATCAGTGATGTCATGAGTGATGTCACTTACCATGTCATGAGTGATGTAATATGTGACATCATCAGCAGTGCATTGCGAGTTATATTTAGAGCAGAGGACCACATGGCCCCCTCCCCCTTTACAGAATAAGCAAAAAAGAGGGCAGAAATATTAGCAGAGAAAGCAAAGCAGAGCAGAGAAGGGCAAAACATAGGGCTAAAAAACAAGCAGGAAAGGCAAAATAGGGCAGAAAAATTAACAGGGAGGCAAAACAGAAGGCAGAAAAATGAGCAGGAAAAGTAAAACAGAGAGCAGAAAAATAAGCAGGAGAGGCAAAACAGACTACAGAAAAACGAACAGATAAAGGCAAAATGAGGGACGATGAGCAGAAAAGGTAAAACAGAGCAAGAAACGAGCAGAGAAGGCACAAACAAAGGCCAGCAGGTAGTCAGGCAGCAGAGGGTAGCGGACTGTGGGCAAAATAGACAGAAGAGACCTTTTGCAGGGTGAGCTGCCACAAGGACCTGCTAAATTTCTACAGAAATTAAACCTCAACAGGAAACATTTAAATATATAAATATAGAAGGTGCCCCAATCGACTTCTGCAAAGGACCAATGATCCTGAGCTCATTGGGCTTGACAAGGACCGATACAAAAGGGGATGATGGACGGAGCGTTTGAGCAAATCAAACACTCACCCCCAGTCAACTGATCTGGGTTTAATCCATCACCATTCTTTAGCCCACTCAGCCACCCCCATTTCAGACATGGCTATATGCAAATCAGTCTGACCCTTTGCCTCATGGGAAAAGTCCAGCCCGAACTGCCAAGCCATGTCTTCCATGGACCGGAAACAAGCATCCTGGGACCGGTTTCGGATTCATAATCCTCATCAGCCAGGCTATCTTGAATCCAGTGGCCAAGTGATCCAGGGACTCACGTCTAAGCATACCCTGCCACACTTAGGGCGAACAAAGCGATACAAAAGGGGATGATGGACGGAGCATTTGAGCAAATCAAACACTCACCCCCAGTCAACTGATCTGGGTTTAATCCATCACCATTATTTAGCCCACTCAGCCACCCCATTTCAGACATGGCTATATGCAAATCAGTCTGACCCTTTGCTTCATGGGAAAAGTCCAGCCCGAACTGCCAAGCCATGTCTTCCATGGACCGGAAACAAGCATCCTGGGACCGGTTTCGGATTCATAAGGCTCATCAGCCAGGCTATCTTGAATCCAGTGGCCAAGTGAGCAAGGGACTCACGTCTGAGCATACCCTGCCACACTTAGGGCGAACAAAGCGATACAAAAGGGGATGATGGACGGAGCATTTGGACCGGAAACAAGCATCCATGTCTGAACTGGGGTGGCTGAGTGAACTAAAGAATGGTGATGGATTAAACCCAGATCAGTTGACTGGGGGTGAGTGTTTGATTTGTTCAAGCGCTCCGTCCATCATCTCCTTTTGTATCGCTTTGTTCGCCCTAAGTGTGGCAGGGTATACTCAGACGTGAGTCCCTTGTTCACTTGGCCACTGGATTCAAGATAGCCTGGCTGATGAGGATTATGAATCCGAAACCGGTCCCAGGATGCTTGTTTCCGGTCCAGGGAAGACATGGCTTGGCAGTTCGGGCTGGACTGTTCCCATAAGGCACAGGGTCAGACTGATTTGCATATAGCCATGTCTGAACTGGGGTGGCTGAGTGAACTAAAAAATGGTCATGGATTAAACCCAGATCAGTTGACTGGGGGTGAGTGTTTGATTTGCTCAAACGCTCCGTCCATCATCCCCTTTTGTATCGCTTTGTTCGCCCTAAGTGTGGCAGGGTATGCTCAGACGTGAGTCCCTTGCTCACTTGGCCACTGGATTCAAGATAGCCTGGCTGATGAGGATTATGAATCCGAAACCGGTCCCAGGATGCTTGTTTCCGGTCCATGGAAGACATGGCTTGGCAGTTCGGGCTGGACTTTTCCCATGAGGCAAAGGGTCAGACTGATTTGCATACAGCCATGTCTGAAATGGGGTGGCTGAGTGAACTAAAGAATGGTGATGGATTAAACCCAGATCAGTTGACTGGGGGTGAGTGTTTGATTTGTTCAAGCGCTCCGTCCATCATCTCCTTTTGTATCGCTTTGTTCGCCCTAAGTGTGGCAGGGTATACTCAGACGTGAGTCCCTTGTTCACTTGGCCACTGGATTCAAGATAGCCTGGCTGATGAGGATCATGAATCCGAAACCGGTCCCAGGATGCTTGTTTCCGGTCCAGGGAAGACATGGCTTGGCAGTTCGGGCTGGACTGTTCCCATAAGGTACAGGGTCAGACTGATTTGCATTTAGCCATGTCTGAACTGGGGTGGCTGAGTGAACTAAAGAATGGTGATGGATTAAACCCAGATCAGTTGACTGGGGGTGAGTGTTTGATTTGTTCAAGCGCTCCGTCCATCATCTCCTTTTGTATCGCTTTATTCGCCCTAAGTGTGGCAAGGTATACTCAGACGTGAGTCCCTTGTTCACTTGGCCACTGGATTCAAGATAGCCCCCAGTCAACTGATCTGGGTTTAATCCATCACCATTATTTAGCCCACTCAGCCACCCCATTTCAGACATGGCTATATGCAAATCAGTCTGACCCTTTGCTTCATGGGAAAAGTCCAGCCGGAACTGCCAAGCCATGTCTTCCATGGACCGGAAACAAGCATCCTGGGACCGGTTTCGGATTCATAAGGCTCATCAGCCAGGCTATCTTGAATCCAGTGGCCAAGTGAGCAAGGGACTCACGTCTGAGCATACCCTGCCACACTTAGGGCGAACAAAGCGATACAAAAGGGGATGATGGACGGAGCATTTGGACCGGAAACAAGCATCCATGTCTGAACTGGGGTGGCTGAGTGAACTAAAGAATGGTGATGGATTAAACCCAGATCAGTTGACTGGGGGTGAGTATTTGATTTGTTCAAGCGCTCCGTCCATCATCTCCTTTTGTATCGCTTTGTTCGCCCTAAGTGTGGCAGGGTATACTCAGACGTGAGTCCCTTGTTCACTTGGCCACTGGATTCAAGATAGCCTGGCTGATGAGGATCATGAATCCGAAACCGGTCCCAGGATGCTTGTTTCCGGTCCAGGGAAGACATGGCTTGGCAGTTCGGGCTGGACTGTTCCCATAAGGCACAGGGTCAGACTGATTTGCATTTAGCCATGTCTGAACTGGGGTGGCTGAGTGAACTAAAGAATGGTGATGGATTAAACCCAGATCAGTTGACTGGGGGTGAGTGTTTGATTTGTTCAAGCGCTCCGTCCATCATCTCCTTTTGTATCGCTTTATTCGCCCTAAGTGTGGCAAGGTATACTCAGACGTGAGTCCCTTGTTCACTTGGCCACTGGATTCAAGATAGCCTGGCTGATGAGGATTATGAATCCGAAACCGGTCCCAGGATGCTTGTTTCCGGTCCAGGGAAGACATGGCTTGGCAGTTCGGGCTGGACTGTTCCCATAAGGCACAGGGTCAGACTGATTTGCATATAGCCATGTCTGAACTGGGGTGGCTGAGTGAACTAAAGAATGGTGATGGATTAAACCCAGATCAGTTGACTGGGGGTGAGTGTTTGATTTGTTCAAGCGCTCCGTCCATCATCTCATTTTGTATCGCTTTGTTCGCCCTAAGTGTGGCAGGGTATACTCAGACGTGAGTCCCTTGTTCACTTGGCCACTGGATTCAAGATAGCCTGGCTGATGAGGATTATGAATCCGAAACCGGTCCCAGGATGCTTGTTTCCGGTCCAGGGAAGACATGGCTTGGCAGTTCGGGCTGGACTGTTCCCATAAGGCACAGGGTCAGACTGATTTGCATATAGCCATGTCTGAACTGGGGTGGCTGAGTGAACTAAAAAATGGTCATGGATTAAACCCAGATCAGTTGACTGGGGGTGAGTGTTTGATTTGCTCAAACGCTCCGTCCATCATCCCCTTTTGTATCGCTTTGTTCGCCCTAAGTGTGGCAGGGTATGCTCAGACGTGAGTCCCTTGCTCACTTGGCCACTGGATTCAAGATAGCCTGGCTGATGAGGATTATGAATCCGAAACCGGTCCCAGGATGCTTGTTTCCGGTCCATGGAAGACATGGCTTGGCAGTTCGGGCTGGACTTTTCCCATGAGGCAAAGGGTCAGACTGATTTGCATACAGCCATGTCTGAACTGGGGTGGCTGAGTGAACTAAAGAATGGTGATGGATTAAACCCAGATCAGTTGACTGGGGGTGAGTGTTTGATTTGTTCAAGCGCTCCGTCCATCATCTCCTTTTGTATCGCTTTGTTCGCCCTAAGTGTGGCAGGGTATACTCAGACGTGAGTCCCTTGTTCACTTGGCCACTGGATTCAAGATAGCCTGGCTGATGAGGATTATGAATCCGAAACCGGTCCCAGGATGCTTGTTTCCGGTCCAGGGAAGACATGGCTTGGCAGTTCGGGCTGGACTGTTCCCATAAGGCACAGGGTCAGACTGATTTGCATATAGCCATGTCTGAACTGGGGTGGCTGAGTGAACTAAAGAATGGTGATGGATTAAACCCAGATCAGTTGACTGGGGGTGAGTGTTTGATTTGTTCAAGCGCTCCGTCCATCATCTCCTTTTGTATCGCTTTGTTCGCCCTAAGTGTTGCAGGGTATACTCAGACGAGAGTCCCTTGTTCACTTGGCCACTGGATTCAAGATAGCCTGGCTGATGAGGATTATGAATCCGAAACCGGTCCCAGGATGCTTGTTTCCGGTCCAGGGAAGAAATGGCTTGGCAGTTCGGGCTGGACTGTTCCCATAAGGCACAGGGTCAGACTGATTTGCATATAGCCATGTCTGAACTGGGGTGGCTGAGTGAACTAAAGAATGGTGATGGATTAAACCCAGATCAGTTGACTGGGGGTGAGTGTTTGATTTGTTCAAGCGCTCCGTCCATCATCTCCTTTTGTATCGCTTTGTTCGCCCTAAGTGTGGCAGGGTATACTCAGACGTGAGTCCCTTGTTCACTTGGCCACTGGATTCAAGATAGCCTGACTGATGAGGATTATGAATCCGAAACCGGTCCCAGGATGCTTGTTTCCGGTCCAGGGAAGACATGGCTTGGCAGTTCGGGCTGGACTGTTCCCATAAGGCACAGGGTCAGACTGATTTGCATATAGCCATGTCTGAACTGGGGTGGCTGAGTGAACTAAAGAATGGTGATGGATTAAACCCAGATCAGTTGACTGGGGGTGAGTGTTTGGTTTGTTCAAGCGCTCCGTCCATCATCTCCTTTTGTATCGCTTTGTTCGCCCTAAGTGTGGCAGGGTATACTCAGACGTGAGTCCCTTGTTCACTTGGCCACTGGATTCAAGATAGCCTGGCTGATGAGGATTATGAATCCGAAACCGGTCCCAGGATGCTTGTTTCCGGTCCAGGGAAGACATGGCTTGGCAGTTCAGGCTGGACTGTTCCCATAAGGCACAGGGTCAGACTGATTTGCATTTAGCCATGTCTGAACTGGGGTGGCTGAGTGAACTAAAGAATGGTGATGGATTAAACCCAGATCAGTTGACTGGGGGTGAGTGTTTGATTTGTTCAAGCGCTCCGTCCATCATCTCCTTTTGTATCGCTTTGTTCGCCCTAAGTGTGGCAGGGTATACTCAGACGTGAGTCCCTTGTTCACTTGGCCACTGGATTCAAGATAGCCTGGCTGATGAGGATTATGAATCCGAAACCGGTCCCAGGATGCTTGTTTCCGGTCCAGGGAAAACATGGCTTGGCAGTTCGGGCTGGACTGTTTGCATAAGGCACAGGGTCAGACTGATTTGCATATAGCCATGTCTAAACTGGGGTGGCTGAGTGAACTAAAGAATGGTGATGGATTAAACCCAGATCAGTTGACTGGGGGTGAGTGTTTGATTTGTTCAAGCGCTCCGTCCATCATCTCATTTTGTATCGCTTTGTTCGCCCTAAGTGTGGCAGGGTATACTCAGACGTGAGTCCATTGTTCACTTGGCCACTGGATTCAAGATAGCCTGGCTGATGAGGATTATGAATCCGAAACCGGTCCCAGGATGCTTGTTTCCGGTCCAGGGAAGACATGGCTTGGCAGTTCGGGCTGGACTGTTCCCATAAGGCACAGGGTCAGACTGATTTGCATATAGCCATGTCTGAACTGGGGTGGCTGAGTGAACTAAAGAATGGTGATGGATTAAACCCAGATCAGTTGACTGGGGGTGAGTGTTTGATTTGTTCAAGCGCTCCGTCCATCATCTCCTTTTGTATCGCTTTGTTCGCCCTAAGTGTGGCAGGGTATACTCAGACGTGAGTCCCTTGTTCACTTGGCCACTGGATTCAAGATAGCCTGGCTGATGAGGATTATGAATCCGAAACCGGTCCCAGGATGCTTGTTTCCGGTCCAGGGAAGACATGGCTTGGCAGTTCGGGCTGGACTGTTCCCATAAGGCACAGGGTCAGACTGATTTGCATATAGCCATGTCTGAACTGGGGTGGCTGAGTGAACTAAAGAATGGTGATGGATTAAACCCAGATCAGTTGACTGGGGGTGAGTGTTTGATTTGTTCAAGCGCTCCGTCCATCATCTCCTTTTGTATCGCTTTGTTCGCCCTAAGTGTGGCAGGGTATACTCAGACGTGAGTCCCTTGTTCACTTGGCCACTGGATTCAAGATAGCCTGGCTGATGAGGATTATGAATCCGAAACCGGTCCCAGGATGCTTGTTTCCGGTCCAGGGAAGACATGGCTTGGCAGTTCGGGCTGGACTGTTCCCATAAGGCACAGGGTCAGACTGATTTGCATATAGCCATGTCTGAACTGGGGTGGCTGAGTGAACTAAAGAATGGTGATGGATTAAACCCAGATCAGTTGACTGGGGGTGAGTGTTTGATTTGTTCAAGCGCTCCGTCCATCATCTCCTTTTGTATCGCTTTGTTCGCCCTAAGTGTGGCAGGGTATACTCAGACGTGAGTCCCTTGTTCACTTGGCCACTGGATTCAAGATAGCCTGGCTGATGAGGATTATGAATCCAAAACCGGTCCCAGGTTGCTTGTTTCCGGTCCAGGGAAGACATGGCTTGGCAGTTCGGGCTAGACTGTTCCCATAAGGCACAGGGTCAGACTGATTTGCATATAGCCATGTCTGAACTGGGGTGGCTGAGTGAACTAAAGAATGGTGATGGATTAAACCCAGATCAGTTGACTGGGGGTGAGTGTTTGATTTGTTCAAGCGCTCCGTCCATCATCTCCTTTTGTATCGCTTTGTTCGCCCTAAGTGTGGCAGGGTATACTCAGACGTGAGTCCCTTGTTCACTTGGCCACTGGATTCAAGATAGCCTGGCTGATGAGGATTATGAATCCGAAACCGGTCCCAGGATGCTTGTTTCCGGTCCAGGGAAGACATGGCTTGGCAGTTCGGGCTGGACTGTTCCCATAAGGCACAGGGTCAGACTGATTTGCATATAGCCATGTCTGAACTGGGGTGGCTGAGTGAACTAAAGAATGGTGATGGATTAAACCCAGATCAGTTGACTGGGGGTGAGTGTTTGATTTGTTCAAGCGCTCCGTCCATCATCTCCTTTTGTATCGCCTTGACAAGGACCGAGCAAGTATATTTTCTGTGCAATTCCTCATTGAAATATAATCTGAAATGCTTTGTGGAGGTGAATGCATCATTGATACATTGGAGCACAATGTGTAGTGACTGTGATGAGTGGGTTCTTTTTTGTCCTTACCTGGTGAGAGGGGAGTCAATGGTTGTCTAGTTAAATGACTATGAGTATACCGATGTGCAATATCAAATGAAACTTTGCCCATTTGGTCCTGCCCCGTCCACCTTAGTAGTATACAATGGTCTTGCCTTTTGGCAGGATGATGGGCAGCTTACCAAAAGGCCAATCAGTGCTTTTTCCTTCTGATTTTGGTGACTCATTCTTGATGCTGAGGAACATGAGGATATCGCCACCACACAACAAAGCACTTACTTCATATAGTTAATAGGAAGGACCCTTGTTTGGATGAGATTTACCTCTTTGTACTCTCGTCATCTTCTCTATAGAAAGATTCATGTAATCACTCATTTTGGGATAAAGACGCATGAGAAACAACCACATTGCCAAAATGCACACAAGGTCACCGGTGTCATTTCCCTTGCTTTCCATTATGCAGCTGTAGTGTTAAATACACACTGGACATTTACCCATGGAGGTAGCACTTAGTCATTAACAAATAGAAAGTACTCCACTTGAGCAGATATTTTGTGCACAACTGTGGACTCTTTTTGGATAAAGGGGCAGGCGTGGTTCCATTGTGGCTCTGTTACCGGCACACCAACCCAGACACGTAGACACCCACACACACACACTCAGTTACTCACACGCCCACTGAGAGACCCACTGAAACTCTGATACACCCACTCACAGAACCACTCACACACCCATTCACAGACACACTCACACACCTATTTAGACACTCTCACACACACTCATAGGCCCACTCAGACACTCATAGATCCACTTACAGACATAATCAGACACTATCACACCCACTCACAAACCCACTCATGCACCCCTCACAGAACCACTCAGACATGTACACCCACTCATAGACCTACTCACACACTCATGCACCTACTCAGACACTTATGAACTCACTCACAGACTAACTCACATGCTCATGGATGCACTCACAGACCTACTCAGACAGTCTCACACCCACACACAGACCGACTCAGACACTCCCTCAGACACCCATGTACCCACTCAGAGACTAACTCAGACACTCACACACCCAGTGAAACACTTATACAGTCACTCCCAGACCCACTGACACACTCATGCACTCACTCACACACTCACCCTCAAAGGTTGAAGGTTGCAGTTAGAAAGTGAAATTGAAAAACCGTAGAAATTTACTATAACAAACAAAGGTTAGACGGACGTTATAGTTAGGAAACAACATAAAAAAAGTTGAAAAATTCACTTAAACACAAAGGTTACAGGGACATTATAGTTAGCAAATAACATTAAAAAAAACCTAGAAATTCACAAGAAAAACCCAAAGGTTACGGGTACGTTATATTTGCGTTGGTTCTGGATGAGCTCATTGCGTTGGTTCTGGATGAGCTGATTGGGGTTGGTTCTGGATGAGCTGATTACCCTGAACAGGGCAAATAAGATACCGTGGCTAACCAAACTAAGGCAGTTGGTTTTGAAGCTAGGTTTGGGTCAATTTTGGACCTCCCAGTCCCCTCCCCACAAGCAAATCATCAAAAAAATCTACTGGGATTGGGTACAGGAGAAGGAAGCAAAATATGCAAAGGGGGGGGTATTAACAACCCAATTCATGGAATGCAAACCTTCTAAAAAACTCGAGCCTTCCCTAGACCTCATACAAAACCCAAGGGATAGGTCTCTCTTCCTGAAAATGAGATACGGAATCCTACCCTTGAATAAGTTCACTGAGGGATGGAAAGGAAGGGGGGCTCATGCCCACTCTCTCAGCTGCCCTGGGTGTCCATGCACAAGCGAATCCCTTCCCCACTTCTTGTTCGCTTGTAGGGCATACAAAAAACCGAGATCAAAATGGTTAAAACCGGTATGTAGAGAGCTGGGTGTGAGAGAGTGCAGAACTGCCTTGCGCATTCTCCTATCAGATGTAACATCCATGTTAGCTGTATGGGGGGTCGCTAAATATCTAGCCAGCGCGTGGTCTATCCGTGCAAGACTGTTGACTGAAGACAAGAGCTAGGCTACGCATGATCTTCCGATGGATCCCCTCCGAGACCAGGAAGACGGTCACCCAGGCCCTCGTCACCAGCCGTCTGGACTACGGCAACTCCCTCTACGCCGGAACCACCGCCACACTCCAGAAGAGACTCCAGCGGATCCAGAACACCTCAGCACGACTCATCCTGGACATCCCCCGCCACAGCCACATCTCCGGACACCTGAGAGACCTGCACTGGCTCCCGGTCAACAAGAGAATCACCTTCCGGCTCCTCACCCACGCACACAAAGCCCTACACAACCAAGGCCCAGGATACCTCAACAGCCGCCTCAACTTCTACGCTCCCAAACGCCAGCTTCGATCGACCAGCCACGCCCTCGCCGCCGTCCCCCGCATCCGAAGAGCCACCACAGGAGGAAGGTCCTTTTCCTACCTGGCCGCCAAGACTTGGAACTCCCTTCCGACCCGCCTCCGCCTGACCCAAGACCATCTCGCCTTCAGGAAGCAGCTCAAGACCTGGCTGTTCGAGCAGTAGCGGACCCCCCCCCTCCCCCCAGCGCCTTGAGACCCTCCGGGTGAGTAGCGCGCTATATAAATGCTTTGATTGATTGATTGATAGGCTTGGGTAGCCAAATTGATGTTTATACCCATTGCTGTTAATGCATCATTGAATTCTTTGTTTTAAATGTAAATACTCCAAATGTTATCCTTTTATATTATGTAAGAAATGCAATGAATTTTATATCTTTTTAAATGTGTGTTTTTATGTTGTATTGTTTGTACTTTTATGATATGCAAATATCGAATAAAGTAAAGTATATATATATTTGGGAAATAGAATTTAAAAAAATTTAGAAATTGACTTAAGAAATGAGAAGTTGCAGGGACGTTATAGTTAGACTCAGATTTCATATGTACATGTCCAGAGAAATTCAGCAGTTATAGTTACCTGAGCTAATTATAACCTATGGTCCCGCAATGCATTGCTATGACTTCACATATTACACCACTCATGACATGGTCAGTGATATCACTGATGATATCAAACCCTGGGCGTAGTTTGCGTAGTCTTGCTATGCTTAGCTACGCAAAGTGCACTTTGCACTACGCAAGCTACGCGTAGCTACGTGAACTGCGTAGTGCGGTAGGGAAAATGCTGTTCGCACTGATTGCACAGTGCCGGAGGCTTGTCCGCACTGTGCAATCATTGCAAACGGCATCTTGCACAGTGCAAGTGGTCGTTTTCTGCCTCTCTAGTAGATTTGTACTCGAGCGGCAGTTTTCTCAACGCGGACTGGTAGTTTCTCAACGCGAGCGGTTGCGGGCACACGCGACCACTCGCATAGGAAACCTGACATCCCCAAGTTGAGAATATCGCAGGGAGGTTTATTTTCCATGCTCACGATCGGCAACTTGATGTTGATGATCGCGAACGAGGAAAAAGTCTCGCTGGGATGTCATTTTGCTCGCTCGCGGTCACCAGCTTGACATTGAGGACCTCGAGCAAGCAAAAAATGCCCGCTACGCTACATGTTTTTGCACTGTGCTATGTGCAATTCGCGTAGCGCATAGTTGCGCAAACTACGCGAGCGTAGCGTAGTCCAAGGCCCAAGGTTAATGATATCTCAAATGACATCACTGATAATGTCATCCGCAGAACCACTCACATGCCTACTCACACGCCTATAAACCTTTCATATACCCACTCACACACCAACAACACTCACATACCCATTCACAGACCCAAACAAGAACTCACTCAACCACTCACACATCCGTAGAGCCATTTACACACCCACTTACTAATACAGCCACTCACACAACCAGAACTTGAAGTAGTATTACTGATTAATAGTACACCTAGTATACTAACTTAACTTTTGTAGTAGCTTAGTATATATGTTTAACAATCATAAACTCTTAGAAAATACTTACACTCACAGGATGATGTCATCAGAGATGCCAACAGGGATGTCACTGACCATGTCATGATTGATGTCATATGTATTATGTGAGATCATAAGCAGTTAGCTCAGGTAACCACAACTGCAGAATTTTACTGGTTATGCACGAGTGAAATCTGAGCCTAACTATAATGTCCCTCTAACCTTTGGTTTGTTCAGTGAATATATATATATATATATATATATATATGTAATTATATTTTGGTGAATTTCTATGAAAATTTCCAAAGTTTTGAGGCAATCTGTCAGGAGGGGGCAGAGGAAAAGTAGAGATCCCAGAACATTTTTCCCATTCATTTTTACAACAGGAACTTTAGACACAGCTGGCTGTCTTTGGCAAAAAGCTAGATCTTGGTCCAGAATGAGTGCTCCTTGTCATTTAGTGTAAATCCATGCCATCCTTTTTGAGCAATTAATGCTCAAAAACTGTTTCCATTCATTTTTTCATAGGAACTATCTACACAGCTACAGCTCAAGCTGCTGAACGGATTTACACCAAATTTGGCAGAAAGCTAAATCTTGGTCCAGAAAGAGTGCTTTTTGTGATTTATTGTAAATCCATTCAGTAGTTTTTAAGCAATTAGTACTAAAATAATGTGTACATCTAGGGACGCAGAACCTCTGTGGATCTAGGAGATCAATCAAAGATCTGATTGGCTGCCATCACATCAACAACACTGTAGCTGCAGCCATCTTAGGACTCAGGACTCAGTACTCAGTCCTGAGTCCTACAAAATGCAAAAAAGGGGACAGGGTAGGGATATAATGACCCCCTAGGCCTTGTGGTGGGGTCCCAGAGAGACCCTACATGGGGCCAAACACATTTCTTAATTTTGTTTGCTACAAACGCGGATTCGCAAATCAGTGTCAACATTTGTTTTAAAGTGCAGGCTTCAGCACATTTCTAAAAATAACCTGGGGTGGGTCAGGGCCCGGGTGGAAGAGCACATATTACTTAAAGGGAGGAGGCACCTGGCCCCCTTCCCTGAGCCTAATTAGGCACTGGGGTCAACCCCTGGGGTTGTATAGTTATATGAAGGGAGGGGAGCACGTGGCCCCATCCCTTAGCCTAATTTGTCCCCAGGCACCCATCCCCTGGGGCCAAAATGTGCATTTAATGAAATGGAAGGGGGGCCATATGGCTGCCCCTCCATGAGCCTTTAATGGCTTTGAGGAACCCCTCTCCTAGGAGCTGATTTACTTACTGTGTCCCCGCGAGCTCACTCCTGGGACTTAATAGTAGTTTTGCTGCCCGCACTACAGCGGGCAGTGAGACATGTGTTTGCTCCCTTCTGGAGGGAGGATTTTTAAATCTGCCGCCCAACGGGAGCAAACACATATGTTTGCTCCTAGCAAGCAGGAGATTCAAAAATTCTCCCACCTGCTGGGAGTAGACTTGTATTTTGCTTTCCTGCTTGCACTGATGTCGGCAGGGAAACAAAGCACATATTGCTTCTTACTGGAGGGAGCATGCATAAAACAACTGCTCTCTCAATGCCAGCTCCCATGCCATACGGTAACCTGGATGAGGCTGCTGGGGCCGTGGAGATTCCCCTGTAGCCCCCAACGTGTTGGTCAGTGGGAGCCCTGGGTGGGCACTGAGGCACCCAATGTAGTATCTTGTAAATAAAATAAACTGCCACTCTTTTGGTTCACACTGTACACCATAGGCCTGTGACATAAGTGTTAGAAGGTGAGTGAAGGCAGGTTTAGAATGTTGAGTTATGTCTTACATGCAGCAGAATAAAGATGTTTAAAAACTATTCTCAGTGTGTGTCACCCCCAAAGATCTTGCTGTCTTCTGGGGTAGTTCTCAGAATCAAATACTTGTGAAAAATGAGAAACCCAAGAATCTGCTGAATTTACGCAATCATTCTTGGTTGAGGGTCCTGATGTAAACAGGGGTCCATTGACCACATCACAAAATAATATTGAATGCCTTGATTTCTCTGCCGTAAGGAGCTCTGCCCATGCTGTTTCTCTGAGTTCAGATTTCTCCTCCCTGAGCATGGCTTTATATAATCAGCAAGCTAAGTTAAACCAACACTGTGAGGGTGGGGTGTGGGACTTACATTTTAAGGTTAACACTACAGAAACGTCATGACATAGCCTGGCAAAACTCTCTATTATCACACTAACACTTAATCACTTGGTTTTGGCACACTATAGATTTCAAAAAATGGAACGATTCAACAGCGGCCCACTTAATGAGAAGACCTCTATTTGCTGAAAAAAAATGGTAAGTGCCTCCATAGCTTTGCCACTCTTGACTAATGATTACTAATGATTACTAAAAGTAAAAATAAGGAGATAGTGGTCGTTCATACAATTAAGTATAATTAGTTATAATTTTAATTAAAAAAATGTTTACTTTTGAAATGAACATAAAATCAATAATGCTATGAGCACCACCACTTGTGAAGGTTGGGCAAGATTTTAAGGGCTCTGGGTCACAGTCACTGAGAAAGAGGAGATAGTTGTTAAATAGCACCTGATTATTAGCATCCCCATACACTGTGCACTTGATATGGGTCACCTCCTGGTTTAAATTGTCCTCCAACCCACAGATTGGAGACCCACTAAAAGGACACAAAGTACAATTGAAGACATCCACCCATAACATACAACATGTTTTAGTTATACAGTTTAGTTTTACAATTTCATCAGAATGAGGGTCAAATAAATTGTTATAAAAGTTAATAATCAACAAATCACTGGGTCTAAACCAGACAACAGGAATATTTTAGACCAAAGGGACAAATGCAGAGACTTTACTTTGGGAGATGAAAAATTACCCAAAATCAAAACAGCCACCCCTTCCCCCCATATCCCTCCCAGAGGAAAATGGAATTGCTGGAGCACAAAAGGAGCGGAAACCATCAATATGGAAGTCATTTGTGGCCCAAGTCTCAGGCAGGCAAATTATTTTGAAACCCTGTATAAAGGAGACTCATTCTTCAGTTGACAATTTAGAATAGATTCCTGTTACATTCCAGACTAGCACATTATAGGGTATATAAGAAAAAAGGTCCCCGAATTTAGGGGTCTCATTTTGAAGATTTAAGTTGCGAATGCAGGTGAACCGTATCCAGCGAAGGGGTCATAACCACATTTTTTTGGTGGAGTTTAATATAGCGCAAACTAGACTCAAATGTATCAGAGAGTTTTACATGAGTACCAGTTGCGTTACAGACTGACACATTTATTTTTTATTTCTTTAGGTGCAGGGAGATTTAGTGATTTGCTCAGAATCACAGGATGCTGAGTGTCCCTGCCGAAACTCAAACCTGGTTTCCTTGCTTCAAGTTCGATCACTCTAGTCGTTAGGCCACACCCTCTTCCTCATTAAGAGCGAGAGGAAGAAATGATGGGGAAAAGGGATTCGAAATTGAGGGGGAAGTCACTTTTGAATGTCAATCAATATACAGAAGATATCTCAGTCGAGCAAAAGGGTTACATAGAGGAATAGATGGTATAATACTAGGGATTAGGCTGGGTATCTCTTCGTGAATATTCCTATTGACCGTCTGGTCATTTTAGCCTGGCTTAAAATAAAAACCCAGAGGTGAGGCTCTATATCTCCCCTGAATGCCTATCAGGTTCCAAGTGTGACTAATACTTTCCTCATCAAAAAGTAACTTTTACAATTAACAACAACACAATTGCCTAAGGTAAATTTAAGTTCACAACCAACCCAGGGGACTCTCCTCACTTTCAGGATATAATTAAAAACATCACATGCTCCTCCGCCAGTTGCTCCCAAATCCTGACAATTATCCTGATTTCTCACCGGAATCCCGTGCAGCTGAGGTGTTCCTGACTCTAACGGTGCAATCCCGGAATTTCTAGCTACTTGCATAACGAAGATACGCCGTGTTCCATTCTCGGCCTAACCCAGAGTTGAAGCCGGGGCCTCGATTTCTAACCCAGTTGGAGTTGAATAACATCGGCCGCGGGATGTGGGTAGCGTCCGGTCTCCTGAAGTGGAGTGTTTCAGGTCCGTTTCGGATGGTGGATCGGTGGCAGTTTTATCTCGCAGCTACGGCGGTGTGACGCATCGGTTGCCTGGTCGGGGACCCGCTGCCCGGAGGCCCCGTTGGGCTCCCGGGGTCGATGGGCTTGGTTCCTCGCTGGCGGCGGCGGTGTTGAGATCGCGCTTTTGAGAGTGCCCACAGTTGTCATCGGATTTGCCTGTGCCTGTGCCTGGTGCCCCAGAGTAGTCGTCCTCCGGGGTTCAGAGACCCGCTTGGTCGCTTCGTGAGGGGCGATAGAGCGGGTGGAATGTATACCGTCGCTGCATACTGTAATGGCCGCCATTGGGGAGCTCCATTCACAGGTCACCGTCATCATCCAGCAGATGGTCGTAACGGCTGATATCATCTGTCAGAGACCGGACTATGACCCTTTGTTGGTTCTGGAACAAGCTGTTTTACCCGCGGACCGTGGAGCAAGAAGCGTCTGGAACGGAGGGCCCCGCGCTGCAGCCAGACTTGGTATCTTTTGTCGACCCCCGAACGACTGCTAGCAAGCCCCGGACTATTGAATCTACATCATGCCCTATGCCGATACCGCCCCAGATGGACATGGATGATCTTATATTTCAGAGCGAGTTCTCCAGTGACTATAGGACTGTTGCCTCACCCTTTTTCTCTTGGATGGTTCAAATACGCTCCTGCGACTTATCTTTGGTGGACAGCGGACATCGTTTGACTCTTAGCCTTTGTGTACTATTATCCTGGTTTCAATCCATCCGTACTGCCTTTGAACTTTCTCAACATTTTGATACTCTCATTGGGATGGCGGATCGAGCGGACAGGGCTTGCATGAAAAATCGCAGCGGCCAAGGTTGACTTTGACTGGATGGGTTTGAACAATGACTTCATTTAATACGGGATTTGTAACCTATATTGGCGCTGGAGTTGAGAGTTTTTTACAAGCTCCCCCGTCTGATTTTAATCGTTGCATTGTATTATTCTGGATACGTATAGGGGCGGGTTGCTACTAGTGGGGGGTAAGGGAGACCGGGGGCCTTTTCGATATTTCCTCCTCCACTCTTTCTTTTTCCTTCTTTTAGGTCTAGTTCCGGGGTGACAGGCACGCTGCTAGTGGGGATGGGCCGTAGCCATTGCAGGGGTGCAGGGTGGGGGGATTGGGGAGGGGTTTGGTATTTTGACTTAGTTTAGTTCTATGGCCTTTTTTTTTTTTTTCTTTCCTTTTTCTTTTACGAGAGACGGGTTGTTTATCCTGTATTGATTTTCTTATGTATCGGGGTATCTGCCTTGGTCTTCATTATCCTGAACTATGGGTGGGTGAGCCCTGCTGGCTGCTACTTTGCTGGATTGTTGATCGTACTTCTCCTTATTGATGTACCGAACTAGGTTGACATCGCATACTCCTGTGAATTGAATTTTCCGCATTGATTTATTCGCTCACCTATCGCAATATTGTATTCTATGTAAGACACCCGATAAATGTAAATTTCTCTTGTTTTCTTCAATAAAACCCTTAAAAAACAAAAAAAAAAAAAAACATCACATGGACAACCTGAATTTGATGTGAACCAATTAATTCCCTTCTGGTTTAGGTATAACAACGACTCCCTCATATTAGTGTGCAATGGCGTAAATTGATCTAAAATAATAACATAGGGAGTATACACTCCAGGGACAGGTGTAAACAAAATTGCTGTTCATTAAGTGAAAAAGAGATTCTGACTTCTGGAGGATAGGACCGCTAAACATTATGAGGCTGAGATATACTACAGGTGGCTACTACAGGTGGCTGGGACCGTATTGTTAATATGGGATGCTTTTGACAACAGGCCGTCAGCCAAGGGAAAAACATAGCGGTACAAAAGGGGGGTGGTGATGGACGGAGCATCTGAACCAATCAAACACTCACACCCAGTCATCAGATCTGGGTTTAATCCATCACCGTTCTTTAGCCCACTCTGCCACCCCAGTTCAGACATGGCCATATGCAAATCAGTCTGACCCTGTGCCTCATGGGAACAGTCCAGCCTGAACTGCCAAGCCATGCCTTCCCTGGACCAGAAACAAGCTTCCTAGGACCGGTTTCTGGCATTACAGCCGTCTTCAGCCAACATAGTATACATAGCAGATTGCAGATTGCTCTTCGGGGATCGGGGTTATCTAATACAGAAATGCACCCGAGGACCTCCTCAGGCACTGACTGAGCTTGGGGAGGTTTGATTAGAGCTTGGATTAAAGCAAAACATTTCTCTGTTTCCTTCTCAAAATGCATGAAAATATACAAATGCAAGGAGTTCAACATAGACTGCAATTTACCAAACAGACCATCACAGTGTTCTTTGAAAATAGTGTTGAGAAGGTCCAGAAGTAGGGCCTTTAAGCTCTCTTCTGCCTGGATGTTAGGAAGTGGGGGGGGGGGTTAGATAGAATCCTGAGTGACCTGAGAGACCAAGACCTCCACTGAAGTGTTAGCATGCACACAGGAATTACCAGGATGCAATTTCCACTATCATTGTCTTGCCCTAATGAACGGGAGCTAGCAATATGGCCACAGTTCTTCTCCACCCATTTTTTGAGGTCGCATTGCTATTGGTGGGTTGGGCAAAAAGGCATTTAGCAGCGCCTGTCCTTTCCTCAAACCGACCTATCTCTGATTCAATAGTACCCATAACAGAAGACAGATAGTTGGTGATGGACGGAGCAAGCCTGTTTGGGGGCTCTTTTCCTCCAGTACATGCTGTGACTTTTCTCTTACCCATAATTACGAGAATGTCAGAGTTCAACAGATTTTCAATTATATTTCACTCAAGAATTCTGCTCAATCCAACTATAAATCTTACCTTGCAGTGCCAATGGTGAATCTTATTTCTATCAAACCAGGCGGGGTGGCCCTGCCCTGCCTCTTTCTGTTGTGTCTTTTCCCAGGCACATGTCCAGGTGCGAATCGCATGCGTCCCTTACCGTAGGAATCACAAGGCACTTTAATAGCACTAAGGCATGCAGGAGTTATCACAATCTTTTCCTCTGGTGTAAGCAAGATGGATGATAGTTGTCAGAGTCCCACTCCAATACCAACAAACACAATGCCTCCTCTCGTCCCAGAGTTACCAGTCTGTCACAGCTCAAACAGCTATTTGGAAGGATTCCCCACACCCTGTCTCATGTACATGAGGCAAGGTTTTCACTGTTGATCCTTTTGAATTACTCCGAAGGCAGTGAAAAAGGGGGAGCTGACCTCTATCAATACATAAGCATTTGAAAAATGCCTATAATAGAGCACTTGACTTTTAAAGGCTGCAATAAAAAAGATTTGACAGAATGCAAATGCAAATCATTGGGAGGGTGCCTGCTCCTCCATTTATGTTGCCAATATTCACATAGAGGAAGATGTCCCTCACAGACAGCTTCCACTATGCAAATATGCAGGCCCATATCATGAGATGATAATCCTTACTCAGAACAAAAAAGTTATTTTAGCCTTCACATGGGCACCCATCTTTGAAGTAATAGGGGTTCAGACAATTAATGATCTTTTCATCAATGTTTAGGAGCCATAAGTTTACAATGTTCTCTCATTTAATACACCCACACCAAATTAATTTTGAGTCCCCACTTTTGTTCCTCTCTCTTTTCCACCCTCTATCTCATTGAGAAGTTCTCACAACTGCTATGATCTCCACACCACAACTCTTTGAACCTTCTGCCCTCATAGCCACTTTATACGCTTGCCCTCATAGCCACTTTATACGCTGAAGCCCAGAAACATATGCATAGACATACAATGAACTTCTGGGTAAACATCAGACAGAAAGGACTTCTGCAGGAAGATCACACAGAGGGCCGTGCTACAGGAAGTTCACGATAAGGGCGTTGATTAAGGAAATTGACACTAAAGGTGCTACCAAACCATGCTCACTAAAGTCTGTGCTGGAGGAAACTCCCACTCTGGAAGGTACACAGTGGCCTTGGGTGCCAGGTGATACCCTGGCGAGTAAGGAAGTTGGTATGGTGCACAAAACAATGGTATTTGGTAGAGAGACAAGTGAGGTGCTCTGTGTAGATTGGAACATAAGAATATGTGTGTTGGACATCAGCAGCTGAGAAGCTTGCCAAAAGTAGGCAAGCAGTTTAGAGACTCAGCAATTTGACATCAGAAGATGCAGCAGTGGATCTCTGACATAATATTGATCCTACAAATACGGATTTACACATATATCAGAATTTTAAATATTGAATACAAAAATATCGCCTACTTGACCATTAAAATCACAAATATCTAACACACAAACATTATTTACAATAAAATCTATTTTTTACATATATTAATAATAAGAAAAATATTGGAAACACTAATATCATCGCCTATACATACACATATAACATATCAAAAATATCAATGACCACAATATCCATCACAATATTATTGCCAACATAATGATTAAATCCTTACATTTACACCCAAAAAGACACATTTAACTTAAAACAATGACTTGAAAAACGAGTAATAAACAACCATAATAAAAATAAAATATATTACATTAACCAAAAATAAAAAACACCCCAAAAATGCTAAAGCTAAACCACATATATTTAAAACTGCTAAAACAGCAATCCTTAATATCTATGAACTCATACAAAATTGTATTAATACAAGTTTATATACATATATATATAACCAATATATAATTCATACATAAATAACACAAACTATATATATTACTACAAAACTAAAACATAAATTAGCATTTACAAACAAAGACTCAACTGATAAAAAAAATTCAAACTTTACTAAACGAACCAATAAAATAACGCTATAAACAACTTTAACCAATAAAATGAAATAAACAATTGAGCCAACAAGATTCTTGCAAGAAACGATTAATACATATATACATCATCTCAACAACTACAATTTCAAAAAAGTAATACATATATTTAAACTACAAAGTAACTGTTATTAAACTAAAATACATAATTTAACAAATAAATTGTACCACAATCTCTAACTTTTATCTTTTTACAAAGACTATCTAAAGGAAATGAAAACCAACTTCCAAACAAACAAAATGCCCAAAAATACCAGCTTTAACAAAGCACCAAGAATATGTAATAAAGAAAATATCCATATAAATGAATTTAAAAACTCACCCAAACTACCACCAAAAATAAATCTACTTGCCTAAACATAGAGAAAATTATAACACAATATCATATTTAATTAATGTAACTTTTTTCTATTTCAACAGATAAATCCAAAATTTCAACTGCTACATGTTAAAATGAGGTAAAAAAATAAATCAATTTATAAAATATTTATACTGTTAAACTATTTACAGATAAAATGACAGAAGTTGCTAAATATATAAATTCACATAAAAGGAAACAATTATTAAACCATATGGGCTACACCTACCTCAAAGAAAGCGCATCAACAGAAACCATAAACTGGAAACGTACTAAATATTATTTGAGTGCATGCTCTGGGAAGGCAATTACAAAAGATTATTTTGTAATAAATTTAAAAGAGCACAACCCCCCACCCAAATGTTGCAGATATAGAAGTTGGAGAACTTTTACAAGATATAAGAGAGGCAAGCACTAGCTACCAGTAACCTACAGGCAAAATCGTGAAAGACACTCTACTGATGTTCCCATGCATGTAACAGGCCAACTACCACCTATCTCCATATTAAAATGCTTAATTGCACACACTAAAAAAGCCACTGCCAGGATCTTGGATCCTGAGGCGGAAGCGGTGGGGAAAGCAGCAGGCCATGAAGGGGGTGCCGCTGTTAGCACCGCAATGCTAATTATGACCTGACGTTCCACCGACCTTTTCGTGGCAGGGGCCTGCCATCAAATGGTTGTCAGAAAGGCAGGGAAGGGGCCCCAAACAGGGTACCCAGGTGTTATAACCAATTGGGCATTGTGGCCAGGGGCACATGTTGTGCCCCTTATGCCTACACTGATGTGTGCACACTGTTGCCAGGCACCATGGCATGTATGGCACACAGTATGCACATAAAAGTGCAGGCATAGGGTGCACAACATGTGCACCCAGTCACAATGCCCAATGGGCAAAAACACTTGGGGACACTTTTTGGGGCCCCTCCCATGCCTTTCCGCCGACCGTTACATGGGAGGGTATCCACCATGAAAAGGTCAGCAGAAATGCAACTCATAATTGGCACAGCCGTGCCGGCATCGGCACCGCCTCCAATACCTTCCACCTCACCCACTTCTGCCAGATCCAGGAGTCTGCCTGTGGTGGCAGTCTTGGAGCTGTCCAACAGACATCCTATTGATCGGGCAGTCGGACCACCTACTCAGTGGTGGTGTTCCCACCATTGATGTCATGGGGGTTCCCCGGAGCACGGCAATCATAATCAGGCCCTTTTTCTAACTAATTGTTTTGTCTACCCTTAACGTTCATCTTTTTTCCCCAAACATTAGTGTTAAACTATGTATTTCTTCAAAAAGTCTTAGATAATAAAAAATAAAAAAACAACTAACAACAATCATCATCACCATCATCATCATTTCTCTAGGGAAAGCTGATGCTGCTGTATGCCCTTTGCCCCCCAATAAAACAATGATCATTCTTTAATTTGTGCAAAGATCTCTATCTTTTTCAAGAGTTTAGACCATGTTCTAAAGGCGTATAGGCTTGACGTAAGAAATATACTCTGCAAAGGAGCTTGGATAAAGATGAAGCTGCATCCCTGTAGTAGTTCCCATGTATAAATGCCTCCGCTGCTGAAACTGCTCTTATGTGTTGTCAAATGTTCTTGTCAAGAAGCAGGCGTTAAAGCAGCTGGAGTTTTACCTGAAATTTGGAGCCCATTTCACCATATTTTTTTATCACTTTCTAGATGTAATAATATTGAAAATTACTCAGGATACATAAAAAAATAATCTTTCTAATTTGTACTGACTGAGAGTTGGGGTATATTTATCTACATTTTCTAATGTCATTGGCTGCATTGACTATATTATTGTTTGAATAGTCTCACCAAGAGTATATGAATAGATTTTTGGAAACAAGAAAAATGACATTTATTATTAGAATTGTAGGAATATTTTATAGTGATATTTAAATCTTAACACAGTCTTGTACCAAGTTTCTAGAATCTGTATATGATCAAAGTATTTTGAGAAGTGAGATGTTTCAAGTGTTCATGCCTTCAGGAAGGGACCTGAAACATATATATGTGTGCAATCACTGTTCAGGGGACCATCACAGTCCCCCTCACTTTTCAGGGCCACTCACACACCAGCACTGAGTGGTTAGCGAACCAACTCTCTGCATGCATTTGTAAAAGAATTTCTTAGAAATGGAGTGCCCAGCCATGGTTTGTGACTAGGGCAACACAACATAATTATTTCAGGTTTAAAATGGGGTTAAATGTAAAAATTCATATGGAATCTAGGTGTTAGTCTCCCGGTTTCTGCACGCCTTAGGCAAACTGATTATCACCCTCAAATTTTGCCAAATACAACATCATCTTTGCCAGCTATTTACAAACTTTTCTTCACAGAACATTACCTAAGCAGTCTTTTTATATTTAATGGCATTTGGGAAATCAATTAGACCATTTACTCATAAACATTGAGGACATGTGTCAATGCACTGTCTAGGTAATCTTTCTACTGTGACAATCATTCAGTTCCAGTCTAAATAATCATGGAAGGAGTATTTGATATTTGTTGTGTGAAAACCGCAATTCTGTTTGAATCATGCACATATACTCATATGAATTACAGTATTATTGCTTCTGCACATGCTCAACAATATGCCAGTGCTGTAATTTTAGTTGTACATTTGCATATTTCCAAGACGTGCAACTTCACGTTTGGACTTGGTAAGTGCATACAGGATTTTAGAAGAATTATGAGCCTTGCATTATATTTATGAATGATATCTTCTCCACAAGAACATTCTACCCTTCCTCGGGTAGATCCTGCCACCTGCTCAGTAGATACATTTTGACAGATCTTTTTATCACAAGTAACTATAATGTTACTTTATCCTTTGTTTTTTTTCAAGGAATTTCTTTTATTTTTTAATGCAAAGTAATATTTTATTACCATATGTAAAGCCAACCACCCACTGTGCAGTCCTGAAGGGGTTGACCACAGGATTGTATGTTTTGTAAGGGGGATGGGAGCCTTGTGGCCCATCTCCTGAGCTATGTTAGGCCCTGGGGTTACCCATCCACCAGGTCCTTTTTCTTTTTTTTTTTAAAAGGGAGGGGGACCAAGTGGCCACCCTCCGTGAGCCTTATTAAGCCCAGGGGAGCCAATCTCCCAGGCTTTATTTAAAAAGGAAAGTGAAGGGGGCATGTGCCCCCTTCTCAAGCCTCATTAGGCCTCGGGGACCCTATCCCCAAGGGCCATTTTTTCAATTAAAGGAAAGGTGGCCATGTGGCCCCCCATGACTTATTAGGCCCGTGTACCACATCCCCTGGGGATCGAAGTGCTAAAGGTGGGTGCCCTGGTGCCCTCCCCAGGCACCCACCATATACTTGTTGGGGGCTGCGGGGGGAGCTCCATGGCCCGTGCAGCCCCAGCCAGCACTCCACATGCTGCCGGAGCTGGCATTGCTTCCACCTACAGGTAGCAGCGACTAATGCTGCTCCCTCCAGGCAGAAGCAATATTTTGTTCTGTTTCCCTACCTGCATCAGTTCAGAGAGGAAAACAGATCAAAAATCTGTTCTCAGCCGAGGGAGCATTTATAAAGCTCTCACTGGCTGGGAGCAGACTTTTTGATTGCTTCCACTTGGCAGGATATTTAGAAATGCTCCTGCTAAGCGGAGGCAAGACATAGCTAGTGAGTTGGACCCAGGGGGTAAAGTCCCCGGGGGCCATTAATTACTTAGAGGGGAGGATGCACCCCATCCCTTAATAAAAGTAGTCAGCACTGGCAGTCAGCTCCCCAGTGCATTTCAGCCTTTCATGACTCATGGAGAGGGGCTGCTTGGCCCCCTTCCCCTTCATTACTGAAACTGTCCCCGGGAGATGGGGTCGCTGGGGCCTCACGCGGCTCAAGGAGGGCAGCCATTCAGCCCTCCTCCCCTTATATGGAAAATTTGGCACACGTGTGGTCTCCCTGGGACCTTTAATAGTTTGAGGAGTGGGGGGCCATGCAGCCCCCTCCCCTTTTTTCATAATTTCGTCCTGTGGTTGGGCTCCCTTTCATGGCTCAGGGAGGGATGCCACATGGCCCCCCTCCCATTATTGAATGCAGCCCCATGGGTGAGCTTCCCAGGGCCTATACTTAATTAATGAGGTCGGGCTGCCATTTTTTTCTTTCATTCTGTGCAATCGCAGCAATTTTTGTTGATTCTTTTTTTTTTTTTTTGGCCCAGGGGTCCCTCTGGATCCCTCCAATGGACCTAGGGGGTCAGGGTATCTATCCTGCCCCTTATATGATTTTTCTCTTTTTGCTTCAGGACAGAGGACTAAGTCCCTGAAACCTGTAATGACTGCCAGCAACTTTTTTCTCATGTTTCTGGCAGCCAATCGGAGCGCTTGCTTCCACCCGAGTCTGACTACTGCAGGAGCGAGAGGGCCCATGGGAAATAAAAGTTGATGGGCCAATCAGAGCACATTTGCACTCCCACAAGAGTTTCTTGAGCCTCTTGTGGACCCAACCGTCCAGATATACAAATATTTTTTAGCCTTAATTTCTCAAAAACTACTGAACTGAATTACACCAAATAACAAAAAGCATGGACCAAGAACTAGCTTCTTGCCAAATTTGGTGTATTCAGTTTACAAGTTTTTGCTGTAGCCCAGCCTAAAGAGGTCTTTGGAAAATGCATTGGGATTGACAAATCCCCTTGAAACTTTCCATGCACAAAATAGTCAAAAAGTAGCACTTTAAAAAAAAGGCTTAGTGGAGATTCTTCAAATAGGGTCAAAATTATTAGCAGCACAAAAAACCTGTTTCTTATGAAACAGCGGACCTAATTATAACTACCCAGTGGTGACCGCCACTACATAACATATAAATATATAAACTGGTTAAATATTCTATGTCTTTTAGGGTTTTGCCCAAAGTTGACCCTTCCAGTGAGAGCAATGGCTTGTTGAAATTGCAATTCTCTTTGATTCTTTTGCTGTGCTGCCTTCTATTGTGCATTTAACACTAATTGGACTGTAGGCTTCCAGACTTGTTTGGGCAGATGTATCAAGCCTTTTTGAGTTCGCAAACGGGCCGATTCACAGAATCGGCCCATTTGTGAACGCAAAAAAGGCTTCTCAAATGTAGCAAACCCAAATTGTAATTCGGTAACCTGTTGCCAAATCCCAATTTGGGTTTGCAATTCGGTATTAGGAAGGGGCGTGTTTGGGGCGTCCCTTCCTAATACCAAATTGCACCAGTATGTATGAATGTTTAGTGACTGTAAATGCGGTCATAAAACATTTGCATATTACCACCCACTTCAAGTAGGTGGTAACCCATTCGCAAATGGGAAGGGGTCCCGATGGGACCTCTTCCCCTTTGTGAATGTTTGTAAATGCATTTTTTAAGAGCAGGCAGTGGTCCCATAAAGGAAAACAGGCTGCATTTAAAAAAATGATTGCTTTATTTGAAGGCAATCACGGACATGGTGGTCTCCTGATTCCAGCGTGCTACCATCCCCATGATTTTAGCGATTCCTAGGGGGCCGCAAATTGCGACCTACCTCATTAATATTCATGAGGTAGGTCGTTTGCGACCCCTTTTTGCAGAAAGTGTACTACACACTTTCATACATGCCATTTTGCAATTCCCTAATTGTGAATCGCAAATAAAATGTGCAATTAGGGAATCGCAAAACATTTTTTTGATACATCTGGTCCGTTGTGTTTTATTTTTAACAGAGGGTGCCTGTCTCATTGAGAAATGCCTCAATGGAAAGAAATCAGGAAAGGGCTGAACCAAGATCACATGGTGGCCCCAGGTATTAAAGGTAAGGGAGAAGTTTCTCCAAGAGGACTGGTGTGGAGAACCGCCCAGCACTGGACCTAATGAATTGGCTAAAATTATGAGGGTGAATTGAACCAAAACTTTAGGTAAAGTCTAACTGCAGTTACCATTTGTTTGTTGCTTACTTGCATGGATTGTATTGTTTAATTGTAAATATATTGCCTAAGACAGTGCACACAAAGGTAATCTGTGTAGGGGTGGGAGGAGACATATTTGTGGGTAAGGATTTCATGCCAAGAACTTTCATAGGCAAACCCAAGACCCTCAATTGATGGCATGTAGTGCATTAACCCTGATTACTACCAATGGTAACTAGATATCAACAGTAACTAAATATCAACGTCTATAGTACTAAATAGTGTGTGGTATACAAATCAGCTCAGTACAAACAATTTAGCTGTGTCCTTTTCATACAGGAATTTAAATAAACAAGTTGATTTGGCATGATTTTAAAGAAGAGTTTGGACACTCTGTGCAACAGGGATATTGTGTGATAGAAATCAAAATTATTCACTTGTTTACAAGGCTCCCATAATCAATGGACCTAACAGATAAGGGAATGTCTGCAACTCTTTGCATATGAGATCATGTCCATTGGTTTCTATATGTGTAATTAGAAAATATGAGATCATTTGTGAGGCAGAGAACAATTTCATCATAGGTGATTGTAGTACTATTGTACTATGTTCACACTTCAGTGTGGCAGTGATTCGCCCATAGTCAAAATATTCCCTTTACTGTATATTCAAAGAATTGACCGTTTACAAATTACCTAGAAGTTGTCATTTTGGTATTTGTTTTAATCACTGTGTCTGTCACTGTCTGCCGTTTAACAGAACAATGTAGCTAACATATACCAAGAAAGAGGATGAATCCACATTGACTGTACACTTCATACAGAAGATTCATAGAGTGTTCAATAGACGTACTCACCCTACATTAAATGCAGTAAAGGCTTGTTTAACTTGGATTAAGCTAATTAAACTAACTGTTCAAGCAATATCAAAACATTCTACCAAAGATTTTGCTGTTCCCTGGCCCAACATCCCTAGCTGTTATGATGCTTGTAGTCACAAAGAGCCTTGAAGCAGGGCAGTGGATGGGGGTTTACTCATCTTCCAAATACTGTATATTTGCACACATGCCAACAAAATAAGTTGAAGTTGAAAAGTTTCTCATTTTGTCTCAACACTAGGTTATGTATAGAATTTCACTACCTCTATGTAGAAACCCAGGACCTCCAAAATGATTTAATTGTTGACTTACTGAAAGGGCTTTAGCCCAGGCACCTCATACAAACCAACATTGATCACCTGTTTTGCTGACTGTAATAGTTCATTGTTGTACTGTGATGAAATGGTTTCTTTTTGACATCGATGTGCAAATTTAGGTAGAATGTCAATGGGTAATTACCAAAAATATGATAACTCTTTAAACAAGTGGACCTCCCAGGTCAAGTACAGCTCTCTCCTCTTCTTGGACCATTTTATGCCACTTTAATTGCTCTTTTGGTGGGCAATTTCCCAAAGGGAGCACTTTCTCACATAACTGTTTCTACGTCCTTATCATTTCAGGTACTGATCAACCTACTCCACACTGAAACATTTAAACGTTGAAAGCCTGCATCAGAAAAAGTTACTCATACCATCTGAGGGTAAATTACAATGCATTTGGTGCACCACTGTCTGAAAGTCTCCTTCTCTCAACAATTTACTGAGTGAACTCTGGAAATACCCGAGCAACGCACAGAGTTTCTGAATATTTTTTCATTCTGGGGGATCTTTATCTTCTTTCTAACATCGTTCCATAGCATTGAACAGCCATTAAAAGCTTCAGCCAAATTTTTATAGCACACTAGAACTGAGAAATTATAGATATAACCTATTTCTGGAGTGTGGGAAATTTCTAACAATCCATTACCTCCAAGCTCCCTTCAGTAGCTACCAGGGCCCTCATTGTTTTGATCAGGATAGCCCAAGTGAATAACTAAACTCATGTAATGCCCACCTTTCTTTCCTTAATTTCATGAAGAGTTTTTTCTGTAAAAATGTAGGTCCTTATGAACACCTGCATTCATCTATTGATCAGAGCTGGGACTGTACTGAAATAGTCATTCTACACATAGATTACAATGTTTTCTGATAAAAAATTACATTTGGAAAAGACAGGCATATTTATTAAATTGACCCTACCAATAAATGTGAGTGTTATACTTGACCCAACCTTTCAACAAAGTCTTTATTTGTTCCATTACCTTAGTGAAGTTTATGTGAACCAGGTCATCTTGTAACTTTATTTATTAATTGGAGAGCGACTGATATGAACAGTGTCAGAACGTGGTCTCAGATTTGGTCCCAATATTGTTATACATTGAGAGACTACTTTGTCCTGACACCAAATAAGTTCTTCTGGCTTGGACAGAAACACAACTAGGTCATTAGCAGAGAGGGCTAACACCCTCTCAAAACTAACACTAATGGGCGTAAGCCCATTCTTGACTTATCCTTCTTTCCAGCACTTCAATATATAAATTCCAGTGCTTCAATATATAAAACAAAAAGGGCAGGTATAAGCTTGCCTGGCATCACTCCCTATCTATATCTCCTGAGTCATACAACAATTGATCAACATTCTAGCTTTGGGTCTCATGTAACAGTGCTGCACAGCATTGATCACTCTCTCTCAGATCTCAATCTTGTCCTTAATTTCTCATAGATAAGTTCAGTTGACACAATTGAAAACCTTAGTGGCATTAACCATAGGGACTGTGAAAGGTCTTTATTTTCTACGGACAAATCTTTCATGCTAATTAGTGGCTGGGTATGTTCAGACACTTGCCTACTCATAATGAAGCTCGTCTGGTTGAGTGCACTAAACTAATGATAACTAACCACAATTTTAATATATATTTTGTAGCTTTGATAAAGGGTACACATTTCCTCATTTAACTGTCATGCATACATTTTACATTGGTTCTGACCATTTATGAGGGCACTTGCTTCCTGCCTAGATGTAATTCATTAGAAAAGTTTGATTTGGGTCTAGAGGATGGATCAATAATATATAACTCTCCACAAGAAAACCATCTGATATAGCAATTTTATTACCCTTAAGCTTCTGGATATCATCTTTTAACGATAGCTCTGAGAGTTATAGCTCTGAGCTTATTACATTTGGGGATGGATACTGCTGTGAGGGCAAATCAATGATTCCATTCCTTAATCAGAGTGATACTAGGTATAGATACTCCTTATAAATATGAAAAAAGAATTTAAGATCCTTAGCCTGCAAAATTCCATTGTCCTTCTAGCCCCTAGATCTAGGGTTGATTTAAATTCAGTAATTTTTATAAATACCAGGACAGGGGTCAGCTCTAGCTATAGTCTCTCCCAAAGCCTAATTGAATCACATTAAAATCATCTTAAAAAATGTTTAAAGGAAAGACCAGGCCCATAACTGTATACCTTTTTACCCTCTCCTCAGCACATTCAGATTTATGCCAAACCTTTAAAATGACAGTTGGTATTAGGTAATTCACCTAATACCAACTAAAAGTGACTCTGGGTGATTCATTAAAATGTACCCATGAACACCTCATCAAACCAAGAAAGAAAGCTGCAAAAATGTAAAGGCCTTCCCCTTCCATTTGTAAACCATAATAGTAGTATATTAACATCTCGTTTTTTGTTTTTCACCAAAAATTACCCAGACATAACAACTTTTTTAATAATTGTATTGTGCCATATTACTATTAATTGTTCCAAAACCTGTATCTGTTTGTTGGCACATTGATACCTTGATCCCTTCCATCCTTTTTTCCGCCTCCCACTGTCTATTCTGTATACACCTGCAGACACCTCTTCCAGAATGTGCAGACTGCTTGTCCTAGGAGCGGCATGGAAATTATTTCAGTGAGAGCACCTATAACTCCTGTAAAGGGACTAAAGGCAAGAGAAGCAACAAAACAAATGCACAGTTTAGGGAGACCAACATATAACAACAAATGTGCAGACGAAGAAGGCACAATTTTGACAAGCAGTGAGTGTTTGCATTTGGCTACCTTTATGATGCCTCTGCTTAGAATAATCCAGAGAGGAAGTAATGTAAATGACTTATAGCGGTGAACTCATCTCTGATTTGATATTAGTGTGGTAGCAGTCAGTAAGCCCCACCACGCACAAGAATCATGCAGACCACTTGTCTAATGACATCCCAACTATGTTCAGGTTGCCATAGCCTCCATTTCCCCTGGTGTCTGACTCTTACTGGAAACCAATGACCTATATCTATGGGCTGTGTTGGAATGAGCCTGAACTATTTTAGGGACCTCCGTTTTAGAATGCTCCCTTTCAGTCAAGATGGTCTTCAGTATCCCAGAGACAATGAGCTACACATCTAAAAGAACAAACTCCCTTTTCCTAGCAGAACTACCCATCCTTCCTTGAGAAGAATATTACAAACAAGAATAAAAGAATGGACCTGGAACTGAAATGTCTACATAGTTAATTTAGAACCGTTGGTCCTTGCCAGATTTTATAACAACATATCTTTGAAGCTAAATCAACCTCATCACATTACAAATGAATATGGCAAAATTAGTTCAGAAACTGTTTGAAATAGATACAACAGATACTAATCCCCCTTCCATCTGTTTGCTGGAAATCTTTGGCAAGAAATAAAAGGATTTTATACACTTTTGTGACAGAAACGTAAACAATATTTAAATGCATTATATTTCATCTTTTAACAATCCTTGATTGCCTGCCCGCCTTGTATTGAAAAACCTCCCATAACTGGCATCTGCTCAAAGATGTAGATTTGACCCAATTTCTAAACCCTAAATCTAAAATCAAATCATGCAATTGTTTTGTTTCGTTTCAAAACTCTTTATTTCGACCAAGGAACTTAAAAGCAGCATAAACATGTTGCAATATACATTCTTTCATTTAAAATAGTATATCCAATAAGTAATATCCGAATCCAAGCAACTTATTAAAAGTGCATGTGTAAAATTCCCAAAAAAGCTCACATATGATACAAATATGATTAAGTGCTTTGGCAAATTGTAAAATGTTTACAAATGTGGGTTAACAAAACAGTTATTTGGGATTAAAATGGAAACATTAATTGAACTTTTTCCTTGAAAGTAAGTAATTCAATCCCATTAAGCCCAGGACGATAAAGTGCAATATCATAGATGGAAAAATGAATAAAACTAGACATTTTCCAATTCCATATAGGCTTGGTGTAACTAAAGTTATTTACAGATTTATTAAAGTTATTGTGTAGATGTTTGTGGGCCATCAGCCCAAAGTACTTCAAGCACGGCAATTAGCTCAAAGTACTTCAAGCATAATTTACTAAGAGGGGACCAGCTGGGTCAGAATGGTAGACCAAATAGGCCAGATAGATTTGAGGGACTTTGTGTTTGAAATACAATGTAAGATGTGGTGTCCAGCCACCAAAGTATCAATGCCACCCTGTTTTGACGAATTTCCAAGGAGTGGCAAAGAGGCATAATCCAGTACTTATGTTGCTTGATGTAATTGGGCAAAAAAAGACAATAGATGTTCACTAGTCTCTTCTTCCCTGAACACTGGGCAAAGCTTGCAACCTTTGGGTGGGCCCTTCCACTTGCTGGTAACACTTGCAATTGGTAGGGATCTCAACCTAAATTCAAGGTAGAGAGATGTAATGAATGAAGGATCAATCTCATCAAGAAAAAAGGCTCAAACTTCAGTATTGGTTTGTCTCTAGTGATGGAGCAAGGACTCGTATAAAAGAAACTTGCTCAGACACAATCCTCTCATATAATCCTGTAATGAAATATTAATAATGTATCGTGACACTAATATACACCACATTTCATATATATTTAGTAAAGGGAAGCTTGACTATGTATTTTACTAACAAGTAACCCGATTGTGACTTAAAATGCCTGCTAACGCGGGAAACTGTATTGCGCATGCATCAGCTGCATGACATCTTTACGCTTGGAGGGAAATTTCTGCTTCGGTGCAAATGCATCTAAAATGGCCACTTGGAAACTCATGTCCTCCTAAGCATCTGCTTTGCTGAAACTAAAACCAATTATATACTAAATGCTAATGCATGAAGAGTCTTTATAAGTAACTGGGATTAGAGTAGAGATAGGTGGTATACAGTGAAATCATTTTATTTTTAAATTAATACTTTTTCTTTTGACCTCTCTATTAGTTTGTATTTGGGCCTCTGAACGATGCTAAAGTCTAACACCCACGTGGTTCCTCACACATGCGCAAAGATGACAACCCAGAAACAGCGAGGTCAAGTCTTGCAAATCGTCCAAGGACATTCTCCGTACATGTCCTGGGAACCAGCTGAACATCCTGAAGATTCAATGGACAACTGTGAAATGTATGCATTGTTGTTTATAAAATTTGCAAAATGGGTGGGAAATAAAGGTTGGAAGAACAAATTAATGGGCGGGAACTTAAAACAATGAACTAAAGAAAATTATTAAAACTTAGTATGGTGTGATGATCATCCCCTCAGCTCGTCCAATCAGAAAAAGGAGTTTCATAAGGTTTAAACATTTAGGGATGGTACATGCCATTAGGAAAGTTTAATTGGGGTAGTTAGTTAGATTAGTTAATGCAGTCACAGCAAGACAAACGCTGAGAGACCGAGATGCTGTCTGAATGCTGATCCAATACCTGAAGAAGAAGACTTAGAATTTTAAAGCTAAATATTTAAAAGAAGATCCCGGAAGAATTGAGGAGGTAATAGAATTAGAAGATCACGGAAGAATCGAGGAGGGAGTTAGTGTCGGAGATGGGTAATACGCTGGCGTCGAACCAGAAGAGGTCATATCTATCCTGTCCTGAAACCTGTCCTGAAGTCCTTGTCACCTGAACTTTTTAAGGGACTCATTAACTCTTGGCCAGAGGGGTCTGATTTTCACACCATCCTAGGTAAATATATCTACGTGTATTGTGTCAATGTACTTCTCTCTCTCTTTATTCTCTCTTTTCCTGAGGTAGTTGTTGTGAAATCTTATTCAATTAAAATACTAAATTTGGGTAAACCGATCTTACTTCTTCAGAAAGATGGAATTAACACACTAAATTGTTTTGCTCATATGATATAATTAGATAAACTTTTAAAACTTTCCTGAGTCTGTGGTTATTTAATAGGATAAGATAAAGGGGTAAATGAACCTATGTTATATCATCAATTACTACTCAACTAAAATAGATCCATTGATTAAAGAGAGGGCTTTTGGATCAGTAATAGACTAGATAATTGATAGGTAAATGATCTAATATTTTAACCCTTATAAAACTTGACCCCCAGCAGTGTTGACTAGCCTATATGAGTGAGAGTGTTTATGGGCCAAGATAAATATATAGTGATAGATGTTTCAGGTTAGTAGTCTGCTGGATCAGTTTGCTGGTAGCAGAGTTATGGTTTTCATTGTTTAGTTTGGTGATTATTGGTTATCGATCTATGTTTTAACAACCTGTTTGTATATTATTCATGTTGCTTGGAAATTCCCGGAAAATATATAGCAGGTGGTGAATGGAAGACACACAGCAATGAGGTTACTCGTCTGTTTGAAATAGTAATTACGTTTTGTGAATAAGTGAGAGCGATTGTTAGCAAACTGTTCACTGGTGAAACTTTGGGGTTATATCACCTAGAAAAGGTAACACTAGAGGAGTAGCAGGTTCTTCTGCGCTTGGGTGAAGAGTAAGTGGAAAGGTTTTACTCGCAGTGTATGAAGAGTAAGTAGAAGGTTTTACTAATAATATAAGAAATCAACCATTCTTTAGTTTAATGAAACAGACAGAGTAGCAAATGTTTTTATGTTGTTATTAATGGAAATGTTGGTAAAAGTTAAAGGAAAATAAGTTTTCGTATTACCTTGTGAAGGGAGGGTCAGCTCACGGAGTTACACTGACGTCACAGAGTGGGATTGGTTGAAACAATGGGTGTGTGACAAGAGAGGGAATTGTAAAGGAGGGGTCAGTTGTTGCACTGATGTCACAGAGTGCCGTGCTGAGATTAGATGAGACAGCAGGCGTGTAATTTTCGAAGGTTTGTAAAGGAAGGGTCAGCAGGAGAGGAGTGATACTGACGTCACAATACAGCCGCTCTAGTATTGGCTCAGTGAATTTTATGAAATTGAGCTTGATTGCATGAAAGAATAAAAGCTGCAACAGGATTGGAGAAACCTGAGTGTAAACAAAAGGACTAATTGGTTAACAAAATAGAAGCGGTAATAGTACTAGACAGTGGAGTTTGTATGTGGAAATACGATCCGACATTAATAGGGAGTCGCCAAGATAGAAGATATTTAGGTTTTGCAAGAGAAGAATATATAAAAGGACTTTCTCCTAAAATGTACGGAGAGAAAAGAAAAATGTCACACATTAAATAAAAAATATTTCAAGAAAGATAAACCCATTAAGACTAGAGAAGGAATTCCCGAAATTAAGAGAAAAGCCAGTTGAATGGTAAAGAGAGGTTGAAAGGTTTGTGAAAGTTTCTAAAGTTTTGTTGAAGGATTTAGATGGTCTATTTGACATAGTAGTGCTTGCAGATTTATGGACTGAATGTGAAATTACAGTTGATTGGCCTAGTGATGAGTACCTAAGAGATGAGAAAACAGGAGCACCTTCAGAGGAGGTAATGAAGAAATATCACCAGGTGATCAGTTTCTTGAAAGGGAAAATTCCTCCAAAAGAAACAGATTGGATAAAAATAGGCAGAACAACTCAAGAAATAAATGAGACTGTGCATGCTTATTATGAACGCCTGCTACAGGTGTTCAAGCACTATAGTGGATTTGAGAATATCGGAGATAAAGGTATGGGACATTTTGTGCATCAGTTTGTATCAGGACTGAGACCTGAGATTTGTCAGATGATTCAAAGCCATATGTTGTGTTGGTAAGGAAAGCCAATAGATGAAGTACTCAAATATGCAAAATACAGCAGAGATGAAATCGAAAACAGGCGCAAAAAGTTAGAAGAAAAGGTAATGTGGGCACAAGGAAAATTGGCAAAAGAACAAGAGAACAAATTAAATAGTCAGAATAATGATCTAGCAAAAGGATATGGATTAAATGAAAATAGTGGGGGAAAACCAAAAGGAAAAATGAGTAGAGAGGAAGCAAAGAAGACATTTCCTTGTCATGGGTGCGGAAAATTGGGGCATTGGAAAAACTAGTGTAAATATTCAAAATAATAATGGCCCAAATCAAAATTTAAATCCACAAACGCAGAATGAGGTGATAATGAGTCAATCGCAACAGGTTGTTAATCAACAGAGTCAGTTACCACCTGCCCCTATGCCAAATTTTATGAATGGAGCAAAGTACAGTACTGACGCCGGATTTCCAGGAGAAAGTGGTAAGATACATTCTGTAACTTTGCAATTTCTTTTGCAGAACAGTTGTTCTTTTGAAGATGATCAATGACTGTGCCTGAGGGAGGAGGAAGAGGAGTGCGTACTTGATGCATCCTTACCGGTAGATCAACCAGGTCCATATATTGATGGAAAGGTAGACGGAAAATACATTACATTTTTGTTGTATACTGGTGCTACCCGCTCTACTGTGAGAATAGCAGACATTCCAAACCTACCCCTCTCGGGAGAAGCCATTAAAGTAGTGGGTGTTTCAAATAAACAGATTAGAACTCCAATCACAGAACCCGTGGAGATATGGATTGGCAATTTTAGGGTAATGCACAAATTTATAGTGTGCGATTCTAGTCCTGTAAACTTGTTAGAAAGAGTCTTACTGTGCAAAAGGAACTGCACAATTTATTGCACAGCAGATGGTGTTGCAATTAAGACCCCTGATGAAGATGGTATTTACAAGATAATGCTAGCAAAACAAGATACAGAAGTAGACGAAATGTATTCAATGATGACAAAAGATGACTTACCTGATGAATTGAAATTAACAGTAAATCCGGAAGTGTGGGATTTCACTGGAAAAGAAGGAGGGTTAATGGCAGATGTAGATCCAGTAAAAGTGACTATGAAGGAAGGTGCCATCTACCAAAACACGAGACAATACAAAATGAGCCCAGAAATTAAAGCAGGTGTCATAGCATAAATAGAACGAATGATTGAACTAGGCATTCTAAAAGAAATAATGAGCAGTCCTTGTAATTCACATAAAATTGGCATTAGGAAACCTAAAGGGAAATATCAGCTAGAGCAGAATTTACGGAAAATAAATAAAATTGTGGTGCCTTGTTGTCCTGTAGTGCCGAACCCAGCAGTAATCCTGTACCAAATACCAAGGAATGCAGGATGGTTTACTATAATTGATTTATGTCATGCATTTTTCTCCATCCCATTACACCCGGACAGCCAGTATTTTTTTTCATTCAAATCTGAAAATCGTATTTTTGTGTGGAATCGGGTTCCTCAAGGTTACACAGAAAGTCGTTCAATATTGAATCAGATTCTGAATGTTTTTTATGGAAATGCTAGTAATGCCCAGAAATTCAGTTCTAATCCAATATATTGATGGCTTGCTGGTCGCATCAAAATCACAAGATGATTGTGTCACTGATTCCATTACTTTGTTAAACCATTTGGCTGATGGAGGGTACAAGGTGTTACCAGAGAAATTACAATTTTGTCAAACTAGAGTTAAATATTTGGGACATCAATTAGAAAGAGGAGTCAGAAGAGTGACACCTGGAAGAATAAACATAATAAAACAAATGAAGTTACCGCAAACTCAGAGAGAAATCAGAATGTTTCTTGGTGTGGTAGGGTATTGTAGACAATGGATTGTAGGTTTTTCTTTACTGGCTAAACCACTAATACAAATTTCAAGAAAGCGAGCAAAGGACCCAATAGTCTGGGATGATGAAAGCATGGAGGCTTTCGTGAGATTACGAAATTGTTTATGTGAAGCTCCTGCTCCTGCTCTAGGTATACCAGACTGTACCAAAGAACTCACATTATTTTGTTGTGAACGAGAAAATTGAGACATGGTTTGATGCAATGTCCAGTAGCAAATTTGCCTGCTACTTTGGACCCTGTAGCCTCAGCATTACCAGGCTGCTTAAAAGCAGTAGCTGGTGTTTGCATGAGTCTTGAACAAAGTGAGTCTATTGTGATGGGACACCGCGTAAAGGTTTATGTCCCTCATTCAATGGAAATTCTTTTAACTAGAACACAAACTCAGTACCTTACTCCAAGTCGAATGACTAAGTATGAAAGATTCATTTTGGGAGCAGAAAATCTGACAGTAATCAGTTCTATTATCCTAAACCCAGCTACTCTATTGCCTGATGTACATGGATAGGAAGTGAGGGATGACGTTGAACATGATTGTCTAGACGTTACTGAATATTGTACTAAACTTCGACCAGACATACAGGAAGAGCCTCTGAAAGAATGTGAAAATTAGCTATTTGTAGACAGCTCGTGCATGAGGCATGAAGAAGGAGGATTAAGTGCTGCTTTTGCTGTCTGCACATTGGCTGGAATAGTCGAAGCATCCTATTTGCCAGGAGTCAAGTCTGCACAAATAGCTGAATTGATAGCTTTAATTAAAGCATGTAAAATTGGGAAAAATTGGAGAGTTACCATTTACACTGATAGCCAGTATGGTTACGGGGTTGTGCATGACTTTCTCCAACTTTGGATGCAGAGGGATTTCATGACTTCTTCAGGAACCCCTCTTAAAAACGGAAAATTTGTAAAAAAGCTTTTAGAAGCAATACAATTGCCAAAAGAAGTGGCAATGGTCAAGTGTGCTGCACATCAATCTGGAGAATACTATGTGGCTGCTGGTTATCGATATGCTAACCAAGTTGTCCAGTACTATGCTAAAACCAAAATGGCAGTAAACAAGAACATTGAAACGAGTGGAATCAGATGCAAACGTATGCAAATCTCTGCATTAGAGACATGGGATGAAGTCAGACATTTACAGGATGAGGTGGAAGTAAGTGAAAAGGAAGGTTGGATAAAAACAGGATGTCAATGGAGAGCAGAAGATGGTGTCTGGATTTATCCAGATGGTAGACCGGTCATGCCAGACTGCATGCTCTCACAAATGGCCAGAATGTACCATGGAAATGCACACATAGGTAGCGATGCCATGATCAGACTCTTTAGACAAACATTGAATAATACAAAGTTTAGAACTGTTGCAGAGAGTCTTTGCCAGAGTTGTTTAATTTGTCAACAGAATAACTCAGGCAGGAAAACAGTGGTCAGCTGGGGAAAAATAGGAAAGGCAGAGGGACCATTTCTGAGGTTGCAGATTGATTTTATTCAGATATCACCATGTAAAGGATTGAAGTACATTCTTGTCATAGTATGTTTGTTCTCACAATAAGTGGAGACATATCATACTAGAAACAATTACAGTTTAACAGTTGCCAAATTAATGTTGAGAGAACTGATATCACATTTCGCATTTCCAGTAACTGTAAAATCAGATAGAGGATCTTACTCTAATAATGAAATAATTCATTTAATATGTGAAGCATTTAAAATTGAACAACAATTGCACTGTGTTTACCCTCCAGAGGCTTCTGGGGTGGTAGAACAATTGAATGGCACAATAAAATCAAGATTGGCAAAGGTGTGCACATCTATATCACTGTGTTGGCCAGATTCACTACTTCTTGTTCTGATGGGACTTAGAAACAATCCTGACAGAAACACAGGATTGAATCCCCATGAAATAAATACTCATGGGAAGAACAATGAGATTCGCTTTTATACCAGGACATAAACTGTTAAATATAGCTAATGATCTGGTACTAGACTATTGTAAAAGATTGGCTGATCTAGTGCGTTCTGTCTCTCATCAGGTTGGAGAAGACGCAGTTGCCAAGCAGCCGGATACAGCATATGATCTCAATCCTGGAGACTGGGTGGTGGTGAAGAATCACACCCAAGAGACGTGCCTAGCATCCAGGTGGGAAACACCGAGACAGGTCATACTGGTTACAACAACAGCAGTGAATGTGCAGGTTTGCCTAACCGGATACATGCTAGTCATACCAAGAGAGTACCAGCTCCTGAGGAAGAAAATCCACAACTGATAGCAGCAGTTGAGGGTGCTGAAGGTTGTGCAGCTGAAGAGTCTAGAATAACAGACTCTGAAGTAGCTGATCAAGAACAACCAAGCACAAGTCAGGAGGATTGGATACCAGTGGTTGACATACCTGATGTGAATATCAAAATAAGAAATAGAACAAGATAAGAAAAGCAAGAAACTAGAGAGGACCAGACAGGTATATAAAAACAAGCTCAGGAAATTGAACTTTAGATTGTTGGAGACCCTGAGCAGGAACAGCTAAGGAAAGAAAAATATACTCAGACAGTGGTGAACAAAATATTCACAAATCTGAGGAGGGACAGATAGGCTTAGAAGAACACGTACAGGCCACAAATAAGCAAAGTGCAGTAAGACCTGAACAGGACCAGATAAGAAAAGAAGAACAAGTTCAGGAAGAAGAAGAAAAAATTAAAGTAAGACTTGAACAGGATCAGATAGAGGAAGCAGAACACGTTCAGTCAAATGATGTCACAATAATAAGCCCTGAACCAGGACAGCTAGAAAGGGACTCAGAAGTTTAACAAAATCAAATTGTGTCACAACTTAACAAAATAAAAGAACACTTGAGGAAGATGAGGAAAGTGAAAGTGCAGTGCAAGGTAAAAGGGTAAGAAAAAGTGATAATTGGCCTAGTTGTGTCAAGAGATTAAAATGTCACCTAAAGTCAATAAATGAAGAACTTGAACAAGTGAATGAAGTCACTAGCTAGTCAGGACAGTCAAATGAGTAACCCAGGCGAAGAAGTCAAAGACTAAAAATACTGAATAATAAATTCAAAGTCCCTGAATGGACCTATCTGATTCTTGAAGAACTTGAGAATTTAGATCTAAATGAAGAAAGTGACGAAGCAGAACAGATTGACGAAGGAGAATTGAGACCACCTTGAACTAGTAAAAGAAAAAGAAAAACTACGAAGTAAAGGGAAAGAAAGGAGAAGAATCTTCTTAAAATGGCTAGAGATAGAGTTGCTGGAAGACCGAAATGAAATTGTTTAAAGAAATGTTGAAGAATATGCATATGCAGCATCTTATTAGTGATTGTAGTATTGTGGTATTTCTAACTATAGCAATACCTTATTTGATGAGCGTAGAAAAGAAAAATAGTACGGACACAAATGGAAAGTTAGCTAACATAAAGGGAGATAGAGTAAAATTAGAAGCATTAGATGAGTCAGAAATACATCACATGGTAACAGATCATAAAACAGCCTTAAATGTGTTCACCAAGTTATTGTTTCAGTATGTAGACACTATGGAAATTAGTGCTTGTTATGTATGAATGAAATTACCAGCTTCAGTAGCAGAAGGTATCACATATCACCATTTGACGCTAACATATGGCATTTCATGTAGTGTATTAACAAGTCTGTTTATGGAACAGGAAAATTACAAAATTATTATTCAAATTTAGATGTGATTTTTCCAGAGGTTCCTATTCGAAAGAATATGAACCCAGCATTTAATAATCAACCTGCCCAGTTCATGGGGGAATTTTTCCTAACAAAAGACAATTGATATAGCAGAAGCTCATAAGAATAATTTAACTTGCTCATTAAAGGAAGAAAATATATTTTTGAATTTAGTAGAAGAAAGGAGACAGTATTTCCAGAAGAAGATCAGTGAACAGAAAAGTAATATTCTACCATCGGCTGGAAAAGTAGGAATTTAGTAAGTAGCAGTGACACTCACCGGTGTAACTGTCACCTTGGGCACTGGTGTATTGCTGACCAAAACATTCAGCTGTTTCAAAATAATATAGTTCCTCGTAGTTGATTATGAATATTCAATTTTATTTCATTGACTTGATAAATTTTGCCTTATTCACATTATTCAGTTTTCATCCCAGAAAAATAATATATATCCAATGCATTTCGGTGGATAACCACCTTCATCAGGGATCCATCTACGAATAACAAACATAACATTATGAGCATACTAATTAGATTAATTGTTAATGTTACATAAACACTTCTTATGTGCGATTCTAACATTACTTACAATCACTCGGTGTCTTATGGTGTCTGTTCACTACATACCATATTGTATGACCTAACATGGAAGTCCTGTCACTTTGCATAATCAAACAGTCGATGTTTACAGAGTTCCAAATCTTTATGGTGATCTCTGTTCTACATTACCCACTTGCTGTTGTACACACTGTCTAACATGTCGCTCGTTCACTAATAACGTACTGCGTGCATTTGCGGACTATGTGACCCATCGGTCAACGATGTATAATACTGTGCGCGCCGTTACACTAAACAGTTGCCAGCTTCTAAAACCTATAGGCGGGACTTCATTAATGAATTTCTCAACATTTTATTAGCTCGTCTTGGGTATTTACCTGCTGGTTCTTCGTTCGCGTCTCTGCACTAACGGCTCTGAGTATGCTTGACTCGCATTTCCGGGTAGAAGTAATGGGTGTCTCCTACGCATGCGTGTGACGTAAAAGCGTTACGCGCTGTTCATTTAACTTAAAGGGGTATGTAAACTTTGAAACTTTATAGACTAACATATTATACACTAAATGTAAACTGGAACAACCAATATATCATACTATGGTATTGGGCGATGTGTTACTGCGTCGCTCTAGCGAAAGTGTATAAAACCAAAGTCGCTGCATGTACTGAACATGGGTCCGGACACCTAAAAAGGTGTTTAGAAATTAATGTGGCTGTTAAAAAAACTTAAGTTTCAATAAACGCTACAATGTTGATAATCCTTATAAATAACACTGAAATTCAGTCCTTTCATTTAACCCATTGGGTTTTAAACTGTTCAGATGGAAAATCCAATGATTTTCCCTCTTCAATAAACTGTTCTTGTTGGTCAAACCTTCTCTTCTGTTGACCTGTTCCAAAATACAAGCTTTCAGTTGGCTTATGTGATGTTTCTCTTCCTGAAAATGAGTCGCCACTGAAGATTTTAATGATCCTGTACGAATGTTACTCTTGTGCTCATTCAACCTTACTTTGAATTTTCTTTCTGTGTGACCCACATATGTCCGCCCACAAGGGCACTTTAACATATATATTATGTTCGCTGAGTCGCATGTTCTGTTAACTTTAAGGTAGATGTTATGCCCCTTCATTGGGTGTGTGATGACATTGCCCTTCATTATATTGTTGCAATTGTTGCAATTTAAACACGGAACTGTTCCTCGGTAATTGGTGATTTAACTAGTTTCAGATGGAGTTTTCAAAAAATCTGATACATTTTTTGCTCTAGTGTACGCGAACATGGGTTCATTGGAGAATATTCCTTTGAAATCTGGCTCAATTGTCATCATAGACCAATGTCTCTTAATGATAGCCTTATATTGTTGACTTACAGTGGAATATTTACTCACACATGTTATCCGCGGTTGTTCACTGCGTTTTTTGTTTGTCAAAAGGTCTTCTCGCTTCTTTAATGTGGTTCTGTGCATGGCTTGTTGCGTTACTGTATCTGGATAGCCTCTATCCAGAAATCTTTGGTTCATTATGTTCAGTTGCGATCTAGTTGCTCTTCCTCTGAGACCACTCTTTTCACCCTAAGAAATTGAGAGTATGGTAGGTGTCGTTTTAATGCTGAGGATGATGGCTATCGAATCTCAATAAATTATTCCTGTCAGTTTCCTTGCGGTAGAGATTCGTGGTGAACTTGCCTTCCGTTTGTGTGATCTCTACATCTAAATATTGAATTTTTTTGCATTGATATTCCAAGTGAACTTTATTCTGTCATCTTTAGCATCCAGTTTTATTAATTGATTCTGTAAACTTTGGTGGCTGTCCTTCCAGACAACAAAAATGTCATCAATAAAACGTGCATATAAATTAATATGTTCCATCCACGTTGAATCTTTGTATACATGTTCCTCTTCAAATGCAGCCATGTAAATATTAGCATATGCCGGTGCGGCACAGTTGCCCATGGAAGTTCCACTCTTCTGTATGAACCATCTTGTTTCGTACTGAAAGTAACTATGCATCAAAGTAAATTGCATTAGCTCCATTAAGAACACTTGTAAATCCAAAGGGTATTCACTTTGTACTAATGCTCTTTCTACGGCTTCTAGCCCTTGTTGATGCAGGATTGACCTGTATAACGCTTTAACGTCTACTGTTGCCATAATAGGTTCTCCCTCATGTTGCATTGTTTTCAGTTTCATCAAAAAATCGGTGGTGTCCTTTATGTAGGATTGGGTATTTAGTATCAGAGGTTGCAAGTATTTATCAAGGAATTTTCCAATGGGCTCATGCAAGCTATTTTTGGTAGATACAATAGGACGACATGGTGGTCTTATCGGATCCTTATGTACTTTAGGAACCATGTATAGTACTGGGCTTTTAGGATCTTCTAGTGTTAAGAATTTTTTGGTACGCTCATTAATAGTTCTATTCTCAAGGGCCTGGGTTAAAATGGTTTGTAGTGTCCTTTTTATACCTTCTGTAGGATCAAATTTGATTTCCATATATGTGTTTTCATCCATCAAGTGTTCCTCCACCACTTCCTGATAGTACGTTCTGTTCAAAATTACCAAGGCTCCCCCTTTGTCCGCCTTTTAGCAGACAATGTCTGTGTAAAAGAACACTTGAGGAAGATGAGGAAAGTGAAAGTGCAGTGCAAGGTAAAAGGGTAAGAAAAGGTGATAATTGGCCTAGTTGTGTCAAAAGATTAAAATGTCACCTAATGGGGGAATTTTTCCCTAACAAAAGACAATTGATATAGCAGAAGCTCATAAGAATAATTTAACTTGCTCATTAAAGGAAGAAAATATATTTTTGAATTTAGTAGAAGAAAGGAGACAGTATTTCCAGAAGAAGATCAGTGAGCAGAAAAGTCATATTCTACCATTGGCTGGGAAAGTAGGAATTTATACACCTGGCAAGACTCATGCTGCGATGTCTCTAGATTTTGAAAAGAGAAGATCTGTCTCCACAGATCAAAGACTGACGGTAACAACGTATTTATTGGTTCCAGTGAATGTGAACATACTTTTTGATTCTTGGAGTTTGGGGACTAAAAGGGGGAACTGATCCAGTATTTCCTGGACTTTATTATGCATGTGGGGATGAAGCTTATTTTAAGCTACCTGCACGATGGTATGGGAGTTGCTATTTTGGAATAGTATTCCCAAAAGTTTATTATGTAAAAATAATCACTGGAAACAATAAAAACAATAAAGAACTAATCCGTAATAAAAGAGCCAGCTTTTCTGAAAAAGTAGGCGACATATTTAGTGCATTGATACCTTCAGTGGGAGTAATTCTGAATTCACATAGAATTTGTCAACTATCCACAGTAGTTGATCGCTTATCGACTGATACTGCTGGAGGTTTTCTAATGATCAATACAGAAATGGTTGCGATTAGATCAATGGATTTGCAAAATCGACTTGCCCGTGATATCTTATTGGCAAAGGAGGGTGGAGTCTGTAAAATGCTGAAAGCGCAACATTGTTGCACTTATATTCCTGATAAAAGTGTAGAAATTGGAGGGCACTTTAAAAAATATCACTAAATTGGAGGAAGACTTGCAACCACTGGAAGTTGAGAATATAAGGAAGAAATTAACAAATTCCTAACATCAATAGGGTCATGGTTTGCTAACCTAGTAAAGGAGTTGTAGCTAAAATAATAATACCTATACTCGGAATAACAATGATAGTTTTAGTAATAATGAGATGGTGCAAAGGTTGTAAAAGGAGAAGAAGGTATGAAGTAAATAAACAGGGAAACAAGAGAAATTAGGAAGAAATTAAGCTTGAAGAAATGAAAGAGAATTGTACAAGAAGATAAAAAACATAAAAGATAAAGATGAAGTAGAAATTGAAAAGACACTGAAGGGAATTGAGATATGCTAAAGTTGGCATTTGGTTGGGTATAAGTAGTTTATGATGGCATAAATGCCATCAGAGAGGGGATTGATGGAGCAAGGGACCTCTATAAAAGAGACTTGCTTGGACGCAATCCTCTCATATAATCCCGTAACGAAATATTAATAATTTATTGTGATACTAATATGCACCACATTTCATATATATTTAGTAAGGTGAAGCTTGCCTATGTGGTTTAGTAACAAGTAACCCGATTGTGACTTAAAATGGCTGCTATCAAGGGAAACTGTATTCCACATGCATCAGCTGCATGACGTCATTTGCTTGGAGGGAAATTTCTGCTTCTGAGCAAATGCATCTAAAATGGCCGCTTGGGAACTCACATGCTAAGCATCTGCTTTGCTGAAACTAAAACGAGTTATATACTAAATGCTAATGCATAAAGAGTCTTTATAAGTAAATGGTATTAGAGTAGAGATAGGTGGTATACAGTGAAATCACTTTATTTTGAAATTAATACTTTTTCTTTTGACCTCTCTATTAGTTCGAATTTGGGCCTCTGAACGATGCTAAAGTCTAACACCCACATTGTTCCTGTTCCATGCTCATAGATGACAACCCAGAAACAGTGAGGTTAAGTCTTGAAACTCGTCCAAGGACGTTCTCCGTACATGTCCTGGGAACCAGCTGAACTTCCTGAAGATTCAATGGACAACTGTGAAATTTACACATTGTTGTTGATAAAGTTTGCAAAATGGGTGGGAAATAAAGCTTGGGAGAGCAACTAAATGAGAGGGAACTTAAAACAATGAAGAAAATTATTAAAACTTCGTATGGAGTGATGATCATCCCCTCAGCTCGTCCAATCTATAATAGGAGTTTTATAAAGTTGAAACATTCAGGGGTTGTACATGCCCTTAGGAAAGTATAATTGGGGTAGTTAGTTAGATCAGTTAACGCTATTGAAGCAAGACAAATGCTGAGAGACCAAGATGCTGACTGAATGCTGATCGAATACCTGAAGAAGCAGACTTAGAATTTTAAAGCTAAATAATTAGGAGAAGATTACGGAAGAATTGATAAGGTAATAGAATTAGGAGAAGATCGTGGAAGAATCAAGGAGGAAGTTAGTGTCAGAGAGGGGTAAGACGCAGGCGAATCCAAAAGAGGTCATCTATCCTGTCCTGAAACCTTTCCTGTAGTCCTTGTCACCTGAACTTTCTAAGGAAGTTATTAACTCTTGGCCAGAGGCGTCTGATTTTCACACCATCCAAGGTAAATATATCTACGTGTATTGTGTCAATATACTTCTCTCTCTCTTTATTCTCTCTTTTCCTGAGGCACTTGTTGTTGTGAAATCTTATTCAATTAGAATACTAAATTTGGGAAAACCGATCTTACTTCCTCGGAAAGATGGAATTAATACTGTAATTTGTTTTGCTCATATGACACAATTAGATAAACATTTAAAATGTTCCTGAGTCTTTGGTAATTAATAAGATAAGATAAAGGGGTAAATGAACCTATGTCATATTATCAATTACTACTCAACTAAAATAGATCCATTGATTAAAGAGAGGGCTTTTGGATCAGTAATAGATTAGATAATTGATAGGTAAATGATTTAATATTTTAGCCCTTATAAAACTTGACCCCCAGCGGTGTTGACTAGCCTATATGAGTGAGTGTGTTTAATTACCCAGATGAATATATAGTTATAGATGTTCGCAGGTTGGTAGCCCGCTGGATCACTAGGAACCTCCCAGTCAGTGTGCCAGGGTTCTGTGATTGGGTTAATGTCAATCCGTTCTTATCCCAAAATGTCATCTTCACCAATTTGACAGAGGAGGTGATAGATGTTGGCTGGTTCCAAAGATCAATCAGACCCAGATTGGAAAATGTCTGTTTTATATATTTCAGCCATGATAATGTTACAGCTCCTTTTTGTTTACCCAAAATGTCTCTAAGTCAAACCGTATATGGTTCCAGTTTGTTGGTCAACCAAATCCTCAGCCAGAACAAAATTGGCTTAAGACTAACTTTGACTGTTATGTACTGCATATTCAAAACCATTTTGAAAATTAGTGGAGTACTTTGGGGAAGTTTTAGTGCCACCGTCAGACATTTGTTTTCTACTAATCCTAATGGGTCAACATTACTGTGACACCAAAGTTCTGATCCATATACTGCGGAGGCCAATGCTTCAAATTTCAAAAACTGGTGATACAGGGTGAAAAGAGGTGTCTTATGTAAAACTCACGATGGCCACTGTCCTATGGTTAGAAAGGAGCGTACTCTTGGTGTTCTGGCTAGCCCAAGAGTTACCACAAGATAGACAAATTCCCAAATAATTAAAATCTAGTACTCTCGCGAGATTTACTCCCTCCACACTTAAAACCTCTCTAAAGTGCCTGTGCACATGTATTGCCATAAACTTAGATTTACTAGTATAAACGACCAGGCCATGATTAATACAGAAAATATTAAACCTGGCAAGTAAGATCTCCATTCCTTTGAGAGCTTCCGACAGTAATAGAGTTGCGAACAATAAAGCTGGCATTCAATCATTTCTAAGATCAAACCCTCGGCTACCCTAGTCAAGGACCTGAAAACGTTCTGAGAACCGCATTCAAGCAACCTTTTCAATAGCTTCCTTTCTGATAGGGTGATCCGGTCTGCCTGAAAGTTGGATTGATCTTTCCTCTTTATAAAACACCTGCTGATCCAGATAACATTAATAACTTGCGTCCCGTTTCTTACCTCTCTTTCAAAGCAAAAAACATTGAGAATTATCTTAAGGGTCGAACGGAGACACTTGAGACTGAAATATCTCAAGTGAAAGAACAAAGTGCGTCTCAAGAGGCCCGCCTTACTGACATGATGACAAAGCTGGAGGAGCAGGAAAACAAGCTACGACAAAATAATCTGAGATTATTAGGGATACCAGAAGGAGTGGAAGGGGATGATCCTAGAGGGTATATTGTGAGATTACTCCAGAAAGCCTTCCCACTGCAAACAACCTGGAATTAAGATCAGGAGATCCAAAGAGCACACCGGTTTCCTTTTAGCCTGAAGCTAAGGCGAGATGGTGGGCAATCTGGCAGTGAGAAACCAAGAGTGTTCCTGGTATTCTTTGGAAATTTTTGCTCAGGCAGATAGTATATGATCAGGCCAGGCCTAATTCCCAGAAAGAAGTGGAAGGAATTACGTTTTTTGCTAATCCAGATTTTGGCCATGCAACCGTTGAACGAAGATGGCGTTTGCGTCAACTAATAACTCCTCTACAGCAGCAGGGTGCACAAGTTTATCTGATGAACCCGGCGAGGTTAAAAATAATTCACGAAGGGTCAACTCGAGTCTTTGTGTCGGAGGTTAAAGCTGAAGAGTATCTAAAAGAAATTACTAGTAGAAAGAAACAGTAGATCTAAGATCTTGACTATGGACAAAAACCTAAATTTTTTTCTTTTCTCTTAGATTTGTTATTTCTAATCTTATGCTATGCAAGTCGGATTAGCCAATTTAATCTAATATTAATCCAAAGTTAATGATCGAAGAGTTTAAATAATTTGAGTGGTGTGGTGGCCAGGGTCTCCCACTTGCTTACCATTGCTCAGGGTTTCCCTGGGTGTCTCTTTTTTTGGGGGGAGTGGGGGGTCCAGGTCCGTTTTCGTTACATAGGTGCTCATGTGTAAGGGATTTGAGGTGCTTATCTTAAATTTAAGGAAATGTCTATACAAGTAGTGTTGAATATAATGTGTGGCTATAGGGATATTTGTTGGGACGGGTTTGTGGAGGGCCAGGGGTCGGGCTGTGGGAGGGATTGACCAGAATAAAACTATACTCGAGCTCACTTATAGGAAAAGACTTAAAAAACAAAAATGAGCTTTCCAAATAAACTCAGCATTGTATCGCTGAATATATGTGGTCTGAACGATTTAACAAAGAGGCAAAAAAACTGCACAGATATTATGGATGATGGGAGCAGATATAGTTTGTCTCCAAGAGACTCACATTGAAGCGGCTCAGAAATCTGTGCTGAATTCTTTAGGATTTAAAAGTATAGGAGCAACTTTGCAGGGTGCTCGAACAAAGGGGGTTGGTATTCTGGTGCGAAAAACATTGCCCTTACTAGTTAATTTGGTTAAAGATGACCCAGTAGGGAGATGGGTTATAGTGAAGTGCACATTGTCTTCTAATCACATATTTACAATTTGCTCTGTGTATTCTAGCACTTTAGATGATCCATGTGTGATAGATAACATAAACAAAGAATTGGTACTTTGGCCGCTCCCGATAATTATTTTTTTTTTTTTATAGTCCTCATACGCCATCAAAGATATTTTCGGTATTGATTATACTGAGAATCTTTAAGGAAGCTCTTTTTGCAGACACCCAATATGAATCTTACGGTACCACCATGTCTATAGTCAGCTCAGTCTTACACTTTACCAGACCCTTGGACTGATCTTAGGGTGTTTCGTTCCGCAAAAAGGCATAATCATTGGACACAGTTGATTTATAGTTCGTCAAGCCAATTAATACAAGGAGTCCAAAAATGCTTCCTTCTCTTCCATACCACTTTATCTAAGCTAAGAGTGTGCCTGATTGCCCTAACCCAATCTAAATATATTGGTGCCCTAATATTCAATCACAATTTACAAATTTCTCTATGTGCTAAAATAATTAAATATAAGAATAACTTATTACTATCTTGTGATACTTCCTCGTAATTGGAGGGAATTCCAAAAAATACTTGTTGTGTACTAACCTGTATTTCATACCCAAAGAGGGCTTTCATACCTTCTTGTACTTCAAACCAAAATTGCGATAATTCGGGGCAAGTCATGAACATATGGAGATCATCTGCTTTTTCCAGATGGCACTTTGGGCAGCAGGGAGTAGGCCCCTTTGAAATTTTAGCAATCCTGGCCGGAGACCAATATACCCTATGGAGAGAAAACAAGTGGTTCCGCTTTAAATTGGCAGGAGAGACCGTACGGTGTAGCAAGTCAAAAGATACTTGCCATAAGGTCTGCAAGTCAGCATCCGGGACTTGGTCTCTCCATAGATGTTCTGGAAGGCTGAACTCTCCATCCTCTCCTTCAAGTATTGTCCAGTATAGAGTCGATGTTTTGAGCAAAGTTGTTTTCTTCATTAGTAGTTCATCCAGAATAGATTTAGAACCTTTGCCCCCTGTGACAGCCTGATCCCAGCTTTTTATTTGTAAATACTTGAATTTGGATAGATTTTTATCTGTGAGGGCAGAAATGTCTTCCCAGCTCAAAAGATTACCTTCAGGCATTAGCTGGCCCCATAATCTGATATTTGCGTTCTGGAGAGCTAAGGATAATAGATCTTTAGTCCATTCTGGGGCACCCGGAGAGTCCCAAATTGGTGCTAAGTTGGCATAATATTGAATGTTAAGCTTTTTCCTTACTCTAGCCCATACATATGCCATGTCTCTAAGAACCTTTAGACGCACTTTTTAAAAAAATCGCATATCTCCAAACTTAAAAATAAATGCATGAGACCCTCCCTGAGTCTCAGAAAGCATATTTTGAAACATAATGTCTGTTTCTGTAGCCCCTAAAGTATCAAATGAGCTAAATCCAGCTTTCAATAAAATGGTCCAGGCATACACTCTCAGATCAGGTGCGCACAGCCCACCTTTGCCTCTTTTCCTTCGTAGTTTTTTCCAAGAAATTCTTATACCTTTTGAGGCTCCTGATAATTTTATGCGGCGACCTGAATCTAAGTCTGCCCAGTGATTGGAATATAATGAAATCCTGGAGGTATGCTGGTAGGAATCCCAAAGTTTACCGAGCGCTGCTTAACCTAATTGACACTCATGGTTTAAATGATGTGTGGGCCCACTTACAACCTGGGCAGAATGGCTTTACTTTCTTTTCCGCACCTCATTTATCAATGGCTAGACTTGACCACTTTTTTGTTTCTTCTACTCTGATCCATGAATGTTCTATTAATATCGTCGCTCGGGTATTTTCAGACCATAATCCCCTAATTTTAAACCTAGAGGGTTGGGGTATGCAAGAATCAAGGTCGAACAGGACATTTGAAAAGGCACTGCTATACGATAACCAGTATCAAGAATATATGGCTGGATGGATTCAGGAATTTTTAAATATAAACATTGGGTCTGCCCTAACAATGGTTGTTTGGGATACCTTTAAAGCTGGCATAAGGGGGAGACACTATGGTTCTCAATCCGTAAAAATAAAAAAGAGAAGGCACTGATTAATTCACTACAAGAGCGGATGATTGAAGTGGAAAAAAAATAGTCCAGGCTGTTCAGGTAGGATCAGGTGTGGAGGATGCACAGGAAAGGGTTATGGTCGCTAAGTCAGAAATGGGGGCGGTCTTAGCAGAAAAAATAGCTACCAAATGGGCAGAAACTAGAGAAAAACGTTATGAGTGGAGTGAACGTATTGGTCACTAGCTTGCTATTTCTACTAGACAGCAGGTAACTGCCAATACTATTTCTTCTATAAATATTGAAAATGAAGGTTTAGTTACTGATCCCTTAAAAATAAAGGAAGCCTTCCGGAACTTTTACGAGAAGTTATATTCTGAGGATAAGCTTGGACCCACCCCGAAGATCTAAAAAAAAACCCTAGAGAATATTTAAAGATAATCCCTATTACTAAAATTGGTATTGATCTTAGCAGCAAAATGGAAACTGCTCCTGAGTGGGAAGAAATCGCAGTTGCACTGGCTAATCTTCCGGACGGTAAAGCTCCCGGGATGGATAGTGTACCGGTTGAGTTTTATAAAATCTTTTCTCAACAAATCAAGGGCCTCTTTTTTAAAGTAGTGACATCAATTTTTGAGGGCATCCCGCCACCGAAATCCTGGTCTTTGGCTAAAATTGTGATATTTCCTAAAAAAGATAAATCACCTATGGAGATGACCTCTTATAGACCTATTACGCTAATCAATAATGATTCAAAGATTTTTTCGAAAGTTATTGCTACAAGATTGTCTCTAAATATTGAATCACTGGTTTCTAGCTGGCAACACGGCTTTATCCCTAAAAAAGGTACAACAGAACACATCCGCCGGGCTATTACGTTGTTTGATGCTGCGGAGGTGACAGGAGACCCAATCGCATTAATTCTCTTGGATGCTGAAAAAGCATTTAATCGGGTCTCCTGGCAATTTCTCTGGGCTATGAATGAATGAAATGTGATTTGTCTACGCGCAGCTATGCCCAGTGGGCGTCAAGGCGCCTAACTCAAAAACTAGCTGACGGCAACCAGAAACAAGAGCTCACTGATAGGCTTTAATGAAGCACCAAGTTTTCAAAGCTTTCCTGAAGAGATCAAGTGAAGGCTGTAATTTGATCTCCAGGGGAAGAGTGTTCCATAGTTGTGGTGCAAGAATGGAGAAGGCCTTGCTCCCCCATCTCGCCATCCTAGCGCGTGGGACTACCAGTTGATTAAGCTCTAAAGAGCGGAGACATCTGTTTGGGACATACCTAAATAGCAAGCATCCCAAGGCATCATTCGGGCCTGCCCTCAAGGCGCTGTAAGTAAGGCAGAGAAGTTTAAACGAAACTCTGGAAGAGACAGGCAACCAATGGAGATTCTTCCTTGCCAAGGTCGCAGAAGACCGCCACGGGAGGGACAGAACAAAACGCGCCGCGGCGTTTTGTACAACCTGTAGGCGTTGTAGAAGGCCCTTGTTGGCCCCGGCATAGAGTGAATTACAATAATCAAGCCTTGAGCCAACAAGGGCGATCACAACCTGTTTACGTGCCTGTGGGGAAAGATAGTGAGTAATTCTTTTCAGAATCCTAATGACCCCCCAACAGGTGGCCACTGTCCTATTGACCTGAAGTTCCATGGAGAGCCGGGTGTCAAAAATGACGCCTAGGTTCCTAGCAGATTGTGTGGGTGTGGGGCAGATGCCTAAAGAAGAAGGCCACCACTCACCTGACCACATTCCCCGGTCTTTGCCGAAGACCAAGACCTCCGTTTTGTCACTGTTCAACTTTAACGAGTTGAGAATCATCCAGTCTGCAACAAGTTGCATACAGGACTTAAAGTTGGACGCGGTGGCGTTCACAGAGTGGGTCAGGGACACCATAATCTGCGTGTCGTCGGCATACGACACTACCTCCATCCCCTGAGATCTTACTAGTCTTGCAAGGGGGGCCACGTAGATATTAAAGAGGGTCGACTCAATGCCGACCCCTGTGGCACCCCGCATTGCAACGACTTGACAGGGGAGAGGTGATCCCCAAGCATCACTCGCTGCTCTCGCTGATGTAAAAAGGAGTTCAGGAGACTCAGGGCCGGTCCTGCTACCCCTGCCTCCCTTAACCTAGATGTTAAAGTACAGGGAGACAGGGTATCAAAAGCTGCTGTAAGGTCCAGCAGAACTAGCACGGTAGTCTGCCCCAGATAGACTTTCCGACGGATGTTATCTGCGACCTTAGTCAGAGCAGACTCCGTGCTGTGCAGCTTTCTAAAGCCATGTTGGGACCCATCCAAGAACCCTGAGGCGTCCAGGAAGTTGGAGAGATGACAATTCAGATGGGCCTCCAACATCTTAGCAGGGGCCGGCAAAAGAGAAATGGGCCTAAAGTTCTTCAGTAGACCAGGGTCAAGAGTGGGCTTTTTAAGGAGGGGTTTTACAATGGCCCTCTTCCATGCCACTGGGAAAATACCTTGCTCCAAAGCTCCATTCATTATTTTCAACAGTGGAGGAAGAATAATATCCCTACAATTCTTTAGTATTCTCAGAGGAACCGGGTCCAAAGGAGAAGCAGATTTTGTTTTGTCTAGTAGGAGATTGAGACCCTCCAAGGAGAGCATAGGAAATTGGTTCAAGACTTGGGGAGCAGCCGCCTCCCAGGATTCCAGATGTTTAACTCGAGAGGAGTCCTCCTCACTAAGAGAGTTCCTCTGTGATTGAAGAGCCAAATAGATGTCATCTATTTTTTTATAGAAGAAATCTGAGATGTTGTTGCATAGCTCTTGTGAAACAACCACAGGGTCGGGCAACTGGAGTGAGCATAATGAGTCAACGATCTTAAAAAGCTCTTTAGATGAAGTGAGAGAACAGGTTAAGTTGGTGAAATAATCCTGTTTCTCCTTAATGACTCTGTTTTTATAATCTCGTAACAGGCCCTTATAGACTTCTCGATCTCTGGGATCCCAAGATTTGCGCCAACATCGTTCCTTCCTTCTGCATTTTTGTCTGAGGAGTCTCAGTTCTTCCGTGAACCAGGGGGCTGTCGGCTTATGTCGTGCCACATGTTTAAGTGAGGCGGGAGCTAACTCATCAGCTGCTTTAGTGATGGAGTCAGCGAGTTCTTGGGCCGTTTCATCCACCATCCGCTGGGATGTAATATTCGTGCTTTGAATAAAAGGGGCCAGGGCCTCATTCGTAAAGTTCCTAAAGCTTCTTTTAAGACATTTCTTGTTAGTACCCAAATTGCCCTCTGAACAAGAAATATCCAAGGACAGTGGAACAGCTAAATGATCAGACCAAACTATCGGCACAGGTACGCCGACCGTTAGTCTAGAATCATTAGAGAATATTCCATCCAAGATGTGACCAGCCTTATGGGTCGGATGGAGCACTCTTTGGACAAAGTCACATGCTTCCAAGGGGTTAACTAGGGAGGATGTGTCCTTAGATGCCCGATCCTCTAGATGGAAATTAGTGTCACCCAGGATGGTAAAATGAGATCTACCAAAATATGGTTCCAAGATTCTAAAGAGCTCAGGGCAGAAGTTAGTTCTGGATCCTGGGGGTCTGTATAAAAGAATTCCAGTAAAGGAGCTCGAGGGGGCATTCACAATGCAAAAGTATAGGGCCTCAAATGGGTCTGAGGGGACCGATAGGGATTTTATAGTGCAGGAGAGTGTGGACTTGAAAAGGATAGCCAGTCCACCTCCTCTGCGTCGCACTCTGTCCAACCTCTGAAAGGCATATCCTTCTGGAATAGCCAACAGGAGGTCGTGACCAGAAGACTCCGAGGCCCAAGTCTCAGTGACAAAGACCCAATTAGGTTGTCTCGTACTTACAAAGTCGTGGAAATCTATATTATGTTTGATCAGGGACCGCGCATTGATCAGAAAGCCCTGTTTAGATTGAGAAGTGGGCGGACCAGAGGGAGGGAGACCAGACTTCCTAGCGGCCTGTGAAGAAAAATTAAGAGAAGTTTTACACGAGGGAGTGCAGCCTACCTGCTAGCGCTGAAAAGCGGCACCAAGTACTTCCAAAATGGCGCTACTTGGAAGAATTACGCCGGGAAGCGGACCCGCCCAACAGCGGTGAGGTTCCCAAAAGTTAGAGTGCAAGTGAGGGCCAGGCGCAATTAAGACCAGGGTAAAATGCAAAGAAAAACAAAAGAAATAAAAAACGAGGTAAGTTTAAAATCGAGCAGCAGCTCAGGTCCTGAAGCGCACAAAGCGCATGCCAAGGTCGAATAACAGCTAACAAGGGGGAGCCAACAATTTTCCTGACTTATGTACACGCCTAGCGTCCTTCTGACGACTAGAGCGTGCAGCCTACCTGCTAGCGCCGAAAAGCGGCACCAAGTACTTCCAAAATGGCGCTACTTGGAAGAATTACGCCGGGAAGCAGACCCGCCCAACAGCGGTGAGGTTCCCAAAAGTTAGAGTGCAAGTGAGGGCCAGGCGCAATTAAGACCAGGGTAAAATGCAAAGAAAAACAAAAGAAATAAAAAACGAGGTAAGTTTAAAATCGAGCAGCAGCTCAGGTCCTGAAGCGCACAAAGCGCATGCCAAGGTCGAATAACAGCTAACAAGGGGGAGCCAACAATTTTCCTGACTTATGTACACGCCTAGCGTCCTTCTGACGACTAGAGCGTGCAGCCTACCTGCTAGCGCCGAAAAGCGGCACCAAGTACTTCCAAAATGGCGCTACTTGGAAGAATTACGCCGGGAAGCGGACCCGCCCAACAGCGGTGAGGTTCCCAAAAGTTAGAGTGCAAGTGAGGGCCAGGCGCAATTAAGACCAGGGTAAAATGCAAAGAAAAACAAAAGAAATAAAAAACGAGGTAAGTTTAAATTCGAGCAGCAGCTCAGGTCCTGAAGCGCACAAAGCGCATGCCAAGGTCGAATAACAGCTAACAAGCTATCATGCAACTAGCTGGTTTTGGACCTCAGATAATTCTGGCAATTCAAGCATTGTACCATAATTTTCACCCCTACTTTTCGCTCTCTATATCAAACCTTTGATAAGAAGAATAGAGCTAAATTCTGTAATTACTCCTGTGAATAGGTTCGGCATAGAGACAAAGATCCTGGCTTATGCCGACGACATAGCCATAATTACTCCAGAACCTGAGATAGCTATTAATATTCTAGAACTTGAGGCTCAGAAGTTTGCGCTGATTTCTGGCTATGCCTTAAATAAAGCTAAAACGCAGATTGTCGTTAATGGGAAAATTGATTGGGTGGATAGTAGAATCACGAAGATGTCTGGAAGTGGATATTGTTTCAGACTTAGATAAAATGGTCACAGAAAAGTTAACTAATGTGGCTACTAGCATGAAGAAGTCACTTAGAAAGATTGACAATTTACACCTAACTATTGTCGGAAGGTGTAATGTATTAAAAATGACATATTTCTAACCCTTGGCGAAGAACTTCGCTACGCCCATGGAGTGGGCGTAGTGTTGCCTACTTCGCCCTTTGCAAAGTGGGCGTAGCGAAGTTGGCCGACACCCACCCACCCGCCTCCCTCCCGCCCTCCCCTACATACCTGATTGTTGTCAATTCAGCAATAAAAGTAAATAAAAGGCACTTATCTTGTCCGCTGCGTCCCGGGGCTCCCTCTGCTCGTTCGCGCCACCGTCGCCGCCAACTTGGATACCAATGCGCTGGGATGGTGATTTTGCTTGCTTGCGGTCGCCAACTTGACGTTGAGGACCGCGAGCAGATAAAAAACGCCCGCTATCCGTTTTTGCACTGTGCTACGTGCAATTCGCGTAGCACTTAGTTTCATAAACTACACCACCCCGCGAGAGTAGCGTAGTGTTTCGCCCTGGGTTAGCTCAGAGCCAGGGGAGGGTGGTACACAAGGCGCTATACGACCTGTTTCCACTATCATTATAATATGATTTCTCCTTTTGTGTTTTATGGAATTGTAGCAATGTTGATTGATTCATTTTCAATCATATGCCTGCTTATGTTAGCCAAAATACTGCATCTTAGAGCACGTAGGTAAAATACACATTTTAAACTTTACCGTGTCTCTGATTACTCATGTTGTGGACTTGTATGAGCATATGACCAAAAGAATTTTCTTGATTCCCACCATTCCTGAGAGTATTCTAAGTCGCTTGTTCTGGGTTGTCTAATCATTAGTAGCTTTGCAGTAGGACGGAGAACGAATGAGACACTGATGCTAATCGGATAGGGGTTCTGGGTACTGAGGTGAGTTTTTGGTACACTGCAATTCACTGAGGTACTGGTTTCCTGCGCATAGTTCTGTACATGACCAGAATCCCCGCAACAAGAATATATGTTTTTCTTTATTCTAACTACCCTTGTTGATTGTGAAATGTTGGATCACCATGTGAAATACAAAACTTGCCCATGATGAACTTCAATTGAAAGAAAACCCAATAATAAATATAAATGCACATTAGGTGCCATGGGACTTTGCTTGGCAAGAAATTCAAGGTCCAGTGCAAACCATGCCATAACATGTAATCAATACATAAGTGACGAAAATCCATCTCTTTCTGTTTTTATCAACATACGTTTGGCTGAATCGTTTGTATTTGGGCCTTTGCACGGTGATGTATTCCCAGGGAATTTCCTACAGCTTGTACCTTTGTTTAAAACATAGAAACCATTTTTTATTCGGTTGGCATATTTAACATTCCTATAAACCAGCAGTAACATGTGCACAAATGTTGCAAGCTGCTTAAATGTCACTTTCCAAATGTGAACTGCAGTGGCACTCGCATTTAGACCAAAACCTACAACATGATCTGTGAAACAGCAATGGAAGCCTGTGGGGAAGGTTTGGGCATTGGCGGCAAAATCGGAGCCCATGCACATTTTTTAAAATTCTAGATGAGCACTGTATAAGTCAGCTGTAACTATGCCTTTTCAAAGTTAGGCCCTGCTGTACAGTTCTTCAATCTTAAATGTAAGCTGTGTATATACTTTTATTTGTAAAAGGTTCCAAATGCTTAAGTCTATGTTCCAAAATCGGGGGCGCTAGAGGGCGCGCACACGGAATGGCTGCCTAGCTGTGTGGCACCCGTTCCTTGGAGCACTATCCTACATATATCCTCTGCCACTGGTGAATAAATCTATGCTACTACTCGCCATCTGCTGCAGCGAGTGACCCCCTACACTCGACCAGAAGCTTGGACCTCCAGCGCTTACTGGACCGGTGCAATTGGTGTCCGACAATCTGCCACAGAGGTCCCCCGAGACTGCTGAGTGCGGAGACCGGCAAGCGGGGACTACGCGAGGCCGCTGCTCGCCACGAGGCTACAGGCCCCACTCGCGCCAGCTGCCTTGGCGCCTGGGATAGTCCCGGTCCTGTACTCCCTGCTGCCGGTGCGGATCGCAGCGGACTGCGAGGGCGGGCCGTCACCCAGGAGTGCCCAGCCGATATATCTGTCCTGCCTCTGACGGATACACCTTTGGGGACCTGCGCCTTTCAACTCAGCGTGGTCCAGACATCTGCGGCGGTGGACGTTGCCTGGGGTCCTGCTGCCCTGTTGAGAGAGGTGCGGGGGACCGGAGCACCGGTGGCGGCCTGACTGCCCGGGTATCGGCCGTGAGTAGAGGTGTGCACACCCGTCCTGCGGGAGCCCTTTGCCGTGCCTGCGGGGCTTGATCGTCTTTGGGGTGCTTGACAGCGTTTTTTCTTACCTCGCACCCCGGACCGTAATCACTGCCGAGACGGCCTGCTGCGATTAACGTGGCCAACTATCGGGGCTTCAACTGACCGCTTTGCCCCGCGCTTTTGCGATCGTGGAGTTTGCTGCTGGCCTGTTTCTTCCTGGGATCCACGCTGCTGGCCCCCCCCACCATTGGCTTCCGGACTGGGCGGCGGTGCGGCGTTTCGCAGTTCAGAGTGTACCCCACATGGCATTCCCCTGATCTATGGTCACTGTGGAGCTCCTTGTGCTTCTCCCTACCACACATTTGCTCCGTGTCTGCAGGCCTGCGAACAGAACATAATACCTAATCTCTGCTTTGCCTATCCTCAGCATTACGGCCACTGCGTGGGTTGGTGAGGCGCTGACTGTGGTGAACGGCGGTTGTTGTCGGCGTTATTCCTCCTTGCAACTAACGCCTTACGGAGCTGCGGGAGCTGAGAGTGGACTGCCGGGCGGAGGGTAACAGGTGGGCGGAATGGTGCGCCCCGAAAACCGCAAGTCTAAAATAAGCTTTGATGGCGCGAGGAAGGGCGCCAAATCAGTACCTACTGACCCAGGGCCCAGCGATGCGAACTCGTCTGCCATCGCTTCCCCTGCCAAGGACCTTGACCTGCACCGTCTATTTCAGGAGATGAGACAGTGGTTTGCCACGGTCGTGGAAAAAGTTGTGGGATGACGTCTCGGCTGGACGCCCTGGTGCATAAGGTGGACCAGCACGAAGAAAGGATAACCTCCACTGAGCAGCGCATCTCAGACAATGATGACATCACCTCCTCCCATACCACGCAATTGGCCCGCATGGACAACTTGCTACGCCTCATAGCAGCCAAGAACGAGGACTTGGAAGCCCGTAGCCAACGCAACAACATACGCGTTACGGGCATTCCGGAATCCACGGACACCGGCAGAATGGAACTTTATATCGAGAAGCTCCTCAAAGGGTCGGTAGGGAAGGACGCGTTCTCTCCCCAATTCATTGTCGAACGAGCGCACAGGTCATTGGCTCCTATGCCCAAGCCCGGACTGCCGCCCAGGCCAATCATTGCCAAATTGCTCAATTATCGCGACCGAGATGTAGCACTTAGGGCTGCCCGGACCAAACAAACCCTGCAGTACAATGGACTCACTTTCTCCATATATCCTGACTTTACCCCGCTGCTGCAGGAAGAATGCCGCAAATTCATACCTGCGAAGAAGAAACTGCGAGAGGCCCAGGTGGAGTATGCCTTGCTCTACCCGGCGAAGCTACGCGTCACACACCAGGGGAAGAATCGTTTTTTCACCAACCCTCAGAAAGCTGAAGACTATCTAAAAACGATTTGTAGGGCCCGGAGGGGCGGCCGGGATGCTGAGGCGGACCCGGAGGAAGAAAACCCGCTCTTAGAAGCGAATGAACACTGATCCCTTGGCCTCGCCTAGTCCGGTCTTAATGCCATCTTCCACGACCTCTTTCGGCCCCCGTTCGGGGCGTGCTGCAGCAATGGATTTTCGATTACAGACTGGGATTTGCTGACCTCTCCAGTGGTAATATACTCCAAGGACCACTATCTCTGCCCTGGCCTCCACCGAGGGTCGTATAGTATGGGAGGCCATTGGCGGGAGAAGTGGTTGTGCGCCCTTGCTGTTGTATCCCTCACGGGTACTCCCCATGCGTAATGTTCAGATGTTGGAGTTGAAGGGGGGGAGGGGGAGGGGGGGGGACAGTGGGTGGGGAATGGTGGCTGCTGGCATGATTGGGATGCTGGGGTGGGAGGGGGGATGGGTTGCTTTGGGGGGAGGCTTTTCTTACTTGGAATGATTGTTTGAGTTCTGCACTGTCAAGATTACCTATGTCGGCTACTTAGAGTGGGCTCAGTCTCATCGCACAGGCGAAGATTGGTTGAATTGTTATTTTTCTGTCTATGGCTGCCTTGAATGCTGATGCACAATTGACCTGCATGTCATGGAATGTTTGAGGGCTTAATGATGTTAAAAAATGTCGGAATGTCATTGCTTATCTCAATAGACACCATGTCCAGGTGGCCATGTTGCAGGAAACCCACTTGTCACCGCAGGGGCGGACCACCTTTGCGAGCAAATGGGCCGGAGTCCGTACCTTCTCCTCTTATTCCACTTACACGAGAGGAGTTACCATTCTTCTTGCTCGTACTGTACCATTTCATAAATGCGGGGACTTGGTGGATAACGAGGGGCGTTATGCTCTCCTTTGGGGCAGACTGGGTCGTGACACATATACATTTGTTGCCAGCTATGCTCCTAACGTAGATACACCTGCTTTCTTTACCACACTCTGGGGCAAAATCATGGACGTCGGATCTCGCCACGTTGTCTGGGGTGGTGATTTTAATTTGGCATTGATACCACGACTGGATAGGGCAGATGGGGTGAGTCACTACAAGCCTAGGGCTAGGGAGGCGCTGGAAGGCGTGATTGCAGAGGGCAAACTGGTGGACCTATGGCGGCACTTACACCCCCTTGGGAGGGAAGGCACACACTTTACCTCGCACACGGGCACATGGGCGCGGTTGGACTACTTTCTTCTTGCCAGGGGGATAACTGCAGAGGTGTTAAGGGTGACACATTTGCCAAGGACATACTCTGACCATAGTCCCGTACTGCTGCACCTCCGCATACCTGGGTGGGATTGCCCCAGACCACACTGGAGACTACAGCCTGAGACCTTGTTAGATAATCTGTTCCGAGTCGAGCTGGGTGAAGAGATAGCTGCTTTTTTCCCAGAAATAGGGGATCAGTGGACTCGGTTGAACACATCTGGGAGGCCTTTAAGGTGACCGTTAGAGGATACTGCATTTCCAAAAGCTTTGGGGTCCTGCGGGATATTCAAAACACTATTCATACACTAGAAAGGGAGCTGCGGGCATTGTAGCTTCGTATGGTGGCAGACGGTAGCCCTGATACACTTGCTGCTTTTAGGGACACATTGTCGAAGTATGAGGAGGAGGCTAACAGGGAGACTAAGTTCCGGGGGAAACACTGGCAGGCCAGGAAATACTGTGAGGGAGATAGGCCAGGGAGGGCACTTGCGATGCTTACGCGGGCCCCACGGGATCGCAACACCATACTTGAACTTACTGACGCTCACAGGACCACAGTCAGGGACTCGGGTGGACTGCTCGATACCTTTACATCTCACTATCACACACTTTATACCTCTGACACTGTGGCCGATACACCTTACGCTGCCTATCTGGGTGATGTGGCGCTCTGCTGGCTCAGCGACGGAGACAGGGCGTTTCTGGTGGCCCCCTTTGAACTAGATGAAATTCGCGAGGCCATTATGTCCCTCAAGAACGGCAAGGCTCCCGGCTTCGATGGCATCCCTGCTGAATTCTATAAAGCATACATAGATATTATGGCCCCTGTCCTCCGAGAGGTTTACGAGGAGTCGCTGGGCGACGGTGTCCTCCCTGGCTCCATGCGGGAGGTGGTTATAACTTCCCTCTTGAAGCCCGACAAGGATCCCAGCTCCTGCAATTCTTACCGCCCGCTTTCCCTCCTAAATTGCGATGTCAAGATTCTTGCTAAGGTCCTGGCTACTCGCCTATAACTACTCATGTCCAGGATCGTACTGCCTGATCAATCTGGGTTTGTAGCTGGCCGCTCTACCTCACATAACCTCCGCACTTTATTCTCTTTGCTCTGCACGGTACACCCTGATATGCCGGTCGCAGCCGTCTTCCTTGATGCCTCCAATGCATTCGACTCGGTCGAATGGCCTTACTTATTCTCTGTCCTAGCTAGCATGGGGTTCCCGACACTCTTCATATCCTGGGTCCGCTTGCTCTATACCCGACCCACGGCGAAAGTTCTTGTAAATGGTCACCGTTCAAACCCTATCGACATTACTAGAGGCACGCATCAGGGATGCCCACTATCTCCCCTCTTGTTTGCTATAGCTGTCAAACCTCTTGCCTGTCCCCTCCGTCAGCTGCATCGGGAGGGGGCGGTACAATGCTTGCAGCGTCAAATTGATGTGTCTCTCTTCGCTGACGACATCACGCTCTATGTCAAACACCCTGATTTGCATCTCAACCCACTACTCCGAGAATGTGTTGTATTCGGCAGGATGTCAGGTGTACACATTAATTGGTCCAAGTCGCAATTTTACCCTCTAACGGAAGCGGTTGCCGACTTTCCCCTTGATTACCCGCTGGAGTGGTGTCGGACTGATCTTCGGTACCTGGGCATACAAATTTCCCGTGATAGGAGCGAAACACTACGGTCCAATTATGGAGTAGCAATCACGAAACTTGCTGCAGCAGTGGACCGTTGGATAACCTTGTCACTCTCCATGGCCGGCAGGGCATCCCTTATCAAAATGGTGGTTCTTCCCTGCTTCCTATACCTTTTCCTTATTATTCCCTATTTTCCTGACGCTTTTTTCTTCAAAACCCTGAAGTCGGAACTACGCCGGTTATTCTGGGGGGGTAAGAACCCACGGTTAAAATGGTCTACGCTTACCCTTCCATATGACAAGGGAGGCTTTGATATCCCTGACTTTGAGGCGTATTATCAATGCGCACAAGCGCAATATGCCTACCACTGGCTGGTTCCCACCCCCTTCATGCCTCACATTGCGGTGGAAGATTGGATCGCACATCCTATTCCGCTCAACGGACTGCTCCACTGCTCGGAATCATCCATACCTACGTCAAACACCTCTGTATCATGTACACTAGACGCATGGCGCCGTATTGCCAAGAGCATGTCCTGCCGTCTGCCGTACTCACTCAAGCTACCGCTGACATTTCATCCTGACCTCGCCCTGCTGCAGGAACGGGGATTTCGCACCCTGTGTGAAAGGGTGCGTGTTGCATGTTGGGGCGACCTGTTCTCGAACGGTCAGTTCAAGTCTGCAGAACTGTTCTTTGCATCTCATAGCCGCACCCCGCTAGAAGTCTTCTATTACATACGCCTACGCGCAGGGATGAGAGACATCCTACCTGATTTCCCCGCTGAGCCTGAGATCCTACTTCCACTTCATTTCTTACTATGTTCACAGGAAGGGGCACATTTAGGCTCTGGCCTTTATCGTCAAATCAGGACTGCGGCTCCAATGCCCGAGGCAGGTGCCCGGATACATTGGAATGCTGAACTGACAGCTGACCTCACTGATGAGCAATGGCACTACTGCTGCGCCCTTACGTCTCGTATATCCGCTAGCAGTAGACTAAAGATCATACATTACAAATTCCTGCAACGGGTATATTATACACCAGTGAGGAAACATAGGTTCGGGTTGGCGGATAATGACCGGTGCGAGCGCTGCCGTGCCGAACATGCCGGCTTCCTGCATTTGGCGTGGGGATGCCCTCTAGTACAGCATTACTGGCAACAGGTGACTGACGCCCTCACGGTAATGACAGGGGGAACCGTGCCTATGGACCGGTTGTTAGCGCTTCTCGGGCATACTCCGCATATCCCTAAATCCTGTCGGAAATTTGTTGATACTGCACTGCTCTTGGCTAGGAGACGAGTGGTGTGTCGTTGGGGCCGAGGCAGAGCGCCCAAATTTAAGGATTGGATGGCAGATTTGACCTACTGTCAGGAACAACACACTACCTTCGCTGAATTGTTGCCGATCATGAGTCGACCTAAAGATATTTGGGGCCGGCTAGTGAGCTATTTACTTGCACAGACGGATGATGACGGTGCTCCTGAGGGGGACCATACTAGCGATTAGCGGCACTGCTGGGACTCAGAGTGGGGCCACAATACCTGACAGCATATATACATTTCACCTCCTATATGACAAGGGTTGTATCCCGGTTCCCGCGCCGTGGGTCACTTCCCTGTCCAATGCGCCCCACATGTCGCTCATAGCCATGGTACTCTCTAACATTGACGCCTGCCCCCTCGCCCATTCCAGGGCCCTTCCATGCCACCCATGTCATGTACCCACCTCCCTCACACTCGATGACACTCTGTGACACCATGCATGATGCCTACTCTAGCGTTTATTATATGCCGCCATGACTCCTGTTGTATGACTATGTATTTGAGTAAGATCGTGACTATCTGCATTACTTTATCGGCTCGGACTTCCACCTCCAAGTGTGTTTATAAAGCCTCATGGTTTGTTTATTGTTGGGAAGTTTTTTGAACCACAAAACTGAAAACACTGTTCTACTGCAGTACATCCTCCGGTGCTCTTCAACACTAGATGCATTACTCCTGTCGCCTGATCCTGTGATACGCTGCCGGGCCTCCGGGATGCCGGCCACAAGGCTGTGTTATAACTGATTACCACGCTGCCGGCCTCAGGGTTGTAGGCGCATGAAGCTGTGTACTGTATTACCTATGCAATAAAGCAGTTTTGAACGCTAAAAAAACAAAAAGAAAAAAAAAAGTCTATGTTCCAAAATCAAAGTTGCCTATTGTGTTATATATAAACCCATTTCTCGGATTACAGTTAGGAGATAAGCTAACAAGTGATTCTTGTGGCATGTACATTATTATGAAAAACACATTAGTAAACAAATATTTCAATTTCATATAATGTAAAGTTCACTCTTTTGTTCTTTCTTTTAAGTCACCAGCCTGCACTTATAGACTTTACGCTCTTGTTAAAGTTGAGACCATTAGGGCTCACAGGTAATTAAGCCCAGACACACCTACTTCCCACATAGTAAAGGAGGTCATCTGACATTGATTTAAGATTTCCCTGTGTCAATGGTGTCTTGTCACACTTGCCTTATTTAAAGAAAAGGGATCTCACGGACTTGGGGGTGCCTCACTCTCTGGGTGGGAACATAAGATGTGCTTAAAAGATGTGGGATTCTATTTCCAGTAACCATAGATGGTTTGGCATAAGCAGGAGTCATGAAGGAAAGAGGGGGCGTTCTAGGCTAACCTGATATTTGCAGTTTTGAAATACTGTCCTGGAGTTTTAACTTGATTTGTTCAGAGAATGTTAGCAATATCGTATTGGTTTGCCTAATCAGAGTTGCTGAAAGGCACAGAACAGCAGCAAAGACAAAGGAAAGAAGAAGACTGAGCAGTGTATGCAGGAAAAATATATCTTGCCCTATTAAATAGCCTGTGTAGTGACTGACTCCAGTATAGCCTTTATTCTTTGGATCTGACAGGCTTCTCTGATGGCTAGAGAAGCGAGCCTCTCACTTGCTCAGAACGGTAAAAGGATACAAGTATGGTTGTAAGTCAGAATATTGACTGCAGCAATATTGTGCTACAAGAAACTTGTAGGAAAAATAACATCAAACAAAATATCATGGAGGTAAGTATATATTTGTAAGTATAGGTATATAGTTGCTAAATCTTAAATCTGTCAATTTTTTAGGCAGCAATAGTTTTGCTAAGATGCTATGACTTGCTGCACAATAATTAATACTCTATATTCTGGATCTAATCCCAGCTATATCCAGAAGGGGCCTAACAGCTGTGGAACCTATTACCCTATGGCTGAGAAAATGTGGAAGGACCAAGAAACAGAAGGAGCTGCGTCCTCTTGGAGAAACCATCAAGGCCACTGGTGAATGACATTTTTGCTGTGGACTGCCTACAATTCGAAAACTCTTTTCCGACTTGAAACTGTGCTGTGACCTAGTATCCAAGGATCCTTCCTTTGAATTTTGGGATACCATGGAGGAAGTTCCAGAATTTTGTATGAAAGTAGACCTTTTAGCTGTGATAAACTGGCAACTCTTGAACAACTTTAGTTCATTATGTGTTGACCACAAATGGAACCTACCTCTTATTCCATTTAAATCTTCACTGGGCAGAACCACCCACTTCTTATCTGACCTTGCTCCATCTTATTTGGCTTTGGCCTAGGACTTGGCGATCCACAACCCACTGAATTAGATTGTTTTTTTTAATTTCATACAGTTTTCTGTGGACATGTTTTATCTTTTTGTATCACTCTTGTGATCCCTACTTCGGAGTTTAGTCATTTTGGTGTCATTGTTATTACCACATGCCATTCATTTTACTTACGTTGATTTCAAAATCTTACCAAATTTATTTCTGAATGGGAATGTTGCTTTTATATTGCCTTTTCTGTAGCAAATGCTACTTCTCTGATGAAGGTCACACCTTTGTGTCAAGTTTATAAGGGTAAGTTTGGCCTTCTATACACAAACATATTCCTTTCTAAAACCTAGTTTGTTGTAACTTTGTTGTGGCTTGGTCACTGCTCACAATAAGACTAAGACCATAGTCATAGCCTTCAAGTGCACTACTCATAAGCACTCCAACGGAGTATATTACATATTTCTGTAAAAGTGATCAAATACCACAAATGAGTGAATACAAAAAGACACAAATAGAAATCCAAAAATCCCATCCACACGTAAACAGCATCGAAATAATACTGCGAGAGGTGCTGGTGGTGGCTCAAAGAATTTTTCTTATTTTATTGCGCAAACCTCATATATCTCCCAAAGGGAACTTCAATCAAATACGATGAGTAGCGGTTGCATACATCCCACAAATTATAATTAAGTCCCAATGCATTTCAGGCATGAACAGCTGTACCTCCTCTTCAGGTGCACACCAAATTGAATATTTTGATGTTATGTATGAACATTGTTGTATCATTTGTTTACATTGAGTGCATATCAACTGATCAATCTTCTACTTTTTCATATTAAGACTAAGGCATCCCCCTTCCATTTTAACAATCTAGTTTTCTTCAAGCTGTCCTTTTGTTCCACAAAAGGAGAACCACGATTTAGAGTACAATTATTTATTAATAAAGCTAGAAGGCCTCACCAACAATGAAAAGGAAGAACAGTCTATTTAAATATTCTGCAACCATTCACATGGTGTGAAATAGTGCAACTTTTTGTATGGCCACCACATTTTGTCTAGACTGATGCTGTTGGTTTTCTAACTTGGCTCTATGGGACACTGCTTACCTGGCACCAGTGCATGGGCTGTGACCCCTAAAACATGTTCAAATTGGCTACACTCCTGATTGATATGTTTAATGTATTGTTCCCTAATATATGGTACAAAATTTTACCCAAGACCTGTACGTTAAATGTCACTATAGGCCTTTGGTACATATTGTGTATCCACTAAAATGACAAAGCAAAATATGTATCCAGGCCTGCCCCTTCAGCCTGGGTATGCAGTTTTAAAACTCCCAATTCAACTTGGCAAAATAATCCTCTTGCCAAGCCTAAAACGTTCTTTTTAATACTTGCAAGTCACCACTAAGTTAGGCCCTAAATGCCCATAGGACAGGGTATATAAAAAAGTAGGACATGTATACTTTATGTTTTACATGTCCTGGCAGGGAAAAACTTCAAAGATGATTTTCACTGTGGCAAGGCTTACTCTCCCTTAGGAAAGCACTGGATTACTTTATAATACCTTATAATGCTTAACTTCAGTTTGGGAGCAGCTAGAAAAATGCCTCAAGGACTCATTTTAATAGTAAAGATTTTTGATGGCATTTGGTTGTTGAAATAAAGTTATTACTTACTGGTAATTTAAAATCCAACTTAACGCTCAACTCAGATTTTATATTACTATTTTGAAAATTACTTTTAGAAAGCCATTTTTCTGCCTGAGACAGATGTGTCCTTCTGCCAGTGCTTATTGTCACCCATGTGCTGAATGGCTCCTTAATAAGGTGTGAAGTGGCTACCAGTGGCTGATAGGATGGCCATCTTGGCTGTGTCCATGAACAAAATTAACTTCAAAGGATGTATCCTAATAGGTCTGCCTTCCTTTTGTCTTCATAGCCAGCTTGTCTCCAAACCCAGTGGGAGAGGGAGCTACCCCAGACCTACTTTGGAATGGCCACAAGAGAGGGTTTGCCCATTATCATCGCTAACCTCTGGTGGGCACAGGCAGATCTGTACAGTGGAAGAAAGGTTCTGCTATGTTTGTTTTTGGTAAAGAGGGGATAATGTACATTAAAACACATAGGAAGTTCTGCAAAAGGGGGAGGGTCATACCTGGGAACTTTTACACTCTTACACGATTGGTTAGGGAATGAACAAGAATTTCCCCCACCCACAGGCTAGTACTCGGCATATATGTGGCACTCCCAGTGCTCTCTTTAGAACACTACTGGAAATATGAAGACTGGAGAAGGCTGCTATTGTGACCTGGAGGAGAACCCTAACGGCTGGACCTGTGCCCAGGTGTACCCAGGACCAGGAGGAGGACCCCAAGAATCAGTCGGCTTACCTCCTGTTAAGCTCCAAAGACAGAGCTGCAAGAAGCCTACTTTCCTAAAGAGCCCAGCTGGCCAGTTCCAACTGGATCTGCCCTGGGAACCTGTTGGTAGCTTCTACTGGAGTGAGTCCTGACCACAAAGTGGTACCTGTAAGGTCCTGGTGCCCTTAGATAAGTGTCATGGTTAACTCCTCCTGCCCAAACTTCAAAAGCTCGGAGTGACAAACTTCCTGCAAATTTATTTTCTCTGAAGAACTGGCCAGAGAGCGGGACCACAATCAAACTGAAGCCATTGATGTTGAACTGCCAGTCAGATCCAACAGGCTGGTTTGCCCCACTTAAGGAGATCTGACTTCCAGAAATGTTTTACAAGTCCAAACGTAGAGGGCTTCACCTAGAGCTATGTCGAGCCAAAGTCAATCCACATCATGTGGTGCCTAGGCACAGATGCCGGACTTCACCTGCTCGCAGCTTTATGTCTTTGTCCACAACTGCACTGTAACCCTTCTACTCAGTAATCCATCATCTTTGAATCCCCAACATGGGTCCAGCTTGCAGCTTGCTGCACTGATGGCTGATCAATGACCACCTTTTCCTCAGAAAAATGTGTAAGTCCAAGGTTAACTCTTTGACTTTGACATAGATGGGCCCGTATTCAACACGCACTCCATCGTGGTCAGCCTCAACTATACCCTTGTCGAATCTAGCACAACCAGTTGCCCACAGTTAGCACTTTGTTCTTTTTGGTGGTAAATTTTAATTTAAACATTAAACATTCATATCTCCAGTATATCCTCTTTTTGTTTATTAAAATATTCTCTATTTTTATAAATTAGAGTGGGATTTGTTGGGGTGTGTTTTTGACATTTTAACTGTATTGGTGCTTCTAAATGCTTTACACATTTTCCTAAGTAATGCCTACCTGCTCTGGTCCGTAGCTAGCAGGGTTTGAGCTTCGTTTTAAATTACTTAAACCTTTGCTCAACCTAAAAAGAATGCTGACATTTTACTTGTGGTGGGCTACCACCAGACCCAACTAATAATCCACTTCCTTACACATGGTAACTAGGGAATTTACTTTCTTTGGTTTGCAAAACATTTACCTTTCCTGGGTTTACTCAAGTGTGGCTTCAACATGAACAGTGCCTTTGGGTGGTGCTTCCTACAAAAAGTGGAGTGGAATTCTTAAATTAATGCCAGCTACTCGTAACTATTGTAGGGTGCAATCCAGTGTATTTCTTTGTTTGCTCACTGTGCCACTACAGAGAGGGACCTTCTATAATTCAACCCTGGTCCTGTTCCAATAGAAGCAGTCAAGCCTGCACGGCTAAGCTGTGTACCATTTACACAGTAAGAAAAGTTGCCCCAGGGTAATTTCTAGAGTACTTACCATTGACTGAGATCAATTGAAGCATTCAACTCAGCACGGTTTTTGTCTTTCTCAGTAGAACATTCCTAGTGTGAAGGGTATGCGGCTAGTGGTAGCTGTGCTATAGGATTTAGGGTATACCTCCCTGATGAGGCCTAACAGGACTGAAATTGATCAGGACTTGCGTTTGCTTTCGTTCAGAAGGAATGTGGCTCCTGGTGAAGTCATCGATGTGACAATGTATTTTCATTTGCAAATAATACTATGTACACCAGGCACACTTAATTTACAATATTTGTGGAGGCAATATGAGCTACTGCAATAGGAGGACATTGGTGAACAGGCCATTGCCCCTGAAAGGCCGGGTTAGCATACAGAAGTCTATACGGTTATACGGTTAAGGAAGAGCCAATCAAGACAACACCCTCCCACACACTCTAAAAGGTACAGCGTGAAACCCATGTAGGCAAACGCAACAGCGCTCTGTATAAAAGTAGTAAGTGTTTTGTTAATATTGCAATGCAATACAATCACATGGGAAAATCAGACTTAGTGTGACACGTGACTCAACCTATTTTGAAAACCACCGAGATTTTAGAGGCAATTGCTTCTGCGCATTAAGTACTGATCATGGCCAAAACTGAATCTATTAAAGTATGAATAAAAGAGCTTCTAATTGCAGAGAAAGTCCTGCGATTTGGTTTCTCTGCGAAAAATCGGTGACATATTTTATAGTCTGTCTTAGTTTATTCTCTTTCACTCCTAAATTATAAGAAGCAATGGACAGCCAATATGTCAAAAGTTGTTGTTCATTGTCAATACAAATGTGTCTAGAAACATTCAGAACATTCAATTCATGCTATGTCTTTTTATTTTTCCATCGATCATCAAATTACTTATCATGTTTTGAAACATTCTGAACTGACATAATTTTTTTGCAGCTGTAATTGCGCACTTGGATGGAGCTCTTGCACGAGTTTATATTGTGGCTACAATCTCCCTCCTTCGTGGGACACTTAGATTATGATGATAACTTGCCATGAAACAACTCAGTTTCATGTGCTTTTAAATAACTTAATTTAAAATATGAGCGATCATCGCTCACTTCAAGTAACAGACATCAATATACAGCACAGATGTGTGGCCGCGCTGCTTATTTGTACTGCAAGGGCAGCATTTATTATGCCTGAAAAGGGAATGTGTATTTTTTATGTTGTCAAAACAAATATTCTGACTAAACGCTTTATTCTGAAAAGACTTAATGCAACATTGAAAGGCTTATGAAATGTACTGCAGTCTGTATTTAATCAATTTGGGGAAAGCGAACCATGAATCCTGACAAAGGTTCCACATACTTCAAAATATAGTACCTTTAATGGAAATCACAGATGAATTGATGCAATAATTGCTTTTCGGAATTATGTTGTTCGTATGTGTTACAATGGCAATGCCAGCATTCTTATTTAAAGCGAAGAGAATGTATTATTAGATCTTTTCTCAGAAATGGTTTAATTTAAGCATGATAGTCCGCAATGTATAGTGTTTTGACCAGTCGCATCCATTAATAGCAAATGCTAAATCTAATCAACCAAAGTGGAGTTTGCATAAATTAGCAAATGTCGAAAAACATCTTGAAGTCATTTTTAGGTCGAACCTAGCGTAGCGCACATGCACTACCCTAGGAAAACGACCTCTTGGAATCACTCTGAACTTTCCACACGCTCATGCATGTGTTTTTTTCTGCATTATTTCAATAGGTCTTTGCGTGTGTCTCTCTAAAAAGACAGCACACAATTGGGCAAAGGCAGCTGCATGTCCTACCTTTCCCAGGAAATGTGTCCGCCCACAGCCAACGGCTTGCGGTTATGAGCAGGGGCGCCATGTGTTCAGGGTCATGTCACCATCTGTTTTTAATTAGCATGTTCACGTTCGCCGCATTGCCGTGCTCACTCGTCCCCGCTTCTCTCTCGCACCATTCTTTTTAACCAATCCTCCCTTCACATGCACACGCACAGCCCTGCTAATGCTCTGTTTGCAATGAGAAACTTGTACATTCGCTGTCATGCTAGGCCCATTGCTGTTGACTTGTAGAAGGAGGAAGGCAATCTTAACTTTAAGGCAAGCACCCTATTAATCTTATGTTTGACTTCACAACCGCAGGTTCAGACCCCAGCGCGTCTGCTCAGCCTTTCATGCTACTAGAGGCCAATGAACTAATTAACATTCATTTGGTTGGCAATAAACATCTGTCACTCGGCACCAAGATGCAGCATACTCTAGCCCCGCCTTCACTTGCACACTGGTTTAACGCACTTTCGCCTCCTCTCAATTCGGCTCCTGATTTTCTATACTGTGCTCGCTTTCTGATTTGGTTCTGGCATTATATAATAGGAGCCAGCAGTGGCGCCACACAGGCTGCCATCTGTTTTGGGTCGGGTTTCATTTCCACACCTTGCTGCTTTCATTAGAAGGCGCGTCCCCTGCGCCCCACCTCCACAAGAGTGCACTTTCGTTTTCTCTAAAACACAAAGGAACAGAAACAAAATCAATTACGGTGACATCTTATTTTTCAGCCGAATTGTCAGCACGGTCTAATGAGCAGGCCTTGGCCAACAAGCCAACCCAGGAAGGCAACAGGCAGCTCAGCTGCTACATTAGTTAAAGCTCCTTAAAGGCCACTCATGTCTTGGGGAGGAAGGGAATAGCTACATTGTGATGCTTAACCATTTGTTGACTAGATGATCATGCTTCTGGTTATACAAAACAGAAGAACGTTAGCAATCAGCATTTTACCCTAACTGTTGTGGAGAAAAAACAAACATCTACAGCAGGTAGGCACAGTGTAACTCCACAGAGTTCATCTTTTCACTCCCCCACCTCAGAAATCTGCAACCACTTCTCCTTTCATTCCTTTTTATTTTTTGCATTATGTAGCGTGAATGAAGGTATTATAGCACTTTACATAAGTACTAGTTCCATTACAGAAATCTGCCCAATGGGTGATAATGTGCTGCATGGCTAAACACTTATAAGGTCCCAATGGTGAGACCTATTGGCTATGCAAATGCTTGTTGTAGACTTACTGCATATCGATTTGTAAGCTCATGCATTGAGCACACTAGAGATTCCCTTTCAACTCCTAAAACTTCCTAAATCCCGACCTAACTCATAGAGATCCATTCAACAGTGGGCAACACAACAAGGGGGCATGGCCAGGCGCCAATAGAGGCAGACACGGAGTGAGGGAGCTCCCGTCTGCATACCGCCATCTGATAAATCCTGACTGCGGTCCGCCTCATCAGCAGCAATTTTGAGTTCCTGCACAACAGGAGGCTCATATGGTTGTGCACACTTGTACAATTTGCACCTTCTAGTGAATTATTAGCGACTGTAAGGTCAAGCCCCTCCTTGGGCATTTCACTAAGATGGCGGAACATACTTGACATTCACCAGAGCGCCTGCAGCCTACAGAAACAGGCGTGGTGAGCGTGTTGGCTGCTGGAGCAGGGGGCTGGTGCAAGATTGCATTCCCTGCCTCTGATGCCGGCCACACCACCTGTAGTGTGACAGTTTGTGGTTGAGCGAGGGCCTCGTTGGAAGATGGCGGACAGGCGTGAGGCGGCCCCCCTATAGTTGGCACATGGGGCCACACTGCTTTGCAGGCTTTATTGACTTCAGCGTGCATGCAATGTTTCAGCTTAAATTATGAGGGGGCGGCACCTGATTTGTATTGGCATCCTGCATTACTTTAATTGTTACCTCCTGTAGTGTGATAGTTTGCGACTGAGTGGAGGCCTTGTCACAAGATGGAGATCAGCCGTGAACAGGCCTCCCAGTAATCGGTGCCTGGGGCCATGATGTTGTGCAGGCTTCATTGATTTCTGCCTGCTTGCAGTCAATCAATCAATCAATCAATCAGCAGATTTGTAAAGCGCGCTACTCACCCGCTAGGGCCTCAAGGCGCTGGGGGGGAGAGGTAGTCGCTACTGCTCGAACAGCCAGGTCTTGAGTTGTTTCCTGAAAGAGAGATGATCATGGGTCCGCCGTAGGTGGGTGGGGAGGGAGTTCCATGTCTTGGCCGCCAGGTAGGAGAAGGATCTTCCTCCGGCGGTGGATCTGCAAATTCGTGGGACGGTGGCGAGGGCGAGGCTGGCGGATCGGAGCTGGCGGGTGGGTGTGTAGAATGCGAGGCGGCTGTTGAGGTATTTGGGGCCCATGTCATGGAGAGCCTTGTGTGCGTGGGTGAGGAGTCTGAACGATATCCTCTTGCTGATGGGGAGCCATTGCATGTCTCTCAGGTGGTCAGAGATATGGCCGTGACGGGGGTTGTCCAGGATGAGTCGTGCAGATGCGTTCAGTATGCGCTGGAGTCTTTTCTGGAGTTTGGCTGTGGTTCCAGCTTAGAGGGTGTTCCCGTAGTCCAGTCGGCTGGTGACAAGGGCCTGGGTGACCGTCTTCCTGGTTTCGGTGGGGATCCACCGGAAGATCTTTCGGAGCATGCGCAGGGTGTTGAAGCAGGATGACGAGACGGCGTTGACTTGCTTGGACATCGTGAGGGAGGAGTCCAGGATGAAGCCCAGTTTGCGTGCATGGTCCGTTGGCTTGGGGGCGGTGCCCAGGGCAGGGGGCCACCAGGAGTCGTCCCAGGCAGCGGGGGATGGTCCTAGGATGAAGACTTCCGTCTTGTCTGAGTTCAGTTTCAGACGGCTGAGCTTCATCCATTCCGTGACGTCTTTCATTCCTTCCTGGAGGCTGGCTCTGGCGGTTGCGGGGTCGTTAGAGAGGGAGAGGATCAGCTGGGTGTCGTCGGCGTAGGAGATGATGTTTAGGTTGTGTTGGCGTGCGATCGCTGCAAGGGGGCTCATGTAGACGTTGAAGAGGGTGGGGCTGAGCGAGGATCCTTGCGGAACGCCGCAGAATACTTTGGTGGCCGCGGATCGGAACGGGGGAGGCAGATTCTCCGGGTTCTTCCGGCGAGGAACGAGATGATCCACTCCAAGGCCGTTCCTTGGATTCCGGTGTTGCTGAGGCGTTGTATCAGGGTGCGGTGACATATGGTGTCGAAGGCAGCTGAGAGGTCCAGGAGGATGAGTGCAGCTGTTTCCCCGTTGTCGAGCAGGGACCTGATGTCGTCGGTAGCTGCGATGAGGGCGGTCTCGGTGCTGTGGTTTGCTCGGAAACCGGACTGCGAGGGGTCGAGGGATCCGTTTGTCTTGAGGAAGGCGGAGAGTTGTTTGTTGACGGTCTTCTCGATGACTTTGGCAGGAAAGGGGAGGAGCGAGATGGGGCGGAAGTTCTTGAGGTCCGCGGTGGGTTTCTTCAGGAGGGCGCTGAGCTCGGCATGTTTCCAGCTCTCCGGGAAGGTGGCGGATGCGAAGGAGCTGTTAATAATGTCCCGGAGTTGGGGTACGATGATGGAGTCGGCTTTGTTGAAGATGTGGTGTGGACAGGGGTCGGTTGGGGAGCCGGAGTGGATGGTGTTCATCGTGCGGGTGGTGTCTTCGGTGGTGACCGGGGTCCAGTTGCAGAGGGTGGTGGTGGGGGGTGCTGGTTCGGTGGTTGGGTGCGTGGTCTGTGCACCGAAGCTGTTGTGTATATCGGCGATCTTGCGTTGAAAGAACGAGGCGAGTGAATCGCAGAGGTCTTGCGAGGGTGTGATGTCGTTGTTGCAGGCGCTGGGGTTGGAGAGCTCTTTAATGATGCTGAAGAGTTCCTTGCTGTTGTGGGTGTTGTTGTCCAGACGTTCTTTGAATGTTGTCCTTTTGGTGGTGCGGATCAGCTGGTGGTGTTTGCGGGTGGCGTTCTTGAGGGCTGTCATGTTCTCTGTTGTCTGGTCATGACGCCAGGCTTTCTCGAGGGTGCGGCAGGTTTTCTTGGAGTTTTTGAGGTCGTTGGTGAACCACGAAGCATTCTTGCTGCCGGGTCTGCTGGGAGGGTTCTTCAATGGCGCGAGGTCATCGGCGCAGTTGGTGAGCCACTGTGTGAGGTTGCTGGCTGCTTCATTGGGGTCCCTCGTGTTGGAGGGAGGGTTCTGGCTGAGGGAGGTGGTGAGTTGGTCGGCAGTGATCTTGCTCCAGATTCTGAGGGGAACCTGTTGTGGGTGGTGGTGGGTCGTGGTTCTCCTGAAGTTGAAGTGGACGCAGCTGTGATCTGTCCAGTGTAGTCCGGTGGATTGGCTGAAGGAGATGTGCTTGCTGGAGGAGAAGATGGGGTCAAGCGTGTGACCGGCGTAGTGGGTGGGGGTGTTCACCAGTTGCTTGAGTCCGAGGTTGGTGAGGTTGTCCAGGAGGGCGGCGGTGTAGCTGTCATTGTTGTTCTCCAGGTGGAAGTTGAGGTCCCCTAGGAGGATGTAGTCTGAGGAGGTAAGGGCGTGCTGGCTGATGAAGTCTGCGATGGTTTCGCTGAATTGTGTGCGTGGTCCCGGGGGTCTGTAGATGAGAGTGCCTCTGAGGGTGGACTTGGGGTCGGTATGTATCTGAAAGTGGAGGTGCTCGGCGGCGGTGATGGTGTCGTCGGAGTTGGTTGTGATTCAGATGGTGTTTCTGTGGACGATGGCGATGCCTCCTCCAGTTTGGTTGACGCGGTCCTTCCGGGTGATCTTGTAGCCCTACGGGATGGCTATAGGGATGTCGGGGGCTGAGGAGGCGTTCATCCAGGTTTCTGTGAGGAAGGCAACATCTGGTGATGATGTTGTGTCGAGGAGGTTCCAGAGTTCGACGGCGTGTCTGTGGACGGAGCGGGTGTTGAGCAGGATGCACTTGAGGTGAGTGTTGCTGGCAGGTGAATTTGCAGGCTTGGCAGGTGAAGGGTCCGTGGGTGCGTTTCGTGATGGCTCGGTAGCAGGCGGGGTTCCGGCCGGCGTTGAGTGTATGGAGGGTGGCGGCGTCGTAAGTGCGTCGTGTGGGCTGGCATCGCCGGGGGCAGTGGTCCTGGCTCTGGGCGCGGTCCAGGCGTGGATGGGCGCAGACAGGCTTGCCTTAGGCGCGCCAGCGGCGCGCCAGCGGCTCGTCCGCTGCGCGGCCTCCATATGAGGGCAGAGATAGGGAGGAGCAGCTGGGAGGTGGGAGCGGGGCGGCCAATGGGAGAGAAGGGGGCGGGGCCGCAGGGGCTCAGTGGCGGGGGAGAGCCCGGGAAAAAAATTGGGGGAAAAGACGGCGGGAGAGGGACAACAGGGCACAGGGATACAGAAGCAAAACACAGGGGCACAGAATGAAAAAAAACAAAGTGGCACAGAGGCCAGGCGCAGGGGTACAGAAAAAAGAAAGGGGGCGAGCAGTCAGGCGGCAAAAGCATCAATGGAGGTTCAATCCACAGGGGCCTGCGTGGCGGATGGGGGGAGCGACCTGCCTGGTGACAGGGTCAGAGCAGTGTCTCTGCTTAAATTGTGAGTGAGTCAGCGCCTGATTTGCATTTGCATCCAACATCACATTAAACATGCGCTGACAGCAAGGGCCATGTTAAAAGATGGCGATGGCCAGGGAGTGAGCTGCCTGTGATTGCTGCCGGCCCCTTCACAGGCTTTAATCTGCTCAAGACACTGCTGGCCCATAGCCACAGGATGGCAGACAGCCGGGGTGTGGGCCTCCTGTGATTACTGCGGGCTCCTTTATAGGCTTCAACCTGCTTAAAACTTCAACCCGCATAATGATTACTTCATGCCCCGTGTAAACTTCACAGACTCCTGATTGTTGTGTATCTGCCCTAATTGTGAGGGGAGTCTATGCCGTACTTGGATTCAGGCTGCTTTTTGTGCATCTAACCTAATTGTGAGGGGAGTCTATGCCTGATTTGGATTTGTTGCCCTCCTTGTAAGAGACTTTGGCCTTTGATGGGCGTGACGAGCTCCTGAGGTTGCTGCTGTATATCCTGCAAAGTGCTTTCACTGCAACTTGGTTCTTTGCCTGCCTGGGGGGTCTGTGGATTATGCAAGTAGCGAACCCCATATAAATGATCGGCAGTAGGTCCATGAAGAGTTTGGTGGGCAGTGGTTTGCGAGGGGCATACAGTGAGTGTGGAGAACACACTTGCTGAACTGGCTCAGCTGTCTAGAAAATACTGTCAATGTCGCACTTCGAACTTGAGGAGCCACTACAGCTACAGTTGTACCATATCTGTTTCATGGTGACTCTGTGGTGTTTGATACCTAACCGGGTTCTTTATTTTGATTGAGAGGAGGTTGCCATGGGTAAAGTCAGTAGGAAGAAGGAGACATTCGAGCCTGGCCCCTCTCTGGTGTTGGGCTCTTGTGTTCTGGACAAACGATTGACAGATGAGGGGAGCCTGAGTGGGGAGGACACTATGCCTACTCTGGACATAGTTCTGCAGGCTATTACTGCTCTAGGGAGGTCCTCAAGCTAAAGATTGATTCCATGGTAGCAGATATGGGCCTGTTGTGAGATGGCCAGAAGTGGCTGGCTGAGTTAATCTCACCTACTGAATGTGCGAGAGATGACCTTTTGCCTAAAATGGCCTCTGTGCAATCCAGGCTCTCTATAATGGGAAGAAAGTTAAAATATTTCGAATGCAGAGCTGAGGATGCTGAAAATAGAGCTTTCCAGAATAATATCAGAATCACTGGGCTCCCGTAGCTCACTGACAGCACTTCTGCAAATATGACCAGTTTCTTAGAAGCTTGGATTACAGAAAACGTGGCACCGGAGGGCCTCTCTCCGCATTTTGCTTTGGAGTGAGACCATTGTATTCCTTCATGGCTCACTCCACCTGGTGTGCATTATTGGGATCATGATTATTTCCTGGCGCACGCCAGACTTCACAGTGACATAATGGTTGAGAATCATAGAATTAGGCTTTTCCCAGATTTCATGCGTGATGTGCAAAAGCGGGCTTCTTTTACTGATGCCAAAAAGCTCCCTCATCTACTTGGCAAGGCTGTAGGCTAACAGTGGCGAGGAGGTCCAATTCTTCAAGTCTCCACAGTCCATTTGGGAATGGATAGATCGTCTCTCACAGCAGAAAGAGGAGTCCAAGCTGAGAAGAAGTCAATGTTGCCACAGAGGACCTAAGAAGAGTGCAATGGGTGTCATTGGGGCACTCCCATCTCAGTTGCAAGTGCGCAATGAACAATTGCAGGTCATAGAAGCAGTGGCTGCCTTGAGTGGTGGGGGATCTGTGTCACTGACTCTTCATGGTAAAAGTGATCTGTGCAATTCAGACTCAGATCAAACATCTGCCTCTTCAGGGAATTCTGCAGAATCATTGCCTAAGATTACTCCAGGCACATTGGATCAGATATTCTAAAACTGGTGGAATGCTGACATCTTTGTAGTGTGTATGCAAAGGGCTCAAATTGAAGGTGGGTATCCTGTTTGTGTCTGGCAGATGGTGTATTTCGAGGTAGGAAATCACCTTGGTTGGAGCCTTTCCCCTCTTATTGTTGTGCTTATTATGCATGCACGTGCATTGGATGGTATACAACAGGTTTGGTTGGAGAGTCATGCTGGAATGTATTGCCCAACTGAAGCTTTCACAAAATAAGAACATAATCTGGGTTGTTACAAGAAAAGATGTGAGTCTGGCACAGATAATACCAAGTTGGACAGGATTAAACAATTTATCAAATTAGAGGTGGGTATCCTATTTGTATCTGGCAGATGGCTTGTTTTGAGGCCGCACATTGCCTCGGCTGGAGCCTTACCCCCTTATTGTTGGTGCGCTTGTAATGCTTGCGATTGTGTTGGATAGTATATGACTGGTTTGGATGGGTAGTCATTTGCTTCCGCTCCTGGGAAAGGAGAGTTGGGTTAATTGTATTGGGCTTTGAGGTTTAGGTAAAGTTGCCCCTATCTGCTGCTCTCGAATGGCATGGAATGTACGTTTGGCCACTTGTCAACAGTGATTTCCCTCATTGTGCACTGTACATGGTGACCCCTAGGAGATACAACGTCATCTCCAGGAATGTCCGTGGGATTAAAAGCTTGTCTAAAAGATAAATGGTGTACTCCTATCTTAGGAGGCGGGGTTCTCACATAGCCCTGCCCCAGGAGATCCATCTTACGAGGTCTGAAGGGTTGGCTTTGCACAAAAGATGGCGGGCCAGGTGTATGACACAAATTAATTGGCTTTTGCTAGGGGAGGTTTATTATAGGTAAGACCCATGGTACCCATACAGAAAACAGTTGAACTTGTAGATCCGGTAGGTATGTGGTCATCTCTGGGAAGTTGGCTGGTCACTATCTTGCTATTGTCAGAATCTATGCTTCAAACACAGACCAGGTGGGGTTCTCATGGACCTGTCCAGGTCTTTGGCATCTTTTCAGACTCAGACCATAATATTGGTGGGGTTTAACTGTGTTGCAGATCCTGTACTGGAACATTCGCATCTGCCCTTGGAGGATCCTCTGGTGTCCCAGAAGGCTTGTATTTTCTATGCATGTCAGCGCCGAGTGGGGTCTGGTGGACTCTTGGAGGCAGCTGCGCCCTGTGGCACACGATTTCTTGTTTTATTTAGGCTTACATGAACTTCATGTCCAGATTGATACATTTGTGTGCTTTCCGACTCTACATGATGCAGTCCACAATATTGAATACTTGTGTAGAACCACTTCAGATCATAACCCGGTCTTAGCCTCTCTGAATTGGGAGCGGGAGCATTTTTGCATTCCGCTTTGGTGGCTGCAAGTGGAGTCACTGGATGATCTGGTCTTCAAAAACATTAAAAGAGAAAACATATATGCTTATTTGCTTATTTTCAGACAACACGGGGATTGCTACATCCCCTCTGTTTGAGTGGGATTCTTTTAAGGCAGTGTTCAGTTGTCACTGTATTGTGGAAGTGGTTGGGGTGCATAAAGCACTAGTAGGTAAGTTAGAATCCCAGGAAAAAAACTCCTAGATCTTGAGCAGCAGAGAGCAGGTAATTGGTTACTTAAATATCAATGTTCAATGGGGACTATAAACTTCTTAGTCAAATCCTTGTGAGCGGACTTCAGCCTCACATTCCCTTTTTGATTTATATAGATCAGGCAGGTTTTATTCTTGGGCGTAATACTGTGCTAATTATCTGGAGACTCATCTCAATCTTAAATGATGAGGTCCTGGATAAAAGGTTACAGCTGTTATGGCAATAGACATCGAGAAAGCCTTTGACAGTTTGAGTTAGGACTGCCTGTATGAAGTAATGGCTCGAATGGGACTAGGTCCTGGGATTATACACTGGATCAAGCTTCTCTACACGGGTACCACAGTTCGTGTTCACACTGGTAGTACAGTATCTGAACCTTATAATGTAGGGAGTGGTACCATGCAGGGATGTCTGATTTCCCCCATATTATGTGCCATCGCAATGGAGCCCCTGGCCTTCTGTGCTCGCACCAGAGGGTTTTATCATTTGTTAGAGATCTGAGGGCAATCCCATTATGCAGCATTATATTCTGACAATATGCTACTCTGTCTCTGGGAAGTTGGAGTGGACATGCTGGGTGCAATAAACTTGTTGGAGTGCTTTGGGGCTGTCTCTGGCCAGCATATGACCTGGCAAAAATTACATTTGTTACCACTCTGCAGGGATGCTGTCTCTCCTCAGAATCTGCATGGTCTTGCCTGGAGCCCTACTTGCCTTAAATATTTAAGAGTTAAAATATACCTTAGCCAGAAAGACTTGCTGGATGGTAATGTTGTGGCAGCTGTTGGAACACTTTGAACTAATATAAGTTTTTGGGTGACATTGCCATTATCTGTGGATGGCAGAATTGCAGTGGTGACGATGGTGGCGCTCTCAAGATTGGTCTATTTCTTCCACATGCTGCCACTGCTGGTGCCTCGCCGGTTGTTCTGGGATTTGGAGAATCTACTGTTGTAGCTAATGTGGGGGGCAGGTAGGCTTAGGGTCGCTCTGTCTAAATTGCAGCACACTGTGGTGAAGGATGGGCTAGCTGCACCTTACTTTGAGTCTTATTATTTAGCAGCCCAGCTGCAGTGGGTAAAGCAATAGATTTATAGTAGGATCAATCCAGGGGAAGGTGTAGTTGGCTCGTCTCCTGTTCTGCAGGAGTTATTGCAGGTCCTCTTGGTTCCCCGGATGCAGACAACTACAGCCTCTCAGGAGCTCCAGGTAATACAGCAGCGCTGGGCGTGCTGCCTTTAACGGACCCATGTTCAAGTGTCTTCTTCCCCCAATCTTCCACTTAGGTGGATGAAGACGGTGGCTCGCATGGATGTATGTCAGTACAACGCGATCTTTTAGATTACGGTACTTAACAACGCGGTTATTACAACGCAAGTCGTTACAACGACTTGAGTTGGAGGGCGCGGATTGAGGAATATTATAATTTTATATTCCAACACCAGTCCACGTAAACGTAGGGAAGGTGTTGGAATATAAAATTACAATATTCCTTAACCAACAGCGCCATCCAGCGCAAGTCGTAGTTACGACTTGCGTTGTAATGGCAGCGTGGTAAAGGTCGTGCGGTGTAAAGAACGTGTTGTAAACGACGTTTACCGGCTCGCATAGGTGTATGGGGAGCCATTGAGGGGTGGGCTGCCTATGGGGTTTCATTGCCTTACAATTTTGCAGCAATTTGTGGTACAGCAAGCAAATGACCCACGTCTGGGCATACCCTTGGCCACTTAGGGTGAACATAGCAAACAAAACAAGATGATGGACGGACTGCTGAAACTTTTCATCCACTCACCCCCAGTCAAAGATCTGGATTTACTCCATTGTTTTTTTGCTCACTATGCTACTCCAGTTTAGACCAGCCATATGCAAATCAGTCTTGACCCTGTTCCACAAGGGAACAGTCCAGCCCGAACTACTAGGACCGGAAACAAGCATCCTGGGACCGGTTTTGGGGTTTCACCCCTCATCAGCCAGGCTAGCTTGAATCCAGTGGCATTTTGTTGTGTTTGCCAGGCTCAACTTTAGGTATAATTTGGAAGACTTCCCAATTGTTTCTCACAAGCCAGTGTAAATGAGATGTTTGGATGCCCTAAAATACTGAGGGACCCAATTTGCATATAAAAATTTGTTTACGAGATATTTCTACAGGAGAAAGTAATCAATAAGGGTGGGCGTAGTATGCGTAGTGGAGCTACGCGAAGCTACGCAAAATGGGTGTGAAACTACGCCCACCCACGCACTTCACATAGCCCCACTACGCGCTGCCTGCCCCCCTCCACTACATACCTAATTTTTGTAAATAATAAAAGAAAAGTAAATAAAAGGCACTTACCTTGTCCGCTGCGTCCCGGGGCTGCCTCTTTTAGTTCGCGCCGCCGTCTTCGATCCCAATGCGCATGCGCGGCCGCCCGCGCATGAGCATTGGGATCAAAGACGGTGCCGCGAACGAGAGGAGGGAGCCCCGGGACGCAGCGGACAAGGTAAGTGCCTTTCATTTACTTTTGTTTTATCATTTAAAAAAATTAGGTATGTAGGGGGGGCGGAAGTGAGGCGTGTGGCGGGCAACTTCGCACCGCCACGGAGTGGGCGTAGTGTTGCCTACTACGCCTACTTTGCAAAGGGCGAAGTAGGCAACACTACGCCCACTCCGTGGGCGGAGCGAAGTCCTTCGCCTAGGGTTAGTAATCAATCTTTACTTCGGCTCAAAGGCTGTAATAATAAAATATGAATTTTAAATTGTCTTGGTTGGCTAAATCTAGTAAACCCTTCCTCTTTAGCTTCTTATCAGAAGCCATTTGATCCTCAGTGGGGATACAGTGTATCAATGGATTTGGAATTAATGAGGTATGGCTGGAGAACTGTGAAAGTGGGAGGGCATAAATCCACTCACTGAATGGTAGCATGCAAATGATCAGCACAAACAAGTGTTACTCTTGCCTTCTTGGTTTGAATGAAAAGTCGTTTTTACAAGAATTTCTAAAGAGACACACAAGAAATATTTTTGGTTTGACTAGCAGGCCTTTTCTTCCCCTAAGGTGCAGGCAGCAGACAGGAGAGCTTGTTTGAAAAAAGAAAAAGATGGCATTACTCAGCACATTCACAAATTAAATTGGTTTAGAAAAATATACTTTAATTTTGAAAATTCCATTCAAACAAAAGTTCCAGATAAAAATGCCTCTTATCCTTAATGTGCCAGCTTGCCAGATGCACTCATCAAGTTAGACAGAAATGCCAAATATGTGTGTGGTGTTAAGTAAATAGTGTCAGGCTTCTTCTTATGCCTTGGCAGGTGACCACACTGTGAACCACGTCACCTCTGGGTGCCTATATAATTTTAAATGCAGATATGCTCAGGGGGTGTGAAGTTAGTTAATACCACATGCTCATTTATTTCTTGGACTCTCTGTGGAAACTTCCAACAGTAATATAATCTATGACCATACTGTCATGGTGGCTTTATAGACAAAAGCAAAGAACGAGACGGATGCAAACATCGCTGTAAAAGTTCATTAGAAGCAGAGAAAGAGTCCATTACTTTAAGAAGGTGCAATATTATTTAATTAAATGACTTATATGAAATGCATTTGTGAGTCGTATGTCACTGTGAGCCACTCTGGTTCCAGGTGCACTAACTATGAAGACGAATCTCAAATGTATCTGGTGCTCGGACACTGCCTTTGGAACATTCAGCTTCTCTCCTTAGTCACAATAAAGTAAGCAGGGCTTTAAGCGGCATGAGTCCATCCAGTGCTCAGTAACAGTAGCAAACTTTGAAATAGGTCCCTAGGGGGTCTTAGATACACGTGTCATTTTGTTTCGCTCATCTGTGATAAAATGCTAAGTGTTTAATTTAAAAATCTGTGCCTCTAGGTAAATAGCTAAAGAAAACACTTTTCGTTATTACTTACTCCTTCCCCCATCTCAAGTAGGCAACCTATAATAATAATTATTATTATTATTTTTAGTATTAATATTAATAATAATATTTTACATGTTAATATTATTAGCGTTAATATTAGTATTAATATTCATATGATTATGATGATGATGATGATGATGATTATTATCATTATTGTGGTACCGATCTCTGCTGTGTATATGTCAACTGACCGTGCTACATTCCCAAATATCAAAGCACAACCAATATGTGTGGGTGGTCAATTGTTTCCAGAGGAACACATAGGACAGACTCAGGAGGTCAGATCATTTGGTACACTGCAATTGGTTTTTGAAAAATTAGTATTACCTCATAACTGGCCAAAAGAAACAAAACTGTTTTACTTGATATAGGAGAGCAAACCCCTCAGGAGTGAATGGCTTTGCTCCTGTTTCCCATTACTATTGAAAACAAAATAAAATTAGATATTTGAGATGCTTCAGGTTTTCAAAATGGGCAGAGCTATAAACAAGAGAATGTAGAGTTGGTGGATACATTTCACATACTGATTGAGTTAAGGTAGTATGTATTATGTGTGGTGTGTTTTGAATTGAAGATATAAAATAGAGTACATGATTAAGGGGAAACTTCAAAAATAGAAATGTGGGTAGAAAAAGGAAGGAAATGGCTAATACATAGGGAGTGACTGCAGAAGAAAGTAAGATAATAGGGAGACAGGGGGTGATTGACACCCCCTTTCAACAGACGTTTGTAATGTTTAATTCTCATTCTGAAAATTTTAAAATTTCTAACTATCTCATGTTTTCAGAATTGAAACATTTTCAATTCAAATTATCCACAACATCATTGTCCCTGATTGAAAACAGTGATAACATGCATTTCCAAAGCCAATGGGCAATGTATATTTTTGAAGTCTCTACCTCCTTTGATATAGTGGCCCATATTTGGATGCTATTACAGAAACCAAAAATAGAGGTACCAAAACACTGGTCAGGTTCACTTTTTGTCTAGTTCATATTTATGAGGCTATGTCCTACATTACAAAAGCCACTCTCTTGTAAAGGAGTCCTAGTCCTTCTTTGGCCACACCTCTTTTAGAACTGTCATACCTTTTTCATCCTATTTATAGAAATAATTAAAGAAAATGAGCACATGGGCACAGTTCAATATCGACCATGACAGTGATCGAACGATAAGGGTGACAGTAAACAATCATATTAAGCCACAAGGGGAGGAAGATCCTTCTCCTACCTGGCGGCCAAGACGTGGAACTCCCTCACCATCCACCTCCGCCTGACCCAAGACCACCTCTCCTTCAGGAGGCAACTCAAGACCTGGCTGTTCGAGCAGTAGCGAACCCCCCCCCCCCCCCTCAGGCGCCTTGAGACCCTCCGGGTGAGTAGCGCGCTATACAAATGCCTTGATTGATTGATTGATTAAGCCAGTTGATGCTGGATCCCTTGCTGTTCTCCTTGTTTGTAAATGATTGTTCCTCTGCCTTATAGAAGGCTAAAGACAATCCCCCTAAATGAAATGACATACATGTAAATTATTTACTGTAGGCAGGTGATCTTGATATTTTCAACTACACCCCTATTAGATTGCAGAAGCACATGGAGGCTTCAGAAAATTATTGAGAAGCAAAGAGATTGTTAACACTTAAAACAAGACATGCATTTGGACAAAAAAAATTAACATTTGCAGGGAAAAGTTATTGTCTGAAATAATAACTGTATAACTATTTAGGAAACATTTTTAATGACATATTGACAGTGAGAGACCATTTGCCACAATCGTTCTCAAGGGCACTGTTGCCAGGTCTCTGTTGCTTTAACCATCAGTAGGGATAATATACAGTGAATTTTTTATTGAAGGCATAGTTGGCAAACCTTTATGCATTTGCTACTCCTGATTCCCCAGGGTTTACCTTAGAGGCTTTCCACACTAAAAGTTATGAAATGAAGATGGCATTGTGTGCCTTCTGTAGTTACAGAGGAGGAATTACATCTTGAGTTAGGGCTGTTCTCTCTGACTTTATGTTAAAAAGAAGATACACTGGGAAGATTCCCACATGTTCCCACATATTCCAGTCAGCAGGAGTCAGCTGTAGAACCTTCAGGTCAACTCAACCGATGCCAAGACATTCCTAGAGGGACAGAAACAAGGGAGAAAGGGAATGTACCAAGACATAAATGATAACACTTTATTAAATGAGACGGCCAGTTTAAATATTATATCCTCATTAACTAGACAAGGTAATCACCCAGTTGCCACTGATCGTTTAATGGACAAGAGTGAAATAAGTATTGCTTTTAGGATTTGACAGATACTTCATAAATTGTAGCTAAGTTACAGACTGCATTTTGATCCAGAGGAAATTATAAATGGTGAGAGCTTGAGAGTTTCGAAAAGGCTGGTGAAACGGGTCATTTGAAAGGATGTTTACAGCTGACAAACATCATTGAGAAAAAAATTAAATTGGCTCACCTTTTCAAGGATAAGGTGACCACAAGGATAGTGTGACCTGTTAACAAAACTGCCAAGTCCTAACAAGTGACATGAGCTTCTTAAATTTGGATGGATGTTTAAACTAATAAACATAGTCGGTCAAGTGCCAATGTTTTCATAATGTATCTGTCAACTACACAGACCGAATACATTAAAACTGACTATGACTGTGGCTCTATATTTAATGCCTGTAAACTAATTGCAATAGATTTTCGTTTTTTAACTTTATTGTTTTCAATCTGCACCATTGTTTTTTAATGTATTATTTAATGTTGTTGTTGCTCTTTTTAAATGTACGCACAAAGCTTTTGTTTCAGTATGTCATTTTTGCATCAATAAAGGTGGTATCAGAAGTTGCACAAGTGTCTGATTTGCGGGCCACTGTGCTCTGCTCCACCATTCTATTTGGTTTTGGACGTGACCATGTACTGACAGCTCAGGGTGCTAAGCACCTTCTGCTGCCATGGATGTATAGCTCGTTAACATGTATTCCACATCTCAGCAATGTTAACTCCGCCGTGTCTTCTTTCGTGGATTTTAAAATGAGCAACTTTTTGGATGGGGGGGGGAGTATGGTTGCATTTTTATATTTTTATATAAAGTACTTTGAAAAAAATTAATATATAAAAGCTCTGTAAAATGCACTTTTAAAAAAGTACACTGTAGAAAAGAATCAGTTTCGTAATGTTAACCCTGAGTTTTTAAATGCACATTATAAACAATTTAATTTATAGCCTCTCATGTCCATGTTCCTTTCTTTGCTTCCAAAGAATATAACAAGTTCTGTAAGATGTGATTATTATACTCAGTTTCTGCTTGTGTCTTGCTCCTTCAGACGCAGCACTGTACATTAGCCATTAGACACAGGAAGCAGAACACTTCATAAAAGTATATTGGTGAGTGTGTGCTGTAGTGTCACCAGGCGAGGGTGGCCACAGTGGCTTGTCCTTAGCAAGGTTTGAACCAGCAATGAAAGCTGCTGTTGGGGTTTTTGTCATCCTGAACATCCTCAGTGCTCTACAACATGCTGGAAACGTTCAACCCATCTGGAGCGACAGCAGTTATACTGTATCGACACCAAATCACACATACTCACAGACATACTCAGGTATACACATAATGAATGCATAGAAACATACAGAATGTATACCAATATACAATTTTACATATATACGTGCATCCAAAAACAATGCGAACCAAATGCATACATTGACCACCAGGAGCAACATGGGTGAGAATGATAAGGCTTGACAGGGAAATGAGGGGAACAAATATTGTTGAGCACAAGATACTTTTATCCTTTCACTGGTCTTTTGCATTTGAATTTTTGTTGGTGAAGAAACATTTTACTGTTTCATGCATCTAAAAACAATTGCATTGTTGGTGCCAGCTGGCATTTAAACTTTTTAGTTCTCTTCGACATGAGGAACAAAAGACCTATAGAAAAAAAGAGACGGGAAAGTTAAGGGACCTTGGCTGTCTAGGGAGCAAGGAGATCCATTGTAAGCAAAAGAGTGGAGGTAAAGAAGGAGCAGTAGGAGAGTATTTTTTTTTACAGTCTGTGAAAAAGTAAGGAAGACAGTGATGAAACGATAGAAAGAAAAAAGAGAGGAGGAAGACACACTTTACAATCGTCAGTGCTCAACTGAGGCATCTGTGTGCTCACATCCAGTGGGGTGGGCATATAACATACCTTATCACTGATAATCTGGTTAATGGTCTCTGGATGACTGAAGTACTTAGTCTGGCTGGTAGGATCAGCGGCGGCTGCTTCCGAGAATCAGCAGTGGGGCTGGGAAGAGAGAAGGGGGGGTTAAAAAATAATAATAAATTAGCGTACCTGCCGCCTGGTTTGCCAGCCCGGCGCCTCGCCGGCCTCCGCCGCCACCACCTCTCCTCTGTCAAGTAGGATGCTCCAAGATTCCCAAGCTCCCCATAGCCAATCATAATGCTGCAATGTAGCGTTGTGATTGGTCTGAGATCTGGGGATCCGCGCTCAGCCAGGGTCTTGGGGCCTGGGCAATTTGTCCATCACCACCCCTTCCCCCTGCTCTGAGATCAGAGCAGCCCTGCCCCGTCCACAAAGCTGCCAAGTAGAAGGAACAAATAAAATTATAACGGCAAAGTTATTATCATTATATTTGTCCTTCTTTGCACTGCTAAAAGCAGTGGGGCGACGCTCCTCTGCCTTAAGAGAGGTCCACCACTGTTTAGGACATGTGGCCATGGCTGAGTTTCAGACAGCTAGCAAGGTAACATGCATAGTGAGCACTTAGGAACAACATAGGGGTATATTAACAAGAACGTGTGATAACTACTGCAAGAGTAGTGTAACGCAACTTTCTGCATCGCAGCCCATCGCAGGAAAATAACCCTGTGACAACGTGGAATTCACAACATGGCGGTAGCATGCGATAGTCTGCCGACACCACAGGCAATGTCCGCAAAACAACCACTGTGACGGAGATAAAAACACATTCCCCAACGTGACAAATCCTGCGATGGACACAATCGCGATGAGAAAACAGTGACAACCAACGTGAGGGCAGCAACATTCACGCGTAATGCAGGAAAATGGTACAAGACCAGCACACCGAAAATGCGACTGAACAAAAATCATCAACAACGGAGTACGACGAATGCACCCTGGCCAAATTCAGAGAACAACATGTACTCCACGACATCCAAACACCGTGGAAGGACAGAACCAACAGGCACACCGCACAAAAGATACCAGTGGCAGACAAAGGAGAGCCGCAGGAGCGACACACCCACTGTGTAGTATACACACCAGTGACAACATCCCGGATCAAACAGCACCTCCACCACATTACAACACAGGACACAACTGGTTCAGCAAATGTGCACAACCTGCCAAATCACATCTAGAATGCAGGGAAACGTAACAACAAAATTTACAAGTACAAGCTGAAACCTGCAGAAATGCTTATTCACACATGCAGTGCATTCGGTCAAACTCTACCATCGCATGATTGCCATGGAAGGTCACAATGTGACGTGCTCATGAGAAGTAAGTGTCAATGATGGTATTCCTACGGGCCATTCCTGCCGCTGCTGTAGTGGGAAGTGGCCCACCTGCCCCATCACCACCATCATCGGCCAGTACCTCTGGAACTGGGATCCATGGGGCCATGGTGCAAACACAGATGTTGTGCTACACACAACATGCAACAATCAGCTTGCACACAATGTCCAGGCTGTACAGGAGCTTCCCACCTGTGCCGTCCAGGCACTTGAAAAGTATCTTCAACACACCGAATGTGTGTTCAACAATGCCCCTGGTACGTATGTGGGCCGCATTGTACTGCCTCTGGGCGGGTGTTTTCGGATCTCGGAGGTGTGTCATCATCTAAGGGCAGAGTGCATGTCCCTGATCACCTGTGACAGTGCAGGGAGAAAAGAGTCAATACTTGGTTTGGCAGAATGTGATGGGAGGTCCACCAATCCAATGACTCCTGTGCTGACTGTGTGTGGGGTGAGTGTTTGCCAGCCCACAGGGATGAGCTGATGCTGTCAACTACACCAGCAGGCTGTATAGGGTGCAGGGGTAGGCCAGGATGACAATGGAGTGTTGTGGTCGTGTCTGGTATGTGGACGTGTAGTTTGACATGTAGATAATGATTTGGTCACATGTGCACCCCACAGTTGTAGATTGTGCTGTTGAGGCATTGTGATGTGTGGTGTGTTTATTTGGTACTTAGCAACGAGCAGTCCCATTCCATATGTGCCATCCTGGAAGTGCTGGTTGATGATGCACTGTCGGAAGATGAAGGAATTATGCACACTGCCTGGGTAGTTGGCGACGACATTGGTGAAGAATCCCCGGTGTTCCACTATTGCCTGCATGTTGATGGAATGCGTGTGCTTTCTGTTGCGGTAGTGGTGTGCAGTATCCACAGGGGGTACAAATGGAACATGTGTGCAGTTGATTGCCCCCAACACGGCCGGGAAACCGGCTATGGTGTAGAAGCCTTGCTTGGTCTCCAGCTGTTCCTGCACAGTGCTGGGGAAGTGAAGGTACTAGGGTATGAAGCTGAGGATGGCAGGACAGGTGTGATGAACTTTGATAGGGCTGGCTGTGAGACCACTTCGACTCTGGCAGTTGTTGGTTGGAAGGTACCAGAGGCCAACAGGTGCAGCACAGCCAGCAGCTTTGTCTGTGGAGGGATGTTGGTTCTCCGCTGTGTTGGCACCGTCAGCCTGTGGACGATGTGGGTCATGATGCGGTGAATGGTTGTCCTTTTGAGCCCGTAGTGGGCAATGACTTCCTCGGGGGTTAGGTCTGTGAGTGTGGTGCATTTTTGGTAGGTCCGCTGTCTTACTCCGCGCTGCCTCTGTGGTGGTCCGGGGGGGCGGGTCCTGGTCCAGGGGGTGGTGGCGGTCCTGGGGGTGGTGGCGGTGGGTGTTGTGGCCCTGTTGGGGCTCCGAGCTGCATGATGAGTAGCTCCATGACGTCTTTCGGTCTTCAGATGTGGCTGCGTGCGGGGCTCCATTGCCTACTGCAGGTAGTCGGCCATCTTTACACCTGCTTGAGGCAGGTGTTAATACCTGATGCTAACATGGCTTATTGCATGTTTTCGTTTCGCTTCGCGGATCTGTCAGTTCAGTGTGAAAGTGGTGTTGCTGTTTTTTCGTGTGTTTCTGCACGGGAACGCCTACTCTAAATCTCATTAACGTTAGTTGGTGGTGTCCACCGTGGTGTTAGGTTTTGGGGATGTTATTGTGGGAATTCTGGTGATATCTGCAGTTTGCACCAGCTTGTGAATAGGATGTTAATTCTATCACCACTTTTGATGTGTTAAAGTGGGGATAATTCAGAGATAAATCCATGTGAATATGCCCCATAGTGTTTGTAGTGTGTGTGTGTCTGTCGGTGTCTGTGTGTTTTTGCTTTCCATTGATGCTGTAGTGTGGCTGCCCGACCATTGTTTTTGATCTTGTATTCGGATGGAACTGTGTTCATGTATATGTGCATGCGCATTACTGTTTTGTGAATTTCTCAGTAAAGAGATGTTCCTGCATGCCTGGTGCACTATGAAACAGTGGATCATTAGGTATGTCATGGTTTTTTGCCAGGCTCAGGTGAAACAAGTCAAGCCTAACCCTATGTCACCCAAGCACCTTTCCTAGTTAAAAAAATGTCCACAGCAGCTATATCATCTGGTACCAGTTAGTGTTTTTTGCCGTTTTTGGTGCCACGAATAACAAATATAAATAGATTTTTCATCAAGAGTGCGGGTTCTGAAGAAGCACGTGGCCTAGAGAATAATGTCTCTCTACAAACCCTTCTGGCTTCCCTGGAATACATTATTAGAGCTTTGTGGCTGTGTGAATATTTTGGCATTCCTATCAATGTCCTAGGATGTGAAATCAGTGTTGGTTAATGTACATTACGAAAATACATGAACACATTTAAGCTCGGGCACGATTTGAAGGCTAGAAGCTACAGATTAAGCCTTTTGGAGAGTGTGCAATCTGTAAAAATCACAAAGTAATTTTTGTATCCTAGTAGAAGGGTGCAGTGGATTCAACATTTCAAAAGAGATCCTTGTGGAAACTTGTGCTCATTTGTTCCTTACCTGCTGCTCTCAAGTTCATTCACTGAAAAAGAATGTATGCCTTTGCTGCAAACATACCCGTGTAACCAGCAAAAGACCGCTGTTAGTATGGCTGAATATTTGAATAATTGATCTATCTCAATCTGGTATTGCACAATCATGTAATGATGGTTCTGAATATAGCTTAAGAGTGTGCTACCAATGGCTTGGTCAGTTGGCGAAGGCCCTATAGGAGAGGTCTAGGCTCCAGCTCTTTTTTACATGTTTCCATCGATCATATTTGTATGCATAATTCAATACACTCAGATTTAATAGTATCCTAAAAGGGAGCGCCACCATTTCCCAAGACCTTGCCAGATAAAACAATAGAGCATTATAAAGGACTAATACTCTCAAAAAAGGTGTAGTTTGTGTGTATGAAATGTGCCATTCCTTCCTGCCCTTACACAATGATTCCCTATAGGTGGGCAATCCCCTAAAACCTCAAGCTTGCCTCGAATCAGATGTCTGGCTTTGGCCTGGCTCGAGGTCCACTCACACTCTCGAGCCAAAACGTGTCTATCTTTCCTTTAGTTTAAGGCTCCCCTGCTTCACGCTTCTGCGCCCTTGCAATGCTTCCATGCACCAGCAGAGGGAGGACTTGTGGGCATCCTGTGCTTTTTGCATTTTGATTATTGAAGTAACCAAACTGCAAAAAGCCTTTAGCATTGACCAGCTCCTCCTCTGCTTCACCCAGGGGGCTCCAAGCACCACAGGCTTTTTTCCAAGGCTGGAAAGGCCCTGTCCAGCAAGACCAGTAGTGCTTCTCATGTGGTAGACAAGGCCTTCAGTGTTTCCATAATGATGTCTGGGGTCATTAAACAGCAGGGGCGTAGCTTGGTCAGTATCATTGTAGGGGAGGTGAGCTTCAACTTACCAACAATCATGCTGGCATATCATGGTAAAAGAGATTAAACAAAACCATTTACAATAGGGTCCAAGGGATATATATTTTAAAGACCCACACCTGATTTTATCCCCAGCACCAACTGAATGTATAACACACGAAACACAGGGGGTCTAACAGCCAAATTGAGAGGCTACACTGTCGATACTGAGTCAACAAGATCTCAAAATATCTTTATCGCACACACATAACGTATTAATAAGGATAAAGAAGGAAAAAAGGCTAACACTACATGCATAGAGGAGACCGGTACATCATCGATTATTCGTAAAAATGGCTGATTAATCCACAACAGATTGTAAAGGGTTTCCATCAAATTAGACTCAATGATCAGTCCTATCATTTGGCCAAACCCATGTGCAAATGAGGCTGGTCCCCTGATCAGTGGGACACTCAGCTCCGCACCTTATTGTTGTATCAGGATTTGGTCCACCAAATACACAAACCGTCCATGATGACTGATCTTTTGATGGTAAAGTAAGAAGAAATAGTGCAACGAACAAGAAAGTGATTTAAAATAGGATGGAATGTCCTCCTTCTAAATACTTTATTCTGCGGACTGGACACGCCTCCTAATTAAAAAATAGAACAGTGCAAGAGAAGACAGTGACAATTATCTGTCTACATAAGGGCCAACATGTTTCTGCCTAACGGGTATTTAATCCCTTGGCATTCATCAGGGCCTCTGCTCGTATAATAGTTGCACTCCTAATAGTGAAATATAGAATTCACCACCATCACCAAAACAAATTGTAGTAAAACTGGTTAGAAACGGTACAACCTGTAACAACCATGGACATTAACCCTCCGATTCACAATGGTTACTGTGAATTCTGTGAAGGAAAACGTTATATCATTAGTACTGTATTCGATGCATCAGTCTCATGTGCATAGTGTGTCACCAAGCGAGCCAATAATGTGTGTCAGAAAATTAATTTTTATGCTTACCCTTTGTGGTAGGGCAATAGACCTCACCTCACCTGGACACTGCTCAGGTACTAAGAGGCCCCGCACTACAAAGATATAGGGAAAACAAAAGAATGTGGCAAAGTACTGTAAAGAAATTTTTCCGCTTTACACCCTGCCTATAATCATTCCTATTACCAAATGCCCTATATCTAGAGGCAAAACATGTGAGGTAGATAAACACCCCAAACTCAGTGTACTAAGCCTCAAAATGACCCAGAAACTCGACTAAGACACCAAACTTTAAGGAAGATTAAAACTCCTTTGTATGCTTATTCAGGAATTTTACAACATTCTGATCTTCAAAACCTGTGATTTGCTAAAGCTTACAACATAGTATAGCTAAAAGTATTCTGTGGTAGCTGCTCACCTTTCCGTCGGTACCTCAAGCTCCCATCTGAGACTTGGGGGAGGCACCGACCTGTAGGAGATGCTAGTATAAGTAGTCTAGTGAGGGTTTGTTAGTGAAGTATCCCTCCACCTTTAAGATGTATACTAGATAGTGGCAATCTTATCATGTGTCCCTTCAATTGGTATATATTAGTGGCAAGGACACTATTATCAGACATTTATTGTGAAGTAAGCCTTATTGGTCTTTATTTTCATAAGAAAACTAAGCGCACTACTTTACGCTCGAAATCTCGCGAGAGGACGTGCTCAGAACTACCATATGATGTCATATCGGCCATCTTTGTAGTTCCTAACACTATAATCTGGTAATCATTAGACCATGATTATTCCTCATGTGCATATGATGTTAGAATGCCCCCAGTGTTGTGAGTCACTGCCTATTTTTCTACAAAGTAAGCCTAGTTGAGCTTGTTTTCTTAGGAACAAGAGCGCACTACTTAGCGCTCGAAATCACGCGGGAAGATGCGCTCAGAACTACCCGATGACAACATAACGGCCATCTTTGTAGTTCTGAAGGCTCCAACCTGTATATCATAGAATCACGATTGACCATGTGTTGTTTTTGAAAAAAGTACCAGTCATTGGGCAATCACAGCTGCCAATGATGTCATTTCGGACATCTTTGTAGTGCGATGACTGCAACCTATTGGTCCGTGATATTCCAATGTTGTTTTTGGGAACGCAAGTGCTCTGAGTAGTGTGCCATGAGTGGCCTCAGAGTATATTCAATGGGCATAACTATGCAGATGCTCCAAAATCTTACAATGTGGGAACCATCCTAATGATTGTGCATAGCTATATGTCACCCTCCAGTGTATGTCAGAAAACTCCCATAATCAAACCTATTTGTGATATTATGAGAAGAGTGTGAGCAAAGTAATTCAGGCATGAATCAATATGTACAACATGTTTATATAGACACACCCTATTACAGTCAGTATATCCCAGTTATTGCTCACTAGTGCCAAGGCTACAGGGAGGTCCAAGGAATATCATCATTTAATCCTCCTGTATCAGTCCGAAGTTTATAAATCCATTTTTGCTCTTTTCTAAAAAGGTAACCCGACACATCACTTATGTGACTTGGTATATATGGCTTCTCCAGGACAGTCCATTGGAAGTCCGTTTCTAGATGTGCACGCTCCAGGAAATGTCTCGTAAGTTTAGTGTTGTTTTTCTTACAACGAAAAGAACTCTTGTGTTCCAACATCCTGGTGTGGACTTTGCGGGTGGTCATACCCACATATCGTGTGGAGCAAGGACATGTCAGCATATAAATCAGATTGGTACTATTGCAATTACTATAGTTACTCTGCAACCAAGGTCTCGTGGTGCCTATATCTATCTCCTTCGTGTGTTTGGTCTGAGGGCAGACTGAGCAAGTGCCGCAAGGGTGATGCCCGACAGCTGGTGGAAGGTTCCACAGTGTTTCACCAAGTTTCCTAGGGAGCTCTTTTGGGCGTGTGTGAACAAGTCGATCCCGAATGCTGCTTGCCCTTTTGAACGCAAACAAGGGTTGCGCGATTTTCTCTCTTCCATGGTTCAGAAGGCGCCAGTGTCTTTTGACAATCTTCTGGATGGCATTGCTTCTAGTATTGAAGGTGCTCACGAAAGTGAGTCTAGTCAGAGGTGGTTTAGGGATTGGGGCTTCCAGGAGGGCCTCCCTATTGTTGTTAACCGCTCTCTTTTTTGATCTTTTTATGAGTGAATTTGGATAGTGTCTGTCCCGTAATTGTCCACAGAGATTCCTAGCATGCACCTCAAAGTCCTCTCTATTGGAGCAGTTCCTGCGAACCCGTAGGAACTGGCCATATGGTAGATTCTGGTGCAGGGACTTCGGGTGGTAACTCTCGTAAAGGAGGAGTGAGTTCCGCGCCATAGGTTTCTTATACAGTTCACGCTGCAATCCTGCAGTAGTGACATAGATCGACAGATCTAGCAATGCAATTCTTTCCTTATTTGTTTCCATGGTGAATTTAAGAAACTGGTTTCTACTGTTTAGCCATTGGTGGAATTAATTGACGGAATCCACCGTGCCTCTCCACACCACCAACACGTCGTCAATATAACGCTTCCACCACCTAATAGAGGTGTGGAAGGGGTTGGTGGGTGTCAGTACGTGTTGTTGTTCGAACTGGTGCACGTATAAATTCGCCAGGCTCGGCGCGAAAACGCTGCCCATACTCGTGCCCGAGATCTGGAGAAACAGCTTGTCCTCATACTTGAAGAAATTCATTTTCATGGCTATAGTTGCCAAAGCCATTATAAATGGTACAGGGGTGATAGTTTCACATATACTATCCCTCAGGATGGATGTTTCGACTTCCAAAGTCTCATCCTGAGGGATAGAAGTATACAGTGATTCTACATCGAAAGAGACCAGGAGGTCTCTTTCAATATCATAATCAATTTCTGGAAGGACACGGAAGACATCTTTAGTGTCCTGCAAATATGTAGGCATTTTCTGTACAATTGGCCGCAGAAAATAATCGACAAAAGTTGACAACGGCTCCACGAGAGACCCTATTCCTGAAATAATAGGCCTACCAGGCGGTGGCCTCTGAGGTTTGTGTACCTTTGGTAAAAGGTAGAAATAAGGAGTGGTTGGGTGTTTAGCAACCAGATAAGTCGCCTCACTTTGAGTGATCCAACCCTCAGATAAAGCTTCTTCAACCATATCCTGTATCTGTTTAGTCACCTCTTCTGTAGGATCTGTAGACAAGGGAGAGTATGCCTGTCTATTGTTTAGTTGTCTATAGCACTCAGTCTGGTAATCCGTGGTGTTTAAAATAACTATAGAGCCGCCCTTATCTGCAGGCTTTATAGTTATTAAATGATCCTCTGAAAGTGATTTCAGTGTCATTTGTTCTGATTTGGTAAGGTTGTTAAATGACCTGACTGTTGTGCTCCACAGTGAAGCAATATCACCCGCAACAGCTTGCTCAAAGGCTAAGACCTGTGGAGGAACCGTGTGAATAGGTGGCTGGAATTTAGATTTTGGTCTAAGACCGGTGTTTGTGTCGCAATCAGCATTGATCTGATCCTTGAGGAGATAGTGTAATCTAAGTTTCCTGAAAAACTGACTCAATTCACATTGGAAAGTGAATGGGCCCCCATGAGCCGTCATGACGAAACCCAAGCCTTTATTCAGTACTTGTTCTTCAAGTGGAGTTAGTATCTTGTTAGATAAGTTGACTACGAGGGATTGTTCGATGGGCCTGCTTTCTGGTTCTTGGCAGTTTGGCTCCGTGTACCTGCATGTGGGCCTGTCTGGTCTTCCCATTGTACAACTGTGTTTTGTGCTGCTCGCCTTTTGCCTCTTGGTCGGCGTGGGCCAAACCCCAAAAAATGTTGAGAATTGTAGGCATTTGTAAACCCTTGGAAATTCGGCGGAGGTGGAGGTACAGGGTAAGGCTGTTGGTTCGGTGGAAAACCCCAAGGGGTGGGTGGCCACCATTGCTGGTATGGATCAATATGTTGATTGCCATATGAATAGGGTCTGTTCCCCCTACCTCTCCCACGTTGTGGAAAGCTAGGAGCTCCCGTGTTGGTGTTGTCTGGATCACTACTGTCAGACCCTGAACTAGAGTAGTTAGACCCATAACGTTTTCCATTGTTTCTGTATAGAGGTGGTGTGTACGTATCGCTCGTATAGGGGTACACACGTTCATGCTTCCATTTACTCAAATCTTTTTTGAATTTATCTAATTTTGTTTGCAGAATAGTCTCCTTGAATTCACCTGAGTTTTTGTTCGATTCGTCCTGCTGTTTTTTAAACAGAATCGGTGTTACTGTTGTTCTTATTGCTGCTTCTAAAACCTGTATTTCAACCAAGATGGTATCGGCTATTCTTTTTGCTGTGCTAATGATCAATATTAGCCAGTCTCTAGTACATCTCCATGCTATAAGCGACCAATCCTTCAGGAAGATCTTATCTTGTAAGAATAGTCGAGGAGCATTGGAGACCACTAAACCAGGCGGGGCGTAACTAGCCCTCAGATATTCTGCCATTGTTATTCCATGGACCAAGGTTCGGGCATGTGTCTTTTTTAAAACCATAACTTTGGCCCAATCATCTCCTGTACTAGGAATGGCTGTTGAAGGTATGTTCAAGACACTGGGCATACTATCCAATATAGAATGATATATGGCATCATCATACGCAATACCACTAATTTCTGCCATTTTAGTGTTGGTAAAACTAGTTTGTGAAAAAGGTGTCAAAAGCGAACAACTGAGAAATCGAGTCTCAATCACCACTAAGGTCGGGGGTCGACCGACTCTCAATGCTATGTAACAGTTCTACAACTGGTAACTGTCAAAGAACCATCTAATCGTATGGTTATATAGTCGGACCCGCAGCCAGACAGCTGCTCCAAAACAGATTAAACAAAACCATTTACAATAGGGTCCAAGGGATATATATTTTAAAGACCCACACCTGATTTTATCCCCAGCACCAACTGAATGTATAACACACGAAACACAGGGGGTCTAACAGCTAAATTGAGAGGCTACACTGTCGATACTGAGTCAACAAGATCTCAAAATATCTTTATCGCACACACATAACGTATTAATAAGGATAAAGAAGGAAAAAAGGCTAACACTACATGCATAGAGGAGACCGGTACATCATCGATTATTCGTAAAATGGCTGATTAATCCACAACAGATTGTAAAGGGTTTCCATCAAATTAGACTCAATGATCAGTCCTATCATTTGGCCAAACCCATGTGCAAATGAGGCTGGTCCCCTGATCAGTGGGACACTCAGCTCCGCACCTTATTGTTGTATCAGGATTTGGTCCACCAAATACACAAACCGTCCATGATGACTGATCTTTTGATGGTAAAGTAAGAAGAAATAGTGCAATGAACAAGAAAGTGATTTAAAATAGGATGGAATGTCCTCCTTCTAAATACTTTATTCTGCGGACTGGACACTCCTCCTAATTAAAAAATAGAACAGTGCAAGAGAAGACAGTGACAATTATCTGTCTACATAAGGGCCAACATGTTTCTGCCTAACGGGTATTTAATCCCTTGGCATTCGTCAGGGCCTCTGCTCGTATAATAGTTGCACTCCTAATAGTGAAATATAGAATTCACCACCATCACCAAAACAAATTGTAGTAAAACTGGTTAGAAACGGTACAACCTGTAACAACCATGGACATTAACCCTCTGATTCACAATGGTTACTGTGAATTCTGTGAAGGAAAACGTTATATCATTAGAACTGTATTCGATGCATCAGTCTCATGTGCATAGTGTGTCACCAAGCCAACCAATAATGTGTGTCAGAAAATTAATTTTTATGCTTACCCTTTGTGGTAGGGCAATAGACCTCACCTCACCTGGACACTGCTCAGGTACTAAGAGGCCCGCACTACAAAGATATAGGGAAAACAAAAGAATGTGGCAAAGTACTGTAAAGAAATTTTTCCGCTTTACACCCTGCCTATAATCATTCCTATAACCAAATGCCCTATATCTAGAGGCAAAACATGTGAGGTAGATAAACACCCCAAACTCAGTGTACTAAGCCTCAAAATGACCCAGAAACTCGACTAAGACACCAAACTTTAAGGAAGATTAAAACTCCTTTGTATGCTCATTCAGGAATTTTACAACATTCTGATCTTCAAAACCTGTGATTTGCTAAAGTTTACAACATAGTATAGCTAAAAGTATTCTGTGGTAGCTGCTCACCTTTCCGTCGGTACCTCAAGCTCCCATCTGAGACTTGGGGGAGGCACCGATCTGTAGGAGATGCTAGTATAAGTAGTCTAGTGAGGGTTTGTTAGTGAAGTATCCCTCCACCTTTAAGATGTATACTAGATAGTGGCAATCTTATCATGTGTCCCTTCAATTGGTATATATTAGTGGCAAGGACACTATTATCAGACATTTATTGTGAAGTAAGCCTTATTGGTCTTTATTTTCATAAGAAAACTAAGCGCACTACTTTACGCTTGAAATCTCGCGAGAGGACGTGCTCAGAACTACCATATGATGTCATATCGGCCATCTTTGTAGTTCCTAACACTATAATCTGGTAATCATTAGACCATGATTATTCCTCACGTGCATATGATGTTAGAATGCCCCCAGTGTTGTGAGTCACTGCCTATTTTTCTACAAAGTAAGCCTAGTTGAGCTTGTTTTCTTAGGAACAAGAGCGCACTACTTAGCGCTCGAAATCACGCGGGAAGATGCGCTCAGAACTACCCGATGACAACATATCGGCCATCTTTGTAGTTCTGAAGGCTCCAACCTGCATATCATAGAATCACGATTGACCATGTGTTGTTTTTGAAAAAAGTACCAGTCATTGGGCAATCACAGCTGCCCAATGATGTCATTTCGGACATCTTTGTAGTGCGATGACTGCAACCTATTGGTCCGTGATATTCCAATGTTGTTTTTGGGAACGCAAGTGCTCTGAGTAGTGTGCCATGAGTGGCCTCAGAGTATATTCAATGGGCATAACTATGCAGATGCTCCAAAATCTTACAATGTGGGAACCATCCTAATGATTGTGCATAGCTATATGTCACCCTCCAGTGTATGTCAGAAAACTCCCATAATCAAACCTATTTGTGATATTATGAGAAGAGTGTGAGCAAAGTAATTCAGGCATGAATCAATATGTACAACATGTTTATATAGACACACCCTATTACAGTCAGTATATCCCAGTTATTGCTCACTAGTGCCAAGGCTACAGGGAGGTCCAAGGAATATCATCATTTAATCCTCCTGTATCAGTCCGAAGTTTATAAATCCATTTTTGATCTTTTCTAAAAAGGTAACACGACACATCACTTATGTGACTGGGTATATATGGCTTCTCCAGGACAGTCCATTGGAAGTCCATTTCTAGATGTGCACGCTCCAGGAAATGTCTCGTAAGTTTAGAGTTGTTTTTCTTACAACGAAAAGAACTCTTGTGTTCCAACACCCTGGTGCGGACTTTGCAGGTCGTCATACCCACATATCGTGTGGAGCAAGGACATGTCAGCATATAAATCAGATTGGTACTATTGCAATTACTATAGTTACTCTGCAACCAAGGTCTCGTGGTGCCTATATCTATCTCCTTCGTGTGTTTGGTCTGAGGGCAGACTGAGCAAGTGCCGCAAGGGTGATGCCCGACAGCTGGTGGAAGGTTCCACAGTGTTTCACCAAGTTTCCTAGGGAGCTCTTTTGGGCGTGTGTGAACAAGTCGATCCCAAATGCTGCTTGCCCTTTTGTACGCAAACAAGGTTTGCGCGATTTTCTCTCTTCCATGGTTCAGAAGGCGCCAGTGTCTTTTGACAATCTTCTGGATGGCATTGCTTCTAGTATTGAAGGTGCTCACGAAAGTGAGTCTAGTCAGAGGTGGTTTAGGGATTGGAGCTTCCAGGAGGGCCTCCCTATTGTTGTTAACCGCTCTCTTTTTTGATCTTTTTATGAGTGAATTTGGATAGTGTCTGTCCCGTAATTGTCCACAGAGATTCCTAGCATGCACCTCAAAGTCCTCTCTATTAGAGCAGTTCCTGCAAACCCGTAGGAACTGGCCATATGGTAGATTCTGGCGCAGGGACTTCGGGTGGTAACTCTCGTAAAGGAGGAGTGAGTTCCGCGCCATAGGTTTCTTATACAGTTCACTCTGCAATCCTGCAGTAGTGACATAGATCGACAGATCTAGGAATGCAATTCTTTCCTTATTTGTTTCCATGGCCAGAATCTACCATATGGCCAGTTCCTACGGGTTCGCAGGAACTGCTCCAATAGAGAGGACTTTGAGGTGCATGCTAGGAATCTCTGTGGACAATTACGGGACAGACACTATCCAAATTCACTCATAAAAAGATAAAAAAAGAGAGCGGTTAACAACAATAGGGAGGCCCTCCTGGAAGCTCCAATCCCTAAACCACCTCTGACTAGGCTCACTTTCGTGAGCACCTTCAATACTAGAAGCAATGCCATCCAGAAGATTGTCAAAAGACACTGGTGCCTTCTGAACCATGGAAGAGAGAAAATCGCGCAACCCTTGTTTGCGTTCAAAAGGGCAAGCAGCATTCGGGATCGACTTGTTCACACACGCCCAAAAGAGCTCCCTAGGAAACTTGGTGAAACACTGTGGAACCTTCCACCAGCTGTCAGGCATCACCCTTGCGGCACTTGCTCAGTCTGCCCTCAGACCAAACACACGAAGGAGATAGATATAGGCACCACAAGACCTTGGTTGCAGAGTAACTATAGTAATTGCAATAGTACCAATCTGATTTATATGCTGACATGTCCTTGCTCCACATGATATGTGGGTATGACGACCCGCAAAGTCCGCACCAGGATGTTGGAACACAAGAGTTCTTTTCGTTGTAAGAAAAACAACACTAAACTTACGAGACATTTCCTGGAGCGTGCACATCTAGAAACGGACTTCCAATGGACTGTCCTGGAGAAGCCATATATACCCAGTCACATAAGTGATGTGTCGGGTTACCTTTTTAGAAAAGAGCAAAAATGGATTTATAAACTTCGGACTGATACAGGAGGATTAAATGATGATATTCCTTGGACCTCCCTGTAGCCTTGGCACTAGTGAGCAATAACTGGGATATACTGACTGTAATAGGGTGTGTCTATATAAACATGTTGTACATATTGATTCATGCCTGAATTACTTTGCTCACACTCTTCTCATAATATCACAAATAGGTTTGATTATGGGAGTTTTCTGACATACACTGGAGGGTGACATATAGCTATGCACAATCATTAGGATGGTTCCCACATTGTAAGATTTTGGAGCATCTGCATAGTTATGCCCATTGAATATACTCTGAGGCCACTCATGGCACACTACTCAGAGCACTTGCGTTCCCAAAAACAACATTGGAATATCACGGACCAATAGGTTGCAGTCATCGCACTACAAAGATGTCCGAAGTGACATCATTGGGCAGCTGTGATTGCCCAATGACTGGTACTTTTTTCAAAAACAACACATGGTCAATCGTGATTCTATGATATACAGGTTGGAGCCTTCAGAACTACAAAGATGGCCGATATGTTGTCATCGGGTAATTCTGAGCGCATCTTCCCGCGTGATTTCGAGCGCTAAGTAGTGCGCTCTTGTTCCTAAGAAAACAAGCTCAACTAGGCTTACTTTGTAGAAAAATAGGCAGTGACTCACAACACTGGGGGCATTCTATCAATCAATCAATCAATCAGGTCATTTATAGAGCGCACTACTCACCCGTAGGGTCTCAAGCCGCTGGGTTGGGGGGGGGGGGTGCCGCTACTGCTCGAACAGCCAGGTCTTGAGCTTCTTCCTGAAGGAGAGGTGGTCTTGGGTCAGGCGCAGGTCGGTTGGGAGTGAGTTCCAGGTCTTGGCGGCCAGGTAGGAGAAGGACCTTCCTCCTGTTGTCGCTCTTCGGATGCGGGGGACGGCGGCGAGGGCGTGGCTGGTTGATCTGAGGAGGCGCTTGGGAGTGTAGAAGTTGATCCGGTTGTTGAGGTAGCTCGGGCCTTGGTCGTGTAGGGCTTTGTGCGCGTAGGTGAGGAGACGGAAGGTGATTCTCTTGTTGAGCGGGAGCCAATGCAGATCTCTCAGGTGTCCGGAGATGTGGCTGCGTCGGGGGATGTCGAGGATGAGTCTGGCCGAGGCGTTCTGGATCCGCTGGAGTCTCTTCTGGAGCTTGGCGGTGGTTCCGGCGTAGAGGGCGTTGCCGTAGTCCAGTCGGCTGGTGACGAGGGCCTGGGTGACCGTCTTCCTCGTCTCGGTGGGGATCCACCGGAAGATCTTACGTAGCATGCGCAGGATGTTGAAGCAAGACGAGGAGACGGCGTTTACTTGTCTGGTCATGGAGAGGGAGGAGTCCAGGATGAAGCCCAGGTTGCGTGCGTGGTCCGTTGGTTTGGGTGCGGTGCCCAGGGCGGGGGGCCACCAGGAGTCGTCCCAGGCGGAGGGCGAGGAGCCCAGGATGAGGACCTCCGTCTTGTCCGAGTTCAGTTTCAGGCGGCTGGTCGTCATCCATTCGGCTACCTCTCTCATCCCTTCGTGCAGGTTGGCTCTGGCGGTGGCGGGGTCGTTGGTCAGGGAGAGGATCAGCTGGGTGTCGTCGGCGTAGGAGATTATGTTGAGGTTGTGTTGGCGTGCGATGGCCGCGAGGGGGCTCATGTAGACGTTGAAGAGGGTGGGGCTCAGTGAGGATCCTTGAGGGACGCCGCAGATGACTTTGGTGGCCTCTGACTTGTACGGTGGTAGGCGGACTCTCTGTGTTCTTCCGTCGAGGAAGGAGGTGATCCATTCCAGTGCCTTGTCCTGGATTCCGATGTTGCCGAGGCGCTGTACTAGGGTGCGGTGGCAGACCGTGTCGAAAGCCGCGGAGAGGTCCAGGAGGATGAGGGCCGCTGTTTCTCCGTTGTCCATCAGAGTTCGTAAGTCATCGGTGGCAGCGATGAGGGCGGTCTCGGTGCTGTGGTTCGCTCGGAAGCCCGACTGTGAGGGGTCGAGGGATCCATTCGTCTCGAGGAAGGCGGCCAGCTGTTTGTTGACGGTCTTCTCGATGACTTTGGCCGGGAACGGGAGGAGCGAGATGGGACGGTAGTTCTTGAGGTCGGTGGGGTCTGCTGTGGGTTTCTTGAGAAGAGCGCTGAGTTCGGCGTGCTTCCAGCTCTCAGGGAAGGTGGCGGTGTCGAAGGAGGTGTTGATGATGTCCATCATATGCAAGTGAGGAATAATCATGGTCTAATGATTACCAGATTATAGTGTTAGGAACTACAAAGATGGCCGATATGACATCATATGGTAGTTCTGAGCACGTCCTCTCGCGAGATTTCGAGCGTAAAGTAGTGCGCTTAGTTTTCTTATGAAAATAAAGACCAATAAGGCTTACTTCACAATAAATGTCTGATAATAGTGTCCTTGCCACTAATATATACCAATTGAAGGGACACATGATAAGATTGCCACTATCTAGTAGACATCTTAAAGGTGGAGGGATACTTCACTAACAAACCCTCACTAGACTACTTATACTAGCATCTCCTACAGATCGGTGCCTCCCCCAAGTCTCAGATGGGAGCTTGAGGTACCGACGGAAAGGTGAGCAGCTACCACAGAATACTTTTAGCTATACTATGTTGTAAACTTTAGCAAATCACAGGTTTTGAAGATCAGAATGTTGTAAAATTCCTGAATAAGCATACAAAGGAGTTTTAATCTTCCTTAAAGTTTGGTGTCTTAGTCGAGTTTCTGGGTCATTTTGAGGCTTAGTACACTGAGTTTGGGGTGTTTATCTACCTCACATGTTTTGCCTCTAGATATAGGGCATTTGGTTATAGGAATGATTATAGGCAGGGTGTAAAGCGGAAAAATTTCTTTACAGTACTTTGCCACATTCTTTTGTTTTCCCTATATCTTTGTAGTGCGGGGCCTCTTAGTACCTGAGCAGTGTCCAGGTGAGGTGAGGTCTATTGCCCTACCACAAAGGGTAAGCATAAAAATTAATTTTCTGACACACATTATTGGTTGGCTTGGTGACACACTATGCACATGAGACTGATGCATCGAATACAGTACTAATGATATAACGTTTTCCTTCACAGAATTCACAGTAACCATTGTGAATCGGAGGGTTAATGTCCATGGTTGTTACAGGTTGTACCGTTTCTAACCAGTTTTACTACAATTTGTTTTGATGATGGTGGTGAATTCTATATTTCACTATTAGGAGTGCAACTATTATACGAGCAGAGGCCCTGACGAATGCCAAGGGATTAAATACCCGTTAGGCAGAAACATGTTGGCCCTTATGTAGACAGATAATTGTCACTGTCTTCTCTTGCACTGTTCTATTTTTTAATTAGGAGGCGTGTCCAGTCCGCAGAATAAAGTATTTAGAAGGAGGACATTCCATCCTATTTTAAATCACTTTCTTGTTCGTTGCACTATTTCTTCTTACTTTACCATCAAAAGATCAGTCATCATGGACGGTTTGTGTATTTGGTGGACCAAATCCTGATACAACAATAAGGTGCGGAGCTGAGTGTCCCACTGATCAGGGGACCTGCCTCATTTGCACATGGGTTTGGCCAAATGATAGGACTGATCATTGAGTCTAATTTGATGGAAACCCTTTACAATCTGTTGTGGATTAATCAGCCATTTTACGAATAATCGATGATGTACCGGTCTCCTCTATGCATGTAGTGTTAGCCTTTTTTCCTTCTTTATCCTTATTAATACGTTATGTGTGTGCGATAAAGATATTTTGAGATCTTGTTGACTCAGTATCGACAGTGTAGCCTCTCAATTTGGCTGTTAGACCCCCTGTGTTTCGTGTGTTATACATATCATGGTAAAATACATTATTTGAGAAGCAAAGCATGAGGGGGCTTAACAGGCAGTGGGAAGGGATAGCAGTGCAGATTCTTGTGGTTACCTAAAAGAAAATATGTTGTAAAAAAGCAAAAGCTAGCAGTTTTAAGAACTTCAAAACAGAAAGAAGAGAGAGAGAGAGAGAGACAGAGAGAGTGTATGTGTGTGTGTGTATGTTTTTGTCTGTGTTTGCAAGTAAAAATCCTAGTTGAAATCCGACAGCCCCCCCACCATACCCGACTGAAAGCACCTGTACCCAACTATTTACTAGAGAATACATTATTATGGAGTTGTACAACCCCAAACTCTCCCCTTAGGCTTTGCCCCTGCTAAATAGGCATGCTTTTTTTTAAGCATGGGCATTGATCAGATAGGGGAAGAGAAAGGGCAGCAGAGAGAGGGGAGAGAGATAGAGCAAGAGTGAGAGTAAGCGAGATGGGGAGAGATAAAGAAAGAGGGTGAAAGAACGTACACAAGTTACGGAAATTGAGAGAGCGAGCGAGAGAAAGAAAGACACCTAGGGAGACTGCGTCATAAAAAGAAGAAGAGAGCAGCCGCGGCCTGTGGAGGGAGTTGCAGTAGGGCAGAAAGGCGGGGCGGAGGAGGGGCAGGGTGGGGCGTACTAAAAACCGGAATATGGATAATTGGAGGTAAGTAAACAATTTAATTAACAAAACGAATTTCGTAGCGTGCGCTGCATGGCATTTTGCGACGCAGGGCGCACTACAAAATTTGCTTTATTTATTAAATTGATTACTTACCTCCAATAATCCATATTCCGGTTTTTAGCAGCCCCCACCCTGCCCCTCCCTGCCTTTCTGCCCCACAGCAACTCCCTCCAGGGGCCGCGGCTGATGAACATCAGATTCTAATTAGATGTTTGACAGAGAAATACAATTATGTATTTCTGTACAGGAATCGAACAAAATGAAGATTCCTCCTGGGTGAATATACCCTACCAGCATTACGTCTGTCATGGTTTATATAAACATTGCCAAAGCGAATGCACTGAATATGAACTGCAGCGTCTCATCTGAGCATGTCAGTCACGTGGTTTGCTTGTATATTTAATAAAGATATCACTAAAGGCAGATATAACTCATCGTCCGTCATCTTTTATAAACATGATGTCTAAAAAGGATAATCGATCTTGGTTTTCAAGTGGAGGGCAGGCTGTGTTGAATATGTTGTTTGTTTGTGCTCACAGAAGGGAAGACCTCACCAAAACATGAAAGATCAGTCAAGTAGATATCTGTGTTTTTTTTGGCCTTTCTGTTATCATTGCTACAAACCCTAGCCAGTTTACACCCAATATACCCAAAGAAAGACCTTTTAGCAAAAGCACATATGAAATGAATTATTGGTAATACAGGATTTCTGGACATCTACGTGATAAAAGACGCTTTCATAATTTCTGTAGTTAGATGGGTCTAGCAACACTTCTTTGTTACTGCTTCTTTTCAGTTTTTTATTTAAAACACAAATCCCAGTGTTATTATTCTTAATTTATATTACTCTATGGTTTCTTGGTTGGTGACAGTCTAGAGGGGCGATAGTCTCAGTTCTCAACTTTGTTTTATCAAGGTTTGCCCATAGCAAATATAATTGTTGTTCTAAGTATAAGTTTGCAAGTAATTACCAATGAAAAAGGTTGGCATATTGCTCCCACAAAACAAACACACTAAGAAAGGAATAAGACCATATCAATGTATTGCCAAGTATAAGTTCACTTCTTAAGAGGCAGTGAAATTATATTTCTTAGCAGAAATGAATGCATCATTTCTCTTATATATATATATATATATTTCCTGGGCATTTTTTTCAATATCATAACCATTTCAGTTATATTTAATTTGTAGAAAAATGTTATATTTTGTATCCTTTGCATGGGAGGAGACCATCACATTGCATAATTGTAACCCCGGAGCCAAGCTATTTTGTGGGAATTTGATCAGCACCTTGGGTTGCCTTATTTTCAGAGTTTAGGCACATATTATCAGTTCTTGTGGTGGAGGAGATAACCTTTTCTTTCAGTCATGTACAACAGGGTTTCTTGATACTTATTTGTTTAAAAAAATTTAGGGGACTGTAATATCTGACACATATGTTGATCAACGGTCAGAAAATATGTTGGGACAAGGATGACAAGTTTTCAGCCAATATCCATGCAGGAGAACTGACAACAAATTGGGGGTAGGAGGGGCATAATAGAGAAAAGGAAAACAGTATTAAAGGACAATGTCACAGTAATACAAGAACATTTTGATAGCTGTGCGCACAACCGTGATGACTAAATCTTTTGCAAAGATTTGCTCTTTTCTGAGGTGCTCCTGGGGTGACGTTACCGTCCTGAAGTACGTCAAAATTCCCTGTGTTGTTTGTGCTTCCAACAGAGTTTGGTTGCATTCCCCTATGGGCACACTCTTTATGCCTCCGTTGAGGTTAGATAATTAATTGAATCCAAGTTAGGATATTTTTCATAATCAGGATATTTTTCCCAATTCAGTTCCTTTTTATTTGAAATTATTTTCATTTCAATTTTCCTTTTTGTACATTGTTCGATTCATTCATCTATTCATGATTCTCCAATGCATTTCGAGTGATACTTGCTCTTCATCAGGGAGCAGTTCTACAACAAAGACAGTATGCACTGTTTATACCTCTTTCTACTTGTATTAAATCAAATTGTACATCGAATGTATTAAGTAAGTGAAAAAATTTGGTGAATGAAAGAATTAGTGAATAAAACAATGCCCTCGTGTTCGTAAACTAATGTGCCCGGTTTCTTAGTGTGCATGCAGTAACTACCACGTCTATATACCCAACTCGCCTGTCGTGTAACAATTGAGCTACATGATTAAATTCCATACGCACAAGTATGTTGCGTTTTTGTTACACTCTTGATAATAGAGAGTTATCTGCAAGGAATGAGCAAGACAAATATAATCCTTATTAAAAGGATGTTGACGTAAAGAACATTGTCACGTACCGAATTTAAATAATGTTATAACGAGAGTGTAATGCTCGCGCTGAACGCGTGTTGCCAAAATACACCTACTCGAAGGTGAAGCCTCGACAACTGTAGGCATTCTCCATCGGCATGTTCGTAATGATTTCTGCTGTCTCGAGTGTGGTTAAACACTGTTTGTTTACACGCGTAATATGTAAGCGAAGTCAAGTTGCTCAAAGTTAGAAAACGGACCGTTTAGTATATGTATATTGTGGCGGCCTTATTGGGTGAACCTGAGAGTTTAAAAGTTTCTCTCTGGCTAATATGATATGAATGGAGACTGTTATTAGTGTGTAAGTATGTGTTTATGTGTTGTCGAAATAGGCATTATTTAGGGCACTGTAAAACAATGTATATATTGATGGTACATGCAATGTTAGTCGATAGTACAATTACATATATTGGCAATGTTGGGCAACCATACAGTTCCTCAGGACAGAGCGGTACAATGACTAATTATAGGTAACATGCATATTCGATGCGCTCATTAAAACCATTCGGCCTACATGATTGCATTTTCATCATCCAATAGTTTTCTCGTCTTAGCAGATATTTTCTGTTGTCTCTTCCTTCCACCCGTTCTACCACTTCCAATATGAGATATCTTTTTTTGAGATATATTATGTTTGGCCTCCAAAAAATGTGTGGCGATCGTTGACTTCATGTTGGCTGTTCTAATGTTCGACTTATGTTCATTAATCCTTATCTTACATTTTCTTTCAGTTTTCCCAACGTATACCTTGCCGCAAGGGCATTTCAACATGTAAATTACATTTTCTGTGTCACAAATAGCTGTCACATAAATTGTAATACCGTGTCCGCTTGACCGCTTAATCCTGACCGAAACATGGCTTAATTACTTCTCTGCAGCTACACTTGACATATTAGTTCTACCATGTCATGACATCACCAAGATTAAATAGAGCTAACAGAAAAGAATCTGGTATCACCTGCATATACCGTAACAGTCTCTTAGTGAAACAATCACAAACAGTTGCCTTATCCTCATGCAAATACCTTTGCATTGATAGTGCAAGTAACAACAGCCCAGTTTGCAAACTGCACACGATCTACCATCCAACAGGAGACAACCTTTTGTTCATTGAACAAATCATGGAAATCATCTCAACCAACGCATGACATCAAGACACTCAGATTTTCCTTGGAGACTTCAACTTCCACAGGAATGACCCAAATAATGCTGCGGCTAACAGCCTTAAAACCTTCTTAGCTGACCTTAATCTGACCCAAACCTGTTACAGCCCTACACACAACAAGGGTGCGACCATTGATCTAATCATTGCATAGCTTAAATCCATCCTACTTGAATCTACAGTCCTAGTAGACTGGACAGACTTCCACAATCCCACTTTCCTCATCACAGAGGCTGTGAGAACAAAAAAGGATCAACTAAAAAACCCAAACACTTGAATAGGAGGATGCAAAACAAAAACTTGATTGAAATATTATCCCTCAGCAATCATCTTGCCCCTGCCTGTGAACATGTTCGATGTCCATGTCCTTACAGATCACTGCAACAATTCCATGATGAACATTCTAGACTTGATTGAGCCCTTACAGATAAAGGGGCCGATTATGATGGCGGACGGACCTGAGTCCGTCCACCACCATAGAGTAGGAGGGACCGTCCGCAGGGGCTGCGGCGGTCCCTCCGTGCAGATTAGGATGTGACCGCCAGGGTGGCGGTCACATCCTCAATCGTTAACATTGTGGCGGGTGCAGCTTCAAGCTGCACCCGCCGCAATGTTAAAAATGCATGCACGGCATTTGCGTGCACAAAGCAGCAGGCACCACGCGGTGCCTGCCGCTTTGTCCACGCAAATGCAGGGGGTACCATAGGTACCCCCCATGTGCACCCCCCACCCGCCCTTCACCAAGGGGGTCCGCAACGGGCCCCCGAAGTCAATGTCTGTATGCTTTTCCACGGTGGAAAAGCCGCCGTGGAAAAGCATATGAATTCCGCCATCCTAATATGGCTGGCGGTGTCTGATAGACACCGCCAGTCATGCTAGAGCTTTTCCGCCGCGGTCGGAAGGCGACCGCGGCGGAAAAGCTGCGGGCGGATTTTGAGACCCACCGCCATCCTAATTTGGCGGTGGGTCTTTTGTGCCTCCGCAGCCGTTTTCCCGCATCCTCCGGGCCGGTGGTGGCTTCCACCGGCCCGGAGGATGCGGGAAAATCGCGATCCTAATCGAGCCCATAATGTCTACCAAATATGCCAAACCATGGTTCACTGGTAGCGTAAATGCCAAAAGATGTGATCTTGGACCAACTGAACGATCTTGGAGATTTTCTTGGTCCCTCGAATATCTTAAGCACTTAAGATTGCTGAGGAACAGACACATTAGAAGTTTGAAAGTGAATTCCTTTACAATCCAACTAGATCAAGCTAGAAATGAACCTAAAAAAACTGTTTGAATTTGTCAAACTACAATTAAATAACCAACCTAACTCTTCTCTAATTGGGTCTAGTCCACTGCCACACTGCCAGGAATTAGCGTCCTTCTTCCTGGGAAAGACTGAAATGATTGAAAATGATTTGCAGACACCAATGGAGTACCTTCCGGACATACCATATCAGCCTCCCCCTGCCTGGATCTATGAGACCCCATGTCTCCCAGGGCACATCCTGAAAAACAACGCCTCATGGAACAGATTCAAAACCTTTGATGAAAGCAACATTCCCAAAATTCTAACAGCTTTGAAACGCTCAAATCACTTCAGAGACCCAATGCCATTGGATTTCTTCAGTGAGTTCAAATTGCTGTTACTCTCACTTTGGAGCAAGATAGTAAATGCCTCACTATGTCAATGCACTATTCCTGACTGCTTAAAAGTTGGACAGGTAATCCTTATTTGAAAAAACCCATGACAGATTGCTCATACCCAAACAGGTTTAGCCAAATCTCCAACATTCCAACTATGGCAAAGCTCCTTAAAAAATGTGTCCACGTCCAACTATACAACCACACAGAACAATTTAGACTTCTGAACAAATTCCAATATGGCTTCTGACAAGATGACAGAATTGAATCGGCTTTCATGCACATAGTAAACTATTTGCTAAAATGCTAGATCAGAACGAATCTTGCCTTCTAATCCTCCTCAATTTATCATCAGCTTTCGATACAGTTAAACATGACAGTCTCCTAGACTTACTAGAATGTAGGATGGGTCTATCAGGGTTAATCCAAAACTGGTTCACCTCTTTTTCTACAACAGAACTCAAAGAATCAAAGTTACCCAGTCCTTGTCCAACTTCACACCAGACAGGTTAGGGAGACCACGGGGGTACATGCTCTCACCCACTCTCTTTAACCTGTTCATGGAGCCTGTAAATGAAATTCCAAAATTATCCAAAAATCACTATCACATGCCTGCCAATGACACCCAACTATACTTTAAAATCTCCTCCCGCGAAGATATTAGGTCCCTCAGAATAACTCTACAAAACTGGCTGACCTGCAACTACTTCAAACTAAACGCCTTCAAAATGGAATTCCTCTTAATTGTCCCATCCAAATAGTCACCATATATTGAATTCTAGATGAAGCAACTATTAGCTCTTAACTGCTCACCACACATTATAGATTCCACACTGGAAATAAGACTTGACAAGAAGTTGAACATGCATGAGCACACCAATACTGTCACCAAAGGAGCAAACTACCAAATGAACATCTTAAGGAAAATAAAACCCTTCCTCCCCCTAATGATTTAACGCTAGCTATTCAAGCCCTAGTTAATACCAGCTTGGACTAAAGGAGTGCAACCCTCTGTGGCCTTCCTAGATCTAAGTTGACTACTCTATAGGCCTTTCTTAATTCTGCTGCAAGGCTCATCACAGGATCAACATTAAATAACACTGGATCTGAAATTTCTAAACTGGCTCCCATATGAGGCAGGGATACAGCAAACAAAACTGCCAGCATGTCCCATAAAGCCCAACACTTTAACACCCCAAGGTACTCAGCTCAAGATCTGGAGCTATCTGGTGGCTGCAGATCCTCTAGAACCACCAACACCTTATTGCTGAAACCACCAAAGCTTTATAAACAGATAATTTGCAGCAGAGCATTCTTGAGTATTGCCCTTAGAATTTGTAACTCCTTGCCACCTGAAATCAGACTGAACCCCTCAAATGCATCATTCAAGAAAAGTTGTTAAAGTGCTATTGATGAACACATTTTTGTTCTAGTTCACACAACCTCTACACTCCTGGCCCAGATATGGCATAGTGACTACACCCATGACTATTATTCACCTGTTTTAATTGTGTCTGCTGACTTGTCAGCTTGGATCTTGTGGAGGTCTCTTACCTCAATTTGGGAGCTACTACATCCTGTACCACTCTCGATTATGTTGTTGTTTTCTCCTCTTGTTTCTTCCTTCCGATCATTTGCAAAGCACTCTGAAACCCTCAAGAGCATGTTTGCACTATATAAAACTTTATAAATAAAAAGCAAATGCATACTTATCTTCAGACTTTGACCTCTTTTCTTTGCCATCCTCTCTAAAGAACCTGGCTGCGGCAGTAGTTCAAGGGTAAGGTCTTCATGTAAGTCCCCGAACATAGCGATGTTGTGCAAAATGCAACAAGATTTTATGTTATTGCACACTACTTCTGGTGTAGTGTTTTTCCCACTGATCAGTAGGATCTGCACGTTTGTGGATAATATAAACTTTGGGTTAGGTGCCAAGACTGATGTTATGCACTCTCGTAGTATGTGTAGACCAAGAGAGCAGCTAGCTCACAGTACCAGCACAAGCCCCCCTTACCCAAACAGGGAGCGAATGGTTTTGGGCAACCACTGAATATGACAACCCTGACCCCTCAAGGACCGCAGTAACAGATCTAGTACCCAATCCCTTAGTGACTTGTACACTCTTGTTCTCAGAGAAATATACAGAGAATACACTATGGGACATTTTCTATATATTTACTGAGCCAAAGTTATGCTTGTATAGAATACATGTGCTGTGATAATCAGTAGACAGAAGCATGAGAAATTGATTACAACCACCAAAATAGTCTTCCTGGTGGCCCACGGATTTGGGTCCTATACCCACCCCCTCAGATACAGTGAAGAATTTGGGTGTTCTCTTGGATACCAATCTCTCATATTCCCAACATATTAGCAAGATGGCAGGGAAATGCTATGGCATACTGAAGGTCCTGCGTAAAATCTTGGATCTCCTACCTATTACAGCTAGAAAAACATTAGTACATGCCTTGGTAACGTCCCATCTTGACTATGGGAATTCCCTGCTCTGTGGCCCTAGTAAAAAGGGCCTGAACCAGTTGCAATATGTTCAAAACGTGGCGGCCAGGCTTGTTCTAAAGTTGCCGAGGAAGTCTTCAGGGAAACGTGCGTTACAGATCTTGCACTGGCTCCCCATGCGGGAACGCATCCGGTTCAAGACCATGTGCATTAGTCATCGGATTGCACATGGCAAGGGCTCGGCTTACCTCCATAGGATGCTAACCATCTATCGTCCAAAACGCCTTCTGAGATCTATGGGCAGTATGCAGTTCTCGGTACCCCGCATCTATAAAGCACGGACGGGTCAGCGTTCTTTTAGGTTCCTAGCTAGCAAACAATGGAACGAACGCCCTGTTGAGCTTCGTATGGAACCGTCGGAAACAAGGTTCCGGCAGAAACTTAAGACTTATTTGTTTCCCGTAGTTTAGCATTAAGTCAGTGTTTTTCCTCTCCTGTCCTTTCCCCTCAGCATGGATTGATCTTTGTTTGAACTCATGTTGGAATGCATCCTAGCGCGGAGATGCACTGTTCTTAGTGTAATCAGGCACTTAGTAAATGTTATTATTATTATTATTATTATTACAGAGAATACACTATGGGACATTTTCTATATATTTACTGAACCAAAGTTCTGCTTGTATAGAATACATGTGCTTTGATAATCAGTAGACAGAAGCGTGCAAAATTGATTACAACCACCAAAATAGTAAATATCAGGTATATTTCCACCATGGGGCTAGGAGCAGTGTACACATGCAAGCATATAAAACAAGATAGTAATCAGGCATACTACTATTATGCAATCACTACCGTAAGTGTGTCTAGAGTATGTGTGTGTATGTGTGTATAGAGCCAAGAATCCCCCAATGGGATGATCCAACCCCATTACTTGGTAGGACAGAATGCAGGACCCCGTCTTGGTCACGAAATGGACACCCCTCATGGAGATGTGAGGCAGCTTCCTGGCAAAACATTAGCAAGCAGGGACCTCTCTATATCAACTGAAGTGTCTACTGTGTTATCCCTTGTTTATTTATAATGAAAAGCATCCTTTTGATGTACATACAAATTAGCATTGTTATAGGTTTACAGATAGCTGAGTCGCCCAATGGATAAAAATAAAACGACATAGAACAGCATGTAAAGAGGCCTTGTACTCAATGTTTGAGGCATTGTGATAATGTTGTGTGAAGCAAAATATGTAAGCAAATCAGTTTCAGAGAAACTAATCCAACATTGTCACGCATGCAAATATGTGCAAAAGGTCATTGGAAAATGTTACTGTGCAGAAAGAGGGCAATGTAAGAAAATGTGCAGTGTTACTACATGGGCCTAACTCGGGCACATAATACCCACTCCTCATACCAAGGGTCTAAAACTCAGCAGGCCATATAAAATTATAAAACCTGTAAATCTGAAACCACTCTAAAATCATCTATTGATAATCTCCTTAAAAAAACATTATAAACAACCATCTGGCAGGTTGAAACTCCAAGCACACACAAAGCCAAGGTGCCTAGAAGTCAAAGAAAGGAGCGAGAGAACATTTTATTGTTTTGAAAACTGGCCAAGTAAATTGTTCCCATCAAATGGAATAGCCAATTATTTTTGTGTTTCAAGTGGTAGTCGCAACATTGCTGCTGCCAGCAACTGCAGACGATGTTCCCAGAGGCGCACCTCGAAGCACCTTTATAGAGCAAAGTTGTCCCCATTCACTCCCCATGACAGCCTCCGAGGGAGGGACAACATCCTGAAAGCATTTCACAGAGCCGATATCCAGTTCACTAGGCACAAAAGCATTACAGGGTAACTCGAAGAATGCGTTTAGCAGCAGTGGAAAACACCGGGGACAATTATACCCATGGGCCTTTAAAGGGTCCATCTGTACCTCAATCTCCAATGGCGCAACCAAGTGCGAGCCGAGGCAGAAATCCAGTTCAGATTCATGACTGCGCAGCAGACAGCAGAATACAGGTATGTAAAGGGAGGCCAAACAGGCCTGAATGATAAGAACCAATGCTCATTCAGTTCTTGAAGCTGAGGTGCCAAAGCAGTGTATCATGTGCTCACGGCATTGCAGCACAGACAGTGCTGTTTCCATTATGTTTCCAATTCTGGGACATCCATTGCAGAGCAGAAAAATTAAAATAAGAATCAAAGCCACAATTAGCAGGACAAGCGGAAGACCTCTTTACCTGAACCTCTTGTTGGGTGTTATAGTTAATTGTCCCTGGTTCAGGGTTATTGGACAGCCCCTGTGGCTTGTGAATGGTTCCATCCCATAGCAACCTTGATCATTTAGCATCAAATGACCCCTATTAGAGTGTAGCTTGAAGGCCAGGTGAATCTCAGTGGCCCGAGAACCCTTCAGATACCAGGACAAGTTCACAACCAACGCATTGCAAGCCCCATGATGGGAAATGTCCTTGCATACTAATGATCTGCTCAAAGCATCTCACAGTCCAAACTGCTGAGAAAAACTTCAGTATCCCCCATCCTGCATCGAAACTTGAAAGCTAATTCCCAGTATTCATGCACAAATCCTTCCTCTAACGCTTCATCTCTGCCTACCGGGTGATGTTGTAGACAATATTGGAATTGGAATGTCATTACTGGTAGGGTAATAAATCCATGGATTATCCATAGCGCGGCTGGCGTCCCAGCAATGGTGAAAGGTAATCGTTATGATTTTTTAATGTGCAACATGGTATATATATTCAACTCTCCGTGCCATCAATATCTGTCTTTCAGTTAGATCATTTGAAGAAAACAGATTGGAAGTGTTATTATAACGCCATGGCACATGGCCAGAATGTAAGGTCAGAAGTGACCAGCTCAATAACACAATGGACCAAAGTTGCGATTGTCCATGTTGTGAAATAGACACATCTTGCTCCATTATGTTAATTGCAGATGATACTATGTTGCTCAATTAATATATCCTAGAGGATAACATGGTCATGCTGTTGTCAATCACTCCTAAAGCCTTTTCTAAATTAATCCTATCAATCTTGCACAGCCTTTTGGAAGCTTCCCGTGGAGAAACTTTCCATACTTTATTGTATGTGGAATACAAGAAATGCTTTTGATGTGGGTTCCGGCGACCTAACAGGAAATCCCTGATATCCAGATCATCTGACAGAAGGGACAAGTGTTGTTTCATCTAAGACAATGTTGAAGGTTTTAACCAATCAAGAAACAACTTCCCAACACTGTATGATGTCACCACCCGAGTGCTTAAATTCTACATAAAATTGGTCAGGTCTATTGATCTTAAACCCTTTGGCTTTACCCAAAAGTTCAAAAGAGCAATACACATCATACAATACCCTGTCCCACACTATTCCTTCAAGAATTGGAACCACTGTAATGTTCACTAGGGAGAGATCTCTTTATTCACAGTGTAATGATGCATGTGGTTTCAGTACCACGTTCACCTGTTGTACTGCAGAGCGTTCTGAGAGGTAATGTCCATTCAGAAGTAAGAAAAAGACAGTCATGAAACCAATCCGGTGGACCAGAAATAGTAATCCAATTGTAATCCAAAAGTTTAACCAATGAGTAACAAAGTATGTCTTTTTTCAGCCACAGGTAGATAACACACAATCGTAGCTTGAAAGGGAGAGGCGGCAGTTGTGGAGTCTCAGGTTCAGTTGAATCCGATGAGAAGTTGGTGTAGTCCACAAAGTAGCGAGGCACTGTTTGGTCAACTTTTGGCAGCTCAGCAGGTTTTAAAGAACTGGAAGATGACTCAATCATAATGGCATAGATCTTATTGTTGTCTTGTCAATTTTTCTATTAAAAAGAAAATCTTTATTCAGAAGTAATTTCAAACATATAAGATACAATCATGCAGTAAGAAAATCATCATTAGAAATCCAATTAAAACTTCAGAAAAAAACACGACACATCCAATTTAAAAGTTAAGATAAAATGCCACACTTGGCCATGGGTAATTAAAAAGGGGGTGAGAAAAAGACAGTGCAAAACACAGATAGCCATTTAATGGTCAAACAGGTCTAGATAATCATAACCAATAGGCGGCCTGGAAGAAAAGTTGCCTACACTTTAGGCTCTTTAAAAGGAGGTGGATAAACTGCCTTCTTGGGAGGGTAAACTATTTCCCTAAAAATGTGTCCTGTAGAGATCTACAGTCGCAGCCAGAGGGTCCTCTTGTGTTTGGGGGAACATAACCAGATGGAGATGCCAAAAGATGGTGAAGCAGGTTGAACCTAAAATGGGTGACTCAAAACCTGTCAGTTGCCCTTGAAACAGTAGAGAGGTAGTTTTTCCTGCCCTGAACTGTCTTTAACAAGGAATGCACCCTCTCCATTGGTTTCCAGAGCTCGTGTTTTCGTGGTGGGCAGAGGTATATTTGAAATACAGTTATTTTACAATATTAAGATCCTGAGGCATTATTGAGCCGCATGAAAGAAAAATATCTGGCCTAACTAAAGCAAAAAAAAAGACTCCTTTTCATACCATAACCAGGGAATTTTAAAGGAATGCTCTAATGACAGGCAGTCTGAAATAATCAGGCAATTAGGTCCTTATTCTCCATAGACCATATGTTTACCCAGCACAACAGCGGCTTAACTGCCACCTGGTCGGCTAAGAAAATAATGCCAAAGTCTTCGTGTACTGCATAGGCTGGGGTACTTTGAGGGACCCTCTGAATCCAAACCAAAAACTTGTTTTGGGCTACCTGTAG